>NC_142867.1:8225000-9560000 GCF_051225735.1 Oryctolagus cuniculus
CACGTGGACAAGAACCACCAAAGGATCTCCATGACATAGTGCCTTCCAAAGTTACATAAATAATGTCTTTGCCTCATGACTCAGTACATATTGTTTTCTATTAAAATGATTTCATAATAATTCTTTCTCTAGTGTACTGCAATGATGCCTACCAGGTCCCAGCCTCCATAGTGAAGTCCCATTCTCTTCCCTACTTTGCATTTCAAGTAGTTCAATGGTAAAGAATAGAGACCATGGCTCAGTGTCAGGCCAGTACCAAACATGTTAAATGTCAAGATGTTCCCATGTGTTCCCACAGTAGCCTCCCCATGGTTGTACATACCTGGAGAGCAAGGACAGGACAAACAAGGGTATCGACACAGTCAGATGCAGTGTGTGCCAGTCATGAATGGCAAAAGCTAATCCTCCCAAGAGTATCTGCCCAATGCTGTGGGCACATAACAACAGTGTTACTCCTATATGTTGCGAGTTGGGTGATGCCCACTCTGATGCTGAAAAATATATACACAGTAATTTTAGTCAAAGGGTAAATTCAAGGTCATCTCAAGGCATAGATACAATGAAAGTCTTAAATTGTTAACTTACCAAGAATGGTAGAGTTTGACAAAACAATTATGACAGAAAATCCAGCCAAGAAGCGTAGAATGCAGAAGATGAGGAAGGTGGGAGCAAAGGTGGCACAGGTGTCCATGATGGCCGTCTGGAGGAGACACCATGTGTAAACCCCCTTCCTTCCATACCTAAGAAATAAGATTATTTAGGAAGGAAATAATGTGTGTAAAACTTGACACAAGATTTCCCATCTTCAAAGTCAGGATAAATGTTTCTTTTTTGTAACACTGCATTGGAGGCTAGTGGAATAATTATATTTGTCAACAGCAGAAATCACAGATATAATCCTCCTAGTCCATATTAGACCATTATCAACTCTCTGTCAGTCAACAATCACCAGGAAGACTTTTTCCATATGAAGCCATACGAAAGAAAATGAAATATAGGAAGTTATCCCAAAAGTTTGTTACACAAATGTACGCTTTGTATATAGTGAGTTTCTTTCTTGTGTTTAGAGCAGTGAGGAGTGAAATCAAGAGAGCTGTACTTTGTCTCTGAACGATCAACACAAAGCCTTTCAAAAAACAAAGTACTCACTAAACCAGTCCCTGGTCATAAAGAACATTGTTCTATACAAGAATCCTAATTTGTGGATTCTGTTAGCCCCTACTCCCAACAAACTATATAATTTTACAACTTAAACTACCATATATTAATTTGTTTTGTTTCTATTTTAAAAAATTGGAATAATATAACATGCGATTCTATGTTATATAATGTTTCCTGTATATTGAAGCATGTGATGATAGCTTGGTTTTCTTATTGTTGATACAAATTTGCCTGAGGGACAGGCATTACGGTGCAATGATTAAGCTGTCAGCTGGGATGCCTGCCCTCCAAGTAGGACTGCTACCTTGAGTCCGAGACATTCTGTTTCTTATGCAGCTTTCTGATAATGCATCTTGGAAGGCAGCCGATGATGGCTCGAGTTCTTGGGTGATTGCTGCACTTACGGGATACCCAGAAATATTTCTGGGCTCCTGACTTCACCCTGGTACAACCTTGGCTGTTTTGGGTATTTGGGGTATGAACCAACAATGGAAGATCTCTCTCACTTGGTAACAGCCTTTTAGTAATGCAAACAAACACAGCTTACCAAATAAATATGCTCAATCGGACTTGCCCCAAATGGTGGAGTTAGAAACGTGCCAGGGAATTCCAATACAATCCCATCAAGGTGGCATGTACCAATGACATCTCACTAGTCCAAGTGATCAATTTCAGTTCACAGTTGATCACACTGATAGGTCTAAGAGTGAAAGCGATCACACAAACAAGACTAGTGTCTGCTAATACTAACTAATAGAATCAAAAAGGGAGAGAATAATCCAACATGGGAAGAGGGATACACAGCAGACTCATAGAATAGCAGATGTCCTAAATAGCACTCTGGCCTCAGAATCAGCCCTTAAGGCATTCAGATCTGGCTGAGGAGCACATGAGAGTATTTTAGGCATGGAAAGCAAAGACACTCTGGAAAAAAAAAAGAAGACCTAAATGAAAGATCTCTGCAAGTAAGATCCCAGTGGAAAGAACGGGGCCATCAAAGAAGGAGGTACCTTTCTCTGAATGGAGGAGAGAACTTACAATTTGGCTATGACCCAGTCTGAATAAGATTGAACTCGGTGAACTCAAAAGGCTTCCATAGCCTTGGCAACTCATGACTAGAGCCTAGGGAGATTACTGACACCATAAACAAGAGTGTCAAATTGTTAAGTCAACAACAGGAGTCACTGTGTACTTCCTTCTCGTGTGGGATCTGTCCTTAATGTGTTGTCCAATGTGAAGTAATGCTATAACTAGTACTGAAACATTATTTTTACACTTTGTGTTTCTGTGTGGGTGCAAACTGATAAAATCTTTACTTAATATATACTGAATCGATCTTCTGTGTATAAAGATAATTGAAAATGAATCTTGATGTGAATGGAATGGGAGAGGGAGCGGGAGATGGGAAGGGTGTGAATGGGAAGGAAGTTATGGGGGTTAGCCATTGTAATCCATAAACTGTACTTTGGAAATTTATATTTACTAAATAAAAGTTTAAAAAAAACAAACTCATATGAATATGTCATATTTTAAAATTATACTGCTTAAAAGTGTAACATACACTTACGATCAAGAAAACTTATTCAGATATTATCTAAACTCTTTCATTCATTTGCTCACCCACTCATTCTGCAATTTCAATTGTACTACTGTTTTGGTGTTTGAAAACTAGGGACTGAGATCTCAGATGGTTAAACAGGGAAATGCATGCTGACTTTGACCACAGGGAGATACCAGAAGAATAGGGGAGGGACCACATTCCCAGGGCAGAGTTGGAGAAAAGTTAGTAGTAGAAAGTCAGCAGAATAAGGGACTAGACAGAATGGAAAGCTAGGGGCAAGTTAATTCTGTACATGTAATATGCAACTGTGTAAACTCAAGTCATAGCTTTTAACTAAGACAACTGGATGGCAATGAGCGTCTGTAGTTCTCTGGTTGTTCTAGTAAGAGACATCCTTAGTGACAGGCACGGTTGCCTCCTTCAGAAGAAGCAGTTTCAGGACACACAGAATCTCTAACTTCTTATACCAAACGATGTCACCATAAATTCTTAAGATTATTTGTAAAGTCAACAACAGGAGTCACTGTGCACTTACTCCTCATGTAGGATCTCTGTCCTTAATGTGCTGTACACTGAGGCTTAATGCTATAACGAGTACTCAAACATTATATTTCACTTTGTGTTTCTATGGGGGTGCAAACGATTGAAATCTTTACTTAATGTGCACTAAACTGATCTTCTGTACAAAAAAAAAAAAAAAGAAATTATCAATTCCCAACTTGACTCTCACTGGGATTAAACATGACAATAGGTCTGATCTGATTTCATCATCATTTAAAAAAAATCATCTATTATTTTTCACTTTATGTTTCTGTGTGGGAGCAAACTGTTGAAATCCTTACTTAAGGTATACTAAGCTGATCTTCTGTATATTAAGATAATCGAAAATGAATCTTGATGTGAATGGAAGGGGAGAGGGAGTGGGAAAGGGGAGGGTTGTGGGTGGGAGGGACGGTATGGGGGGGAAGCCATTGTAACCCATGAGTCGTACTTTGGAAATTTATATTCATTAAATAAAAGATTAAAAAAAAGATTATTTACATTTTATTGTTGCAATAATTAAATGTTGTACCTATTTCACAAGGATCAGCTCTCAGGTTATTGCTGTAAAGTTTACCACCATATCTGCTCCATGTTGTTTCAGAAGAGATTTTACAACAATGACGACCCACTGTACATGTGCATCTATGCTGCAGACACAAAGTGATGGCAGTCTACAAGTGTCCACCATCATTGATCTCACAGGTTCCAGGTGTTTCATATCGCCAAGGCCAACAACATTATTTCACAATTTTGTGGTTTTGAACATGCCTCAAATTCTCTACCTCTCCTTGTATTGAACTCACTCCAACTCAGAAATCTCACACCCTTCAATGTGTTTTGAAAATCACTCATGAAACTTGCTTGAATCTTACTTAGATGTCTCTTTATGTCTCCTGTTATGCACACAATGAATAGATTTGTCATAACAAGTTATAATATTCAGGTCATGTAGCAAATATGCTTATTGTTGTAGCTCCCTGAAATCAGGCAGTTAGGTGAGTATGTAGCCCAGCATAAAGGGCCCAGTGTGAGCTTATCAGTCTTCTAAAATACATGAATGTGTGGATCATGTGGTCAACAACCCCAAATAAAGTGAGGTGACACTTACCTGTCTGAGAGATAGCCAAATATCAGACTTCCCAGCAGCGACCCACTCAGGAACAGGGTTTGAACCACTGATTTTTATGACTGAGATTCACAGACGAGGTCCCACTGAAAGAGGAAGCAGCGCAGCAGAGTGTTAGGAGAGCTTCAGCCCTTTGGTGGAGCCTGACCACAAACTCCTCCATATGATACACATGAGCTCCTGCTATGGGGTTCTGCCTTCTTCTCCAATTTCATCTACCATCACTTCCCTCTGGTTGCCCACACTCTAGAAATACTGAAACTCATAGCAACCTTTCAAATGCCACTGCCTCTTTTACCTCATACCATTCTCATAATCTGTTACCACAAGTGTACAAGACTTCAGTCATTTTTCCCCTAGAGACTAAATCCCTTTATGTTCAATACATTTGTGTGGTACCATAATTAAAATCACATAAAATGTCATTTTAAGAAACCTAAGTTACCAAATTTTAAATGCTTAAGAAGTTTTTTTCCTTCATGCTGTCATCAACATGTTACTCCACAGTTTATGCTTAATTATTATAAAATGTTTTGTTTTTCTTTAAGTTTTCATTTAAATGTTTTAAAATTAGGAAACCTAAAACTTTAGTTAAGTAAAGAGTTCCCATACAACCCATTCAGAGATTCCAGTAATTTTAACATCATATATATTTGCCAGTATCCATAGCCAATCCCAATTTTTTCTGTAGTTTTAAAATCCAAGCTTCCTCCGAGACTTCCATCTCTCACAGCCTAGTAATTAACACATTAATTAGTATAGTAATTAACAACTATGCTTATACTGAGGTTTATTTTAGCTCCCATATATGAAGAAGTACATGTAATATTGTTCTTCCTGTGTCTAACTTATTTCAATTAACATGATGTCTTTCCGTTCTATCCAGTTTGATGCAAATGACAGGATTTCATTCTTTTAAAATAACTGAGTGGAAATCTATTATTTATAAATTGTGTTTCCTTTGGAAAATATTAATATATTACATATTTGAAAGTCAGAGTTACAGAGAGTTAGAGCAAGACACACACGGAGAGAAAGAACTCCCATCCACTGGTTCACTCCACAAATGGCTGCAATAGCCAGGGCTGAGATGGGGCAAAAGCCAGGATCTGGAACTCCATCTCAGGGGCCTAAGCACCTGGCACATGTTCTTTTGTTTTCCCAGGAGCACTAGCGAGAAGTGGAGCAGTTTGGCATCAACTCAGTGCTTACATGGGATGCCAGGTTTGCAGGTAGCATATTAACACACTCAACTACAATGTGGGCACCCATATTTTCTTTATTAATTCATGTGATGATGGAAACCTGGTTGATATAAAATCCTGGCTACTGTGAAGAGCAATGACCATGGGGGAACAGAGATGACTTTTTGAAAAAATGATTTCATGTCTTTTGGATATATACCCAGTGGTGAGTTTGCTAGGTCATACGGCAGTTCTCTTTCTAGTTTTTGAAGTCTTATACTGTTTTCTATAATGGCTGTACTAATTTACATTCCAGCAATAGTGGGTAAGAGTTCCCTTTCTTCCACATTCAAGGCAGCCAAAGTTACTTTTTGTCTTTTTGATAATATCCATTATAACTGGAGTAGGTGATATTTCATTGTGGTTTTGATTTTATTTTCATATCTGTGAGAGCTAGTAATATTGACCATTTCCTCAGCATATCTGTTGGCCATTTGTATTGGACACTCAACATATCAGCTAAATTGCCTCAACAGGACTGATGCCTGGATCCTGTGTATATAGGTTCTGATTTACTTGCACTGTGCATAAGTTTTGCAATCAGTACTGAGTAGCACTGAAGTAGCAAAACATTTGGAGCGTAGCACTTCAATTACTTTTGACATTTAGGGTTATCCTCTCTATGTAACATGATATAGTAGTAGGTTGAGGTATAGTTTGTTCAATTCATTAACCTTCATACTAGCACCCTTGATATTGTGGTACAGATAAGGAATTGCTAACTGCTGAAGGAATGAAGACTTTCTTCATTTGATAAAATAAGCTGGTAGAGAATTCTCAGTCCATTCTTTGTGTTAACTCCAAACACCTTCAGTTCACATCACTTCTCTATAAAGAGGTTAAATGAGGACTCTTACCTTAGTTACAATGGTGGAGGAGAAGGAGCTCTGATCATACACCCAGCCATCCACACAGGGCTCTGTGTCTGACTCACTTACATTGGGGAAGGTCCTGTTCAGATGAAGGAGCTGCCACTGGGGATGGGTGAAGCGACGGCACTTCTCTGGCCTCAGATTTGCATCCAGCGGGATGGAGACTCTCAGGAGGGCGTCTTGGCTGAAGATGTCAGAGTCATTGCCAGAGGTGCTGTGGTTGTCCAGGACGGGGACCCAGCAGCGATGCCCAGGGATGGCTGCAGTGAAGTTCTCCAACAGAATATGAGTGTATGTTATAACATTGGCGACAAAAAAGAAAGCAATCTGAAGGATCTGAAATCTCCCCAGATCTCCAGCTTGATCCAGGAGCACATCAAAGCCCATTGAGGCTGAGCAGGTTGTCTCCAAGGTGAAGCACAGTGACTATGGAGATAAGTTCAGAGGAAGAGAATGCTTCCTTTCACCACGTCCTCTAGTGCTGTGTTATCTTGGCCCCACTTTCTCAATAGGCCTGGTCCCAGCACTGCAGAAGAGCAGAGACAGGTGTTTCCTCAAGTTCTTTGATTTTAGGTAGCCAACAGGTTGAAAAATGTCACAGTTGTAATTATTTGGCCAAGAGACCTTCAGTTATTGATGCCTGACCCTGCTAAAACACTTCTCCATGAATGATCCTGACCCCTGAACTTCGTGAGAGTGGAGCAGACTTTCAGCTGGATGGAATCTCCATATGACATAAAGTATACATGATCAATGTCTGTACTTATTTTCAGAGAAGGGTTGTTGGGACTCACAACTGAAGTGCCTGATGGTGTGTCTCTCAAGCATCAGAGCAGGGCTTTTTCTTGGTTGAAATAGATTCTGACTCAAGGTTAATGAAAAGACTCTTAGTTAAAAGAAAGCAAAGTGGAATGTTGACTGGAAATGTGAACTGCTGGTAATTGAAATTCTGCTTTAGTTAAATCATACCAGTGACAGTGAGTCTAAGATTTTTGCTAAAAAAGATAAAATAGTAATTGTTTCTCGATTGTCAGGACAAGGACTGATCAAGCCATTGTTTCTTTTTTTAATAGAAAGCTTTTATTAATTAATTATAAATTTTGAAAATACATCTTTTAGATTATAGCAGTTGCTCACCTCATACCTGCCCTCCAACCCACAAATTTGCTTAGAGTTTTCATCATGAAAATGTGCTGTATTATCAAATGTTTTCTCTGCACCTATTGAGATAATCATATGGTTTTTGTTCTGCGATTTGTTAATGTGGTGTATCACATTGATTGATTTGCGAACATTGAACCATCCCTGCATACCAGGGACAAATCCCAGTTGGTCTGGGTGGATGATCTATCTGATGGGTTGTTGCATTGTATTGGCCAGAATTTTATTGAGGATTTTTGTGTCTATGTTCATCAGGGAGATTGGTCTGTAATTCTCTTTCAATGCCTCATCTTTTTCAGGTTAGGAACTAAGCTGATGCTGACTTTGTAGAAAGAATTTGGGAGGATTCCCTCTTTTTCGATTGTTCTGAATTAGTTTGAGAAGAATGGGAGTTAGTTCTTCTTTAAATGTCTGGTAGAATTCAGCAGTGAATCCATCCGGTCCTGGGTTTTCTTTGTTGGAGGGCCTTTATTACTAATTAAATTTCTGTCTTGGTTATGGGTCTGCTTAGGTTTTCTATGTCCTCATGGTTCAAGTTAGGTAGGTTGTATGTGTCCAGGAATCTATCCATTTCTGCTAAATTTTCCAGTTTCTTGGCATGCAACTCTATGTATTAATTTCTGATGCCCCTTTTATTTCTGTGGTGTCTGTTACATTCCCTTTTTCATCTCTAATTTTACTGATTTGGGTCTTCTCTCTCTTTTGGTTGGTTGGTTGGGCCAATAGTGTGTCAATTTTTTATTTTTTCAAAAAACCAGCCTTTTGTTTTGCTGATATTCTGTAATTTTTTGGATTCAATTTTGTTGATATCTTCTCTAATTTTAATTATTTATTTTCTCATATTAGTTTTAGGTTTGGTTTTCTGTAGTTTTTCTAGATCCTTGAGATGCATTGATAGGTTATTCATTTGGTGCCTTTCCAATTTTTTGATGTAGGCACCTATTGCTAAAACCGTTTGTCTTAACACTGCTTTCGCTCTAATTCATAAATTTTGATATGTTGTGTTGTTATCCTTATTTACTTCCAGAAAGTTTTTGATTTCTCTTTTGATTTCTTCTATGACCCACTGTTCATTCAGGAGCAAGTTGTTCAGTCTCCATGTGTTTGCATATGCTCTAGGGATTACTGAGTTTCTGATTTTCAGCTTCATTCCTTGTGGTCTGAGAAAATGCATGTTATGATTTCGATTTTTTTTTAATTTGCTGAGACTTGCTTTATGGCCTAGTATGTTGTCAATCCTAGAGAAAGTTCCATGCACTGCTGAGAAGACTGTGTATTCTTCAAGTGTATAATGAAAAGTTCTGTGGATATCTGTTATATCCATTTGGGCTATACTATCAATTATATCTGCTGTTTCCTTGTTGAATTTCTGTCTGGTTGATCTGTCCATTGCTGAAAGTGGAGTATTGAAGTCCCCCAATAGTATTGTATTGGAGTCTAAGTCTCCCCTTAAATCCCTTCGCATTTCTTTTAAATAGCCAGGTTCCCTGTAATTAGGTGCATATACGTTTATGATTGTTACATCTTCCTGTTGAATTGATCCCTTAATCATTACATAGTGTCGTTCTTTTTCTCTTTTCACACTTTTTTGGTTAACATCTATTTTGTCTGATATTAAGACAGCTTGCCAGCTTTTTTTTTTGTTTTCCAAATTTCCACTTTCAGTCTGCGTGCATCTTCCTTGGAAAGATGCGTTTCTTGTATGCAACAAATAGATGGGCTTTGTTCTTTCATCCGTTCAGCCAGTCTGTGTCTTTTAACTGTAGAGCTGAGGCCATTTTCATTCAATATGACTACTGATTAGTATTGACTTTGCCCTGCCATTTTTCCCAAGATATTTCTAATATATACTTTAAACTTTTTTGGTCTTTTACTGGGAGATTTTCTTCCTTTACCTTCCTTTGTACTGATGGCTGTGTTTCTGTGTTTGTGTGTGTAACACATCTTTAAGCATCTTTTGCAGGGCTGGAAGAGTGGTGACAAATTCTTTCAATTTCTGTTTGCTATGAAAGGTCTTTATTTCACCTTCATTCACAAATGAGATCTTTGCAGGATATAATATTCTGGGCTGGCATTTTTTTTCTCTTAGTACTTGGGGGATATCTCACCATTCCCTCCTAGCCTGTAGGGTTTCTGATGAGAAGTCTGCTGTGAGTCTAACTGGAGATCCTCCGAGAATAATCTGACGTTTCTCTCTTGCACATTGGAGAATCTTTTCTTTATGGTTCACTGTGGTGAGTTTGATTACAATGTGTCGTGGAAAGAAAAGGAAATAGTATGTAGTCAGTGTCACAAGATCTTATTTTCAGTTAATAAGAGATAGATTAGGATCCATTCCCTTCAATCTCAGTTTACCATTTCGTCAAATACTGTCATATCTTTAGGTTTTGGGGGATTGGATTTCATCAAGTGAATTTTGGGAGACACACTGCATCTCATAGTGGAGCTAAACAATCAGATTATTATTTTTCCAAAGTGACTAATAGTATGTAAAAGCAGTGAGAATGAACTCAAGCAAGGCAAATCATTTAGAATTTATGAGTAAATTATATAAAAAATGACAATGAAATGTTGATAATTCACTGACTATTCACTATGCATCAATTGTGTTATAATCACTTTTAACGTTTTCTTTCTTTTATCTTACCCTTTTCTTTTTCATTTTGTCAGTGAGAATACCGTTGCAGGGAGATTATTTAACTTGTCACAGAATGGATATACAGTGTGCAAGCGATGGAAAACAATATGGGCTAAGGTGGTTCTAACTCCAAGCACAATTCTTTACACAGTTTAATTGAAACGTTGTATTTTTATTATTTATGTTCTCTTGCTGAGAATAATGAAGGTAAAGGGAGTCAAGTTGCCTGAGAGATAAAAGCAAAAATCATGGTACCTCATTCTCCATTTCTCATAGGAAACACAGGGAATTAGAGTAGAGGAAGGGAGGAAGTATCATACTAATCAGGTGAAGACATGAATATAAAATGTGTGTTCCACATTAAACAGGAGTGTCTCTCTAAAATAATTATGAATGAAGGAATATACAGAAATGTAAGTATTGATAATGAAAAACATGAGGAGGTGTAGACATTCTAATATCAGAGAAAATAGACTTTAACAAAAAAATCTTTAAAAGAGACAAATAGGGCATTATGGAATGACTAATGGATCAATTCAACAGGAAGATGAGACTATAACAAATGTATATGCACCAAAGCCAGGGTGCCTGACTATTTAAACAATTGTTAATGAATCTAAAGGGAGAGATAGAACCAGTATAATAATACTGAGCGACCTTAACATCACACTTTCATCAATGGACATATCACCTAGACAGAAAATCAACAAAGAAACAACAGAGCTAATCTACACTATGGACCAAATGAACCTAACTGCTATGTACAGAACATTTCATCCCACATTTGTAGAATACATTTTTTTGACAGGCAGAGTGGACAGTGAGAGAGAGAGAGAGAGACAGAGAGAAAGGTCTTCCTTTTCTGTTGATTCACCCCTCAATGGCCGCTGCGACCGGCACGCTGCAGCTGGCACACTGCGCTGATCCGAAGCCTGGAGCCAGGTGATTCTCCTGGTCTCCCATGGGGGTGCAGGGCCCAAGGACTTGGGCCATCCTCCACTGCACTCCCGGGCCAGAGTAGAGAGCTGGGCAGGAAGAGGGGCAACCAACCAGGACAGAATCCACGCCCCAGCTGGGACTACAACCCAGTGTGAAGAAATGTGTAGATTCCTGAACACATACAACATATCAAAATTGAGTTATGAAGACATAGAAAACCTATACCGACCAATAACCAAGATGGAGACTGAGTCAGTAATAAAGACCCTCCAAGCAAAGAAAAGCCCAGGACCAGATGGCTTCACTGCTGAATTCTACCAGACTTTTAAATAAGAACTAATTCAATAATTTGGGACATGCTCAGGCTGACTTGCCCCAAGTGGTGGAGTTGGAAGCATACCAGGGGATTCCAATTCAATCCCATCGAGGTGGCATGTACCAATGCCATCTCACTGTTCCAGGTGATCAGTTTCAGTTCACAGTTGGTCATGGTGGAGGGACTGGGAGTCAAAGGGAGCACATAGACAAGTCTAGTACCTGCTAACGCTAACCAATGGAGTAAATAAAGGGGAGAGTGATCCAACATGGGAAGTGAGATACTCAGCAGACTCACAGAATGGCAGATGTCCTAAATAGCACTCTGGCCTCAGAATCAGCCCTAAAGGCATTCGGAGCTGGCTGAAAAGCTCATGAGAGTATTTCAGGCATGGAAAGCCAAGACACTCTGGCAAAAGATCTCTGTGAGTGAGATCCCAGTGGAAAGAACAGGTCATCAAAGAAGGAGGTACCTTTCTCTGAATGGAGGAGAGAACCTCCACTTTGACTATGACCTTGTCTAAACAAGATAAGAGTCGGAGAACTCAGAGGGCTTCCATAGCCTTGGAAACTCATGACTGGAGCATAGGGAGATTACTGATGCCATAGACAGGAGTGTCAATTTGTAAAGTCAACAACAGGAGTCACTGTGCACTTACTCCTCATGTAGGATCTCTATCCTTAATGTGCTGTACATTGAGATTTAATGCTATAACGAGTACTCAAACAATATATTTCACTTTGTGTTTCTATGGGGGTGCAAACTGTTGAAATCCTTACTTAATGCATAATAAACTGATCCTCTGTAAAAAAAAAAAAGAAAGAAATTATCAATTCCCAACTTGACTCTCACTGGGATTAAACATGACAATAGGTCTGATCTGATTTCATCATCATTTAAAAAAATCATCTATTATTTTTCACTTTATGTTTCTGTGTGGGAGCAAACTGTTGAAATCCATACTTGATGTATACTAAGCTGATCTTCTGTATATTAAGATAATCGAAAATGAATCTTGATGTGAATGGAAGGGGAGAGGGAGTGGGAAAGGGGAGGGTTGTGGGTGGGAGGGACGGTATGGTGGGGAAGCCATTGTAACCCATGAGTCGTACTTTGGAAATTTATATTCACTAAATAAAAGTTTAAAAAAAATAATTGAAGGGAGGGAAGGAACATTCTTCAGCATAACCAAAGCATTGTTTGACAAATGCACAGCCAGCATCTTCAGAATGGGGAAAGGTTGGATGCATTTCCACTAAGATCTGGATCCAGACAAGGATGCCCACTTTCACCATTGCTATTCAATCTAGTACTGGAAGTTTTAGCCAGAGCCATTAGGCAAGAAAGAGAGATCAAGGGGGATACAAATTGTAAAGGAGGAAATCAAACTATCCCGGTTTGCAGATGACGTAGTTCTATATATAGGAGATCCAAAAGCTCCACTAAGAGATTATTGGAAGTCACAGGAGAGTTTGGTAAAGTTGCTGTGAATAAAATCAACACACAAAAATCAATAGTCTTTGCATACACAAACAAAGCCATGGCTGAGAATTAACTTTTAATATCAATTTCATTCACAGTAACTAAAAAAATTCGTTACTTGGAATAATCTCTATGATGAAAATTAACATCATTAAAATATCACAAAAATTTAAAAATCTTAATTTGTGGATTGAAATATATTTTTAAAAATTTAATTTATTTATTTGAGAGAGAGACAGATAGAGAGAGAAACAGAGAAAAATCTTCCATCCATTGATTCACTCCCCAATGTCTGCACTATTGGAGCTGTGCCTATCTGAAGCCTGTAGCCAGGTGCTTCTTCCCAGTCTGCAATGTTGGTGCAGGGGCCCAATCACTTGGACCATCTTCTAGTGCTTTCCCAGGCCACAGCAGTGAGCTAGATTGGAAGAAGAGCAGCCGGGACTAGAACCAGTGCCCATATAGGATGCCAGTACTGCAGACGAAGGATTAACCTACTGCACCACAGCACTGGCTCCTGGATTGGAATATTTAATATCACCAAAATGTCCATATACAGAAAGTAATTTACCAATTCAATGTCATCCTAATCAAAATAACAATGACATTTTTCTCAGATCAAGAAACATACCAAGGGATTCGAATTCAATCCCATCGAGGTGGCATGTACCAATGCCATCTCACTAGTCCCAGTGATCAATTTCTGTTCACAATTGATTGTAATGATAGGACTAAGAACCAAAGGGATCACATAAACAAGAATAGTGTCTGAAAATACTAGCTGATAGAATAAAAAAAGGAGAGAATGATCCAACATGGGAAGTGAGATACACAGCAGACCCATAGAATGGCAAATGTCCTAACAGCACTCTGGCCTCATTATCAGCCCTTAAGGCATGCGGATCTGGCTGAAATGCCCATGAGACTATTTCAGGCATGGAAAGCCAAGACACTCTAGGGGGAAAAAAAAAACCTAAATGAAATATCTCCACGAGTGAGATCCCAGTGGAAAGAATGGGTCATCAAAGAAGGAGGTACCTTTCTCTGAAGGGAGGAGAGAACTTCCACTTTGACCATGGCCTTCTCTAAATACGATCAGAGTCAGTGAATTCAGGGGGCTTCCATAGCCTTGGCAGCTCATGACAAGAGCCTAGGCTGATTACTGATGCCATAAACAAGAGTGTCAATTTGTTAAGTCAACAACAGGTGTCACTGTGCACTTACTACTCATGTAAGATCTTTGTCCTTAGTGTGCTGTACATTGAGATTTAATGCTATAACTAGTACTCAAACAGTATTTTTCACTTTATGTTTCTGTGTGGGAGCAAACTGTTGAAATCTTTACTTAATGTATGCTAAACTGATCTTCTGTATATAAAGAGAATCGAAAATGAATCTTGATGTGAATGGAAGGGGAGAGGGAGTGGGAAAGGGGAGGGTTGCGGGTTGGAGGGACGTTATGGGGGGGGGGAAGCCACTGTAATCCATATTCTGTACTTTGGAAATTTATATTCATTAAATAAAAGTTAAAAAAAATTGTATGAAATTCATATGGAAACATAAGTGACCCTGAATAGCTGAAGCAATCTTAGACAAGAAAAACAAAGCCTGAGGCATCACAGTTACAGAATTCAAGATATAGGACTTTGGCCATCCTTTGTTGCTTTTCTAGGCACATTAGCAGGGAGCTGGATCAGAAGTGGAGCAGCTGTGGCTCAAACCAGTGACCATATGAGATGCCAGAACTGCAGGTCAGGGCTTTAACCTGCTGCACCATGGCACCAGCCACTCATTTTATTTTAAAATTAGTTTTTAACAGATTCAGTGTAGACCATAGACACAATTCTATGAATATAATGATATCCTTTTGTCCTCCCTCCCCCTGTCTCACCCTCTCTCCCTTTTTTTTTTTTTTTTTGCTTTTGTGCGCACATCCATGAAATATACATTACAGTAAAAGGGTTCAATTCTTCATTGTATAAGAAGCTCAGCAATTTAAATGCAAAAGAATTTTTTTTTATTTTTTGACAGGCAGAGCGGACAGTGAGAGAAAGACAGAGAGAAAGGTCTTCCTCTGCCGGTGATTCACCCTCCAATGGCCGCCATGGCTGGCGCGCTGAGGCCAGCGCACCGCACTGATCCGATGGCAGGAGCCAGGCACTTATCCTTGTCTCCCATGGGGTGCAGTGCCCAAGGACTTGGGCCATCCTCCACTGCACTCCCTGGCCACAGCAGAGAGCTGGCCTGGAAGAGGGGCGACCGGGACAAAATCCGGTACCCCGACCAGGACTAGAACCCGGTGTGCCAGCGCCGCAAGGCGGAGGATTAGCCTAGTGAGGCGCAGCGCCGGCCCAAAAGAAATATTTTTAATGGGAATATAGACAACAGCTACAAACAATAATGACCTTTGAAGGTGATTATTTCAACCATATACAGTAAATATTAAGTACTCACCTGATCTAAAAACTATAGTATAACAATGGTAAAAATTGGTTTGACAAAATTTTACAAAACTCGTTTTGCAGCAAAACTGATACCCATGGGGATTTCTCTTTTTGTGTTTTTGATATTCTTTTATTATTATTATTTTAAACTTTAGCTCCCACATTAAGGGATAACATATGGTATTTGTCTTTGCATGTCTCACTTAGTTTACTCAAGATGATGTCCTCCGTTTATGTCTGTTGTGTTGTAAATGGTAGAATCCCATTCTTTTTTATAGCTGAAGAATGGTCCATTGTGCACATGTGCCACATGTGCACCTGATGATGTACACCTAAGCTGATTCCAGATTTAAGCTATTGTGAGCAGTGCTGCTATAAACATGGTGGGGCAAGTGTATCTCTGATACACCATGGTCACTTCTTTTGGTGTATGCCAAGTACTGGGATTGCTGGATCATATAGTCTATTCCTAGTTTTTAAAGAATTTTCCATGCTGCTTTCCACAGTGGCTGTAGTAATTTACATTCCTACCAACAGTGTGTAAGTGTTCCCCTTTGTCCACATCCTCTCCAGCATTTGTTACTGACTGGGGTGAAGTGATATCACACTGTGGTGTGAGTTGCAGTTCCCTGATGGCAAATGATGTTGAGCAGTTTTTTCATGTTTCTTGGCCATTTGTATTCGCTCTTTTGAGAAATGTCTATTGAAGTCCAATGCCCCTTTCTCAACTGGATTGGTTTTTGTAGTTGGCTGTATATCTTTGGATTAATGGTGGATATATTTGGGATATTAATCCTTTGCTGGATAGGTGATTCACAAATCTTTTTTCTCACTATGTTGGCTATCTCTTCACTGTGTTGATCATTTCCTTTGCTATGCAAGAGCTTCTGACCTGATATGGTCATATTTGTTTATTTTGATTCTGTTGCCTGTGCTTTGGGGCTCTTGTCCAAGAATTTTTCAACTACACCAATATCTATGAGTGTATCCCTTACATTTCTTCCAGCAACCTCATATTCTCAGTCTTAAATTTATGTATTTGATCCATTTTGAGTTGATTTTTGTATATGGTAAGTGGTATGGATCTAATATCATTCTTCTACATATACATATACACACATACATACGTATATCACTAATCAACATAATATCACTGCTCTATGTATAGATATATTATATATGTGTTATAGATATATATGTATGTATGTGTCCAGTTTTGCCTGAACCATTTATTAGGATTATTTTTTACAATCATGTTTGGAATGTCATTGATTTTTTTTCAATTTAAAAAATTTATGTAAGTTTGACAAATTTAATGTATTTCATATATACAGACTTGGGAGCACCATCATATGCAACACCACACCCTTCCTCCACCTCCTTACCTATTCTTATAATTTTTGCAATGGCATATTTTTAGTTTATACTCATAAGTTTAAACCACCACTAATTTAAAAAAATCAAGAAATCATAAGAAAAAAAAAGAAAAAAACCAACTGTTCCTCAACAGTAGAGACAAGAGCTATAAACAATAATCAAACCTCGCAGGGCTCCAAGATGGCAGAATAGGGAGGGAGTTCACTGATAGTCGAGGAAAAGATAGTAAATAAAACTGGATATACTGTAGTCTCAGGGAAGAGTTAGGGAAAAAACTGCAGAGGAAACTCTTCTGGAATAGAGGGAGAAGGTGGACCTACTTGGAGGGCATTGGAGCCCACAGCTCGGGAGCCCAGCTGCCGAGAGAGTCTCCACTGTAAGTAAGCTGGAAAGGGAGGTGAGGCAAAACCACAGTAGCCTGAGACACTGGTGGAGAAGTGGCAGGAAGAGCCTAGGGGAAGGAGGCTTGAAGCCCCATGGGGAAAAGTACACCAGCCTAACTTGAGGAGAGAAAAAAAAATAAAACGGACCTGTACAGACACGATTCTCTCTCTCCACTCATTTTACAAAGGCGAGTGAGACAATAGAACAGGCACCATTTTGGATATGAAACAGCTGCACCAGCTTGGGGCTGCACTCACCCTCAGCCAGGCAGAAAAACCTGTCTCTGGTGGAGATAAATAACAAAAGACTAAAACCTATTGAATGTGTGGAGCTTATTACCTGGGACTGTGAAGAAAAAAAAAAAAAAAAAAAGAACTGAGGGTGTATGGAAGAACTCAAGGTGTGGATGAGACGTAGTAGTCTCGGTGGGAGAACCCACAAATTCGGGTGGCCTTGGCTACCTAGTGAGAGACATTGCAGGGGAATCTGAGCTTACACTGAGGCCTGCACAGATCCTTTGTGTGGTCCTTGGGACAGAGCAGACAAATATTATACCCACTGGGGCTAGCACTCAGGCACTGATTGTCATCAAGGAGAAGAGCTCAGCTGAGTGGAATTACTTCACTTCTGAATAAAAAAAAAAATAAAAGAGGAAGAGAGAAGATTTAACACACCAAACCTGGCTGTGTCCCTTTGGCACAGCCTCAACACTGAAGAACCTAACAGAGTTCTCTGGCCACACCCACCACAAGCCTCTAGAGATTCATCAAAAGCAGACAGTCCACCTAATCTAGAGTCATAGTATAATGAGAAAAGCCACCACTGCCAAAAAAAAAAAAAAGAAGAAACCAAAGAATATCCCCATAGTGCCAAAAACAAAGAAACGGAGGATACAAGAACAAGGAAGACATCATGAGACTCCCAAAAGAACATGACACTCCAATATAAGATAATGAAGACGACGAGATAGAAGAAATGCAAGATATGGATTTCAAAATATTTGAGATAATATATTTCAAAATTATAAAAAATAAATGCATGAAGTACAGAAATCCACACAGTACAGGACAGAAAATCTCATAAAAAATAAAATCTTAAGGAGGAATCTAAATGAAATGAGGAATTTAGTAGAACATGAAATTGAGATACAGAATAGAAACTAAAATGAAATGAAGAATTCAATAGAACAAATGAAAAACACATTTGAGAACCTTAAAAACAGAATCAGAGAGGCAGAAGAAGGAATAGTGGATTTAGAAGACAGAGCACAGGACAGTATACAGTCAAGCCAAAGATAAGAAGAGGAAATTAGAAATCTAAATACAGGATACTATTAAAAAAACCAACATTTGGCCGGTGCCATGGCTCAATAGGCTAATCCTCCGCCTAGCGGCGCCGGCACACTGGGTTCTAGTCCTGGTCAGGGTGCCGGATTCTGTCCCGATTGCCCCTCTTCCAAGCCAGCTCTCTGCTGTGGCCAGGGAGTGCAGTGGAGGATGGCCCAAGTGCTTGGGCCCTGCACCCCATGGGAGACCAGGATAAGCACCTGGCTCCTGCCTTCGGATCAGCATGGTGCGCTGGCCGCAGTGCACCGGCTGCAGCGGCCATTGGAGGGTGAACCAACGGCAAAGGAAGAACTTTTTCTCTGTCTCTCTCTCCCTCACTGTCCACTCTGCCTGTAAACAACAACAACTACAACAACAACAACAACATTCGGGTTCTAGGAGTTTCTGAAGACATGGAGAGAGAGAAAGGATTAGAAGGCCTTTTTAGTGAGATACTAGCAGAGAACTTCCTGGGTTTGGAGAAGGACAGAGACATCCAAGTACAGGAAGCACATAGAAGCCCCAATACACATGAACAAAAGAGATCCTCACCATGACACATTGTAATCAAAAGCACCACAGTGAATCATAAAGAAAAGATTCTCCAATGTGCAAGAGAGAAACGTAAGATTTCTCTCAGAGGATTTCCAATTAGACTCACAGCAGACTTCTCATCAGAAACCCTACAGGCTAGGAGGGAATGGTGAGATATCGCCCAAGTACTAGGAGAAAAAAACTGCCAGCCCAGAATATTGTATCCTGTAAAGGTCTCATTTGTGAATGAAGGTGAAATAAAGACCTTTCATAGCAAACAGAAATTGAAAGAATTTGTCACCACTCTTCCAGCCCTGCAAAAGATGCTTAAAGATGTGTTACACACACAAACACAGAAACACAGCCATCAGTACAAAGGAAGGTAAAGGAAGAAAATCTCCCAGTAAAAGAACACAGAAGTTTAAAGCATATATTAGAAATATCTTGGGAAAAAATGGCAGGGCTAAGTCAATACTGATCGATAGTCACATTGAATGAAAATGGCCTCAGCTCTCCAGTTAAAAGACACAGACTGGCTGAATGGATTAGGAACAAAACCCATCTATTTGTTGATACAAAAAACACATCTTTCCAACAAAGATGCACGCAGACTGAATGTGAAAGATTAGAAAAAGATATTTTATGCCAACACTAACCAAAAATGAGCTGGCATAGCCATCTTAATATCAGACAAAATAAACTTTAACACAAATCTATTAAGAGAGAAGAGGGGAACTATATAATGAATAAGTGTTCAATTCAACAGGAAGATGTAACTATTATAAATGTGTATGCACCTAATTACAGGGCACTGGTTTATTTCAAAGATATGTTAAGAGACTTAAAGGGAGATGTGGACTCCAATACAGTAGTATTGGAGGACTTCAATACTTCACTTTCAGGAATAGACAGATCAACTGGACAGAAGATCAACAAGGAAAAAGAAGATTTAATTGACAGTATAGTCCAAATGGATCTAACATATATCTACTGAACTTTCAATCCTACATTTAAAGAATTTACATTCTTCTCAGCAGTACATGGACCAACTCTAGGATTGACCACCTATTAGGACATAAAGCAAGTCTCAGAAAATTCAAAAGAATTGAAATCATACCATGCATGTTCTCAGACCACAGTGGAATTAAGCTGGAAATAGCAACTCAGGAATCCCTAGTGCATATACAAACACATGGAGACTGAACAACATGCTCCTGAATGAACACTGGTTGTAGAAGAAATAAAATAGAAATCAAAAACTTTCTGGAAGTAATTGAGGATAACAACACAACACATGAAAACCTATGGGATACAGCAAAAGCAGTGTTAAGAGGAAGGTTTATAGCAATAGATGCCTACATAAGGCATTGGAAAGGCCCCAAACAAATGAGCTTTCAATTTATCTCAAGGGTCTAGAAAACTTGCAGCAAATCAGACCCAAAACTAGTAGGAGAAGATAAATAATTAAAATCAGAGAAGAAATCAACAGAATTGAATTAAAAATATTGCAAAAGATCAGCAAAATGAAGAGCTAGTTTTTGAAAAAATAAAACTGACACAGCATTGGCCCAACTAAAAAAAAAAAAAGAAGAGAAAAAAATCTATAAAATCGGAGAAGAAAAAGGGAATGTAACAACAGGTACCACAGACATAATAAAAGGCATCAGAAATTACTACAAAGAGTTGTATGCCAGCAAACAGGGGAATCTATCAGAAATGGATAGATTCCTGGACACATGCAACCTACCTAATTTGAACCAGGAAGACATAGAAAAGCTAAACAGACCCATAACCTAATCAGAAATTGAAACAGTAATAAAAACCCTCCCAACAAAGAAAAGCCCAGGACCAGATGGATTCACCGCTGAATTCTACCAGACATTTAAAGAAGAACTAACTCCAATTCTTCTCAAACTCTTCAAAACAACAAAAAAGAGGGACTCCTCCCAAATTCTTTCTGTGAAGCCAGCATCACCTTAATTCCTAAACCTGAAAAAGATACAGCAGAGAAAGAAAAAACAGACCAATTTCCTTGATGAACATAGATGCAAAAATTGTCAATAAAATTCTGGCCAACAGAATGCAACAACACATCAGAAAGATCATCCACCCAGACCAAGTGGGATTTATCCCTGGTATGCAGGGATGGTTCAATATTCGCAAATCAATCAATGTGATATACCACATTAACAGACTGCAGAAAAAAAACCATAGGATTATCTCAAAAGATGCATAGAAAGTGTTTGATAAAATACAACACCCGTTCATGATGAAGACTCTAAGCAAACTAGGTATAGAAGCAACATTCCTCAATACAATCAAAGCAATTTATGAAAAAACCACGGCCAACATCCTATTGAATGGGGAAACGCTGGAAGCATTTCCACTGACATCTGGTACCAGGCAGGGATGCCCACTCTCACCACTGCTATTCAATATAGTTCTCGAAGTTTTAGCCAGAGCCATTAGGTAAGAAATTGAAATAAGAGGGATACAAATTGAAAAGGAAGATGTCAAACTATCCCTCTTTGTAGATGATATATTCTTTATTTAGGGGATCCAAAGAACTCTACTAAGAGACTATTGGAACTCATAGCAGAGTTTGGCAAAGTAGCAGGATATAAAATCAATGCATAATAATCAACAGCCTTCTATACACAGGCAATGCCATGGCTGTGGAAGAACTTCTAAGATCAATCTCATTCACAATAGCTACAAAAGCAATCAAATACCTTGGATTAAAGTTAACCAAGGATGTCAAAGATCTCTATGATAAGATTTACAATATCTTAAAGAAAGAGAAATAGAAGAGGATACCAAAAAATGGACAAATATTCCATGCTCATGGATTGGAAGAATCAATGTCATAAAATGTCCATTCTCCCAAAAGCAATTTATAGATTCAATGTGATATAAATCAAAATACCAAAGACATTCTTCTCAGGTCTGGAAACAATGATGCCAGAATTCATATGGATGGAGAGGAGACTTCAAATAGCTAAAGCAATCTTGTACAACAAAAATAAAGCTGGAAGCATCACAATACCAGATTTCAGGACATACTGCAGAGCAGTTATAATCAAAACAGTATGGTACTGGTACAGAAATAGATGGATAGACCAATGGAACAGAATAGAAATACAGAAAAAATCCAAACATCTACAGCCAACTTATATTTGATCAAGGATCTAAAACCAATTCCTGGAGCAAGGACATTCTATTCAATAAATGGTGCTGGGAAAAATAGATTCCACCTTCAGAAGCATGAAGCAAATCCCTCACCTTACACCTTATACAAAAATCCACTCAACATGGAATAAAGATCTCTATCTTTGAACCGACATCATTAAATTATTAGACAACATTAGAGACACCCTGTAAGATCTAGGCACAGGCAAAGACTTTTTTAAAAGACTTAGAGACACAGGCAGTTAAAGCCAAAATTAACAATAGGGATTACTTCAAATTGAGAAGTTTCTATACTGCAAACGGAGAGGAAAGTGAAGAGGCAACTGACAGAATGGGAAAATATATTTTCAAATTATGCAACCAATGAAGGATTAATTACCAGAATCTACAAAGGGACCAAGAAACTCCAAAACAACAAAACAAACAACCCACTCAAGAGATGGGCCAAGGACCTCAATAGATATTTTTCAAAAGAGGAAATCCGAATGGCCAGCAGACACAGGAAAAAATGTTCAAGATCACTAGCCATCAGGGAAATGCAAATCAAAACCACAATGAGGTTTCACCTCACCCCGGTTAGAATGGCTCACATACACAAATCTACCAACAACAGATGCTGGCGAGGATGTGGGGAAAAAGGGACACTAACCCACTGTTAGTGGGAAGGTAGACTTGCAAAGCCACTATAGAAGTCAGTCTGGAGAGTACTCAGAAACCTGAATATAACCCTGCCATATATACAACCCAGCCATCCCACTCCTTGGAATTTACCCAAAGGAAATGAAATTGGCAAACAAAAAAAGCTGTCTGCACCTTAATGTTTCTTGCAGCTCAATTCACAATAGCTAAGACCTGGAATCAACCCAAATGCCCATCAACAGTAGACTGGATTAAGAAATTATGGGACATGTACTCTATAGAATACTATACAGCAGTCAAAAACAATGAAATCCTCTCATTTGCAACAAAATGGAGGAATCTGGAAAACATCATGCTGAGTGAAATAAGCCAGTCCCAAAGGGACAAATATCATATGTTCTCCCTTATCGGTGACAACTAATCAAGCTCCAAAAAGGAAACATGTTAAAGTGAAATGGACACTATGAGAAACAGTGACTTGATCAGCCCTTGTCCTGTTGACCAAAAACTTACTATTTTATTCCTTTTAGTGTGTGTTGGTTCTACTTAATACCATTAAACTGTTAATACCGTTGGTTGAACTCTTCAATTAACACACAATTATTCTTAGTCATTTAAATTTAACTGAAAAGTGATCCCTGTTACATATAAGAGTGGGAACAAGAGAGGGATCTCTGCTCTTAATGTGTTGTACTATGATAATTAATGGTAAAACCACTGATCTGAAGGGAAATGCTTTCATATTTTCCCCATTCAGTATCATATTTGCTATTGGTTTGTGATATATAGACTTTATAATTTTGAGGAATATTTCTCCTATACATAATTTGCAGATAGTCTTTATCATGGAGGGATGTTGAATCTTATCAAATGCTTTCTCTGCATCTTTTCAAATGACCATATAATTTTCATTCTTTGTTCTATTGATATGTTTTATGATGTTTATTGATTTATGAATGTTGAACCAACCTTGCACTTCTGGGATCAATTCTACTTGATCATGATATTAAAACAAAATATATGATATATTTGGTGTGGTTTTGATTTGATTTGTGAATATTTTGCTGAGCATCTTTGCATTTATGTTCATTAAGGATGGGTCAATAGTTTTCTTTTTGTGTCATGTTTTCGCTCTTTTTGGTATCAAAGTGATGCTGGCCTAGTGAGCCGTGGCGCCGGCCAGGACATATATTCTATAGAATACTATATAGCTGTTTTAGATCCTTGATCAAATATAAGTTGGCTGTAGATGTTTGGGTTGATTTCTGGTGTTTCAATTCTGTTCCATTGGTCTATCCATCTGTTTCTGGACCAGTACCATGCTGTTTTGATTACAACTGCCCTGTAGTATGTCCTGAAATCTGGTATTGTGATGCCTCCGGCTTTGTTTTTGTTGTACAAGATTGCTTTAGCTATTCGAGGTCTCTTGTGCCTCCATATAAATTTCAGCACCATTTTTTCCAGATCTGCGAAGAAGGTCTTCGGTATCTTGATTGGTATTGCATTGAATCTATAAATTGCTTTTGGGAGAATGGACATTTTGATGATATTGATTCTTCCAATCCATGAGCATGGAAGATTTTTCCATTTCTTGGTATCCTCTTCTGTTTCTTTCTTTAAGGTTTTGTAATTTTCATCGTAGAGATCTTTAACGTCCTTGGTTAAGTTTATTCCAAGGTATTTGTTTTTGTAGCTATTGTGAACGGGATTGATCTTAGAAGTTCTTCCTCAGCCATGGCATTGTCTGTGTATACAAAGGCTGTTGATTTTTGTGCATTGATTTTATACCCTGATATTTTGCCAAAATCTTCTATGAGTTCTAATAGTCTCTTAGTAGAGTTCTTTGGATCCCCTAAATAAAGAATCATATCATCTGCAAAGAGGGATAGTTTGAGTTCTTCCTTCCCAATTTGTATCCCTTTAATTTCTTTTTCTTGCCTAATAGCTCTGGCTAGAACTTCCAAAACTATATTGAATAGCAGTGGTGAGAGTGGGCATCCCTGTTTGGTACCAGATCTCAGTGGAAATGCTTCCAACTTTTCCCCATTCAATAGGATGTTGGCTGTGGGTTTTTCATAGATTGCTTTGATTGTATTGAGGAATGTTCCTTCCAAACCCAGTTTGCTTAGAGTTTTCATCATGAACGGGTGTTGTATTTTATCAAATGCTTTCTCGGCATCTATTGAGATAATCATATGGTTTTTCTTCTGCAGTCTGTTAATGTGGTGTATCACATTGATTGTCTTGCGCACATTATACCATCCCTGCATACCAGGGATACATCCCACTTGGTCTGGGTGGATGATCTTTCTGATGTGTTGTTGCATTCTATTGGCCAGAATTTTATTGAGGATTTTTGCATCTATGTTCATCAGGGATATTGGTCTGTAATTCTCTTTCAGTGCTGCATCTTTTTCCGGCTCAGGAATTAAGGTGATGCTGGCTTCATAGAAAGAATTTGGGAGGATTCCCTCTTCTTCGATTGTTCTGAATAGTTTGAGAAGAATTGGAGTCAGTTCTTCTTTAAATGTCTGGTAGAATTCAGCAGTGAATCCATCTGGTCCTGGGCTTTTCTTTGTTGGGAGGGCCTTTATTACTGTTTCAATTTCTGTCTCAGTTATGGGTCTGTTTAGGTTTTCGATGTCTTCCTGGTTCAATTTGGGTAGGTTGCATGTGTCCAGGAATGTTTCCATTTCTGATAGGTTTCCCTGTTTGCTGGCATACAAATCCTTGTAGTAATTTCTGATGATTCTTTTTATTTCTGTGGTGTCTGTTGTTACATTTCCTTTTTCATCTCTGATTTTATTGATTTGGGTCTTTTCTCTTCTTTTTTTAGTTAGTTGGGCCAATGGGGTGTCAATTTTGTTGATTTTTTCAAAAAACCAACTCCTCGTTTGGCTGAATTTTTGTAATGTTTTCTTGGATTCAATCCTGTTGATTTCTTCTCTGATTTTAATGATTTCTATTCTCCTACTAGATTTGGGTCTGGTTTGCTGTAGGTTTTCTAGATTCTTGAGGTGAATTGAGAGCTCATCTATTTGGTGCCTTTCCAATTTCTTGATGTAGGCACCTATTGATATAAACTTTCCTCTTAACACGGCTTTTGCCATATCCCATAAGTTTTGGTATGTTGTGCTGTTATCCTCATTTACTTCCAGAAAGTTTTTGATTTCTCTTTTAATTTCTTCTATGACCCATTGTTCATTCAGGAGCATGTTGTTCACTCTCCATGTGTTTGCGTATGCTCTAGGGATTCCTGAGTTGCTAATTTCCAACTTCATTCCTTTATGGTCTGAGAAGCTGCATGGTATGATTCTAATTCTTTTGAATTTGCTGAGACTTGCTTTATGGCCTAGTATGTGGTCAATCCTAGAGAAGGTTCCATGTACTGCTGAGAAGAATGTAAAATCTTTAGCTGTAGGATTGAAAGTTCTGTATATATCTGTTAGATCCATTTGGGCTATAGTGTCATTTAAATCTACTGTATCCTTGTTGATCTTCTGTCCTATTGATCTGTCTATTTCTGAGAGTGGAGTATTGAAGTCCCCCAGTACTATTGTATTGGGGTCTAAGTCTCCCTTTAAGTCCGTTAACAAATCTTTTAGATAAACCGGTGCCCTGTAGTTAGGTGCATATACATTGATAATTGTTATGTCTTCCTGTTGAATTGATCCCTTAATCATTATATAGTGTCCCTCTTTGTCACTCTTAACAGTTTTTGTGGTAAAGTTTATGTTGTCCGCTATTAAGATGGCTACGCCCGCTTTTTTTTCATTTCTGTTGGCATGGTATATCTTTTTCCAGCCTTTCACTTTCAGTCTGTATGGATCTTTGTTGGAAAGATACATTTCTTGTAAGCAGCAAATAGATGGGTTTTGTTCCTTAACCCAATCAGCCAATCGGTGTCTTTTAACTGGACAGTTCAGGCCATTCACGTTCAATGTGACTAATGATAAGTGGTAACTTTGCCCTGCCATTTGCCAAAGATAAGTTCTAATATATGCTTTGAATTCCCTGTGATCTTTTGCTGTGAGGTTTCCTTCCTTGGTTTCCTTCCTTTACCTTCTTTCATATTGATGACCGTGTTTCTGTGTTTCTGTGTGTAACACATCTTCAAGCATCTTTAGCAGGGCTGGACGAGTGGCAACAAATTCTTTCAATTTCTGTTTGCTATGAAAAGTCTTTATTTCACCTTCATTCACAAATGATAGCTTTGCAGGATATAATATTCTGGGCTGGCAGTTTTTCTCTCTTAGTACCTGGTCTATATCTCGCCATTTCCTCCTAGCTTGTAGGGTTTCTGATGAGAAGTCAGCTGTGAGTCTGATTGGAGATCCTCTGAGAGTAATCTGACGTTTCTCTGTTGCACATTTTAGAATCTTTTCTTTATGTTTCACTGTGGAGAGTTTAATTACAACGTGTCATGGTGAGGATCTCTTTTGGTCGTGTTTATTAGGGGTTCTGTGAGCTTCCTGTACTAGGATTTCTCTGTCCTTCTCCAAAACTGGGAAATTTTCTGCTAATATCTCACTAAAAAGGCCTTCTAATCCTTTCTCCCTCTCCAGGCCTTCAGGAACTCCTAGAACCCGAACGTTGGGTTTTTTAATAGTATCCTGAAGATTCCTGACAATATGTTTTAGATTTCTAATTTCCTCTTCTTTTCTTTGGTGTGACTGTATCCTTTCCTGTTCTCTGTCTTCTAAGTCCGATATTCTCTCTTCTGCTTCACCCATTCTGTTTGTAAGGCTCTCTATTGTGTTTTTCATTTGATCTATTGAATTCTTCACTTCATTATGATTTCTCGTCACTATCACAGTTTCCTGTTGTACTAGTTGTTTCATTTCATTTTGATTCCTCCTTAATATTTCATTTTTACGAGAGAGATTTTCTACCTTGTCCATTAAGGATTTCTGTAGTTCAAGAATTTGTTTTTGAGAACTTCTTAATGTTCTTATCGATTTTTTGAGATCTGCTTCTTGCATTTCTTCTATCTCATCATCTTCATAATCTTGAATTAGGGTGTCTTTTTCATTTGGGGGCGTCATGGTGACTTCCTTGTTTTTATTATCTCGGTTTTTGCGTTTGTTATTTGTCATATTGGAGATATTTGGTTTCTTCACTGTGGTGCTTTTTCTTGTTATACTATGACTCTAGATTAAGTGGACTGTTTTTTATGGAGCTTTAGAGGCTTGAGATGGGTGTGGCCTGAGAGCTCTGTTTGGTGTGCCAAAGGTGACACTCCCAGGTTAGGTGTGGTAGATCTCTCTCTCTCTCTCTTTCTTTTTTTGATTCAAAAGGGAAGTTATTCTGCACAGCTGAACGAAGTTGGAGGTAGTTAGCAGGCAAATGATATACCCACAGGAGCCAGAGATCAGAAGCTCTTGCCCAAGGACCACACAGGGAATCTGTTCTGCCCTCAGGGTGGGCTCAGATTCTCCTTCAGTCTCCCACTGGGTTGCCAAAGTTATGGAATTGTAGCGTCTCTGGAGAGTGCTCACGTGAATTCCGTGAGTTCTCTCACCCACCGTCTCTTTTTTCACAGTCTCAGTTCAGTAGCACCACAAATTTACTAGGTCCTAATCTCCTGTTAATTTGCCCCGCCCAGAGTCAGGTTTTTCTGCTAGGCTCAGGGCCAGTGCAGACCTGAGGTCGCTCTGCTTATGACGTATGTCCAAGATGGTGCCTGCTCTTTGTCTTGCTCGCCCTTGAGAGGTGAGCGGAGAGAGAGAAACCCGTGTCCGTACCAGTCACCTTTTTTTTCTCTCTCTCTCTCTTCCAGTTAGCCTGGTGAACTTCCCCCCCCCCCGGGGGGGTCTTTCCCTCTAGTCTCCTCTCTCCGCTTGCCTGCCGGTGTCTCGGGCTATTGAGGTTCAGCTCACCTCGCGTTCCAGCGCTGGTGTGTTGAGTCTGCCGCTGGTGTCCCAAACTGTGGGCTCCCATGCTCTCCACGCAGGTCCACTGTGAATCACGCATTCCAGAAGAGTTTCTTCTGCTGTTTCCTCCCCTACTCTTCCTTGAACCTGCAGTATCTCCACTGTTATTAAACTGTCTCTCCCCGGACTATCAGTGTGCTCCCTTCCTATTCCGCCATCTTGCCTCTTCACCAGCTAATTTCTTTTGAATCTTTTTTTGAAGATTTTATTTATTTGATGGGTAGAGTTACAGACAGAGGTAGAGACCTAGAGAGAGATATTCCACCTACTGGTCACTCCCCAAATGGCTGCAACGGCCAGAGCTGAGCCGATCTGTAGGCAGGAGCTTCTTCCAGGACTCCTACACTGGTGGAGGAGCCCAAGCACTTGGGCCATCTTCTTCGGCTTTCCCAGGCCATAGCAGAGAGCTGGATCAGAAGAGGAGCAGCTGGGATACAAAGTGGTGCCCATATGGGATGCCAGCACTGCAGGTGGAGGCCTAGCCTACTGTGCCAGAGCAGTGGCCGCTTCTTTTGAATCCTTACGCACATCAGTTGGGCATGTCTCCATGGGTCTCCCAAGGAGCCCTCTGTTCTGCTCCATTGATCCACGTCTCCATGCCCCCATCTGTATCACACAATCTTGATCACTGTAGCCACATAATAAACTTTAACATCTGAGTAATTCCTCTCACATTTTTTCCAAAATCATTTCAAGCTAGTCCATGGCCTGTTTCTTTAAAATAAAGTTGTCTACATCGAAAATAATCACCTGCATTAAAACTATTTTAAAAATCTATATCCTATTTCTTTAAACTTGTCCAGGTCTTTATATTTATATCCTTATTTTGCAGACAATATATAGTCATGGCACATGTTAATTGTTGCTGTTGACTTCTCATCAATGTTGCAGTGGATTCATTTTGAGAGGAGGAGCATGGTAGGGGCAAGAGGTGCAGAGTTACCACAGAGACACCCAGGAGTTGGGTGTAACCAGGCTTGAGGCAAGCAGCCTGCAGACTCGTTTATTTCAGTTACTACGACAGCTTATACAATCAAGACCAGCCAATTTGGTTAAGGGGCAGTCTATGCCCCAACCAATCACAGCCTGTTGCCAGGCAGTTTCCAAAGCCATCCAATCACAGCCTGTTGCCAGTCAGGTACTTGTTGCCAGGCAGTTTCTGAAACCATCCAATCACGGCCTACCGTCAGTCAGGCTCTGTTGTCATGTGGTTTCCTCTGTTGTCATGTGGTTTCCAAAGCCATGCAATCATGGCCTGTTGCCAGGCAGTTTCTGTTGTCAGTGGCCATCTTGGCATGACCTTTTCACCTCTGTGGCCATCTTGGCATGAACTTTTCACCTCTGTGGCCATCTTGGCATGAACTTTCACCTCAGAAGCCATCTTGATATGACCATTTCACCTCATTCCACCACATTTAATGCCTTAAAAATTATGACTTTTGGGGGCTGGCATTGTGGCACAGCAGGTTAGGCTGCCACTTAAGATGCTCACATCCTGTGCGGGTGCTGGTTTTTTTGAGTCCCAGCTATTCTACTTCCTATTCAGTTCCCTTCTAATGTACCTAGGAACCCAGCAGAAGATGGCCCAAGTGCTTGGTTTGCTGCCACCCACAAGGGGCCCAGATGGAGTTCCAGGCTTCTGGCTTTGGCCTGACCCAGCCCCAGCTCTTGCAGCTACTTGTTGGAGTGAACTCCACTTACTCTCTCTCTCTTGCTCTCTCTCTCTCTTTCTCTTTCTCTCTCTCTGTAACTCTGCCTTTCAAATAAATTTAAAAAATCTAAAAAATGGTGACTTCCATTTGGAATATTTAGTCCATTAAATTACATCTGATGTAATTTTCCATATTCTTTTTTTGATATACATTTGCTGCTTGCTCTTATTTTATAGTTCTCTAATTTTATATTTTTCCTTTTTTGCCTTCTTTTAAAAATATATTTGTTCTCCTTTAATAGTACTGTTGACAATTTAACAATATCTACTAGAATTGCTTTTAGACACTCATCTAGAGTTGAAAATTTTTTTAACTTAATCCACTTAGGTGTAATATTTACCACCTCAGATAAATTATTAGTGTCTTTCTGCCAATCCTTAGTTACAGTGTTTAATTCTGTGTCACCTTGCCTGGGCTGTGGAATGCCCAATCAGCTGCCTAAATGTTATTTCTGGTTGTGTCTGAGGGCATTTACAGATGAGATTTGCATCTGAATTGTTGGGACAAGTAAAGCAGGTGACCCTCCCCAGGGTGAGTGGGCATTATCCAGTCTACTGAAGGCCTGCCTTCCTGTCAAGGTGGACAGGAATCTGCTTTTTAAACTGCTCCAAGGATAATGAATTAAAAGGTAAAGGACAAGAGCCACCAGCCTGCAGAGTCAGTTCTAGAGGCTTTGTTGGTTTGCTTGGTTTGGTTTTTATAATCAGCCTACTTTATTATGCCCTGCATGTTTCTTAGCTCTGGCTTTGTAACATCTTGTAGGTGAGCAGTTATTTTCTGCCCTTTTACCTTAATTATGTACTTGTTATTTTCATCTGTAAACAGGCCTTTTTCCATTCTGTCACCGACTACTTCATTGTCTCATTAATATCTCTTCCATTGTCAGTACAAGTTCATTTAAATAGGGATAACTCCCCAGCTCTGTGGCATCTACCTAGGAATCATTAAATGGTTTCTATTTATTTCTTTCAGAGGAGATTTTCTAACTTCCTTGTGGTTCTCTTATCACCTTTCAATGAAATTATTTATGTACCTATCTCTTATGAATTGAAAGATGAGACCTTGTAACAGGTTTATAATTCATAATTTATTTATAAATTTATACATATATATGTAAGTATATATTAGCAAAATAACTCTATAGCAATAATAGCAGAAAGTTAGTATAAGTGCTATTAGTATCACTCAGTAAATCTGTTAAAATAAATGGCATAAAAGTACAATTTCCAACTTCCTTGCCCCATGTCCTTATTTCAGCATTGCAAAATTCTTAAAACAGTGTCACTGGTATCATTTAACTCAAGCAGGAGTTTGCCTACCAAAGGTTAGGCTTACCAGTGAACATTCCACTTTGCTTTATTTTAACTAAGGATCATTTCATTAACTTTTATTTGAACTTCAGTTCCTAGAAAAATCCCTGGTCTGTTCTTGGCAGAGGAACATCATCAGGCACCTCCTTGTGGGTCTCCAACTCCCCTTTCTGAAAACAAAGACAAACCACTGAGCGTGATTATTTTAGATCATATGGAGGTTACACCCAAGTGAAACCCACTCAACTCTCCTGAAGCTCAGGGGTCAGCGTCATGCAGAGAAGTGTTTTGTGCAGGAAGTCGTATTGCCAAATAATTGCATCTGTGACATTTTTTAACCTGTTGGCTGCCAAAATCAAAGAACTTGTGGAAACTCCTGTCTCTGCTCCTCTGCAGTGCTGAGACCGGGCCTATTGAGAAAGTGGGGCCAAGATAACACAGCACTAGAGGACGTGGTGAAAGGAAGCATTCTCTTCCTCTGAACTTATCTCCATAGTCACTGTGCTTCACCTTGGAGACATCCTGCTCAGCCTCAATGGGCTTCGATGTGCTCCTGGATCAAGCTGGAGATCTGGGGAGATTTCAGATCCTTCAGATTGTCTTCTTTTTTGTCGCCAATGTTATAACATACACTCATATTCTGTTGGAGAACTTCACTGCAGCCATCCCTGGGCATCGCTGCTGGGTCCCCCTTCTGGACAACCACACGGCCTCTGGCAATTCCTCTGACATCCTCAGCCAAGACGCCCTCCTGAGAGTCTCCATCCCGCTGGATGCAAACCTGAGGCCAGAGAAGTGCCATCGCTTCACCCATCCCCAGTGGCAGCTCCTTCATCTGAACAGGACCTTCCCCAATGTAAGTGAGTCAGACACAGAGCCCTGTGTGGATGGCTGGGTGTACGACCAGAGCTCCTTCTCCTCCACCATTGTGATTAAGGTAAGAGTCCTCAGTTAACCTCTTTATAGAGAAGTGATGTGAACTGAAGGTGTTTGGAGTTAGCACAAAGAATGAACTGAGAATTCTATACCAACTTATTTTATCAAATGAAGAAAGTCTTCATTCCTTCAGCAATTAGCAATTGCTTATCTGTACCACAATATCAAGGGTGCTAGTATGGAGGTTAATGAATTGAACAAACTATACCTCAACCTACTACTATCTCATTTTATCTGGAGATGATAATCAATTGAAGTGCTACTAGGCTTATGATATGCAAAGTCAGTGCTACTCAGTACTTACTGCAAAACTGATGCACATAGCAAGTAAATCAGAACCTATGTACATAGGATCCAGGCATCAGTCCTGTTGAAGCTCTCTAGCTGATTTGATGAGTGGCCAACACAAATGGCCAACAGATACATGGAGACAAATGGTCAATAGTACTAGTTAGCACAAAAATAAAAATGAAAATCAAAACCACAGGGAGCAATCATCTACCCCGGTTAGAATGGCTATCATCAAAAAGACAAAAAATAACTCATGCTGGCCTGTATGTGGACGACGGGGAACTCTTATACACTGCTGATGGAAATGTAAATTAGTACAGCCATTATGGAGAACAGTGTAAGACTTCTTGAAAAACTAGAAAGAGAACTGCCATATGACCTAGCAAACTCACCACCGGGTATATATTCAAAAAACATGAAATCATTATTTGTTCCACCACGGTTATTGCTCTTCACTGTAGCCTGGATTTGGAATTGACCAGGTTTCCATCATCACATGAATTAATAAAGAATATATGGGAGACCACATTGTGGTAGAGTGGGTTAAGATGCTACCTGCAATGCTGGCATCCCATGTAAGCACTGATTTCACTCCCATCTGCTCCATTTCTCTGCTAATGCCACTGGGAAAGCAGCAGAAGATGTCCCAAGGGCTTTGGCCCCTGCCACTCATGTGGGAGCCTCTGATGGGGCTCCAGATCCTGGCTTTGACCTGTCCTAACCTTGGGTATTATATCCATGTGTGGAGTGAACCAGTAGATGAAAGATCTTTCTGTGTGTGTGTCCCTCCCCAAGTCTCTGTGACTCTGACTTTCAAGTGTGTAATTAGTTAATATCTTTCAAATGAAATATATATTCACAATGGAATCCCATTCAGTTATTTAAAAAGAATGAAATCTTGTTATTGGCATCAAACTGGATGGAACTTAAAGACATGTATTAAATGAAATAAGTCAGTCACAGGGAGACAAATATTACATGTTCTTTCACATATGTGGGAGTTAAAATAAGCCTCAATATGAACATAGAATGTTGATCACTAGAAGCTGAGAGGAATGTGAGGGACAGATTGGACTTTGGATTTTAAAACACAGGAAAAATAAAGAGTGGCTAATGGAGAGTGGCAAATATGTATGATGTTAAAAATATTGGAAGCTGGGAGAGTGCTACATAGAAACTCACATAGCTCTAAACTTTTAGTTTTTTAATTTTAAAACTTCTAAAATGAAAAGTTTTAAAAGAAAAAACTAAAACATTTTGTAATAATTAGTATAAACACTTGAGTGACATGCTAATGATATGATGAAGGAAAAAAAAACCTTGTATTTGCCTAAGTATTTTAATTTTGGTAACTTAAGTTACTTAAATTACATTTTATGTGAATTTAATTTTGGTTCCTCACAAATGTGTTGACAGTGATACAGTAAAGGGATTTGGTGCTCTAGGGGAAAAATGACTGAAGTCGTGTACACACATGGTAACAGATTATCAGAAGGGTATGGCGTAAAAGAGGCAGTGGCATTTGAAAGGTTGATATGAGTTTCAGTATTTCTAGAGTGTGGGCAACCAGAGGGAAGTGACTGTAGATGAAATTGGAGAAGAAGGCAGAACCCCATAGCAGGAGCTCGTGTGTATCATATGGAGGAGTTTGTGGTCAGGCTCCGCCAAAGGGCTGAAGCTCTCCTAACACTCTGCTGTGCTGCTTCCTCTTCCAGTGGGACCTCGTCTGTGAATCTCAGTCATAAAAATCAGTGGTTCAAACCCTGTTCCTGAGTGGGTCGCTGCTGGGAAGTCTGATATTTGGCTATCTCTCAGACAGGTAAGTGTCACCTCACTTTACTTGGGGTTGTTGACCACATGATCCACACATTCATGTATTTTAGAAGACTTTGATGAGATCACACTGTACCCTTTATGTTGGGCTACATACTCACCTAATTGTCTGATTTCAGGGAGCTACAATAATCATATTTGCTACCTGACCTGAATATTATAATTGTTATGACGAATCTTTTCATTGTGTGCAGAATAGAGGACATAAAAAGGCATTTAAATAAAATTCAAGCAAGTTTTATGAGTGAATCTCAGAGCATATTGAAGGGTGTGAGAATTATGGGTTGGAGTTAATTCAATAAAAAGAGAGGTAGAGAATTTGAGGCATGTTAAAAACCACAAAATTGTGAAATAATGTTGTTGGCCTTGGCGATGATATGAAACACCTGGAACCTGCGAGGTCACTGGTGGTGGACACTTGTAGACTGGCATCATTTTGTGTCTGCAGCACAGATACACAGGTACAGTGGGTCGTCATTGTTGTAAAATCTCTTGTTATGAAACAACATGGAGCAGACATGGTGGTAAACCTTACAGCAATAACCTGAGAGCTGAACCTTGTGAAATAGGTACAATAGGTAATATTTGCCACCATAAAATGTAAATCATCTTAAGAAATTATGATGGTTTTAGTATAAAAATTGGAGATTTCTGGTGTCTCGGATCAGCTTCTGAAGGAGGCAACCATGCCTGTCACTCAGGATGCCTCTTACTAGAACATTCAGAGAACTACAGACGCTCATTGCCATCCAGTTGTCAAAGTTAAAAGCTATGCCCTTTGAGTTTACACAGTTACATATTACATATATAGAAGTAACTTGTCCTAGCTTTCTTTTATATATATATATATATATATATATATATATATATAAAGGGAAAATGTTCATATGTTTTATATACACAGTTTTAAAAACATAATGACACCTCCCACATCTTGCCCTCCCTCGTGCCCACCCTTCATCCTCCTTAGTTTCTTATTTTTCTTTGAAACTTTTCAATGATATATTTCAATTTCCTTTATAATTATAGGATTAATCCTCCACTACCTTAAAAAAAAACTCAATAAGTAGTAAGTAGAAAAACCACTGATTCTCAAATACATAAATAAATCTTTTTAAAAAAGGTCAATTTTGCTCACATACATTGTATTTCTGTACTCTATATAATAGTTACCACAAATCAGAGAAAACATGACACATGTCTTTTTAAGACTGGCTTATTTCACTAAGCATAATGGTCTCCAATTGCATCAATTTTGTTGTGAAAGACAGGATTTCATTCTATTTTATGGCTGGGTAGTATTCCATGGTGTACATTTATCACAATTTCTTTATCCAGTAATCAATTGATGTACATTTGAGTTGATTCCATATCTTAGCTATATAAATTGTGCTGTTATAAATGTGGAACATGCAGATTTCATTTCCTCTGGGTAAATTCCAAGGAGTGGGGTGGCTGGGTCAAATGGTAGATCTATTTTCAGATTTCTGAAGAATCTCCTACTGTCTCCCATAATGGTTGCATAAGTTTACATCGCCAGCAACAGTGTATTAGGGTACATTTTCCCCCACATCCTCACCAGCACATGTGACTTTTTAATTTTTGGATGATAGATATTCAAACTGGGGTGAGGGCAATCTCATTATAGTTTTTATTTGCCTTTCTCTAATGGCTCGTGAGTTGAGCAACTTTTCATGTGTCTGTTGGCCATTTGTATTTTATCCTTTATCATATACCTGGTAATACATTAGACCATTTCTTCAATGGAATATTTGTTTTGTTGCTGAGTTTCTTGAGCCCCTTATATATTCAAGATATTAATCACTTATCAGATGTATAGTTTTCCAATGTTTTCTCCCATACTGTCAGTTGAGTATTTCCTTTGTTGGGTGTTTCTTTGTTGATTTTTTTCTACAGAGAAGCTTCTTAGCTTGATGTAATCCCATCTGTCTATTTTTGCTTTTATTGCCTGTGCTTCTGGGATTTTATCCAAAAAGCCCTTGTCTATGCCAAAATCTTGCAGTGTTTCCAATGTTTTCTTCTAGTAATTTGACTGTTTCATATCTTAGGTCTAGATCCTTGATCCACTGTGTTTTTTATATGGTGTAAGGTAGGGGTGTTTCATATTTCTGCATAAGGTGGACCAATTCTCCCAACACCATTTGTTGATGAGACTGACTTTTCTGCAGGAATTGAATTTTAGTTTGTCAAAGATTAGTTGATTGTATATGCATGGATTAATTTCTGGTGTCTCTGTTATATTCCATTGTTCTACATATCTATTTTTGCACAAGCACCCAGCCTTTTTGAATGTAACTGTCATGTAATATGTCTTGAAATATGGTACCGTAATGCCTCTGGCTTTGTTTGCTGTTTAAGATTGCGTAGGTATTCAGGATCTCATGTGTTTCTATGTGAATTTTAGGGTCTATTTCCCTAGATCTGAGAAGAAAATCCCTGGTATTTTTATTGGGATCACGTTGAATCTGTAAAATTGCTTTGGGCAGTGAGGACATTTTAACAGTATTAATTCTTCCAATCCATGAACATGGAAGATTTTTCATTTTGTGTGTGTGTGTTTATATTCCTTTCCTTAATGTTTTTAAATTTTCTTTGTAGGACTCTTTCATATCCTTGGCTAAATTTATCACAAGGTCTTTACATTTTTGTAGAAATGATAAATGCGACTAATCTTACAAGTTTCTTCTCAGCCATGGCATTTTTGTGATACAAATGCTGTTGACTGTTGTGTGTTTTTATTTACGCTGAAGCTTTTCCAAACTCTAACAAGTTCCAGTAATCTGTTGGTGGAGCTTTTGATTCCCCTAAGTATAGAATCCTGTCATCAGGAAGCAGGGATAATTTGTTCCTCCTTTCCCCTTTATATCCCTTTGATTTCTTTTTTTTCCTAATTACTGTGGCTTTAAATTCCAGAACTGTATTAAATAGTAATGGTGGGAGTGGACATTCTTGTCTGGTTCCACATCCAGTGAAAATGCTTCCAGCTTTTCCTCATTCAACATTCTGGCTGTGGTTTGTCATAGATTGTCTTGATTGTGTTGAGGTTCATCCCTTCTATACCCAATTTCTTAAGATTTTTTAAATTATGAAGACATTGTATTTTATAAAATGATTTTTCTGCATATATTGAGATAATCATATGGTTTATTCTTCAGTTTGTTAATGTGAGGTATCATGTTTATTGATTTGCATATGTTGAACCATGCCTGCATCCAGGGGTAAATCCCACTTGGTCCACATGGATGATCTTTTTGATGTGTGCTTGGATTCAGATAGCTAGTGTTTTGTTGAAGATTTTTGCATCTATGTTCATGAGGGATATTGGTGTCGCTCCCCCATTTGCGGAGGAGCGACACTAGACCCTGCGCTGTTCTTTTGTCTGCTTGGCCCTTCCCGGGTTTGCTGCTGGTCCTTCCCGGGTTGGCTGCCAACCCCTCCACCTCCGTGGAGGGGCGGCACCCCCTGCCACTTTCCCTGCTTCCGCAGAGGAGCGGCACACCGCCGGCCGGCTCTCTCGGGGGTTCCTCAGGTGTTCCTTCAGATGTTCCCAGTGCATGTTGTCTCTCTCCTCCTTTATAGTCCTCTTCCACCAATCCCAACTCTGCTACCCACACACCGAGCACGCTGCTCTCCTCCCATCAAGAGCAGGATCAGCTCCTGCAGTTTATCAGTCAAGTTGGCAAGAGGCAGCTGCATAGAAGTTTACTCCTCCCCAGTGCCATATTGTGGGAGAGCAGATGCATAGAATAAGTCTTAATTCCAGTAACTTAGTCTAGTCTCAGTTGCTCCCCACATATTGGTGTCTAATTTTCCTTTGTTGTGTCTTTTTCTGTTTTTGGAATTAAGGTGATGCTGACCTCATAGAAGGAGTTTGGGAGGATTCACTCCTTTCAATTGTTTTGAATGGTTTAAGAAAATCTCAGATTAGTTTTTCTTTAAAAATTTGGTAGGATTCAGCAGTGAAGCCATCCAGTCATGGACTTCCCTTTTTTGGTAGGGTCTTTATTACTACTCCTTTTCATCTACTAAAAAAGCTGCGTGATGCAGTGAGAGATATTCCCTTGCTGCTTCATACCCTAAGTACCCTAAAATAGCTATGGATGCACCAGGCTGCAGTCAGGAGCCTAGAACATTGTCTGGGTCTCCCATATGAGGGGCATTCAATTGAATGCCTCCCAAGATGCATTAGGAAAAAGCTGCATCAGGGGCAGAATGGCTGGGACTGAAACTGCCACTCCCGCTTGGAATGCAGGCATCCAAAGCAGCACCACTGCATCATAATGCCTACTCCTCATGTAAATTTGTATTCAAAAATAAAAAATGCCATCATCACATGCATCAATGCAGAAGAAACATTATATAACACACATCAAATGATATGATTTCAATTTTTTAAAAAAGAAACAAAAATTAATTTAAAAATACAAACCAAATTAATGCATTGTATTTTATCTTCAAAAATTATATACCTTTGTGGAAGTAGGAGCTAAAAGAATGCACAATTTGGGGTTCTTGTGTAAGAACAATGATGCATTTCATCAGGGACTGGTAAAATGAGTACCTTGATTTTTTTCTGTTTCATTTATTTAAGATTTACTTATTTATTTGAAAGTCAGAGTTACAGAGAGGCAGAGAGAGGCAGGGAGGGAGGGAGGGAGAGAGAGAGAAAGTCTTCCATCCACTGTTTCACTCCCCAGTTGGCTTCAATGCTGAGCTACTCTGATCTGAAGCCAGAAGCCAGGAGATTCTGGGTCAACTACGTGGATGCAGGGGCCCAAGGACTTGAGCCAACTTAAACTGCTTTCACAGACCATGGAAGAGAGCTGGATCAGAAGTGGAGCAGCCAGGACTCAAATCTGTGACCATATGGGATGCCGGCACTGCAGATGGTGGCTTTACCTGCTATGCCACACTGCTGGCTCTGAGTAACTTGTTTTATGAAAAGCTTATTGATAGTTCAGAGGCAAAGTACAGATCTCTTGAATTCACTCCTAACTGCTCTAAAGACAAGGCACAAACTCACTATATTCAATGCATACATTTGTTTTTTTTAAAACTTTTATTTAATGAATATAAATTTCCAAACTACGACTTATGGATTACAATGGCTTCCCCCCCATACCGTCCCTCCCACCCACAACCCTCCCCTTTCCCACTCCCTCTCCCCTTCCATTCACATCAAGATTCATTTTCGATTATCTTAATATACAGAAGATCAGCATAGTATACATTAAGTAAAGATTTCAACAGTTTGCTCCCACACAGAAACATAAAGTGAAAAATAATAGATGATTTTTTTTTAAATGATGATGAAATCAGAGCAGACCTATTGTCATGTTTAATCCCAGTGAGAGTCAAGTTGGGAATTGATAATTTCTTTTTTTTTTTACAGATAATCAGTTTAGTATACATTAAGTAAAGATTTCAACAGTTTGCACCCCCATAGAAACATAAAGTGAAATATATTGTTTGAGTACTCATTATAGCATTAAATCTCAATACACAGCACATTAAGGACAGAGATCCTACATGAGGAGTAAGTGCACAGTGACTCCTGTTGTTGACTTTACCAATTGACACTCCTGTCTATGGCATCAGTAATCTCCCTATGCTCCAGTCATGAGTTTCCAAGGCTATGGAAGCCCCTTGAGTTCTCCGACTCTTATCTTGTTTAGACAAGGTCATAGTCAAAGTGGAGGTTCTCTCCTCCCTTCAGAGAAAGGTACCTCCTTCTTTGAAGACCTGTTCTTTCCACTGGGATCTCACTCACAGAGATCTTTTGCCAGAGTGTCTTGGCTTTCCATGCCTGAAATACTCTCATGGGCTTTTCAGCCAGATCCGAATGCCTTTAGGGCTGATTCTGAGGCCAGAGTGCTGTTTAGGACATCTGCCATTCTATGAGTCTGCTGAGTATCTCACTTCCCATGTTGGATCACTCTCCCCTTTATTTATTCTATCGGTTAGTGTTAGCAGGTACTAGACTTGTTTATGTGCTCCCTTTGACTCTTAGTCCTTTCATTATGATCAATTGTGAACTGAAATTGATCACTTGGACTAGTGAGATGGCATTGGTACATGCCACCTTGATGGGATTGAATTGGAGTCCCCTGGTATGTTTCTAACTCTACCATTTGGGGCAAGTCAGCTTGAGCATGTCCAAATTATACATCTCTTCCCTCTCTTATTCCCACACTTATGTTTAACAGGGATCACATTTCAGTTAATTTTCAACACTTAAGAATAACTGTGTATTAATTACAGAATTAAACCAGTCATATTAAGTAGAACAGACAAAAAAAACTACTAAGAGGGATAATGTATTAAGTTGTTCATTAACAGTCAGGGCTATGCTGATCAGGTCACCGTTTCCCATAGTGTCCATTCCACTTCAACAGGTTTCCTTTTTGGTGTTCAGTCAGTTGTCACCGATCAGGGAGAACATATGGTATTTGTCCCTTTGGGACTGGCTTATTTCACTCAGCATGATGTGTTCCAGATTCCTCCATTTTGTTGCAAATGACTGGATTTCGTTGTTTCTTACTGTGGTATAGTATTCTAAAGAGTACATATCCCATAATTTCTTTATCCAGTCTACCGTTGATGGGCATTTAGGTTGGTTCCAGGTCTTAGTTATTGTGAATTGAGCTGCAATAAACATTAGGCTAAAGACCGCTTTTTTGTTTGCCAATTTAAATTCCTTTGGGTAAATTCCAAGGAGTGGGATGGCTGGGTCGAACGGTAGGGTTATCTTCAGGTTTCTGAGGAATCTCCAGACTGACTTCCATAGTGGCTTTACAAGTCTACCTTCCCACCAACAGTGGGTTAGTGTCCCTTTTTCCCCACATCCTCGCCAGCATCTGTTGTTGGTAGATTTCTGCATGTGAGCCATTCTAACCGGGGTGAGGTGAAACCTCATTGTGGTTTTGATTTGCAATCCCTGGTTGCTAGTGACCTTGAACATTTTTTCATGTGCCTGTTGGCCATTTGGATTTCCTCTTTTGAAAAATGTCTATTGAGGTCCTTGGCCCATCTCTTAATTGGGTGTTGGTTTTGTTTTTGTGGAGTTTCTTGATCTCTTTGTAGATTCTGGTTATTAACCCTTTATCTGTTGCATAGTTTGCAAATATTTTTTCCCATTCTGTCGGTTGTCTCTTCACTCTCCTGACTGTTTCTTTTGCAGTAGAGAAACTTCTCAATTTGATGCAATCCCAATAGTTGATTTTGGCTTTGACTGCCTGTGCCTCCCGGGTCTTTTCCAGAGACTCTTTGCCTGTGCCAATATCGTAAAGGGTTTCTCCAATGTTCTCTAGTAACTTGATGGTGTCAGGTCGTAGATTTAGGTCTTTAATCCATGTTGAGTGGCTTTTTGTGTAAGGTGTAAGGTAGGGGTCTTGCTTCATGCTTCTGCATGTGAAAATCCAATTTTCCCAGCACTATTCATTGAATAGACTGTCCTTGCTCCAGGAATTGGTTTTAGATCCTTGATCAAATATAAGTTGGCTGCAGATGTTTGAATTGATTTCTGGTGTTTCAATTCTGTTCCATTGGTCTATCCATCTGTTTCTGGACTAGAACCATGCTGTTTTGATTACAACTGCCCTGTAGTATGTCCTGAAATCTGGTATTGTGATGCCTCCAGCTTTGTTTTTGTTGTACAAGATTGCTTTAGCTATTCAAGGTCTCTTGTGCCTCCATATGAATTTCAGCACCATTTTTTCCAGATCTGAGAAGAAGGTCTTCGGTATCTTGATTGGTATTGCATTGAATCTATAAATTGCTTTTGGGAGAATGGACATTTTGATGATATTGATTCTTCCAATCCATGAGCATGGAAGATTTTTCCATTTCTTGGTATCCTCTTCTGTTTCTTTCTTTAAGGTTTTGTAATTTTCATCGTAGAGATCTTTAACGTCCTTGGTTAAGTTTATTCCAAGGTATTTGATTGTTTTTGTAGGTATTATGAATGGGATTGATCTTAGAAGTTCTTCCTCAGCCATGGCATTGTCTGTGTATACAAAGGCTGTTGATTTTTGTGCACTGATTTTATACCCTGCCACTTTGCCAAACTCTTCTATGAGTTCCAATATTCTCTTAGTAGAGTTCTTTGGGTCCCCTAAATAAAGAATCATGTCATCTGCAAAGAGGGATAGTTTGAGTTCTTCATCCCAATTTGTATCCCTTTAATTTCTTTTTCTTGCCTAATAGCTCTGGCTAGAACCTCCAGAACTATATTGAATAGCAGTGGTGAGAGTGGGCATCCCTGTCTGGTATCAGATCTCAGTGGAAATGCTTCCAACTTTTCCCCATTCAATAGGATGTTGGCCATGGGTTTTTCATAGATTGCTTTGATTGTATTGAGGAATGTTCCTTCCAAACCCAGTTTGCTTAGAGTTTTCATCATGAACGGGTGTTGTATTTTATCAAATGCTTTCTCGGCATCTATTGAGATAATCATATGGTTTTTCTTCTGCAGTCTGTTAATGTGGTGTATCACATTGATTGTCTTGCGCACATTATACCATCCCTGCATACCAGGGATACATCCCACTTGGTCTGGGTGGATGATCTTTCTGATGTGTTGTTGCATTCTATTGGCCAGAATTTTATTGAGGATTTTTGCATCTATGTTCATCAGGGATATTGGTCTGTAATTCTCTTTCAGTGCTGCATCTTTTTCTGGCTTAGGAATTAAGGTGATGCTGGCTTCATAGAAAGAATTTGGGAGGATTCCGTCTATTTCGATTGTTCTGAATAGTTTGAGAAGAATTGGAGTTAGTTCTTCTTTAAATGTCTGGTAGAATTCAGCAGTGAATCCATCTGGTCCTGGGCTTTTCTTTGTTGGGAGGGCCTTTATTACTGTTTCAATTTCTGTCTCAGTTATGGGTCTGTTTAGGTTTTTGATGTCTTCCTGGTTCAATTTAGGCAGGTTGCATGTGTCCAGGAATCTATCCATTTCTGATAGGTTTCCCTTTTTGCTGGCATACAAGTCCTTGTAGTAATTTCTGATGATTCTTTTTATTTCTGTGGTGTCTGTTCAATTCAGTATATATTAAGTAAAGATTTCATTAGTTTGCACCCACACAGAAATACAAAATGTAAAATACTGCTTCAGTACTAGTTATAGCATTACTTCACATTGGACAACACACTACGGACAGATCCCACATGAGAATGAAGTACACAGTGACTCCTGTTGTTGACTTAACATTTTGACACTCTTGTATATGGTGTCAGTAATCTCCCTAGGCTCTAGTCATGAGTTGCCAAGGCTATAAAAGCCTTTTGGGTTTGCTGACTTTCAACTTATTCCAACAGGGTCATATTCAAAGTGGAAGTTCTCTCCTCCCTTCAGAGAAAGGTACCTCCTTCTTTGATGTCCCCGTTCTTTCCACTGGGATCTCACTCGCAGAGATCTTCCATTTAGGTCTTCTTTTTTTTCCCAAGTGTCTTGGCTTTCCATGCCTAAAATAATCTCATGGGCTCTTCAGCCAGATCTGAATGCCTTAAGGGCGGATTCTGAGGCCAGAGTGCTATTTAGGACATCTGCCATTCTATGAGTCTGCTGTGTATCCTGCTTCCCATGTTGGATTGTTCTCTCCCTTTTTTATTCTATCAGTTAGTATTCACAGACACTAGTCTTGTTTGTGTGATCGCTTTGACTCTTAGACCTATCAGTGTATCAACTGTGAACTGAAATTGATCACTTGGGCTAGTGAGATGGCATTGGTACATGCCACCTTGATGGGATTGTATTGGAATCCCCTGGCACATTTCTAACTCCACCATTTGGAGCAAGTCCAATTGAGCATGTCCCAGATTGTACATCTCCTCCCTCTCTTATTCCCACTCTTATATTTAACAGGGATCACTTTTCAGTAAAAATTTAAACACCCAAGAATAATTGTGTGTTAATTACAGAGTTCAACCAATAGTACTAGAACATATAACCCTACCATACAACCCAGCCATACCACTCCTTGGAATTTACCCAAAGGAAATTAAATGGGTAATCAAAAAAGCTGTCTGCATGTTAATGTTTGTTGCAGCTCAATTCACAATAACTAAACCTGTATCCAACCCAAATGCCCATCAACAGTAGACTGGATAAAGAAATTATGGGACATGTACTCTATAGAATACTATACAGCTGTCAAAAACAAACAAACCCCATTATTTGCAACAAGATGGAGGAATCTGGAAAACATTATGCTGAGTGAATTAAGCCAGTCCCAAAGGGACAAATATAAAATGTTCTCCTTGATCAGTGACAACTAACTGAGCACCAAAGGGGAAAGCTATTGAAGTGAAATGGACACTATGAGAAACAGTGACTTGATCAGCCCTTGTCCTGACTATTGATGTACAATGTAATACTTTATATCCCAGGGTTTGAGTTATTTCATAACTCACTCACAGTATTTACCATGCTAAACCTGGGTGTGTCACCTCAGACATGACCTTCACACTGGCGCACTGAACACAGAACCTTGGACACACCCACCACATGCCTCTAGGTATTTCCAGAAAGTAGACACTCTATTAGTCACTTAGACATAATCCAAAGATTAAAACAGCCACAGTGAAAAAAAAACAAATGAGTATCTCCTTAAATGCCAAATAAGAAACACACAAATTAAAGAAACAAGAGTAAGGAAGAAAACATGATATCCTCAAAGGAACATAACACTTCAGTACTAGCTTGTAAATATGATGAGATTAAAGAAATGCCAGATGGAATTCAAAAAAAATTGATCATAGGATAACAGAAGTTATCAGAAGCAAGTGCATGAACTAATGAAATCCATACATGACGTGAAAGAAATCTTCTACCATGAAATTTAAATCTTACAGAGAAATCAAAATGAAATCTAGGAAATAAAGAATTAAAGAGAACAAATTAAAAATGCTGTGGAAAGCTTTAAGAAAAGGACATCTGACTTAGAAGATGAGGCAAAGGAATTTATAAAGTCAGACCTAACACAAAAAGAAGAAATTAGGAAACTAAAAAACACTGTTAGTAATCTAAAGGACATTATCAAACAACCCAACATATGCAGTCTATGGGTTCCTGAAGGCATGGAAAGATATAAAGGGTTAGAAGGCCATTTTAGTGAAATAAGAACAGAAATTTTTTTCCAATTTGGAGACAAAAAGGGACATTCCAATACAGGAAGTGTATAGAACTTCTAATGGACATGACCAGAAAGGAACTTCACCATGATGCATTGTAATGAAACTCTGCACAGTAAAATAAAGAAAAGATTCTAAAATGTGCATGAGAGAAAATGCCAGATAAATTTCAGAGGATCCCTAATTAATCTCACCACAGACTTATCATTAGAAACCTTACAGGCTAGGAGAGAATGGCGAGATATATTCTAAGTCTTAAGAGAAAAGAACTGTCAATCCAGAATACTGTACCCTGAAAAGTTCTCATTTAACAATGAAGGTGAAATAAAGATCTTGCATGACAAACAAAATTGAAAGAATTTGTCACCACCTGTCAGGCCCTACAAAAAAGCTTAAGGATGTGCTGCATACAGAAACACAGAAACATGATCATCACTATGTAAGAAGGTAAAGGAAGTAAGTAAATCCCTCAGTAAAAGTAAATCCAAAGTAAAAAAATAGAAATGTTCATGGAAAAATGGCAGGGCAAAGTCATTACTTATCAATAGTCATCTTGAATGTAAATGGCCTCAACCCCCCACTTAAAAGGCATAGACTGGCTGAAGGGATTAAAAAATAAAACCGGGGGCGGAGCCAAGATGGCGGAATAGTGAGGGCACGCACCGATAGTCCGGGAAAATTTAATTTAATAAAAGTGGAGTTACGGTAGCCTCAGAAAAAGGATCAGGAAAAAAAATTGCAGAGGAAACTCTTCTGGAGCTAGTGGCGGTGACTCAGAGGCCCTACTGGGAGAGCAGGGTCGCCCACCGTGCAGAAGCCGAACCACGGGACCTGCAGAGTCTGAGCGCCAGTGCAGGGAGGGGAGTCGATGTGACACAGACACCAGCGGGGAGAGGAGGGACGCCCAGGCCTCCGAGTCCACACATCGGCGCTGGAAGCGGAGGTGAGCTCAGTAACCAGAGACATTGGCAGGGAAATGGCAGACAGAATTTTAGAGGGAAGCAGGCTTTGAAGAGGGAAAGTTCAACAGACTACAGGAGAGAAGAGGAAAAAATAAATAAATAAATAAATAAATAGGTGGGGGCATACTGGTACAGACAAGTTCCTCTCACCGCCAACCTTGCAAAGGCGAGCAAGAGACAAAGAGCTGGGATATACATAATAAAAGGGGAGAGTTAAGGCTACAATTCAGTAGCCTAGGCAACCCAGTGGGAGTCCGCAGGAGAAACCAAGCCTGCAGAGACTCTTTGGGTAGAAGCCAGAGATCTGAAGCTAAATACCATCCATTCTACTCAGCCTTGCAGTATTACTTACCTCCTGAATAAAAAATAAAATAAAATAAATAGATGAATAAATAAATAAATAGAGATTTACCACGGATAACCTTTGCACACCTGTAACCCTGAAGAACCAAGCAGAGCTCTCAGGCCGCACCCATCTCAAGCCTCCAAGGCTCCTTCAACAGCAGGCAGTCCACTTAACACAGACATAGTATAAAAAAAAAAAAAACTCACAGTAAGGGAAAAAGAATTAACCATGCCAAGAAATAAACACAGAAATCGAGGAAACACTGAAAGAAAATTATAGACCAATATCCCTGATGAACATAGATGCAAAAATCCTCAATAAAATTCTCGCCAATAGAATACAACAACACATCAGGAAAATCATCCACCCAGACCAAGTGGGATTTATCCCTGGTATGCAGGGATGCTTAAACATTCGCAAATCAATCAATGTGATACACCACATTAACAGACTGCAGAAGAAAAGCCATATGATTATCTCAATAGATGCCGAGAAAGCATTCGATAAAATTCAACACCCTTTCATGATGAAAACTCTAAAAAAGTTGGGTATAGAAGGAACATTCCGCAATATAATCAAAGCAATTTATGAAAAACCCACGGCTAGCATCCGATTGCATGGGGAAAAGTTAGAAGCATTTCCACTGAGATGTGGCACCAGGCAGGGATGCCCACTCTCACCACTGCTATTTAACATAGTTCTGGAAGTTTTACCCAGAGCCATCAAACAAGAAAAAGAAATTAAAGGGATACAAATTGAGAAGGAAGACCTCAAACTATCCCTCTTTGCAGACGATATGATTCTTTACTTAGAGGATCCAAAGAACTCTACTAAGAGACTATTGGAACTCATAGAGGAGTTTGGCAAAGTGGCAGGATATAATATCAATGCACAAAAATCAACAGCCTTTCTATACAAAAGCGAAGCCATGGCTGAGAAAGAACTTCTAAGATCAATCCCATTCATAATACCTACAAAAACAATCAAATACCTTGGAATAAACTTAACCAAGGACGTTAAAGATCTCCACGATGAAAATTACAAAACCTTAAAGAAAGAAACAGAAGAGGATACCAAGAAATGCAAAAATCTTCCATGCTCATGGATTGGAAGAATCAATATCATCAAAATGTCCATTCTCCCAAAAGCAATTTATAAATTCAATGCAATACCAATCAAGATACCGAAGACCTTCTTCTCAGATCTGGAAAAAATGGTGCTGAAATTTATATGGAGACACAGGAGACCTCGAATAGCTAAAGCAATCTTGTACAACAAAAACAAAGCTGGAGGCATCACAATACCACATTTCAGGACATACTACAGGGCAGTTGTAATCAAAACAGCATGGTACAGGTCCAGAAACAGATGGATAGACCAATGGAACAGAATTGAAACACCAGAAATCAACCCAAACATCTACAGCCAACTTATATTTTATCAAGGATCTAAAACCAATTCCTGGAGCAAGGACAGTCTATTCAATAAATGGTGCTGGGAAAACTGGATTTCCACATGCAGAAGCATGAAGCAAGACCCCTACCTTACACCTTACACAAAAATCCACTCAACATGGACTAAAGACCTAAATCTACGACCTGACACCATCAAGTTATTAGAGAACATTGGAGAAACCCTTTACGATATTGGCACAGGCAAAGAGTCTCTGGAAAAGACCCGGGAGGCACAGGCAGTCAAAGCCAAAATCAACTATTGGGGTTGCATCAAATTGAGAAGTTTCTGTACTGCAAAAGAAATAGTCAGGAGAGTGAAGAGACAACCGACAGAATGGGAAAAAATATTTGCAAACTATGCAACTGATAAAGGGTTAATAACCAGAATCTACAAAGAGATCAAGAAACTCCACAAAAACAAAACCAACAACCCAATTAAGAGATGGCCCAAGGACCTCAATAGACATTTTTCAAAAGAGGAAATCCAAATGGCCAACAGGCACATGAAAAAATGTTCAAGGTCACTAGCAACCAGGGAAATGCAAATCAAAACCACAATGAGGTTTCACCTCACCCCGGTTAGAATGGCTCACATACAGAAATCTACCAACAACAGATGCTGGCGAGGATGTGGGGAAAAAGGGATACTAACCCCCTGTTGGTGGGAATGCAAACCGGTCAAGCCACTGTGGATGTCAGCTTGGAGATACCTCAGAAACCTGAAGATAACCCTACCGTTCGACCCAGCCATCCCACTCCTTGGAATTTACCCAAAGGAATTTAAATTGGGAAACAAAACAGCGGTCTGCACCCCAATGTTTATTGCAGCACAAATCACAATAGCCAAGACCTGGAACCAACCTAAATGCCCATCAATGGTAGACTGGATAAAGAAATTATGGGATATGTACTCTTTAGAATACTGTACCGCAGTAAGAAACAACGAAATCCAGTCATTTGCAACAAAATGGAGGAATCTGGAACACATCATGCTGAGTGAAATAAGCCAGTCCCAAAGGGACAAATACCATATGTTCTCCCTGATCGGTGACAACTGACTGAACACCAAAAAGGAAACCTCCTGATGTGAAATGGACACTATAAGAAATGGTGACCTGATCAGCATAGCTCTGACTGTTAATGAACAACTTAATACATTATCCCTCTTAGTAGTTTTTTTTTGTCTGTTCTACTTAATATGACTAGTTTAATTCTGTAATTAATACACAGTTATTCTTAAGTGTTGAAATTTAACTGAAATGTGATCCCTGTTAAACATAAGAGTAGGAATAAGAGAGGGAAGAGATGTACAATCTGGGACATGCTCAAGCTGACTTGCCCCAAATGGTAGAGTTAGAAACATACCAGGGGACTCCAATTCAATCCCATCAAGGTGGCATGTACCAATGCCATCTCACTAGTCCAAGTGATCAATTTCAGTTCACAATTGATCATAATGAAAGGACTAAGAGTCAAAGGGAGCACATAAACAAGTCTAGTACCTGCTAATACTAACCGATAGAATAAATAAAGGGGAGAGTGATCCAACATGGGAAGTGAGATACTCAGCAGACTCATAGAATGGCAGATGTCCTAAACAGCACTCTTGCCTCAGAATCAGCCCTAAAGGCATTCAGATCTGGCTGAAAAGCCCATGAGAGTATTTCAGGCATGGAAAGCCAAGACACTTTGGCAAAAAAAAAAAAAAAACCTAAATAAAAGATCTCTGTGAGTGAGATCCCAGTGGAAAGAACAGGTCTTCAAAGAAGGAAGTACCTTTCTCTGAAGGGAGGAGAGAACCTCCACTTTGACTATGACCTTGTCTAAACAAGATAAGAGTCGGAGAACTCAAGGGGCTTCCATAGCCTTGGAAACTCATGACTGGAGCATAGGGAGATTACTGATGCCATAAACAGGAGTGTCAGTTGGTAAAGTCAACAACAGGAGTCACTGTGCACTTACTCCTCATGTAGGATCTCTGTCCTTAATGTGCTGTACATTGAGACTTAATGCTATAACGAGTACTCAAACAATATATTTCACTTTGTGTTTCAATGGGGGTGCAAACCGTTGAAATCTTTACTTAATGTATACTAAACTGATAATCTGTAAAAAAAAAAAATAAGAAGAAGAAGAAGAAGAAGAAGAAGAAGAAGAAGAAATTATCAATTCCCAACTTGACTCTCACTGGGATTAAACATGACAATAGGTCTGCTCTGATTTCATCATCATTTAAAAAATCATCTATTATTTTTCACTTTATGTTTCTGTGTGGGAGCAAACTGTTGAAATCTTTACTTAATGTATGCTAAACTGATCTTCTGTATATAAAGAGAATCAAAAATGAATCTTGATGTGAATGGAAGGGGAGAGGGAGTGGGAAAGGGGAGGGTTGTGGGTGGGAGGGACGTTATGGGGGGGAAGCCATTGTAATCCATAAGCCGTACTTCGGAAATTTGTATTCATTAAACAAAAGTTAAAAAAAAATAAAAAAAAGACTCACTAACACACACACACACAAAAACAATCTATTTGCTGCCTACAAGAAACACATCTAACCAACAAAGACACACACAGACTAAAAGTGAAAGATTCGAAAAAATATTCCATGTCAACAAAAAGGAAAGAGCTGGTGTAGCCATCTTAATATCAGAGAAAATAAACTTTAACACAAAATCTGTTAAAAGATACAAGAAGGGAACTATATAATGATAAAAGGATTAATTCAACAGGATGTTTTAAGTATTATAAAGGTATATGCACCTACAAACAGGGCCACGGGCTATTTAAACAGGATCTAAAGGGATTAAAGGAAACTTAGACCCAAATACAGTAGTATTGGGGTCTTCAATATGCCACTTTCATCAGTGGACAGATCAACAAGACAGAAAGTCAACGAGGAAACATCAAATTTAATCGACACTATAGACAAAATGGACCTTACAGATATTGACAGAATTTTTCATCCTACACTTGAAGAATACACATTCTCCTCTGCAGTGCATGGAACTTTCTCTAGGAAGGACCACATACTAGACCATAAAGCAAGTCTCAGAAAATTCAAAAGAATAGAAATCATACCATGCATCTTCTCAGGACACAGTGGAATAAAGCTGGAAATCAGCAACTCAGGAAGCTCTAGAGCATATGCAAACTCATGTAGACTGAACAACATGCTCCAGAATGAGCAGTGGGTCACAGAAGAAATAAAAAGATGAATCAATGTGTTCTAGAGGGAATGAGGCTTGAAGCCCCAAGGGGGAAAGTACACCAGTCTAACTAGAGGAGGGAAAAAATAAAAGGCACAGTTAGGACACAATTCTTTCTCTCAAATCACCTTAAAAAGACATCCAAGCTCATAGAGCAGGTGCCATTTTTGACAAACATAATAGCTGTGCAAGTTCCTGTCTGTGCCTGGCAATCAGCTGAGCAGAGATACCTGACTCTGTCAGAGAGTAATAACAGGAGGCTAAGATCTAGTGAATGTGTGGAGCTTCTGAACTGAGACAATGAAAAAAAATGAGGGTGTGTGAGAGAACTTACATTGTGGCTCAGACTTTGAGTGGTCTTGGTGGGAGACGCTACAAGCTCGGGCAGCCCTGGCTTCCTGGTGAGAGACACTGCAGGGGAATCTGAACTTACTCTGAGGACTTCACAGATCCTTTGTGTGGTCCTTGGGACAGAGGAGATGAATATTATACTCACTGGGGCTAGTGCTTAGGCACTTATCACCAATGAGGAGAAGAACTCAGCTGAGTGAAATTACTTCCCTTCTGATAAAAAAAGAGAAGAATTACCATGCCAAAATGGGTGTGTCACCTTAGGCACACCCCTAACACTAAAGAACTGAGCAGAACTCTCTGGCCACACCCACCACTAGCCTCTAGAGAGTCACTGAGTGCACACAGTCCACTTATTTACAGAGTCATAGCACAACATTAAAAGCCATGACAGCAGGAAAAAAAAAAAAAAAAAAAAAAAAAAAAAAAAAAAAAAACAAGAAACAACCAAAGAGTATCACCACACATTCTGAACAACAAATGCAATAATCCAAGAAACAAGAATAAGGATGACAAAATGATGCTCCCATAAGAACATGACACTTCAATACAAAATTATAAAGACGATGAGACAGAAGGAATGCAAGAAAGGGAACTAAAAATGGATGATAAGAACACTTAGAAATAATCCAAAGCAAGCACATGAACTACTGAAATCTATGCAGGACATGAAAGAAAATCTTTCTCATGAAAATAAAATCTTAAGGAGGAGTCAAAATGAAATGAAGAATTTAATAGAACAAATAAAAATGCAGTTGAGAGCCTTAAGAACAGAATCAGTGAGGCACAAGAGAGAACAAAGAGAATATATCAGACTTAGAAGACAGAGCACAGGAAAATATACAGTCAAACCAAAGACAAGCAGAGGAAATAAGAAATCTAAAAAATAGTGTTGGGAATCTACAGGATACTAATAAAAAACCCAACATTTGGGTTCTAGGAGTTCCTGAAGGCATGGAGAGAGATAAAGAATTAGAAGGCCTTTTTAGTGAGATACTAGCAGAAAACTTCCCAGGTTTGGAGAAAGAAAGAGACGTCCAAGTACAGGCAGGACACAGAACTCCCAATAGACATGACCAGAAAAGATCCTCACCATGTCCCATTGCAATCAAACTCACCACTGTGAAACATAAAGAGAAGATTCTAAAATTTGCAAGAGAGAAATGCAAGATTACTCTCATAGGATCTCCAATTAGACTCATCAGAAATCCTACATACTAAGAGGGAATGGCAAGATATAGCCCAAGTACTAAGAGGAAAAAAAATTTCCATCCCAGAATATTATATCCTGCACAGCTCTCATTTGTGAATGAAGGTGAAATAAAGACTTTTCGTGGCAAACAGAAATTGAAAGAATTTGTCACCACTCGTCCAGTCCTTAAAAGATGTTTAAGATGTGTTACAAGGAGAAACACAAACACAGTCATCAATACAATAGAAGATAAAGGAATACAATCTCTCAGTAAAAAATCACAGCATGTTCAAAGTTTATTAGAAATATCTTTGGAAACATGGCAGGGCAAAGTCACTACTTATCAATAGTGACATTGAATGTAAATGGCCTCAACTCTCCAGTTAAAAACACAGACTGGCTTAATGGATTAAAAGGCAAAACCCCATTTGTTTGCTGCTTACATGAAACATCTTTCCAACAAAGGTGCATGCAGACTGAAAATGAAAGGTTAGAAAAAGATATTTCATGCCAACAAAACCAGAAAAAAGCTGGCACAGACATCTTAATATCAGAAAAATATATTTTAGCACAAAAACTGTTAAGAGTGACAAAGAGGGCACTATATAATGGTTAAGGGATCAATTCAACAGGAAGGTGGACTATTATAAACATATATGCACCTAATTACAGGGCACTGGGCTATTTAAAAGATATGTTAAGGAACTTAAAAGGAGACTTAGAGTCCAATACAATAGTATTGGGGGACTTTAATACTCCACTTTCAGCAATGAACAGATCAACCAGACAAAAAGTCAACAAGGAAACAGCAGATTTAATTGACACTATATAGCAAATGGACCTAACAGATATCTACAAAACTTTTCATTCTACACTTGTAGAATACACATTCTTATCAGCAGTACATGGAACTTTCTCTAGGATTGACCACATACTAGGCCATAAAACAAGTCTCAGGAAATTCAAAAGACTAGAAATCATACCATTCATCTTATCAGACCACAATGGAATGAAGCTGGAATTTAGCAACTCAGGAATCCCTACAGCTTATGCAAACACATGGAGACTAAACAACATGCCCAGAATGAGCAGTGGGTCATAGTAGAAATCAAAAGAGAAATCAAAAACTTTCTGGAAGTAAATGAAGATAACAACACAACATATCAAAACTTCCTGGATACAGCAAAAGCAGTGTTAAGAGGAAAGTTTATAGCAAGAGGTGTCTCCATCAAGAAATTGGAAAGGCTGTCAATGCATCTCATGGATCTAGAAAAACTGCAGCAAACCAAACCTAAAACTAATATGAGACAAGAAATAATTGAAATTAGAGAAGAAATAAACAACATTGAATCCAAAAAATTATAAAAGATCAATAAAACAAAGAGCTGTTTTTTTGAAAAAAAAATAAACAAAATTGACACACCATAGGACCAACTAACAAAAAAAGAGAAGACCTAAATCAATAAAATTAGAGATGAAAAAGGGAATGTAACGACAGACACCATAGACTTTAAGAGTCTTCAGAACTTACTACAAAGAGTTGTATGCCCACAAACTAGGAAATATATCAGAAATGGATAGATTCCTGGACACATACAACCTACCTAAATTGAACCATGAAGACAGAGAAAAACTAAACAGATCATAACCAAGATGGAAATTGAATCAGTAGTAAAAGCCCTCCCAACTAAGAAAAACCTAGGACCAGATGGATTCACGCTGAATTCTACCAGACATTGAAGGAAGAACTAACCCAATTATTCTCAAGTTATTAAATACAATTGAAAGAGAGGGAATCCTCCAAATTCTTTCTACTAAGCCAGCAACACCTTAATTCCTAAATGTAAAAAAAAGATGCGGCCAGAGAAAGAGAACTACAGACCAATTTCTCTGATGAACATAGATGCAAAAATCCTCAATAAAATTGTGGCCAATAAAATTCAACAACACATCAGAAAGATCATCCACCTAGACAAGTGGGATTTATCTCAGTTATGCAGGGATGGTTCAACATTCACAAATTAATCAATGTGAGGCACCACATTAGCAAACTGCACAAGAAAAGCCATAGGATTATCTCAATAGATACAGAGAATGCATTTGATAAAATACAATACCCTTTCGTGATAAAAACTCTAAGCAAATTTGGTATGGAAGGAACATTCCTCAAGAGTATCAAGGCAATTTATGAAAAACCAATGGCCAGCATCCTATTGAATGGGGGAAAGGTTGGAAGCATTTCCACTGAGATCTGGTACCAGACAGGAATGCCCAGTATCACCACTGCTATTCAATATAGAACTGGAAGTTTTAGCCAGTGTCCTTAGGCAAGAAAACAAATGAAAGGGACACAAATTGGGAAGGAAGAAGTCAAGCTATCCCTCTTTGCAGATGATCTGATTCTTTATCTAGGGGATCCAAAGAACTCCACTAAGAGACTATTGGAACTCAGAAGAGTTGGTCAAAGTAACAGGATATAGTCATTTCCCAAAAATCAACTGGGATACAAATTGGGAAGCAAGGAATCAAACCATCCCTCTTGAAGATGAAATGATTCTTTATTTAGGGGATCCAAAGAACTCTACTAAGAGACTATTGTAACCCATAGGAGAGTTTGGCAAAGCAGCAGGATATAAAATCAATGCACATGAATCAACAGCCTTTGTATACACAGACAATGCCATGGCTGAGAAAGAACTTCTAAGATCAATCCCATTCACAATAGCCACAAAAACAATCAAATACCTTGGGAATAAACTTAACTAAGGATGTCAAAGAACTCTACAATGAGAATTACACAACTTTTTTAAAAAATAGAAGAGGATATACAAAAAATGGAATAATCTTCCATGTTCATGGATTGAAAGAATCAATACCATCAAAATGTCCATTCTCCCAAAAGCAATTTATACATTCAATGGGATACCAATCAAAATATCAAAGACATTCTTCTCCGATCTGGAAAAATGATGCTGGAATACATATGAAGGCACAGGATACTTTGAATAGCTATAGCCATCTAGTACAACAAAAACAGAGCTGGAGGCATTACAATACCAGATTTCAAGACATACTACAGGGTAGTTATATTCAAAACAGCATGGTACTGGAACAGAAACAGATGGATAAGCCATTTGAATAGAATAGAAACAGCAGAAATCAATCCAAAATGTACAACCAACTTATATTTTATCAAGGAGCTAAACCCAATTCCTGGAGCAAGGATATTCTACTTGATCATGATATTAACCGAAAATATATGATCTATTTGGTGTGGTTTTGGATTTGATTTGTGAATATTTTGCTGAGCATCTTTACATTTATGTTCATTAAGGATAGGTCAATAGTTTTCTTTTTTTTTCATGTTATTGCTCAATGTTGGTATTAAAGTGATGCTGGCCTAATGAGCCACGGCGCCGGCCAGGACATGTATTCTATAGAATACTATATAGCTGTAAAAAAAAAATGAAACCCAGTCATTTGCAACAAGATGGAGGAATCTGGAAAACATCATGCTGAGTGAAATAAGCCAGTACCAGAGGGACAAATATCATATGTTCTCCCTGATCGGCGACAACTAACTGAGCACCAAACGGGAAACTTGTTGAAGTGAAATGGACACTATGAGAAACACTGACTTGATCAGCTCTTGTCCTGACTGTTGATGTACAATGTAATACTTTATCCATTTTAGTATTAGTAAAGGCAGGGAGAGAATTATTTAGCAGAGTTGCTTTTAGCTTTTGAAATTTAATCCATTTAAAGATTTACCCTCCTGTGTGCTTGTCCTCAGTACACTGTGGAAATTAGCATTGGACTTTGGCATGTACAGTGTCCTTCAATGAACTGAAATAAACCTAGTGAACAGTTCAATTATTTCCTAGAAATAGAATTGGAGAGACACCAACATGCACTGCTTTCTGATTTTTCTGTGGAAGAACAGAAACTCAGGGCTTTTCTTACTTAGTATGAAATTTAGATTAAATACGTGCAAAATTAATACAATCATTTGCTTTCAGTTAAGTAAAGTGGAATGTGATGACATCACTAATTTTGGTAACTGATCATATGCTTTAATTTAAACCACAGTAAGGATTCCTAGTAATTTTAAACTACATGAAGTGTGGTTAGATAAGGAAGGCAGAGGTAAATTCTTATGAGGACTTATTTCCTTGTTTTTACTTATTCATGAATTTGATGCCTTTAAGGTTCTTTTCTAGTTTTCAATTTAACATATTGTCATGATGAACTCTATCTGCTTATTTCTGGTAATGCTCCTCCATTTGAAGTAAATGTTTTATTTCTAATTGAAATATAATAATTATACATATTTGTAAGATAAAAAGTGAAGTTCCTAAACATGTATCGTGTCATGATCGAATTGGGTAATAAGACTACCTATCACTTTGAACACCTATCATTTCTTTATGATGAAAACTTTCAAAATTCTCTCCTCTACCTTTTTTTAAATATGCAGTCTACATTATTGGTAACTGTAGTCACCCCATTGTGCCACAGAATACCTGAGCTTTCTCCTCTAAACTGGAGCACTGCATTGTATCTCTCTCTCAGACTCTCCTCTCCCAGACTCTTCCCCAACCTCTGAAACCACTGTTCTACATTTGACTTCTATGAGATAATTTTTTTTAGGTTTCACAAAGAGTGAGATCATGTGGTGTGGTGCAATGAGAAGGCCATGCCAAGGTGGCCACTGAGAAGCTAGCGTCAGTTACTCAAAAATGTCTTCAGAACCCACCTGGCAATGGAGCCTGCCTGGCAACAGGCAGTGATTGGTTAGGGCATTAACTGCCCTATGACTGGATTGGCTGCCTCGCCTATATAAGCTGCAGTACCAACTGAAATAAGCGAGTCTGTGGGCTGCTTGCCTCTGGCCCACTTTCACCTGACTCTCAGGGTCTGTGTGGTGACACTGTACCTCTTGCCCCCACCATGCTCCTCCTCTCAGAACGAATCCACAGCAACATCTGGCACCTAACGTGACTGAGAGAGAAACAGGGTGTCGGACTTGGCGAGATCTCCCTTTGATTTCGGCAAGTAGGCCCCTCGGTGTTTTGTGTGCTGTTCAGTTCTGTGAGGGTGAGCACAGAACACCCTCCTATGCCCCTTTCCTTGTCCTTTCTTACTTTTGATTCTCAAGGGGTCAGCCCAGCTTATAAACACTGGCGATCCTTTCCATCACAGACCCCGGCCCCTATGGTTGGGTAGAAAGACCCCCTGACAGGAGAATGGAAGGGACCACACCCTCTGCTAACCAAGGGCCAAGGGTATGCTTGTGTGTTTCCAGAAAATGCAGGACAGCCCATTTGCGTACCAGCAGAAACATCAAGCCTGCAACTGACAGCCAACCAGAACCAGCAAACAACACAGAATCTGCCTTGTTAGCGGTTGCACCTGCTACTGATTGTCAAGCTGCTGCCTTATCATTCTGCCCTGAGGAACTGCCCATAGCCACATCTGTTACTGCTTTATTCCTCACTTAGTTCTGGTAACACACTCAAATGACCCACAGCCTGTGTGGGTCCTGATTACCATTGTTTCGCATTCTTACCCCCATCAGAGCAAGCACTCCTGTGGTCTCAAGCTTTGAGGGCTGGTTAGTCAATGACAGGTAAGATCCCCTGGGAGACAACCTAAGACAGGCACAGCTGTGTACAGAGACCACATGGAAATGGGGTCAACAATGGTATGGCCAAGAATCATGCCTCACATTGCTCAAAAATAAACGAAAGGGGGGAAATGTGGTGGAATGAGAAGTCCATGCCAAGATGGCCACTGGCAAGCAATCATCACATACTCAGGAATGGCTTCAGAACCCAACTGGCAATGGAGCCTGCCTGGCAACAGGCAGTGATTGGTTAGGGCATAAACTGCCCCATGACTGGATTGGCTGCCTCGCCTATATAAGCTGCAGTACCAACTGAAATAAGCGAGTCTGTGGGCTGCTTGCCTCTGGCCCACTTTCACCTGACTCTCAGGGTCTGTGTGGTGACACTGTACCTCTTGCCCCCACCATGCTCCTCTTCTCAGAACGAATCCACAGCAACAATGTGGAATTTGTTTTTCTGTGCCTGGCTTATGAAATTGAACAAAATGTCTTTCAAATTAATTCATGTTGTAACAAGTGACATGATTTGATTTTTTTACAGCTTAATAGTATTCCATTGTTTATATATAACACATTTTTTTATCAGTCCACCCACTGACAGACACATAGGTTGATTCCATGTCTGGGGTATGGTGAATAGTGTTGCAATATACATAAGAGTGCAGATGTTTCTTTAACATACTGAATTCATTTCCTTTAGATATATTAGTAGTGGGATTGCTGTATCATATTATAGTTCTAATTTTAGTTTTTTCAGGAAACTTCATATTGTTTTCCATAATGACTGTACTAATTTACATTCTTACCAACAGTGTGCAAGGGATCCCTTTTTTTTCAACTTTTATTTAATACATATAAATTTCTAAAGTACAACTTCTGGATTATAGTGGCTTTTCCCCTATAGCCTTCCTCCCTCCAACAACCATCCCAACTCCCACTCCCTCTCCCCATCCCATTCTTCATCTAGATTCATTTAAAATTATCTTTATATACAAAAGATCAACTTAGCATATACTAAGACTTCAACTGTTTGCACTCACACAGGTACACAAAGTATAAAGTACTGTTTGAGTATTAGTTTTACCATTAATTTGCATAGTACACCACATTAGGGACAGAGACCCTACATGGGGAGTTGGTATACAGTGACTCTCATTGTTGATTTAACAGTTGAAAGTCTTATTTATGATGTCAGTAATCACCCGAGGCTCTTGTCATGAGCTGCCAAGGCTATGGGGGGCTCTTAAGTTCACAAACTCTGATCTTATTTAGACAAGGACATAGTCAAAGTGGAGCTTCTTCTGGGTCTCCTATATTGGTGCAGGAGCCCAAGGACTTGGACCATCCTCCACTGTTTTCTCAGAAGTGGAGCAGCTGAGACTCGAACTGGTGCCCATATTGGATGTTAGCACTGCAGGCTGGGGCTTTAACCTGTTGCTCCACAGTGCTGCCCCCATCTCTGTGTATTTTCAAAACACCCATCTTTAGTTCCATAGATTCTTCTTGATCAGTTCTGCTGTTGATAGTCTATTGTATTTTGTTGTTGTTTTTTTCAACTCCAGAATATCTGTGTTGCTATTATTATTATTTCAGTTTGTCTGATAAATCTCTGAATCATTTCCCTGTGTTTTCTTTAAGTTTATTGTTTCCTTAAAACAGCTACTTTGAATTCTTTGTATGAGATTCACACATCTGCATTCTCTTAGGCATAGTCACTGGCAATTTGTCCCTTTATTGACCTTATATTTCTCTTTTCTTGATGCTTGCAGGTATGTATTTGTGTCTGCTCATTGAAGAATTCATTGGGGACTTGTTCCTGATTCTCAGACTGGCACTTTCTGGGTACTCATTCTTCTTTAAAACTTTTCAGAAACTCTTGGCAACTTGACTTATGTTCCATAAACTTGTGACTGCTACAGCTACCAACAACAGATGCTGGCAAGGATGTGGGGAAAAGGGGACTCTAACCCACTGTTGGTGGGAAGGTAGACTTGTAAAGCCACTATGGAAGTCAGTCTGGAGAGTCCTCAGAAACCTGAAGATAACCCTACCATACAGCCCAGCCAAACCACTCCTTAGAATTTACCCAAAGGAATTTAAACTGGCAAACACAAAAGCTGTCTGCACATTAATGTTTGTTGCAGCTCAATTCACAATATCTAAGACCTGGAACCAACCCAAATGCCCATCAACAGTAGACTGGATAAAGAAATTATGGGACATGTACTCTATAGAATACTATACAGCAGTCAAAAACAATGAAACCCGGTCATTTGCAACAAGATGGAGGAATCTGGAACACATTATGCTGAGTGAATTAAGCCAGTCCCAAAGGGACAAATATCATATGTTCTCCCTGATTGGCGACAACTAACAGAGCACCAAAGGGGAAAGCTGTTGAAGTGAAATGGACACTATGAGAAACAGTGACTTGATCAGCCCTTGTCCTGACATTTGATATACAATATAATACTTTATCCCTTTTAGTATTTTTTTTTGTTCTAGTACTATTGGTTGAACTCTGCAATTAACACACAATTATTTTTAGGTGTTTAGATTTAACTGAAAAATGATCCCTGTTAAATATAAGAGTGGGAATAAGAGAGGGAGGAGATGTACAATTTGGGACATGCTCAATCGGACTTGCCCCAAATGGTGGAGTTAGAAACGTGCCAGGGAATTCCAATACAATCCCATCAAGGTGGCATGTACCAATGACATCTCACTAGTCCAAGTGATCAATTTCAGTTCACAGTTGATCACACTGATAGGTCTAAGAGTCAAAGTGATCACACAAACAAGACTAGTGTCTGCTAGTACTAACTGATAGCAACTTCCCCAGCCCCCACTCTGTTGGGAACCTTGCCTGGCAGTGGAATCCTAATAAAAGCCTGTGAATTAATTGATTCGTCTGCCTGGGAAGATCTGTTATGCGCCAGACACCTTGCATATGGTGCCAAAACTGGGGAGCTGAGGTTGCGAGCCTCCTCTTTCTAGGTTTGATGCCCCCTCACTCCTTGAACCTGTCTGGTGCTCCAGGCTGACTATGGACCACGCTCGACCAACTGTAAGTAAATCCTCCCTTGCTCTCCCTCCCTCCTCTGGGTTGGCCCAGTCTCTGTGATCTCTGGCTAGCTCTCTGTCCGGACAGAGACCTCCAAATTGTGTGCACGTAGCCTCTGTTCTCCGCTCTTTAGCCTCCCAGCAGTTTGTGGAGACATCCCACCACTGGCTTGGCCCCGTAAAGGACTGACCTCTAATCTGTCTACTGAAGTCTTGGACAGGGGACGCCTTGACCAAATTTCAGTAGATCCCGGATACCGGGGAGACCATGCAATCTGGCCAATCCTGAGGGTGGGACTCAAAATGCCCTCTGGCCTGCCTCCTAAAGAGCTTGAAGAAACTGGGACTGGCCCAGGACCTACGGAGTAAACGCCTAATTTTCTACTCCATCCAGGCATGGCCTAATTACCTTGAGAATTTCTGCCGCAGGGAGAGAAAATGTCCAGAGGTCCCATATGTCCAGGCTTTCTGAGACCTCCGCTCCCATCCTGCTCCCTTCTCCCTTACTTTCTCTGCCTGCTCCACAGCCCAGGTCTTGCTGGCCAAGATCAGGCCCCCACCTCCTAAGGACACTTCTTCTGTGTTACTGCCAAACTCTCCACCCTCTGCCTTTTTGGACCCTCCTGAGTTCCTGGGGATCCCACAGCTAGCCAGGAACCTCCTGCCCCCATATGCGCATTCTTCCACCCTGCCGCACCCCATGTCCTGCCTCTCCCCACAGCCATTGCTGGAAGCCAGGTAGCCACGTGGCCCAACCACCAGTGTCAAGCTCCACCCCCATCCTATTGGGACTCGCTACTTCTGCTTCCCTGGTGCCCTCCAGCAAAGTTTTGAAAGGACCTGTTCCTGACACGTGGCTCTCTATTCTCCTCCTCTGGTTTCCTTTCTTTGAATCTAGGAAGACCACTACATTTGAAAATATTGCTTTGTAACTTGCTGAGCTTATTTTTGCAATTTAACAGGTTTCTGGGTAATCAGTACTCAATGAAACAGCAATGGGTAATTAGTACTTGTTTTAGATGAATGCAATTTTAATTTTAATTGAATTCAAGTAGAGATATATCATATCAGCATCTTAAGTCATCTAGGTGTAACTGCCAATTTATTATAAACTCTTGTATACTAAACATGTTAAATTTGTGTTAAAAATGTTATAGAAATGTGCATTTGGTAAGGAAGGTTAAAAGGAAAGAGTTATTTTAAATAAAGAAAGGACAAAGTTTGTAAGATTGACTTAATCCTGATGGCTAGTTTACTCTAGACTGGAATGGAAATGATGGAATGTTTCAAGTAGGTTGAAGAGGGTGTGTGGAAGTCACAGAAGGTTACAGAAGAAATCTTGGATCTTAATGAGAAAGCCACAGAGGCCTAAAGAGTTAAATGTTCTGTAAAATCCTACAGGTGCTTTCAAAAATGCTATGTGAAGTAATCAAGTGCCTCTTGTTGAGTTTATAATGGGTTTATAATTTTAAACGTGGCAACTTAAAGTCTCTTGTCATCTACAGTTTTATATATCAGATTTGCTACTCATAAAACTAAAGCGTTGTTGGTTTTGTGCTTAGCTGTCCTCCTATAGGTTCTGATGGACTTTTTCCAGCCACTTCTATTGTATTCAGTACTTTGGGATGGCACTGCAAACAGATGAAGCCAATGATGTATTATAGGTTCCAACTGAGAGAAAGTATGATTAACTGAGGTTACTAAGAGCAGAAAGTAATTCGAATCAATTGGTAAATTAAACAGTTAGAGTTTAAAAAGCTAGTATTGACACTGCTATATTTGTTATCTAATGATTTAAACTGCTTTCTAAGTTTTCATTTGATATTGCTATTGTCAGTAAGTGACCTGGGACTGGCACCCCCATTTATCTATTCTAACTTGTTCTCTCACTTCTCGATTCTCTTCAAGGCAGGAAACTAATTCTATTCTGAAGGACTCTCCAAGGTGCACAATTTGATTTTTAGATTAGATATGGGACTTGAGCACCACCTTGACTTGCATCCTCTGGTCTGCTTTAACAAAAACCAGGAGGAAGAGAAAGCTAGGTATCAGAAGCAATGGGTGGCAGGCCTATTAATGGCTGTTCTGTACAGTGCTCTGCCCTCAAAGATACCCAACAGGCCAGTCCACTGCAGTGGCTTTTAGTGTGGTAAGCCTGGGCTTCTGCAGAAGTCAGCTTGTGAAGAGCCCTGGCAGCTCTGCCAGCCAAGAGTTGGATCACTGGAAGTGGAACTGCCCTGGAGTTGAAGGACTTCATGTCAGAGCCACAGATTTTATTGACTCTAAGCTGAAAAGCCCCTCACTTAGCCCAGCTTCCAAAGTGACCACCACAGCTGAGGGGACAGCCAAGTAGGGTCAGCAACATTACAGGCAGAACTGTAAATTTCCTGTTAGAGATGCCACCTGCCTTTACCTGGCCAGCTCTCCTCCCAGACCAGCTATGTAATGGAAGTAAACAGGGTGCCTTCCCCAAGAAGGTTCACACCTCCCTTAGGATGTACCCTATGTGAAGAGATAGATAAGTCTGGGCCTCTTAACTTACAAGGCCTAAAGCCCACCAGATTATTATCAAGCCCCTTCTGTCAGGTTCTATTTGTCTCTCAATTGGAGAACTTATTCATGACTTAGACAGCACCTTCCTTTGTAACCATAGCCTCTACTCTAACATTAATGGCTCTGCTCCCAACCTTTGTGTACTGATGGTCCTCTCCCTCACTTAATGTTGCATGATTATTCAGAATTTCTCTACAGACAAACCCCTCTACCTGCAAAAGTTGAGTGGCCTTTCTCCCAGTCCCGGGTGGGATCAGATTTAAACCACGTCCATCAAACAATCCTCACAAGGGTCCAGAGACCCCTCCTCATTTCCTGTGCTCTATGAAATCCTTTCACTACCTGGTGAATGCCACTCTTAGGATCATTGGTTGCTACTCTCACCCTGACTTGTATACTACAGTGTCTGTTTAAGTGTTTGCAGCAGGTGATAATGGAATGAACTGAGGCCTTCAGCAACCAAGCAGTCAACCAGGTGCTTCTCCATCCATACATGCCTGTCCCTGCAGAGCCCCAAGATACCCCCAGCGGGCCCCTGTAGACAACGTCCCCAGTCAGCAGAAAGTAGCCAGACTCATCATCACCCCCTTTCCTATCATCAAAAGGTCGGGATGGTAGCATTGGGACCCACAAGGAGGGAAGGCCTGCACTTCCGGGAATGGAGGGTCCCTACCTGTACTTCCCTGGAAGAAAAGTCCTTGTCAAAGTACCTGTGGGTGCCTAAAGGTTAACCAATGAGGATCAGACCCACCTCAACCTTTAACCCGCATGCCCTGAATCTATAAAAGGAGCACTCCCAATCTCTGACGCGCAATTTCCCGGCCCCTGCTCTGTTGCTCTGTTGGGACCGGGGAACCGGGCCCGGGAGTGGAATCCTTATAAAAGCCTGTGAATTAAAAAAATATATATGCTAACTGATAGAATCAAAAAGGGAGAGAACGATCCAACATGGGAAGCAGGATACACAGCAGACTCATAGAATGGCAGATGTCCTTAAATAGCACTCTGGCCTCAGAATCAGCCCTTAAGGCATTCGGATCTGGCTGAGGAGTCCATGAGAGTATTTTACGCATGGAAAGCCAAGACACTCTGGAAAAAAAATAAGACCTAAATGAAAGATCTCTGCAAGTAAGATCCCAGTGGAAATAACAGGGCCATCAAAGAAGGAGGTACTTTTCTCTGAAGGAAGGAGAGAACTTCCACTTTGACTATGACCTGGTCTGAATAAGATTGAAGTCAGTGAACTCAAAAGGCTTCCATAGCCTTGGCAACTCATGACTAGAGCCTAGGGAGATATCTGATGCCATAAACAAGTGTGTCAAATTGTTAAGTCAACAACAGGAGTCACTGTGTACTTCCTTCTCGTGTGGGGTCTGTCCTTAATGTGTTGTCCACTGTGAAGTAATGCCATAACTAGTACTGAAACATTATTTTACACTTTGTGTTTCTGTGTGGGTGTAAACTGATGAAATCTTTACCTAATATATACTAAATTGATCTTCTGTGTATAAAGATAATTGAAAATGAATCTTGATATGAATGGAATGGGAGAGGGAGCAGGAGATGGGAGAGGTGCAAGTTGGAGGGAAGTTATGGGGGGGGGGAGCCAATGTAATCCATAACCTATACTTTGGTAATTTATATTTACTAAATAAAAGTTAAAAAAAGAATCTGAAAAAAATAAAAAAAGAACTTGTCTATAAATACATGAAATTTGTTCCCTTAATATTAAAATTTTTAAAAAAGAAAAAACCTCAACATAGGGGCAGTCATTATCACAAAGCCACTTGAGATACCACTACATCCCATATCAGACTGATGGTTCAAATCCTATCTACTCTACACTTAAAATTCAGCTCCCTTTAATGTGCCTGGGAGGCAGGGAATGATGGCCCAAGTACTCTGGTTCCTGTCACTTATCTGGGAGATCCAGACAGAGCTCTGGGCCTTGGCTTTAGATTGGTCTAGCCCCAGCACTTGCAGGAATTTGGGGAGTGAAGAGAAGAAGTAGATGGAAAAATTGTCTCCTCCCTCCCTCTCTCTCTCTCTTTGTGTGTGTGTTTCTCTCTCTCTCTCTCTCCCTCTTTCTCTCTCACTGTCATTCTTGCTCACTCTTTCTGACTTTCAAATAAAGAAATCATTTAAAAGGCAACTAAAATACTGTCCTACTACATTCAGCAAGCTTTAATGAACTTTCCAATCTACTATGCTAGTTCATATCATCCACCAACAAAATTTATTTTCAATCTAAGTACTCCCTTTTTCCCATTAACTTATTGCATTGAGAAGAAATCATTCAAAATATATAAATGATGAGAGTAGAAATTTGTAACTTATTCATGGAATTTGGGAGAAAGCTTTCAGTATTTCAGCATTAACCATGATGTTATTGGAAGATTTTCTTTACTTTTCCTCTATCAGTTTATAAAATTCCCTTTTATTCCTATAATGCTTAAAGTTTTCATCAAGAACAGATGTTGCAATTTTCTAAAACTATTGGGCTGATCACTTTTTCTTTTGAATCTCATAAAATGGAAATTTAGTGTTTAATGCTTTCCTTTTTCTTTTTTTTTACTTTTATTTAAGCTATATAAGTTTCATGTATTTCATATATGCAGATATAGAAGAAACATAGTGATGCTTCCCACCAACCTCCCTCACACCCATGTTCCAGCCCTTCTTCCTCCTCCCTTTCCCATTCCCACTCTTAATTTTTACCAAGATCTATTTTCAGTTTACTTAATGATCATAGAGTTAACCCTACACTAAGTAAAAGAGTTAAGCAAATAGTATGAGGGAAAAAAGTGGTTCCTCAACAGAAGAGACAGGGCTATAAACAATCATCAAATCTCAAAATGTCCATTTCACTCCTATAGATTACCTTTTAGGCACTATGTAAGTTATCTCCGATCAGGGAAAACATGATATCTTTCTGTTGCAAAAGATGGAATTTCATTTTTTTACTGCTGAGTAGTGCTCCGTAGTGTATATATATTCCATTATATACCATAATTTCTTTATCCAGTCAACAATTTATGGACACCTGTCTTGATTCCATATCTTAGCTATTGTGAATTGTGGTGCAATGAACATGGAAGTACAGATAAATCTTTCAGATGCTAATTTCTTTTGGTTTGATAAATTCCCAGGAGTGGGATGGCTGGATCACATGATAGGTCCATGTTCAGATTTCTGGGATATTGCCATACTGTCTTTCATGGTTGCTGCACAAGTTTACATTCCCACAAACAGTGGACTAAGGTACCTTTTTCCACACATATTCACCAGCATTTGCTGTTTGTTGATTTCTATATGAGAGCTGTGCTTCCTGGGGTTAAGTAAAACCTGATTGTGGTTTTGATATGCATTTCCTTGATTGTTAGTGATCCTGAGCATTTTTTCAAGTGTCTGTTGGCCATTTCAATTTCCTGTCTTGAAAAATGCCTGTACAAGTCATTTGTCTATCTCTTAATTTTTTTGTTGTTGTTAAATTTCTTGAGCTCTTTAGAGATCCTAGATCTCAACCCATTATCAGTTGCATAGTTTGTAAATATTTTCTCCCATTCTGTTGGTTTACTCTTCCCTTTGCTGAGTGTTTTGAGTATTTCTTTTGTAGTGCAGAAGCTTCTCAGCTTGATGTATCCCATTTCTCTATTATTGTTTTGATTGCCTGTGCTTCTGGGGTCTTTTCAAAGAATTCTTTGCCTATGTCTTTTTTTTAACTTTTATTTAATGAATATAAATTTCCAAAGTACGATTTATGGATTACAATGGCTTCCCCCCCCATACCGTCCCTCCCACCCACAACCCTCCCCTTTCCCACTCCCTCTCCCCTTCCATTCACATCAAGATTCATTTTTGATTATCTTAATATACAGAAGATCAGCTTAGTATACATTAAGTAAGGATTTCAACAGTTTGCTCCCACACAGAAACATAAAGTGAAAAATAATAGATGATTTTTTTAAATGATGATGAAATCAGAGCAGACCTATTGTCATGTTTAATCCCAGTGAGAGTCAAGTTGAGAGTTGATAATTTCTTTTTTTTTTTTACAGAGGATCAGTTTAGTATACATTAAGTAAAGATTTCAACAGTTTGCACCCCCATAGAAACACAAAGTGAAATATATTGTTTGAGTACTCGTTATAGCATTAAATCTCAATGCACAGCACATTAAGGACAGAGATCCTACATGAGGAGTAAGTGCACAGTGACTCCTGTTGTTGACTTTACCAATTGACACTCCTGTCTATGGCATCAGTAATCTCCCTATGCTCCAGTCATCAGTTTCCAAGGCTATGGAAGCCCCTTGAGTTCCCCGATTCTTATCTTGTTTAGACAAGGTCATAGTCAAAGTGGAGGTTCTCTCCTCCCTTCAGAGAAAGGTACCTCCTTCTTTGAAGACCTGTTCTTTCCACTGGGATCTCACTCACAGAGATCTTTTGCCAGAGTGTCTTGGCTTTCCATGCCTGAAATACTCTCATGGGCTTTTCAGCCAGATCCGAATGCCTTTAGGGCTGATTCTGAGGCCAGAGTGCTATTTAGGACATCTGCCATTCTATGAGTCTGCTGAGTATCTCACTTCCCATGTTGGATCACTCTCCCCTTTATTTATTCTATCGGTTAGTGTTAGCAGGTACTAGACTTGTTTATGTGCTCCCTTTGACTCTTAGTCCTTTCATTATGATCAATTGTGAACTGAAATTGATCACTGGGACTAGTGAGATGGCATTGGTACATGCCACCTTGATGGGATTGAATTGGAATCCCCTGGTATGTTTCTAACTCTACCATTTGGGGCAAGTCAGCTTGAGCATGTCCCAAAGTGTACATCTCTTCCCTCTCTTATTCCCACTCTTATGTTTAACAGGGATCACATTTCAGTTAATTCAACACTTAAGAATAACTGTGTATTAATTACAGAATTAAACCAGTCATATTAAGTAGAACAGACAAAAAAAAATACTAAGAGGGATAATGTATTAAGTTGTTCATTAACAGTCAGAGCTATGCTGATCAAGTCACCGTTTCCCATAGTGTCCATTTCACATCAGGAGGTTTCCTTTTTGGTGTTCAGTCAGTTGTCACCGATCAGGGAGAACATATGGTATTTGTCCCTTTGGGACTGGCTTATTTCACTCAGCATGATGTGTTCCAGATTCCTCCATTTTGTTGCAAATGACTGGATTTCGTTGTTTCTTACTACGGTATAGTATTCTAAAGAGTACATATCCCATAATTTCTTTATCCAGTCTACCGTTGATGGGCATTTAGGTTTGTTCCAGGTCTTGGCTATTGTGAATTGTGCTGCAATAAACATTAGGGTGCAGACCGCTTTTTTGTTTGCCAATTTAAATTCCTTTGGGTAAATTCCAAGGAGTGGGATGGCTGGGTCGAACGGTAGGGTTATCTTCAGGTTTCTGAGGAATCTCCAGACTGACTTCCATAGTGGCTTGAGCAGTTTGCATTCCCACCAACAGTGGGTTAGTGTCCCTTTTTCCCCACATCCTCGCCAGCATCTGTTGGTAGATTTCTGTATGTGAGCCATTCTAACCGGGGTGAGGTGAAACCTCATTGTGGTTTTGATTTGCATTTCCCTGATTGCTAATGACCTTGAACATTTTTTCATGTGCCTGTTGGCCAATTCGATTTCCTCTTTTGAAAAATGTCTATTGAGGTCCTTGGGCCATCTCTTAAGTGGGTTGTTGGTTTTGTGTTTGTGGAGTTTCTTGATCTCTTTGTAGATTCTGGTTATTAACCCTTTATCAGTTGCATAGTTTGCAAATATTTTTTCCCATTCTGTCGGTTGTCTCTTCACTCTCCTGACTGTTTCTTTTGCAGTACAGAAACATCTCAATTTGATGCAATCCCAATAGTTGATTTTGGCTTTGACTGCCTGTGCCTCCCGGGTCTTTTCCAGAAACTCTTTGCCTGTGCCAATATCGTAAAGGGTTTCTCCAATGTTCTCTAGTAACTTGATGGTGTCAGGTCATAGTTTTAGGTCTTTAATCCATGTTGAGTGGATTTTTGTGTAAGGTGTAAGGTAGGGGTCTTGCTTCATGCTTCTGCATGTGAAAATCCAATTTTCCCAGCACCATTTATTGAATAGACTGTCCTTGCTCCAGGAATTAGTTTTAGATCCTTGATCAAATATAAGTTGGCTGTAGATGTTTGGGTTGATTTCTGGTATTTCAATTCTGTTCCATTGGTCTATCCATCTGTTTCTGTACCAGTACCATGCTGTTTTGATTACAACTGCCCTGTAGTATGTCCTGAAATCTGGTATTGTGATGCCTCCAACTTTGTTTTTGTTGTACAAGATTGCTTTAGCTATTCGAGGTCTCTTGTGCCTCCATATAAATTTCAGCGCCATTTTTTCCAGATCTGCGAAGAAGGTCTTCGGTATCTTGATTGGTATTGCATTGAATTTATAAATTGCTTTTGGGAGAATGGACATTTTGATGATATTGATTCTTCCAATCCATGAGCATGGAAGATTTTTGCATTTCTTGGTATCCTCTTCTATTTCTTTCTTTAAGGTTTTGTAATTTTCATCGTAGAGATCTTTAACGTCCTTGGTTAAGTTTATTCCAAGGTATTTGATTGTTTTTGTAGCTATTGTGAATGGGATTGATCTTAGAAGTTCTTCCTCAGCCATGGCATTGTCTGTGTATACAAAGGCTGTTGATTTTTGTGCATTGATTTTATACCCTGCTACTTTGCCAAAATCTTCTAGGAGTTCCAATAGTCTCTTAGTAGAGTTCTTTGGGTCCCCTAAATAAAGAATCATGTCGTCTGCAAAGAGGGATAGTTTGAGGTCTTCCTTCCCAATTTGTATCCCTTTAATTTCTTTTTCTTGCCTAATAGCTCTGGCTAGAACCTCCAGAACTATATTGAATAGCAGTGGTGAGAGTGGACATCCCTGTCTGGTATCAGATCTCAGTGGAAATGCTTCCAACTTTTCCCCATTCAATAGGATGTTGGCCATGGGTTTTTCATAGATTGCTTTGATTGTATTGAGGAATGTTCCTTCTATACCCAATTTGCTTAGAGTTTTCATCATGAAAGGGTGTTGTATTTTATCAAATGCTTTCTCGGCATCTATTGAGATAATCATATGGTTTTTCTTCTGCAGTCTGTTAATGTGGTGTATCACATTGATTGTCTTGTGCACATTAAACCATCCCTGCATACCAGGGATAAATCCCACTTGGTCTGGGTGGATGATCTTTCTGATGTGTTGTTGCATTCTATTGGCCAGAATTTTATTGAGGATTTTTGCATCTATGTTCATCAGGGATATTGGTCTGTAATTCTCTTTCAGTGCTGCATCTTTTTCCGGCTTAGGAATTAAGGTGATGCTGGCTTCATAGAAAGAATTTGGGAGGATTCTGTCTATTTTGATTGTTCTGAATAGTTTGAGAAGAATTGGAGTCAGTTCTTCTTTAAATGTCTGGTAGAATTCAGCAGTGAATCCATCTGGTCCTGGGCTTTTCTTTGTTGGGAGGGCCTTTATTACTGTTTCAATTTCTGTCTCGGTTATGGGTCTGTTTAGGTTTTCTATGTCTTCCTGGTTCAATTTAGGTAGGTTGCATGTGTCCAGGAATCTATCCATTTCTGATAGGTTTCCCTGTTTGCTGGCATACAAGTCCTTGTAGTAATTTCTGATGATTCTTTTTATTTCTGTGGTGTCTGTTGTTACATTTCCTTTTTCATCTCTGATTTTATTGATTTGGGTCTTTTCTCTTCTTTTTTTAGTTAGTTGGGCCAATGGGGTGTCAATTTTGTTGATTTTTTCAAAAAACCAGCTCCTCGTTTGGCTGATTTTTTGGAATGTTTTTCTTGATTCAATCCTGTTGATTTCTTCTCTGATTTTAATTATTTCTATTCTCCTACTAGATTTGGGTCTGATTTGCTGTAGTTTTTCTAGATCCTTGAGGTGAATTGAAAGCTCATCTATTTGGTGCCTTTCCAATTTCTTGATGTAGGCACCTATTGATATAAACTTTCCTCTTAACACTGCTTTTGCTGCGTCCCATAAGTTTTGGTATGTTGTGCTGTTGTCCTCATTTACTTCCAGAAAGTTTTTGATTTCTCTTTTGATTTCTTCTCTGACCCATTGTTCATTCAGGAGCATGTTGTTCAATCTCCACGTGTTTGCGTATGCTCTAGGGATTCCTGAGTTGTTCATTTCCAACTTCATTCCTTTATGGTCTGAGAAGCTGCATGGTATGATTCTAATTCTTTTGAATTTGCTGAGACTTGCTTTATGGCCTAGTATGTGGTCAATCCTAGAGAAGGTTCCATGTACTGCTGAGAAGAATAAAATCTTTAGCTGTAGGATTGAAAGTTCTGTATATATCTGTTAGATCCATTTGGGCTATAGTGTTGTTTAAATCTACTGTATCCTTGTTGATCTTCTGTCCTATTGATCTGTCTATTTCTGAGAGTGGAGTATTGAAGTCCCCCAGTACTATTGTATTGGGGTCTAAGTCTCCCTTTAAGTCCATTAACAAATCTTTTAGATAAACCGGTGCCCTGTACTTAGGTGCATCTACATTGATAATTGTTATATCTTCCTGTTGAATTGATCCCTTAATCATTATGTAGTGTCCCTCTTTGTCTCTCTTAACAGTTTTGTGGTAAAGTTTATGTTGTCTGATATTAAGATTGCTACGCCCGCTCTTTTTTCATTTCTGTTGGCATGGTATATCTTTTTCCAGCCTTTCACTTTCAGTCTGTATGGATCTTTGTTGGAAAGATGTGTTTCTTGTAAGCAGCAAATAGATGGGTTTTGTTCCTTAACCCAATCAGCCAATCGGTGTCTTTTAACTGGACAGTTCAGGCCATTAATGTTCAATGTGACTAATGATAAGTGGTAACTTTGCCCTGCCATTTGCCAAAGATAAGTTCTAATATATGCTTTGAATTCCCTGTGATCTTTTGCTGTGAGGTTTCCTTCCTTGGTTTCCTTCCTTTACCTTCTTTCATATTGATGACCGTGTTTCTGTGTTTCTGTGTGTAACACATCTTTAAGCATCTTTTGCATGGCTGGACGAGTGGCAACAAATTCTTTCAATTTCTGTTTGCTATGAAAAGTCTTTATTTCACCTTCATTCACAAATGATAGCTTTGCAGGATATAATATTCTGGGCTGGCAGTTTTTCTCTCTTAGTACCTGGGCTATATCTCGCCATTCCCTCCTAGCTTGTAGAGTTTCTGATGAGAAGTCAGCTGTGAGTCTGATTGGAGATCCTCTGAGAGTAATCTGACGTTTCTCTCTTGCACATTTTAGGATCTTTTCTTTATGTTTCACTGTGGAGAGTTTAATTACAACGTGTCGTGGTGAGGATCTCTTATGGTCGTGTTTATTAGGGGTTCTGTGACCTTCCTGTACTAGGATTTCTCTGTCCTTCTCCAAACCTGGGAAATTTTCTGCTAATATCTCACTAAAAAGGCCTTCTAATCCTTTCTCCCTCTCCATGCCTTCAGGAACTCCTAGAACTCGAATGTTGGGTTTTTTAATAGTATCCTGAAGATTCCCGACAATATGTTTTAGATTTCTAATTTCCTCTTCTTTTCTTTGGTCTGAATGTATCCTTTCCTGTTCTCTGTCTTCTAAGTCCGATATTCTCTCTTCTGCTTCACCCATTCTGTTTGTAAGGCTCTCTATTGTGTTTTTCATTTGATCTATTGAATTCTTCACTTCAGTCACTATCACAGTTTCCAGTTGTACTAGTTGTTTCATTTCATTTTGATTCCTCCTTAATATTTCATTTTCATGAGAGAGATGTTCTATCTTGTCCATTAAGGATTTCTGTAGTTCAAGAATTTGTTTTTGAGAACTTCTTAATGTTCTTATCAATTTTTTGAGATCTGCTTCTTGCATTTCTTCTATCTCATCATCTTCATAATCTTGAATTGGGGTGTCTTTTTCATTTGAGGGAGTCATGGTGACTTCCTTGTTTTTATTATCTTGGTTTTTGCATTTGTTATTTGTCATATTGGAGATATTTGGTTTCTTCACTGTGGTGCTTTTTCTTGTTATACTATGACTCTAGATTAAGTGGACTATCTGTTTTTGCTGGAGCCTTAGGGCTTGAGATGGGTGTGGCCTGAGAGCTCTGTTTGGTGTGCCAAAGGTGACACTCCCAGGTTAGGCATGGTAGATCTCTCTCTCTCTCTTTCTTTCTTTGATTCAAAAGGGAAGTAATTCTGCACATCTGAACGAAGTTGGAGGTAGTTAGCAGGCAAATGTTATACCCATAGAAGCCAGAGATTGGAAGCTCTTTCCCAAGGACCACACAGGGAATCTGTTCTGCCCTCAGAGTGGGCTCAAATTCTCCTTCAGTCTCCCACTGGGTTGCCAAAGTTATGGAATTGTAGCGTCTCTGGAGAGTACTCACGTGAATTCTGTGAGGTCTCTCCCCCACCCTCTCTTTTTTCACAGTCTCAGTTCAGTAGCATCACAAATTTACTAGGTCCTAATCTCCTGTTAATTTGCCCCGCCCAGAGTCAGGTTTTTCTGCTAGGCTCAGGGCCGGTGCAGACCTGAGGTCGCTCTGCTTATGACGTATGTCCAAGATGGCGCCTGCTGTTTGTCTTGCTCGCCCTTGAGAGGTGAGTGGAGAGAGAGAAACCCGTGTCCGTACCAGTCACCTTTTTTTTTCTCTCTCTCTCTCTCTTCCAGCTAGCCTGGTGAACTTCCCCCCCCCGCCCCGGGGGTCGTTCCCTCTAGTCTCCTCTCTCCGCTTGCCTGCCGTTGTCTCGGGCTATTGAGGTTCGGCTCACCTCGCGTTCCAGCGCTGGTGTGTTGAGTCTGCCGCTGGTGTCCCGAACTGTGGGCTCCCACGCTCTCCACGCAAGTCCGCTCCCCTTCCAGTGCCGATGTGTGGACTTGGAGCCCTGGACGTCCCAAGCCTCCCCGCTGTTGTCTGTGTGGCACGCACTCCCCTTCGAGCACTGGCGCACAGACCCTGTGGCTTCCGCAGCTCGGTCCAGCGGCTCAGCTTCCACGCGGTGGGCGACCTTGTTCTTCCAGTAGGTCCTCTGATTCACGGCCACTCGATCCAGAAGAGTTTCCTCTGCAATATTTTCCTGGTTCTTTTTTCTGAGGCTACCATAACTCCCCTTTTATTAAACTAAATTTTCCCGGACTATCGGTGCACGCCCTCACTATTCCGCCATCTTGGCTCCGCCATTCTTTGCCTATTTCAATGTCTGGCAGAGCTTCCACAATGTTCTCCTCTAGTAATTTGATGGTATCAAGCTGTAGATGTACATCCTTGGCCCATTTTGAGTTGATTTTGTATAAATTGTAAGTTTAACATATTGGTCTTGTTTCATGCTGCTGCATGCAGAGATCCAATTTTCCAGCACAATTTGTAGAAGAAACTATCTTTGTTCCAGGGATTGATCTTAGCTCTTTTGTCAAAGATTGGCTTGTTGTAGATTCTTGGAAATATTTCTGGGCTTTCCATTCTGTTTGATTGGTCTACATGTCTATTCTTATGCCAGTACCCAGTTAATGTGCTTATAACTGTCCTGTAGTATGTCTTCAAATCTGGAATGGTGATGCCTCTGGCTTTCTTTTTGTTGTATAGGATTGTTTTAGCTATTTGGGGTCTCATGTTTCCATACAAATTTCAGCATTATTTTTTCTAGATTTGAGAAGAATGCCATTGGTATCTGCATTGGGTTTCTATAGGACTTGTAAATTGAGTTCTGTACTATGGACATTTTCATGATATTATTTTCTTTTTTATTTATTTTGTTTAAGGAATACAACTTCAGCAGATATAGAAGTGGTGGAATAGGGAGAGAGCTCATTGATATTCCCAGAAAAGTTAGTTTAATATGTGGAGATAGTGAAGTCTCAGGGAAGAGTTGGGGAAAAAATGCAGATGAAAATCTTCCAGAATTAGAGAGACACAGTGGATCTATGAGGAGGACATGGGTGCCCATGGCTCGGGAGCCCAACTGCCAAGAATCTTCTCCTCCACACCAGCACTGGAAAGAGAGGTGAGGCAAAACCATAGTAGCCCAAGACACTGGTGGAAAAGTGGCAGGAAAAGCTTAGAGGGAACGAGGCTTGAAGCCCTGTGGAGTAAAGTACACAAGACTAACTGGAGGAGAGAAAAAAACAAAAGGCATGGTACACACATGATTCTCTCTCTACATACACCTTACGAAGAGTACAAGACAATAGAGCAGGTGCCGTTTTGAACACATGTAACAGCTGCACCAGTTCAGGGCTGTGCCAGCCCTCAACCAAACAGAAAAACTTACTCTGGTTGGGAGTAATAACAGGAGACTAAGACTAATGAATGCGTGGAGCTAATGAACCAGGACTGTGAAAAAAAATTGAGGGTGTGTGGGAGAACTCACAGTGTGGCTGAGACTTGAGTAGTCTTGGTGGGAGACACCACAAATTCGGTATCCCTGGCTACCAGGTAAGACACATTGAAGGGGAATCTGAGCTTACACTGAGGACTGAACAGATCCTTTGTGTGGTCCATGGGACAGAGCAGATGAATATTATACCCACTGGGGCTAGTGTTCAGGCACTGATTGACATCAAGGAGAAGAGCTCAGCTGAGCAGAATTACTTCCCTTCTGAATAAAAAAAGGAGAGAAGATTCACCATGCGAAACCTGGATGTGTCACATTTGGCACAAACTTTATCCTGAAGAAATGAACACAGCTCTCTGGCCATGCCCACCAAAAGCCTCTAGAAATTCAACAAAAGCAGACAGTCCACTAAATCTAGAGTCATAGTATAATGAGAAAAGCCACCACAGCAAAAAATAAATAAATAAAAAGAAACCAAATATCTCCACAAGGCCAAAAACAGAGGAAACAAGAACAAGGAAGACATCGTGATGCTCCCAAATGAACAGGACACTCCAATACAATATTGTGAAGATGATGAGATAGAAGAAATGCAAGATATGGATTTCAAAAAATTTATGATCAGAACATTTAGAAGCTATCAAGAACAAATGTATTAACTACAGAAATCCATACAGGACAGGACAGAAAATCTGTCTCGTGAAAATTAAATCTTAAGGAGGAATCAAACTGAAATGACAAATTTACTAGAACACGAAATTGAGATACTAAAGAGAAATCAAAATGAAATGAAGAATTCAATACTATTGGAACAAATGAAAAACACACTTGAGTGAAAAAACAGAATAATGACGTAGAAGAGAGAACATCGGACTTAGAAGACAGAGCACATGACAGTATACAATCAAACCAAAGAAAAGGAAATTAGAAATCTAAAAATATTGTTTGGAATCTACAGGATACTATTGAAAACCCAATCTTCGGTTCTAGGAGTTCCTGAAGGCATGGAGAGAGAGAAAGGATTAGAAGGCCTTTTTAATGAGACATTAGCAGAAAACTTCCCAGGTTTCAAGAAGGAAAGAGACATCCAAGTAAAAGAAGCACATAGAAGCCCCAATAAACATGACCAAAAGAGGTTCTCACCAAGACACATTGTAATCAAAACTCACCACAGTGAAACATAAAGAAAAGATTCTCAAATGTGTAAGAGATTACTCTCAGCAGATCTCCAATTAGACTCACAGCTGACTTCTCATCAGAAACCCTACAGGGTAGGAGGGAATGGTGAGATATCACCCAAGTACTAAGAGAAAAAAACTGCCAGCCCAGAATAGTATATGCTGCAAAGTTCTCAATCATGAATGAAGGTGAAATAAAGACCTTTCATAGCAAACAGAAATTGAAAGAATTTGTCACCACTCATCCAGCCCTGCAAAAGATGCTTAAAGATGTGTTATACACAGATATACAGAAAAACAGCCATCAATATGAAAGAAGGTAAAGAAAGAAAATCTACCAGTAAAAGACCACAGGAAACTCAAAGCATATATTAGAAATATATTTAGGAAAATGGCAGGGCAAAGTCACTACTTATCAATAGTCACATTGAATGTTAATGACCTCAATTCTCCAGTTAAAAGACACAGATTGGCTGAATGGATTAAGGAACAAAACGCATCTATTTGCTGCTTAAGAAACACATCTTTCCAACAAAGATGCATGCAGACTGAAAGTGAAGGTTGGAAAAAGATATTCCATGCCAACAGAAACCATAAAAAGCAGGTGTAGCCATCTTAATATCAGACAAAATAAACTTTAACACAAAAACTGTTAAGAGAGATGAGAGGGGCACTATATAATGATTAAGGGATCAATTCAACAGGAAGATGTAACTACTATAAATGTATATGCACCTAATTACAGGGCACTGGATTATTTAAAAGATATGTTAACGAACTTACAGGCAGACTCCAATACAATAGTATTGGGGAACATCAATACTCTACTTTCACGATAGATCAACCAGACAGAAGATCAACAAGGAAACAGCAGATTTAATCTAAACTATAGACCAAATGGATCCAACAGATATCTACAGAAATTTTTGTCCTACACTTAAAGAATATACATTTTTATCAGCAGTACTAAAACCTACTCCAGGATTTACCACATGCTAGACCATAAAACAAGTGTCAGCAAATTCAAAAAAATGAGCTATCAATGCACCTCAAGGATCTAGAAAAACTGCAGCAACCAGACCCAAATCAAGAAGGAGAAGAGAAATAATTAAAATCACAGAAGAAATTAACAGGATTGAATGCAAAAAAATTACAAAAAATCAACAAAAAAGCTGCTTTTTTTGAAAAAAAAAATTGACACACCATTATACCAACTAATTAAAAAAAGAAGAGAAAATACCCAAACCAATAAAATCAGAGATGAAAAAAGAACTGTAACAACAGATATAAAAAGAATCATCAGAAATTACTACAAAGAGTTGTATGCCAGCAAACAGAAATATAACAGAAATGGATAGATTGCTGCACACATACAACCTACCTAATTGAACCGTGAAGACATAGAAAATCTAAACAGACCCATTACCAAGACAAAAGTTGAATCAGTAATAAAGGTACCCCCAACAAAGAAAAGCCCAGGACCAGATGGATTCACTGCTGAATTCTACCAGACATTTAAAGAACAACTAACTCCAATTCTTCTCAAACTATTCAGAACAATCAAAAAAGAGCGAATCCTCCCAAATTCTTCCCATGAAGCCAGCATCACCTTAATTCCTAAACCCGAAACAGATGCAGCATTGAAAGAGAATTACAGGCCAGCGCTGCGGCTCACTAGGCTAATCCTCTGCTTTGCGGTGGCGGCACACCAGGTTCTAGTCCAGGACGGGGCGCTGGATTCTGTCCCAGTTGACCCTCTTCCAGGCCAGCTCTCTGCTGTGGCCAGGGAGTGCAGTGGAGGATGGCCCAAGTGCTTGGGCCCTGCACCCCATGGGAGACCAGGATAAGTACCTGGCTCCTGCCATCGGATCAGCACGGTGCGCCGGCCGCAGCACGCCAGCCACGGTGGCCATTGGAGGGTGAACCAACGGCAAAAGAAGACTTTCTCTCTGTCTCTCTCTTTCACTGTCCACTCTGCCTGTCAAAAAAAAAAAGAAAGAGAATCACAGACCAATGTCCCTCATGAATATGGAAGCAAAAATCCTCAATAAAATTCTAGCCAATAGATTGCTACAACACATCAGAAAGATCACCCACCAAGACCAAGTGGGATTTATCCCTGTCATGCAGGGAGAGTTCAACATTCGCAAATCAATCAATGTGATACACCACATTAACAAACTGCAGAAGAAAAACCATATGATTATCTCAATAGATACAGAGAAAGCATTTGATAAAATACAACACCGTTTCATGATGAAAACTCTAAGCAAATTGGGTATAGAAGAAACATTCCTCAAAACAATCAAAGAAATTGATGAGAAACCCACAGCCAGTATCCTATTGAATGGGGAAACGTTGGAAGCATTTCCACTGAGATCCAAGGTATTTGATTGTTTTTGTAGCTGTTGTGAATGGGATTGATCTTAGCAGTTCTTTCTCAGTCGTGGCATTGTCTGTGTATACAAAGGCTGTTGATTTTTGTGTATTGATTTCATTTCCTGCTAATTTGCCAGACTCTTCCATGACTTCCAATAGTCTCTTAGTAGAGTTCTTTGGATCCCCTAAATAAAGAATCATATCATCTGCAAAGAGGGATAGTTTGACTTCTTCCTTCCCAATTTGTATCCCTTTCACTTCTTTTTCTTGCATAATGGCTCTGGCTAAAACTTCCTGAACTATATTGAATAGCAATGGTGAGAGTGGGCATCCCTGTCTAGTACTGGATCTCAGTGGAAATGCTTCCAACTTTTCCCCATTCAACAGGATGCTGTTTGTGGGTTTTTCATAAATTGCTTTGATTGTATTGAGGAATGTTCCATCTATTTCTAAATATGTTTTGAACTTCCCGTGATCTTTTACTGGGAGATTTTCTTCCTTTACCTTCTTCCATATTGATGGCCGTGTTTCTGTGTGTAACACATCTTTAAGCATCTTTTGCAGGGCTGGATGAGTGGTGACAAATTGGATGATACTTGGATGTCTCTTTCCGTCTCCAAACCCGGGACGTTTTCTGCTGGTATCTCACTAAAAAGGCCTTCTAGTCCTTTTGCTCTCTCCATGCCTTCAGGAACTCCTAGAAGCCAAATGCTGGGTTTTTAATAGTATCCTGTAGATTCCTGACAATATTTTTTAGATTTTTAATTTCCTTTTCTTGGGTTTGACTGTATAATCTCCTGTGCTCTGTTTTCTCAGTCCTATATCTCTCTTCTGCCTCAGTGATTCTGTTTTTCAGGCTCTGAATCGTGTTTTTCATTTGTTCTATTGAATTCTTCATTTCATTTTGATTTCTCTTCAATATCTCAATTTCACGTTCTAATAAATTTCTCATTTCATTTAGATTCCTCCTTAAGATTTCATTTTCATGAGAGAATTTTCTGTCCTGTCCTGTTTGGATTTCTGAGTTCATGCATTTGTTTTTGATTACTTCTAAGTGTTCTTATCATAATATTTTTAAATCCATATCTTGCATTTCTTCTATCTCATCATCATAATCTTGTATTGTAGTTTCATGTTCATTTGGGAGTGTCATATTGTCCTCCTTCTTGTTTCCTTGATTTCTGAGTTTGTTGTTTGGCATTGTGGAGATATTCTTTAGTTTCTTCTTTTTTTCTCACTCTGGTAGCTTTTCTTGCTATACAATAACTCTAGATTAAGTGTACTGTCTGCTTTTGGTGAATTTCTAGAGGTTTATAGTAGGTGTGGCTGGAGAGCTCTGTTCAGTTCTTCAGAGTTAAGGGTGTGCTAAATGTGACATACCCAGGTTTGGCATGGTAAATCTCCTCTCCCTCTGTCTTTTTTTTTTATTCAGAAGGGAAGTAATTCCACTCAGCTAAGCTCTTCTCCTCGATGGCAATCAGTGCCTGAACACTAGCCCCAGTGGGTATAATATTTGTCTGCTCTGTCCCAAGGACCACACAAAGGATCTGTTCAGTCCTCAGTGTAAGCTCAGATTCCCCTGCAATGTCTCTCACCCAGTAGCCAAAGCTGCCCGAATTTGTGGTTTCTCCCACGGAGACTACTCACATCACAGCCACAACCCCTCGGTTTTCTTTTTTATTTTCACAGTCCCAGTTCATAACTCCACATATTCACTAGGTTAACCTCCTGTTATTTCTCCCCACCAGAGTCAGCTTTTTCTGTTTGGCTGAGAGTGGGCACAGCCCCGAGCTGGCACAGCTGTAACGTATGTCCATATGATGCCTGCTCTATTGTTTGCTCGCCTTTGTAAGGTGTGTGGAGAGATACGATCATGTCCGTACCAGTCCCTTTTTTTTTCCTCTCCTCTAGTTAGGCTGGGGTACTTTCCCCCAGGGGGCTTCAAGCCTGGCTCCCTCTAGGCACTTCCTGCTGCTTTTCTGCCAGTGTCTCAGGCTACTGAAGTTTCACCTCACCTCCCTTTCCAGTGCTGGTGCGTAGACTCAGCAGGTGGGGTCCCAAGCCGTGGGCTCCCATGCCCTCTATGTAGGTCCATGTGTCCCTCTAATTCCAGAAGAGTTTCCTCCATAGTTTTTCCCTAACTCTTCCCTGAGACTACAGTATATCCACTTTTATTAAACTATCTTTTTCTGGATGATCAGTGAGCTCCCTCCCTTTTCCACCATCTTGGAGTTCTTGAGAGCCAGCTGTTGTGATTTTAACAGCCTTGCAATATGAAATCTGTAATTTTGATGCCTCTGCCTTTGTTTTTCTTGTATAGGATTGCTTTATCTATTCTATGTTTCCATATGAATTTCAGCATAATTTTTCTTGATCTAAGAAAAATTCCATCGGTATTTTGATCTGGATCACTAGAATCCTCAATGCTTTCTGAAGTATGGACATTTTGGTTATATATAATTCTCCCAATGCACAAATACATAATATTTTTCAATTTTTGTGATTTCTTATATTTTTAATGTTTTTAAATTTTTATCATAGAGATCCTGACCTCCTAGGTTAAATTTATTCCAAGGGACTTAATTATTTTTGGATATCATGAATGGGATTGATATTAAAAGTTCTCTCTCAGCCATGGCATTGTCTATGTATACTTAGGCTATTGATTTTTGTGTGTTGTTTTTATTCACAGCAACTTTACCAAACTCTCTTGTGACTTCAAATAATCTCTTAGTGGGGCTTTTGGATCTCCTATATATAGAACCATGTCACCTGCAAACAGAAATAATTTGATTTCCTCCTTTACAATTTGTATCCCCCTTGATTTCTCTTTCTTGCCTAGTGGCTTTGGCTAAAACTTCCAGTACTAGATTAAATAGCAATGGTGAAAGTGCGCAGGCTTGTCTGGTTCCAGACCTTAGTGGAAATGCTTCCAGCCTTTACCCATTCAATAAGATACTGGCTGTACATTTTCAAAAAATGCTTTAGTTATGCTACAGAATGTTCCTTCCCTCCTTTTCAATTATTTTGCATAGCTTGAAAAGTATTGGAATTAGTTCTTATTTAAAAGTCTGGTATAATTCAACAGTGAAGCAATGTGGTCCTGGGCTTTTTGTTGCTTGGAGGGTCTTTATTACTGACTCAGTTTCCATCTTGGTTATTGGTCTGTTTAGGCTTTCTATGTCTTCATGACTCAATTTTGATATGTTGTATGTGTTCAGGAATCTACACATTTCTTCTACATATCCCAACCTGTTGACATACGGCCATTTGTAGTAGTTCCTGATGATTCTTTTATTTCTGTAGTACCCATTGCTACATCTCCTTTTTCATCTCTGATTTTAATAATTTGAGTCTTCTACCTTGGTTGTTTCTATTTAAGTATGACAATTGTGTTTCAATTTTGTTTTTTTTTCAATAAACCAACTCTTCATTTCACTGACTTTTTGTATTTTTGTTTCATTTTGTTTATTTCTTCTCTAATTATAATTTTTTCCTCAATAATTTGTGATTTGGTTTGTTGTTTTTCTATGTTCTTGAGATGCATTGATAGTTCATTTGTTTGATGGCTTTCCAGTTTCTTGATATAGGTACTAATTTCTATAAGCTTCCCTCTTACACTGCTTTTGCTATAGCCCCTAATTTTTGACATGTTGAATTGTCACCTTTTCTCATTTTCAAGATTATTTTATTTCTCTTTAGATTTCTTCTATGACCCATGTTCATTCAGGAGCATGTTGTTCATTCTCCATGTCTTTGCATATATTCTAGAGATTGTAGGTTGTTAATTAACAGCTTCATTTCATTGTTGTCAGAAAAGATGCATGGTATGATTTCAATATTTTTAATTGGCTGTGGCTAGCTTTATGGCCTAGTATTTGGATTATCCTAGAGAAAGTTCCATGCACTGATTTAAAAAATGCATTCTACAAGTGAGTGACGAAATGTTCTGTACAAAGCAGTTAGTTCCATTTGGTCTATAGTGTTTTAAATAGGCACCCTGGCATTGGTGCATATACATTTATTATAGTCACATCGTCCTGTTGAATTGATGCCTTGATCGATACATAATGCCCTATTTGTCTCATTTAACAATTTTTGTGTTAAAGTCTATTTTCTCTGATATTAGAATGCCTACATCTCCTCAAAATTCACATGATAAATCCAACTCCCCAACATCTAAAGATATAACAGGATTTGGAGAAAAGATAAAATGAGATTGAAGGGACTGGATCCTAATCTATCTCTTATTAGCTGAATATAATATTTTGTGACACTAATAAACATATAAATTTCATAGGTACAAAATTTGGATTCTAGCGATTCTTTCCCCCATACCCACCCTCCCACCCGCAAACCTTCCCACTCCTACTCTCTCTCTCATCTCATTCTTCATTAAGATTCATTTTTAATTATCTTAATATACAGAAGATCAACTCTATACTAAGTAAAGATTTCAACAGTTTGCAACCACACAGACACACCAAGTCAAGCTGAGTGAAAAAAGCCAGTTCAAAGGGACAAATATCATATGTTCTCCCTGTTCTGCAACAACTAACTGAGCAACTAAAAGGAAATCTGTAGAAGAGAAACTGACACTATAGGAAGGAATGACTTGATACTTTATACTTTGTGTGTTTGTGTAGGTGCAAAGTGTTGAAATCCTTACTTAGTATATACTAATTTGATCTTCTGTATATAAAGATAATTAAAATGAATCTTAATGAAGAATGGGATGGGAGAGGGAGTGGTAGATGGGATGGTTTGCAGGAAGGAGGATGGTTATGGGGGGAAAACCACTATAATCCAAAAGTTCTGCTTTCAAATTTATATTTATTAAATGAAAGCTTTTGAAGGGAGGAGAGAACATTCACTTTGCTTATGGCCATTTCCAAATACCGATGGAGACTATGGTCACAAGAGGTTTCCAAAACCTTGGCAGCCCAAGAGCCTCGGGTCATCACTGATGTCATAAAAAAGAGTGTTAATTGTTAAAGGAACAACAGCAGTCACTGTGCACTTGCTCTCCATGTAGGACCTTTGTCTCTATTGAATTGTGATATGAGAATGGACTGCAAATTCTCTCCATAAACTGTACTCTACATGTTGTGTTTGTGTGTGGGTACAAAGTGTTGATGTATATGATTAGCATGGAGTTGGTCCTCTGTAAATAAAGTCATACTAAAATGAACCATAATGAAGAAGGAGATGGGAGAAGAAGAGGGAGGATGAAGGGAGCTGGGTGGGGGTGGGAAATGGGAAAAAACCACTATATTCCTAATGTTGTATCTATGTAAAATTATTAAATAAAATTTTAAAAAAATAAGATATAACTCTTCGAAAAGAAAGAAAGAGAGAGAGAGAGAGAGAGAGAAAGAAAGAAAGAAAGAAAGAAAGAAAGAAAGAAAGAGGAAGGAAGGAAGGAAGGAAGGAAGGAAGGAAGGAAGGAAGGAAGGGGAAGGAAGAACGGACTTGATCAGCCCTTTTCTCACTGTAGAGGAACAATTACTATTTTATTCTTTTTGGAAAAAAAATCTTAAAATCACTGACACTGGTATAAGATGAACTGAAGCAGAATTTCAGTTACCAGCAGTCAGCATTTCCAGTCAACATTCCACTTTGCTTTCTTTTAACTAAAGAGTCTTTTCATTAACCTTCAGTCTGAATCCATTTCTAACCAAGAAAAAGCCCTGCTCTGACGATTGAGAGACACACCATCAGGCACTTTACTAGTGAGTCTCCAACAACACTTCTCTGAAAACAAATACAACATTGAGCTTGTATACTTTAGGTCATATGGAGATTCCAACCAGCTGAAAGTCTGCTCCACTCTTGCGAAGTTCAGGGGTCAGGATCATTCATGGAGAAGTGCTTTAGCAGGATCAGGCATCAATAACTGCTGTCTCTTAGTCAAATAATTACATCTGTGACTTTTTTTAACCTGTTGGCTGCCAACATCAAAAGAACTGTGGAAACTCCTGCTCTTCTCTTCTGCAGTGCTGGGACCGGGCATACTGAGAAAGTGGGACCAAGACAACACAGCACTAGAGGACGTGGTGAAAGGAAACATTCTCTTCCTCTGAACTTCTCTCCATTGTCATTGTGCTTCACCTTGGAGACAACCTGCTCAGCCTCAATGGGCTTCGATGTGCTCCTGGATAAAGCTGGAGATCTGGGGAGATTTCAGATCCTTCAGATTGCTTTCTTTTTTGTCGCCAATGTTATAACATACACTCATATTCTGTTGGAGAACTTCACTGCAGCCATCCCTGGGCATCGCTGCTGGGTCCCCCTCCTGGACAACCACACCACCTCTGGCAATGACTCTGACATCTTCAGCCAAGACGCCCTCCTGAGAGTCTCCATCCCGCTGGATGCAAATCTGAGGCCAGAGAAGTGCCGTCGCTTCACCCATCCCCAGTGGCAGCTCCTTCATCTGAACAGGACCTTCCCCAATGTAAGTGAGTCAGACACAGAGCCCTGTGTGGATGGCTGGGTGTACGATCAGAGCTCCTTCTCCTCCACCATTGTGACTAAGGTAAGAGTCCTCATTAAACCTCTTTATAGAGAAGTGATGTGAACTGAAGGTGTTTGGATTTGACACAAAGAATGGACTGAGAATTCTATACCAGCTTATTTTATCAAATGAAGAAAGTCTTCATTCCTTCAGCAATTAGCAATTGCTTATCTGTACCACAATATCAAGGGTGCTACTATGGAGGTTAATGAATTGAACAAACTATACCTCAACCTACTACTATATCATGTTACATAGAGAGGATAACCCTAAATGTCAAAAGTAATTGAAGTGCTACTCTCCAAATGTTTTGCTACTTCAGTGCTACTCAGTACTGATTGCAAAACTGAAGCACAGTGCAAGTAAATCAGAACCTATATACATAGGATCCAGCCATCAGTCCTGTTGAGGCTCTTTAGCTGATTTGATGAGTAGACAATACAAATGGCCAACAGATATGTGGGAGAAAAGGTCAATATTACTAGCTCTCACAGATATGAAAATAATATCAAAACCATAATGAGATATCACCTACTCCAGTTAGAATGGATATTATCAAAAAGGCAAAAAGTAACTTTGGCTGCCCTGAATGTGGAAGAAAGGGAACTCTTACACACTATTGCTGGAATGTACATTGGTTCAGCCATTAGGAAAACAGTATAAGACTTCTTCAAAAACTTGAAAGAGAACTGCCATATGACCTAGCAAACTCACCACTGGGTATATATCAGAAAGACATGAAATCATTGTTTCAAAAAGTCATCTCTGTTCCCCCACGGTCATTGCTCTTCATGGTAGCCAGGATTTGACATCAACCAGGTTTCTATCATCACATGAATTAATAAAGAAAATACGGGTGCCCACATTGTAGTTGAGTGGGTTAATATGCTACCTGCAAAGCTGGCATCCAATGTAAGCACTGAGTTGATGCCAAACTGCTCCTCTTTTCTGCTAATGCTCCTGGGAAAGTGGAAGAACATGTGCCAGGTGCTTAGGCCCCTGAGATGGAGTTCCAGATCCTGGTTTTTGCCCCATCTCAGCCCTGGCTATTGCAGCCATTTGTGGAGTGAACCAGTGGATGGGAGTTCTTTCTCTCCGTGTGTGTCTTGCTCTAACTCTCTGTAACTCTGACTTTCAAATATGTAATATATTAATATTTTCCAAAGGAAATACAATTTATACATATTAGATTTCCACTCAGTTATTTAAAATAAATGAAATCCTGTCATTTGCATCAAACTGGATAGAACTGAAAGACATCATGTTAATTGAAATAAGTTAGACACAGGAAGAACAATGTTACATGTTCTTCCTCATATATGGAGCTAAAATAAACCTCAGTATAAGCATAGTTAATTACTATAGGCTGTGAGAGATGGAAGGCACAGAGGAAGCTTGGATTTTAAAAACTGGAAAAAAATTGAGAGTGGCTTATGGATAGTGGCAAATATATATGGTGTTAAAATTACTGAAAGCTTGGAATGGGTTGTATGGGAACTCCTCACATAACAAAAATTATAGGTTTTTTTTTTAAACGTCTAAACTGGGCTGGCGCCACGGCTCAATAGGCTAATCCTCCACCTGCGGCGCCAGCAAACTGGGTTCTAGTCCTGGTCGGGGCGCCGGATTCTGTCCCGGTTGCCCCTCTTCCAGGCCAGCTCTCTGCTGTGGCCCGGGAGTGCAGTGAAGGATGGCCAAGTGCTTGGGCCCTGCACCCACATGGGAGACCAGGAAAAGCACCTGGCTCCTGGCTTCGGATCAGCGTGGTGCACCAGCCTCAGCCCACCGGCGGCAGCGGCCATTGCAAGGTGAACCAACAGCAAAAGGAAGACCTTTCTCTCTGTCTCTCTCTCTCATTGTCCACTCTGCCTGTCAAAAAATAAAAAATAGAAAAAAACTAAACTGAAAAGTTTTAAAAAGAAAAACCAAACATTTTATAATAATTAAGCATAAACTATGGAGTAACATGTTGATGACATGATGAGGGAAAAAACTTGGATTTTCCTAAGTATTTAAATTTTGGTAACTTTAGTTTCTTAAAATGACATTTTATGTGAATTTAATTTTGGTACATCACAAATGTGTTGAACAGTAATACAGTAAAAGGATTTGGAGCTCTAGGTGAAAAATTACTAAAGTCGTGCACACACGTGGTAACAGACTATCAGAAGGGTATGGTGTGAAAGAGGCAGTGGCATTTGAAAGGTTGATATGAGTTTCAGTATTTCTAGAGTGTGGGCAACCAGAGGGAAGTGACTGTAGATGAAATTGGAGAAGAAGGCAGAACCCCATAGCTGGAGCTCATGTGTATCATATGGAGGAGTTTGTGGTCAGGCTCCACCAAAGGGCTGAAGCTCTTCTAACACTCTGCTGTGCTGCTTCCTCTTCCAGTGGGACCTCGTCTGTGAATCTCAGTCACAAAAATCAGTGGTTCAAACCCTGTTCATGAGTGGGTCGCTGCTGGGAAGTCTGATATTTGGCTATCTCTCAGACAGGTAAGTGTCACCTCACTTTATTTGGGGTTGTTGATCACATGATCCACACATTCATGTATTTTAGAAGACTGATAAGCTCACACTGTGCCCTTTATGCTGGGCTACATACTCACCTAATTGTCTGATTTCAGGGAGCTACAATAATAAGCATATTTGCTACATGAACTGGATATTATAACTTGTTATGACAAATCTATTCATTGTGTGCATAACAGGAGACATAAAGAGACATCTAAATAAGATTCAAGCAAGTTTCATGAATGATTTTCAAAACACATTGAAGGGTGTGAGATTTCTGAGTTGGAGTGAGTTCAATACAAGGACAGGTAGAGAATTTGAGGCATGTTCAAAACCACAAGATTGTGAAATAATGTTGTTGGCCTTGGCGATATGAAACACCTGGAACCTGAGAGATCAATGATGGTGGACACTTGTAGACTGCCATCACTTTGTGTCTGCAGCATAGATGCACATGTACAGTGGGTCGTCATTGCTGTAAAATCTCTTGTGAAACAACATGGAGCAGATATGGTGGTAAACTTTACAGCAATAACCTGAGAGCTGATCCTTGTGAAATAGGTACAACATTTAATTATTGCAACAATAAAATGCAAATAATCTTAAGAATTTATGGTGACATGATTTGGTACAAGAAGTTAGAGATTCTGTGTGTCCTGAAACTGCTTCTCCTGAAGGAGGCAACCGTGCCTGTCACTAAGGATGTCTCTCACTAGAACAACCAAGAACTACAGACGCTCATTGCCATCCACTTGTCTTAGTTAAGAGCTATGACCTTTGAGTTTACACAGTTACATATTACATGTACAGAATTAACTTGCCCCTAGCTTTCCATTCTGTCTAGTCCCTTATTCTGTTGTCTTTCCACTACAAACTTTTCTCCAACTCTGCCCTGGGAATGTGGTCCCTCCCCTATTCTTCTGGTATCTTCCTGTGGTCAAAGTCAGCATGTATTTCTCTATTTAACCATTTGAGATCTCTGCCCCTAGTTTTCAAACTCCAACCTCAGTACTACAATTGAAATTGCAGAATGAGTGGGTGAGCAAATGAATGACAGAGTTTAGATAACATCTGAATAAGTTTTCTTCAAGCGTATTTTTATGTTACACTTTTAAGCAGTATAATTTTAAAATATGGCATATTCATCTGAGTTTATTTGTTTTTATTGTTTTCTTTTTTTTAACTTTTATTTAATGAATAAAAAATTTCCAAAGTACAGCTTATGGATTACAATGGCTTCCCCCCCATACCGTCCCTCCCACCCACAACCCTCCTCTTTCCCACTCCCTCTCCCCTTCCATTCACATCAAGATTCATTTTCGATTATCTTAATATACAGAAGATCAGCTTAGTATACATTAAGTAAGGATTTCAACAGTTTGCTCCCACACAGAAACATAAAGTGAAAAATAATAGATGATTTTTTTTAAATGATGATGGAATCAGATCAGACCTATTGTCATGTTTAATCCCAGTGAGAGTCAAGTTGGGAGTTGATAATTTCTTTTTTTTTACAGAGGATCAGTTTAGTATGCATTAAGTAAAGATTTAAACAGTTTGCACCCCCATAGAAACACAAAGTGAAATATATTGTTTGAGTACTCGTTATAGCATTAAATCTCAATGCACAGCACATTAAGGACAGAGATCCTACATGAGGAGTAAGTGCACAGTGACTCCTGTTGTTGACTTTACAAATTGACACTCCTGTCTATGGCATCAGTAATCTCCCTATGCTCCAGTCATGAGTTTCCAAGGCTATGGAAGCCCCTTGAGTTCCCCGATTCTTATCTTGTTTAGACAAGGTCATAGTCAAAGTGGAGGTTCTCTCCTCCCTTCAGAGAAAGGTACCTCCTTCTTTGAAGACCTGTTCTTTCCACTGGGATCTCACTCACAGAGATCTTTTTGCCAGATTGTCTTGGCTTTCCATGCCTGAAATACTCTCATGGGCTTTTCAGCCAGATCAGAATGCCTTTAGGGCTGATTCTGAGGCCAGAGTGCTGTTTAGGACATCCGCCATTCTATGAGTCTGCTGAGTATCTCACTTCCCATGTTGGATCACTCTCCCCTTTATTTATTCTATCGGTTAGTATTAGCAGGTACTTGACTTGTTTATGTGCTCCCTTTGACTCTTAGTCCTTTCATTATGCTCAATTGTGAACTGAAATTGATCACTTGGACTAGTGAGATGGCATTGGTACATGCCACCTTGATGGGATTGAATTGGAATCCCCTGGTATGTTTCTAACTCTACCATTTGGGGCAAATCAGCTTGAGCATGTCCCAAATTATACATCTCTTCCCTCTCTTATTCCCACTCTTATGTTTAACAGGGATCACATTTCAGTTCATTTTCAACACTTAAGAATAACTGTGTATTAATTACAGAATTAAACCAGTCATATTAAGTAGAACAGACACCCTGAACGCGCCCGATCTCGTCTGAGTTTATTTGTTAAGTGTGTTTTCATTACTAAAAGGCTGTTACCAAGTGAGAGAGATCTTCCATTGTGGGTTCATACCCCAAATACCCAAAACAGCCAAGGTTGTACCAGGGTGAAGTCAGGAGCCCAGAAATCTTTCTGGGTCTCCCGTAAGTGCAGCAGTCACCCAAGAACTTGAGCCGTAATTGTCTGCCTTCCAAGATGCATTATCAGAAAGCTGCATGAGAAACAGAATGCCTGGGACTCAAGGTAGCAGTCCTACTTGGAGGGCAGGCATCCCAGCTGACAGCTTAACCATGGCACCGTAATGCCTGTCCCTCAGGCAAATTTGTATAAACAATATGAAAAACAAGCTATCATCACATGCTTCAATATACAGGAAACATTATATAACATAGGATCACATGTTATATTATTCCAATTTTTAAAATAGAAACAAAACAAATTAATATATGGTAGTTTAAGTTGTAAAATTATATAGTTTGTTGGGAGTAGGGGCTAACAGAGTGCACAAAGTGGGATTCTTGTCTAGAACAATGTTCTTTTTGACCAGGGACTGGTTTAGTGAGTACTTTGTTTTTCTGGCTGAAAAGCCTATGAGAGTATTTCAGGCATGGAAAGCCAAGACACTCTGGCAAAAAAAAAAAAAAAAAAAAACCCTAAATGAACGATCTCTGTGAGTGAGATCCCAGTGGAAAGAACAGGTCTTCAAAGAAGGAGGTACCTTTCTCTGAAGGGAGGAGAGAACCTCCACTTTGACTATGACCTTGTCTAAACAAGATAAGAATCGGGGAACTCAAGGGGCTTCCATAGCCTTGGAAACTCATGACTGGTGCATAGGGAGATTACTGATGCCATAAACAGGAGTGTCAATTGGTAAAGTCAACAACAGGAGTCACTGTGCACTTACTCCTCATGTAGGATCTCTGTCCTTAATGTGCTGTACATTGAGACTTAATGCTATAACGAGTACTCAAACATTATATTTCACTTTGTGTTTCTATGGGGGTGCAAACTGTTGAAATCTTTACTTAATGTATACTAAACTGATCTTCTGTAAAAAAAAAAAAGAAGAAATTATCAATTCCCAACTTGACTCTCACTGGGATTAAACATGACAATAGGTCTGATCTGATTCCATCATCATTGAAAAAATCATCTATTCTTTTTCACTTTATGTTTCTGTGTGGGAGCAAACTGTAGAAATCTTTACTTAATGTATGCTAAACTGATCTTCTGTATATAAAGAGAATCGAAAATGAATCCTCATGTGAATGGAAGTGGAGAGGGAGTGGGAAAGGGGAGGGATGCGGGTGGGAGAGACGATATGGGGGGGGGGGAAGCCATTGTAATCCATAAGCTGTACTTTGGAAATTTATATTCATTAAATAAAAGTTAAAAAAAAAGAAAACGCTTTGTGTTGATAGTTCAGAGACAAAATACAGCTCTCTTGATTTCACTCCTCACTGCTCTAAACACTATATTCAATGCGTACTTTTGTATAACAAACTTTTGGGATAACTTCCCATAATTCATTGCCTTTCATATGGCTTCATATGGAAAAAGTCTTCCTGGTGATTGTTGACTGACAGGAGTCGATAATGGTCTAATATGGACTAGGAGGATTATATCTGTGATTTCTGCTGTTGACAAATATAATTATTCCACTAGCCTTCAGTGCAGTGTTCCAAATGTGAAACATTTATCTTGACTTTGAAGATGTACCATCTTGTGTTAAGTTTTCCATACATTATTTCCTTCCTAAATAATCTTATTTCTTAGGTATGGAAGGAAGGGGGTTTACACATGGTGTCTCCTCCAGACGGCCATCATGGACACCTGTGCCACCTTTGCTCCCACCTTCCTCATCTTCTGCATTCTACGCTTCTTGGCTGGATTTTCTGTCATAATTGTTTTGTCAAACTCTTCCATCCTTGGTAAGTTAACAATTCCAGACTTTCATTGTATCTATGCCTTGAGATGACCTTGAATTTGCCCTTTGATTGAAATAACTGTATATGTTTTTCAGCATCCGAGTGGGCAGTAACCAACTCACAACATATAGGAGTAACACTGTTGTTATGTGCCCACAGCATTGGGCAGATACTCTTGGGAGGATTAGCTTTTGCCATTCGAGACTGGCACACACTGCATCTGACTGCGTCTATACCCTTGTTTGTCCTGTCCTTGCTCTCCAGGTATGTACAACCATGGGGAGGCTACTGTGGGAACAAATGGGAAAATCTTGACATTTAACATGTTTGATACTAGCCTGACACTGAGCCTTGGTCTCTAGTCATAACCATTGGACTACTTGAAATGCAATTTTCAAGGAAAATTTGTAAGGAAGAGAATGGGACTTCACCATGGAGGCTGGGACTTGGTAGGCATCATTGCGGTACACTAGAGAAAGAATTATTATGAAATCATTTTAATAGAAAATAATAAGTACTGAGTCATGAGGCAAAGACATTATTTATGTAACTTTGGAAGGCACTATGTCATGGCGATCCTTTGGTGGTTCTTGTCCATGTGATATTGTACTAAAGACAATGAGTTTCTCTCTGCAAGTGTTTGACACAAGAAGTGTATGCTTTTCCAGCATTAAGGATTGGCATGCATGGGACTCCAAATCCCATTAAGTTGGCAGGTACCAATACCATCTTACTAGGTAAAGTGATCATTTTAATTTCACATCTGATCATAAAGATAGGATTAAGTTTCAAACGGATCACTGAAATAAGACCAAGTGTCTGCTAATAATGATTGATAGACTTAAAAAAGAGAGAACAATCCAACATGGAAAGCAGGACACAAGCAGACTCATAAAATGACAAATTCCCTAAACAGCACTCTGACCTCTGAATCAGATCTTAAGGCATTTGGATCTGTCTAGAAAGCCCATGAGAGCGTTTCAGGCATGGAAAGCCAAGACACTAGCAAAAAAATGACCTACATGAAAGATCTCTGTGAGTGAGATCCCAGTGGAAAGAAGGGGCCATCAAAGAAGGAGGTGCCTTTCTCTGAAGGGAGGAGAGAACTTCCACTTTGCTTATGGCCTTGTCTAAATAATGTCGGCATTTGTGGACTCAAGAGGCTTTTATAGCATTGGCAGCTCATGACAAGAGCCTCGGGTGATTATTGACGTCATAAATAAGAATGTCAGTTGTTAAATCAACAACAGGAGTCACTGTGCACTTGTTCCCCATGTAGGACCTCCATCCTTAGTGTATTGTACTATGAGAATTAACGGTCAAACAAGTCTTCAAACAGTGCTTTATACTTGGTGTGTCTGTGGGGGTGCAAACTGTTGAAATCTTTACTTAGTATGGAGTTGATCTTCTGTATATAAAGATAATTAAAAATGAATCTTAATGAAGAATGGGATGGGAGAGGGAATAGGAGGGGGGATGGTTGGGGGTGGGAGGGCAGGTATGGGTGGAAGAACCACTATAATCCAAAAGCTGTACTTATGAAATTTATATTTATTTAATAAAAGTTTTCTATAAAAAAGAAAAGAATTGGCATGGAGGAAACTTCTAGGAAAATTAAAGAAAAAAAACCTCCAAAAGTTGGGCCCTTAATAAAAGCAAAAAAAATATCAAAAATATAAGAATCACCTTTCAGAAATCTAAGCTAAGGTCTGCACTGATTCAGTGAATCTTTCATTCAAGAAAAATAGCTGAATCCCATTAAGAACAATTTGTTTTGGGGTACTTTAAACATATCCTAATTTTATTTCCTACTCTTCTTGTATGTGTAGTCTTGAAGAAAAAAAAATAATGTCTTATATTCTTGTTGTTAGCAGAACGGCATTTGAGTTATTTCATAGGCTCGTTCACAGTAAGTTGTCATTATTTGACCAGCCTGGTGAGTTGCCTAAGAACTCATTTCACAGACTGCTTGACTCGACGTTGACTTGCCCAACACAGGAAAAAACAACAGCTATTTCACTGGAGTGTCTGAGGCACAAGTCTGGAAGAGAAAGGGAAGTGGCAGAGATGTTGCCAGCATGGAGATTCACAAGAGCCTTATAAAAAGGGAAACTAAGACCATAGCATTCAGGATCCCAACACTCAAGGTTCACTCTGTATCAGAAGGGACACTGACAGGAAGATGATCAGCAGGACTCCTACTCAAGCCACAGAAATCTGAAGGATGTGCTGCTGGAGATACTTATAGGCCTCATAAACTATCTACTGCTGCTTTCCCACACACACTGGCAGGGAGGCAGATTTGAAATGGTGCCTTCAGGCCTGGAACCAGTGCTGTGATATGGGATGCCATCATTTCAGGCAGCAGCTAACCCACTGCTGCATAATTCTGGTGTCACTTTTTTTAATTCCCATATTTTGATTTATAATTATTTCTTTCCTCAGGAGCAATTTCCAGTGCAAATTTAGAAAGAAATTTTGAATTTTAATAAATCAACAACTTATGAAAATATTTTTACTAATAGTACCAATGACCTCCATAGATATTTAAGAAACCAAGAGTACAGGAATTTGGAAACATTTGTTTTTTACATTTACCGATACATTTTTATAAATATACTTAATTAACTAACAAACTAAAATATGTGATGAACATATTTATTGTTCTGCAAACAACAATTCTCAAAGCCAATTGTACTGAATAGGAAGCAATAAAATTGCATCACAGATTTACCTGTATTTTTTTTTTTTTGCTAAATACTTTTTTTTTGACAGGCAGAGTAGATAGTGAGAGAGAGAGAGAGATAGAGAGAAAGGTCTTTCTTTGCCGTTGGTTCACCCTCCAATGGCCGCCATGGCTGGCGCGCTGTGGCCGGCGCACTGCGCTGATCCGAAGCAAGGAGCCAGGTGCTTCTACTGGTCTCCCATGGGGTGCAGGGCCCAAGCACTTGGGCCATCCTCCACTGCCATCCCGGGCCATGGCAGACAGCTGGCCTGGAAGAGGGGCAACCAGGACAAAATCCGGCACCCCGACCGGGACTAGAACACGGTGTGCCAGCACCACTAGCTGGAGGATTAGCCTATCGATCCGCGGCGCCAGCCACTAAATATTTTTTAATTAGTTTTTTTTTCAAATTTTATTTGATATATAAATTTCCAAAGCACAACTTTTGGATTATATGGTGTCGGGTTATAGATTTAGATCTTTAATCCATGTTGAGTGGATTTTTGTCTAAGGTGTAAGGTAGGGGTCTTGCTTCATGCTTCTGCACATGGAAATTCAGCTTTCCCAGCACCACTTGTTGAATAGACTGTCCCTGCTCCAGGAATTGGTTTTAGATTCTTGATCAAATATAAGTTGGCTGTAGATGTTTGGGTTGATTTCTGGTGTTTCTATTCTGTTCCATTGGACTATCCATCTGTTTCTGTACCAGTACCATGCTGTTTTGATTACAACTGCCCTGTAGTATGTCCTGAAATCTGGTATTGTGATGCCTCCAGCTTTGTTCTTGTTGTACAAGATTGCTTTAGCTATTTGAGGTCTCCTGTGTCTCCATATAAATTTCAGCATCATTTTTTCCAGATGTGAGAAGAATGTCTTTGGGATTTTGATTGGTATTGCATTGAATCTATAAATTGCTTTTGGAAGAATGAACATTTTGATGATATTGATTCTTCCAATCCATGAGCATGGAACATTTTTCCATTTTTTGGTATCCTCTTCTATTTCTTTATGTAAGATTTTGTAATTCTCATCGAAGAGATCTTTAACATCCTGGTTAAGTTTATTCCAAGGCATTGGATTGTTTTTGTGACTATTGTGAATGGGATTGATCTTAGTAGTTTTCTGTCACCCAGGGAATTGTCAATATATACAAAGGCTGTTGATTTTTGTGCACACATGTGCCCTAGCTGAATTGAACGATGAATACATAGAAAACGTAAACAGACCCATAACCAGGGAAGAAATTGAATCAGTAATAAAGTACCTCCCAACAAAGAAAAGCCCAAGACCGGACGGATTCATTGCTGAATTCTACCAGACATTTAAAAAGAATTTATTCCAATTCTTCGCAAACTATGCAGAACAATCGAAAAAGAGGGATCCTTCCAAATTCTTTCTATGAAGCCAGCATCACCTTAATTCCTAAGCCAGAAAAAGGCACAGTATTGAAAGAATATTACAGACCAATTTCCCCGATGAATATAGATGCAAAAATCCTCAATAAAATTCTGGCCAATAGAATGCAACAACACATCAGAAAGATCATCCACCCAGACCAGTTGGGATTGATCCCTGGTATGTAGGGATGGTTCAACGTTTGCAAATAAATCAATGTGATAGACCTCATTAACAAAGTGCAGAAGAAAAACCATATGATTATCTCAATAGATACAGAGAAAGCATTTGATAAAATCCAACACCGTTTCATGATGAAAACTCTAAGCAACTTGGGTATAGAAGAAACATTCCTCAATACAATCAGAGCAATTGATGAAAAACCCACAAACAGCATCCTGTTGAATGGGGAATTTTGGAAGTATTTCCACTGCTATCAGTACTAGACAGGGATGCCCACTCTCACCACTGCTATTCAATATAGTACTGGAAGTTTTAGCCAGAGCCATTAGGCAAAAAAAGAAGTGAAAGGGGTACAAATTGGGAAGGAAGAAGTCAAACTATCCCTCTTTGCAGATGATATGATTCTTTACTTAGGGGATCCAAAGGACTCTACTAAGAGACTACTGGAACTCATAGAAGAGGGTTTTGTTTTTGATCCATTCAGCCAGTCTGGGTCTTTTAACTGGAGAGTTGAGGCCATTAATGTTCAATGTGACTATTGATAAGTAGTAACTTTGCCCTGCCATTTTCCCAAAGATATTTTCTAGTATATGTTTTGAACTTCCTGTGGTCTTTTACTGTGAGGTTTTGTTCCTTTACATTCTTCCGTATGGATAGTCACGTTTCTGTGCTTCTGTGTGTAACACATCTTTAAGCATCTTTTGCAGGGCTGGATGAGTGGTGACAAATTCACCTTCATTCACAAATGAGAGCTTTACAGGAGATAATATTCTGGGCTGACAGTTTTTTTCTCTTAGTTCCTGGGCTATATCTTGCCATTCCCTCCTAGCCTTTAGGGTTTCTGATGAGAAGTCTGCTTTGAGTCTAATTCGAGATCCTCTGAGAGTAATCTGGCATTTATCTCTTGCACATTTGAGAATCTTTTCTTTATGTTTCACTGTGGTGAGTTTGATTACAATGTTTCATGGTGAGGATCTCTTCTTTTCATGTTTGTTGGGAGTTCTGTGTACTTCCAGTACCTGGATGTCTCTCTTTCTCCAAATCCAAGAAGCTTTCTACTAGTATCTCACCTAAAATGCCTTCTTATCCTTCTCTCTCTCCATGCCTTCAGGAACTCCTAGAACCCGAATGTTGGGTTTTTTAATGGTATCCTCGATTCCCAACAATATTTTATTTAGATTTCTAATTTCCTCTTCTTTTCTTTGGCTTGACTGTATACTGTCCTGTGCTCTGTCTTCTAAGTCCGATATTCTCTCTTCTGCCTCACTGATTCTGTTTTTATGCTCAAGTGTGTTTTTATTGTTCAATTGAATTCTTCATTTCATTTTGGTTTCTTTTCAATATCTCAATTTCATGTTCTACTAAATTCCTCATTTCATTTTGATTCCTCCTTAAGATTTCATTTTCACAAGAGATTTTTCTGTCATGTGCTGCATGGATTTCAGTAGTTTATGCATTTGTTTTTGATTACTTCTAAATATTCATATCTTAATTTTTTTAGTTCCATTTCTTGAACTTCTTCTATCTCATCATCTTCATAAACTGTATTGGAATGCCATGTCTTTTGGGAGCATCATGTTGTCTTCCTTGTTCTTGTTTCCTCAGATTTTGCGTTTGTTGTTTGGCATTATGGAGATATTCTTTGGTTTCTTCTTTTTTTCACTGTGGTGGCTTTTCTTGTTATACTATGACTCTAGATTAAGTGTACTGTCTGCTTTTGGTGAATCTCTAGAGGCTTGTGGTAGGTGTGGCCAGAGAGCCTTGTTCAGTTCTCAGGGTTAAGGGTGTGTCTAAGGTGACACACCCAGGTTTGGTGTGATAAATCTCTCTCTCTCTCTCTCTCTCTCTCTCTCTCTGTCTCTCTCTCTCTCTTTTAATCAGAAGGAAAGGAATTCCACTCCGCTGAGCTCTTCTCCTCGATGGCAATCAGTGCCTGAACACTAGCCCCAGTGGGTATAATATTTGTCTGCTCTGTCCCAAGGTCCACACAAAGGATCTGTGCAGTCCTCAATGTAAGCTCAGATTCCCTTGCAATGTCTCTCACTGGATAACCAAAGTCACCCGAATCTGTGGCATCTCCCACTGAGACTACTTACAGCTCAGCCACACCATGAATTCTCCCTCACATCTTCAGTTTTTTTCTTCCACAGTCCTGGTTCATAAGCTCCACATATTCACTTGGTCTTAGTCTCCAGTTATACTCCTCACCAGAGTCAGTTTTGGGTTTTTTTGTTTTTTTGTTTTTGTTTTTGTTTTTGCTCTGCTGAGAGCAGTACAGTCACAAGCTGGCACAGCAGTTACATATGTCCAAAATGGCACCTGCTGTAGTGTCTCACTCACCTTTGTAAGGTGAGTGGAGAGAGAGAATCGTGTCTGTGCTGGACCCTTTTATTTTTTTCTCTCTCCTCTAGTTAGGCTGGTGTACTTTCTCCCATGGGGCTTCAAGCCTCGTTCCCTCTAGGTTCTTCCTGCTGCTTTTCCACCAGTGTCTTGGGCTTCTGCAGTTTCACCTGACCCATCTTTCCAGCACTGAGCGGAGACTCTCGGCAGCTGGGCTCCCGAGCCATGGGCACCCATGCCCTCCACATAGATCCACCAAGTCCCTCTAATTCTGGAACTGTTTCCTCTGCCGTTTTTTCCTTAACTCTTCCCTGAGACTACACCATCTCCACTTTTATTAAACTATCTTTTTCTGGACTATCAGTGAGCTCCCTCCCTATAGTGCCATCTTGGAACCTCTGAGGTTTACCTGTATTATTTGTCCTTAAGTCAAGTTTACACCCTTATTATTTTAATATCTAACAAAATTAAGTATAACTTTTGCTTGACCAGAAAATACAAGCATAATATATGTCAGTGACCCTGAAAACATCTTTAATATATTTCTACAAACAAATTTGAAACAACCTATCAGAGATTTATTTAAATCCTGTGGATCAAAAGGTATTTGGATTAATTTAATAGTTTTAATTTGCATGAACACTGAATTATCTATAAAGTAGTTTTGAATAGTTTGAGAATTAGCAATAGTTCTTCTTTAAAAGTTTGGTAGAATTCAGCAGTGAAGGCTCTGATCCTTGGCTTTTTGTTAAGAGGGGCTTTATTATTGATCCAATCTTCATCATGTTTATTGGTCTATTTAGGTTTTCTCTGTCTTCATGACTCAATTTTGGTAAATTGTATTTGTCCAGAAATAATAGTAACAATAATGCCTGAGATCAAGACTGAATCAATCTCTGTTCTATGTGTCCAGCTTCATCTTAATTCCAAAGCCAGGAAAAGATACAAAAAAGAAAGAGAACTACCAATCCATATCCCTGATGAATGTGGCTGCAAAAATCCTTAACAAACTACTACCCAACTAAAACTCACAATATATCAAAAAAGATTATCCATCCAGACCAAGTAGTATTCATCTGTGATATGCAGCGATGGTTCAATATACGCAAATCAATAATACAGCACATGAACAATTTGAATAAAAACCATATGATTATTTAAACCAACGAAGAGAAGGCAGTTGATAAAACACAGCACCCTCTCATGATAAAAAAAAAAAGTTCTAGCTGCTCCACTTCCAATCCAGCTCTCTGCTATGGCCTGGGAAATCAGTAGAAGATGGCCCAAGTCCTTGGGTCCCTGCACCCTTGTGGGAGATCTGGAAGAAGCTCTTGGCTCCTGGCTACAGATCAGCACAGTTCCAGATTGTGGTCAATTGGGGAGTGAACCAGTGGATGGAAGACTCTCTCTCTCTCTGCCTCTCCTCTCTCTGTATAACTCTGACTTTGAAAAAAAAAAATATATATATATATATCTTTAAAAAAAAAACATGTCCCAAATGCTTGAACCCCTATCCTTAGGAAGACCAGTACAGTGAAGAAGGCACATTGATTAAGCTACACTGCTAGAATTTATGTTAGTATTCTATGGAAGCAGAAAGGAACCTCAAGTTAGGGTTAAGTGACAATTAAGCAATTGAGTGCTAACATATCCTTTGCTGTGTTCTTTCAACAGGAGGCTGGTGGAGTCTGCTCGGTGGCTAATTACCACCAATCAGCTAGTTGAGGCCACCAAGGCACTTAGAAGAGTTGCACACATCAATGGAAAAGAGAGTGCTGGAGAGATCCTGACCCTTGAGGTGATCTGGAAAGGGGAGCTAGGTACTGGGATAAAACCCATGAACTAACAATCACGCTCATCTGGGTTTCTGAGGGAATGCAGGCTAAAAATAGAATTTTGTGAGTGGGGTAATGCATCTCTATCTTGTTTCCCTATGGATTCATAAATTTATAGAGGGGTCACTGAAAAAAAAATTTATCTGTCCTGTTGCTAAGAATTTGAACAGAGATATTGCAATTCATTGGCATACATGCACATAAAATTGGAACATAGATATTGCGATTCCTGGGCGTAAGTGCACATGGTAGTTTGAATCAACAGCTAAATATCCATACCTTGGACATGTAGTAGGAAATATTGAAAAAAATTCATTTCCCACTTTAGTCCCCTTTAGGATAATCAGAGCCTATAAAACAAAAAATCCTGATGTGACTCATCCGTGTGCTTGGTCACTGATTCATATAAAAACATTTATTTACCTACAGTACACCAGCTGGGTAATAGATACTAGTAGATGCATAATTCAGAGTCAATGAAATCAGTAACTTCCATCTTATAATTGGACACAAAATTAATAATTCATTGTGTAGAACAGGTGTTAAAATAAGATTATAGAAGGAAGCTCAAAGATGGTGGAATAGGGAGGGAGCACACTGAAAGTCCGGGAAAAGGCAGTTTAGTAAAAGTGAAAATACTGTAGGTTCAGGGAAGAGTTAGGGAAAAAACAGCAGAGGAAACTCTTCTGGAACTAGGTGGACCTACGTGGAGGGCACGGGTGCCCACGGCTCGGGACCCCAGCCGCCAAATCTATGCCTCAGCGCTGGAAAGGGAGGTGAAGTGAAACCTCAGTAGTCCGAGACACTGGCAGGAAAGAGGAAGGAAGAGCCTAGAGGGAATGAGGCTTAAAGCCCTGTGGGGGAAATTTCAGCAGCCTAACTAGAGAAGAGAAAAACAAAATATATATATATTTATATATATTATATATAATATGTACTATATTATATATTTATATAATATATTTATATTATATTTATATTTTATTTATATAATATTTATATTATATGAATATAATAAATATATTTATAAATAAATGTATATAAATTAAATATATAATATTATATTATAAGATAATATATAATTTTATAATATTATAGTATAATGTGATATATAATACATATAATTTATATTATAAATATATTTATATGTTATGATATATAAATATATACTATATATATTTATAATATAGATTATTATATATTTATATATAAACATATATATTTTATATATATTATATATATATAAAAGGGAACTGTATTATGGAAACGATTCTCTCCTCTCACCATACAAAGGAGAGCAAGACAATAGAGCAGGCGCCATTTTGGACATACGTAAAAGCTGCGCCAGCCATCAGACAAGCAAAAAACCTGACTCTGGTGGGGAGAAAGTACAGGAGGTTAGGACATAAAATCTGTGTAGCTAATGAACTGAGACTGTGAAAAAAAAATCAAACTGTTGAAATCTTTACTTAATGTATACTAAACTGATCTTCTGTAAAAAAAAAAAAAAAAAAAAAAAAAGAAAAGAAATTTTCAATTCCCAACTTGACTCTCACTGGGATTAAACATGACAATAGGTCTGATCTGATTCCATCATCATTTAAAAAATCATCTATTATTTTTCACTTTATGTTTCTGTGTGGGAGCAAACTGTTGAAATCTTTACTTAATGTATGCTAAACTGATCTTCTGTATATAAAGAGAATTGAAAATGAATCTTGATGTGAATGGAAGGGGAGAGGGAGTGGGAAAGGGGAGGGTTGCTGGTGGGAGGGACGTTATGGGGGGGAAGCCATTGTAATCCATAAGCTGTACTTTGGAAATTTATATTCATTAAAAAAAAGTTAAAAAAAAAAAAAAGGAGTGTGTGAGAGGACTCAAAGAGTACCGGAGACATGAGTACTCTCCGGAGATGCCAAAATCTTGGTAACCTTGGCAACCCGGTGGGAGATTGCAGGGAATTTGAGCTTACACTGAAGACTGCACAGATCCTTTGTGGGGTCCTTGGGACAGAGCAGATGAATATTATACCCACAGGAGCCAGAGCTTAGACACTGACTGCCTTCAACTCTGCTCAGCTGTGCAGATTTACTCCCCTTCTGAATAAAAAAGAGAGAGAGAGAGAGAGATTTACCACGCCAAACATGGGTGTGTCACTTTTGGCGCACCCTTAACCCTGAAGAACCAAACAGAGCTCACTGGCCACACCCATCACAAGCCTCTAAGGCTCCATCAAAAGCAGACAGTCCACTTAATCTACGGTAATAGTATCCTGAGAAAAACCACCATAGCAACAGAAAAAAAAAAAAGAAGATACCAAAGAATATCTCCACAATGCCAAGCAACAAATATAGAAACCGAGGAAATAAGAACAAGGAAGATATTATGATGCCCCCAAATGAACAAGACACCCCAATTCAAGATTATGAAGATGATGAGATAGAAAAAATTCAAGATACGGATTTCAAAAATGTAAGATAAGAACATTTACAAGTTCTCAAAAACAAATTCTTGAACTACAGAAATCCTTAATGGGCAGGATAGAAGATCTCTCTTGTTAAAATGGAATTTTAAGGAGGAATCAAAATGAAATGAAGGATCTAGTAGAACATGAAGTTGTGATAATGAAGAGAAATCAAAATGAAATGAAGAATTCAATAGATCAAATGACAAACGCATAAGAGAGCCTTAAAAACAGAATGAGTGAAGCAGAAGAGAGAATATCGGACTTAAAACACAGAGCACAGGAAAGTATACAGTCAAACCAAAGAAAAGAAGAGGAAATTAGAATCCTAAAAAATAGTGTTGGGAATCTACAGGATACTATTTAAAAACGCAACATTCGGGTTCTAGGAGTTCCTGAAGGCTTGGAGAGAGAGAAAGGATTAGAAGGCCTTTTTAGTGAAATACCAACAGAAAACTTCCTGGGTTTGGAGAAGGACAGAGAAATCCTAGTACAGGAAGCTCATAGAACCCCTAATAAACATGACCAAAAGAAAGCCTCACCATGACACATTGTAATCAAACGGGATACAGTGAAACATAAAGAAAAGATTCTAAAATGTACAAGAGAGAAACATCAGATTATTCTCAGAGGATATCTAATTAGATTCACAGCAGACTTCTCATCAGAAACCCTACAGGCTAGGAGGGAATGGTGAAATATAGCCCAGGTACTAAGAGAAAAAACTGTCAGCCCAGAATATTATATCCTGCAAAGCTCTCATTTGTGAATGAAGGTGAAATAAAGCCCTTTCATAGCAAACAGAAATTAAAAGAATTTGTTGCCACTCGTCCAGTCCTGCAAAAGATGCTTAAAGATGTGTTACACACAGAAAATGAGAAACACAGCCATCAATATGAAAGAAGGTAAAGTAAGAAAACCTCAAAGTAAAAGATCACAAGAAACTCAAAGCATATATTAAAAATATCTTTGGGAAAATGGCAGGGCAAGTCACTACGGTGTATTCAATACATGGTGGTGGGAAAACTGGATTTCCACGTGCAGAAGCATGAAGCAAGACCCTTATGTTACACCTTATACAAAAATCCACTCAATATGGATTAAGGATCTAAAAATATGACCCGACACCATCAAATTATTAGAGAACATTGGAGAAACCATGAAAAATATAGTCACCGGCAGAGACTTCTTGGAAAAGACCCCAGAAGCACAGGCAGTCAAAGCCAAAATTGACAATAGGGATTACATCAAATTGAGAAATTTCTGTACTGCAAAAGAAACAGTCAGGAAATTGAAGAGGCAACCAACAGAATGGGAAAAATATTTGCAAACTATGGAACAGATAAAGGGTTAATAGCCAGAATCTACAAAGAGATCAAGAAATTCCACCAGAACAAAACAGGCAACCGACATAAGAGATGGGCCAAGGACCTCAATAGACATTTTTCAAAGAGGAAATCCAAATGGCCAAAAGGCACAGAAAAAAGTGTTCAGTATCACCAGCAATCAGGAAAGGCAAATCAAAACCACAATGAGGTTTCACCTCACCCTGGTTAGAATGGCTCACATACAGAAATCAACTAACAACAGATGCTGGCGAGGATGTGGGGATAAAGGGACACCAACCCACTTTTGGTGGGAATGCAAACTGGTTAAGCCACTATGGAAGTCAGCTTGGAGATTCCTCAGAAACCTGAAGATAACCCTACCATACAACCCAGCCATCCCACTCCTTAGAATTTACCCAAAAGAAATTAAATTGGCAAACAAAAAATCTGTCTGCACCTTAATGTATATTGCAGCTCAATTCACAATAGCTAAGACCTGGAACCAACCCAAATGCCCATCAACAGTAGACTGGATAAAGAAATTATGGGACATGTACTCTATAGAATACTACACAGCAGTCAAAAACAATGAAATCCGGTCAATTACAACAAAATGGAGGAATCTGGAACACATCATGCTGAGTGAAATAAGCCAGTCCCAAAGGGACAAATATCATATGTTCTCCCTGATTGGTGACAACTAACCAAGCACCCAAAAAGGAAACCTGTTAAAGTGAAATGGACACTATGAGAAACAGTGACTTGATCAGCCCTTGTCCTGACTGTTGATATACAATATAATACTTTATCCCTTTTAGTATTTTTGTCCTACTTAATTCTATTGATTGAACTCTAATTAACACACAATTATTCTTAGGTGTTTAAATTTAACTGAAAACTGATCCCTGTTAAATATAAGAGTGGGAATAAGAGAGGGAGGAGATGTACAATTTAGGACTTGCTAAATTGGACTTGCCCCAAATAGTAGAGTTAGAAACGTGCCAGGGGATTCCAATTCAATCCCATCCCGGTGGCATGTACCAATGCCATCTCACTAGTCCAAGTGATCAATTTCAGTTCACAGTTGATCATAATGATAAAATTAAGAGTCAAAGGGATCACATAAACAAGACTAGTGTCCGCTAATACTATCTGATAGAATTAAGAAGGAGAGAATGATCCAACATGGGAAGCAGGATACACAGCAGACTCATAGAATGGCAGATGTCCTAAACAGCACTCTGGCCTCAGAATTAGCTCTTAAGGTATTCGGATCTGACTGAAGAGCCCATGAGAATATTTTCGGCATGGAAAGCCAAGACATTCTGGGGAAAAAAAAGACCTAAATGAAAGATCTCTGCGAGTGAGATCCCAGTAGAAAGAAGGGGCCATCTTTCTACTTTCTAACTTATTCTGAGGGGAGGAGAGAACTTCCACTTTGACTGTGACCTTGTCTAAAAAAGATCAGCATCAGCGAACTCAAAATGCTTCCATAGCCTTGGCAACTCATGACAAGAGCCTAGGGTGACTACTGATGCCATAAGCAAGAGTGTCAATTTGTTAAGGCAACAACAGGAGTCACTGTGCACTTACTCCTCATGTAAGATCTCTGTCCTTAATGTGTTGTACTTGTGAATTAACGCTATAACTAGTACTCAAACAATATTTTTCACTCTTTGTTTCCTTGTGGGTGCAAACTTGAAATCTTTACTTAATATATACTAAATTGATCTTCTGTATATAAAGATAATTGAAAATGAATCTTGATGTGAATGGAATGGGAGAGGGACAGGAGATGGGAGGGTTGTAGGTGGGAGGGAAGTTATTGGAGGGGAGCCATTGTAGTCCATAAACTGTACTTTGTAAATTTATATTTATTAAATAAAAGTTTCAAATATGCAAGTAATTTTGGGAGGACACAAGATAGTATTCACTCTAGCTTAATGGATTAGGAAAGGATTACGAGTTAGCTGTTAAAATGAAATAGAAAGGCATTGCAACATCACAGAAACTGATTTGTAGCTGTGCAGCTAATAAATGTCCCATATAGACCATGAAAGAAAGCAATGCCTTTTAGAATAAAATGTTCTTCAAGGAAAAAACAAAGTTCCTGGCCTCTAATCCAATGACTCCATTTCCCTTACATGATAAATAAATTGCCACTGGCCCATTGTCCAGGAAAAACTAATTTCATTATTGCTTATATTCAAAGTCTACAATCTTAACATTTAAATGATGCCCCAATGAGGATGAGACCACTTATGTGCAGTTCTCTAATTACAGCACTTTTATATTTGGACTTCTATTTCCTCCAACTGCTTATTACTTTCCATTGGCCCTCAGAAGGAGCTTGCTCAATACAGAGATTTCTGCTAAAGTTATTGAAGGCAATAGAATGGTCTTCAAAAAGTTCGTGGAAATGCCTATTATAAAATAATTATGCATAGATTCCAAACTTCTTGCACCAACACAAATTTATTAACTCAATTTTCCACTTATTGTTTGAAGTCACCCCCTATATGCTTTCTCTATCATAATCCTGAAAAATCCCCCAGCTTTCACCCACTGCCCAATTCCAAATCCATTCCCAAATTTTTAGCTATTTTTAACAGCTGTACTCCATTTCCTGTGCCAACACCATAAAGAAAACTCTTTTGCATGGAACAAATGACCTCAAAATATAGTGTCCAAATAAGCATCTAGGAAGGGATTACCTTGGTCCGTTATTAACAGTCTCTCACAGTTTGCAATCAAGACAGCTGCTGCAACTGGGATTTCATCCAGTCTTCAGTGGGGAAGGATCTACTTGCCAGCTTACGCACATGGTTGCTGGAAGGATGAAGCTCTCAGATCATTGAACTGAGGACTCCTTTATGGTCATATGGATCTCTCCAATATGACAGTGCTTAGATAAAGTGTGTAGCTGGAGAGGGAACCCAGCATGGCAGAAGTCACAGTGTTTCATAATCTACCTATAGACTTAGCAGCCCATCACTCTTGCTCTATTCTGTTTATTGGAAGCAACCCACACTTGAGAAGAGGGGATGACACAAAAGTAAAAATTCCAAAAGGTAGTATTGAGGTTTGTCATTCAAAGATGCCCACCACAGTTTTCACATGACAAAAAGTCTCCTTATCTGATTTTACAATATGTAAACCTTAATATTAAGTAATATTGAGAGGGGCGGAGCCAAGATGGCGGAATAGTGAGGGCAAGCACCGATAGTCCAGGAAAATTTAGTTTAATAAAAGGGGAGTTACGGTAGCCGCAGAAAATAGAACCAAAAAATTGCAGGGGAAACCCTTCTGGATGGAGCAGGTGTGAATTGGAGGACCTACTGGGAGAACAAGGTCGCCCACCGCGCGGAAGCCAAGTTGCGAGACCCAGCTGCAGAAGCCCCAGGGTCTACGTGACAGTGCTCCAAGGGGAGTGCATGCCACACAGACAACAGCGGGGAGACTTGGGACCCTCAGGGCTCCGAGTCCACACATCGGCACTGGAAGGGGAGGTGAGCTCAATAACCCGAGACATTGGTGGGGAAACGGGGGTCAGAATCTAGAGGGGGGCCGGAAAGTGCAGCAAACTCACTACCGGAAAGAAGGAAAAAAAAAAGCTTCGGGGTTTCTCTTCCCCCTAACCTTGCAAAGGTTACAAGGCTGCAATGCTAGAAGAATTCCCAAGAGACAAAGAGCAGGCCTCCTCTTTGGATTTACATATCAATGGGGGAGAGTTAAGGAACTGAGTCACTACAATTCAGTAGCCTAGGCAACCCAGTGGGAGTCCAGAGGAGCCAAAGACTGGAAGCTAAATACCATCAATTCTGCACAGCCCTGCCCTGCGGTGTTACTTACCCCCTGAATAAATAAAATAAATAAATAAATAAAAAGAGAGAGATTTACCACGCATAACCTGAGGGTGTCACCTTTGCACACCCTTAACCAGGAAGAACCAGGCAGAGCTCTCAGGCCGCACCCATCTCAAGCCTCCAAGGCTCCTCCAACAGCAGGCAGTCCACTTAACACGGACACAGTATAAAAAAAAAAAAAAAACGCACAGTGACGCAAGAAGAATTAACTATGCCGAGTAACAAACACAGAAATAGAGGGAGCAAGATCAACGATGACACTATGATGCCTCCAAATAAGCAAAACACCCCAAGCCAAGAGTATGAAGATGATGAGATAGAAGAAATGCAAGATACGGATTTCAAAAAATTTATGATAAGAACATGTAGAAGTTTTCAAAAGCAAATCCTTGAACTACAGAAATCCTTAATGGACAAGATTGAAAATCTCTCTCGTGAAAATGAAATTTTAAGGAAGAGTCAAAATGAAACTCAGAAACTAGTAGAACAGGAAAGTGTAATAGTGAAGAGAAATCAAAATGAAATGAAGAGCTCAATAGATCAAATGACAAACACATTAGAAAGCCTTAAAAACAGAATGGGTGAAGCAGAAGAGAGAATATCGGACTTAGAAGATAGAGCACAGGAAAACATACAGTCAAACCAAAGAAAAGAAGAGGAAATTAGAAACCTAAAAAATATTGTTGGGAATCTACAGGATACTATTAAAAAAACCAACATTCGAGTTCTAGGAGTTCCTGAAGGCATGGAGAGAGAGAAAGGATTGGAAGGCCTTTTTAGTGAGATACTAGCAGAGAACTTTCCAGGTTTGGAGAAGGACAGAGATATCCTAGTACAGGAAGCTCATAGAACCCCCAATAAACATGACCAAAAGAGATCCTCACCACGACACGTGGTAATTAAACTTACCACAGTGAAACATAAAGAAAAGATCCTAAAATGTGCAAGAGAGAAACGTCAGATTACTCTCAGAGGATCTCCAATCAGACTCACAGCAGACTTCTCATCAGAAACCCTACAAGCCAGGAGGGAATGGCGAGACATAGCACAGGTGCTAAGAGAGAAAAATTGCCAGCCCAGAATATTATATCCTGCCAAGCTCTCATTTGTGAATGAAGGTGAAATAAAGACCTTTCATAGCAAACAGAAATTGAAGGACTTTGTGGCCACTCATCCGGCCCTGCAAAAGATACTTAAAGATGTGCTACACTCAGAAACACAGAAACACGGCCATCAATATGAAAGAAGGGAAAGGAAGAACACCTACCAGTAAAAGAGCATGGGAAGCTCAAAGCATATACTAGAAAATATTTCCGGGAAAATGGCAGGGCAAAGTCACTACGTATCAATAGTCACATTGAACATTAATGGTCTGAATTCTTCAGTTAAAAGACACCGTTTGGCTGACTGGCTCACAGAACACAACCCAACTATTTGTTGCCTACAAGAAACACATCTCTCTAACAAAGAGGCATGCAGACTGAAAGTGAAAGGTTGGAAAAAGATATTCCATGCCAACAGAAACCAAAAAAAAGCAGGTGTAGCCATATTAATATCAGACAAAATAAACTTTAATACAAAAACTGTTAAGAGAGACAAAGAGGGACACTATATAATGATTAAGGGTTCAATTCAACAGGAAGATGTAACTATTATAAATGTATATGCACCTAATTACAGGGCACCGGTCTATTTAAAAGATATGTTAAGGGACTTAAAGGGAGATTTAGATTCCAATACAATAGTACTGGGGGACTTCAATACTCCACTCTCAGAAATAGACAGATCATCCGGACAGAAGATCAACAAGGAAACAGCAGATTTAATTGACACTATTGCCCAAATGGATCTAACAGATATCTACAGAACTTTCAACCCTACATCTACAGACTTCACATTCTTCTCAGCAGCGCATGGAACCTTCTCTAGGATTGATCACATACTAGGCCATAAAGCAAGTCTCAGCAAATTTAAAAGAATTAGAATCATACCATGCAGCTTCTCAGACCACAGCGGGATGAAGCTGGAAATTAGCAACTCAGGAAACCCCAGAAAGTATGCAAACACATGGAGACTGAACAACATGCTCCTGAATGAACACTAGGTCATTCAAGAAATCAAAAGAGAAATCAAAAACTTTCTGGAAGTAAATGAAGACAACAACACAACATATCAAAACTTATGGGATACAGCAAAAGCAGTATTGAGAGGCAAATTTATAGCAATAGGTGCCTATATCAAGAAATTGGAAAGGTACTAAATAAATGAGCTTTCAGCGCACCTCAAGGACCTAGAAAAACTGCAGCAAACCAAACCCAAATCTAGTAGGAGAAGAGAAATAATTAAAATCAGAGAAGAAATTAACAGGATTGAATCCAAAAAAACATTACAAAAAATCAGCCAAGCGAGAAGCTGGTTTTTTGAAAAAATAAACAAAATTGACACCCCATTGGCCCAACTAACTAAAAAAAGAAGAGAAAAGACCCAAATCAATAAAATCAGAGATGAAAAAGGAAACGTAACAACAGACACCACAGAAATAAAAAGAATCATCAGAAATTACTACAAGGACCTGTATGCCAGCAAACAGGAAAACCTATCAGAAATGGATAGATTCCTGGACACAGGCAACCTACCTAAATTGAACCAGGAAGACATAGAAAACCTAAATAGACCCATAACTGAAACAGAAATTGAAACAGTAATAAAGGCCCTCCCAACAAAGAAAAGCCCAGGACCAGATGGATTCACTGCTGAATTCTACCAGACATTTAAAGAAGAACTAATCCCATTTCTTCTCAAACTATTCAGAACAATCGAAGAAGAGGGAATCCTCCCAAACTCTTTCTATGAAGCCAGCATCATAATGAAAGGACTAAGAGTCAAAGGGAGCACATAAACAAGTCTAGTATCTGCTAACACTAACCGATAGAATAAATAAAGGGGAGAGTGATCCAACATGGGAAGTGAGATACTCAGCAGACTCATAGAATGGCGGATGTCCTAAATAGCACTCTGGCCTCAGAATCAGCCATAAAGGCACTTGGATCTGGCTGAAAAGCCCATGAGAGTATTTGAGGCGTGGAAAGCCAAGGCACTCTGGCAAAAAGATCTCTGTGAGTGAGATCCCAGTGGAAAGAACAGGTCTTCAAAGAGGGAGGTGCCTTTCTCTGAAGGGAGGAGAGAACCTCCACTTTGACTATGACCGTGTCTAAACAAGATAAGAGTCGGAGAACTCAGAGGGCTTCCATAGCCTTGGAAACTCATGACTGGAGCATAGGGAGATTATTGATGCCATAAACAGGAGTGTCAATTTGTAAAGTCAACAACAGGAGTCACTGTGCACTTACTCCTCATGTAGGATCTCTATCCTTAATGTGCTGTACACTGAGGCTTAATGCTATAACAAGTACTCAAACAGTATATTTCACTTTGTGTTTCTATGGGGGTGCAAACGATTGAAATATTTACTTAATGTACACTAAACTGATCTTCTGTAAAAAAAAAAAAAAGAAATTGTCAATTCCCAACTTGACTCTCACTGGGATTAAACATGACAATAGGTCTGATCTGATTTCATCATGATTTAAAAAAAAATCATCTATTATTTTTCACTTTATGTTTCTGTGTGGGAACAAACTGTTGAAATCCTTGCTTAGGGTATACTAAGCTGATCTTCTGTATATTAAGATAATCGAGAATGAATCTTGATGTGAATGGAGGGGGAGAGGGAGTGGGAGGGGGGAGGGTTGTGGGTGGGAGGGACGGTGTGGGGGGGAAGGCCATTGTAACCCATGAGTCGTACTTTGGAAATTTATATTCATTAAATAAAAGATAAAAAAAATATTAAGTAATATTCTTGTTTATATGGGGGGAAATGCCACAAAAGATAGCCTACAGAGAGCTTTTATCTGTTCATACATTCGCCAATGCCTTCATCAGCCTGGGCTGGGATGGCCATGAGACCAAGAGTCCACAAATCAATCCAGGTCTACCAAGTGTGTGTCATGAATCCAATTACATTAGCCATCACCACTGACCCTCTGGAATCTGCATTAACAGAAAGCTGAATACAGGAGAATGAGCCAGTGCTAGGAATCAAACCCAGGTACACTGATGTGGGAAGCAGGCATCTTTTTTTTTTTTTTTTGACAGTCAGAGTGGACAGTGAGGGAAGCAGGCATCTTAACCACTAGTGTACACCCCCATTCCAATCTTGATGTCAGAGTTTAATCTCTGGAATTGATGGTTCCTTATTATTGCCATTTAATGCTAAATTCTATTATTATTTTTCTTGAAATTTCAAAAATCCTAGATCAACATGCATGCCAGTGCATCTGTCCCACCACTAACCCAACCTTGTTCATCATCAGTGAAATTTTTAGTAATTGAATCACAATAGCACACTCCAATGAGCAACAGATATGGGAAATTCATTGATCAGTCTAGCTCTAAATTTTCATTGTGCTATTAATAAATTGCTATCATTTTGTGAAATAATAATTGCTTTCTTTTGTTTTACATTTGTTTCATGGTGACATATGATGCTGTGGGTAAATTGTAGACAACTTCCATGAAATAGAAGTGTTTATTTCATTTCTAAAGTAAAGCATAACTGCACATATTAATGGGGCATCGTTAGAAGTTTCAATACATGTGTACATTGTATATTGCTTAAGTCACCATGATCTTACCTATTTCCTCAAATTTTTATCATTAATTTGTTATAAAAATATTAAAATTCTTACTCTAATGCTATTTCTTTTTTGGGAAATACATGATTGAACTTCAAAAATTTTATAGAAAATTGGCCGGCACCACGGCTCACTAGGCTAATCCTCCGCCTTGTGGCACTGGCACACCGGGTTCTAGTTCCGGTCAGGGCGCCGGATTCTGTCCCAGTTGCCCCTCTTCCAGGCCAGCTCTCTGCTGTGGCCAGGGAGTACAGTGGAGGATGGCCCAAGTGCTTGGGCCCTGCACCCCATGGGAGACCAGGAGAAGCACCTGGCTCCTGCCATCGGATCAGCGCGGTTCGCCGGCCGCAGTGCACCAGCGGCGGTGGACATTGGAGGGTGAACCAACGGTAAAGGAAGACCTTTCTCTCTGTCTCTCTCTCTCACTGTCCACTCTGCCTGTCAAAAAAAATTTATAGAAAATGGAACTGAGAATAAGGTTATTTGAGTAAAAAAAATTGAAATTCATTCATATCAAAAGTCTTCAAAAAGCTCATAGAAAATGTTATTATGGAAAAACTATGCATGGATTTCCAAAGTTTTTTCATCAAAATAATTTATCTTTTAATTTCTTTTTCACAAGCCATTTGAAGCACTTTTATGTAATATGTTATCCTTACCTATCGTCGCAACTGCACAACAGAACACCAGAATTTATTTCTTCTATGGTACTTTAATTTAGTGCCAGTGGACCAATTTTTTCTGACATAGTAAGTCACATGTTAAGTTCAGGGTAAAATTCTAAGCCAATTTTAAAGCCTAAAACTAACTCTAAAGGTGTTAGTAAAGTTCACCTCTCATAGAACTTGCCTAAGCCAAGTTCACACTGTATCAACATATTCCCTGCACTTTTCACTGCCTTTAACTCTGCACACCATTAATGATGGGAGGCTACATGCCTATCATACTCAGACAAGGATTTCTTGGATCCAAATAATGAAGTGGATGTAGTTTTCAGAAAAGAAAAAAAAAACACTGACTCATGCATGGATTTTGTGCATTTTGCAAATCAGCAGGCTGTTGATGCATGAATACATTTCTGGGATCTTGATTCTGTTCTATGGTCTATATATCCATTTTATATCATTTTACTCATGCTCTATATTAGCTCATTAAATCAGGAATTGTGGTGCCTTAAGCTTTGTTCTTTGTTGCTCAAAATTGCTTTGGCTATTCCAGAACTTTTATGCTTCCATATGAACTCTAGCCTTTTTTTGTTCTCCAAAGAATGGCATCTGAATTTGGGTGGCAATTCTTTTGAATCTGTAATCATATTAGGTAGTATGGATATTTTGATAACAGGAGCATTAATTCTTCAAGTCCATGAATATGGGAAGTATTTCCACATATTTGTGTCTTCTTCAATTTTTTTATGAATGTGTCGTCATTTTCACTGTGAAAAACATTTCTAATCCTTGGTTGAAAATTTTCTGGGTATTTTTCATAGTTTTAGTGAATGGGACTTCTTTTATGATTTATTTTATAGCATCTTTGTTGATGTATAAAACTGCTATTGATTTATGTTAATTTTATATCCTGTACCTTTATTGAATTTGTGTATCATATCTAATAGACTTTTGGTGGACTCATTAGATTTTTTAACATATAGAATCAAGTCACCTGCAAACAGGGATGACTTAATTCCTTTCTCTCCTGTTTGTATATTTAAAAAATTTATATTTCTCTAAGTTAGCTAGTTGCTCTGGCTAAGGTTCTCTTATTCTAACAAGGAAGGACAGGTCCTTCAGGCTTACTGTAAAGAACAGAAATCTTGAACCCTGAAACAACTGCCTTTTCATGGTATTCCCTTAATATTGTAAATCATTTTTCAATGTTTTCTGCCCTTCATAAGCTCAATTTTTAGCAGGCTTTATTCCTATGCAATTCATCTGAGTTCCCATTTCCCACTACACCTTTTGGAACTCTCCATACAAGAGATAGATTACTGACTGCCCACGTCCCCCTAGACAGAAGGGTCCATGAGTACAGTGAATTCTGGGTCTATCTCATCTTCCAGGACTCACACTACACTCATTGACATCTCATTAATGCTTTTTGTTTTTGTTGTTGAAGTTTGTGAGGTCCACCATGAAGGAGGAGATGGACAAAGCCTCAACCAAACCATCCATGGTCGAGATGTTCCATGCACACAAACTGCGCATGAGAATTTTCTACATAAGCCTTCTGAGGTGAGTTACACTGGGTGATGAAAATGAAGAATTCTTATGTTGCCTTACATTTGTCTATTTTCATTAGGTTGTCAATTTTTTGGTTCTTTATTAAAATATATTCTAAACATAATATTTAGAAATACATTCTGAATGTCTTATCTCAGTCTGGAAATTAAAGGATGTGTTTTGATTAAATTTTTATCGTTTTTATTTCTATTAATGTAAAGAGAACATATTTCACATATTTCATAGGTACTTTCTAAGAAGATATCCAAATTCCCTCCCTGCTCAGCTCCCTCCCTGAATCCCCTTGATCCTTCCTATTTTTTTCTTAATACAAAAACCTAACTTCAGTCCAATCAGTAATCACAGGCTTAATTTAACACTAATCATAATAATCAACAAGTAAAAAGTAGGAAGACCACAGTTCCACAGGAGTATACACAAGGGCTAAAACAACAACCATATTATAAGATGTGCATTTCATTCCGACACATTTTTGGCATTCTATATTAACAGCCACATATCAGAGACAACATATGATATTTGTCTTTTTTTTTTTTTTGCACTGGATTATTTCAGTAAGCATAATGGCTTCTAATTGCTCCATTTTGTAGGTAAAGACAGGACTTCTTTTTTTTGCTTAAGTAGTATTCCACGGTGTGTGTGTGTGTGTGTGTGTGTGTTTGCGTGTGTGTGTGTGTATCATATTTTCTTTGTGGATACATTGATTCTATATCTTACCAATTGCTAATTGAGTTGCAACACACATGGGGGTACAGATCACTTTTCAAATGCTGGATCTATTTTCAGATTTCTTCCCTAATATTTATACCAGGTTACATTACTACCAACAGTGGGTTAGGGTACCTTTTCCCCACATCCTCACCAACATTTGTTATTTTTTGATTTGGAGATGATAACCATCCTAATTGGGGTGATGTGAAACTTCATTGTGATTTTGATTTACATTTCCTTGATGCTTAGAGATACTGAGCGCATTTCAGCCATTTGAATATTATTATTTGAAAAACGTCTTTTCATGTTCTTTGCTATTATTAACTGGATTGTTAGTTTTGTTGTTGAATTTCTTGAGCTCTTATAGATGCTGGGTATTAATCCTTTATTAGTTGCATAGTTTACAAATGTTTTCTCCCATTCTATCAGTTTATTCTTCACTTTTCAAAGTGTTTCCTTGCAGGTTGAAGCTTCTTAGCTTTATGTAATCTCATTTGTCTATTTCTGTTTTTATTTCCTGTGATTCTGGGAACTTTTCCAAGAAGTCTTTGCCTATACCAATGTCTTTCAGAATTTACCCGATGTTTTCCTCTAGTAATTTGGTGGTTTCAGGTCATACATCCTCGATCCATTCTGAGTTGATGTTTATTAAGGTATAAGGTAGTGTCTTGTTTCATACTTCTGCATGCAAAGATCCAATTTTCCCAGCACCATTTGTTGAAGAGACTGTCCTTTCTCCAAGGATTGATTTTTTAGCTCCTTTGCCAAAGAATACTTGGTTATAAATATGTGTATTAGCTTTTTGGGTTTCTTTTCTGTTCCATTGATCTACATGTCTATTTTTGTGCCAGTACCAAGATGTTTTGATTACGATTGTCCTTGTAGAATGTCTTGAAATCTGATATTGAATTGCCTATGGCTTTTTTTGTTTTTCCTTTAGTTATTTAAAGGCTCACGTGACTCAAGCATTTTACCATTGTTTTTTTTCCTACATCTGAGGAGACTGTCCTTTGCATTTTTATTGGGATCACACTGAATGTGTAAATTGCATTTCTGATACTGTTTCTTCTATACTATGAGCCTGGATGATTTTTTCATTTTTTTGTGTGTCTTCTCCTATTTCTCTCTTTAATGTCTTGTAATTATACTGAAGAGATCTTTCATCTCCTTTGTTAAATTTATTCCCGGGTATTTAAATTTTTGTAGCTATTGTGAATAGTACTGATCTTTCAGATCTTTCTCAATCAAGGCATTGCTTGTATATACAAAATCTATTGATTTTTGTGTGTTGACTTTATACTCCGAAACTTTACAAAATTCTTTTATGAGATCTAGTAGTTTCAGAGTGGAGTACTTTGTTTCTGTATATTTAAAATCATGTCATCTTGCATACAGGGATAATTTGACTTCCTCCTTTCAATTTCTATCACTTGGATTTCTTTTTCTTGCCTAATGGCTCTGACAAAAAACTTTTTCAGTCCTAAATTGAATAGTAGTGCTGAAAGTAGGCATCCTTGTCTGGTTTTGCATCTTAGTGGAAATGTTCCATCTTTTCTCCATTAAATGGAATGCTGGCTTTGGATTTTGTCGCTCCCCCTCTTCGCGGAGGAACGACACAGGACCCTGCGCTGTTCTTTCGTCTGCTCGGCCCTCCCCGGGTTTGCTGCAGGTTCTTCCCGGGTTGGCTACCGTCCCTCCACCTCCGTGGAAGGGCGGTTCCCCCTGCCACTTTCCCCACTTCCGCGGGGGTGCGGCACACCGCCGGCCGGCTCTCTCGGGGGCTACACAGGTGTTCCTTCAGATAGATGTTCCTCTTAGATGTTCCTGGTGCATGTTGTCTCTCTCCTCCTTTATAGTCCTCTTCCACCAATCCCAACTCTGCTACCCACACGCCGAGTACGCTGCTCTCCTCCAATCAGGAGCAGGTCCTGCTGTTTATTGGTTGAACTGGAGGCAGCTGTGTAGAAGCTGTTTCCTCCTCTCCCAGCGCCATATTGTGGGAGAGCAGATGCATAGAATAAGTCTTAATTCCAGTAACTTAGTCTAGTCCGAGTTGCTCCCAGATGCTCCCCACAGGATTGGTCATATATTGCTTTGATTTTGTTGAGGGTTATTCCTTCTATATCCAATTTGCTTAAGGTTTTTGTTATCAAACAGTATTGCATTATATCAAATGCCTTCTCTGAATCTATTGAGATAATCATGATTTTTATTCTGTGATTTGTTAATGTGATGTATCACATTCATTGGTTTGAACATGTTGAGCCATCTCCACATACTATGGATAAATCCACTTTGTTCTTGGGGAATTGTTGGGGGTGTAGCAACTGAAAGGAGAGACCAGACATGGGAACTCTTACTCTGAAGAATGTCACTGGGATGATCAACACCGCTCCCAGCATGCATATCTTATTGACATGGATTTCATCTGCCTTGTACAGTACATGCACATGCTCATATAACTCTAAGATTACTTATAACATTGATTGATAATCTTCAGACATGATTGTCAATTCATTGATGGGGCACCTTGTGACTTGGAGTACTAGAAAAGCAAGTCTGGGAAAGTAGCTGCTTGTCCTCATGGGAGCACACGTTCCTGTGAGAACCCAATGCTCTTCTTTATAATAGGTCATTTACTATCCTGAATCAGTTTCTGTGGCCACACCCTGTCTCCAGGAGGAGTGTGTCCTCAACTGAGACTGCTTTGGCGGAAGCCGTTTCCTATGGTGAATGATCTTTCTGGTATGTTGTTGGGTTTGATTGGCTAATAATTTGTTTAGGATTTGTGCATCTATTTTTATCAGGGATATTGGTCTGTAGTTCTCTTTCTTTGTTTTATCTTTTCCTGGCTTTGGAATTAATATTTATAGTTTAAGAAGAATTACAATTAGTTTTCTTTCAAATTTTGGTAGAATTCGGCAGTGAAACTATCTGTTCCTGAGATTTTCTGTTTGGGAGGTCTGTATTATTGGTCCAGTCTGCATCTTGATTTGGTCTATTTAGGTTTTCTATCTTCATGACTCAATTTTGGTAGACTGTGTGTATTCAAACACTTCATCCATCTTTTCATCTTCACATTCTAATATTGAAGTGATGTTGTAATCCTTTTGGGAAGTCATATTGTCTTCCTTGTTCATGTATCTTGTATTTCTACATTTTTTTTAGGCATTTGTAGAAACACGCGTAGGTTTTCTCCTACAATGTATTTTCTCTTTGAAAAGCCTCTGTGGCATAGTGGTGAATCTACTTCTTCAATGGACATCCAGAGGTGTGCACTGGGTGGGGCGAGGGAGCTCTGGTCAGTGCAGCTGGGTGGGTCATGAGTCCGATGTGACCCCCAAGTCGGGCATGGTAAATCTGCTGTGAGCATTGGGGAGCGTACAATCACATCAGGTAGCATGATCACAGCTTCGTCTCCTCTCTGCCATGGTGATCAGTGCTCATGGTGAGCCCACAGCTGCTACACACCCCACCACCACAGGCAATGAACCACAGGAAGGAACAGTGTGGTCCTCAGTGTGAGTAGAGAACCCTTTGCAGTGATCCACCCCGGGCACTCAGGGAACTCTCAGGTTCTGGAGCTAAACACAAGGATTTCCCAGAGACCCAGCTCCATCTGAATCCTATCATGCAGTCACATAATTCCCATAGTCACAGTAAGCAGAGCTCCCACAATCACAGGCAACAGGGGATCCACTCTCAGCTCTGCTAGCCTACCCCATTCACAGAGAGAGCCTACGCATTCCCAAAGCCAGCTGCCTGTCGGTGATCTGCATTGGCAGCTTGATTCCTGGTGCCCAGGGTAGAATGAGAGGAGGGAACACCTCACAGGCCCCACCCCTACCAACCCTCCAGGCCACGCTCAAAGTCAATGAGGACCACATATTTATCCCTCTGATAAAATCCCCTGGTCATGTTCATGTGAGCTGCACCTGCCTCTACTCACCTAATGAAGATAACTCTTCCTCCCTGTTGGTTCCCAGGCACCCTTGTCAGGGGATGCAAAGAAAGCAGTGTGCTCTCCCTTCACAGCATTGGTGGACACCATGCCCCATGCTAGCACTCAAATTCAGTGTAGTCTACAGGTTTCTCCCCAAGGCAATATCAGCAGTGACGTAGTGCCTCAGGTTCCTCTCACCTTGCTCAAAGACGACAATATCTCCTCTAGCCACTGGCTGTGGGATGTGCTTCTGATGTCCCCACATGCTGCTGTGTATTCTTACTGTCCATGCTGCTATGTGGCATCTCCCTTCTTTCCGTAGAATTTCCACTGGAAACATCCCTCCCACCCTCCCCTGGGAATGTACTTACTCTACTTTTCTTCAGTTATTTTCTCATAGTTACAATCAGCATGTGTTTTCCCTACTCAGCCATATGGAATCTCCTCAAACTAAATTTCTTTTTTTTTAATTTTAATTAACGAATATAAATTTCCAAAGTACAGCTTATGGATAACAATGGTTTCCCCCCCATAACGTCCCTCCCACCCGCAACCCTCCCCTTTCCCACTCCCTCTCCCCTTCCATTCACATCAAGATTCATTTTCGATTCTCTTTATATACAGAAGATCAGTTTAGCATACATTAAGTAAAGATTTCAACAGTTTGCTCCCACACAGAAACATAAAGTGAAAAATACTCTTTGAGTACTAGTTACAGCATTAAATCTCAATGTACAGCACACTAAGGACAAAGATCCTACATGAGGAGTAAGTGCACAGTCACTCCTGTTGTTGACTTAACAAATTGATACTCTTGTTTATGGCATCAGTAATCACCCTAGGATCTTGTCATGAGCTGCCAAGGCTATGGAAGCCCCCTGAGTTCACTCACTCTGATAATTTTTAGACAACGCCATGGTTAAAGTGGAAATTCTTTCCTCCCTTCAGAGAAAGGTACCTCCTTCTTTGATGACCTGTTCTTTCCACTGGGATCTCACTCATGGAGATCTTTCATTTAGGTCTTTTTTTTTCCAGAGTGTCTTGGCTTTCCATGCCTGAAATACTCTCATGGGCTTTTCAGCCGGATCTGCATGCCTTAAAGGCTGATTATGAGGCCAGAGTGCTGTTAGGACATTTGCCATTCTATGGGTCTGCTGTGTATCTCACTTCCCATGTTGCATCATTCTCTCCCTTTTTGATTCTATCAGCTAGTATTTGCAGACACTATTCTTGTTTATGTGATCCCTTTGGTTCTGAGTCCTATCATTATGATCAATTGTGAACAGAAATTGATCACTGGGACTAGTGAGATGGCATTGGTACATGCCACCTCGATGGGATTGAATTGGAATCCCCTGGTATGTTTCTAACTCTACCCTTTGAGGTAAGTCAGCTTGAGCATGTCCCGAATTGCACATCTCTTCCCTCTCTTATTCCCATTCTTATATTTAACAGCTATCACTTTTCAGTTAAGTTTCAGCACTTAAGAAGAATTGTGTATTGATTACAGTATTCAACCAAAAGTATTAAGTAAAACAAACAAAAAAATACTAAGACGGATAACATATTAAGCTGCTCAAAAACAGTCAGGGTGAGGGCTCATCAAGTCACCATTTCTCATAGTGTTCATTTCACTCTAACAGGTTTCCTTTTTGGTGCTCAGTTAGTTGTCACCTATCAAGGAGAACAAGTGGTATTTGTCCCTTTGGGACTGGCTTATTTCACTCAACATAATGTTTTCCAAATTCCTAACAGGGATCACATTTCAGTTAAAATTTAAACACCTCAGAATAATTGTGTGTTAATTACAAAGTGCAACCAATGGTACTAGAACAAAAAAAATACTAAAATGGATAAAGTATTACATTGTACATCAACCATCAGGACAAGAGCTGATCAAGTCACTGTTTCTCACTGTGTCCATTTCACTTCAACAAGTTTCCCCTTTGGTGCTCAGTTAGTTGTCGCCGATCAGGGAGAACATATGATATTTGTCCCTTTGGGACTGGCTTAATTCGCTCAGCATGATGTTTTCCAAATTCCTCCATTTTGTTGCAAATGACCGGGTTTCATTGTTTTTGACTGCTGTATAGTATTCTACAGAGTACATGTCCCATAATTTCTTTATCCAGTATACCGTTGATGGGCATTTGGGTTGGTTCCAGGTCTTAGCTATTGTGAATTGAGCTGCAATAAACATTAATGTGCAGACAGCTTGTTTCTTTGCCAATTTCATTTCCTTTGGGTAAATTCCAAGGAGTGGTATGGCTGGGTTGTATGGTAGGGTTATCTTCAGGTTTCTGAGGAATCTCCAGACTGACTTCCATAGTGGCTTAACCAATTTGCATTCCCACCAACAGTGGGTTAGTGTCCCTTTTTCCCCACATCCTCTCCAGCATCTATTGTTGGTAGATTTCTGAATGTGAGCCATTCTAACTGGGGTGAGGTGGAACCTCATTGTGGTTTTGATTTGCATTTTCCTGATGGCTAGTAATCTTGAACATTTTTTCATGTGTCTGTTGGCCATTCGGATTTCCTCTTTTGAAAAATGTCTATTGAGGTCCTTGGCCCATCTCTTAAGTGGGTTGTTTGTTTTGATCTGTGGAGTTTCTTGATTTCTTTGTAGATTCTGGTGATCAACCCTTTATCAGTTGCATAGTTTGCAAATATATTTTCCCATTCTGTCAGTTGTCTCTTCACTTTCCTGACTGTTTCTTTTGCAGTACAGAAACTTCTCAATTTGATGCAATCCCAAATGTTAATTTTGGCTTTGACTGTCTGTGCTTCTGGGGTGTTTTCCAAGAAGTCATTGCCGGTACCTATATCTTGCAGGGTTTTTCCAATGCTCTCTAAAAATTTGATGGTGTCAGGTCATAGATTTAAGTCTTTAATCCATGTTGAGTGAATTTTTGTGTAAGGTGAAAGGTAGGGGTCTTGCTTCATGATTCTGCATGTGGAAATCCAATTTTCCCAGCATCATTTATTGAATAGACTGTTCTTACTCCAGGGATTGGTTTTGGATCCTTGATCAAATATAAGTTGGCTGTAGATGTTTGGGTTGATTTCTGGTGTTTCAATTCTGTTCCATTGTTCTATCCATCTGTTTCTGTACCAGTACCATGCTGTTTTGATTACAACTGCCCTGTAGTATGTCCTGAAATCTGGTATTGTGATGCCTCCAGCTTTGTTTTGGTTGTACAAGATTGCTTTAGCTATTCGAGGTCTGTTGTGCCTCCATATGAATTTCAGCATCACTTTTTCTAGATCTGAGAAGAAGGTCTTCGGTATCTTGATTGGTATTGCATTGAATCTATAAACTGCTTTTGGGAGAATGGACATTTTGATGATATTGATTCTTCCAATCCATGAGCATGGAAGATTTTTGCATTTCTTGGTATCCTCTTCTATTTCTTTCGTTAAGGTTTTGTAGTTTTCATCGTAGAGATCTTTAACGTCCTTGGTTAAGTTTATTCCAAGGTATTTGATTGTTGTTGTAGCTATTGTGAATGGGATTGATCTTAGAAGTTCTTCCTCAGCCATGGCATTGCCTGTGTATACAAAGGCTGTTGATTTTTGTGCATTGATTTTATACCCTGCTACTTTGCCAAAATCTTCTATAAGTTCCAATAGTTTCTTAGTAGAGTTCTTTGGGTCCCCTAAATAAAGAATCATGTCATCTGCAAAGAGGGATAGTTTGAGGTCTTCCTTCCTAATTTGTATCCCTTTAATTTCTTTTTCTTGCCTAATAGCCCTGGCTAGAACTTCCAGAACTATATTGAATAGCAGTGGTGAGAGTGGGCATCCCTGTCTGGTACCAGATCTCAGTGGAAATGCTTCCAACTTTTCCCCATTCAATAGGATGTTGGCCGTGGGTTTTTCATAGATTGCTTTGATTGTATTGAGGAATGTTCCTTCCAAACCCAGTTTGCGTAGAGTTTTCATCATGAAAGGGTGTTGTATTTTATCAAATGCTTTCTCAGCATCTATTGAGATAATCATATGGTTTTTCTTCTGCACTCTGTTAATGTGGTGTATCACATTGATTGTCTTGCGCACATTAAACCATCCCTGCATACCAGGGATAAATCCCACTTGGTCTGGGTGGATGATCTTTCTGATGTGTTGTTGCATTCTATTGGTGAGAATTTTATTGAGGATTTTTGCATCTATGTTCATCAGGGATATTGGTCTGTAATTCTCTTTCAGTGCTGCATCTTTTTCCGGCTTAGGAATTAAGGTGATGCTGGCTTCATAGAAAGAATTTGGGAGGTTCCCTCTTTTTCGATTGTTCTGAATAGTTTGAGAAGAATTGGAGTCAGTTCTTCTTTAAATGTCTGGTAGAATTCAGCAGTGAATCCATCTGGTCCTGGGCTTTTCTTTGTTGGGAGGGCCTTTATTACTGTTTCAATGTCTGTCTCAGTTATGGGTCTGTTTAGGTTTTCGATGTCTTCCTGGTTCAATTTAGGTAGGTTGCATGTGTCCAGGAATCTATTCATTTCTGATAGGTTTCCCTGTTTGCTGGCATACAAGTCCTTGTAGTAATTTCTGATGATTCTTTTTATTTCTGTGGTGTCTGTTGTTATGTTTCCTTTTTCATCTCTGATTTTATTGATTTGGGTCTTTTCTCTTCTTTTTTTAGTTAGTTGGGCCAATGGGGTGTCAATTTTGTTGATTTTTTTCAAAAAACCAGCTCCTCGTTTGGCTGATTTTTTGTAGTGTTTTTTTGGATTCAATCCTGTTGATTTCTTCTCTGATTTTAATTATTTCTCTTCTCCTACTAGATTTGGGTCTGGTTTGCTGTAGGTTTTCTAAATCCTTGAGGTGAATTGAAAGCTCATCTATTTGGTGCCTTTCCAATTTCTTGATATAGGCACCTATTGATATTAACTTTCCTCTTAACACTTCTTTTGATGCATCCCATAAGTTTTGGTATGTTATGCTGTTATCCTCATTTACTTCCAGAAAGTTTTTGATTTCTCTTTTAATTTCTTCTATGACCCATTGTTCATTCAGGAGCATGTTATTCAATCTCCACGTGTTTGTGTATGCTCTGGGGATTCCTGAGTTGCTAATTTCCAACTTCATTCCCTTATTGTCTGAGAAGCTGCATGGTATGATTCTAATTCTTTTGAATTTGCTGAGACTTGCTTTATAGCCTAGTATGTGGTCAATCCTAGAGAAGGTTCCATAGTACTGCTGAGAAGAATGTAAAATCTTTAACTGTAGGATTGAAAGTTCTATATGTATCTGTTAGATCCATTTGGCCTATAGTGTCATTTAAATCTACTGTCTCCTTGTTGATCTTCTGTCCTGTTGATCTGTCTATTTCTGAGAGTGGAGTATTGAAGTCCCCCAGTACTATTGTATTGGGATCTAAGTCTCCCTTTAAGTCCATTAACAAATCTTTTAGATAAACCGGTGCCCTGTAATTAGGTGCATATACATTGATAATTGTTATGTCTTCCTGTTGAATTGATCCTTAATCATTATATAGTGTCCCTCTTTGTCTCTCTTAACAGTTTTTGTGGTAAAGTTATGTTGAGGCAAGATGGCAGAATAGGAAGGGAGCACACTGATAGTTTGGGGAGAGACAGTTTAATAAAAGTGGAGATACTGCAGGTTCAAGGTAGAGTAGGGGAAGAAACAGCAGAAGAAACTCTTCCGGAACGAGTGATTCACAGTGGACCTGCGTGGAGAGCATGGGAGCCCACAGTTCGGGACACCAGCGGCAGACTCAACACACGTCAGCACTGGAACGCGAGGTGAGCCGAACCTCAATAGCCCGAGACACCGGCAGGCAAGCAGAAAGAGGAGACTAGAGGGAATGACCCCTGGTGGGGAGAAGTTCACCAGGCTAACTAGAAGAGAGAGAGAGAAAAAAAGAGTGACTGATAAGGACACGGGTTTCTCTCTCTCCGCTCACCTCTCAAAGGCGAGCAAGACAAAGAGCAGGCACCATCTTGGACATACGTCATAAGCAGAGTGACCTCAGGTCTGCACCGGCCCTGAGCTTAGCAGAAAAACCTGACTCTGGGCAGGGCGAATTAACAGGAGATGAGGACCTAGTAAATTTGTGGCGCTACTGAACTGAGACTGTGAAAAAAGAGACGGTGGGGGAGAGAACTCACGGAATTCACGTGAGTACTCTCCAGAGACGCTACAATTCTGTAACTTTGGCAACCCAGTGGGAGACTGAAGGAGAATTTGAGCCCACTCAGGGCAGAACAGAGTCCCTGTGTGGTCCTTGGGAAAGAGCTTCCGATCTCTGGCTCCTGTGGGTATATCATTTCCCTGTTAACTACCTCCAACTTCGTTCAGCTGTGTGGAATTACTTCCCGTTTGAATCAAAAAAAAGAAAGAGAGAGAGAGAGAGAGAGATCTACCACGCCTAAACTGGGAGTGTCACCTTTGGCACACCAAACAGAGCTCTCAGGCCACACCCATCTCAAGCCTCTAAGGCTCCATCAAAAACAGACAGTCGACTTAATCTAGAGTCATAGCATAACAAGAAAAAGCACCACAGTGAAGAAACCAAATATCTCCAATATGACAAATAACAAACGCAAAAACCGAGGTAATAAAAACAAGGAACTCACCATGACGCCCCCAAATGAAAAAGACACCCTAATTCAAGATTATGAAGATGATGAGATAGAAGAAATGCAAGAAGCAGATCTCAAAAAATTGATAAGAACATTAAGAAGTTCTCAAAAACAAATTCTTGAACTACAGAAATCCTTAATGGACAAGATAGAACATCTCTCTCATGAAAATGAAATATTAAGGAGGAATCAAAATGAAATGAAACAACTAGTACAACAGGAAACTGTGATAGTGACGAGAAATCATAATGAAGTCAAGAATTCAATAGATCAAATGAAAAACACAATAGAGAGCCTTACAAACAGAATGGGTGAAGCAGAAGAGAGAATATTGGACTTAGAAGACAGAGAACAGGAAAGGATACAGTCAGACCAAGGAAAAGAAGAGGAAATTAGAAATCTAAAACACATTGTAAGGAATCTTCAGGATACTATTAAAAAACCCAACATTCGGGTTCTAGGAGTTCCTGAAGGCATGGAGAGGGAGAAAGGATTAGAAGGCCTTTTTAGTGAGATATTAGCAGAAAATTTCTCAGGTTTGGAGAAGGACAGAGAAATCCAAGTACAGGAAGCTCACAGAACCCCTAATAAACACGACCAAAAGAGATCCTCACCACGACACGTTGTAATTAAACTCTCCACAGTGAAACATAAAGAAAAGATCCTAAAATGTGCAAGAGAGAAACGTCAGATTACTCTCAGAGGATCTCCAATCAGACTCACAGCTGACTTATCAGAAACCCTACAAGCTAGGAGGGAATGGCGAGATATAGCCCAGGTACTAAGAGAGAAAAACTGCCAGCCCAGAATATTATATCCTGCAAAGCTATCATTTGTGAATGAAGGTGAAATAAAGACTTTTCATAGCAAACAGAAATTGAAAGAATTTGTTGCCACTCGTCCAGCCCTGCAAAAGATGCTTAAAGATGTGTTGCACACAGAAACACAGAAACACGGTCATCAATATGAAAGAAGGTAAAGGAAGGAAACCTCACATCAAAAGATCACAGGGAATTCAAAGCATATATTAGAACTTATCTTTGGCAAATGGCAGGGCAAAGTTACCACTTATCAATAGTCACATTGAACGTGAATGGCCTGAACTGTCCAGTTAAAAGACACCGATTGGCTGATTGGGTTAAGGAACAAAACCCATCTATTTGCTGCTTACAAGAAACACATCTTTCCAACAAAGATCCATACAGACTGAAAGTGAAAGGCTGGAAAAAGATATACCATGCCTGTTGAAATCTTTACTTAATGTATGCTAAACTGATCTTCTGTATATAAAGAGAATCGAAAATGAATCCTCATGTGAATGGAAGGGGAGAGGGAGTGGGAAAGTGGAGGGTTGCGGGTGGGAGGGACGTTATGGGGGGGAAGCCATTGTAATCCATAAGCCGTACTTTGGAAAGTTATATTCATTAAATAAAAGTTAAAATATATATATATAATTAAAAAAGATATAAAAAAAGAAAAAAAAGATATACCATGCCAACAGAATTTAAAAAGAGCCAGCGTAGCCATCTTAATATTGGACAAACTAAATTTCTTAATATTCATAAAGTTCTATTTATTAAAATTTTCTTTTACAGCTAGTGTTCCTGGTATCCTGTTTAAGACATTTTTGCTACTCCAAGTTTATACAGAAATTCTCTTGTCAAAAATGTTTGCCTTTCACAATTATATCTTTGCTTCATCTCAAATTAATTTCTGTGTAGAATGTGAGATAAGGATAGAGGTTGATTTTTTCCTGATGAACTGAAATTGACTTCTTACCAAATGAAAAAACCATCCCTTCTCTAGTGAATTTCTTTTGCATTTTCATAAATTAGACTATATATATATGTAATTTTTGACTCAAAATTCTGTTAGATTACTATTTCTGCCTCAAATGTTTATAAAACCCAAGAATGAATCAATATTGCTCTAACAATTTTCTTTGGATAGATATTAGTTACATATTGATTTTCCATAATAGAAATGACTACTGAGAATTTCTTTGTCCTTGTATTTTCAAGTTATTTTTCAAATTGTTTTCTCAAGAAAATAACCCACTTCATCTAAGCTGTCTAATGTGGAGCCATAACATTATGCACAATACTTTCTTTGTATCACTTAAATGACTGTAACATATAAAGAATTTTCCTTTATTCATCCTGATAAGAATAATTAGAGTATTATTTTTGTGGGGAAAATATTCTTGCTAAGAGTTTATGAAGTTTAGGCCAGTGCCGCGGCTCAATAGGCTAATCCTCCACATTGCGGCACTGGCACACCAGGTTCTAGTCCCGGTCGGGGTACCGGATTCTGTCCCAGTTGCCCCTCTTCCAGGCCAGCTCTCTGCTGTGGCCAGGGAGTGCGGTGGAGGATGGCCCAAGTGCTTGGGCCCTGCACACGCATGGAAGACCAGGAGAAGCACCTGGCTCCTGGCTTTGGATCAGTGCAATACGCTGGCCGCAGCATCCCGGCCGCGGCGGCCACTGGAGGGTGAACCAACGGCAAAGGAAGGCCTTTCTCTCTGTATCTCTCTCTCTCTCACTTTCCACTCTGCCTGTCAAAAAAAAACAAAAAATAAAAAATAAAAAAGAGTTTATGAAGTTTAAAGATTTTCCAAAGATATAAATTCATATATGTTATTGTTTGCTACTTCATTGTTTTCTGAATTTATCTTAAGTGTTTTATTACTTCTAAGTGTGTGAATGTATGTGTTTGTGTGTGTCTTCCTGGAAAGGAAACTTGGTTCATTTCTTTGCAAGCTTTCATCTTTTCTGATAAAAGAATGTAAAATCAGTAAGTCCCCTGTAAACATTACCAAAGCTGTAATCCAAGTGTTTTCAGGAGCTGTATATTTTCATTCTAAATCAGTTCAAATTAATGTCTTGTTGCTATTTGGATCCTCTTTGACTAATAGGTTTTATATAAATGTGATTTGTTTACAAACATCTATAGGCAATCTGGTTGTTCATTTGTTTAGATTTCTATTCCTTTACCCTTGGCTCTGGTGTATTGAATAATAATTTAATAACCCAAAATATATTTTATTTAGTAAATACAAATATTTTAAAATATATTTCCCACAGTTACTTTGTAATGATCTATATATATCAAATCATTCTAGTGGACCAAGATGTTCTATAATACACTTCTCTATTTCATTATTTTTTTTAACTTTTATATTTTTTTGACTTTTATTTAATGAATATAATTTTCCAAAGTACAGAATGTTGATTACAATGGATCCCCCCATAACGTCCCTTCAACCCGCAACCCTCCCCTTATCCACTCCCTCTCCCCTTCCATTCATATCAAGATTCATTTTCGATTCTCTTTATATACAGAAGATCAGTTTAGCATACATTAAGTAAAGATTTCAACAGTTTGCTCCCACACAGAAACATAAAGTGAAAAATACTGTTTGAGTACTAGTTATAGCATTAGATCTCAATGTACAGCACACTAAGGACAAAGATCCTACATGAGGAGTAAGTGCACAGTCACTCCTGTTGTTGACTTAACAAATTGACACTCTTGTTTATGGCATCAGTAATCACCCTAGGCTCTTGTCATGAGTTGCCAAGGCTATGGAAGCCCCCTGAGTTCACTCACTCTGATAATTTTTAGACAATGCCGTGGTTTAAGTGGAAGTTCTCTCCTCCCTTCAGAGAAAGGTACCTCCTTCTTTGATGACCCATTCTTTCCACTGGGATCTCACTCATGGAGATCTTTCATTTAGGTCTTTTTTTTTCCAGAGTGTCTTGGCTTTCCATGCCTGAAATACTCTCATGGGCATTTCAGCCAGATCCGCATGCCTTAAGGTCTGATTATGAGGCCAGAGTGCTATTAGGACATTTGCCATTCTATGGGTCTGCTGTGTATCTCACTTCCCATGTTGCATCATTCTCTCCCTTTTTGATTCTATCAGCTAGTATTTGCAGACACTATTCTTGTTTATGTGATCCCTTTGGTTCTGAGTCCTATCATTATGATCAATTGTGAACAGAAATTGATCACTGGGACTAGTGAGATGGCATTGGTACATGCCACCTCGATGGGATTGAATTGGAATCCCCTGGTATGTTTCTAACTCTACCCTTTGAGGTAAGTCAGCTTGAGCATGTCCCGAATTGCACATCTCTTCCCTCTCTTATTCCCATTCTTATATTTAACAGCTATCACTTTTCAGTTAAGTTTCAGCACTTAAGAAGAATTGTGTATTGATTACAGTATTCAACCAAAAGTATTAAGTAAAACAAACAAAAAAATACTAAGACGGATAACATATTAAGCTGCTCAAAAACAGTCAGGGTGAGGGCTCATCAAGTCACCATTTCTCATAGTGTTCATTTCACTCTAACAGGTTTCCTTTTTGGTGCTCAGTTAGTTGTCACCTATCAAGGAGAACAAGTGGTATTTGTCCCTTTGGGACTGGCTTATTTCACTCAACATAATGTTTTCCAAATTCCTAACAGGGATCACATTTCAGTTAAAATTTAAACACCTCAGAATAATTGTGTGTTAATTACAAAGTGCAACCAATGGTACTAGAACAAAAAAAATACTAAAATGGATAAAGTATTACATTGTACATCAACCATCAGGACAAGAGCTGATCAAGTCACTGTTTCTCACTGTGTCCATTTCACTTCAACAAGTTTCCCCTTTGGTGCTCAGTTAGTAGTCGCCGATCAGGGAGAACATATGATATTTGTCCCTTTGGGACTGGCTTAATTCACTCAGCATGATGTTTTCCAAATTCCTCCATCTTGTTGCAAATGACCGGGTTCCATTGCAGCCTCACACACAAGGATTAATGTGAAGGTTTCCACACGGAGGAGCAGAGAAGAGAATCTCACAAGATGCTGCAAAGATAAATAAATGAACACTCCCTGATTTCCAACATTTAACCCTATTTTTGTTCAGATCTTTATAATGTCAAATGGAGTGATGAACTCAGATTGCATATTTTTCTATACGATAGTTTCAATACCTTCTGCTGGAGTTTGGGTACCTTAGGTACCTCTCTCCTGTGCCCTCGGCACAACCTGCAACAAACAGCTTATTTTGAAGTCATGTTTCAGCATAATTTTATACTTAAATCATTGTCTTAAGGAGAAATATGCTATGACGCAATACAAAATTTTTTCTGTTACATTGACTTCAGCTACTTGGACAATATTTTCTTCAAGTATAGGACTTGTCTTCAAAATTGTAAATTATATTCCTTAAGCTCTAAGCCTTATTAAATTGGTCTTTATTCCTTTATTCACTTCAGGCTGGGAACCACTGTACCTTTTTACGGCTTGATACTCAACCTACAGGAACTGGGGAGCAGTACCTTCATGTTCCAGATCCTCTTTGGAGCTGTCACATTCATATCCAGATGTATTATCCTTTTGATAACTAAATACATGGATCGTCGGATCAGTCAGTCGTTGTTTTCCTTCCTGGCAGGACTTTGCATTCTGGTCAACACCTTTTTGTTCAAAGGTGAGAGAGGCAGGAGTTTGGGGGAAGGAATTGGCTTCCCTCAGTCCTCAGGAATTATGTGGGTTTATATGTGGCCAAAATAAAACCACTGGCATTGAGAGATGCAGGCTTGCTTGAAGTTAACAAGACAGCTTGAAACTGCTCCTGATAAAAAATCATTGGCATGTCTTAGGCTCCAGCCAAGCCAGTGTCAGCAAGGGGTGGCTCAGATACACAGGTGTCTTCATGACATGCAGGATGAACCTGGACACCAGTATTGACTACACAGAGCTGCTTCTCTACCAGTTACAGCACAGACTGTTGGCTAATCATGCTGTAATATACAAGGAAGGGGTTGGTCTTGCTGTTGTATCCTCAAACACGCACACAGTGCTCTCATCGCTTCTGTCTGGGACTCTTCCAGTGTTAAGGCTTTCCTGCTTGGCATCTCACTCACTCTTTCATAGTCATTTTTTTTAAGTTGCCATTTGAGTCACCATAAATGCAAAAGAATTTTAGGAGAAATTCTTTGACTACAGTGAAATAAAAATCCCTGCCTTCAATCAGAGAACTGTATGGCAGGAAGAACAAGAGAGTCTCATCTGGTTTCATCAATTGAACTGTTTTGTGTTCTGCGGCCCAGACTGACAGGCTTCAATCCACCTCATGCAAGTTGGCTGAATAATAGAAGAGCCTTCTCCATTGTTTAAGGTCTGATTTGATTATTTTCATTGAATTTTGTAAGTTCCTTTTTGAAATTTTAGTGTTAATGTTTCCCAACATCACATTGCCTATTTAAAAAATAGGAGACCTGGCCGGCGTCGAAGCTCAATAGGCTAATCCTCCACCTGCAGCACTGGCACAACGGATTCTAGTCCCAGTCGGGGCACCGGATTCTGTCCCGGTTGCTCCTCTTCCAGTCCAGCTCTCTGCTGTGGCCCAGGAGTGCAGTGGAAGATGGCCCAAGTGCTTGGGCCCTGCACCCGCATGAGAGACCAGGAGAAGCACCTGGCTCCTGGCTTCGGATCAGCGCAGTGTGGCGGCCACAGTGTGCCAACTGCAGTGGCCATTGGGGGGTAAACCAACGGAAAAGGAAGACCTTTCTCTCTGTCTCTCTCTCGCACTGTCCACTCTGTCTGTCAAAAAAAAAATAGTTCTCTCATGAACTATTATTCTAGATCCACTGTCTCTTCAAAAAATCCACTCTAAATAAACACAATCTATTTGTTACTATTTGATAGAATACATGTCTATATCAAAAAAGGTTTCCCACACTGTTCATTCCAGTTATTACCTTTCCAGTTATACACAGTTTATATATCAAATATCCATTTTATAGATATAATAGATATAATAAGTGACCTGTAATAATGGTATATACATTTATTATCTGAACATACATCTATCTCTTACAGAAAGTGCACAGTAATTAAGAAATAAAATTACTTCATCGTGCAGGAAGACATAAAGCAACTAACTGAAATCGTTTCACTCATTGTTTAAGCTACGACATTCTGCAGTCCACAGTCATCCATGTATCAACCATTACATAACTTCTGGGATGTGCAGTCTGTATATGTTAGGTCATACCTGAAACCACCCCCCCACCAACCCTCCAGCAGAATCATTCCATGTCTATCGGGAGGTTGACAGATTTCTTTGTCCTATATTTTCTGACTCTCCTTGGTCCTCCTCTCTCCAGAAATGCAGACTCTACGCGTGATTTTAGCAACTTTGGGAATTGGTGCTGTTTCTGCTTCCACTACTACTTTTGCAGTCCAATATGCAGAACTCATCCCTACTATATGCAGGTATAAGAAGTACTAGAAGGCCATATGTCTGCTTTCCAAATGAGACTTTTCTAGAATAATAGATATTTACTGTAAAAATAAAAATGAAAGGTTTAGATGTCAGAGGATTAAAAATGGTGATACAAGTGAATGCAACAACTAATAACCAATAATTATTAAAACTAAGTTCATACCAGAAAATGTGCCATGTCCAACAATGCATCATTGCACTAACCTTGTAAACCACTCTACAGAATTGGTGCTACATTGACGTCTACCTCAATAATGATAAAATAGAGTTTTCAAGCAATCGCCAAAATCAAAAATCAAACAGGGAGAAAGAGAAACAAATATCACTAATAAGGGCTTGCTGGGTGTGTAATAATTGTTTCAGTTTCCCCCAAAAAAATCAAGATGATAAATAAGAATTTGCATGATATATCTCTACAAAATTTTCTCTGTATTGTTATTTACACACAAAGGTCAACAGTTGCAGGAATCAATAATGTGTTCTCAAGAACTGGAGCAGTACTAGCACCCCTCCTGATGACCTTAGTGGTGTATTTGCCCCACCTGCCCTGGATCATGTATGGAGTCTTCCCCATCCTTTCTGGCCTGATTGTGTTTGGCCTTCCGGAAACCAGGAATCAGCCTCTTCCTAACACCATTCAGGATGTGGAAAAGGAGTGAGTAAATCCTGTAGCTGTCACCAGAGTGGGGAGCAGCTGTGTCAATAGCACTGCCATGGGGAAAGGAATGACCCTTTACAGTTTTGTCCAAGTGAGCTCAGACCAGGGTTGTTTGTCTCCATGTCCTTGAATTCACTGGCAGCCTTGCCCCATCCACAGAGGTGTCAGATTCTTTGTGAGGTTGTGAGGTTCTCTAGGTCACAGAGACCATTCTAGACAAGTAGGGTTAGTGGTGAAATAGCCAAAAGTAGCCTCATTATGAATGGTTCATGCTCTCTACCCTTACAAGGATGACACACTCCTAAGGTTTTCTCATAAACTTACTAAAACTGAAATGCTTCACTCTCATCATGCTGCTTTTATCATCCATCAACCCAATGATGCTTGATAAAAATGGGAAAGAAACTCAGTTCTCCTAATGGATATAAACCTGTTCAGTGATTTAGTTAGAATTATGGGACTGGAGTATGGACAAGCTTCTTTGCAGAATGCCACTATGTCTACAGGAAGTTGGTCTGTTGGAATTTTGTGAGATATGTGCAGTTATTCTGTATTTCTTTGTTTCTTGACTTTGTTTTTGTTGGATTTCTTTTTCCAGCACAAAAGATTCGAGGAGAGTAAAGGATGATGATACTTTCCTGAAAACCACACAATTTTAAGACATTCCCAAGAATCGACCCAAAGAAGAGCTAAATAAGGAGGAAAAAATAAAGCTTGATCCTATATATCTATAAACCAGTGAAAATGTAATGTTCAAATGAATGCCTTTTACATTCATAGAACAAAATATATCAATTTTCCCAAAATAATTATTAGTTCTTAATTCCACAAAGCAGCTGTTTATATGGGGGACTAGTTGAAAGCTAGCTCCGAATTCATCTGCAAATTATTAACAGCCAAGGTGTCTTAGAAAAAGCAGCATTCTTTATGTGTTCTAACCATTGCACTCATGGGTATTACCAAAGGAAATGAAATCACTATGTCAAAGAGATATCTACACTTGCATGTTAATTACAACACTATTCCTAATTACCAAAATGTGGAAGCAATGTAAATGTCTAATAGATGAATAAATACAGAATAGTTTGTATAGATACTGAATATTATTCAGTTGTTCAAAATATATTATCCTATCATTTACAACAAAAAGGATGGATCAGGTGGACGTTATGAGAACTGAAAATTGACAAGCATGGAAAGACAAATGCTGCATATCTCACTCATACATAGAGTCTAAGATAAATCGATCTCACAGAAATAGAGCATAGATGATGGTTACCTGAGGCTAGTCGGTTGGATGAGGGATGCAGGTGGGGAAATGCTGGTCAAAGGATATAAAATTACAGTTATATAGAAAGAATAAGCTCAAGAGACCTGCTGTATAGCCCTGTGACAAAAGTAGACAACAATATGTTGTATTCTTTTAAAATGCTTAGAGTGGGTGGTATTATAACTACAAAAAATGATATTTTATGATGTAATTATATGTTAAGTAGCCAAATGTAACCATTCTGTTATGCAAATAGGCATCGAAAACTCGTGTTCTGTATAATAAGTACAATTACCTTTATCTACAAATTCAAAAATAAGTAAATGAATTTGAAAAAGGGAAAAGCACAATAAGGGTGACTAAAGTGATCATATATGATAAATCATATGATGAATTTTTGAAATTACAGACATCAGAATTTGAAATTTCAGAAGTGACCAGCAGTCATGGTAATTCCAGAGAAGATGCAAACATGTACAATCTATGAAATTTTGGCACCAAAAAATCACATCTAAGTTAAAAGATTATGTAATAAATAGTAGTAATTTCCATTTTGGAAATAAACAAATTCACAAACATGATGGCAATGGTTTACTTTTGGTGGTGATAGGTTTTTTTCCCTTGCATTCCTTCAGCTCCATATTTTAAGCAAATGTGAAATATTTGAATTATTATAAGTATTATCAAATATTAAAGCACAACTTGTATGGTAAAAGACTTCAAAATATATGTGTTTGCATGTACTTAATATACATATCATTATAAATAAAGCTACAGTTATGTACAAATCATAAACATTAAGGATAGTTTTCAAGAGTAACACAACATGGGTAATAAATATGTGAAAAATGTAAAAATTGAATTGTGTTAAAAGAAAAATACACTACAATGAAATACCAACTTTCATTTCCAAAAGCAGCAAATATTTTAAAGGAGCCAGTCATACTTGAGATGGGTGAGGTATACTGAAACTGACATTCAAGCAATACTGAGGGAGCTACTAAATAAACCATATTTTGAAGCTGCTAAAAAAATACTTTAACTTAACAAAAGTTTCAATACAATGTTTAAATATTGTAGTTATTGTGAATGGCACTGATCTTATAAGCTCTTTCTCAGCCATGGCATTGTTGGTGTATACAAAGGCTATTGATTTCTGTGTGTTGTTTTTATGTTCTGCAACTTTACTAAAGTCTTCAGTAGTCTGGTAGTTCTAACAGTCTCTTAGTGGAGTCTTTTGGTTGCTCTGTAGGATTGTGTCATCTGCAAACAAGGATAATTGGACTTCCTACTTCCCAAGTTTTATCCCTTTGATTTCTTTGTCTTGCCTAATGGCTATGCCTAAAACTTCCAGAAGTATATTGAATAGCAATAGTGCACATTCTTGTCTGGTTCCAGATCTTAGTGGAAATGCTTTCAAACTTGTAAGATCAATGCCATTCATAGTAGCTACAAAAAAAATTTCACCAAGAATGTGAAAGATCTCTACAATGAAAATTTCAAAACATTAAAGAAATTTAAGAAGATACAAAGAAATTTTAAAATCTTACACATCCATGGCTTATAATTAATATCATCAAAATGACCATTCTACCAAAAACAATTTATAGATTCAATGTTATCCCAATTAAAATATCAAGGACATTCTTCTCAGATCTAGAAAAAATGATACTAAAACTCATAGGGAAATAAAAGAGGCTATGAAGAGCTGAAGCTGTCTTAAGCCACAAAACAAAGCCTGAGAATTCACAATACCAGATTCTAAGACTTACTACAGGGCAGTTGTAATCAAACAGCTGGGTACTGGCACAAAAATAGACATGTGGACCAATGGAACAGAATGGAAACCTCAGAAATTAACCCACACATCCACAGCCAATTAATCTTTGACAAAGTTAAAACCAATTCCTGGAGAAAGGACAGTTTCTTCAACAAATGGTGCTGGGAAAAGTAGATCTTGTCATGCAGAAGTATGAAAGAAGACCCCTACCTTACAACTTATCCACAAATCAACTCAAAGTGGATCAAAATCTAAATCTATGACCTCATACCATGAAATTACTAGAGTAAAACATCAGGGAAACATTGGCAAAGGCAAAGACTTCTTGGAAAAGACACCTGAAATACGGGCAATAAAGACAAAAATAGACAAACGGGATTACACAAAACTAAGAAGCTTTTGCACTGCAAAGGAAACACTTAGGCAAGTGAAGAGACATCGATAGAATTTCGTACAATATTTGCTAACTATTCAATTGATAAAGGAAAAATACAAAAAATCTATAAAGAGCTCAATAAACTCAACAACAATAAAACAACTAATCCAGTTAAGAAATGTACAATGTAAAATTGTAAAATGTACAATGTAGAATTTTTAAAAAAGAAAAAAGCTTCAACATAGGGGCAGTCACTGTCACAAAGCCACTTGAGATACTACTACATCCCACATCAGACTGATGGTTCAAATCCCATCTACTCTACACTTAAAATTCAGCTCCCTTTAATGTGCCTGGGAGGCAGGGAATGATGGCCCAAGTACTCTGGTTCCTGTCACTTATCTGGGAGATCCAGATAGAACTCCTTGGCTTTAGATTAGTCTAGCCCCAGCACTTGCAGGAATTTGGGGAGTGAAGAAGTAGATGGAAAAATTCTCTTCTCTCTCTCTCTCTCTCTCTCTCTCTCTCTCTCTCTTTGTGTATGTGTGTTGCTCCCTCTCTCTCTCTCACTCTTTCTCTCTCTCTCTCTCGTTGTGTGTGTGTGTGGGTGTGTGTGTCTCTCTCTCTTTCTCTTCACTTTCATTCTTGCTCACTCTCTCTTTCTGCATTTCAAATAAAGAAATCATTTAAAAGGCAACTAAAATACTGTCCTACTACATTCAGCAAGCTTTAATGAACTTTCCAATCTACTATGCTAGTTCACATCTTCCACCAATAAAATTTCCTTTTCAATCTAAGTGCTCCCTTTTTCCCATTAACCTATTGCATTGAGAAGAAATCATTCAAAATATATAAATGGTGAGAGTAGAAATCTGTTATTTATTCAAGGACTTTGGGAGAAAGCCTTCAGTATTTCAGTATTAACCATGAGGTTTTTGGAAGGTTTTCTTTATTTTTCCTCTATCAGTTTATAAAATTCCCTTTTATTCCTATAATGCTTAAAGTTTTCATCAAGAACAGATGTTGCAATTTTCTAAAACTATTGGACTGATCACTTTTTCTTTTGAACCTCATAAAATGGAAAATTTAGTGTTTAATTTTTTTCTTTTTCTTGTTTTTTTTTACTTTTTTTAAGCTATATAAGTTTCATGTATTTCATATATGCAGATATAGAAGAAACATAGTGATACTTCCCACCAACCTCCCTCACACCCATGTTCCAGCCCTTCTCCTCCTCCCTTTCCCATTCCCACTCTTAATTTCTACCAAAATCTATTTTCAGTTTACTTAATGATCATAGAGTTAACCCTACACTAAGTAAAAGAGTTAAGCAAATAGTATGAGGGAAAAAAGTGGTTCCTCAACAGAAGATACAGGGCTATAAACAATCATTAAATCTCAAAATGTCCATTTCACTCCTATAGATTACCTTTTAGGCACTCTGTAAGTTATCTCAGATCAGGAAAAACATGTATCTGTCTTTTTTTTTGCAAAAGATGGAATTTCATTTTTTACTGCTGAATAGTGCTCCATAGTGTATATATATTCCATTATATACCATGATTTCTTTTTTTTCTTTCTTTTTTTTTTTTTTTTTTTTGACAGGCAGAGTGGACAGTGAGAGAGAGTAAGAGAAAAAGGTCTTCCTTTTTGCCGTTGGTTCACCCTCCAATGGCCGTCACTGCGCTGATCCGAAGCCCGGAGCCAGGTGCTTCTCCTGGTCTCCCATGTGGGTGCAGGGCCCAAGGACTTGGGCCATCCTCCACTGCACTCCCAGGCCACAGCAGAGAGCTGGCCTGAAAGAGTGGTGACCGAGAACCATGATTTCTTTATCCAGTCAACAATTTATGTACATCTGGCTTGATTCCATATCTTAGCTATTGTGAATTGTGGTGCAATGAACATGGAAGTACAAATAACTCCTTCGGATGCTAATTTCTTTCGGTTTGGATAAATTCCCAGGAGTGGGATGGCTGGATCACATGGTAGGTCCATGTTCAGATTTCTGGGATATCGCCATACTGTCTTCCACAGTTGCTGCACAAGTTTACATTCCCACCAACAGTAGACTAAGGTACCTTTTTCTCCACATATTCACCAGCATTTGTTGTTTGTTGATTTCTGTATGAGAGCTGTTCTTACTGGAGTTAAGTAAAACCTCATTGTAGTTTTTTGTTTATTTAGTAAATATAAATTTCCAAAGTACAGTTTATGGATTACAATGGCTTCCCTCCCATAATTTCCCTCCCACTCACACCCCTCCAATCTCCCGCTCCCTCTCCCATTCCATTCACATCAAGATTCATTTTCAATTCTCTTTATATACAGAAGATCAATTCAGTATATATTGAGTAAAGATTTCATCAGTTTGCACCCACACAGAAACACAAAGTGTAAAATACTGTTTCAGTACTAGTTATAGCATTCCTTCACGTTGGACAACACATTACGGATTGTGGTTTTGATATGCATTCCCTTGATGGAAATGATCCTGAGTGATCCTGAGCATTTTTTCAAGCGTCTGTTGGCCATTTCAATTTCCTGTCTTGAAAAATGCCTGTACAAGTCCTTTGTCTATCTCTTAATTGTTTCTTTTGTTGTTGTTAAATTTCTTGAGCTCTTTAGAGATCCTAGATCTCAACTCTTTATCAGTTGCATAGTTTGTAAATATTTTCTCCCATTCTGTTGGTTTACTCTTCCCTTTGCTGCGTGATTTGAGTATTTCTTTTGTAGTACAGAAGCTTCTCAGCTTGATGTAATCCCCTTTGTCTATTTTTGTTTTGATTGTCCGTGCTTCTGGGGTCTTTTCCAAGAATTCTTTGCCTATTTCAATGTCTGGCAGAGCTTCCACAATGTTCTCCTCTAGTAATTTGATGGTATCAAGCGGTAGATGTACATCCTTGGTCCATTTTGAGTTGATTTTGTATAAATTGTAAGTTTAACGTATTGGTCTTGTTTCATGCTTCTGCATGCAGAGATCCAATTTTCCAGCACAATTTGTAGAAGAAACTGTCTTTGTCCCAGGGATTGATCTTAGCTCCTTTGCCAAAGATTGGCTTGTTGTAGATTCTTGGAAATATTTCTGGGCTTTCCATTCTGTTCGATTGGTCTACATGTCTATTCTTATGCCAGTACCCAGTTAATGTGCTTATAACTGCCCTGCAGTATGTCTTCAAATCTGGAATGGTGATGCCCCTGGCTTTCTTTTTGTTGTATAGGATTGTGTTAGCTATTTGGGGTCTCACGTTTCCATACAAATTTCAGCATCATTTTCTCTAGATTTGAGAAGAATGCCATTGGTATCTGCATTGGGTTTCCATAGGACTTGTAAATTGAGTTCTGTAGTATGGACATTTTCATGATATTATTTTCTTTTTGTATTTATTTTGTTTAATGAGTACAACTTCAGCATTATAGAAGATGATGGAATAGGGAGGGATATCATTGGGAAAATGGCAGGGCAGAGTCACTACTTATAATAGTCACATTGAACATTAATAGCCTCAATTTTCCAGTTAAAAGACACAGACTGGCTGAATGGATTAAGGAACAAAACCCATCTATTTGCTGCTGACAAGAAATACATCTTTCCGGGCCGGCGCCGTGGCTCTCTAGGCTAATCCTCCACCTAGTGGGGCCTGCACACTGGGTTCTAGTCCCGGTCGGGGCGCCGGATTCTGTCCCAGTTGCCCCTCTTCCAGGCCAGCTCTCTGCTGTGGCCAGGGAGTGCAGTGGAGGATGGCCCAAGTGCTTGGGCCCTGCACCCCATGGGAGACCAGGATAAGTACCTGGCTCCTGCCATCGGATCAGTGTGGTGCGCTGGCTGTAGCACGCCAGCCCCAGCAGCCATTGGAGGGTGAACCAAGGGCAAAGGAAGACCTTTCTCTCTGTCTCTCTCTCTCACTGTCCACTCTGCCTGTCAAAAAAATAAATTAAAAAAAGAAAAAAAAGAAAAAGAAACACATCTTTCCAACAAAGATACATGCGGACTAAAAGTCAAAGTTTGGAAAAAGATATTCCATGACAACAGAAATGAAAAAAGAGCAGGTGTGGCCATCTTAATATCAGACAAAATAAACTTTAACACAAAAACTGTTAAGAGAGACAAAGAGGGGCACTATATGATTAAGGGATCAATTCAACAGGAAGATGTAACTATTATAAACGTAGATGCACCTAATTACAGGGCACTGGGTTATTTAAAAGATATGCTAAGGAACTAAAAGGGAGACTTAGACTCCAATACAATAGTATTGGAGAACATCAATACTCTACTGTCAGCAATAGACAGATCAACCAGACAGAAAATCAACAAGGAAACAGCAGATTTAATTGACTCTATAGACCAAATGGATCTAACAGATATCTACAGAAATTTTTGTCCTACACTTAAAGAATACACATTTTTCTCAGCAGTACATAAACCCTACTCCAGGACTGACCACATGCTAGACCATAAAACAAGTCTCAGAAAATTCAAAAAAAATCAAAATCATATCATGCATCTTCTCAGACCACCATGGAATGAAGCTGGAAATTAGCAACTCAGGGATCCCTAGAGCATATGCAAACACATGGAGACTGAACCACATGCTCCTGAATATACAGTGTGTCCTACAAGAAATCAAAAGAGAAATCAAAAAATTTCTGGAAGTAAGTAAGGATAACAACACAACATATAAAAACTTATGGGATACAGCAAAGGCAGTGATAACAAAGTTTATAGCAATAGGGGCCTACACCAAGAAATTGGAAAGGCCCCAAAAAATGAGCTATCAATGCACCTCAAGGATCTAGAAAAACTGCAGCAAACCAGAACCAAAACAAGTGGGAGAAGAGAAATAATTAAAATCAGAGAAGAAACCAACAGAATTGAATCCAAAAAAAAAAAAATTACAAAAGAGCTGCAAAGCGAAGACCTGGTTTTTTGAAAAAATAAAAAATTGACACACCATTGACCCAACTAACTTAAAAAAGAAAATACCCAAATTAATAAAATCTGTGATGAAAAAGGGAATGCAACAACAGACACCACAGAAATAAAGAGTCATCAGAAATTACTACAAAGAGTTGTATGCCAGCAAACAAAGACGGAGGCATCACAATACCAGATTTCAGGACATACTACAGGGCAGTTGTAATCAAAACAGCATGGTACTGGTCCAGAAACAGATAGATAGACCAATGGAACAGAATAGAAACACCAGAAATCAATCCAAACATCTACAGCAAACTTATATTTGATCAAGATCTAAAACCAATTCCTGGAACAAGGACAGTCTATTCAACAAATGGTGCTGGGAAAACTGGATTTCCACATGCAGAAGCATGAAGCAAGACCCCTACCTTACACCTTACACAAAAATCCACTCAACATGGAATAAAAATATAAATATACAAAACGACACCATCAAATTATGATAGAACATTGGAGAAACCCTGCAAGATATATGCACAGGCAAAGACTTCTTGGAAAAGACCCCAGAGGCACAGGCAGTCAAAGCCAAAATTAACAATTGGGATTGCATCAAATTGAGAAGTTTCTGCACTGAAAAGAATCAGGAAAGTGAAGAGGCAACCAACCGGATGGGATAAATTATTTGAAAACTGTGCAACAGATAAAGGATTAATAACCAAAATCTACAAAGAGATCAAGAACCTCTATGGCCAGCACCTCGGCTTACTTGGCTAATCTTCCACCTGTGGTGCCGGCACCCGGTTCTAGTCCCGGTTGCGTCAGTGGATTCTGTCCCAGTTGCTCTCTTCCATTCCAGCTCTCTCCTGTGGTCTGGAAAGGCAGTGGAGGATGGACCAAGTACTTGGGCCCTGCACCCACATAGGAGACAAGAAGGAAGCACCTGGCTCCTGGCTTCAGAACAGCTCAGTGTGTCAGCCACATTGGCCATTTGAGGGTTGAACCAATGGAAAAGGAAGACCTTGCTCTCTGTCTCTCTCTCTCTCTCACTGTCTAACTCTGCCTGTCAAAAAAAAAAGAACCTCTACAACAAAAAAACAAACAACCCACTTAAGAGATGGGCCAAGGACCTCAATAGACATTTTTCAAAAGAGGAAATCCAAATAGCCAACAGACACATGAAAAAATGTTCAGAATTGATGACAAACAGGAAACTGCAAATCAAAACCACAATGAGGTTTCACCTCACCCCGGTTAGAATGGCTCACATGCAGAAATCAAGTAACAACAGATGCGGCAAGGATGTGAGGAAAAGGGGACACTAACCGACTGTTGGTGGGAATGCAAACTGGTAAAACCACTATGGAAGTCAGTTTTGAGGTTCCTCAGAAACCTGAATATAACTTTACCATACACCCAGCCATCCCACTCTTTGGAATTTACCCAAAGGATATTAAATTGGCAAATAAAAGAATTGTCTGCACCTCAATGTTTATTGCAGCTCAATTCACAATAGCTAAGACATGAAATCAACCTAAATGCCCACAACAGAAGACTTTGGGATAAAGAAATTATGGAATATGTATTCTATAGAATACTATACAGCAATAAAAAATGAAATCCAGTCATTTGCAACAAATTGGAGGAATTCTGGAAAACAACATGCTGAGTGAAATAAGCCAGTCCCAAAGGGACAAATATATGTTCTCCTTGATCAGTGACAACTAACCAGTTCATGCCCTAGCTGCTCCTTTTCTGACCCAGCTCTCCACTATGGCCTGGGAAAGCAGTGGAAGATGACCCAAGTGCTTGGACCCCTGCACCCACATGGGAGACCTGGAAGAAGCTCCTGGCTCCAGATGGGCCAAGCCCCACCCATTGCAGCCATTTGGAGAGTGAACTAGCAGATGGGAGACTTTTCTATCATCTCTCCCTCTCTCTGTAATTCTACCTCTCAAATAAATGAATAAATCTTTAAAAAAAAAAGTAAGATTTGAAATCCATGAATCTTTGGAGTCTTCAAAAAGTTCATGGAAAATGCCTATTATGAAAAAACAGTGTATGAATTTCAAAAATTTTACAGCTTATCATTTAATTTTAGGGTTTATCATTTAATCCCATGTTTCCATGAACTATTTGAGGTATCCTACACATTTCCTTTATTCATTTATTAATGGACGCTAGGGTTGACTCCATGGCTTCATTATTGTGAATATTGCTGAAATAAACATGGGAGCGCAACTATTTAAAAAATTGATTCCTGGGCTGGCGCCACAGCTCACTAGGCTAATCCTCTGTCTTGCGGCACCAGCACACCAGGTTCTAGTCCCGGTCGGGGCGCCAGATTCTGTCCCGGTTGCCCCTCATCCAGGCCAGCTCTCTGCTGTGGCCCGGGAGTGCAGTGGAGGATGGCCCAAGTGCTTGGGCCCTGCACCCCATGTGAGACCAGGATAAGTACCTGGCTCCTGCCATCGGATCAGCGTGGTGTGCCAGCCGCAGCACGCCGGCCACGGCAGCCACTGGAGGGTGAACCAAGGGCAAAGGAAGACCTTTCTCTCTGCCTCTCTCTCTCACTGTCCACTCTGCCTGTCAAAAAAAAATTGATTCCTTAATCATTACATAATGCCCTTCAGTACTATTTTAATAGTTTTTGTGTTAAAGTCTATTTTGTCGAGTACTAGAATGGCTACATCTGCTAATTTTTGCTTTCCATTAGTATGAATTATCTTTTTCCAGCCTTTCACTTTCAGTCTGAGAGTGGTAAGGCTCTTAGGTTTCTGGTTTTTCATTTGGGAGATATCACTGCCTTGGTGTAGGGTAGGAGTTTGCTTCCTCTTTAATGAATATTACATTAAAATACAGAATTTTTTGCACTAATCCTAGGTGTTCTTATCTCCCGAAAAGGTGAGCATGTTCTAATTCTAGTGATTAGAAAATGAGTTCATGGAGGGAGGAGGCAAGATGGCGGAATAGGAAGGGAGCACACTGATAGTCCGGGGAGAGATAGTTTAATAAAAGTGGAAATACTGCAGGTTCAAGGAAGAGTAGGGAAGGAAACAGCAGAAGAAACTCTTCCAGAACGCGTGATTCACAGCAGACATGCGTGGAGAGCCTGGGAGCCCACAGTTCAGGACACCAGCGGCAGACTCAACACACCAGCGCTGGAACGCGAGGTGAGCCGAACCTCAATAGCCCGAGACACCGGCAGGCAAGCGGAGAGAGGAGACTAGAGGGAACGACCCCCGGGGGGGGAAGTTCACCAGGTTAACGGGAAGAGAGAGAGAGAGAGAAAAAAAGGGTGACTGGTACGGACACAGGTTTCTCTCTCTCCGCTCACCTCTCAAGGGCGAGCAAGACAAAGAGCAGGCACCATCTTGGACATACGTCATAAGCAGAGCGACCTCAGGTCTGCACCGGCCCTGAGCCTAGCAGAAAAACCTGACTCTGGACGGGGCAAATTAACAGGAGATTAGGACCTAGTAAATTTGTGGTGCTACTGAACTGAGACTGTGAAAAAAGAGACGGTGGGGGAGAGAACTCATGGAATTCACGTGAGCACTCTCCAGAGACACTACAATTCTGTAACTTTGGCAACCCAGTGGGAGACTGAAGGAGAATTTGAGCCCACTCTGAGGGCAGAACAGATTCCCTGTGTGGTCCTTGGGAAAGAGCTTCCAATCTCTGGCTACTGTGGGTATATCATTTGCCTGCTAACTACCTCCAACTTCGTTCAGCTGTGCGGAATTACTTCCCTTTTGAATCAGAAAAAAAAAAGAAAGAGAGAGAGAGAGAGATTTACCACGCCTAACCTGGGAGTGTCACCTTTGGCACACCAAACAGAGCTCTCAGGCCACACCCATCTCAAGCCCTAAGGCTCCATCAAAAACAGATAGTCCACTTAATCTAGAGTCATAGTATAACAAGAAAAAGCACCACAGTGAAGAAACCAAATATCTCCAATATGACAAATAACAAACGCAAAAACTGAGGTAATAAAAACAAGGAAGTCACCATGACGCCCTCAAATGAAAAAGACACCCCAATTCAAGATTATGAAGATGATGAGATAGAAGAAATGCAAGAAGCAGATCTCAAAAAATTGATAAGAACATTAAGAAGTTCTCAAAAACAAATTCTTGAACTACAGAAATCCTTAATGGACAAGATAGAAAACCTCTCTCGTGAAAATGAAATATTAAGGAGGAATCAAAATGAAACGAAACAACTAGTACAACAGGAAACTGTGATAGTGACGGAAGTGAAGAATTCAATAGATCAAATGAAAAACACAATAGAGAGCCTTACAAACAGAATGGGTGAAGCAGAAGAGAGAATATCGGACTTAGAAGACAGAGAACAGGAAAGGATACAGTCAGACCAAGGAAAAGAAGAGGAAATTGGAAATCTAAAACATATTGTCAGGAATCTTCAGGATACTATTAAAAAAACCAACATTCGGGTTCTAGGAGTTCCTGAAGGCATGGAGAGGGAGAAAGGATTAGAAGGCCTTTTTAGTGAGATATTAGCAGAAAATTTCCCAGGTTTGGAGAAGGACAGAGAAATCCTAGTACAGGAAGCTCACAGAACCCCTAATAAACATGACCAAAAGAGATCCTCACCACGACACGTTGTAATTAAACTCTCCACAGTGAAACATAAAGAAAAGATTCTAAAATGTGTAAGAGAGAAACGTCAGATTACTCTCAGAGGATCTCCAATCAGACTCACAGCTGACTTATCAGAAACCCTACAAGCTAGGAGGGAATGGCGAGATATAGCCCAGGTACTAAGAGAGAAAAACTGCCAGCCCAGAATATTATATCCTGCAAAGCTATCATTTGTGAATGAAGGTGAAATAAAGACTTTTCATAGCAAACAGAAATTGAAAGAATTTGTTGCCACTCGTCCAGCCCTGCTAAAGATGCTTAAAGATGTGTTACACACAGAAACACAGAAACACGGTCATCAATATGAAAGAAGGTAAAGGAAGGAAACCAAGGAAGGAAACCTCACAGCAAAAGATCACAGGGAATTCAAAGCATATATTAGAACTTATCTTTGGCAAATGGCAGGGCAAAGTTACCACTTATCATTAGTCACATTGAACGTGAATGGCCTGAACTGTCCAGTTAAAAGACACCGATTGGCTGATTGGGTTAAGGAACAAAACCCATCTATTTGCTGCTTACAAGAAACGCATCTTTCCAACAAAGATCCATACAGACTGAAAGTGAAAGGCTGGAAAAAGATATACCATGCCAACAGAAATGAAAAAAGAGCGGGCGTAGCCATCTTAATATCGGACAACATAAACTTTACCACAAAAACTGTTAAGAGAGACAAAGAAGGGCACTATATAATGATTAAGGGATCAATTCAACAGGAAGACATAACAATTATCAATGTATATGCACCTAACTACAGGGCACCGGTTTATCTAAAAGATTTGTTAACGGACTTAAAGGGAGAGTTAGACCCCAATACAATAGTACTGGGGGACTTCAATACTCCACTCTCAGAAATAGACAGATCAATAGGACAGAAGATCAACAAGGATACAGTAGATTTAAACGACACTATAGCCCAAATGGATCTAACAGATATCTACAGAACTTTCAATCCTACAGCTAAAGATTTTACATTCTTCTCAGCAGTACATGGAAACTTCTCTAGGATTGACCACATACTAGACCATAAAGCAAGTCTCAGCAAATTCAAAAGAATTAGAATCATACCATGCAGCTTCTCAGACCATAAAGGAATGAAGTTGGAAATTAGCAACTCAGGAATCCCTAGAGCATACGCAAACACATGGAGATTGAACAACATGCTCCTGAATGAACAATGGGTCAGAGAAGAAATCAAAAGAGAAATCAAAAACTTTCTGGAAGTAAATGAGGACAACAGCACAACATACCAAAACTTATGGGACGCAGCAAAAGCAGTGTTAAGAGGAAAGTTTATATCAATAGGTGCCTACATCAAGAAATTGGAAAGGCACCAAATAGATGAGCTTTCAATTCACCTCAAGGATTTAGAAAACCTACAGCAAACCAGACCCAAATCTAGTAGGAGAAGAGAAATAATTAAAATCAGAGAAGAAATCAACAGGATTGAATCCAAAAAAAATTACAAAAAATCAGCCAAACGAGGAGCTGGTTTTTTGAAAAAATCAACAAAATTGACACCCCATTGGCCCAACTAACTAAAAAAAGAAGAGAAAAGACCCAAATCAATAAAATCAGAGATGAAAAAGGAAATGTAACAACAGACACCACAGAAATAAAAAGAATCATCAGAAATTACTACAAGGACTTGTATGCCAGCAAACAGGGAAACCTATCAGAAATGGATAGATTCCTGGACACATGCAACCTACCTAAATTGAACCAGGAAGACATCGAAACCTAAACAGACCCGTAACTGAGACAGACGTTGAAACAGTAATAAAGGCCCTCCCAACAAAGAAAAGCCCAGGACCAGATGGATTCACTGCTGAATTCTATCAGACATTTAAAGAAGAACTGACTCCAATTCTTCTCAAACTATTCAGAACAATCGAAGAAGAGGGAATCCTCCCAAATTATTTCTATGAAGCCAGCATCACCTTAATTCCTAAGCCGGAAAAAGATGCAGCACTGAAAGAGAATTACACACCAATATCCCTGATGAACATAGATGCAAAAATCCTCAATAAAATTCTCGCCAATAGAATGCAACAACACATCAGAAAGATCATCCACCCAGACCAAGTGGGATTTATCCCTGGTATGCAGGGATGGTTTAATGTGCGCAAGACAATCAATGTGATACACCACATTAACAGAGTGCAGAAGAAAAACCATATGATTATCTCAATAGATGCCGAGAAAGCATTTGATAAAATACAACACCCGTTCATGATGAAAACTTTAAGCAAACTGGGTTTGGAAGGAACATTCCTCAATACAATCAAAGCAATCTATGAAAAACCCACAGCCAACATCCTATTGAATGGGGAAATGTTGGAAGCATTCCCACTGAGATCTGGTACCAGACAGAGATGCCCACTCTCACCACTGCTATTCAATATAGTTCTGGAGGTTCTAGCCAGAGCTATTAGGCAAGAAAAAGAAATTAAAGGGATAAAAATTGGGAAGGAAGAACTCAAACTATCCCTCTTTGCAGATGACATGATTCTTTATTTAGGGGATCCAAAGAACTCTACTAAGAGACTATTGGAACTCATAGAAGAGTTTGGCAAAGTAGCAGGGTATAAAATCAATGCACAAAAATCAACAGCCTTTGTATACACAGACAATGCCATGGCTGAGGAAGAACTTCTAAGATCAATCCCATTCACAATAGCTACAAAAACAATCAAATACCTTGGAATAAACTTAACCAAGGACGTGAAAGATCTCTACGATGAAAATTACAAAACCTTAAAGAAAGTAATAGAAGAGGACACCAAGAAATGGACAAATCTTCCATGCTCATGGATTGGAAGAATCAATATCATCAAAATGTCCATTCTCCCTAAAGCAATTTATAGATTCAATGCAATACCAATCAAGATACCGAAGACCTTCTTCGCAGATCTGGAAAAAATGATGCTGAAATTCATATGGAAGCACAAGAGACCTCGAATAGCTAAAGCAATCTTGTACAACAAAAACAAAGCTGGAGGCATCACAATACCAGATTTCAGGACATACTACAGGGCAGTTGTAATCAAAACAGCATGGTACTGGTCCAGAAACAGATGGATAGACCAATGGAACAGAATTGAAACACCAGAAATCAACCCAAACATCTACAGCCAACTTATATTTGATCAAGGATCTAAAACCAATTCCTGGAGCAAGGACAGTCTATTCAATAAATGGTGCTGGGAAAATTTGATTTCCACATGCAGAATCATGAAGCAAGACCCCTACCTTACACCTTACACAAAAATCCACTCAACGTGGATTAAAGACCTAAATCTACGACCTGACACCATCAAGTTACTAGAGAACATTGGAGAAACCCTTCAAGATATTGGCACAGGCAAAGAATTTCTGGAAAAGACCCGGGAGGCACAGGCAGTCAAAACCAAAATCAACTATTGGGATTGCATCAAATTGAGAAGTTTCTGTACTGCAAAAGAAACAGTCAGGAGAGTGAAGAGACAACTGACAGAATGGGAAAAAATATTTGCAAACTATGCAACAGATGAAGGGTTAATAACCAGAATCTACAAAGAGATCAAGAAACTCCACAACAACAAAACCAACAACCCAATTAAGAGATGGCCCAAGGACCTCAATAGACATTTTTCAAAAGAGGAAATCCAAATGGCCAACAGACACATGAAAAAATGTTCAAGGTCACTAGCAATCAGGGAAATGCAAATCAAAACCACAATGAGGTTTCACCTCACCCCGGTTAGAATGGCTTACATGCAGAAATCTACCAACAACAGATGCTGGCGAGGATGTGGGGAAAAAGGGACACTAACCCACTGTTGGTGGGAATGCAAACTGGTCAAGCCACTATGGAAGTCAGTCTGGAGATTCCTCAGAAACCTGAAGATAACCCTACCGTTTGACCCAGCCATCCCACTCCTTGGAATTTACCCAAAGGAATTTAAATTGGCAAACAAAAAAGCGGTCTGCACCCTAATGTTTATTGCAGCTCAATTCACAATAGCTAAGACCTGGAACCAACCTAAATGCCCATCAACGGTAGACTGGATAAAGAAATTATGGGATATGTACTCTTTAGAATACTATACCGCAGTAAGAAACAATGAAATCCAGTCATTTGCAACAAAATGGAGGAATCTGGAACACATCATGCTGAGTGAAATAAGCCAGTCCCAAAGGGACAAATTCCATATGTTCTCCCTGATCGGTGACAACTGACTGAACACCAAAAAGGAAACCTGTTGAAGTGAAATGGACACTATGGGAAACGGTGACTTGATCAGCATAGCCCTGACTGTTAATGAACAACTTAATACATTATCCCTCTTAGTAGTTTTTTTGTCCGTTCTACTTAATATGACTGGTTTAATTCTGTAATTATCACACAGTTATTCTTAAGTGTTGAAAAGTAACTGAAATGTGATCCCTGTTAAACATAAGAGTGGGAATAAGAGAGGGAAGAGATGTATAATTTGGGACATGCTCAAGCTGACTTGCCCCAAATGGTAGAGTTAGAAACATAGCAGAGGATTCCAATTCAATCCCATCAAGGTGGCATGTACCAATGCCATCTCACTATTCCAAGTGATCAATTTCAGTTCACAATTGATCATAATGAAAGGACTAAGAGTCAAAGGGAGCACATAAACAAGTCTAGTACCTGCTAACACTAACCGATAGAATAAATAAAGGGGAGAGTGATCCAACATGGGAAGTGAGATACTCAGCAGACTCATAGAATGGCAGATGTCCTAAATAGTACTCTGGCCTCAGAATCAGCCCTAAAGACATTCGGATCTGGCTGAAAAGCCCATGAGAGTATTTCAGGCTTGGAAAGCCAAGACACTCTGGCAAAAGATCTCTGTGAGTGAGATCCCAGTGGAAAGAACAGGTCTTCAAAGAAGGAGGTACCTTTCTCTGAAGGGAGGAGAGAACCTCCACTTTGACTATGACCTTGTCTAAACAAGATAAGAATCGGAGAACTCAGAGGGCTTCCATAGCCTTGCAAACTCATGACTGGAGCATAGGGAGATTACTGATGCCATAGACAGGAGTGTCAATTGGTAAAGTCAACAACAGGAGTCACTGTGCACTTACTCCTCATGTAGGATCTCTGTCCTCAATGTGCTGTGCATTGGGATTTAATGCTATAACGAGTACTCAAACAATATATTTCACTTTGTGTTTCTGTGGGGGTGCAAACTGTTGAAATCTTTACTTAATGCATACTAAACTGATCTTCTGTAAAAAAGAAAGAAAAGAAATTATCAATTCCCAACTTGACTCTCACTGGGATTAAACATGACAATAGGTCTGATCTGATTTCATCATCATTTAAAAAAAATCATCTATTATTTTTCACTTTATGTTTCTGTGTGGGAGCAAACTGCTGAAATCCTTACTTAATGTATACTAAGCTGATCTTCTGTATATTAAGATAATCGAAAATGAATCTTGATGTGAATGGAAGGGGAGAGGGAGTGGGAAAGGGGAGGGTTGTGGGTGGGAGGGACGGTATTGGGGGGAATCCATTGTAATCCATAAGTTGTACTTCGGAAATTTATATTCATTAAATAAAAGTTAAAAAAAATAAAAAATAAAAATAAAAAAGAACATACTAGTAAAAAAAAAAAATGTGTTCATGGAAGAGAGCAGTATCTTCCCGGAATGTCTACTATAGGGACATGCCAGGGAGGCCTCAGTTTTTAGAGAACTCTTGCCTTGCCAACATTCCTCATGTGGTTCAGTAATATCTGACTCCAGTAAGCAAACACGGATTTGAATATTAGTTTTGCCCCTTGCTTTACTGAAAGGTTTCCATAGGATCAAAGGAATGAAATTAACATAGCAGCAAATCTATGCCAACATCTTGTGACAAAAATTTAAACCAAATGCATTGCTATGAAGAAAGCAGAGTTAATGATAGTAAGCACTCAGAGGCACAAATCCCCCCTCCAGCCAAGGAGGTAGTGGTTCCAACTGGGGATTCAACCTCAGCAAAACATTGAGCATTCCCACCTCTTCTCCATTTAAATAAAATATAGAGATTAACATTACCTTAGCTTCTTTTCTCCTGCAAATAACTATGGAGTCTGAAAATTTTTTATAAGCCCGGGTACTTTGAGGATATACTGAGAATTTTACAAGTGGAGTGCGTGATCATGCAGTTTCCTCGTTGCCTGGTCCCTCATTGAACCCCAGTCAAATCCTCCACTAAGTGCCCTGTGTTGGACTTCTGCCAGATTTTCTTAGGGTATATATATATATATATATGTATATATATACTGTTCATACCTAAAAGCCCCAACAACTAAGTGGGAAAAGAATAAAACTCTCCATATTACATTTTTCTATAAAATAAGGTAATTATATCCATCTCAAATAAATACATAGCAGATTCACATAGGAAATACTAATACATTATTCTCATTGTCAGTACTTATATTTCTGCATATTCATCCATTTCCGCATTATTTTAGTGATATATTCCTGTTTGGATGTGGAACATTCACTTTCTATTCATGTCTTCACCTGATTACTATGATACTTCCTCTACTCTAACTTCCCTGTGTTTCCTGGGAGAACTGGAGAATGAGGCACCATGATTTTCTCTTTTTCTTTCTCAGGCACCTTGACACTCTAAGCACTTTCATCATTTCTCAGCCTGAAATCAATGAATAATGAGAATAAAATGCATCAGTTAAACTGAGCAAGGGACTGTGCTTGGAGCAGGAACTAGCTTGGTCCACGTTTTTCTCCATCACTTATACCCTGCATATGCATCCTTTAGCAAGTTACATAATCTCTCTGAACCAGTTTTCTCAGTGACAAAATGAAGATGATAAGAGTAAGAGAGAAAGGAAAGAAAATAAAAGTGATTATGACACAGCTGATCCATAGTGCATATTCAGAGAGTTGTTAACTTTCATTGTCATTATTTATATAATTTAATCATAAATTCTAAATGCTTTGCCTTGATGAGTCCCTTCTCACTGTTATTATGTACTGTTAGTGACTTTTGAAAAATAATAATCTGATTGCTTGGCTCCACTAAGGGAATATGATGTCTCCCAAAATTCACATGATGAAATCCAAACCCCCAGCACTTCAAGATGTGACAACACTTGGAGAAAAGGTTAAATGAGATTAAAGGGGCGGCGTCCTGATCCACCTCTTATGAACTGAAGATAAGATCTTGTGACACTGACTACATACTAGTTCCTTCTCTCTTGCCCCATAACCTTGCTTCACGATTGCAAAACTCTTGAAATCACGGCCACTGGTATGATTGAAGGGAAGCAGAATCTCAGTTACCGGCAGTCAGCATTTCCACTCAACATTCCTCTTTGCTTTATTTTAACTAAGGAGTCTTTTCATTAACCTTGAGTCAGAATGCACTTCTAACCAGGAAAAAGCCATATTCCATTGTTTGGGAGACGCACCACCAGGCACTTCACTTGCGAGTCTCCAACATCCCTTCTCTGAAAACAAACACAGACCACTGGGAATGCTTACTTTAGATCACGTGGAGATTCCATCCAGCTGAAGGTCCGCTCAGCTCTTGCAAAGCTCAGGGGTCAGGATCATTCAGAGAAGTGTTTTGAGCAGGATCAGCCATCAGCAACTGAACATCAAAAATTACATCTGTGAAAATTTTTAAGCTGTTGGCTGCCAAAATCAAAGAAATTGTCTCTGCTCTCCTGCAGTGCAGAGACTGGGCCTATTGAGGAGAAAGTAGGGTCAAGAGCAACACAGCACTAGTGGACTTGGAAGCATTCTCTTCCTCTGAACCTATCTCCATAGTCACTGTGCTTCACCTTGGAGACAACCTGCTCAGCCTCAATGGGATTTGATGTGCTCCTGGATCAAGCTGGAAGTCTGGGGAGATTTCAGATCCTTCAGATTGCCTTCTTTTTTGTCACCAGTATGATAACATACACTCATATTCTGTTGGAGAACTTCACTGCAGCCATCCCTGGGCATCGCTGCTGGGTCCCCCTCCTGGACAACCACACCACCTCTGGCAATGACTCTGACATCCTCAGCCAAGACGCCCTCCTGAGAGTCTCCATCCCGCTGGACTCAAACCTGAGGCCAGAGAAGTGCCGTCGCTTCATCCATCCCCAGTGGCAGCTCCTTTACCTGAATGGGACCTCCCCGAGCACGAATGAGCCGGACACAGAGCCCTGTGTAGACGGCTGGGTGTACGATCAGAGCTCCTTCTCCTCCACCATTGTGACTAAGGTAAGAGTCCTCATTTAAATCTCCTGCATATAAGTACCAATGCCAGCGCACTTGGTAAAGTGATAAGTATAAATACACAACCGATCAAAAAGATACGGTATGTGTCGATGAGATTTCACAAATAAGACCAGTGTAAGCAACTAATGAAGGATAGAATTAAAAGGGAGAGAATGATCCTGCAGGGGAAACAGGACACACAGCAGACTCATAGAATGGCAGCATTCCTGCCTCAGAATCAACCCTTGGGACATTCGGATCTGGCTAAAGGGTCCATGAGAGTCTCACAGGCATGGAAAGCCATGACACGGTGGCAAAAAACAATCTAAATGAAAGATCCTGGTGAACAAGACCCCAGCAGAAGGAACAGGCCATCAAGGAGAGAGGCACCTTTCTCTGAAGGGAGGAAGGAACCTCCACTGTGATACAGCCTTGACTAAACAAATTCAGAGTTGGTGAACTCAAGGGGCTTCCATAGCCTAGAGAGCTCATAGCAAGAGTCTCGGGTGATTGCTGACGTCATAAATAAGAGTGCCAATTGTTAAATCAACAACGGGAGTCACTGGGTATATGCTCCCCACGTAGGATCTCTGTCCTTAACGTGTTTTACTATGAAACTTAAAAACAACACTACTAGTCGAACAATACCCTATACCTTGTGCAGTTGTGTTAGTACAGCCTGTTGAAATCCTTGCTTAGTATATACTAACTATATCTTCAGTATATGAAGGTAATTGAAAATGAAACTGGATGAAGGGTGGGTTGGGAGAGGGAGTGGGAGAGGGGAGGGCCACGGGAGGGAGAGAGGTTGGTGAGGGGAAGCCACAACAATATACAAGCTGCACTTTGTAAATTCACATTTATTAAATAAAAAAATAACTATATAACAAACAAAAAAAGAAAAAGTAAAAAAAGAACTTAATACTTTACCCTTTTAGTATTTTTTATGTTCTACTTAAAACTATTGGCTGAACTCTGTAATTAATACACAATTACTCTTAGGTGCTTAATTAATGCTATAACTAATACTCAAATAGTATTTTATACTTTGTGTTTCTGTGTGGGTGCAAACTGTTGAAATATTTACTTAATCTATGCTAAATTGATCTTCTGTGTATAAAGATAATTGAAAATTAATCTTGATGTGAATGGAAGTGGAGAGGGAGTGTGAGAGGGGAGTGCTGTGGGTGGCAGGGAAGTTTTTTTTGGGGGGAAGCTATTGCAATCCATAAGCTGTACTTTGGAAATTTATATTCATTAAATAAAATAAAATAAAATAAAATAAATCTTCTGCATATAAAGAAGTAGTGAAGGTTTTGGGGGTTAACACGAAGCATGGACTGGGAGTTGAGTCCCTAGACAGATATTGTCAGCCTTTTCTTCATTCCTTCAGAAGGTAGCAATTGTTTACCTATACTACAATATATTGTACACCAGTATTGAGATTAGTCAATCAAACTAACTAAACATAAACTTGTGTATACATATGTCATATATCACTTAATCTAGTGAGGATAATTATGCCATTTAAAAAGTAATTGAAGGGCCGGCGCCACGGCTCAATAGGCTAATCCTCTGCCTCTGGCGCCAGCACACCGGTTTCTAGTTCTGGTCGGGGCACTGGTTTCCGTCCCGGTTGCCCCTCTTCCAGTCCAGCTCTCTGCTGTGGCCTGGGAGTGCAGTGTAGGATGGCCCAAGTCCTTGGGTCCTGCACCCGCATGGGAGACCAGGAGAAGCACCTGGCTCCTGGCTTCGGAACAGCACGGTGCGTCGGCCACAGTGGCCATTGGAGGGTGAACCAATGGTAAAGGAAGACCTTTCTCTCTGTCTCTCTCTCTCACTGTCCACTCTGCCTGTAAAAAAAAAAAAAAGTAATTGAAAGCTTTTACCCAAATGTTATGCTAGATCAGTGGCTCTCAGACTTACTGAAAAGTGATGCACAGAGCAAGTATATCAGAACCTCTAGGTGATTCAGGAATTAGTATTGTTGAAGCTCTTCAACTGATTTGATGTGTGCCTACTACAAATGGCCAACAGATAATATTTTCAAGCTGGTCAATGTCACTCACTACCCATCAGGGAAATGAAAATCAAAACCACAATAAAACATCAATTCACCCCTGTTTGAACTGCTATTATCAAAAAGACAGAAAGGAAAAAGTGATGTCCTAGATATAGAATAAGGGAAACACTTATTCACTGTTGGTGGAATGTAAATTGGCATAGACACTATAGCCACTATAGAAAACAGTATAGAGATTTCTGTAAAAACTACAAATAGAACTGCATATGACACAGCGATCTCACTACTGTATGACTCAGCAATATATACTGGGTATATATCAAAAAGACACAAAATTATTTATTAAAGAGATACTTGCTCCACCACAGTTATTGCTATTCACAATAGTCAAAATATGGAATCAACCAAGGTGCCCATCATCAAGTGAATGAATAAAGGAAATGTGGTTCATACATACATGGAATTTCATTCATTCATCCTGTCATTTGCAGCAAAATGATGGAACTGGAGTATATCATGTTACATGAGATAAGTCAGACACCAACAGGCAAATACTGTAAATGTGGGAGTTGAAAAACACCACCAGTATGAACACAGTATGTTAATAACTAGAAGATAGGAGATATGAGAGGCATTCAAGGAGTTTGCATTTAAAAATGTGAAAAATTTGGAATGGTTTATAGATTGGGACAAATATTTAGAAATAGTGGAAGCTCGAGGCTGGCACCGTGGCTCACTTGGTTAATCCTCTGCCTGCAATGCTGGCATCCCATATGGGTGCTGGGTTCTAGTTCCGGTTGTTTCTCTTCCAGTCTAGCTCTCTGCTGTGGCCCGGGAAGGCAGTGGAGGATGGCCCAAGTGCTTGGGCCCCTGCAGCTGCATGGGAGACCAAGAGACGCACCTTGCTCCTGGCTTAGGATTGGCGCAGCTCGCTGGCCATGGCGGCCATATGGGGGTGAACCAACGGAAGGAAGACCTTTCTCTCTGTCTCTCTCTCTCACTGTCTAACTCTGCCTGTCAAAAAAAAAAAAAAAGAAATAGTGGAAGCTGATTACAAGGGTACATGTGATCTCTGTACAAAGCTAAAATTTTTGTTTTGTAAATTTAAAACTATTCTGATATAAAAAGTTTTTAAAACCATACAAAAAATTATTGTATTAATTAAGTATATATTATTAAGTGACATGTTAGTGATATGATGAAGGAAGCTTCCTAGAAAAAGAAAAACATGGGCTTTTCCTCATTGTTTCAATTTTGGTAAGTGAAGATTTCTAAAATTAAATTTTCATATTTTTAATTATGATATCTGAAATGTGTTGACATTCCTGCAGCAAAGGGAATTTGTTATCAAAGGGAAAGTGACTAAAGACACGTAGATACATGGTTACAGATTATTGGAGGGGTATGAGATAGACAGCAATTACATTTGAAGGCTTGAAGTAAGTTCAGTATTTTTAGTCTATGGGCAACCAGAGGAGAGCAATTTTAGATGAAGCTGAAGAGGGAGGCAGAATCCCATAACAGGTGAATGTGTATATCATATGTAGAAGTTGGTTTCAGGTTCCACCAAAGGGTCTACGCTTTCTTAAAACTCTGCTGTGCTATTTTTCTCTTCCAGTGGGACCTGGTATGTGAATTTCAGTCACTAAAATCAGTGGTTCAAACCCTGTTTATGAGTGGGTCACTACTGGGAGGTCTGATGTTTGGCCGTCTTTCAGACAGGTGAGTGTCTTCTCACTTTCTTTTGGGCTGTTGATCAAATGATGCATGCACTCATTTATTTTGGAAATCTTTGAGGTTTTTATGCTGTGTGCATTATATTGTGCTACATACTGACTTCTACTTCTGATTTCAGAGTGCTACAACCAAACATAGGTATTATTATTATTATTATCATTACTATTATTTATTAACAAATAAAAGTATTTGGTTGTGACCTGGACATTATAGTTTGATGTGATAAATCTGTTCTTTGTGTGCATGAAGGAAGACATAAGAAGCCATCTAAATTAGATTCAAACAAATTTCAGGAGTGATTTTCAGAGCATATTTCAAGATACGAAGTTTCTGAGTTGGAGTTAGTTAAACAAAAGGAAAGGAAGGGGAAATGAGGCAGAAGTTGCCTTCATGCTCAAAGGGACAAAACTGTGAAGCAGTGTGATTGGCCTTGCCAATGGTCTGAAACACCTAGACCCTGTGAGAAACATGGGCACTTTTAGACTGGTCATCCTTTTGTACCTATGACATGGGTACACCTGTGTAGTGGTAGTCACCATTACAGAATCTGTTGGTTGTAAAGCAAAATGCTCCTGGTGGGGTGGTAAGACATTACACTCGTACACGGAGAGCTGGACCTTCTGAAAGAGCTCCAATGGGTAATTTTTGCAATCATAAAGTGTAAATAATATTAACAATATAGACCGATATTGTTAGGGTATGAGAAGTTTGGGACTTCTTGTGTACTGGCAGAGTGCTTCCAAAAGGAGGCAGTCAACCAAAACCATGCCTAGCACTCAAGCATGTCTCTCACAAATACACTCAAGGCACTACAGATTCTTAACGCCATCAGTTGCCTTAGTTAAAAGGTATGACCTTTGAGTTTGCACAGTTAAATAATACATGCATAGAATTCACTTGCCCCTAGTTTTCAGACTCACATTACTACAATTCAAATTGCAGGATGAGTGGATGAGTAAATAAATGGAACAGTTTGAAGAAGATGTCAATAAGTTTTCTTGAAATGTAAATTCAGATTGTACCTATAAACTGTAGAATGAAAAATGTGACATATAATGTTTATTTGTTTATTTTCATCTACTAAAAAGGCAGAATGACAAAGTGAGAGAGATCTTTCATTGCTGGTTGACACACAAGATGCTGAGCCTGGCCAAAGCTAGGAGCTTAGCATTCTATCTGTCAGGTCTCCCATGTGAGTTGCAGGTACCCAAGCACTTGAGCCATCATCTGCTGTCTCCTGGCATGAATTAGTAGGATGCTGGGTCAGAAGTAAGTTAGTCTGAACTCAAAGTGGCCTTCCAAAATGGAATGCAGGCATCCAAGGAGCAACTTGCCCAACTGCACCACAATGCCTGCCCCACATATAAACTCATACTCAGCAATAATTAAAACAAGCTATCATCACACATTAACACAGAGAAAAATTATATGACATAGGATTAAACACTATATGATTCCAATTTTAAAAGTCAAAAACAAATTAATAAATGGTATTAAAAGTTGTAATTTCAGATAACTTCAGTGGGAATAGGGAATAAGAGAGGGCACAACATGGGATTCTTGTGTGAAAATAATGTTCTATTTAACTGGGACTCATTAAATACATATCTTTTGTTTTGTGAAAGCTTTACCTTGATAATACAGTGATAAATACAAGTCTCTTGATTTCAGTCTTCACTGCTCTAAACACAATACACAAACTCAGTGTACTCAATACATATTTCTGTGTAGCAAATATCTGAGATAATTTCCCATATTACATTTTCCTTTATATGGTTTCACATGGAGTAACAATGATGGCTGGCTGAGAGATTGACAGCATTCTCATATCGACAGGAAGGCTTACACCTGTGATTTCTCATGTTGACAAAAATAATTATTCTACCAGTTCATCAATGCAATGTTCCAGTTATTAAATATTTATCCTAAATTTCAAGACATGTCATCTTTTGTCAAGCTTTCCATGTATTTATTTATCTTCCTAAATTATCTTATTTCTTAGGTATGGCCGGAAGGCGATATACACGTGGTGTCTCCTCCAGACAGCCATCGCTGACACCTGTGCAATCTTTGCTCCCACCTTCGTTGTTTTCTGCATATTTCGCTTCTTGGCTGGGTTGACTACCATAAATATTATGACAAATGCTTTCATTCTCGGTAAGTCAGTAACTTAAGACTTTTGTTGCACCTAAGCATTGAGTTGCCCTTGAAATTGCCCTTTGTCTGAAACTGTCGTTGTGTGTATGTTTTCTTCCAGCAACAGAGTGGACAGTGCCCAAATTACAATATATAGGAATAACACTGATACTGTGTTCCTACAGTATTGGGCAGATGCTCCTGGGAGGATTAGCTTTTGCCATTCGAGACTGGTACACACTGCATCTGACTGTGTCTATACCCCTGTTTGTCCTTTCCTTGCTCTCCAGGTATGTACAACCATAGAGGAGGCTATGGTGGTAGCACACAGAAAAATCCTGACACTTAAGATCTGGTTAGTATTGGCTTGACCAGGAACCATGGTCCCTGTTCATACTGTACTTTGATAAACAAAAGAAGGCAAAGAATGATGCTCTACTGGGGAGGCTGACATCACAGAGGTTCAATAGAAACAGAATTATTTATGAAATAAGTTTAAGAGAAAAAATAAGCTTAGTTATGAAGCAAATACTTTTTGAACTTTGGAAAGCAATACATGATGGCGATGATTTCATGGCTTTTTCCCTGTAAGTAACATTGTATGAAAGAAAATGATAAGGAATTTATAAGTAAGAAATAGTAAGAGTATGTTTTCTCCCGCACTAAGAATTGACATGGAGGTAGTGTTAGGGAAAATTGGAAAATAGGACCTCCAAAAATTAGATCCTCAATAAATGCAACACAAAACTAACAAAAAAAAGGCTGAACCAACTTTTTCAGAAATTCAGGGAATCATTCAAAAAAGGCAGGAATCCCATTAGGAATAGTGAGTTTGTTGTATTTTAAAATATCCTAATTCTATATTCTACTTTCCAGCTATATTATAGCTTTGGAAAAAAATTGCTTGTATTCTTGATATTAGAAGGAGAAGAACACAGTTTGAGTTGTTTCATAGCCTCATTCACAAAGAACTATCATTATCTGATCTGTGTGATGATTCGCCTAGGAACTCATTTGGAAGACTATATTTGAGCTGACTTAAAGTTGCCCAGAGTAGAAACAAAACCCACTCCACAGGAGTGTCTGAGGCAGAGTTTCTGGAGTGCAATGGGGCTGTGGCAGAGATGTTGCAGAGCATAGAGATACACAATAACCTTATAGAAATGGGAACCAAGCACACATCATTCGCCATCCCAACAATCAGGATTAACATTAAGCCAAAAAGGACACTGCATGGCAGGAAAATAATAAGCAGGAATCCCACTCATGCCACAGAGATCTGAAGCATTTTTTGCTGGAGATGCCTGCACCCTTCACAGGCCTGGGCCCATTTGAGGGACCTTCTGGATTACTATATGGCTGCATTGCCCCAGGGAAATATCCCAGTCCATATTATGCCTTCCCCTACTCAAACTCTTGCTGCACATATGCCTTCTCAAGAACCCATCCACACAAGGTCGTGTAAAGTAGCCAAGAGCTGCCCCAAGGTATTCATCCAACCCAGTCCCACAAACCAACTGAGTTAACATGCCTACTCTCCTATTGCCCCAAGAAGTACCTGGGCAACATGTATTAGGATGCAAAATCCACTGAGGCTCCTGAAAAGCAGTCGGGCAGCCTTGTCCGTCTTCCTGTGTAACCAGGAAATAGCCAGACAGTCTGATCTTGGTTATTCAGCCTCCTGAGGCCCTGGGCAGCAGTCAGATGGCCCCACCCCATCACGCAGAATCCGAGGAAGAATCTAAGCAGCCCCTCCTACATAACCATGGCCCTGGAAAGTGGCCAAATAGCTCATTCTAGGAATTTTGGACCACTGAGGCCCTCAGAAGTAAATGAGTTCCCCAATCCTCTTATCACTGACCCAAACGAGGAGCTGGGCAGTGTACTCTGAGCTGGTCATCCCCAGGGGCCCTGGAAAGGCACACACATAGCCCTGGGACTTTGATGAGCACCCCAGCTATGCCCCACTACCAGAAATATTGTGCTATACCCACCTGAGGCCCACACCCATAGGACATTTGGAAACTGATAATGCTACTCCTCTGCTGCCATAACAGCCATGCCTCACCTGAATGGACTAACATAAGTGGCTCTAGTCCCATACAACCCATGGAAACTGATAAGCATACAACACCTAAAGCTATGGCCAGAGTAACCAGTGAACCTACCCCAACCAAGACAACTAAACCCCACATGTCATACAATTCCACAACTTCAACAGCCTAGGTCACCAAGACACCAACAGACATTGCCAAAAATGTGAGCCAGGCTGGCTCAATAGGCTCATCCTCCACCTGTGGCGCCAGCACACCAGGTTCTAGTCCCAGTCGGGGCGCCGGATTCTGTCCCAGTTGTCCCTCTTCCAGTCCAGCTCTCTGCTGTGGTCCAAGAGGGCAGTGGAGGATGGCCCAAGTCCTTGGGCCCTGCACCCACATGGAAGACCAGGAGAAGCACCTGGCTCCTGCCTTCAGATCAGCGCAGTGCACCAGCCGCAGTGGCCATTGGAGGTTGAACCAACGGCAAAGGAAGACCTTTCTCTCTGTCTCTCTCTCACACAGTCCACTCTGCCTGTCAAAAAAAAATGATAGCAGCCAAAGAAGCTACACAGATGCTATGTCAAATACCTGGAACCAAAGCAAGCAAAGCTACTCTACCAATACCCTAGTATATATCAGGAGAAAATCTTTTACTATGAAAGTCCCTCTAAAATATTAATAATAAGAACAATTGATCAACCATACAAACAACATAGGACACAAGTCACATGAAAAAAAAAAAAAAAAAACAAGATAATGTGATGCCACGAAAGAAACACTCTAACTCTCTATCCACAGACCCCAAAGGGAAGGAAACTGGTGGATTTCATGAAAATGAATTCAAACTAATGACTTTAAGGAAAGTCAATGAGACAGAAAATAAAACACAGAAAATTAGGAAGACAATATTCAATGTCAGTGATAAATTAAGCAGAGAGAGAAATTTTTAAAAAGGGGACCAAAAGAATTATTTGAGCTAACGACTTCAGTAAATGAAATTAAAATAGAAATAAAAGCCTCAACAGTAAACTACACCAAGCAGAAGAAACATATACAAAACAATTTCAGAGGTCTTTTGAAATACCATTGTCGCCGGCGCCGCGGCTCACTAGGCTAATCCTCCACCTTGCGGCACCGGCACACCGGGTTCGAGTCCCGGTCAGGGCGCCGGATTCTGTGCCAGTTGGCCCTCTTCCAGGCCAGCTCTCTGCTGTGGCCAGGGAGTGCAGTGGAGGATGGCCCAAGTACTTGGGCCCTGCACCCCATGGGAGACCAGGATAAGTACCTGGCTCCTGCCATCGGATCAGCGAGGTGTGCCGGCCGCGCCGGCCATTGGAAGGTGAACCAACAGCAAAGGAAGACCTTTCTCTCTCTGTCTCTCTCTCTCTCTCACTGTCCACTCTGCCTAACAAAAAAATAAAAAATAAAAAAATAAATAAAAAATAAATACCATTGTCAGACAAAAAGAAAAGGGGAAAAATCAAAAACAACAAAAACGTACATGAGTTAAGTAGGACTTTTCTCCTTAAAACTCATGCAAATGTTTAAACTCTGATGTCTTAATATTAATGGTTGATGGATAAAGGGTGGAGACCAGATCTAATTGTGGCAGGTAGGAGGCAGTTCCGGTGGGAGTTGCTTTGGTCATTAAGGCTAGGTCCTCAGAGATCATTCTGATGAGAAAGTTGATTATTATTTAATTTCAAGTTTGGTGTCTCCTCTCTCTCCCTCTCTCTCTCTCTCTCTCATTCCTGCCCATAACATGATTATTGCCAGATAAAATCCCAAGCTAGTTGGAAATGTTCTACAAAACCTCAAACTGGGTCCACTCGCTTGACGTGCAGGAAGTCATTCACTGACGTGATGGTAATGGAAGAAACTCTTTTTATTGCAAAGTGCAGGGCAAGGAGATGGGCAGTTATTGTTTAATTCTCAGGTTTCCTGAGGAGTGAATGATGAAGATTCTTTTTTATTTGTATTTATTTTATTTATTTGAAAGGCAGAGCTAGAGAGAGACAGAGAGACAGAGAGACAGAGTCTTCCATCTGCTGATTCACTCCCCAATGACCGCAATGGCCGGAGCTGTGCCGATCCAAAGCCAGGAGCCAAGAGCTTCCTCCAGGTCTTCCCATGTAGATGCAGGGGCCCAAGGACTTGGGCCATCTTCTACTGATTTCCTAGGCCATAGCAGAGAGCTTGATCAGAAGTGGAGCAGCGAGAATTGAACTGGCACCCATATGGGATAACAACAATGCTGGCAGCAGCTTTACCCACTACACCACAGCGCCAGACCCAGTGCATCATCATTTCACAGCAGCAATAAAGCCAACAACATATTATCATTCCTATACCTACAATGAAAGCCAGAGAAATTAGTAATTTTTCCCATAAGAAGACTTTCAGTCCCCAACCAGGAGTAAAGCCGTTGGCTAAGACTTTAGACATAACATTAATCTGGGTGTGTGGAACTGTTATCTTAGGATACATTAAGTATCATCTATCAGTGCCTTACTGAGAAAAATTACATTCTCCAACCCTAACCCTTGATCAAAGATACAGAGCAAGTACTCATACCAATGGAAGGCACATGGTCTATCTTATTTTTTTTTTTATTTTTTTTTTTTTATTTTTTGACAGGCAGAGTGGACAGTGAGAGAGAGAAACAGAGAGAAAGGTCTTCCTTTTGCCGTTGGTTCACCCTCCAATGGCCGCCGCGGCCGGCGCGCTGCGGCCTGCGCGCTGCGGCCTGCGCACCGCGCTGATCCAATGGCAGGAGCCAGGAGCCAGGTGCTTTTCCTGGTCTCCCATGGGGTGCAGGGCCCAAGCACTTGGGCCATCCTCCACTGCACTCCCTGGCCACAGCAGAGGGCTGGCCTGGAAGAGGGGCAACCGGGAGAGAATCCGGCGCCCCGACCGGGACTAGAACCCGGTGTGCCGGCGCCGCTAGGCAGAGGATTAGCCTACTGAGCCACGGCGCCGGCCGGCACATGGTCTATCTATGAAGCAAGTTTGGGAAATTGGCAGAATTCTGTATAATTTTCCCATCTTATTTAAAGCTAAGAAGGCCCAAAATATAACTTCCCTCTCTGTCTCAGGGGAAGCCAAGGCTACCATTTTTTGTTTCCTTACTTAGAGTCAGTGTCAGTGTTTACTCTTTTTTTTTAAACTTTTATTTAATGAATATAGATTTCCAAAGTACAGCTTATGGATTACAATGGCTTCCCCCCCATAACGTCCCTCCCACCTGCAACCCTCCCCTTTCCCACTCCCTCTCCCCTTCCATTCACATCAAGATTCATTTTCGTTTCTCTTTATATACAGAAGATCAGTTTAGCATACATTAAGTAAAGATTTCAACAGTTTGCTCCCACACAGAAACATAAAGTGAAAAATACTCTTTGAGTACTAGTTATAGCATTAAATATCAATGTACAGCACACTAAGGACAAAGATCCTACATGAGGAGTAAGTGCACAGTGACTCCTGTTGTTGACTTAACAAATTGACACTCTTGTTTATGGCATCAGTAATCACCCTAGGCTCTTGTCATGAGCTGCCAAGGCTATGGAATCCCCCTGAGTTCACCAACTCTGATAATTTTTAGACAAGGCCATGGTCAAAGTGGAAGTTCTGTCCTCCCTTCAGAGAAAGGTACCTCCTTCTTCGATGACCCATTCTTTCCACTGGGATCTCACTCGCAGAGATCTTTCATTTAGGTTTTCTTTTTCCAGAGTGTCTTGGCTTTCCATGCCTGAAATACTCTCATGGGCTTTTCAGCCGGATCCGCATGCCTTAAGGGCTGATTATGAGGCCAGAGTGCTGTTTAGGACATCTGCCATTCTATGGGTCTGCTGTGTATCTCACTTCCCATGTTGCATCATTCTCTCCCTTTTTGATTCTATTAGCTAGTATTTGCAGACACTATTCTTGTTTATGTGATCCCTTTGGTTCTTAGTCCTATCATTATGATCAATTGTGAACTGAAATTGATCACCGGGACTAGTGAGATGGTATTGGTACATGCCACCTTGATGGGATTGAATTGGAATCCCCTGGTATGTTTCTAACTCTACCATTTGAGGTAAGTCAGCTTGAGCATGTCCCGAATTGCACATCTCTTCCCTCTCTTATTCCCACTCTTATATTTAACAGTGATCACTTTTCAGTTAAGTTTCAGCACTTAAGAAGAATTGTGAATTGATTACAGTATTCAACCAAAAGTATTAAGTAGAACAAACAAAAAAAAATACTAAGAGGGATAACATATCAAGTTGCTCATCAACAGTCAGGGTGAGGGCTGATCAAGTCACCGTTTCTCATAGTGTTCATTTCACTGTAACAGGTTTCCTTTTTGGTGCTCAGTTAGTTGTCACCTATCAAGGAGAACAAGTGGTATTTGTCCCTTTGGGATTGGCTTATTTCACTCAGTATAATGTTTTCCAAATTCCTAACAGGGATCACTTTTCAGTTAAAATTTAAACAGCTAAGAATAATTGTGTGTTAATTACAGTGTTCAACCAACGGTATTTTTTGTTGTTGTTCTAGTGCCGTTGTTTACTCTTTTTTTAATATTTATTTTTTTATTTATTTGGAAGCCAGAGTTACAGAGACTCATAAGCCAAGTGAGAGGTCTTCCATCCACTGGTTCACTCCCTAAATAGCCACAATAGCTGAAGCTGGGCCAATCCAAAGCCAGAGCTTTTTCTGGGTCTCCCATGTGGGTGCAGGGGCCCAAGGACTTGGACCATCTTCTACTGCTTTCTCAGGCCATAGCAGAGAGCTGTCTTGGGATTGGAGCTGCCAGGACTTGAACCAGCACCCATACAGGATGCTGGCACTGAAGGAGGCAGCTTTACCTGCTGCACCACAGTGCCAGCCCCAGGTGTTTATTCTCTTACCTCCTCTAAGGCAGAAGGTATGGTAAGGACTTTGAGTTAAAACCTTTTGTTTGTGTGTGTGTGTATGTGTGTGTGTGTGTGACTGGCTTATTTCACTCAGTATAATGGTGTCCAGTTGCATCCACTTTGTTGCAAATGATAGAATTCTATTCTGCCACTGTGTAGTATTCCATAGTGTATATATACCATAACTTCTTTATTCAGTATTCAGTTGACAGACATCTGGGTTGATTCCATATCTTTGCTAATGTAAATTTAAGATTAACCCTACACTAAATATAGAGTTCACCTAATAGTATGACAAAAAAAGAAAAAAATAAAAAAAACAAGCAAACAAAAATAATTGCTCCTCAACAGTCAAGACAAGAGCTGTTCAAAATCATTGCATCACAAGTGCCGGTTTTCCTCCTACGGATTACATTTTAAATACTCTAGTAGTTACCACAGATCAGAGAAACCATATGGTATTTGTTTGGGGTGTGTGTGTGTGTGTGTGTGTGTGAGACTGGCTTATTTCACTAAGTATAATGTCCAGTTGCATCCACTTTGTTGCAAATGATAGAATTCTTTTCTGCCACTGTGTAGTATTCTGTAGTGTATATATACCATATATATACACTGATGGACATCTGGGTTGATTCCATATCTTAGCTAATGTAAATTTAGCTGCAATGAACAGGGGGGTATAGATCATTCTTTCATATGCTGATTTCATTTCCCTTGGATAAATTCCCATGAGTGGGATGGCTGGGTCATATGGTAGGTCTATATTCAGCTTTCTGAGGTATCTCCATACTGTCTTCCACAGTAGTTGCACCAGTTCACATTTTCACCCACAGTAAATGAGAGTGCCCTTTTCCCCATATCCTGGCCAACATTTGTTGTTTGTTGATTTCTGTATGAAAGCCATTCTAATGGGGGTGAGGTAAAACCTCATTATGGTTTTGATTGGCATTTCTCTGATGGTTAGTTATCCTAAGTATTTTCTCATGTGTCTGTTGGACTCAACTGGAAATCTCAAAGTCTAAGGAATTTAGGACTTTGATTCTCTGAAAACCTGTCAAAGATGCCAAGAGGGCTTAACATATCTGCTCAAAATAAGATCCTTTATCATTGTGAAATAATGCTCATCCATTTAGTCAGGATGATTCAACCACTGATAGACTATATTTAACCATAATGATCATTCAAATAGTTCAAAATAAGTACATATCCAGAAATAACTCTCTTAGACTCAATTCTTTGCATACAATCAAAACTTAATAGACGGTAGAGAATACAAGAGGTTACCTAAAATACAAACCAGTGTTTCCTTTGTCAGTCACCTAACAGGGAAATAAAAACCTTCAATAGAAAAAACAGTATATGAAATTACCCCATAACTTAGAACACTTTAACAGAGTCAGAATCAGGAAGAATAAAAAGAGCTTATAGGAACTGACTATAAAATTGACAGAAAACTACCAATTAAACGTCAACCATTAAAAGGAAGTGTTGCCATTTTTAAAAAAATTCAAAATTAAAGATCAATATATTTCCAGGTATTTACCAGCGTATTGATATACATATATTTTTAAAACTTCATTGCTCTAATAGATCAGAATCCAATTTTATGTTAGTATATCTGTGATATAAATGTTCAATCTTTAGAAAACCCTGTAAACAACATTTTTTAAATGAATGTCAATTTTATCACACACAAATTCCTCTTAGAAGATTTATGCCCTCCAAACTTTCTGTAACATGTGAATACCTTCTACAACTTACTTAAACTTTTAGTTTTTGCCCTAAATTTTCCCTTTTAGTCTAAAAAAATATAGTCATTCTACTTTAGGACAAAAATTCGCACAAGCAATTCTCATTCCTTCTTAATGTTCCAAATCAAAAGTACATTTTCATACATGCAACTTCCTTATTTCTTCCTCCCATATCTACTTTACATGACTTACATTTTGAAATAATCCTTTAAAAATCTCAAGACAAAGAGTTCTAATGAAAGAACATACAAAATTCCAACCTTAGTTATTTTCTATTTCTTAAGATTTATTTATTTATTTGTTTGTTTAAGAGGTAGATTTACAAAGAAAGGGAGAGAAAAAGAAAGAGGTCTTCCATCCACTGGTTCACTCCCCAAATGTCTGCAACAGCTGGAGCTTGGCCAATCCAAAGCCAGAAGCCAGGAGCTACCTACAGGTCTGCCATATGAGTGCAGGGACCCAAGCACTTGGGCCATCTTCCACTGCTTTCCCAGACCATAAGCAGAGAACTGAATTGGAAGAGGAGCAGCCAGGACACAGACTAGTACCCATATGGAATGCCAGTGACAAGTGGAGGCTTAACCTACAATTCCACAGTACTGTCCCCAATCTTAGTTATTTTCAAGCAGTCTTAAATTACTTTTCATATATGGAAAATTTATGAAACCCTATTTGTTAACAAACCCAGATAGTCTTTTTGTAGAATTTAAGATGCTAAGAGTGCTGAAGTTTATATTTAGAACATTTATCTCATTTACATTTACCCAAATTACACTTAGCAACTATATCTAGATGACTTAAGAAGCTTGGCGATTAGATAAGCATTATTATCATTTTAAATAATTTTCTTGTCAAAGAAAACAATTAAAGCTAATTCATTGTACTTAATTCATGGAACACAATGAGTACTGTGGCTTCATCTGAATTACTTGTTCTTAGGTCATAATTATACCTTTATGATTTCAAATAACTAACAAAGACAAGCATAACATTTCTTGACTAGCAACCAGGCACAAATGTTCATTAACAGCTTTTTAAAATGTCCTTTTTTCACATTTAAAGCAGATCATTTATCAAAGATTTACTTAAGTTATGTGAACCAACAGGTATTTTGATCAATACATTTTTTTTTCTGAACCACTCTGTATTGGATTGTTTTGCAAGAGAAAGGCATTCTCACAACCAGATTTTCACTGTGTAGCTGGAGATGTTGGAAAAGACCCCAGAGGCACAGGCAATTAAAGCCAAAATTGAAAAATGGTATTACATCAAATTGATAAGCTTCCATACTGCAAAAGAAACATTTAGCAAAGTTCAGAGGCAACTGACAGAATGGGAGAAATTATTTGCAAACTATGCAACTGATAAAGAGATCAAGAAACTCAACAACAACAACAAATAACGATTCAATAAAGAAATGGGCAAAGGACTTAAAAGGCATTTTTCAAAAGAGGAAATCCAAATGGCCATTAGACACATAAAAAATAATCATGGCCAGCACCTCTGCTCAATGGGCTAATCCTCTGCCTGCGGCGCTGGCACATCAGGTTCTAGTCCCGGTTGGGGTGCCGGATTCTGTCCGGGTTGCTCCTCTTCCAGTCCAGCTCTCTGCTGTGGCCTGGGAGTGCAGTGGAGGATGGCCCAAGTCCTTGGGCCCTGCACCCCATGGGAGACCAGGAGAAGCACCTGGCTCCTGGCTTCGGATCAGTGCGGTGCGCCGGCAGCAGCGGCCATTGGGGGGTGAACCAACGGAAAAGGAAGACCTTTCTCTCTGTCTCTCTCTAGAGCACTGTACACTCTGCCTGTTTAAAATAATAATAATAATCAGGATCACTATCCATCAGAGAAATGCAAATCAAAACCATAATGAGGTTTCCCCTCACCTCAATTAGAATGGCTTTCATGCAGAAATCAACAAACAACAAATGCTGGTGTGGATGTGGGGAAAAAGGTGCAGCGAATGTAGAAGACATTACAGATATACCTCAGAAATCTGAATATAGACCTGCCATATGACACAATCATCCCTCCTCTGGGAATTTACCCAATGGAAATGAAATCAGCATGTGAAAGAGTTGTCTGTTCTCCATGTTTATTGCAGCTCAATTCACAATAGGTAAAATATGAAACCAACCCAAATGTCCATCAACTGAAGAATGGATAAAGAAATTATGGAGTGGGGCCAGAACTTTGGCACAGCGGGTTAATGCCCTTGCCTGAAGCACCAGCATCTGATACAGATGCCCATTCTAGTCTCAGATACTCCTCTTCTGATCCAGCTCTCTACTATGGCCAGGAAAATCAGTGGAAAATGGCTTAAGTCCTTGGGTCCCTGCACCCACGTGGGAGACCTGGAAGAAGCTCCTGACTCCTGGCTTCAGATCAGCACAGCTCTGGCCATTGTGGACATCTGGGGAGTGAACCAGCAGATGGAAGACCTCTCTCTTTCTGTCTCTACCTCACTCCGTAACTCTGTCTTTCAAATAAATAAAATAAAACTTTAAAAAAAGAGAGAGAGAGGGCTCCAAGATGGCAGAATAAGGAGGGAGCTCATTTATAGTCCAGCAAAAGATAGTTTAATGAAAGTCAAGATACTGTAGTCTCAGGGAAGAGTTAGGGGAAAAACAGCAGAGGAAACTCTTCCAGAATTAGAGGGACATGGTGGACATATGTGGAGGGCACAGGCACCCACGGTTTGGGACCCCACCTGCCAAGTCTACGCACCAGCACTGGAAAGGGAGGTGAGGCAAAACCACAGTAGCCAGAGACACTGGCAGAAAAGCAGCAGGAAGAGCCTAGAGGGAACGAGGCTTGAAACCCTATGGTGGAAAGTACACCAGCCTAACTAGAGGAGAGAAAAAAAAAATAAAAGTGATCAGTATGGACACGATTCTCCATGTCCATTCACCTTACAAAGGCGAACAAGACAATAGAGCGGGTGCCATTTTGGTCATACATAACAGATGCACCAGGTCGGGACTGTGCCCGCCCTCAACCAAGAAGAAAAACCTGACTCTGGTGGAGAGAAATAACAGGAGACTAAGACTAGTGAATGTGTGGAGCTTATGAACCGGGACTGTTAAAAAAAAAAAAACTGAGGGTGTGTGGGGAGAACTCACAGTGTGGTTGAGATATGAGTAGTCTCAGTGGGAGACACCACAAACTCGGTAGCCTTGGCTACCTGGTGAGAGACATTGCAGGGGAATCTGAGCTTCCACTGAGGACTGCACTGATCCTTTGTGTGGTCCTTGGAACAGAGCAGACGAATATTATACCCACTGGGGCTAGCACTCAGGCACTTATTGTCATCAAGGAGAAGAACTCAGCTGAGTGGAATTACTTTCCTTCTGAATTATAAGAGAGAGAGAAAAAGACAGAGAGAAGAGAGATTTACCACACCAAACCTGGGTGTGTCAACTTTGGCACACCCTTAACCCTGAAGAACTCTACAAGCCACACCCACTAGAACTGAACAGAGCCACACCCACCACAAGCCTCTAGAGATTCACCAAAAGCAAACAGTCCACTTAATCTAGAGTCACACTATAACGAGAAAGCCACCACAGTGGAAAAAAAAAAAAAAGCAAAGAAAGAAGAAACCAAAGAATATCTCCACAAAGCCAAACAACAAATGCACAAACAAAGGAAACAAGAACAAGGAAGACAACATGACATTCCCAAATGAACATGACACTCCAATACAAGATTATGAAGATGATGAAATAGAAGAAATGCAAGATACGGATTTCAAAACTATTATGGGCTGGCACCGTAGCTCAATAGGCTAATCTTCCGCCTGCGGTGCCGGCACCACGGGTTCTAGTCGCAGTCAAGGCACCAGATTCTGCTGTATGGGATACAGCAAAGGCATTGTTAAGAAGAAAGTTTATAGCAATTGGGTCCTACATCAAAATATTGGAAAGGCACCGAATAAACCACAGCTGAGAAAGAACTTCTAAGATCAATTCCATTCACAATAGCCACAAAAACAATCAAGTACCTTGGAATAAACTTAACCAAGGATGTCAAAAATCTCTATAATGAGAATTACAAAATCTTAAAGAAAGAAAGAGAAGAGGATACCAAAAAATGGAAAAATCTTCCATGCTCATGGATTGGTTGAGTCAATATCATCTTAATGTCCATTTCCCAAAAGCAATTTATAGATTCAATGCAATACCAATCAAATTACCAAGACATTCTTCTCAGATCTGGAAAAAATGTTGCTGAAATTCATATTGAAGCACAGGAGACCTCAAATAGCTAAGCAATATTGTACAACAAGAACAAAGCCAGAGGTATCACAATACCAGATTTCAGGACATACTACAGGGCAGTTGTAATCAAAACAGCATAGTACTGGTACAGAAACAGATGGATAGACCAATGGAACTGAATAGAAACACCAGAAATAAATCCAAACATCTACAGCCAACTTATATTTGATCAAGGATCTAAAACCAATTCTTGGAGCAAGGACAGTGTCTTGATCAGCCCTCATCCTGACTCTCAAGGAAAAACTTACTATTTTATTCCTTTAGTATTTTTTTTGTTCTACTTAATACCATTGGTTTAACTCTTCAATTAACACACAATTATTCTTAGACCTTTAAAATTAACTGAAAAGTGATCCCTGTTAAATGTAAGAATGGGAATAAGAGAGGGAGGAGATGTACAGTTCAGCACATGCTCAATCGGACTTACCCCTAAGGATAGAGTTAGAAATGTGCCAGGGGATTCCCAAAAAGACAATACCATATGTTCTCTCTTATCTGTGATAATAGAGCCCCTAAAAGGTAATCTATAGAAGTGAAATTGATACTTTGAGATGCAATGACTTTGAACAGCCCTTGTCTCTGCTGTTGACGAGCAGTTTTTTTTCCATATTATTTGTTAAACTCTTTACTTAGTATAGAGTTGACCATGTGTATATGAAAATTAGAAAACACTAATGAAAAAAATTGAAGAAGACATCAAGAAATGGTATGACCTCCCATGTTGATGGATTTGAAGAATTTACATTATCTAAGTGTCCATATTATTCAAAGTTATTCACAGATTCAATGCAATCATCATCGAAATACTAATAACACTCATCACAAAATTAGAAAAACAATAATAAAATTAATATAAAATACAAAAAACACTGAATGGCCAATAAATAGTGAATATTAAGAACACAACTGGTGGCCGGTGCCGCGGCTCAATAGGCTAATCCTCTGCCTTGTGGCGCTGGCACACTGGGTTCTAGTCCCGGTCGGAGTGCCAGATTCTGTCCCGGTTGCCCCTCTTCCAGGCCAGCTCTCTGCTGTGGCCAGAGAGTGCAGTGGAGGATGGCCCAAGTCCTTGGGCCCTGCACCCCATGGGAGACCAGGATAAGTACCTGGCTCCTGCCTTATGATCAGCGCAGTGCGCTGGCCGCAGCACGCCAGCCACGGCGGCCATTGGAGGGTGAACCAACGGCAAAGGAAGACCTTTCTCTCTGCCTCTCTCTCACACTGTCCACTCTGCCTGTCAAAAAAAAATAAAAATAAAAATAAATAAATAAATAAAAATTATTTTAAAAAAAAGAACACAACTGGATACATCACAATACAGGATTTCAAAACATACTATGGCTCTTTTGTAACCGAAGTCTCATGTTACTGACATAAAACAGACTTATAGATTAAATGGAATAGAACTTTAATATGTATAGGTAATTTATTATTTTGAGGAAATTTTCTTCTAGTCCTAAAGGTTGTAGTTTTTTAAGTATTTTTGTCATGAAAGGGTGTTGATTTTATCACTTTTCTACACAATCGTGATGATTATGTGGTTTTTGCCTTTCATTCGGTTATTCTGTTATATTACATTGATCAATGTATGTATATTTTTATTGTTTGTATATTGAGCCATCCTTGCACTCCAGAATAAATCCCACTTAGTTTTTGTACATAGCAGTTTTAATTTGCTGTCTATTTCAGTTCTCTAGTCTTTTTGTTGATGATTGTTGCATCATTCATCAGGAATATTGGTCTATAGTGTTCTTTTTTGTGGTGTCAGAGAGACCATATGATATTTTTTTCATAACTGGCTTATTTCACTATGTATATTGCTGTCCAGTTGCATCAGAATATGAAAATCATAAAGACAGAAAGTAGATAATGACCCCTAGAAGTAAAGAAGGAAGGACTATGGAGAGATTGTTAACATGTATAGGATCTTTTTTAGAGGATGATGAGAATTTTCTGGAATCATGGAGTGGTGATTTTGCAAAACTTTGTGATTATTGTTTAAACCACTGACCTGTGTCCTTTGAAATTAACTTTGTGATATATGAGTTATATCTTAATAACAAACATTTTAACTCAGACCAGTGACTTACATTATTGCTCATTCCTCACTGTTTTCTAAGATTACTTAAACACTTGGTGATGATCAGATATATCCCTCCCCTTAGGAAGACAGTCCAATGGAGGAGGCAGGTTTGATTAGAAGTTACCTTACTAGAATTTGTAATGCTTGTATTAAATGGAAGAGGAAAGGAACCTCAAGTTAAAGCTAAGTGACAATTAAACAATTGAGTGTTAATTGGTCCTTTGTTGTGTTCTTTCATCAGAAGGCTGGTGGAGTCTGCTCGGTGGCTGGTTACAACCAATCAGCTAGATGAAGGCACAAAGGCACTTAGAAGGGTTGCACGCATCAATGGAAAAAAGAGTGCTGGAGAGATCCTGACCATTGAGGTGATCTGGAAAGGGGAGTTGGGTACTGGGATAAAATGCCATGAACTCACAATCACCCTAGTCTGGATTCCTGGAAACACTGCAAACCCAGAATTAGAATTCTCTGGATGGGGTGTCACAACTCTGTCCTGATTCCCTGTGGATTCATCATGTGCAAAGGAGGATTAGGAATTAGTTGATAAAAAGGAAAAGGAAAAGCATTTCTTACAGCAAAGTGATTGATAGAGGCACAACAAATAGATATCCTCATATCAACTATGAAAGTAAATACCTTATAGAATAAAATGTGCATAAGGAAAAAAACAAAGATTCTATCCTCTGGCTCCAAATTATTTCAATACTCTGACATGATAAATGAATTGCAACATGCCAAATGTCCCCAGAAAATCTTATTTCATTATAACTCACGTTAAAAGTCTACAATCTTAACATTAAAATGAGGTTCACATGTGGATGAGACACATGTAGTTCTATTTTTTTTTTGACAGGCAGAGTGAACAGTGAGAGAGACAGAGAGAAAGGTCTTCCTTTTTTGCCGTTGGTTCACCCTCCAATGGCCGCCGCGGCCGGCGCACTGCGGCCAGCGCACCGCACTGATCTTAAGGCAGGAGCCAGGTGTTTCTCCTGGTCTCCCATGGGGTGCAGGGCCCAAGGACTTGGGCCATCCTCCACTGTACTCCCGGGCCACAGCAGAGAGCTGGCCTGGAAGAGGGGCAGCCGGGACAGAGTCCAGCGCCCCGACCGGGACTAGAACCCAGTGTGCTGGTGCCGCAAGGCAGAGGATTAGCCTAATGAGCCACGGCAACGGCAACATGTAGTTCTCTAACTATAGCATATTTGTATTTGTAGATCTTTAGAACTGAAGAGACAAAACGCCTGTCCTCAAGACATCTAACAAGCAATGAAAATGCAAGCATGGAATAACCACTGTAGACATCCATAGTCCAAATAGGGGAGAGATGTGAGACTGTGAGACACAAAGGAGCCCAGAGTAGTTATAAAATCCAGTTGGACAAATGTTAAATATTCCTTGAGTAGGTCTCAAGGCATGGAAAATGAAAGAAATGTGACTTTAAGCTATATCCCCCTGACTCCTAGATACAATCTCTGAAATGTGGTTCCTATTTCATTAAAGACAAAAATGTTTGCAGTTGAATGGTGTTCTCAGGGAGTTTCCCACCAGTAGCATTTTGGGGAACTCATGATCCTTTCATTTTGCATTCTTATTTTCAGTCAACTTGGCATTGTTTCTTTTGATAAGTATTTCTCAAAAACTGTGTGGATCTCCTATGAATCTTATTGTTGTTTATTTTATTAAGCAAAGTCCACCCTAGCAAATACCTTTGAGATAAGCTTGTATCTACCTTGGTTTCCTGCTGAGATGACGGAGAGGCATTGCATCTAAGTACCTGTTTGATTGAGAGGCACATTCTTAATTTCTTTAAAGGGCCCTTTATTTCTGAATTATACACTGACCCTTTGGTGTTTTCTATGAGATCTTGATAAAAACCATGTATGAGGTGATGGATATGCTAATTGCCCTGCTGTGATCATTATACAATGTGTACATGTATCCACATTTCACCTGGTATTCCATCAATAAGTCCTGTCACTGTGGGTCCATTAAAAATTAACTGAAACTTTTTTTAAAGAGAAACATCATACATTCACATGCTGGACTTTATCACTTGGCTAGGGTTTATCTCCACACCATGTTTTCCTGACAGCACTTCAAAGCCAATTCTAAATGTTAAAATGTCTAAATTTGCCACTTGGAAAGGCTGAGAAATAGAAGGACAATACAAAACATTAATGGAAAGTACATAGTATGAAAAAGCAATTATGCCTGAATTTCAAAAAATGTTTGCTCCAAAATAAACTTATCTTTTAATCTCATTTTTTCATGAGAGTTTGAGGTAGAAACTTAAGTTTCCTGAAGAAGCTCTTATTATTTCTTTTTGCTGACAATTTTTTCCTCAGTTTCTCTTTATCCCTTGCTTTTATTATTAGCAATATGAAGAAATCAAGAGACATCAATACTTGGATTGGAAATTTTCTTAGCTGAAAGCCAAGTTCATTAAGTCCATGTCATGTTTTCCACCTAACTAGAGTTAATGATCTTGTTAAATTTCTGCCATATTTTTTAAAGATTTATTTTTATTTATTTGAAAGACAGAGTTTCAGAGAGAGAGAAAGAGGTCTTCCATCCACTGGTTCACTCCATAGATGGCTGCAAAGGCCAGAGCTGTGCCCATCTGAAGCAAGAATCCAGGAGCTTCCTCAGGGTCTCCCATGTGGGTGCAGGGGCCCATTCCAGCAGAGAGCTGGAATGGAAGAGGAATATTCTTCCAATAAATGGATATGGGATGTCTTTCCACATATTTGTGCCTTCAGTTTCTTTCTTTCATCAATGTTTCATTATTTTCACTGTAAAAATATTTCAAATACAAAGTTAAATTTATTTCTGTATACTTTTCCTAGCTACTGCCCATGGGACTACTTTTATCACTTCTTTTTCAGTAAGATTTTTAATGTATAAAATTGCTTTAATTTTTACATGTTGATTTTATATCTGCAAACAGGAAATTAACTATCTCCTTTCTAATTTATAGTTTTTTATTTCTTTATTTTTGCTAATTGCTATAGCCAAAACAGTCTTATTCTAATAAGGGAAGGACAAGTCTCTCTTGCTCAGTGGATAGGACAGAAATCTTGAAACCTGAGCAAGTTCCCTTTGGCTTTTCCCTTTATAATATGTATTTTTTCTTTTTTTTTTATAAATTTTGACAGGCAGAGTTAGTGAGAGAGAGAGAGAGACAGAGAGAAAGTCTTCCTTTTTTCCATTGGTTCACCCCCCAAGTGGCCGCTATGGCCAGAGTGTTGCGGCCAGTGCACTGTGCCAATCCGAAGCCAGGAGCCAGGTGCTTCCTCCTGGTCTCCCTTGTGGGTGCAAGGCTCAAGGACCTGGGCCATCCTCCACTGCCTTCCCGGGCCACAGCAGAGAGCTGGACTGGAAGAGGAGCAACTGGGACAGAACCGGTGCCCCAACTGGGACTAGAACCTGGGGTGCCGGCACCACAGGGGGAGGATTAGCCTAGTGAGCCATGGTGCCAGCCTATATTATATATCTTTTAATCAATGCTTTTTGCCCCTTATGAGTTCAATATTTTGTAACAGGCTTTTTTCTTATAAAATTCCTCTGAGGTCCTATCTCTCATGATACATTTTGTAACTTTCCACCCAAGAGATAGATTACTTATAGTCCACACACCTCACTACTCAGAAGTGTCCATGAACATAGTAAACATCATGTCTGTCTCATTCTCTGAGACTCACCATTATGCCTTACAGACATCTCATAAGTGCTTGTTGTTGGTTTTATTGTTGAAGTTCGTGAGATCCGCCATGCAGGAGGAGCTGAACAAAGCCCAGACCAAAACTTCAGTTATTCACTTGCTCCGTGCACCCAAACTGCGCATGATAATATGCTTCTTGAGCTTCATAAGGTGAGTTCCATTGGTTGATGATTAAATTTCAAATATTGGAGATGCAGATGACTTTATTCTTTCAAAAATATTAGCAGAATTTTTGGTGACAAGTGAATACATAAGAGAAAAGAAAGTGATATAAAATGTTTGTTTTAAAGTGCCACATTGTAGGATAGCCTAACAGTGTAAGATTCACCTAACCTTACTACTTAGATGTATTCCAGCACAGCGTGTATCACTGGAGAGTAGGATGAAGAGAAGCTTTAGCATAAAATATACTTTCACCTTTTAAAATGTTTTACAGACAGAAAACTTAAACAAGTGAAAAACACAAATCTTAAGTATTCATCTATATAATATTTTATTGTCTTTAGTATTTTACTTGTTTAATACTGCCACATTCACTTAAAATATAGACATTATATAAATCCACATATATACTATTTTATCTTGAAAAGAGACATTAATATCAAAGTGAGAGATTCATTACAATGATCATAACATAGCAAAAGAAGAGTATATTGTCATTTACATGGTATGATTTAGTGAACCAGTATTTATAACTAAATACCAAATGATATGCCATCAACACAATTTTTATACTAGATATATATCTAGATAGATAGATAGATAGATAGATAGATAGATATTACCATCCACAAATAGGAGAAAGCATGTGATATTCTCAGGAGAGGAATAGTTGGGTCATATTGTAAATCCATTTTTAGTTTTCTGTGGAATCCCACCCTGTTTTCTGTAATATTTGTACCAAATGATATTCCCACGAAGAGTGTATCAGGATACCTTTTTCCCTAAAATCTTAGCAGCATCTGTTATTTGTTAATTTTTAGATGATAGCCATTCTAACTAGAGTGAGATAATACCTCATTGTGGTTTGTATTTGCATTTCCCTGATGGTTAGTGATCTTGGGCATTTGCTCATGTATCTGTTGGTCATTTGTACTTCACTCTTAGAAAATTTCCTGTTCATATCCTTTGCTCATTTCTTAATTGGGTTATTTGTTTTCTTGGTTTTGAGTCTGTTGAGATCTTTATACATTCTGGATATTAATCCTTTATTGAATGTATAGTTTGCAAATATTGTCTCTCATTCTGTCAGTTGCCTCTTCAATTTGCTGTTTCTCTTCCTGTGCAGAAGCTTCTTAGCTTGATGTAATCCCATGAGCCTATTTTTCCTTTCATTCTCTGTGCTACTGAGGTATTATACAAGAAATCTTTGCCTAGACAAATATATTGTAGTATTTTCCTTATGTTTTCCCCTAGTATATTAATGATGTCATATCTTTAATTTATATTTTTGATCCACTGTGAGTTTATTTTTGGTTACTCTATAAGGTAAGGGTCTTGTTTCAAACTTCTGTGTATGGGAATACAATTTTCACATCACATTTATTGAAGAGACTGTCATTTCTCCACGGATCAATTTTAGACCACTTATCAAGGATTAGTTGCACTGCTTTTCCAGGCCACAGCAGTGAGCTGGGTTAGAAGTGGAATATCCTGGACTCGAATTGGCACCCATGTGGGATGCCAGAGCTATAGGCAGCAGCTTTACCTGCTATGCCACAGTGCTGCCCCCCACAACAGTCTCTTAAGTGCAGTCCTTGGTCCCCCTCTATGAAGGATCATATCATCTACAAACAGTAATAATCTTACTTCTTCCTCTTCAATAACTATCCCTTTGATTTCTTTTTCTTGCCTAATGGCTCAGGCTAAAACTTCCATAATTATAATAATCATAGTGAGGGTGGGTATCCTTGTCTGGTTTCAGACAAGCTTTCAACTTTCCTCAGGTCAATATAATGCTGGCTGTGGGTCTGTCATGTACTGCCTTGACTTTGTTGGGGTATGTTCCTTCTATATCGAGTTTTTTAATGTTTTTACAAAGAAAGGATGTTATATTTAATTAAATGCTTTGTCTACATATATTGAAAGAATCATATGATTTTTATCCTTCATTTTATTGATGTGATGTATCATGTTTATTGATTTCTGTATGTTGAACCATCCCTGCATGCCTAAGATGAATCCCATTTGGGCAGGGTGGATGATCTTTTTTGTTGTGTTATTGGATTAAATTTGCCAGTATTCTGTTGAGGATTCTTGCATCTATGTTTATCAGGGATATTGGCCTGTAGTTCTCCTTATTGCTGTATCTGTCTCTAGCTTTGGAATTAATGTAATGCTGTCCTCACAGAATGAGTTTGGAACTGTTCCCTCCCTTTCAATTGTTTTGAATAGTTTAATAAGAATTGGTGTTAGTTCTTCCTTATTTGGTCGAATTCAGCAGTGAAGTCATCAAGTTCTGGGCTTTTCTTAGTTGGGAGGCTCTTCATTATAGATTCAATCTGAGTTTTGTTATTGGTCTATTCAGGTTTTCTATCTTTGTGCCTCATTTGAAGTAAATTATGTGTCCAGAAATCTACCCATTTTTCTAAATTTTCCAATTTGTTGACATATAGTGGTTTGCAATAATTACCAATGGTTTTTTTGGTATTTCTGTGGTATCATTTGTAACATGTCCTTTTTCATCTCTGATCTTATTGAGTTGTCTCCCTTTTTCTGGTTAGTTGGCCCAACAGTTTATTATTTTTGCTTATTTTTTCAGAAAACAACTCTTCTTCATTTCACTAATCTTTTGTAGGTTTTTATTTCTATTTTATTTCTTTCTTCTCTAATTTCTATTCTTTCTTTCCTTCTACTAATTTTTGGGTTTAGTTTGTTCTTATTTTTCTAGGTCTTTGAGATGTGTTGTTAGATCATTTATTTGAAGCCATTCCAGTTTCTTAATGTAGCACTAATTACTAGAAATATTCCTGATAACACTGCTTTCCTGTATCTCCTATGTTTTGATATGTTGTGCTTTCAATTCAATTTGTTTCAAGAAACTTTTTTTATTTCCCTTTTGATTTTTCTATGATCCACTGTTCATTCCGGGACATGCTGTTCAGTTTCCACATATTTGTATATTTTCTAGAGTTTCCTTCATTGTTAATTTCCAGCTTCATTTCACTGTGGTCAAAAATATGCATGATATGATTTCAATTTTGTTCAACTTGCTGACACTTGTTTTATGGGCTGTGTATGGTCTATCCTGGAGAATGTTCAATCCACTGATGAAGAGAATGTTTACTCTGCAGCTGTGGGGCAAAATGTTCTGTAGATATCTATTAGGTCCATTTGGTCTATAGTGTAGAATAGCTCTGGTTTTTTGTTTGTTTTTGGTCTGGTTGATCTGTACATTGATGAATGTGCAGTGTTGGGGTCCTCTATTATGTTTGTATTAGAGCTTATGGCTCCCTTTTTTTTAACTTTTATTTAATGAATATAAATTTCCAAAGTACGATTTATGGATTACAATGGCTTCCCCCCAATACCGTCCCTCCCACCCACTACCCTCCCCTTTCCCACTCCCTCTCCCCTTCCATTCACATCAAGATTCATTTTCAATTATCTTAATATACAGAAGATCAGCTTAGTATACATTAAGTAAGGATTTCAACAGTTTGCTCCCACACAGAAACATAAAGTGAAAAATAATAGATGATTTTTTTTAATGATGATGAAATCAGATCAGACCTATTGTCATGTTTAATCCCAGTGAGAGTCAAGTTGGGAGTTGATAATTTCTTTTTTTTGGCTCCCTTTAGATCCATTAACATTTGTGTTATGAAACTGGGTGCCCTGACATTGAGTACATATAAATTTATGATAGGCACATGTTTTGTTGAATTTACCACTTAATCATTACATAATGACCTTCTTTGTGTCTTTTAAGAGTTGTTGTTTTAAAGTCTAATTTGTCTGATGAGTATAGCTACTCCTGCTGCTTTTATTTTTTATTTTCATTTGCATCAAATATCTTTTTCCATGCTTTCACTTTCAGTCTCTGTGTATCTTGATTGGTGAAGTTGTTTCTTATAGGTAGCATATAGATGGGTCTTGTTTTTTAATCCATTCAGTCAGTCAGTGTCTTTTAATTGGAGAATTCAGCCCATTTACATTCAAGGTTATTATTGATAAGTAATTACTTGGTCTTGATGTTTTCCATAAATATCCCTACTTTTTAACCACCTTTGTTCTTTGACTAGGAGGTTTTCTGCCTTCACAGTCTTTCATACTGCTGATCTATGTGAAGCACATCCTTAAGTATCATTTGTTAATCTGGCTGGGTGGTGAAAAATTATTCCAATTTTTGCATGACTTATAGGGTCTTTATTTCACCTTCATTTATGAAAGAGAACTTTACCATGTAAAGTATTCTGGGTTGGCAGTTTTTCCTTTTAGGACTTGGTCTATATCTCTCCATTTTCTCCTGACCTGTAGGGTTGTTGTTGAGAAATCTGTCAATCTGATGAGAGTTACCTTAAAGGTGATCTGGCATTTCTCTCTCACACATTCTATATTTTGCTTTTGAAAGTTTGGTTATAATGTGTCATGGTAAGAATGTTTTCTACTCGTGCTTATTTGAAGTTTTATGAACTTTCTGTATTTGAATGTCAATATCTTTCTCCAAACTGGAGAAATTTTTGATATTGTTTCATTGCATAAGTTTTCTAAGCCATTCTTTTCTTTGTATTCCTTCAGGATCTCGTAAGACTCATATATTTAATTCTTTGATGATATTGCATAGATTCCAAACACTGTTTTCATTCTGGTTTTCTTGTCTCTCTTTTGGTCTGCCTAAGACGGTTTTAAAGTCCTATCTTCTTGATCCAATATTCCTTCTTCTGCCTCTTCAAGTCTATTGCTAAGATTTTCCAAGGTATTTTTATTTTACTTTTTGAATACTTCATTTTCAATAGTGCTGTTTGGTTCTTTTTCAATAGCTCTATATCTTTGCTGAATTTCTTATCATTGCCTATACTTATTTTCTAATTTCATTTAACTGTTTCTCTATATTTTTAGTAACTTTACAATCATTCTTTTGAATTCTTTTTCAGGCATTTTGTCAGTCTCCCCTTCATATTATTGTGTTCCTTTTGGGGAGTCATATTGCCTTCTTGTTCATACGTCTTGTGTTTCTACACTGATTTTTGTGCATCTTGGGGATTTCTTTTTTCTCTCTCTTACACAGAATATTTTTTCTAATCAAAGGCTTTATTCTTGCAGATATGCCCCTAGGGTTCCATGGAGTGCCTAAGGCTTACCCTTGAGCTCAAGGGATGTGTGCTGTGTGGGGCCAGGGAGCTATGACCACAATTTGAAGGTGGGCCAAGAGTCCAGAATGACACTAAAGATGATGTTGGAGCACCTCTGGCTATAGTCAGTGGGAGGGAGGGGATGTTAGAACCCACTGGTGTGTTCAAAGTACCAGCTTTCCTCTGTGCCAGGAGGAACTAGATGATTCACAGCTAAGAGTGAGCTCATAGTGCCAGTGCATGTCACCTACCATGGTGTGTGCACATTCCAGAGCACTGACTCACTCCCTAGTGAGAGCCACCCACAGTGTGCATGGAGCTCTGAGTCTCCACAGCCAGACTGCCCAGGTGCACAGCAACCCAGCTGCAACCTGTGATGGCCTTAGTTCTCGGGCTTATGCCTGGAACTCCCACAGTCACACAACACAGAGGGGTCTGCGCTCTGACCTATAACTTACCTGTCGGCAGTGTTGGTAGCTTCTGGTAGCAGCAAGACTGCTTTCTGTCCTCTGAGTGAGAACAAAGTTCAGCAGAGACTCTACCTTAGCAGAAATGCTGTGCTTTGAGGAAGTTGGGGAGGAGAGTGAGGCAATGTGGCTTCCTTTTTCAGAGCAAAGTAGTCACTTAGACCCCTGTCAACTCCCAGCACTAGACCTGAAGTCAGTGGGGACTGTGGAATTCTCATTCAGTTAAAGCGGCCAGGGGTGGAAGCCAAGGCACCTTCTTCCTACTTTGTCCTGGCAAGATGGCATTTCCCAGTCAGGATCTAGTCATATAGATGCAGCGTGGCTTATGGTATCTGTCTCCTTGCTGCCCCATGGAGTCTCTGTTCTGGACTATGAGTTGTCTCCTGAACATTTCTCTCTATCAGTCCACTAGGAATGCGGTTCCTCCTTTATTTTTCTGATGTCTTCTGTTGCTGGGCTCCATGTGGATTTTCAATGTTTAGCCAACTTCCCTCCTTATAAAAATTTTAAACCATCTATAAATCCATGTAAGCACCATGCAGATGACCACATTTTCAACACCTTGAATCATCTCTCATGACCCCCTTTCATTTCAGTTAATATTTGTCCCTAAGTTCTCACCTCTTTCCCCCAGATTACTTTCGTCTGTTCTTGAATTTCATATACATGGAATCATACATGTATATTTTTTAAAAAGATGTATTTATTTATTTACTTCAAAGCCAAATTCTGAGTGAGAGAGAGAGAGAGAGAGGAGGGACAGAGAGGAAGAGATTCTCCAACCATTGGTTCATTCCCCAGATGGTGGCTAGGGTTGAGGATGGGCCTGTTCCAAACCAGGATCAGGAACTCCATTCAAGTCTCCCACATGTCACATGTGTAACAGGGATCCAAATATACCTGGACTACTTTCAGTGGCCTGCCCAGGAGCATTAGTCTGGAGCTGGATCAAAAGCAGAGCAGATAGAACTTGAACCAGCACTCCAAGATGGGATGCCAGCATTGCAGGCAGCAGCTTAAACTGCTATCCCACAAGGCCAGTCCTCCATGTGCAACTTTTATGTATGTGAAATTCACGCATTTTATTTTACATAGAAGTAATTCAGGGGGCTGGCGCTGTGGTGTAGCAGGTAAAGCCGCCGCCTGCAGTGCGAGCATACCATACGGGCACCAGTTCAAATCCCGGCTACTCCACTTCCAATCCAGCTCTCTGCTGTGGCCTGGGAAATCAGTGGAAGATGGCCCAAGTCCATGGGCCCCTGTACCCGTGCGGGAGATCTCGAAGAAGCTCCTGGCTCCTGGCTTCAGATCGGTGCAGCTCCGGACATTGCAGCCAACTAGGGAGTGAACCAGCAGATGAAAGACCTCTCTCTCTCTCTCTGCCTCTCCTTCTCTCTCTGTGTAACTCTTTCAAATAAATAAATGAATCTTTTTTAAAAAGAAGTAATAGAGTTTATTTTTATTACTAGTCATTTTCTTTTATATTAATATATCATAATTATCCTGTTGTTTATAGATTTTGAATTTTTCCCATTTGGGGGTCATTATGAATTCCTGAGTTTGAGTTGTATGTATATATGGCTACAGTAAACTACCAAACAGTATTCCAAATTGAATTTACAAATGCACACGCAAACCACCAAGTACAATGTTTTCAGTTGTTCCATGTCCTTGCTGATATTAAGTTTCTGAATTGTTTTAATTTACTTATCTATGTGGGTGCATATTGTATCAAACTGTGATTTCAATTTTCATTTTCCTGGTAACTTGTGATGAAGTACTCCTTAATTTGCCTGGACTCTGTCTATTTTTATTAAGTTGTCAATTTTTTTCTTATTTATGTCTCCTAGATGTATATTACAACTATTTTTTCCTCAGTCTGTGAATTACCTTTCCACTTCCCTAAAGGATGTGTTTTGATTAACTAAATTTCTTTTTTTTAAAGATTTATTTTATTTATTTGAAAGTCAAAGTTACACCAAGAGAGAAGGAGAGGCAGTGAAAGAGAGAGAGAGAGAGAGAGAGAGAAAGAGTCAGAGAGAGAGAGGTCTTCCATCCACTGATTCTCTCCCCAGTTGGCCGCAACAGCTGGAGCTGCGCCAATCCAAAGCCAGGAGCTTCCTTGGGGTCTCCCCACGTGGATGCAGGGGCCCAAGGAATTGGGCCATCTTCTACTGCTTTCCTAGGCCATAGCAGAGAGCTGGATTGGAAGTGGAGCAGCCGGGACTCAAAGTGGTACCCATATGGGATGCCGGCACTGCAGACAGCGGCTTTACCCATTACACCACAGCACCAGCCCCCAACTAAATTTCTTTTTTTATTATTTTTAACTTTTATTTAATGAATATAAATTTCCAAAGTACAGCTTATGGATTACAATGGCTTCCCCCCCATAACGTCCCTCCCACCCGCAACCCTCCCCTTTCTCACTCCCTCTCCCCTTCCATTCACATCAAGATTCATTTTCGTTTCTCTTTATATACAGAAGATCAGTTTAGCATACATTAAGTAAAGATTTCAACAGTTTGCTCCCACACAGAAACATAAAGTGAAAAATACTCTTTGAGTACTAGTTATAGCATTAAATCTCAATGTACAGTACACTAAGGACAAAGATCCTACATGAGGACTAAGTGCACAGTGACTCCTGTTGTTGACTTACCAAATTGACACTCTTGTTTGTGGCATCAGTAATCACTCTAGGCTCTTGTTATGAGCTGCCAAGACTATGGAAGCCTTAATGTTCATAAAGTTTTATTTATTATGCTTTTCTTTTATGGCTAGAGTTTTTGATATCCCGTTTAAGAAATCTTTGCTACTCCAAGTTTATACAGATATCCTCTTCTCAAAACTTATTTCACCTTTCCCATTTATACTTTGATTCATTTCAAATTAAGTTTTGTGAAGGATTTAAAATTAAGATCAAGGCTGGCTCCGCAGCTCACTTGGTTGGCTAATCCTCCGCCTGCAGTGCCGGTACCCCAGATTCTGTCATGGTAGCTCCTCTTCCAGTCCAGCTCTCTGCTGTGGCCCGGGAAGGCAGTGGAGGATGGTCCAGGTCCTTGGGCCCTGCACCCGCATGGGAGACCAGGAGAAAGCACCGGGCTCCTGGCTTCAGATTGGCACAGTGCGCTGGCCGTAGAGGCCATTTTGGGGGTGAACCAATGAAAGGAAGACCTTTCTCTCTGTCTCTCTCTCTCTCTCACTAACTCTGCCTGTCAAAAAAAATAATTTAAAAAAATTAAGATCAAGATTTTCCACATGGATTGATAATTGACTCACCACTAGGTGAAAAGATAATCCTTCTCTAGTTAATTTCCTAAACATTTTTGTTGTAAGTCAGAAGGCTATACATGTAATATATGGACTCTCAATTCGGCTAAGTTATTATTCCTTCCTCAAATGATATAATAACTAAAGAATGAATCCATATTGGCCTTAATATTTTCCTTGGAAAAATAGTCTATTACAGGTTGACTTTCTGTAATCAAAATAAGACTGTTGGCCAGCGCCCTGGCTACTAGGCTAATCCTCTGCCTGCGGCACCGGCACACCAGGTTCTAGTCCCGGTTGCTCCTCTTCCGGTCCAGCTCTCTGCTGTGGCCCGGGAAAGCAGTGGAGAATGGCCCAAGTACTTGGGCCCTGCACCCCATGGGAGACCAGGAGGAAGCACCTGGCTCCTGGCTTCGGATCAGCGCGGTGCGCCGGCTGTAGCTGCCATTTAGGGGATGAACCAATGGAAAAGGAAGACCTTTCTCTCTGTCTCTCTCTCTCTCTCTCACTGTCTAACTCTGCCTGTCAAAAAAAAAGGATAATCTTCACCCATTCAAACCCATCCTATGATTGCTTCCCCCTTTTTGAATGAAACCTCTAAGAATCAGCCTAACGTCTACTTTCCTTGCCAGTAATAAAAAGTCCAGTTTGTTCTTTCCCAAGAATGATCTCATCTTACCAATGAATTTATTTCAGCCAACCACATAAAAGCTCAGATCTTCACTCAGAGTTACAGTGGCTCTGTTTCTCTGATCCAGGCTGCCTTGGAAGACAATAAGGTGACGGGAAGAAGACATTATTGACTACTTCTCTATTTTGCCATGCTGTTTTGTCTCTCCAAGCCTCTAACCTGTGGGCCAAGTCCTGATTTATGCAGGAAAAGGGGGAAGAGCTAATGGGAAGGAAAGAACTGAGCATTGTTAAACATAAGATCCTGAGCACAGTCGATGATCAAAGCAGATTCCTTCCCTGGACACTTCTGTATAGATTCCGTGGACGCCTCCAAACGCCATTTAGCCTTTCATTCCATTTCTTGTGATATAAGAAATGCATTTTCCTCTGGCTCCTGCAAACACATTTCTCTCTAGGCCCTGCGAATTTGGCTGGGTATTACCCTCTTATAAATCACTGGACTCACCCCATGCCTTTTGTCTCCATCCTTCTTCCCACAAAGGAACTAAAATGACTCCAGAGCCTTTACTTCTCTATGAACAACCCACACGTCCTTGCCATGCGTTACTGAAAGTATACTTAGCTGCCACGCTCTTGACTTCAATTCTGACACTTGTAGCTAATACTTCACTGCTTCTATTTCTTAGATTGCTTAGAACTCTGGTCACTGTATCCTTCAATGCAGGAAACCCATGGAAAACTGTTCCCTCTTGGTGTTCTTGCAGCCTCACCCACTAGGATTAAAGTGAAGAAGGTTTTGTGCTGGAGGGAAGAGAAGAGCCTCACAGGATGCTGAACTGTGGCAAAAAATAAAAATAAAAACCACTATTTCCTTAATTTTCAACATCTGATCCTATCTGTGCTAATTCTTTATAATCTGCGGTTGAGGCCGGCACTGCGGCTCACTAGGCTAATCCTCCACCTTGCGGCACCGGCACACCGGGTTCTAGTCCCAGTTGGGGCACCGGATTCTGTCCCAGTTGCCCCTCTTCCAGGCCAGCTCTCTGCTGTGGCCAGGGAGTGTAGTGGAGGATGGCCCAGGTGCTTGGGCCCTGCACCCCATGGGAGACCAGGAGAAGCACCTGGCTCCTGCCTTCGGATCAGCGCAGCGTGCCGGCCGCGGCGGCCATTGGAGGGTGAACCATGGCAAAGGAAGACCTTTCTCTCTGTCTCTCTCTCTCACTGTCCACTCTGCCTGTCAAAAAAATAAAAAATAAAAATAAAAAATATAATCTGCAGTTGAGTGGTGAACTGATTTCATACTACCTTTTCTGTGTGTTTATGTAACTTTTACTTGAATCTGTGTATATCTGATACTCGTTTCCTGGGGGCCTCAGTAAAAAACTGCAACCTAGAGCCCATTTGGACATCATGCTTTACCATGATTTTATATTTAGATCTTTCTTGAAGAAAAAATACATTATGAAAATAAAATGAAGCGTTTTCTTTTGCACTGACCTCACCCACCTGGGATAATGCTATCTTCAGCTGCAGGACTTGTCTTCAAAATTGCAAGCAACACTTCCTTTTTTTTTTTTTTTTTTTTTTTTTTTTTTTGACAGGCAGACTTAGTGAGAGAGAGAGAGACAGAAAGTCTTCCTTTTCCATTGGTTCAACCCACAAGTGGCCACTACGGCCAGCGCGCTGCGCCAATCAGAAGCCAGGAGCCAGGTGCTTCTCCTGGTCTCCCATGCAGGTGCAGGACCCAAGGACCTGGACCATCCTCCACTGTCTTCCCGGGCCACAGCAGAGAGCTGGACTGGAAGAGGAGCAACCGAGACAGAATCGGCCCCCCAGTTGGGGCTAGAACCTGGTGTGCCTTGTACTGCAGGCAGAGGATTAGCCAAGTGCGCCGCGGCACCGGCCAGCAACACTTCTTCAGCTCTAAGCCTTATTAAATATGTCTTTACTCCTTTATTCACTTCAGACTGGGAGCCTCTGTACCTTTCATGGGCCTGATACTCAACCTGCAGGACTTGGGGAGCAGTATCTTCCTGTTCCAGGTGCTCTTCGGAGCCATCACATTCATATCCAGATGTTCTGCCCATTTGATAATGAAACATATGGACCGGCGAATAAATCAGTCATTGTTTTTCTTCCTGGTAGGACTTTGCATCCTGGTCAACACCTTTTTGTCCCAAGGTGAGAAAGCAAGAATTTGGAATGAGTAAGTTGTTTCCCCAATCCTCAGGAATTACATGAGTCTTATATTCCTAATGCCAAAAAAAAAAAAAAAATGCATTGACATTGAAACCTGAAGGGTGGGCTGAAGCTAATATGAGGGCTTGAAACTGATCCTGATAACAAGTTGTCCAAAACCTGGACTTGGGCTCCAGCTGAACCAGTGTCAGCAAGGGGTGATTCTCATATGAAGGTGTCTCCATCACATGTAGAATGAACCTGGACACCAGTTCCAACTACACAGAACAGGTTCTTTAGCAGTTACACCACATGCCTTTAAATACTGTTGGAGAATTTAAATACTCTTGGAGAGGTAGCCCTTGCAACTATAGCCCCAGATGGGCACATAGTACTCTCGCTTCCTCTGTCTTGGACTCTTCTCGAGTTTCAAGGCCTTTTCTCTTTGTCCTCTCTCACACATTTTCATATTCATTTTATGCAGATGGCATTTGAGTTATAAATGCAACAGGTTTTAGGAGAAGCTCCTTGACTACAACAAAATAAAAATCCTGTCTTCATTAAGAGAAGTGTATGGTAGGAACAAAGGGAGAGTCTAATCTTGTTCCATCTTTTAATCTGTTTTCTAATCTGTGTCTAAACAAGGAACAGGTTAATAAATTAACTCAGACTCTCTTAGAATCTATTTTACTAAAATAATTGAATGACCTTACATGATAAATATGGGAACTTCAGCCATGTCCCCAGAGCAGTAACGTATTTTTCAGTATCCCAGACTGGAAGGCTCCACTCAAGAGCCTTCTCCATTGTTTAAATATCTCTGTAGGTAATTTTTTTCATGAATTTCACAAGTGCCTTTTGAATTTTCAGTGTTAGTGTTTCTCAGGATAACATCGATCATTTCCAACTAGGAGTCCTAATTCTCTCCTGAGTGATTATTCCAGAGCGTGTGCGTCATCACACTGTCCACTCCCAAATAAATGCAATCTGTTTCTTACTATGGGATGGTATACCTGTCCCCCATCAAACATTGTTCCCCACACTGTTGGTTCCAAACTGTGCAAGATGTGGATCATAAACTCTCCATTATTACCTGTATATACATATATACATTGCAGGAAGGGCACAGGAAAGGCAATACAAACACACAACAAACAAAATTACTCAAATGTGCCAGAAGAGTTGAAGCAACAGATTGAGATCTTTTCATTCACTGTTTAAGCCACGACATTCTGCAGCCCACGTCCATCCACGTATCAACCATTCCATAACCTCTGGAAGGTTGCGGTTTCATACCTTAGATTCCACAGCTGAAACCCCACACATTCCCCAAGAGAATCTTCCCACAATTTTTTGGAGGTTGACAGATTTCTTCAGCCAAGATTTCCTAACTCTCCTTGGTCTTCCTCTCTCCAGAAATGCAAACTCTGCGTGTGGTTTTAGCCACTTTGGGAATTGGTACAGTTTCTGCTGCCAATGCTACTTTTTTTGTCCATGCTTTGGAACTCACCCCTACCACATTCAGGTACGCGAACTAAAAGATCATGTGTCTGGTTTCTATTCAGCACTTTTCTGAAATAACTGACATTTATGTGGGAATAAATCTGAGACTGTTAAAATGGCAGAGGAATAAATTTTAGCATAAATTAAGAGTTCAATTATTCAATATTAAAGCTAACTTTATACCTGTCAATGTGCCAGGTTCTATAAGGTATCATCTCGTTATCTTAAGAAACACTCTCCAGGATTGATGCTACATTTATCCCTATTTTAAAAGCAATAAAGGCCGGCGCCGCGGCTCACTAGGCTAATCCTCCGCCTAGCGGCGCCGGCACACCGGGTTCTAGTCCCGGTCGGGGCGCCGGATTCTGTCCCGGTTGCCCCTCTTCCAGGCCAGCTCTCTGCTGTGGCCAGGGAGTGCAGTGGAGGATGGCCCAGGTGCTTGGGCCCTGCACCCCATGGGAGACCAGGAAAAGCACCTGGCTCCTGGCTCCTGCCTTCGGATCAGCGCGGTGCGCCGGCCGCAGCGCGCCGGCCGCGGCAGCCATTGGAGGGTGAACCAACGGCAAAAGGAAGACCTTTCTCTCTGTCTCTCTCTCTCACTGTCCACTCTGCCTGTAAAAAAAAAAAAAAAAAAAAAAAAAAGCAATAAAATTGAAGTTTTGAGCACTTACCAATTTATCCTATCAAACAGTAAATGTCACTATTAAAGTCAAAGCTTATCTGTTTAATAATGAAGATAAATAAGAATACCATGTACAAAATTTTCTCCGTATCATTATTTGCACACAAAGGTCAACAACTGCAGGAATCAATAATGTGTTCTCAAGAATGGGGTCAGTACTGGCTCCCCTCCTGATGACCTTAGTGGTGTATTCTCCCCACCTGCCCTGGGTCATGTATGGAGTCTTCCCCATCCTTGCTGGTCTGATTGTCTTCTGCCTTCCGGAAACCAGGAATCGGCCTCTTCCTAACACCATTCAGGATGTGGAAAATGAGTGAGTAAATCCTCTAGCTGTCACCAGAGTGAGGAGTGGTTGTGTTAATAGCTCTGTCATGAAGAGGGAAATGACCATTTGCAGTGAAGGCTCACACACGGGCTATTTGTCTCCGTGTCCTTTAGTTCACTGGCAGCCTCAGCCCTACCCACTGAGGTGTCAATGCATTGCGAGGCTCTCTAGGTCACACATATCATCTCACACTAGTAGATTTAGTGGAGAAAGGGTCCAAATATTCCCAACAGGAAGGACTCATACTCTTTTATCCTTATGGGAAATGTACACACCTGACATTTTCTCATAAACCTACTAAGACTCAAATGCTTCATTTCCATCACACTGGTTTTACCATCCAAGAGCCCAGTGAGTGCTTGATACAATGTGAGAAGGGAAGTGAGTCTGGCTTGTGGACGCAAACCCGTGTGTTGCGTCAGTTAGGAAGAATTACAGGACTGGGGTATGGAACAAGCTTCCTTGCAGAGAAGACAGTATGTCTAAAGGAACTGAGTCTGTAAGATTGTCAGATTCACTACTGGTAACAGAAATTCTACAGAAATGAAATTAAGAAAAAAGGAAAATAATTTGAAATGAAGAAAAATGTGAAAGTACCCTTAAATTTTTCCGTTGTCCCTTTGATTTTTCCAAAGACACCAAATGTCTTTTAAAAAAAGACAGTGGTGACCACAGCAATGTTCAACACCACCTTCTCAGGTATGTCCAGATATCAGTACCTTTTCCAACACAAATGTGTCAATGTCATGGGTCTTGAGTGAAGAGTTGGTAGGTAGAGGATCTCCTTGGCCTTCAGCATGAAGGCTGTGTACAGTTATTCTGGACCTTGTTTGATTGTTTCCTGACTTTGTTTTTGTTTGGAATTTTTTCCCAGCACAAAAGAATCAAGAAAAGTGAAGGAGGAAGATACTTTCATAAAAGTAACACAATTTTAAGGAGTATTCCAAGAATGGATCCAAATCAGAGCAAAATGGGGGATGATATCAAGATTTTTCCTCTAAAACTATAAAACTAGCTAAAAAAATAATAATGGACAAATTGATGCCTTTTACAATCATGTATTTTTCCACAGTAATTTGACTAAGTAATTACATCATGCAATTCTTTGCAAAAGTAGCTCCAAATTCACCTACAAATTACCAATAGCCAAGGGGATTTAGAAAAAGCAGCATTATTCATGTGATCTAGCAGTCCCACCACTGGGTATATTTCCAAAGAAATGGAATCACTATGTCAAAGAGATGTCTGCACTGGCTATTTATTGTAGCACTATTCATAATGGCTGAGATGCAGAATCAACATAAATGACCAACAGATGAATGAGTAATTGAAATATGGTATAGATACACAATGGATTATTCATCTGATAAAAAGAAGAAAATCCTATCATTTGCAACAACATGGATGGACCTGGAGGACATTATGTTAGAAGAATAGGGCAAGCACAGAAAGACAAACATTGCAAGAATCTAAAATAAGTTGATCTCATAGAAATAGAGTAGTTATTCGTGCGGAGACGTTTGCAAGCCGAGGTGATGGCGACTGGAACGCCAGATCCGCAGGCGCGATTCGGTCAGTCCCTGAAGGGGCTTCTCACGGAAAAGGTGAACACTTGTGGCACTGACGTGATCGCGCTCACCAAGCAAGTGCTGAAGGGCTCGCGCAGCTCCGAGCTGCTAGGTCAGGCAGCTCGCAACATGGTACTGCAGGAAGACGCCATCTTGCACTCGGAAGACAGTTTAAGGAAAATGGCAATCATCACCACGCATCTGCAGTACCAGCAAGAAGCTATTCAGAAGAAGTAAGTAACCCCAAAGGGAGGATGTTGAGCAGTCATCAGATCTGCAGGACCAGCTGAATCATCTGTTAAAGTAGAAGGGAACAGAGGAGGGTGCCTTGCCTGGCGCGAGGCGGAGATACCGTATGCAGCCACGGTGCCGTGGGGCTGAGTTTCCATTTTCTTCTTCAGAAGTCTGAGAACTGTGCTGTCATACTGTTTCTCCTGAAAAGAAGCAAAGTGGTCGATAGCGGAATCAGACTAACCCATGCCCCTACTCAGTCTTTAAGTTGTTCTGTTTAGTTCAATATTAAAGCAAAATGAAAAGAAAAAAAAAAAAATAGAGTAGTTATTGATGGAGAGTAGATGTTGATTACCAGAGGCCCAGGCAGTTGGATAGTAGGGAGTGTTTGGGGAGATGCTGGTCAAAGAATCTAAAATTACAGTTTATAGAAAGAGTAAGTTCAAGAGATCTGTTATCTAGCCCGGTGACAATAGCTAATAACAATATATTGTATCCTCAAAAAATGCTAAAAAAAAAGTGGATGATGGTCTCACTATAAAAATAACTGTAATATGTAATGCATCTGTTAAGTAGCTAGATTTACCCATTCTGTAATATGTACATACTTCAAAAGTTTATGTTTGTGGTGAAATGAGAAAGCCATGCCAAGATGGTCACAGGCAACGGAGCCTGCCTGGCAACAGGCTGTGATTGGTTAGGGCATAAACCACCCCTTGACTGGATTGGCTGCCTCGGCTATATAAGCTGCCCATCAACAGTGGACTGGATAAAGAAATTATGGATATGTACTCTATAGAATACTATACAGCAGTAAAAAAAAATAAAATCTGGTCTTTTGCAACAAAATGGAGGAATTCTGGAAAACAACATGCTGAGTGAATTAAGCCAGTCCCAAAGGGACAAATATACTGTGTTCTCCCTGATCAACTAACCAAGCACCAAAAAGGAAACTTGTTGAAGTGAAATGGACACTATGAGAAATGATGACCTGATCAGCCCTTGTCCTGATTGTCGAAGAACAACCTAATACTTTATCCCTTTTAGTATTTTTTTTGTTCAACTTAATACTACTGGTTGAACTCTTTAATTAACACACAATTTTTCTTAGGTGATTAAATTTAACTGAAAAGTGATCCTTGTTAAATGTAAGAGTGGGAATAAGAGAGGGAGGAGATGTACAGTGCAGCACATGCTCAATCGGACTTGCTCCAAACGGTAGAGTTGGAAACGTGCCAGAGAATTATAATTCAATCCCATCAAGGGGGCATGTACCAATGCCACCTCACTAGTCAAAGTGATCAGTTTCAGTTCACAATTGATCATAATGATAGGATTAAGAGTCAAAGGGATCACATAAACAAGACTAGTGTCTGCTAATACTAACTGATAGAATTAAAAAGGAGAGAACAATCCAACATGGAAAGTGGGATACACAGCAGACTCATAGAATGGCAGATATCCTAAACAGCACTCTGGCCTAGAATCAGCCCTTAAGGCATTCGGATCTGGCTAAAAAGCCCATGAGAGTATTTCAGGCATAGAAAGTCAAGACACTGTGGGAAAAAAAAAAAAAAAACACCTAAATGAAAGATCTCTGTGAGTGAGATCCCAGTGGAAAGAACGGGCCATCAAAGAAGGAAGTACCTTTCTCTGAAGGGAGGAGAAAACTTCCACTTTGACTGTGACCTTGTCTAAATAAGATCGGAGTTGGCGAACTCAAAAGGCTTCCATAGCCTTGGCAACTCATGACAAGAGCCTCAGTGATTACTGACACCATAAACAAGAGTGTCAATTGTTAAATCAACAAAGGGACTCACTGTGCACTTACTCCTCATGTAGGATCTCTGTCCTTAATATCTTGTACTATGTGAATTAACAGTATAACTAGTACTGAAACAGTATTTTACACTTTCTGTTTCTGTGTGGGTGCAAACTGTTGAAATCTTCACTTCGTATATACTAAATTGATCTTCTGTATATAAAGATAATTGAAAATGAATCTTGATGTGAATGGGATGGGAGAGGAGGTGGGAGATGGGATGGTTGTGGGTGGAAGGGTGGTTATGGGGGGGAGGGGAACCACTGTAATCCAAAAGCTGTACTTCGGAAATTTATATTTATTAAATAAAAGTTAAAAAGAAAAAAAAGAATTGGGGTTGTTGCTATGAACTGTGGAGCTGGAGATGTGGAAGACGCTTTGGAGTTGGTTTGCTGGAGAAGGCGGGAAGACTGTGGAGGAGCAGGCTAAAGAAATGCTTGGAAGGCTGTAAGCATAGAACTAGGACAGCCATGGTGAGGACTTAAAGGACCAGAGCAGAAATGTGAATGATAAAGGCCAGGCTGGTGTTTTTTTCTGGTGGAAATGAGGATTCTCTTGGGTACTGAACTAAAAGCCATCCTTGCTGTATAGTGACAAAGAACCGGGCTCTTTCCTGCCCATGTCCTGAGACTTTCTGAGAGACTGAACTCAAGCATGGTGGATTAGTTTGTTTGACCATGGAGACTTAGAAGCAGCAAAGTGTATAGGCTGTCGCCTAAGTGATATTGGCAGCTGCTAGTAAGTTCCTAGTGAAAATGGGGAGCAAAAAGGAATACAGTGAAAGCTTTGGAAAATTTTACAAACTGGCCTGGGAAAAGAGGGAGAAAAACTTGTTTGGGACAAGAAAATCAAGTAGAGAAACCACTTGTGGATTAGCTCAGATAAAAGGCATCCATGGGCAAAGCAATGGGAGAAAGAGCCGAAAGGCATTTTGGAGATCTTTCATTAACTTAAAATGTTAAGTACTTCATTTATTATTTTTAGCATAACATTTTTAATTTACATTATAGTCAGAGGCTTACTGGTGTCACTAAATAAAGATTTCAGCAAATATAAAATAAAAAGACCATACATAGTCCAGCAGGAAAATCAGCAATAGATATACAAGGTAATTAGAGAAAATATGTTCACCTTCATTGACATAAATTTTTAAATAGTCACAAAATCATTAAAACTATACCAGAATATAATTCCTACCAATTCTTTTGAAAAATATGTCAATTAATTTAATTAATTTAATTAGTTTTTTGATTAATTTTTATTTATTTTTTAAAATTTTAATTCAATATGGTTTGTAGATACAATGCTAAGAACATAATGATATTCCCTTCCTCTCTGGCTCTCTTCCTCCCTCTTTCTTCTCCTACCCTCCTTTCTTCTCCTTTTCTGTCTCTTTTTAGTTTTTGAGAAAAAACATTTCAATTTACATTACAGTAAAAAGGCTTACTATTTCATCAAATAAGAAGTTTAGTAAAATTTAAAAAGACCTTAGTTTAGTGGGAATATAGACAACAGCTATAAACAATAGAATGGAAATGACCAGTTCACCTATATACACTGTATTTGCAAAAAAAAATTGATACATTTAGGCATTTTTACTTTTTAATTTTAGTTCCCATATATAAGAGAGAACATGCATTGTCTTTTTGTGTCTGGCTTATTTCACTCAACATGATGTCTTCTGGTTCCAACCATTTTGCTCCAAATAATAGAATTTTATTCTTTTTTTTATTATTTGAAAGTTAGAGTTACACAGAGAGAGGGGAGAGGCAGAGAGAGAGAGGTCTTCCAACCGATGGTTCACTCCCCAATTGGCTGCAATGGCCGGAGCTGCACCAATCCAAAGCCAGGAGCCAGGAGCTTCCTCCAGGTCTCCCATGTGGGTGCAGGGGCCCAAGGACTTGGGCCATCTTCCACTGCCTTCCCAGGCCATAGCAAGAGCTGGATTGGAAGTGGAGCAGCCAGGACTAGAACCAGCGCCCATATGGGATGCCGGCACTCCAGGCCAGGGAGTTAACCTGCTGCACCACAGCACCGGCCCCGAAATTTATTCTTTATTATAGATGAATGATATTCATTTTCCTTATACATTTATCTGATGATGGACACTTTGGTTGACTGCATATTTAGACCAATGTGAACAATGCTGCTATAAACATCCTGGAACAGCTATCTCTTTGATACAATGAATTTATGTCTTTAAGGTATATACTTCATAGTGGGATTGCTTGATCACATAGCAAGTCTGTTTGCAGGGTTTTTTTTTTTAAGTTTTATTCATTTACTTGAAAGTCAGAGTTACACAGAGAGAAAAAGAAAGCAGAGAGAGAGAGAGGTCTTCTATCCGCTAGTTCACTCTCCAGATGGCCGCAACGGCCAGAGCTGTGCCGATCCAAAGCCAGGAACCAGGAGCTTCTTCCATGTGGGTGCAGGTGCCCAAGGACTTGGGTCATCTTCCACGGCTTTCCCAGGCCATAGCAGAAAGCTGGATCAGTAGTGGAGCAGCCTGTGTCCATATGGGATGCTTGCCCCACAGGCGGCTGCTTTACCTGCCACACCACAGTGCCAGCCCCTATTTGTAGTTTTTAAAGAAAGCTCCAGACTATCTGTTCACATTGGTTGCACTAATGTACATTCCCACCATTAGTGTGTCAGAGTTCCCCTTTCTCCACATCCTTGCAAGCATCTGTTCCTCTCTGTGTTTTTGGATGATAGTCATTCTTATAGAAGAGAACTAATATCTCATTCTGATTTTGATGCACATTTCCATGAAAGCTAGTGATATGAGAATTTTTCATAGATTTGTGGCCATTTGTATTTCTTTTTTGAGAATTATCTATTCATGTCCATTATCCACTTTTGTTTTATCCCAATTTTTATTTGTATAAAGGGAACAAATTTCATGTATTTCACATATAAAGTTTCAAGGATATAATGATACTTCCCATTCTACCCTCCCTTCTTACTATCCTCACTCCCACCTTCCCTCCCCCTTTCTTTTTTATTTTTCTTTTAATTTTTGAAATGACATACTTTCAATTCATTTTATAATCACAAGCTTAATTCTCTAATAAATAATGAAATCAACAAGTAGTAAGTAGAAAACCCAGGAGCATAGACAAGGGCTATAAACAATAATCAAATCATACACATTACATTTGGGGGGACTCTGTATATTAGTTGCCACAAATCAAGGAAAATATGTGATTGTTTTTTGGAGATTGACATTTCACTAAGCATAATGGTCTCCAGTTACATCCATTTTGTTGTGAAAGTCAGGATTACGTTCCTTTTTACAGCTGAGTAGTATCTCCTCATATTATATATGTATGTATGTGTGTGTGTATGTGTGTGTGTGTGTATATATATATATGTATGTATGTGTGTATGTGTGTGTGTGTGTGTATATATATATATATATATATGTATGTATACAACAGTTTCTTTACCAGTCATCAGTTGATGGAAATGTGGGTTGATTCTGTATCTTAGCTATTGTGAATTAAGCTGCCATAAACATGGGGGTAGAAATAACTCTTCCATATGCTGATTTTATTTCCTTTGGGTAAATTCCCAGGAGTGGAATGGCTGGGCCATATGTTTGATCAATTTTCAAATTTCTGAGAAATTTCAATACTGCCTTTCATGATGTTTGTACTAGTTTACAATCTCACCAACAGAGAGTTAGGTTACCTTTTTCCCCACATCTTCATCAGCATTTGTGATATTTTGATTGTTGGATGATATTCATCCTAACTGGGGTGAAGTGAAACCCCGTTGTGGTTTTTATTTGCATTTCCCTGATGGGTAGTGATCCTGAACATCTCTTCCTGTGACTGTTGGCCATTTGTATTTCATTCTTTGAAAAGTGCCTATTCATATCCTTAGCCCATTTCTTAGATTCTTTGTTTTGTTGTTGCTGAGTTGCTTGAGCTTCTTATATATTGTGGGTATTAAATCCTTATCAGATGCATAGCTTTCCAAAAGACTCCACTAAGAGACTATTGGAACTCACAAGAGAGTTTGGCAAAATGGCAGGATATAAAATCAACACATAAAAATCAATAGCCTTTATATATACAAACAATGCCATGGCTGAGAAAGAACTTGTAAGATCAGTCCCATTCATAATATCTACAAAAAAAATTTAACTACCTTAGAGTAAATTTAACCAAGGATGTGAAAGATATCAACAATGAAAAATTTTAAAACATTAAGAAGATAAATAGAAAACACAAAAATAAAAAATCTTCCATGTTCATGGACTGGAAGGATTAATATCAAAATGTCCATACTACTGAAAGCAATTTACAGATTATATGTGATCCCTGTCAAAACTATGAAAGATATTCTTCTCAGATCTAGAAAAATGATCAACAAATTCATATTGAGTCACAGGAGACTCCAAATAGCTAAAGCCATCAAAAAAAAACAACAAAAATAAAGCTGGAGGCATCAAAATACCAGACTTCAAGACATAGTGTAAATTATATTCAAAACTGCCTGGTTCTGAAAATGAGGCTCCCTATGGCCCCTAATACAGAATGGAGTCTGGCAGTGGTTATGTCATAGCAGCAAGGGTGTGGAGCTTGGAGGAGGAGAGGTGCAGTGTGGGTTTCCTTTCTTGAAGCAAAGTAGTCAACTTTGTAGGCTGGATGTAAAACCAGTGAAGATAGTGTGATTCTCCTGTAGTTAGGAAACACTCCAGGACCTTCAGTGATGACACTCCAACTTGTAGCAACTCATGCATGAATCACATGCCTGGCAAAACTGTAGAGGTGCGTTTGTCCAAACCGCTGGGAGCCCGGTCCCCTGCACAGTGTACCTAGGATGCCAGATGTGTAGCTTTTTTTTTTTTTTTTTTTGACAGGCAGAATGGACAGTGAGAGAGAGAGACAGAGAGAAAGGTCTTCCTTTGCCGTTGGTTCACCCTCCAATGGCCGCTGCAGCCGGCGCACTGCGGCCAGTGCACCACGCTGATCCGATGGCAGGAGCCAGGTGCTTCTCCTGGTCTCCCATGGGGTGCAGGGCCCAAGGACTTGGGCCATCCTCCACTGCACTCCCAGGCCACAGCAGAGAGCTGGCCTGGAAGAGGGGCAACCAGGACAGAATCCGGCGCCCTGAGCGGGACTAGAACCCGGTGTGCCAGTGCCACAAGGTGGAGGATTAATCTAGTGAGCCGTGGCGCCGGCCCAAATGTGGAGCTTTTAATGTTTGCACTGCTAGTTTTTGATCTTGCTTTGGTGTGATTGATTCTTTCTATTTCCCTATCTCCCCATTTTTCAAATGAAAATGTATATCCTGGGCCTGTCCCACCATTTTATGTTGAAATTTCATAACTTGCGTTTGATTTTACAGAGGCTCACAGCTAAGCAAGTTGCCTTGAGTCTCAGACTTTAGACTTTTGGATTAATGTTAGACTCAGTTAATACTTTGAAACTTTGGAGACTGGAAAGACTGTTGTATGTGAGAAAGACAAGAATTTTGAAGGATCAGGAGTGGGATGTTATCGTTTGAACAGGATTTAGCTCCCCAAACTCATGCACATGTTTAAACTCCAAAGTCTTACATTAATGGTTAATGGATTGATGTTAATTGTTGATGGATTAAGGGTGGTAAGTGACACTGGTGGAGTTCTTTAGGTTATTGGAGACTGCGTTCAGAAGGTAGGTCTCACAAGAGGGTTGGTTATAAAAGTTAAGCACATGCGGCTGGCACTGTGGCATAGCGGGTAAAGCCGCCACCTGCAGTGCCAGCATCCCATGTGGGTGCCGGCTCAAGACCTGGCTGCTCCACTTCTGATCCAGCTCTCTGCTGTGGCCTGAGAAAGCAGCAGAAGGTGGCCCAAGTTCTTGGGCCCCTACACCCATGTGGGAGATCTGGAAGAAGCTCCTGGCCCTTGGCTTCAGATCGGCACAGCTCCAGCCTTTGCGGCCAACTGGGAAGTGAACCAGAGGATGGAAGACCTCTCTCTCTCTCTCTCTCTCTCTCTCTCTCTCTCTCTCTCTCTGCCTCTCCTCTCTCTGTGTAACTCTGACTTTCAAATAAGTTTATTTAAAAAAAGAAAGATAAGCACATTTTCTCTCCCTCCTTCTCCCTCTCTCTCTCTCTCCTTCCTGACTCACCATGTGATCCTCCCTGCTCATACATTCCACCACCTCCTCTCTCCAAAACTGTTAGCTGAAATAAACCTTCCTTCCTATGTTCTATAAGGTATTTCAGTGAAAATAATGGAAAGTTAACTAATAAATTGTGGTAAAATATATTACAATGTCTTTAGCTCAGAACCAAAATTGAAGTTTCTCTGAATGAAAAGAAATAGCCTCTATTATAAACACTGAATAAATTTGGAACATTAAATCAGCCTTGCTGTGGACGTGATAATGTTTCCTTCATGAGTTCAACCTAAAATTTTAAGATGAAATATCACTTACAGGTGAATTTTAGATGGCACTGAAGTCAAACTGATGACAATTAACATTTGTTGAACCACAGAAATATCAGATGCTTTATACACTTCCTGTGTTGCTAAATGCACTAGCAAGAAACAGGAACTATCTCTCCATGCAAATTTTTTTAAAGATTTATTTATTTATTTATTTATTTGAAAGTCAGAGTTACACAGAGAGAAGGAGAGACAGAGAGAGAGAGGTCTTTCATCCAATGGTTCACTCCCCAATTGGCCGCAACGGCCAGAGCTGCACCAATCCAAAGCCAGGAGCCAGGAGCCAGGAGCCAGGGTCCAGTTGCTTCTTCCAGGCCTCTCACACAGGTGCAGGGGCCCAAAGACTTGGGCCATCTTCTACTGCTTTCCCAGGCCATAGCAGAGAGCTGGATCGGAAGAGGAGCAGCTGGGACTAGAACCATCACCCGTATAGGATGCCAGCAGTGCAAGTGGTGGCTTTACTGGCTATGCCACAATGCCGGCCCCTCTCCATGCAAATTTTCAGAGATATTTTTCTTTTTTTAAGATAGATTTATTTATTTATTTATTTATTTGAATGTCAGAGTTACAAGAGAGAGGAGAGGCAGAGAGAGAGAGAGAGAGAGAGAGAGAGAGAGAGAGAGGTCTTCCATCTGTTGATTCACTCCCTAGTTCGCCGCAATGGCCGGAGCTGCGCTGATCCAAAGCCAGGAGCCAGGAGATTTCTCCAGGTCTCTCATGTGAGTTTAGGGGCCCAAGGACTTGGGCCATCTTCCATTGCTTTCCCAGTCTATAGCAGAGAGCTGGATTGGAAGTGGAGCAGCCAGATCTTGAACAAGCGCCCATATGGGATGCCGGCGCTTCAGGCCAGGTTGTTAACCTGCTGTGCCACAGCACAGGCCCCCAGAGATATTTTTCAAATTCAAATTAAAGCTTAGCAGTATTGTTCTTTTTCTTCTTATATAGTAAGATATTTTGCTTTGTGTTTAGTTATATGTAGTAATTATACATATTTGTGAAGTATAGCTTGCTGATTGATATGCATATACAATGTGTAATGATCAAGTCAAAATAATAAGCATATCAATTATCTCAAACATTTATCATTTCTTTGTGGTAAGAATGTCCATAATCCTCTCTTCTAGCTATTTTTAAAAATACAGTAGGAGCCAGCATTGTGGTGTAGCAGGTAAAGCTGCTGCCTGCAACTCAAGCAACTCATATGGGTGCCAGTTCAAGTCCTGGCTGCACCACTTCCAAACTGGCTCCCTGCTAATGGCCTGAGAAAAGCTGTAGAAGATGGCCCAAGTGCTTGGGCCCCTTCACCCACATGGGAGACCCAGAAGAATCGCCTGGCTCCTGGCTCCTGGGTTCATCTTGGCCCAGTCCTGGCTGTTGTGGCCATCTGGGGAGTGAGCTAGGAGATGAAAGATTCTCTTTCTGTCTCTCCCTCTCTCTTTGTAATTCTGCCTTTCAAATAAATAAATCTTTTTTTAAAACACAGTAGATTACTGTTAAATATATTCACTCTGCTGTGCAATAGAACACCAGAATTTATTTATCCCATCTGACTGTAACTTTAAACTGATGAACAGCTTCTACCCATCTCACCTGCCCATCTTTCCATTTCATCTCTGCTAACCACTGCTCAATTCTCTACTTCTATGAGAACAATTATTTTATTTTTTTGTGTTTTTTAACATTTATTTAATGAATATAAATTTCCAAAGTACAGAATATGGATTACAATGGCTTCCCCCCCATAACGTCCCTCCCACCCGCAACCCTCCCCTTTCCCACTCCCTCTCCCCTTCCATTCACATCAAGATTCATTTTCGTTTCTCTTTATATACAGAAGATCAGTTTAGCATACATTAAGTAAAGATTTCAACAGTTTGCTCCCACACAGAAACATAAAGTGAAAAATACTCTTTGAGTACTAGTTATAGCATTAAATCTCAATGTACAGCACACTAAGGACAAAGATCCTACATGAGGAGTAAGTGCACAGTGACTCCTGTTGTTGACTTAACAAATTGACACTCTTGTTTATGGCATCAGTAATCACCCTAGGCTCTTGTCATGAGCTGCCAAGGCTATGGAAGCCCCCTGAGTTCACTGACTCTGATCATATTTAGACAAGGCCATGGTCAAAGTGGAAGTTCTCTCCCCCCTTCAGAGAAAGGTACCTCCTTCTTTGATGACCCATTCTTTCCACTGGGATCTCACTCGTGGAGATCTTTCATTTAGGTTTTTTTTTCCCCCAGAGTGTCTTGGCTTTCCATGCCTGAAATACTCTCATGGGCATTTCAGCCAGATCCACATGCCTTAAGGGCTGATTATGAGGCCAGAGTGCTGTTTAGGACATTTGCCATTCTATGGGTCTGCTGTGTATCTCACTTCCCATGTTGCATCATTCTCTCCCTTTTTGATTCTATCAGCTAGTATTTGCAGACACTATTCTTATTTATGTGATCCCTTTGGTTCTTAGTCCTATCATTACGATCAATTGTGAACAGAAATTGATCACTGGGACTAGTGAGATGGCATTGGTACATGCCACCTCGATGGGATTGAATTCGAATCCCCTAGTATGTTTCTAACTCTACTGTTTGAGGTAAGTCAGCTTGAGCATGTCCCGAATTGCACATCTCTTCCCTCTCTTATTCCCACTCTTATATTTAACAGCTATCACTTTTCAGTTAAGTTTCAGCACTTAAGAAGAATTGTGTATTGATTACAGTATTCAACCAAAAGTATTAAGTAGAACAAACAAAAAAATACTAAGAGGGATAACATATTAAGCAGCTCATCAACAGTCAGGGTGAGGGCTGATCAAGTCACCGTTTCTCATAGTGTTCATTTCACTTTAACAGGTTTCCTTTTTGGTGCTCAGTTAGTTGTCATGTATCAAGGAGAACAAGTGGTATTTGTCCCTTTGGGACTGGCTTATTTCACTCAACATAATGTTTTCCAAATTCCTAACAGGTATCACTTTTCAGTTAAAATTTAAACACCTAAGAATAATTGTGTGTTAATTACAGAGTTCAACCAATGGTACTAGAACAAAAAAAATACTAAAATGGGTAAAGTATTACATTTTACATCAACCGTCAGGACAAGAGCTGATCAAGTCACCATTTCTCATAGTGTCCATTTCACTTCAACAAGTTTCCCCTTTGGTGCTCAGTTAGTTGTCGCCAATCAGGGAGAACATATGATATTTGTCCCTTTGGAACTGGCTTAATTCACTCAGCATGATGTTTTCCAAATTCCTCCATCTTGTTGCAAATGACCGGGTTTCGTTGTTTTTGACTGCTGTATAGTATTGTAGAGTACATGTCCCATAATTTCTTTATCCAGTCTACTGTTGAAAGGCATTTGGGTTGGTTCCAGGTCTTAGCTATTGTGAATTGAGCTGCAATAAACATTAATGTGCAGACTGCTTTTTTGTTTGCCAATTTCATTTCCTTTGGGTAAATTCCAAGGAGTGGGATGGCTGGGTTGAATGGTAGGGTTATATTCAGGTTTCTGAGAAATCTCCAGACTGACTTCCATAGTGCCTTAACCAGTTTGAATTCCCACCAACAGTGGGTTAGTGTCCCTTTTTCCCCACATCCTCTCCAGCATCTGTTGTTGGTAGATTTCTGAATGTGAGCCATTCTAACCAGGGTGAGGTGGAACCTCATTGTGGTTTTGATTTGCATTTCCCTGATTGCTAGTAATCTTGAACATTTTTTCATGTGTCTGTTGGCCATTTGGATTTCCTCTTTTGAAAAATGTCTATTGAGGTCCTTGGCCCTTCTCTTAAGTGGGTTGTTTGTTTTGATCTTGTGGAGTTTCTTGATTTCTTTGTAGATTCTGGTTATCAACCCTTTATCAGTTGCATAGTTTGCAAATATATTTTCCCATTCTGTCAGTTGTCTCTTCACTTTCCTGACTGTTTCTTTTGCAGTACAGAAACTTCTCAATTTGATGCAATCCCAATAGTTGATTTTGGCTTTGACTGCCTGTGCTTCTGGGGTGTTTTCCAAGAAGTCATTGCCAGTACCTATATCTTGCAGGGTTTTTCCAATGCTCTCTAATAATTTGATGGTGTCAGGTCGTAGATTTAGGTCTTTAATCCATGTTGAGTGGATTTTTGTGTAAGGTGAAAGGTAGGGGTCTTGCTTCATGATTCTGCATGTGGAAATCCAATTTTCCCAGCACCATTTATTGAATAGACTGTCCTTACTCCAGGGATTGGTTTTGGATCCTTGATCAAATATGAGTTGGCTGTAGATGTTTGAATTGATTTCTGGTGTTTCTATTCTGTTCCATTGGTCTATGCATCTGTTTCTGTACCAGTACCATGCTGTTTTGATTACTACTGCCTTGTAGTATGTCCTGAAATCTGGTATTGTGATGCCTCCAGCTTCGTTTTTGTTGTACAAGATTGCTTTAGCTATTCGAGGTCTCCTGTGTCTCCATATAAATTTCAGCACCATTTTTTCCAGATCTGAGAAGAAGGTCTTCGGTATCTTGATTGGTATTGCATTGAATCTATAAATTGCTTTTGGGAGAATGGACATTTTGATGATATTGATTCTTCCAATCCATGAGCATGGAAGATTTGTCCATTTCTTGGTATCCTCTTCTATTTCTTTCGTTAAGGTTTTGTAATTTTCATCGTAGAGATCTTTAACGTCCTTGGTAAGAACAATTATTTTAGATTCTACATATGAGTGAGATCAAATGGCATTTGTCTTTCTGTGCCTATTTTTGCTTAACCTGAAGACCTCCAGGTTCATTGACAAATGACAATATATTATCTTTTACTGTGACTAAATACTGTTCCATTGTGCATATATACCAAATATTCCTTATCCATTCATTTATTGGTGGACACAGGTCATCTCCATGTTGGCTATTCTTAATGATGTAATAAACATGGAAATATACTTTTTTTTTTTTGACAGGCAGAGTGGACAGTGAGAGAGAGAGAAAGAGAGAAAGGTCTTCCTTTTGCTGTTGGTTCACCCTCCAATGGCCACCGCGGCCGGTGCGCTGCGGTCAGCGCACCACGCTGTTCTGATGGCAGGAGCCAGGTGCTTCTCCTGGTCTCCCATGCGGGTGCAGGGCCCAAGCACTAGGGCCATCCTCCACTGCACTTCCAGGCCACAGCAGAGAGCTGGCCTGGAAGAGGGGCAACTGGGACAGAATCCGGCGCCCTGACCGGGACTAGAACCCAGTGTGCCGGCACCGCAAGGCGGAGGATTAATCTAGTGAGCCGTGGTGCTGGCCAAATGTGTAAGTATAAATATCTCTTTGAAACATTTAATTCATTTCCTTTGGATATATGCCCAGTAGTGGGATTACCAGATCATGTATTGATTCTATTTTTAATTTTTTTGAGGAACTTCCATACTGTTTTCCACAACAGGCATACTAATTTATACTCACAAAAATAGTGGGAAAGAGTCCCTCTTTCCTCAAATCCTTACCACCAATCTTTATTTTTTGTCTTTTTGACAGCAGCCATTCTAACGAATAAGATGATATTTTGTGGTGGTTTTGATTTGAATTTCCCTGAAAATCAGTGATGGTGAGCATTTTTTGTAGACCTGTTGACCATTTGCATGTGCTATTTGTCAAACTTCTATTATAATCTTTTACCCATTTTTAATCAAATTATTTGGATGTTTTTGCTACAGAATTGTGAAAGTCCTTTATATATTTTAGATACTAACCCCTTGTCATACTGATATGCAAATATCTTCTTCAACTCTGTAGATTCTCTCTTCACTCTTGATAGTTTTCTTTGCTGTGCGGAAGCTTTTATTTATTAGGATTAACATCTGTCAATTTTTCTATTGTTTTTGGCTTTGGGTCATATCCAAAATAAGTTTTACATAGTCCAATTCATGAAGCATTTCTTCTCCATTTTCTTCTAGTAGTTTTATAGTTCTAAATCTTACATTTAATTATTTCATCCACTTCAAGTTGACTTTGTGTATGATGACAGATGGGGGTCTAGTTTCATTCTTCTGCATGTGGACATCCAATTTTCCCAACACCACTTATTGAATACACTGTTCTTCACCCAATGTGTGTTCTTAGCGACTTTATAGATCAGATAGCCATAGGCGGGTGAATTTTTTCCTGTCGTCTAATCTGTTTCATTGGTCTATGTGTCTGCTTTATGCCAGTACTATATTGTTTTGCAATTAAAGAGCTTCCACATAACTTAATATCAAGAGAACAATCTGGGGACAGGCATTTGGTGCAGCAGTTATCCCATCCATTGGGATGCCTGCACCCCATGTCAGAGTGCCTGAGTTCAAATCCTGAATCTAATTCCAATTACAATTTCCAGCTAATGCACACTCTACAACGCAGAAAGTGATGGCTTGGGGGCCAGCACTGTGTCACAGTAGTTTAAGCCACCACCTGTGGCCCCAGAATCCCATGTGGACACCAGTTCAAGTCCTGACTGTTCTGCTTCCAATACAGTTCCCTACTAATGCTGGGAAAGCAGTGGAAGATGGTGCAAGTGCTTGGGCCCCTACACCTACATGGGAGATCCAACAGAAGCTCCTGCTCCTGGCTTTGGATCATAGCCATTGTGGACATTTGGAATGTGAACCAGTGGATGGAAGAATTCATTCTCTCTCTCTCTCTCTCTCTCTCTCTCTCTCTCTAACTCTGCCTCTCAAATAAATAAATAAATCTTTAAAAAAAAGAAGAAGAAGAAGGTGATGGCTCAAGTTGTAAGGTCCCTGTCGCCTATGTGGGAGAACTGGATTGAGTTCCTTATTCCTGGCTTCAGTTTGAAACAGTCCCAGCCATTGCAGGCATTAGGAGAGTGAACTAGTAGAAGGAAGTGTGCTTCCAACTCTCTCCCACTCTGAAATAAAGATTTTAAAATGAAAGAATGTCTAATAGAACTCTATAAATGACTTTCAGTCAATGCACATGCTAATGGTTGATATTTAGAACTACCTACCCATATGAAAACACAGTATCAGAGATTAAATATGTACAATCTCATTAAAGATCATCTTCAACAAATAAACATTTGTAAATAACTTCAGTAATAGGTGACACTTACTTTGAACTTCAATTAAGTGAAATATTATCTTAAAAGAAAAATGATTTCATTTTTCTCATATATAGACTTGTATTTTTAAAACTTTTAGTCAATTATTATTATAGTTTCAATCATCTCAATAGAATAATTCTGGAAATTTGTTTTTCTCTTATTATGTAGTTGTCAACATAATATCTTCAATCTTGCCTCTTAGCTTCCAAACTCTGAACTCTTTCCTATTTTAAAGTACATTTGCTGCTCCTTATAAAAAAAACACTTGGCAATTCTGGATTTAGAACCATGATTCTTCAAGTTTGAGCTTTGAGCCTCCTACTTCAGAATACTTTACTGAATAGAAAGTTTATTATCACTTATTGCTCAAGAGGTTACTATGAAACTAAGAAATGAGAACCTCTGTTCTGCAGAACAAAGTCCAAACTGTTTGCTTTCTCTTCTTATGCAGTGTCTCTAATCTGTAGCTTGTAGTAATTACAGTTATTTCATGGTCTCTAATCCTCTTTATTCATAGCTATGTACTTAACATGTACCTGAAATTATCATTTTCCAATGGACAATCCCATTTACTCCTTTTTTGACTCTTCAGGGTCTTCTCATGCTCCAAGATCTGGTGAAAATCTCATCACCACAATTAAGACTTCCCTGCCTTAAGTCATCTACTCAGTCGAATGCAACATCACCTCAACAGTTCTTCCACAGAACAATGTAAATCCTCCATACATAATATTTATGATCTTAACTATTTCACTTTCAATGAACTATGAGACCAATAAGGGCACATCTATATATGTGTTCCTAGCAACAGCACAGATGATGTTCTCAAAATACATTAAATAAATGAAAAATAAGACAAATGATGCACATTTTTATCTGAAGAATTATTAATTTCCCTCAACTCCTCTCCTTTCTCCAATTTCTAGAAACTTAAAGTAACTCTGAATTCCTAACTAGACCTCCACTGAGGTAGAACTTCAGTTACCAGAATTAATATTTTACATATGAACATGCCATCTCACTTTAATTTAACTCATTTCTTTTAATAAAAATCTTTTAAGCAAAGCTTAACACTAACAGAAGACTTTTCATTATTCTTTCTATGAGAAAACCACACAGCATTCAAATATGAGTAAAAATTTCTGTTTTAGAGGGAAATTACTACAGAACTACAGGACATTAACAAATATAGTTTAGTGTATTTGGTTACTTCATTCAATTTCAAGTCCACTCTGATATTTTGATGCTTCTCTGAGGTCAGAAACATTCCCATAGTAGGTATTTAAGGTGTGTTTGTCAATTGTCGGAAGGAACATTTTAACAAATTACCTCTGTGACTGTGTTGAAAATGTGCCTACCTTCAATAAAAAAAAAATTTAGAAACTGCTAACACTAGTTTGATAAAGTGTTAGGTAAGGAAATATTAAGAACTAAGTGATGTAAGATCAACACTGACTGTGTGACTGTGGCAAAGAACTATTCTCTAGTTCCATGAAGTTGTTAGGTAGGAAGTCAGAAATGAGCTTATGTGTGTGTGACAAAAGCCTAAGGAGTTAACATCTATGTCCAGCATTCTCATCTAATTCATCCCAATAACCTTCCAGGTGCAGCCCAGTATCTGCACTTCAATCGTCCTGCCCCTTCTACCGGATAACCATCCTTCCTCTAAGGCTCCTCTAAGGTGGGGCTACGCCAACCAGGCTTCCCCCTGTCTGATAACTTCAGGGGAAAACTCAGAAAGGAATTTTTCTTATTTACATCCAAAAAGTCCTTTGTTCAAGGAGGAGAAGAGGTGGGAAGGCAAGGCCCAACCCCTTAAAATCCCCCAGCCTCAACCGGACTGTGAGCTCAGCCCTCTTCCTCTATGCTGAGCCACCTGCCTGGCCTGGCCAGGTGTACTCCACTCAACCATGTAACCTCACTCTCCCCCAGTCTGAGTGACTGGGCACTCTCTCTCAGGTTCTGTCTGGAGAGGTGCCCATTCGTTCCTACGGATGTCCCTACCCTAATAAACCTTGCTATTTTGTTTTCCCCTGCTGTCTCACGCCTGAATTCTTTCTTGTGCGAAGACAAGAACCCTAGCTTCTCCGGTAACAAAGTCATTCTTTTCCAAGGATCACCTGCTCGACCTCAATGGCCTTTGAGGAGCTCTTGAATGAATCTGGAAGCTTACAGAAACTGCATATGGATTTCTTCTTAACTCAGTCATGTTATGATCAGTCATATTCCATTGGAGGACTTCACTGAAGCCTTCTCTGGTCATTGTTGCCAGGTACACATTCTTGACCATGACACTCTTTTCTAATGGCACTGAGATCCTGATACCAGAAGGCTTTGTGTGACAAACCATGCCCAACTTGAGTGTCACCCTGGATTCTCACCCCACTATTGAGCACCAACCAGAGCTCCCTGGCCCCACCCAGCACACACCTCTGGATATCCAGAAGGAACATACACTCCACTAAGTCACAGAGGCATAGTTAAAAGATAAAACCCATCATAGGAGAAACCCAACAAGTATATCCACAAATGCCCATTCTGTTCTCCTCTCAGTTGGGTTTAGGGTCTCATCCAATATGAGAATCACATCTCTCCAGGTTTAGTCATATAGGGCACAGAGTCGCTCAAAACTACTGATGTATTTATTGGGGTCATTGGTGAAGCTGCCTAATTCCCCTTTCACTTCTTTTAAGCTGAGAAGTTGAATGGGACCATTGCTGTTTCTCTTATTGGGACCAGCCCAAGGCGCATTTGAAGTAGGTAGGCATATAGGTTAAAATTGGTCAGGTTTGTGAGCTGGAAGACCATGCCTTTGCCATGCTCATGTGTGACCTCATGCCCTACCTGACACCTTCATCACACCCCTGTGTTGAAGTAGGCAGACATACAGGCTAAAATTGCTAGATTTGTGAACTGGAAGACCATGCCTTTGCCATGCCCCTGTGTGACCTCATTCCCCTACCTGGCCACACCTGGGTGCCCACCAGCCAATCAGGTTAATTAACCACTCCCCTTTGGAAGTGGGTTAAAAGTTGGGACATGGTGTGGCCAGAGCTGCTCTTCTTCCCTGGCCTCTTGCTAGGAGGGGGCTTGCTGTAGCCCCGCGCCTCCAGGGCGCATGGCCTTCAGGCCATGTGCTCTAGGCTTCCTGGCCCACATACAGGCCTAGAGGCCTACAGGCCTAGAGGCTCTACCACATGGCTGGTTCCTGGTGCTTGGTATGAACCCTTATTCATCTCTCTCTCTCTAAAATAAAGCTCTCACTCTCCTATGCATCTTTCTCACTAAATAAAAGCTTAGAATGTACCATGCTGCCTCGTTTATCTGTGCCGGTATTTAGAATTCTTCTCTAACCATTAGGCAAGAACCCTCTTGGGCTTATTAATATTGGGGATTTAGTAATAAGCCCATGGTGAAATCATAAGGCACCCCAAATTCCGGTAGCACATGTGGCACCCCAGATAGCATTTCTAGGGAACTTTAAGAGGCCACATTTTAGTGCAAAATTTAGGGGGTCTTCTCCAATTTCAGTGTGACCTCATTGTTAGGAAACTGACACAGTTTTATCTATGGCACAATCTACATCCTGATATACATCCTATGCCCCAGTTCCTGCTGCCATTGCTGAAAGCCAGGTGGCCACATGGCCCAACTACCTGTGCCAAGCTCCACCCCCATCCTAATGGGATTTGCTGCTCCTGCTTCCCTGCCTGGCCTCCGGCAAAGTTTTAAAAAGGCCTGTTCCTGAACACGTGGTTCTCTTGGCTCGTCGCCTCTACTCTCCTCTCCTTATCTCTCTTCTCTCCTCGCTAGTTCCTCTCTCTCTCCCCTTCTCTCTTATACTCTCCTTCTCTTTTGCCCTCTTTACCCCTTCCCTCCAGTCTGCTGGGTTTCCCCCAATAAATCCTTTCCCTTACTCCAGTGTTTGGTGTGTTTTGTGACAGCCTAACAGAAATACATAACACTCATGCCCCTACCTGGCCACACCTGGGTGCCCACCAGCCAATCAGGGTAATTAACCACTCCCCTTTGGAAGTGGGTTAAAAGCCTGGGACACAGTGTGTCCGGCCCTTCTCTTCTTCTCTGGCCTCTTGCCAGGAGGGGGGCTTGCTGTAGCCCTGTGCCTCCTCTAGGCTTGCTGGCCTAGATGCTCTTCCATGTGGCTGGTTCCTGGTGCTCGATATAAACTCCGATATTTCTCTCTCTCTTAAATAAAGCTCTCACTCTCCTATGCACCTTTCACACTAAATAAAAGCTAAAAATATACCATGCTGCCTCGTTTATCTGTGCTGGTATTTAGAATTCCTCTCTAACCATTAGGCAAGAACCCTCTCGGGCTTATTAATATTGGAGATTTAGTAATAAGCATGTGGTGACATCATATGGTGTAAGACCTGAGCCTGGATCAAGGTGTAACTATTTTAAATTAGGCCTCCATCTTGTAACTTGGGCCTGACCAGGCCCTGAACCCTAAGCCAGAAGCTCCTAAAAGTAAATAAATGAACTCCCCTTGAGATAAACTCTCCTAGCAACAGCCGATTAACAGATAACAGAGAAGTACCTAGAGTTCCTGGTGTCTTCTCAGGGCAGATAAGGTCATTAATAGCTTCCTGAGACCCTGCAGTTCGGCACGTACACCCCAGCAGCTCAGACCCTATGCTTCGGCCAATCAATTCAAAAGGCATCAACCCCAAAGCCATCCAACCACCTTTAATAGGTCCGTTCCCACCACTGGATGCACTAATCAATTCTAAGAGATGTCCTTTGAATTTCCAGCGGGATGAGATGATTTGCTAAGTGGTACCATGATGTATAGAATGTCTCTGAAAACCCTATAAAAACCCTGTTAACTGAAGGGTCGGGCCTCTCAACTCAGAGCCGCTGCATTGGTGTTGATTGAGAGTCCAGGCCCAGACCTGCAATAAAACTCTCGTGTGCTTTACAGCAGTATCGGCTCCTTGGTGGTCTTTGGGGACAACTGAACTGGGCATAACACCTTGTCCTCGTGGAAATTCTTCTTCCACGTGAGACAAAGAACAGAGATAATATTTCTCTGCCACCATGTCACCTGTAACACTCTCAAGTACAAAAAAATGGGGGGCATTTTTCTTCAGCCTTCATGAGTCTAGTTCTTTCCTGTACTTTAATAAACAGTCTAAGAGCCTTGGAATGAGCTACCCCCAAGTGTGGAAGAGAAAGAGAAGATGAGAGGATGAATCAGAGCAACCCCTTCTCCCATCCCCCTGCCTATTGATCAAGTGTTCCCAGGCATATTTAAGGTGGATCCAGTGTAGTCCTCAAGTCCCCTGGAAAGATGTCCAAACACCTACTCCTGGAATTTCAACTATGCTATACCTGTGTATAGAGTCTACACCCTTGTATCTCTCTTTTCCCCAGAGGTCACTGAGTTCTCTATGCTTCTAGAATGATGAAGGCCCATTCAAGATCCTAAAAACAGAGGAAAAGACCTTTTAAACTAGCCAAGTCATTTCTCCAAAACCTGAGAAGACTGCAATCAAGGGAGAGTTCAGAGTTCATTCATGCAGTGCCATTTTGGGGGTGGACCATCCTCCACTACTTCCCAAGTTACATTAGCTAGGAACTAGATCAGAAGTAGAGCAGCCAGTATTTGAACTGGTGCCCATATGGGATGCCGGTGCCACAGGTGACAGCTTTACCCACTACACTGAAGTAGGCAGGCATATAGGTTAAAATTGATTAGGTTTGTGAGCTGGAAGACCATGCCTTCGCCACGCCCCTGTGTGACCTCATCCCCTTACCTGGCCACACCTGGGCACCAACCAGCCAATCAGGGTAATTAACCACTTCCCTTTGGAAGTGGGCTAAAAGCCTGGGACACAGTGTGTCCGCCCCTTTCTTCTTCCCTGGCCTCTTGCTAGGAGGAGAGCTTGCTGTAGCCCTGCGCCTCCAGGGTGCATGGCCTTCAGGCCATGTGCTCTAGACTTCCTAGCCTAGATGCTCTTCCACATGACTGGTTCCTGGTGCTTGGTATGAACCCCTATTCACCTCTCTCTCTCAAATAAAGCTCTCACTCTCCTATGCATCTTTCTCACTAAATAAAAGCTAAAAATGTACCACGCTGCCTCGTTTATCTGTGCCAGTATTTAGAATTTTCCAAATATTAGGCAAGAACACCCTCAGGCTTATTAATATTGAGAATTTAGTAATAAGCCCATGGTGAAATCATATGGCACCCCAAATTCCAGTAGCACATGTGGCACCGCAGATAGCACTTCTGGGGACCTTAAGGGGCCACATCGGTGTGTAAATTTTAGGGGGTCATGTCCAATTTCAACACCACAGTACCAGTCCCAAGTAGATCATTTTTTAAATTAGGGAGTCAATATATGACAAGAATGGGAAATTCAACAAATAGAGATTTTAATGAAAGAATCAAACAAATATTAGATATGCAAACCCAAATAGTCCAATAAAAATACAGTTGAAGACCTCAACAATAGGCTAGTTCAAACAGAAGATTGAAAAAAAAAAAAAACTCTGAACCTAAACTCAGGTCTTTCATAACACCTTAGACAAGTAAAAGAAAATAAATAAATAGAAATGAAGACAGCCTCCATGATCTTTGGAATATCACTAAGCAAACCAATATTTGAGTTTTGGAAAAGAGGAGAGACTTAGAAAATCTACTCAGTGAAATAATAATTGAAAAATTCTAAAATTTGAAGAAAGATAAAGACATAAAAGTATAAGAAGCCACAAGACCCCAAACAGACATGATCAGACACATTATAGTCAAACTCTCAAAATACAGCACAAAGAGAGAATTCTACAATCTATAAAAGAAAAATGCCAGCTCAATTTTAAGAGAACTTCATTATATTGACAAGAGATATTTTTCAACAGAAACCTTACATCAAAAAAATGGAAAGATATCAGAAAAATAGCTGAACAATGCATCTCGGGGACCTGGAAACACAAGAACAAGCCCAATATTCATAGAAGGAAATAAATAATAAAACAGCAAAAATAAATAAAATAAAAAACAACTAATGTGTGGTAGAATGAGAAGGCCATGCCAAGATGGCCACTGGCAAGTGAGCGTCAGTTACTCAGGAATGGCTTCAAAACCCACCTGGCAACGGAGCCTGCCCTGCAACAGGTTGTGATTGGATGGCTTTGGAAACCAGATGGCAAAAGAGCCTGCCTTGCAACAGGCTGTGATTGGTTAGGGCATAAACCGCTCCTTGACTGGATTGGCTGCCTTGGCTATTTAAGCTGCTGTACCAACTGAAATAAATGAGTCTGCGGGCTGCTCACCTGTGGTCTGCTTTCACCCGACTCCTGGGGTCTGTGTGGTGACTCCGTGCCTCTTGCCCCCACCATGCTTCTCTCAGAACGAATCCACCTCAACACTAATGAAATGGAGAATTGGCTCTGTGATAAGAAAAATAAAATCAATAATTTTTAGATAGGCTAATAAAATCGAATATTCAAATCAATAAAATCAGAGGTGAAAGGGAAGATAAAAACTTATGCTGCAGAAATACAAAGAATCATTAGGCACCATTATGAACAACTAGATGTTAATAAACTGGAAAGCCTAGAAGAAATGGATAAACTTCTGGATACATATTATAACTTACCAAAATTGAATCACAGAGACATAGTAACCTTAACAGGTCAATAATGAGTAATAAGATAGAATCATCGGCTGGCGCCGCGGCTCACTGGGCTAATCCTCTGCCTTGCGGCGCCGGCACACCAGGTTCTAGTCCCGGTCGGGGCACCAGATTCTGTCCCGGTTGCCCCTCTTCCAGGCCAGCTCTCTGCTGTGGCCTGGGAGTGCAGTGGAGGATGGCCCAAGTGCTTGGGCCCCACACCCCATGGGAGACCAGGAGAAGCACCTGGCTCCTGCCATCGGATCAGCGTGGTGGCCATTGGAGGGTGAACTAACGGCAAAGGAAGACCTTTCTCTCTGTCTCTGTCTCTCACTGTCCACTCTGCCTGTAAAAAAAAAAAAAATCATCAATAAAATGTTTCTCAGCAAGGAAAGCCCAGGACCAGATAACTTCATTGATTAATCCTATCAAACTCAAGGAAGAACTAATATCAATCTTCTCAAACTACTCCAAAAAAAAAAAAGCTCAGAACTCCCATGTCGGATCTCTGTCCTTAATGTGTAGTTCAATGTGAATTAATGATATTACTAGTACTCAAACAGTATTTGGCACTTTGTGTGCTGTGTGGGGGCAAACTGATGAAATCTTTACTTAATATATACTAAATTGATCTTCTGTATATAAAGATAATTGAAAATGAATCTTGATGTGAATGGAATGGGAGAGGGAGCGGGAGATGGGAGGGTTGCAGGTGGGAGGGAAGTTATGGGAGGGGAAGCCATTGTAATCCACAAACTGTACTTTGGAAATTTACATCTACTAAATAAAAGTTAAAAAAAAAAAAAAAAGAAAAGAAAAGAAAAAAAAAAAAAGCTCAGAACTCATTCTATGAGGTCTTGGTCTCCAAACCAGAGCAGACATGGATACAACAAAAGAAAAAATAAAACTTTTGACAAAATTCCTGATGCATATAGTTGCTAAAATACTTAACAAAATACTAGCACAAGGAATCCAAGAGCCTATCACCTTGATAAAGTGGAATTTATTCTAGGTATGCAGAGATGGTTCAATATACACAAATCAACAAACATAATGACTCACATGAACAGACTGAAGGGTAAAATCAAATGATCATATCAACAGATGCAAAAAAGCATTCAATAAAATATGTAAAAAGCTTGAACAAATTAGACATCGAGGAAATACACTCCAACACAATAAACACCAAGGACTGTAGTATTTTGCCTTTGACTAACTGTCCCCAGCTCCAGTGCTGTAGGCACATTGTTCCAGGGCCTTTGTGTTGCCCTGATAGCTGCCACCTACTGTTGAATATCCTCAGTAAGTGAGGGGATGCAGGAATCTTTCTCTCTGAGCTCTACTAAAGGACGAGAAGCTCACTACGACCCAGGACCTCCCTGTGAACAATGGAAACTCTCACATTATCCACTGCTGGTACAAGGCCAGCAAAGCAAATGTCTTCCGGGATGCAGTCCTGTTCACCAGAGACTATTTGTAGAAATGCCAGATGTATGAGCAGTTGATGGCAGCAAGGAAGGACTGCTAGCACGGCTTGACTTTGCTGCAGAGAAGGTGAAAATAAACCATGTCTTCCTCTGCTTCAGGGAGGACCAGGAAGAAAGAACAGTACTCCTGAAGACCTTCAGCTTCTTGGGCTTTGAGACTGTACATTCAGGTCACCCCTTGTCTCTTCTTGGCCAGACTGGCTGTTCATGGTTTACACCAGGACCAGAATTTGTCCAGTGAGGACTAATGGTCATAAAAGACGCTTTGCCCAAAAACCACGGTTGGGGAAGAGAGGAAGTTAGACAGCCCTGGGACAGAAGAGAAGGCTGCTTACTGTCAAGAAAGATGCCGAGGGTTCTCAGGGTTAGGGTTGCCTATTGTGTTCTTAGAGTTGACTTGTTAACATTGCTTTCCATAAAGAACAGTATAAATATATTATTCACATGTAATCACCAATATAAAATGAAGATGTGTATGAACTGGCATGAGAAGCTTTTTAAATCATGCTGAATGGTGTGCAGTATCTAGCCTAGGGAAGCGCATCGCCTAGACAGGGAGGTGCTGTCTGGGCCCAGGGGGAAGGTTGTAGTGCTGGTGGGTAGCACTGTCAGGCTCAGGTTTCCCTGCTGTTGGACTTTCGTTTTCTGGATTTTAAGACCTATGTATAGGCCAGCGCCATGGCTCAATAGGCTAATCCTCTGCCTGTGGCACCGGCACACTGGGTTCTAGTCCCAAGTCGGGGCTCCAGATTCTGTCCCGGTTGCTCCTCTTCCAGTCCAGCTCTCTGCTGTGGCCAGGGAGTGCAGTGGAGGATGGCCCAAGTGCTTGGGCCCTGCACCCCATGGGAGACCAGGAGAAGCACCTGGCTCCTGGCTTTGGATCAGCGCGGTGCGCCCGCCGCAGCGTGCCAGCAGCAGTGGCCACTGGGGGGTGAACCAACGGTAAAGGAAGACCTTTCTCTCTCTCTCTCTCACTGTCCACTCTGCCTGTCAAAAAAAAAAAAAAAAGACCTATGTATTTTCTTTCTTCACTTCTTTTAACTGCCAAGGCATCCTGAGGACAGGTTTTTCCTTCCCTGGGCAATAACCTTGAGTTGTTTTCTGTTTTCTGGCACCCTGCCTGGGCTTCTCTGTGTGCATTTGTGTCTGGCCTGGAGTAAGTGGGTCTGATCTCTCCTTCTTTATACCTTAGTGTTATTCTGGCACATAGTTAAACTGATTTAATCCATTTAATGTTATCAGTGAATTTCAAATAGGGGCATGAAGTTCAAGGCCACCATTAGAGTTTTTTGGGAGTGCCTGAGGCTTAAAAAACACAAGCAAACTCTAATTCTTAAATCATCACCAGGAGTTCTTGCTCCTTTGGCCCAGGCCCCAAGGTCTCCTTCCCAAGATCAGAGAGAGCAGAGAGGAGGAAGAATAGCAACTGAGAGCCTGAGAAATGCTATTAGGGACTGGATACCTTGGGCTGGCTGAACCAGCACCCATATGGGATGCTGGCATTGCAGGCAGCAGCAGCATCCACTACACCACAGCACGAGCCCCTCATCCTAGTTTAAAACTCATTTGGTGGGGCCAGCACCTGTGGCGCAGTAGGTTAATCCTTTGCCTACAGTGCTGGCATCCCATATGGGCACCAGTTCTAGTCCCGTCTCCTGGCTTCAGATCAGCGCAGCTCCAGCTGTTGCAGCCAACTGGGGAGTGAACCAACAGAAGGAAGACCTTTCTCTCTGTCTCTTCCTCTCACTGTCTGTAACTCTACCTCTCAAATAAATAAAATATTTTTTTAAAAAACTCATTTGGTGGCATCCTAGGAGGCAGAAGTACTGACTCAAGTACATAGTACTCTGCAACCCTCATAGGAGTCCTGTATTGAGTTCTGGGCTCTTGACTTCAGCCTATTCCAATCCTGGTTGTTACAGACATTTAAAGAAAGAACCAGTAAATGAAAGATATCTCCCTCTATCCCTCCTTCCCTCTGTGTGTTTGTATGTGTGCATGTATGTGTCTTTGACCTTCAAATAAAATAAAAATAAGGAAATGAAAAATTATTTTAAAAGTTAGAAGAGAGGATTTGCATATACTCACAATAAAAAAATTTAAGGTGATAGATATGCTAATTACCTTTAATTGATCATTACCCAGAGTATACATGAATCAAAACATCACATTGTACCTCATAAGCATGTAAAGATGTCACGCATCAGAACCATTGTTGTGGCGCAGCGGGTTAAACCACTGATTGCAACTATAGCATCCTGTATCAGAGTACTAGTTTGAGTTTTGGCTGCTCCACTTTTGATCCAGCTTCCTGCGAATGCACCTGAGAAAGCAACAAGAGATAGCCCAAGTGCTTGGGACCCTGCCACTCATGTGGGAGACGAGAGTAGAGTTCCTGGCTCCTAGCTTTGGGCTGGCCCAGACCTAGCTGGTACAGTCATTTAGGGAGTGAATAAGTGGATGGAAGATCTCTCTCTCTCCCTCTCTTTCTCTCTCTCTCTCTCTCTCTCTCTCTCTCTGATTTCTAAATAAATAAGGAAATCTTTAGGGAAAAAAATCATGTGTCAAACAAAAACAATCAAAACTTTAGATTACAGAAAGGAACTTTCTCTAAGAACCTCTTACAAGCAGCATTTTAACTGTGGCCCTGGCTACGCAAGATGATTCCATAAGCACAGTGCTTCTTAACCCTGGTCTTACATTGAAAGGAGCTGGGAAACATTTTTGAATGCTGGTTCCTGGTTCCCTCCCCAAGAGAATCCAACTGAGTTGGGTTGAGCAGTGGCCTGAGCATCAGAAACTTTTTTATATCTCCCAGGGTAATTGTAATATGCAGCCAAGGTGGAAAACAAGTGGCCTAGAATAACATTCTTCACACATAATCGGATTTATTTAAGCCACTGTCTGTCTTTACCATAAGGTGTCAAGTGCTGTAATGACAGAGTTCATGGACAAACGTTTACTCCAGAAGCCCTGGCAGCAGGGTGAGTACTAGCTGCACAACATTCAACTATTATGGTCTGGATATTAGTTTAGATGTTGACTATCCCCCAAAAGCCATGTGTCAAAGGCTTGGGCCCAGGGTGGCATTACTTGGGAGGTTGTGGAACCCCTGGGAGGTCCTTAGGTCATTAGGAGCATCCCCTGGAAGGCAATCCTCACTAGAGGGTTGTTGCAAACGCCTCAGCTTGGGTCTGTCCTCTCTGCTTCCTCCTCCCCAGTCAGGGTCATTGTTGCGGATGGGGACCAGCAGTGACAGCCAGGGATGGCTACTGGTCAGCGAAGTCTCCTTGTAGCTGATGTAATCTCTCTGTCCCAATGGACATAAGAAATAAAAGCATCTGAGGGCTGGGAAACTCTCCATGCCTTCAGCTCTGTCCAAGAACTCATCAAAAGCCATCAAGGCTGAACAGATGGTCCCTAATTGCAGACAGAATTACTTTATGGAGATATTTTTTAAAAGATTAATATGCTGTACTCACTATGGAAGTGTTGATGCTAATTCCACTTTCTCTTCAATGGTCTCTATTACACCACTTCTGCAGAACATTTTAGCAGGCCCCTGCAAGATCAGGAAAGATCAGGAAACTACTTTTTCAGTGAAGTCACAGAGATAATTCTTCAGCAAAACTAGTTAGCTGTGCTAACAAATCGACTTGCAGACCTGTTCTGTGAATGTCAGTGCCTGCCAGCAACAGAAATTGATTCCTCCAGACTGCAAACTGCGCTTGTTGAATCAAATCATTTCTAAAAAGAAATTAAGAGTTAAATGTAATGTTCTCCCTGATCGGTGACAACTGACTGAACACCAAAAAGGAAACCTCCTGAAGTGAAATGGACACTATGAGAAATGGTGACTTGATCAGCATAGCCCTGACTGCTAATGGACAACTTAATACATTATCCCTCATAGTATTTTTTTTGTCTGTTCTACTTAATATGACTGGTTTAATTCTGTAATTATCACACAGTTATTCTTAAGTGTTGAAAATTAACTGAAATGTGATCCCTGTTAAACATAAGAGTGGGAATAAGAGAGGGAAGAGATGTATAATTTGGGGCATGCTCGGGCTGACTTGCCCCAATTGGTAGAGTTGGAAACATACCAGGGGATTCCAATTCAATCCCATCAAGTGTGGGGAGCAATTCGGACTAGACTAAGTTACTCGAATTAAGACTTACTCTATGCATCTGCTCTCCCACAATATGGCGCTGGGAGAGAAGTAAACAGCTTCCGCACAGCTGCCTCCAGTTCAACCAATAAACTGTAGGACCTGCTCCTGATTGGAGAGCAGCGTACTCGGCGTGTGGGCAGCCGAGTTAGGATTGGCGGAGGAGGACTATAAAGGAGGAGAGAGACGGCATGCACCAGGAACATCTAGGGGGAACATCTGAAGGAACACCTGTGCAGCCCCCCAGAGAGCCGGCCGGCGGTGTGCCGCTCCCCTGCGGAAGTGGGGAATGTGGCCAGGGGGAACTGCCCTTCCACGGAGGTGGAAGGGATAGTAGCCAACCCGGGAAGAACCAGCAGCAAACCCGGGGAGGGCCGAGCAGACGAAAGAACAGCGCAGGGTCCTGTGTCGTTCCTCCACGAAGACGGGGTGCCGTGACTCGGATAGGAAACCTAGGACAGACAGGAAACTTAGGAGGGAAGAAACGGGAATAAGTGGAAAATACCGGAGAGAGAGACTAGCAAAGAGCCTAGGTGCCGGAAGAAGCTATTGAAAGCCTAGGCATAGACTCGGATATGGACTGTGGGAAAGAAGTTAGGATTGAAAGCGAAAGTGAAAGCTTTCATAGACTCGGATGCGGACTATGGCGGGGAAGCTAGGAGATTGAAAGCGAAAGTGAAACCTGGAGGAGGCTTGGACTCGGATACGGACTGTGGGGAGAAGCCAGGAGAAATGAGAGGAATATTGTTGGAAGAAAACTTAGGGAAACACACCGGGTAGAGAAAAATGTTAGGGAGGATGAAGCCGCGAGCGCAGGCCAAGCCATCTTGGAATTCTTCAAGTCACCCCGGGGAGCAAGAGGCGAAGATCTGGAACCAGAGGCAGAGACGTGGGCCGCCAGGATTCGCCAGGTTAGTCCGGGGAACTTGGACTGAATGCCGGTGGTGGCGGAAACATTCGCGGAAGCCGCCGCGTGCAGAGAGAGCACGGGGCGTGAATAGATGGGGAACGCCGGGGCTGGCGCGAGGCCGTGGTGCGGGCGCGAAGTGCGTGGAGACCGAGGAGCGTGCGCGCAGAGCCGGGAACCTGCCGGCGGGGCGAGGCGCCGGGAAGCCGCGCAGAGCCGTGAAGCTGCCGCGGGGCGAGGCGCCGGGAAGCCGCGCAAAGCCGGGAAGCCGCGCAGATCGGAGAAGCGCGGGCTGAAGAGGCTCAGAGCCGGGAAGCCGCCGAGAAGCAGTCTCGGGGCGGCCGCCGGGAAGCCGCAGGGATAAGAGAAACAGAAGTTTAGAAGTAAAGTGAGAGAAATAGGAATGCTGGAAGATGGAAGTAGAATGGGAGAAATAGGAATGCCCGGACATAGAGAAATAGAGAAATAGAAAGGCCTCCCCACAACATGGCAATTAGAAAGCTTGGATTCGGTCTGCCCGATAAGTGAGGCGATGAGCACCTGCGGCGGCTAGCAGCTTATGCGCCGCAGGTCACCGAAGACAGGCACGAATTAACATCAGTAAGGCTTCCCCACAATGCAACAATTAGAAGGCTTGGATTCGGTCTGCCTGATTAAGGCGGTAAGCGCCAGCAAGCAGCTCGACCAGAGTATGAGCTGCAGGTCACCGAAGATAGGCACGAACCAACACTAATAAGTCTCCCCCACAATAAGGCAATGAGAAGGCTTGGATTCGGTTTGCCTGATAGGTCTTGTAAGTCCCCTGCAGGCAGAGCAGAGCATGCGCTGCAGGGCACCGAACACAGGCACGCATCAGCGCCTAAAAACCTCCTCACAACATGGCGAAGAGAGGACCCGGATTCGGTTTTCCTGATTGATAGGACTTGTAAGAGCCTGTGGCAACTCTAGCAAGTAGAGCAGAGTGTGTGCCGCGGGACACCGAAGACAGGCGCGTATCAACGCCAAAAATAAAAAGAAAGGGGGATCTGTGGGGAGCAATTCGGACTAGACTAAGTTACTCGAATTAAGACTTACTCTATGCATCTGCTCTCCCACAATATGGCGCTGGGAGAGAAGTAAACAGCTTCCGCACAGCTGCCTCCAGTTCAACCAATAAACTGTAGGACCTGCTCCTGATTGGAGAGCAGCGTACTCGGCGTGTGGGCAGCCGAGTTAGGATTGGCGGAGGAGGACTATAAAGGAGGAGAGAGACGGCATGCACCAGGAACATCTAGGGGGAACATCTGAAGGAACACCTGTGCAGCCCCCCAGAGAGCCGGCCGGCGGTGTGCCGCTCCCCTGCGGAAGTGGGGAATGTGGCCAGGGGGAACTGCCCTTCCACGGAGGTGGAAGGGATAGTAGCCAACCCGGGAAGAACCAGCAGCAAACCCGGGGAGGGCCGAGCAGACGAAAGAACAGCGCAGGGTCCTGTGTCGTTCCTCCACGAAGACGGGGAGCGACAATCAAGGTGGCATGTGCCAATGCCATCTCACTATTCCAAGTGATCAATTTCAGTTCACAATTGATCATAATGAAAGGACTAAGAGTCAAAGGGAGCACATAAACAAGTCTAGTATCTGCTAACACCAACCGATAGAATAAATAAAGGGGAGAGTGATCCAACATGGGAAGTGAGATACTCAGCAGACTCATAGAATGGCGGATGTCCGAAATAGCACTCTGGCCTCAGAATCAGCCCTAAAGGCACTCGGATCTGGCTGAAAAGCCCATGAGAGTATTTCAGGCATGGAAAGCCAAGACACTCTGGCAAAAACATCTCTGTGAGTGAGATCCCAGTGGAAAGAACAGGTCTTCAAAGAAGGAGGTGCCTTTCTCTGAAGGGAGGAGAGAACCTCCACTTTGACTATGACCGTGTCTAAACAAGATAAGAGTCGGAGAACTCAAGGGGCTTCCATAGCCTTGGAAACTCATAACTGGTGCATAGGGAGATTACTGATGCCATAAACAGGAGTGTCAATTTGTAAAGTCAACAACAGGAGTCACTGTGCACTTACTCCTCATGTAGGATCTCTGTCCTTAACGTGCTGTACACTGAGGCTTAATGCTATAACGAGTACTCAAACAGTATATTTCACTTTGTGTTTCTATGGGGGTGCAAACGACTGAAATCTTTACTTAATGTACACTAAACTGATCTTCTGTAAAAAAAAAAAAAAAAGAAAAAAGAAAGAAAGAAATTATCAATTCCCAACTTGACTCTCACTGGGATTAAACATGACAATAGGTCTGATCTGATTTCATCATCATTTAAAAAAAATCATCTATTATTTTTCACTTTATGTTTCTGTGTGGGAGCAAACTGTTGAAATACTTACTTAAGGTATACTAAGCTGATCTTCTGTATATTAAGATAATCGAAAATGAATCTTGATGTGAATGGAAGGGGAGAGGGAGTGGGAAAGGGGAGGGTTGTGGGTGGGAGGGACGTTATGGGGGGGAAGCCACTGTAACACATGAGTCGTACTTTGGAAATTTATATTCATTAAATAAAAGATAAAAAAAATTAAAAAAAGAGTTAAATGTAGGGTTACCATAAACGTGCCTATTTTTCCTTATTTCCTTTTATGATATCATTGATAGCATCAAAATATTAAAATACTTTGGGACAAATTTCACTAAAACAGTAAAAAAAACTGTGCACCAAAAATTATACAGCATGCTTGAAAATAAATTGAAGAAAATAAAACTAAATGGAAAGATCATGTTCATTGATTGAAGAACCAGTATCATTAAAACATCCATACAACCCAAAACAATATATAAGTCAAATGCAATCTCTATCAAAATTTCAATGACATTTTTCACAGAAATACAAAAAAAAGTTAATGGAAGACCTCAAATAGTCAAGACAATCTTAAGAAAGAAAAAGGTAGAAACATCCTCTTCTCTGATTTCAAACTATATTACAAAGCTAAAGACATAAAAACTATAAAAACAGATAAGTAGAACAATGACATAGGACAGGGAACACAGAAACAAACCTGACTGTATACAGTAAACTAATTTAGACAAGGTTGCCAAGAAAACACAATTAGGAAACGACAGTCTCTTGAATAATTGGTGCTGGGAAAATTGTATATCCACGTGCAAAAGAATTAAACCAGATACTTATCTTGCCCCCAACATAATACAAATTAAAGGCATAAACATATGACCTGAAATTGTAAAAACCCTGGAAGAGAATATAAGGGGAAGCTTTCTTGATATTTCCTTGGCAATGATTTTTTGGGTATCAAAAGAAAATCTCAGTGTGCCAGTACTGTGGCACAGCCAGTTAAAGCCCCAGCCTGCAGCACCAGCATCCCATGTGGGCACCAGTTCGAGTCCAGGCTGCTTCTCTTCTGATCCAGCTCTCTGCTATGGCCTGGGAAAGCAGTGGAAGATGGCCCGAGTCCTTGGGCCCCTGCATGTGGGAGACTGGAAAGAAGCTCCTGGCTCCTGACTTCGGATCAGCTCAGCTCTGGCCATTGCAGTCATTTAGGGGGTGTGCCAGAAGAATGGAAGACTTCTCTCTCTCTCTCTCTCTCTCTCTCTCTCTCTCTCTCTCTGCCTCTCTCTGTAACTCTGTCTTTCAAATAAATAAAATAAAAATAAATCTTAAAAAAATAAGCTCAGGCAATTAAAGCAAAAATAAATGTACCTTTGGGCGTGAAGAACTATATCAAACTAAAAAATCTTCTGCACAGCACAGGAACAAGTCAACAGAGTAAAAAGACAACATGCAGAATGGGAGTGTATGTAATTTAGGCTTTTTTGATGTGTGACCATGATCTTTATTTTTTTTCAAATAGGTTAGTCATGAGCTAGTTTTCATGTTCATGCTTAGACTTTGATATGACTAATTGAAAGGTCAGACAATCTTAACTATTATGAATATTTTCTATGGATCTTTTGACATTATAAAATGATTTGTAATCTTACAACCCTCTAAAATTCAACTACCTTGGATATTTTCATAACATAAGCTATTTGCAAGTAGAATCTTTTTAAAAGTCAAATTCATATGTGTGTATGTGTGTGTATATGTGAGTGTTTGTATGTCAGTGTGTATATATCTGAGTGTGTGTGTACATATGTGAGTGTGTATATGTGTGTAAATGTGAGTGTATGTATATATGTGTGTGTGAGTATGTATATATGTGTGTATGTGAATTTATGTATATATGTGTGTGTATGTGTCATTATATGTGAGTGTGTGTATATCTGAATGTGTGTATATATGTGTGTGTATATGTGAGTGTGTATGAGTGTGTATACATGTGTATATGTGAATGTATGTATATATATGTGTAAGTGAGTGTGTATATATCTGAGTGTGTGTGTATATATGTGTATGTGCTTATATGTGAGTGTGTATATGTGTGTAAATGTGAGTGTATGTATACATATATGTGTGTATGTGAGTGTATATATGTATGTATATGTGAATTTATGTACATATGCATATGTGTGTATGAGTGTGTTTATGTGTGAGTGTGTGTATATCTGAATGTGTGTATATATGTGTGTGTATATTTGTGAGTGTGTGTATATATGTATGTGTATATGAATGTGTTTGTATGTGAGTGTGTATATGTGTGTATATGTGAATGTATGTATATATATGTGTGTATGTGTGTATGTGAGTGTGTGTATATCTGAATGTGTGTATATATGTGTGTGTATATTTGTGAGTGTGTGTATATATGTGTGTACATATATGTGTATATGAATGTGTATGTGAGTGTGTATATGTGTGTGTATATGTGAATGTATGTATATATGTGTGTGTATGTGAGTGTGTGTATATCTGTGTGTATGTGAATGTTTTTTAATGTGTGTGTATATCTGAGTGTATATATATATATGTGTGTGTATGCATATGTGATTGTGTGTGTGTGTATATATATATGTATATATATATATATCAGAATTCAGACAGGTAGTTACAAGGGACAAGGAGGGGGTGGGAACGGGGTGAAGTGGGTCTAAGGAGACAAAATTTCAGTTACGTAGGATGAATAAGTCTAGCGATCCAATAGTTAGCATGAGGACTGTAGTTAATAATATTGTGTTTAATACTGAAAATCTACTAAAAGTATAGGTTTTAGGTGCTCTCGCCACAAAAAAAAAAAAGGTAACTACGGAAAGTGATGGATGTATTAATTTGCTTGATATGTCCTTTCACTGTGTTTATGAGTCTCAAAGCATCAAGTTGTGCACCTTAAATGTATACTATAAAAACTAAATTTAAGGGGCCAGCACTGTGGCACAGTGGGTTAACACCCTGGTCTGAAGCGCTGGCATCCCATATGGGCACCAGTTTGAGTCCCAGCAGCTCCACTTCCTATCCAGCTCTCTGCTATGGCCTGGGAAAGTGGTAGAAGATGGCCCAAGTCCTTGGGCCCCTGCACCCACATGGGAGATCCGGAAGAAGCTCCTGGCTCCTGGCTTCAGATCGGCACAGCTCTTGCCATTGCAGCCAATTTGGGAGTGAGCCATCAGATGGAAGACCTCCCTCTCTCTGCCTCTCCTCTCTCTGTGTAACTCTGACTTTCAAATAAATCTTTAAAAAAAAGACTAAATTTAAGAAAAAGAGAAAGAAACAAATGTGAAAAACATCAGGCTTTTCCATTCAGGGGGAAGATCAATTAGTTGCCTAGATGGACTTTATTCTAATTTTGAAATCTATAAAAACCACTGAGTTAAAACCAAAGAAGGTACAGTTTTCAGTGTAAATCTCTGATACTTGTTCAGGTTCTAATCAGAGAGACAGAAACTATTCCTATGGGTTGACCAGAGAAGTACTAAGTAAACGGTTATTAATAAGCAATTGGAAAGTTAAAAAGAGGGAAAAAAACAACTTTAAGGAGCTGCTGCCACCTCCCAAGGGCTGAGAATACAAATGGAAAACTCTGTAATAAATGGAAACTGGAAACTTAGGATAAAGACCCCAGGAGACTGTTCCTGGTGAGTGATGATGCCTCTGGGCATGAAGAAGGGTGCTAGGGGCCTAGAACCTGACCTCAGAGAGTGGTGTCACTGACACCTGGTGCCCCGACGTGCTGGTAGCTCTGGAGCACAGAGAGCAGTGGACCATGAAACTGGTTCTGAAAGTGTTGGAAAATCTCCAAACATGAGGTTAAGACACAATGACAGCTATTGTGTAAAAAGATACAACTAGGGAGCCGGCGCTGCGGCTCACTAGGCTAATCCTCCACCTTGCGGCGCCGGCACACCGGGTTCTAGTCCTGGTCAGGGTGCCGGATTCTGTCCTGGTTGCCCCTCTTCCAGGCCAGCTCTCTGCTGTGGCCGGGGAGTGCAGTGGAGGATGGCCCAAGTGCTTGGGCCCTGCACCTCATGGGAGACCAGGAGAAGTACCTGGCTCCTGCCATCAGATCAGCACGGTGCGCCGGCCGCAGTGTGCCAGCCGTGGCGACCATTGGAGGGTAAACCAACGGCAAAGGAAGACCTTTCTCTCTGTCTCTCTCTCTCACTGTCCACTCTGCCTGTCAAAAAAAAAAAAAAAAGATCCAACTAGGGTACCATTCACAGAACCTCAGCGGACAGGGGAAAGCACACAGGAGGCAGACAGAACTCCCTATAGCTCCCTTTTGGCCAGACCTAGCAGGAGCCCAACCAGAAAAATAGAAATATTGTGCTATTCCCAGCCCAGGACCCCAGGTCCAACCCTGAAAAACATTAAAGAAAGTAACTGGCCCATGGAACAACAGAAGGTCTGCTTCATTGCCAATCTTACTGCTGACCCAAATGACTTTAAGTCTTTAGAAACTGGAGAACATGAAGACAAGGCACGCCAAGGAAGGTGTGGTAAGTGAATGACTTGGCTGATGTGACAGCTTAATGCCCCAGGTTGATATAAACTATCTCAGTAAACTATTGAGAGACAAAGCAAAGGGTACAACAAGTTCTTAAGCCTCCCCTCATCAGGAAGAGAGAAACAGTAGTCATGTGGGTTTCACAACTATACGGGGAAGTTCCATGTGCCATGGAAGACTGAAAAGAAAACATTTAGTGCTATCTAGGAAGATGGCACAAGCAAAGTTGCACAAGCAAACTTAGTGTTGAAGGATGAATGTAGCTTCACCTGACAAAAAAAAAATGGGGGAAGAGCATTTTAGGCAAAAAGAATTATAAAGAGGGCCGGCGCCGCGGCTCACTAGGCTAATCCTCCGCCTAGCGGCGCCGGCACACCGGGTTCTAGTCCCGGTCGGGGCGCCGGATTCTGTCCCGGTTGCCCCTCTTCCAGGCCAGCCCTCTGCTGTGGCCAGGGAGTGCAGTGGAGGATGGCCCAAGTCATTGGGCCCTGCACTCCATGGGAGACCAGGAGAAGCACCTGGCTCCTGGCTCCTGCCATCGGATCAGCGCGGTGCGCCGGCTGCAGCGCGCCAGCCACAGCGGCCATTGGAGGGTGAACCAACGGCAAAAGGAAGACCTTTCTCTCTGTCTCTCTCTCTCACTGTCCACTCTGCCTGTCAAAAAAAAATTAAATTAAAATTTAAAAAAAAAAGAATTATAAAGAGCACAACAACCTGGTTGTGTATTACCATGTACTTCACAATGACGAACTTTCTTCTTAATCTGATTTTCTCATGATTTTAAGAATTTCTCCATTGAAGACTTCAAAATTTATATGCATATTCTGAGTCAATTTCTAACCTCCAGATGTGTACAACCAAAGACCAATTAAAATGTACACTTTAGGGACCAGCATTGTGGCATAGCAGGTAAAGCCACTGCTGGCAACACTGGCATCCCATATGGGCACCAGTTCGTGTTCTGGCTGCTCCACTTCTAATCCAGCTCGCTGCTAATGACCTCGGAAAAGCAGCTAGAGGTGGCCCAAGTGTTTGGGTCTCTGCCACCCATGTGGCTTCTATCTCCTGGCTTTGGCCTGGCCCAGCGCTGGCCATTGTAGCCACCTGGGAAATGAACCAGCGGATGGAAGATCTCTCTCTATCTATCTCTATCTCTGACTTTCAAAATAAATGAATAAATCTTTTTTATGTGTACATTTTAGTATCGACCTAAATTGCTGTTTTAAATTGAATGTCTAATGCCAACCCCAAAACTCCAATACCTACTTCTACTTCTACTCATGCTCGTGTCTATAAGGGAAGCTCCACACAAGTTGCTTAAAGCAAAAACATGTGTGCCATCCTTGAATTTTCACTTTCTCTCACACCTTACACCGCATCTCTCTGGAAATCATGTTAGCTCTGCCTTCAAGGGTCTAAGATCCAACCGTTCCTCCCCACATCCACCGCTCCCATATGTGCGTCTAAGTCACTATATTCTCTCACCACTAGGGCTGTCCAGTTCCCTGTTCTACCTTTGTCCCCAAGATCCACACAAAACCTGGAGGTCCCAAGTGGGCACTTGGCACAGCAGTTGAGACACCGCTTGGGACACCCACGACCCACAGCTGAGTGCCTGGGTGACAGTCCTGGCTCCTCTCCCAGATTCCTGCTGATTCACACCTGGGAAGCAGTAGATAATGGCTCGAGGGATTGTGTCCCTGCCACTTGCCTCAGAGAACTAGACTGAGTTCTTGGCACCCACCTTCACCCCCACTAGCTCTTATGGGCACTTGGGGAGTGAACCAACAGGTGACGTTCTCTCTCTCTCTCTCTCTCTGCACTTTCTTCTGTTTCTTTGCATCTCAAGTAGAAATATTTTTAAGGGGCCTGGTGTTGTGGCACAGTGGGTTAAGCCACTGCCTGCAACACCCGCATCCCATATGGTCAACCGGTTTGTGCCCTGGCTGCTCCACTACCAATCTAGCTCCCTGCTAATGGCTTAGGAAAAACAGTGAAAGATGGCCCAAGTGTTTGGGCCCCTGCCACCCACATGGAAGACCCGGATGAAGCTCCTGACTCGTTGCTTTGGCTAGCCTAGCCCCAGCTATTGCAGCCATCTGGGAAGTGAATTAGTGGAAGGAAGAACTCTCTCTCTCTCTCTCTCTCTCTCAAACAAATAAATAAAACCTTAAATAAAAAAATAGCATTAAACCAAAGTCTTATCTTCAGTATCTCAGCCCCAAGCAACTCTACTATGGTTGAGAAGTTCATGGGTTTCTAATTATAATATATATCTGTATGTAGGCATATATTTTTAAAACCTAGAGATTACTTTCTCTCCTTGCAATACATTAGAAGTGATTCTATGTAGCTTCTGAAGGTTGGTAAGAATTGTCAACTTCTGCTTCATTTCCTGGGAGAGTCACATCCAGCACTGCTGGCTGTCTGGGGTCTGGGGCACTGGGAAGAACCAGGCCAAGGAAGAAGGCCATTTCTAGGTGCTTCTCCGCAGGCCTTGTTGTGGGCTATGAGCTGATTGATTCGCTTTTCTCTCAGTACAGGGCAAGACCAAGTACCTTTTCATGTGTTTACTGCCCCCCACCCCATCCCCAAGCCCTGGGTTTGAAGTCGTCTCCCCAATCACCTGCCCTTTACGGGCATCCTTGTTCTGTTATCTGTCTTTCACGGGCTCAGAATCTGCTCATTGTCTTCGTCTTGTTACCATGCAGTCCAGCAAACCATCCCAACACTGCGAGACATAAAACAAACCTTGTGTCATGACCCCAAGTTCCTTGGGTCACTAACTGGGACGGGGGCAATGCAGATGACTTATCTCTACTCCAGGGTTTCTGGGGCCTCAGAAAGACTTCAAATTTGAGGGTGACTCATTGTTTGGAGGCTGGAATTACCTGCAGATGTCTTTGTTCAAAACCTGCTACTTGAGGGGGCTGGTGCCGTGGCTCACTTGGTTAATCCTCTGCCTGCGGCACTGGCATCCCATATGGACACCAGTTCTAGTCCCGGTTACCCGTCTTCCAGTTCAGCTCTCTGCTGTGGCCCAGGAGGGCAGTGGAGGATGGCCCAGCTGCTTGGGCCCTGCACCCGCATGGGAGACCAGAAAGAAGCACCTGGCTCCTGGCTTCAGATCAGCGCAGTGCCAGCCGTTGCAGCCATTTGGGGAGTGAACCAACGGAAGGGAGACCTTTCTCTCTGTCTCTCTCTCTCCCTCTCACTGTCTATAACTCTACCTGTCAAATAAATTAAAAAAAAAAAAAACCTGCTACTTGGGATTGGATAGTTCACAGACTAGATGGTAACTATCCGAGGAAACAAAGCAAAAGTTGCATTGACGATTTTTTTTTTTTAAGATTTATTTTATTTATTTGAAAGACAGAGTTAAAGAGAGAGGTAGAGACAGAGAGAGAGAGGTCTTCCATCCACTGGTTCACTCCCCAGATGGCCACAATGGTCAGAGCCATGCCAATCTGAAGGCAGGAGCCAGGAGCTTCTTTCCAGTCTCCCACACGGGTGCAGGGGCCCAAGGACTTGGGCCATCTTCCACTGCTTTCCTAGGCCATAGCAGAGAGTTGGATCAGAAGAGGAGCATCTGGGACTAGAACCAGTGCCCATACGGGATGCTTGCACTTCAGGCCAGGGCTTTAACCCACTGTGCCACAGCATCAACCCCTCTTTTTTTTTTTTCAAGATTTTTATTTATTTATTTGAGGGGCAAAGCTACAGACAAAGAAGGAGAGACAGAGAGAAAGGTCTTCCATCTGCTCGTTCACTCCTCAAACGGTGACTATGGCCAGAGCTGGGCCAATCCGAAGCCAGGAGCTTCCTCCTGATCTCTCATGTGTGTGCAGGAGCCCAAGCACTTGGGCCATCCTCCACTGCTTTCCCAGGCCATAAGCAAAGAGCTGGATCAGAAGAGGAGCAACCAGGACTCGAAGCTGGTCCATATAGGATGCTGGCACCGCAGGCAGAGGCTTAGCCTACTGTACCACAGCACCAGCCCCCATGTTGACAATTCTTACCTACCCTCAGAAATGACAGCATGACTTCCAGTGTCTCCTACTGAGTGACTCAAACACAACCCACTCGTATTCCAGGAGAGGAAATCATGATGCTTTTATGTAAAAGGACAACTTTTTAATTGCTTGTATCCAGCAAGATTGCTAACTTGACTTATTAATTTAAATAGTCTGATTTATTTTTGGACTCTCAGGAGCCTAAAAACGTGAACATTTTTTTTTTCTGAGACAGGAAGACGCATTAGCCCATGGTGCAATGCGTGTTTTGGCCAGCTACAGCTCCTGACTCACCGCTGATGGCTCTCACTGAGGCGTGAGCTGGTCGGGAAACCGTGCCACAACCACGGCTTTTTTTTTTTTTTTGAAGATTTTTATTTAATGAATACAAATTTTCATATGTACAGCTTTTAGGGATATAGTGTTTCTTCCTCCCATTCCCACCCTCCCACCCCCGCTCCCATCCCACCTCCCACTCCCTCTCCCATCCTATTTTCCATTAAGATTCATTTTTAATTATCTTTTTATACAGAAGACCAACTCTTTACTAAGGAGAAATTTCAACTAATTGCACCCACACAGACACACAAAGTACAAAGTACAATTTGAAGACAAGTTTTACCGTTAATTCTCATAGTACAACTCATTATCAGAGGTCCATCTTGGGGAGCAAGTGCACAGTGACTCCTGTTGTTGATTTAACAACTGACACTGTTATTTATGACGTCAGTGATCACCTGAGGCTCTTGTCATGAGCTGCCAAGGCTATGGAAGCCTTTTGAGTTCACAAACTCCATCGGTTTTTAGACAGGGCCATATGCAAAGTGAAAGTTCTCTCCTCTCTTCGAAGGAAAGTACCTCCTTTTTTGATGGCCTCTTCTTTCCACTGGGATCTCACTCACAGAGATCCTTCATGCAGAACCGTTTTTGCCACTACATCTTGGCTTTCCATGCCTGAAATGCTTTCATAGTGTTTTCAGCAGGCCTTAGGCAGCTACGGCTATTAAAGACACTGGAGAGGCTGGTGCCATGGTGCAGTAGGTTAAGCCTCCGCCTGCGATGCTGGCATCCCCTGTGGCCACCAGTTCTAGTCCCAGCTGCTCCTCTTCCAATCTATCTCTCTGCTATGGCCTGGGAAAGCAGTAGAAGATGGCCCAAGTCCTTGGGCCCCTGCACCCGCAGGAGAAACCGGGAAAAAGCACCTGGCTTCGGCTCAGCACAGCTCCGGCCATTGCAGCCATCTGGAGAGTGAACTAATGGAAGGAAGACCTTTCTCTCTCCCTCTCCCTCTCATTGTCTGTAACTCTACCTCTCAAATAAATAAATAAAATCTTAAAAAAAAAAAAAAAAAAAAAAAAAAAAACACTGGAACCAGAGGTGGCCATTCCCAGATTCAGGATCTCCCTGACCAGTCACAACGTCAAATCCCTGGAGAAGGTGTGTGCTGACTTGATCAGAGGAGCAAAGTAAAAGAATTTGAATATGAAGGGATGAACCAGTTGGGATGCCTGCCAAGACACTGTGAATCAGGCTGGCACTGTGGTATATCAGGTAAAGCAGCTGCCTGCAGTGCCAGTATCCCATATGGGCACTGGTTCGAATCCTGGCTGCTCCACTTGCAATCCAGTTCTCTGCTATGGCCTGGGAAAGAAGTAGAAGATGGCTCAAGTCCTTGAGCCCCTGCACCTGTGTGGGAAACCCGGAAGAAACTCCTGGCTCCTGGCTTCAGATTGGTGCAGCTCCAGCCGTTGTGGCCAGTGGATAGAAGACCTCTCTCTCTCTTTCTCTCTCTCTCTCTCTCTCTCTCTGCTTCTCCTTCTTTCTGTGTGTAACTCTGTCTTTCAAATATAAATAAATAAATCTTTAAAAAAAATAAAAAAGACACTGTGAATCAGGACCAGAAAAACCCCTTGTGGTGAAGGTTCTAAGACAGAGAACCCATAAGCAGCACATTGGCTTGCACAGTCCCGAGATTGTTAAGCGAATCACTTCCATTAGCACTGAGCTGGGAGTAGAAGCTGACATCACCATTGCGAATGCATAAGCCAACCGTTTTAATAAGTTGACTACCAGCTGTTTTAAAAAAATGAAAATTCTATTTCTTGTATTCCAGTCTTTATGCATTTTATTTCTTATTACTTAATTTGAACTATAGTGGCTAGGACCCCAAGTTCAATGTTGAATGAAAATAGTGATTCCGCACATTCCATGTCCAGGCCCTCAACTCAGTAGGGAAGCTTTCTCCAATTCACCGTTCATTATAATGTTTACTACAGGTGTTTTATGGAATTCTTTCTCAGATTCATCAATTCTAATTCTCTTTCTAGTTGGTAGAAGCCTTTTTTATTTAAAGATTTTGTTTATTTATTTGAGAGGTAGAGTTACAGATAGTGAGAGAAAGAGACAGAGAGAAAGGTCTTCCTTCCGATGGTTCACCCCCCAAAATGGCCACAACGGCCAGAACTGTGCTGATCCGAAGCCCAGGAGCCAGGTGCTTCTTCCTGGTCTCCCATGCGGGTGCAGGGGCCCAAGTACTTGGGCCATCTTCTACTGCTTTCCTATGCCACAGCAGAGAACTGGATTGGAAGAGGAGCAGCTGGGATTAGAACTGGTGCCCATAGGGGATGCCAGCGCCACATGCAAAGGATTAACCTACTGCGCCACGGCGCCAGCCCCTGAAGCCTTTTTTAAAATCATGAGTTTAATTTTATCAAATGCATATCTTTTGCATCCCACACGACAATAAAATGACTTTTCCTTTTCTCCTTTGATGTAAAGAATTATTTTGACTAACTTTTAAATGTTAAAGCACTGTAGTATTTTAAAATACACTTTGATTATCTTTTTTTATTTATCTGGCATTTTGTTTATAACATTTATATCTATGCTAATGATGCAGATTTATCTCTCAAACTTTCTATTTTTGTAATCTCCTTGTCAGTGTACAAGGATACTTTTAAACATTTGTGGAAAATAGAAGTTAAAAAAAGTATCGCTTCTCAGCCTTTTGGCTAAGAACAAGTGTGTAAAAAAAGTTTATGTTTGCACAAAAAAATCGAAATCTATGCATAGCTTTTTCATAATATGAATTTTTCATGAACATTTTGACAACACCTCCTACCCATGAATTTCAAAAACATCTTACATCAAAATAAATTTATCATTTAATTCTATTTTCTGTGCCCTCATTGTGTCTATTTATTTGCACATGTTGAACCATCTCTGGGATAAATCCGACTTGGCCACAATTTTTCATGTGCTGTTGGGTTAGCCTTGCCAATATTTTGTTGAGGATTTTTGCATCTAGGTTCAACAGAGATGCTGATGTATAGTTTCCATCTCGGTTGTGTCATTGGTTGATTTTGATCTCAGGATAATGCTGACCCTACACAATGAATTTGGGAGAATTTCCTCTATTTCTATTCTGGAAGAGTTTGAAATTCACTGCATGTTAGTTCTTTTTAACAGTTTGGTAGAATTCAACAGTGAAGCCATTTGGTCCCGTGTGGGGAGCAACTGGGAGCAACTCGGACTAGACTAAGTTACTGGAATTAAGACTTATTCTATGCATCTGCTCTCCCACAATATGGCACTGTGAGAGGAGTAAACAGCTTCTACACAGCTGCCTCCAGTTCAACCAATAAACAGCAGGACCTGCTCCTGATTGCAGGAGAGCAGCGTACTCGGCGTGTGGGTAGCAGAGTTGGGATTGGTGGAAGAGGACTATAAAGGAGGAGAGAGACAACATGCACTGGGAACATCTAAGAGGAACATCTATCTGAAGGAACACCTGTGCAGCCCCTGAGAGAGCCGGCCGGCGGTGTGCCACTCCCCCGCGGAAGTGGGGAATGTGGCAGGGGGAACCGCCCTTCCACGGAGGTGGAAGGGATGGTAGCCAACCCGGGAAGAACCAGCAGCAAACCCGGGGAGGGCCGAGCAGACGAAAGAACAGCGCAGGGTCCTGTGTCGTTCCTCCACGAAGAGGGGGAGCGACAGTCCCGGGGTTTTCTTTATTGAGAGTATTTCTTATCCAAACCCGTCACTTGTTCGTGGTCTGTTAAGGTTTTCTATGCCCTCATGGTTCAATTTTGGTAGGTTATATGCATCTAGTAATTTATCCATTCCTTCTAGGTTTTCTAACTTGTTGGCTAATAGCTAGCTCTTCATGATAGTCCCTGATGCTCTTTGTAGTTCTGTGGTATCTCCTGTAATGCTTTCCTTGTTATCTCTAATCTTGTTTGATCTTCTCTTTTTTCTTGGTTATTAACTAAAGCCTTGTTAGTTTGGTTTATCTTTCCAAAAAACAACTTTATTTCATGGACTTTTTAGGGTCTTTTTACTGTCTATTTCCTTTATTTCTACTCTGATTTTTGCTATTCATTTCCTTCTCCTTCTGTGGGGTTTGGTTTCTTCTTGACTTTCTAAGCCCTTGAGATGCATTGTCAAGTTGATTATTTGAAATCTTTCATTTTTTATGTAAATGCTTACTTCTATGAAGTTCCCTCTAGTATTGTTTCAGCTGTGTCCCATAAATTTTTCTATGTTGTGTTTCCATTTTCGTTCCTTGAGAAATTTTTTTATTTTTTTAAAGATTGATTAGATTGATTTATTTATTTGAAAGTCAGAGTTGCACAGAGAAAGGAGAGGCAGAGAGAGAGACAGACAGACAGACAGAGAGACAGAGAGACTGATAGGTCTTTCATCCAATGGTTCACTCTGCAATGGCCCAGGCCATAACAGAGCTGGATTGGAAGTGGGGCAGCCGGGTCTCAAACCGGTGCCCATATGGGATGCCAGCACTTTAGGCCAGGTCATTAACTTGCTGTGCCACAGGACAGGCCCTGAGAAATTTTTTAATTTCTCTTGATTTCTTCAACAATCCGTTGTTCATTAAATAGCATGTTGTTCATTCTCCTGGTCTTTGGTAGTTTCTGAAGTTTCGTTAGTGTTGATTTTTAGTTTTATTCCATTGTAGTCAGAAAATATTCACGATATGACTTCAACTTTTCTAACTTACTGAGACTGCTTTGTGGCCAAGTATATGCTCTATTCTAGAGAATCTGCCGTGTGCTGATGAGTGCTGCAACTAGTGATAGAATGTTCTATAAATGTCCATTAATTCCACTTGGTCTGTACTATAGTTTGGTGTTTCTTGGTTGCTTTTTTCTTGTCTGAATGATTTGTCTATTGATGAAGTGAGGTGTTGAAGTCCCTCACTATTATTGTATTGGATCTCACCTCTTCCTTTAAGTGTAACAAGGTTTGTTTTGCAAAACTGGGTGCTCCAGCACTAGATACATATGAAATTGCAATAGTTATATCTTATTGAATTGATCCTTTGATCACTGTATAGTGACTTTGTCCCTTCTTACAGTTTTTAAGTCTATTTTTTCTGATATAACACTCCCACTCACTTTTAATTTGTTATTGTATATTCTTTTTTTCCATATTCAATGTCAGTCTGAGCATTGTCTGTATTGGTGAAGAGTTTAATATTGGCAGAATACCATTGAGTCTCATTTTTTATCTGTTTAGCCAGTCTATATCTTTTAATTGAGGGATTTATTCATCTACATTCAAGATCAATTTAGAAAGATTATTTATTTATTTGAAAGGAAGAGTTACAGAGAGGCAGAGGCAGAGAGAGAGGTCTTCCATCCACTGGTCCACTCCCCAAATGACCACAATAGCTGAAACTGAGCTGATCTGAAGCCAGGAGCCAGGAGCTTCTTCTGGGTCTCCCAAGCAGGTACAGGGGCCCAAGGATTTGGGCCATCTTCCACTGCTTTCCCAGTCAATAGCAGAGAACTGGATGGAACAGCCAGGACTCGAACCAGTGCCCATATGGGATGCCGGCGCTGCAGGCAGCAGCTTTACCTACTACACCACAGCACCACCCCTCAAGGTCAATATTGATTAGTAAAGATTTCTCCTGTCATTTTGTTAAACTTCTTTTGCATTCTTTGAGTTTCATTCCTTCTATTTTTCCCTTCTTGGTTGTCTTTGCAGCCTGGTGGCTTACTGTATTGACAAAGTTATATTCTTTTCCATTTCTCTTTTGTGCTTCTGCTTTCTTCTAGCAAGTTTTATACTTTCATATGTTTTCATCATAATAATTCTTTCTTTTGCTTCTGGATATAGGACTGCCTTAAATATTTTTTGTAAGGCCAGTATGGTGGTGATGAACTCGCTCAATTTTTACTTGTCTTAGAAAGCATTTGTGGAGCCAGCTCTCTGCTATGGCCTGGGAAAGCAGTAGAAGATGGCCCAAGTCTTTGGGCCCCTGCACCCTCGTGGGAGACCCAGAGGAAGCTCCTGGCTCCTGGCTTCGGATCGGCACAGCTCCGGCCATTGTGAACCATCAAATGGAAGATATCTCTCTCTCTCTCTCTTTCTCTCTCTCTCTCTCTCCCCCTCTCTCTCTCTTTCTCTCTCTCTCTCTCTCTCTCTCTCTCTCTCCCTCCCTCCCTACCTCTCCTCTCTCTGTGTAACTCTGACTTTCAAATAAATAAATAAATATTTTTTAAAAAAAGAAAGTATTTGCCTTTCATCTCTGAAGGATATCTTTGCTGAGCGTAGTATTCATAGTTGGTGGTTCTTTCTTTCAGAACTTGGAATATATCACCCATTCTGCTGAGAAATATGCTGCTGCTATAATGGAGGCATTCTCTTAAATGTGATTGGTACTTTTTCTTGCAGTTTTTAGAATTCTTCATATCATACTTTTGGGAATTTGAATATAATATGCCACAATGAAGATATTTTCTACTCAGGTCTATTTGGGGCCCTATGCACTTCTTCTGGATATCCACGTCTTTCCCAAGATTGAAGTTTGCAACTATTAATTCATTGAATATGTTTTCTACACCTTTCCCTTTTTCTTCACCTTCAAAGACCCCAAAATTCTAATATTGGTTCATTTAGTGGTATTCCAAAAGTCTCACAGGTGATCTTTGTTTTCTTGCTGATATATTTTAAAACACTGATCTTCAACTTCAGCTATTCTTCCTTCTGCTTGATCTAGTCTATTGGTGAGGTCTTCAATGTATTTTTCATTTGATTTAATGAGCTCATCATTTCCAAGACTCCCTTTTTTTAATTATCTTTTTTTTAACTGAACTTCTCAATCAGATCAAGAGTCTTTTCCTATTTTCTGAATGTCCGTTTGTATTCTCTTGAAGCTCATTGATTTTCTTTTAAAAAATATTTATTGTATTGGAATCCCCTGGCACGTTTCTAACTCGACTATTTGGGGTAAATCCGATGGAGCATGTCCCAAATTGTACATCTCCTCCCCCTCTTATTCCCACTCTTATATTTAACAGGGATCACTTTTCAGTTAAAATTTAAACACCTAAGAATAATTTGTACATCAACAGTCAGGACAAGGGCTGATCAAGTCACTGTTTCTCATAGTGTCCATTTCACTTCAACAGGTTTCCCTTTTGGTGCTCAGTTAGCTGTCAAGGTGGCATGTACCAATGAATTCTCACTAGTCCAAGTGATCAATTTCAGTTCACAGTTGATCACACTGATAGGTCTAAGAGTCAAAGGGATCACACAAACAAGACTAGTGTCTGCTAACACTAACTGATAGAATAAAAAGGGAGAGAACAATCCAACATGGGAAGCGGGATACACAGCAGACTCATAGAATAACAGATGTCCTAAACAGCACTCTGGCCTCAGAATCAGCCCTTAAGGCATTCGGATCTGGCTGAGGAGCCCATGAGAGTATTTTAGGCATGGAAAGCAAAGACACTCTGGAAAAAAAAAAAAAAAGAAGACCTAAATGAAATATCTCTGCAAGTGAGATCCCAGTGGAAAGAACGAGGCCATCAAAGAAGGAGGTACCTTTCTCTGAAAGGAGGAGAGAACTTCCACTTTGACTATGACCCTGTCAGAATAAGATCAAAGTCGGCGAACTCAAAAGGCTTCCATAGCCTTGGCAACTCATGACTAGAGCCTAGGGAGATTACTGACCCCATAAACAAGAGTGTCAAATTATTAAGTCAACAACGGGAGTCACTGTGTACTTACTTCTTATGTGGGATCTGTCCTTAATGTGTTGTCCAATGTGAAGTAATGCTATAACTAGTACTGAAACAGTATTTTACACTTTGTGTTTCTGTGTGGGTGCAAACTGATGAAATCTTTACTTAATATATACTAAATTGATCTTCGGTATATAAAGATAATTGAAAATGAATCTTGATGTAAATGGAATGGGAGAGGGAGTGGGAGATGGTAGGGGTGCGAGTGGGAGGGAAGTTATTGGGGGGAAAGCCATTGTAATCCATAAACTGTACTTTGGAAATTTATATTTACTAAATAAAAGTTTAAAAAATTATTTATTTGAAAGAGTTACAGAGAGACAGGGAGGATGGGGAGGGAGGGAGAGAGAGAGAGAGATCGTCCATCCTCTGATTCTCTTCCCAAATAGCAGCAATGGACAGGGCTGGGCCAGGTGGAAGCCAGGAACTTCATCCAGATCTCCCACATGGGTGCAGGGACTCAAGCATTGGGCCATCTTCTGCTACTTTCCCAGACACATTAGCAAGGAGCTGCATTAGAAGTGGAGCATCATGGACTCACACTTGGCACTCATATGAGTTGCTGATGTTACAGACAGTGGCTTAATCTGTGCCACAATGCCATCCCTTTATTGAGTTTCCTTTCATTATTCTTTTCAATTATTCATCAGTTACTTTATCAATATCCTTTTCTTTAGGGTCTGTTTCTGAAGAGTTCTTGTGTTCCTTTGGAGGCATCATGTTACCTTGTGGTTTTTTATTATTATTATTATTTCTTGTGAACCTGCCCTGAGATGTGATTATCAGGTTGATCAGTTGTCTCTGCCACTTTTATAAAGCTTTCCTGAAGCTATGTCAAAGGGTGTTAGTTTGATAAGCAATGTTCCAATTAGGCACCAAAATGTAGTCTCCCCATAGCTTCATTAGCTGCAAACAATGACTTTGGATGCAACACATGTAGTACTAGGGTTAGAGGGCCCACTTTCTCTGGGGTCCACTGAGGGGTGAGGACACTCTAGAAACCAAAGTGGGTGTGATGCACTCAGCAATTGAAATGTGATACCAGGAACACAATAGATGTTTCCTCAGATGCCACTGGAGCTAGTTCTGTTTTCAGCAAGAGCCTTTGGCACTGGTAGCCCCATCAGTGAGGGAGGGGAGAGAGAGGGCACTTGTAGCACTTGCGGTTAGTGTCATCGGCAACACAGGCCAACAGGTAGCTGCCCACAGGTGGAGGAAGGAGGCTGTGGGCTGGTGCATTACACAACTTCATTTCCAGGGATGATGTGGGCCCACAAGCAGCTGACCACGGGGGGACAGCAGGTGGGATGCACAGCACCTGCCTCAGCACTAGCAGTATTGCAGACTGACAAGCCACTAGCTCTGGAGGATGTGGTGGCTGGGGAGTGTAGTACCCACCCAGACCCACAAGCAGCAGGCAGTGACAGTGAGTGGAAGAGGATGGGCCCCAAACCCCAGCAGACAAGTGCCTTTGTCTCTCTTTGAGGTATTCCCCAGCCATTTCTGAGTATAACTGAATGTTGAAATGGCAGGAGATGTAAGGAGGCAAGGGACTATGGCTCCAGATGTTGCTGTGTTCTGATCCTGGATAATGCCAGAGAAGGAGCTAGCTGCTCATGCAGCTTAAAAATCCAATAATCTGAAACTCGAGTCCCTTTTTAAGAGTCTGATGTCTGGTAACTCTAGAGCTCTGTCTCCAGCCCACAACTGGTGTGGGCAGTGGGCACACTCCATTGCTCCTGCCCCAGAGAAGATTGAACTTGATAATTTCTAAATCTCCTACCACATATTATAATTATTTGGGACAATTTCACAAACTCGTCTCCTAGCCGGTCCAGCAACCCCCACTTGTTCCTTCCCATAGATCCTTCCTCTCCTTATCATTATTATTATTTGAACAGAACTTGGCTTCCCAGCTCATGCAGATTAACCTCGCTGTCTTTATGCTAATGGTTGATGGATTAAGGTTGGAGGCCTGATCCAATTATGGCTTCTGGGAGCTGAGCCTAGTGGGAGGTCCTTAGGTCCCTCAGGCTGTGTTTTAGGAAGGCAGTTTTTGCCAGGTAGCCGATTTTATAAACCAGATTTGGCCTAGCCTCTCTCTGTGCTTCCTGACCTGCTGTGCAGTACTTTCTCTGCACATGCTCTGCCCCTGCCGGACTCACCCTGTCAAACACCAGACACAGGCACAGACCGTGAACCTCAAACTGTGAGCCTCCATGAAACGTCACCCTTCATACATAATCTCTCTCAGGTATTCTAGTTAGAATAACAGAAAGCTGATATGGTGACCATGTACCTCTCCTGCTCAAAACCCTCCAGTGGCTCCCTAAGGTTTTCTGCACAGTTCATGATCCTTGGCAAATAAGGTCCTGCCAAGGCTGCCAACTCCTCCTCCTCTCTCTCTCTCTCTCTCTCTCTCTCTCTCTCTCTCTCTTATTGTGCCTGAATGAGTGCAAACAGAGGAGCACCACACAATGATAAAATTTGATAGCCTTTTATTGCCATTGGTCAAGAGTAGGCTCATGCCCTAAAGAACTCTCGACCCCGAAGGTCAAAGCAACAGGGTTTACAAAGGCAAAAACCACAAGGAGGGGAGAGAGAATACATGATTGCAAGGGTCAGGGGCAATACATGGTTACTAGGATCAAGCTGACCTAAAGCGTATGCAAAACTAATATCAATTACAATCTTGACAATACCAATTACAGTCTTGACATTAGTTCAAGTACCAACCTAAATCATATATGGGACTTAGCCAAATTAATCCTGGTCCAGCCTGTTTTAAACTTGAGCAATCATGCTAAGCCATATCTATGTTTTGCCAAGCAGGATGTAGTGTGCTGTTTTTTTTTGTTTTGTTTTGTTTTTTGTTTTTTGTTTTTTGTTTTTTTGTTGTTTTTTTTTTTTTTTTTTTTTTTTTTTTGGACAGGCAGAGTTAGACAGTGAGAGAGAGACCGAGAGAAAGGTCTTCCTTTCCATTGGTTCGCCCCCCAAATGGCCGCTACGGCCAGCGCACTGCGCCATCCGAAGCCAGGAGTCAGGTGCTTCTCCTGGTCTCCCATGGGGTGCAGGGCCCAAGCACTTGGGCCATCCTCCACTGCACTCCCAGGCCACAGCAGAGAGCTGGACTGGAAGAGGAGCATTCAGGACAGAATCCGGGGTGCTGGCACCGCAGGCGGAGGATTAGCCAAGTGAGCCCGGCGCCAGCCATCTGTTATTGTCTTAGGTTTAGACCATAGGTAGTCTCAGACCATAGTCTCATGGTGGGAGGTGCTTTCTCAAGATGGAGTCTTGGTGCTTTAAAATGGAGTCCCTCTTGTCAGTCATGGTGTCACTTCACTCTCCTGCTGTCCTCCATCCAATCCGATCTTTGTGCATTCACTCTTAAACCTGTCATACTATTTGACGCAGGACTATAGAAGTCTTAATCTGAGGAGCAAACACTCACTTGATATGAATATTACGTATAAACTATAAGTTTCTCTTTCTCCACTTACAGTTTCATACCACTTGTCCCCAAACAACCCACATCCTGAAAATATGGAATTTCTTGCAGTTCTTCACATGTACCAGGCCTACTCTCCTCTCATAACCTCCAGTTACCTGCTCTTCCTGTGTGGATTTCTCTTGCACTTCTCCTTACACCTCAACCCCCTTTACTGCATTAATTGATACACACATTTTCATTTTAGCTTGAAAATAAATGTTTCTCTGAGGAAATTTCTATAACCTGCTAAATTACACTAGGGCACTGTATTATGCTTCTATTTTAATGCTCTATACTTGCCAAGCATAACACTTTATGCATTATTTTAATCACATTATTCATGTTTTTCCTCTAGACTATAAACTCTGAGAAGACATGTCCGTTTTGCTGATATTTGCAGTGTTGATGCCCATATCTATCATTGCTTAGCATATAGTAGAAAAAAGCTAGTAGTTCCTAAAGGAATGAAATACGAATCCAACCACAGCATCCTGTGTACACACAATGTGAACTGAATTCACAAATTGTGAACCATTCCTTCTAAGTAAATTTTTCTTTCACCAACTTGACACCGACACCCCTTTCTCCTCAGCAGATCCCCAGCATATCTGCACAGCAGAGAAGCAGAATCAGCATCCAGAGTCCTTTAGGGTCAGTTATCCAAATGCTTTCAGTGAAGTCATGGAGAAATTCTGAAGCAAAGGCTACTTCCTACAACTGACAGCTAAACAGATTTCAAGGAATGCACTGTTCCTCCTGTGGCTGCTGACAGCCCTCCTCCCAGAAGGCTCCTGCTTTCAGGAGCCCCAGAAGGCAAGCACACTCCAAATACATTAACTCGTACTTGTTCATTGATCTTAGGTTGTTTCACAAGAGAAGTTCTGAAACTTACTCAGGAGTGAATTGATGGTGTTCCTGCGGAAATCACAGAATCATTTGGCTAATACTCTAGATTTTAAAAGATCATTAAAACAAACTGGAGTTACATTTTTTAAAAAAAATCGAACATTCAGTATCAAATACTGACTTTTATTAGTGAATTTCTGCTTCAGAAAAAATTATTCTTGATAGTAAGCTGCATTTCAAATGGCCATGAGTAGAACTTTAGCATGTAAGGAAAATTTAGTGTAACTGCATCAGTAGATGCATAGCCCTAAGAGTGTGGTTGCTGGGACATATGGAAATTTTATGTTTAACTTGTTGAGGGACCTTTGGTTATGCAATGAACATTGAATGTTGTTCCCAGAGCAGTCAGCTTATTGATGGCTCAGCTGTATCTTACTGAGCCTTGGAGTAAACCTGGTTAGGGGGCATCTTGAGAAGACCTGATTTTAACCCTGTTTTTAAGGTAGGATGCATCTAAGGCTAGGTATTTCTAGGTTAATTCATGCAGAGAATAGTAATAATATTTGGAGAAATGCAGTAAATGGTTCAAATTGCTCTATATAGTGATTTTTCATTGTTTTTAAAGCAAAATACCCTTTTTGTTTCTTTCCTTTAGATAAAGTTTTGTTTATTTTTTTAATTTATTTATTTATTTGAAAGAGTTGCATAGAGAGAGAAGGAGAGGCAGAGAGAGAGAGAGACGTCTTCCATCTGATGGTTCACTTCCCAGTTGGCTGCAATGGCTGGAGCTGCGCCGATCTGAAGGCAGGAGCCAGGAGCTTCTTACAGGTCTCCCTCACAAGTGTAGGGGCCCAAGGACTTGGGCCATCTTCTACTGCTTTCCCAGGCCATAGCAAGGAGCTGGATGGGAAGTGGAGCAGCCAGGACTCAAACCGGCACCCATATGGGATTCTGGCACTGCAGGCAGCGGCTTTACCCGTTATGCCACAGCATCGGCCCCTATTTGTTTTGATAGGCAGAGTGACAGAAAGAGAAAGAAAGAGACACAGAGAATAGAGATCTTCTAACCACTGGTTCACTCTCCAAATACCTACAAAAGCCAGGGCTGGGCCAGGCCAAAGCCAGGAGCCCAAAATTCCATGTGAGTCTCCCACATGGGTAGTATGGACCCAAGTACTTGGGCCGTCTTCTGCTACCCTCCCAGGAGCATTAGCAGGGAATGAGACCAGAAAACAAAGTAGCCAGGATTCAAGCCAGCACTCTGATATAGGATGGATGCATCCCAAGAAGTGGCTTAACACACTGTACCATGACACTCACTCCCAAAATAGTCTTAGGGTGTTCATAGGCTGAGAAAAGAGAGGCAGAGACAGAGAAGAAATAAGAGTGTGTGATGTGCTGAAGCCACTGAGGAGGCAGCAAACTGTGGAGGGGGCTTTGCAAAGGAGTAAAAATGCTTCTCAGAGTTAGACCAGTGGAAAGGTGGGCAGAGATCTCTCTCACCCACTCTCCAAAGTTGTAACCACAAGACGTTTTCACCAATTCTATATATGCCAACCAAATATCACCTACAGGAAGTTGTCTTATGAATTGTTATGCTGCAGGAACAGCCTTGTCTCTAAAAATTTACTCTGCCCACAGTTGGAGGAATGCCTCAGGAGACAGGGGTCTTCGTAAGTAAGGAAGTGAGGCCACACATTCATTAACAAAGGGGCACACATGTCAGTCAATTCAATCAGGTTCATAAAATTAGCTTTCCTATTTTATTGGAAGAGGATGCATTTCTTAAGTCAAATTCATGGTTACTAGGCTCCCATAATGTAATTTTACTATTCCAGAATCCAATACATGAATGCTAAGAAAACATGCAAGAGTCAAATGCCCTGAAAAGCTCAGATTGACCTTCTTACGGGAAAGCTGAGTGGAAATAAAATTACTAGAACATTGTATTGTGCAGGGACTCAGAATCAGAAGAGTCAGGCAGTTTTAGAAGACTTGGCTAAGGGAGCTTGAAGTCTTCTCATTTGTGGTTATTGCTGGAGTCTGCTGAGCCAAGACGTCTTCTATGGGTAGACTGAATCAGATGCTGCCATCCCGGCTTCCATTCTAAAAAACCTCAGTTCTTCTTTTCATGGCAAGATCCACCCTGATATTTATAATGCACTTTTACAAATAGAGCATAGGTTGAAGTAACCAATCTTCACAACTAGATCCACTCCAGGCCCCTGAAACTCTTCCTGGATCCTCTTGAGTAATATTCAAGTACTCCCAAAGGCATTAATCAAATGTGTATGAGTTTCTCAACTGAGCACCACAGTTAATACCACATCTGATATTTTATCCTGAGGATAACTCTTTTTCAAGTTAGAGATACAAGTTAGGGGGTTCCCTAAAAGGACAGCATCAGTGATCAGTGATAGGTAGATTCTGGACCATCTGAGCAGTTGTTGTAGCCTACAGTTTATAAACATCTTTAGAAATCACCTAGAAAGACGAGAAAACTCTATTTCCCTGGATAGTTTCTCATGGAGGTCATTCTACGTGGCTAGAAAAACATTTTAATAAACTTTGCGAGATGGAAATTGAGATGACTATGTCCCACTTTCTCTATTTTGTTTCATTTCAAGTGAAAGGGAGAGATCTTTCATTCACCGATTCCGTTCACTCCACAAATGCTCACAACAGCCATGAGCCAGGAACTTCCTTAGGTTGTCCCACATGGGTGTCAGGGACCCAAGTGCTTGAGCCATCACCTGTAGCCACACAGGTTATGCACTGACGGGAAGCTGGAATCAGAATCGGAGTAGCCAGAACTCTATCCCAGGCACTCTGATGTAGGATATGGACATCCTAATCACTTTACCAAATATCTACCCCAGCTTTTCTCCATTTCTAAAGAGGATGTGTCCATTAACTTCAGGGCTTCTGTTTTACTGAACAGAGTATAAAAGTTGGGATCATTAAGGAACGCTTCAGGACAAAAGAGAAAAACTTTACCCTCACCATCAGGATCCTCCTTAGCTTTCACCCCAGGAATTTTACTTTCAAGAAAGGCCAAACTGGGGCCAGCACTGTAGCACATCAGGTTAAGCCACTGCTTACAGCACTGGTGTCCCATATGGGCACTGATTCAAGACCCAGCTGCTCCATGTCCAATACAGCTCCCTGTGCATAGTCTCGAAAAGAAGCAAAAGATGGCCCAAGTCCCTGGGCCCTGCCACCCATGTGAGAGACCCAGAATAAGTTCCTGGTTCCTGGCTTCAGCCTGGCACAGCCCTGGGGTCCTTGTGGCCATTTGGGGAGTAAACCAACAGATAGAACATCTCTCTCTTTCTCTCTCCCTCCCTCCCTCCCTTCTTCCCTCCCTGCCTCCCTCTCCTTCTCTTGCTGTAACTCTGCCTTTCAAATCAATAAATGAATATTTTTTAACAAAATATTAAAAAAAAGCCAAATGATCAGTTAAGGGTGCTGCAAATATGAAGTTGTGCATATTGCATAAACACAGTTTTTAAATGCCAACCATGCCTTAATAAAGTTAGGGGGAAAGTAAATTAAGCAAATAAATATTTTTAATTACAAACATCTACACTTTGAAACAAACAATAATGGGGCGGGCACTGTGGCCCAGAGGGTTAACGCCCTGGCCTAAAGCACCAGCTCCCATATGGGCACTGGTTCGAGACCTGGGTGCACCACTTCCAATCCAGCTCTCTGCTATGGCCTGGGAAAGCAGTGGAAGATGGTCCAAGTCCTTGGGCCCCTGCACCCACATGGGAGACCTGGAAGAAGCTCCTGGCTCCTGACTTCGGATCAGCACAACTTCGGTCATTGTGGCCAATTGGGGAGTGAACCAGCAGATGGAAGACCTCTCTCTCTCTCTCTCTCTCTCTCTCTCTCTCTCTCCCTCTCCTCTCTGTGTAACTCTGACTTTCAAATAAATAAATAAATCTTTAAAAGAGAGAAAGAGAGAGAGAGACAAACAACAACCAAATTTTAAAGTCAGGGGCCAGTGCTGTGGCAGAGTGGCTCAAGCTGCACCACCCCATATGGGTGCTCATACAGACCTGGCTGCTCCGCTTCCTATCCAGCTTCCTGCTAATGCACCTGGGAAACCATGGAGGATGGCCCAAGTGCTTGGGCCCCTGCACCCATGTGGGAGACCTGGGAGGAGCTTCTGGCTCCTGACTTCAGCAGGGTCCGGCACTGGCTGTTGCAGACATTTGGGAAGTGAACCAGCAGATAAAAGATCTCTCTGTTTGTCACTCTGCCTTTCAAATAAATAAAATAATATAAAAATAGTAAATTTTTAAAATAAAAAATTTTAATGTCAAATGAGAGATACATAAAATAATAGATTATATATTCATATAACATCAAAAGAGACTATAAAGCAATAAGAAAATACAAATAATTGAATTTTTAAAGTGGAAATGGGTTGAGAGTTTCTCAGGCATGGAAAGCCAAGACACTGTGGCAAAAAAAAAATGAACTAAATGAAAGATCTCTGTGAGTGAGATCTCAGAGGAAAGAACAGGCCATCAAAGAAGGAGGTACCTTTCCCTGAAGGGAGGAGAGAACTTCCACTTTGACTACGGTCTTGTCTAAATAAGGTCAGAGTTTGAACTCAAGAGGCTTCCATAGCCTTGGCAGCTCATGACAAGAGCTGGGTGATTACTGACATCATAAATAAGAGTATCAATTGTTAAATCAACAATGGGAGTCACTGTGCACCTATTCCCAATGTAGGATCTCTGCCCTTAATGTGTTGTATTATGCGAATTAACAGTAAAACTACTACTCAAACAGTACTTTATACTTTGTGTATCTGTGTGGGTGCAAACTGTTGAAATCTTTATTTAGTATATACTAAGTTGATCTTCAGTATAAAAAGATAATTGAAAATGAATCTTTTTTTTTTTTTTTTTTGGACAGGCAGAATGGACAGTGAGAGAGAGAGAGAGAGAGAGAGAGAGAGAGAAAGGTCTTCCTTTACCTTAGGTTCACCCTCCAATGGCCGCCGCGGCCAGAGCACTGCAGCCAGTGCACCGCGTTGATCTGAAGCCAGGAGCCAGGTGCTTCTCCTGGTCTCCCAAGGGGTGCAGGGCCCAAGCACTTGGGCCATCCTCCACTGCACTCCCGGGCCACAGCAGAGAGCTGGACTGGAAGAGGGGCAACTGGGACAGAATCCGGCGCCCTGACTGGGACTAGAACCCCGGTGTGCCGGCGCTGCAGGCAGAGGATTAGCCTATTGAGCCGCGGCGCCGGCCTGAAAATGAATCTTGATGAAGAGTGGGATGGGAGAGGGAGTGGGAGATGGGATGGTTGCGGGTGGGAGAGAGGTTATGGGGAGAAAAGCTGCTATAGCCGGCGCCGTGGCTCACTAGGCTAATCCTCCGCCTAGCGGCGCCGGCACACCGGGTTCTAGTCCCGGTTGGGGCGCCGGATTCTGTCCAGGTTGCCCCTCTTCCAGGCCAGCTCTCTGCTGTGGCCAGGGAGTGCAGTGGAGGATGGCTCAGGTGCTTGGGCCCTGCACCCCATGGGAGACCAGGAAAAGCACCTGGCTCCTGGCTCCTGCCATCGGATCAGCGCGGTGCGCCAGCCGCAGCGCGCCGGCCACAGCGGCCATTGGAGGGTGAACCAACGGCAAAGGAAGACCTTTCTCTCTGTCTCTCTCTCTCACTGTCCACTCTGCCTGTCAAAAAAAAAAAAAAAAAAAAAAAGCTGCTATAATCCAGAAGTTGTACTTAGCAAATTTATATTTATTAAATAAAAGTTGAATAAAAAAGTGGAAATGGGTGATGTGATACATAAGAGTATTAATTGTTAAATTAACAACAGGAGTCACTGTGTACTTACTCCACACGCAGGGCCTCTGTCCTCAATGAGTTGTATTATGAGAGTTAACTGTAAAACTTGTTCCCAGTTTTTGTGTGTGTGTCTCTGTGAGCAAATTGTTGAAATCTTTACTTAGTATAGAGTTGGTCTTCCGTGTATAAAGTTAATGAATAAATAAAAGTAGTAATAATAAAAACGTATAAAGAAAATGAATCTTAATGGAGAATGGGACTGAGAGTGGGAGAGGGAGGAGGGGGGGTGCTGGGAGAATTCTTTGGGGGAAAAAAGTGGAAACGGGTACAAAGACTCATTTGATAGAACAAGAAATGAAATACAAATGTCAACAAGTATGCACAAATGCTTAACTTGTAACTAAACAAAGAAATGCCAATCAAAACAAGGGATATTCTATTCATCATTTGGGGGAAATTTATAAAAACTGATAATCTTAGGAAGCTTATCTTTCTCACATTGAGAAAAGGATCTCCTTTTGCTCTGCTTCCGGGAAGAAAACACAGTTCGTCGCCATTCCACCCAGTGAGGACAGGTTGGACTGGACAGAACCTGAGCGCTACTGAGCTAAGCTAATCAGTACTGTCTTGCTGTCCAAAGCTTTTTCATTATAATCAAGAGAAAAATCATGAAGCTGGAGCCAATGTTGTAGCATAGTGGGCGAAGTTGCCACCCGTGACACCAGTATCCCACATGAGCAGCAGTTCAAGTCCCAACTGCTCCACTTCCAATCCAGCTCCCTGATAACGGCCTGGGAAAAGCAGTGGAGAACGGCCCAAGTGCTCGGGCCCCTGCCACCCCGTGGAGCTCCTGGCTCCTGGCTTCATCTTTGCCCAGCCTTGCTGTTGCAGCCATTAGGGAAATAAACCAGTGGATAGAAGATCTCTATCTCTCTGTCACCCTCTCTCTCTGTAACTCTGCCTTTCAAACAAATAAATAAACCTTATGGGAACTGGGTACCATTAGACAAAAAAGAAAGAAAGAAAGAAAGAAAGAAAGAAAGAAAGAAAGAAAGAAAGAAAGAAAGAAAGAAAGAAAGAAAGAAAGAAAGAAAGAAAGAAAGAAAGAAAGAAAGAAAGAAAGAAAGAAAGAAAGAAAGAAAGAAAGAGTCATAAGGCTGATATTAATGGTTGAAAAATTTTGTTACCAAATTATAAAATTAAAGAGTGTTTCAAAGTGCTATTTTCTCTTTACTGCAGGTGTGGATAGAATTAATTCTTAGCCAATGAAGAGGCAAATTGGATGTAATCATTTCTATTTTTTCTTAGCATTGGTTTTCAAATTGCTTGAAACATCTGGATGTGCAAGAATTTTCTTTAGTAATTTCAATAAAGACTTAGTTAAAATCATCTTGAAATGAATTTGAGAGAGTATTATCATTATCAGGTTCCTTATTAACTTGTATTTCAACAATAATTTCTCCAGTGCCTCCTGTCCTTGACCAACAGTCAATTATGTATATATACCAACATTCAATTATACATATATGCTAACACTCAATTATATATATAAATTGATATATATAAATCATATATATATATATATATATATATATATATATGATTAAGGATAAACAAGTTAAAATTCCAAACAGTCCAAATGATCATCACCACTGGCAATTTGGCTGAGTGAGAAATCCACTGGGTTGGCAACACACTCAACTAATCTTAACTCTACTACCTCCTGCAAAGTTATTTCTGATTGCCTTTTAAAGGAACAAATATTTTTCATTATTTTATTAATTTAAAAGAGGAAAATTCAAAGGCTTCCAGCTTTGGACAACATGTGAAACCAGCATGTGCTATTGACATTGTTCCTCAATCCCAACTCTTGAGGTGTCAAAGAAGTAAGAAGGAAATTCATAGAGAAACCCCAGGTGGGCAGAGGTGGTTGAACCACTGAGTACGGGAGTAGAAGAGCAGCCATGGATAAACAGGCTTATCCCAAGGACAAGGCACTCCAAGACTGCTACATCTCACCCTCACATAGCTTAGTGTAGTCACTGCTCTCTCTCATCAGCTTATTTTTTTTTATTTTTTAAATTGGAGAATCATATAACTTAAAATTAACAATTTTGCAGTGTGCAGGTGGAGTGGGCATTTGGCCTGGGAGTTAAGATGCTTCCTGGACACTTCAAATCCAGCTTCCTGCTGAAACAGGCAAGTTCCTGAGCCCGTCACCACCAAGCGGCTTACCTCTGGCCGAGCTCAGGCTGTTGTGGACACTGAGATGTGAACTAGCATCTCTCTCTCTCTCTCTCTCTCTCTCTCTCTCTTACTCTCTATCTCCTCTCTCTCTGCTTTCAGATAAATATAAATAAAGGAAAAAATAATTGTTTAAAAGTTATATATAACAAAATGTATGTGGAAATGAAAAGAATCTACAACATTTTTTTTTTTGGACAGGCAGAGTTAGATAGTGAGAGAGAGACAGAGAGAAAGGTCTTCCTTCCGTTGGTTCACCCCCCCCCCAAAATGGCCGCTATGGCCGGCGCACCGCGCCGATCCAAAGACAGGAGCCAGGTGCTTCTCCTGGTCTCCCATGTGGGTGCAGGGCCCAAGCACCTGGGCCATCCTCCACTGCACTCCCGGGCCACAGCAGAGAGCTGGCCTGGAAGAGGAGCAACCGGGACAGAATCCGGCGCCCCGATTGGGACTAGAACCCGGTGTGCCAGCGCCGCAGGCCGAGGATTAGCCTAGTGAGCCACGGCAACATTATTTTTAGAAAAACAGCAACAAAGCTAAAGGTCTCAGACTGCCTGATTTCAAAAACTGGAGTAGAGACAACAAACAGATTGTATTCATCAATTTTTTTGTTACTACAACAAAGGCAACTGACTCAACGAACTTTACAAACTGAAATGGTTTATTTAGCTCGCAGTTTTGGAAGTTCAAGTCCAAGATCAGGTGGCCCCTTTGGTTTGGCCTCTGTGAGGGTGGCAGCTGGCAATGGCAGAACAGAGGAAAGTTTGCCTGGCAAGCCAGGAAGCAACGGGGGAGTGAGCCCAACCTCAGTCTTTGACAACCACCCTCTGGTTAGCACTACCTTCCAAGGACAAACCCCTGGTGACCCTAGGAGCTCCACCAGACCCACCTCTGAAACACCATAACTACACTGTTCTACCCTCTTAGTACCATCAACTTGTCAGGACTTTGTGGTTTAAAGTCCTACGTAAGTTCTAGAGCCACACCATGTTCAAATGTTGGCATAGGTCAACGTAGAATCCAGAAACAGTCCCACATACCAAGTCTGCTGACTATCGACAAAAGTGCCAAGACAATCCAGTGAGGAAATGAAAATACTGTAATAAGGCACTGAAGTAACTAGATAAATTAATGGGAAAAATAGCCATATACAAAGCTTAATTCCTTACGGGTTACAGACCTAAACACAAACATTTCTGGAAGAAAACTGAGAAGAATACCTTGGGACAGGAAAAATTCCTTAGATAACACAAATAAACATTAACCACAAGTGAGAAAGCTATTAAATTTGACTTCATCAGAACTTTCGACGTTTCTGTTCATCATAAGTCACTGTTGGGGCTGGCGCTGTGACGTAGTGGGTAAAGTCACCGCCTGCAGTGCCAGCATCCCAAATGGACCCCAGTTCAAGTCCCAGATGCTCCACTTCTGATCCTGCTATCTGCTGTGGCCTGGGAAGGCAGTAGAAGATGGACCAAGTCCTTGGACTCCTGCACCCACTTGGGAGATCCGGAAGAAGCTCCTGGCTCCTGGCTTCAGATGGGACGGCTCTGGCCGCTGCGACCAATTGGAGAGTGAATCAGCAGATGGAAGACCTCTCTCTCTCTCTCTCTCTCTCTCTCTCTCTCTGCCTCTCCTTCTCTCTGTGTGTAAATCTGACTTTCAAATAAATATTTTTTTAAAAAGTCGCCGTTGATAAAAAAGAAAAAGCAAACCACAAGGGCAAGCATTTGACACAGCAGTCAAGGTGCTGCTTGGGACACCCACATCCTATTTCACAGTGCCTGGGTTCGAGCCCCACATCTACTTCCCATCCAGCTTCCTGCTAACGTACATCCTTGGGACAGCAGCATCCTTGGAGGTTCAAATAGTTGGCTCCCTGCTACCCACATGGGAGACTCACATTGAGTTCCCGACTCCCAGCTTTGGCCTGGCTCAGGCCTGGTTGCTACAGGCATTTGAGGAATGATCCAGTGGATGGAAGATCTCTCTCTGCCCTTGTCTCTGTGTGTCTCTCTCTCTGTCTCTCTACTTTTCACATAAAATGGAAATAAGCAAATAAATAAAAATATAAGGAAAACCATAGATTGGTAGAAAATATACATAATACAAAGCCAGCGCCGCGGCTCACTAGGCTAATCCTCCACCTTGCGGTGCCGGCACACTGGGTTCTAGTCTGGTCAGGGCGCCGGATTCTGTCCCGGTTGCCCCTCTTCCAGGCCAGCTCTCTGCTGTGGCCCAGGAGTGCAGTGGAGGATGGCCCAAGTGCTTGGGCCCTGCACCCCATGGGAGACCAGGAGAAGCACCTGGCTCCTGCCATCGGATCAGCGTGGTGCGCCAGCCACAGTGCGCCAGCCTCGGTGGCCATTGGAGGGTGAACCAATGGCAAAGGAAGACCTTTCTCTCTCTCTCTCTCTCACTGTCCACTCTGCCTGTCAAAAAAAAAATATATATATATATATATATATACATAATACAAATGAAGATTATTCAGAAAAAAATTAAAATAAATAATAAAATAAATAAAAAATAAAATTCAGGAATAAAAAATTAATATTCAGAAAAAAGGGAATTAAAAGAGAAAGTTCATTTTCCATTTTTGGGTTTATCTAATGAAAGATTAGTATCTAGAATATATAGGATCCCCTATAAAGTCAGCGATAAATCCAAATTTAGAAAAACTGATCCAGGGGCTGGTGTTGTGGCTTAGCGGGTAAAGTCACCACCTGCAATGCAAATGGGTGCTGGTTCATGTCTTGACTACTCCACTTCTAATCCAGCTCCCCGATATTGACCTGGAGAAAGCAGCAGAAGATGGCCCAAGTGCTTGTGCCCCTGCTACCCATGTGGGAGACACAGTTGAAGCTCTTGGCTCCTGGCTCCTGGCTTCAGCCCAGCCCACCCCTGGCCACTGCAGCCATGTGGGGAGTGAACCAGCAGATGGAGGATCTCTCTGTCTCTCTGTCTCTCCCTCTCTCTCTCTGTAACGTTTTCAAAAAAAAATCACTTTGTGTTTCTATGGGGGTGCAAACTGTTGAAATCCTTACTTAATGCATACTAAACTGATCCTCTGTAAAAAAAAAAAAAAAAAAAAAAAAAAAAGAAATTATCAATTCCCAACTTGACTCTCACTGGGATTAAACATGACAATAGGTCTGCTCTGATTTCATCATCATTTTAAAAAATCATCTATTATTTTTCACTTTATGTTTCTGTGTGGGAGCAAACTGTTGAAATCCATACTTAATGTATACTAAGCTGATCTTCTGTATATTAAGATAATCGAAAATGAATCTTGATGTGAATGGAAGGGGAGAGGGAGTGGGAAAGGGGAGGGTTGTGGGTGGGAGGGACGGTATGGGGGGAAAGCCATTGTAATCCATAAGTCGTACTTTGGAAATTTATATGCATTAAATAAAAGTTTAAAAAAAAAATTACTAGGAAAAAAAAATTTTAAATGATCAAAAGACTTGGAAAGGCACTTCATAAAGAAAATCTATAATGGCCAACAAGCACATGAATACTTAACATTAGTCAGCAAGGCAATTAAAAAATCATAGCAATATCATTTCACACCCACTGGAACACCAAAAATCAAAAAGACTAACCAAACGTTGGCAAGGATGTGGAGCAACCTAGAATTCTCATTATTGCTCATGGGAGTGTGAAGTGACATCCATTTCAGAGAAGGGTTTGGCACATTCCTACGATGTTCAGCACACATCTATCTGAAGCTCCAGACACTCTGCTTCTGGGTGTCTCTTGCTTACTCAAGAGAATTAAAATAGATGTCTACAGAAATACTGATATAAAAATGCTTGTAGTAGCTTTATTTGTAATAGACAACAATTAAAAAACCAAATATCTATCAACATGAGGAAGAGTAAATAAACCTTTGTACTGTTTTGATACAGTAGAGTACTACACAGCTAGGAAAAAAAAGAATTAACTATTGAGAAACTCAACAACATGGTTGAATCTCACACATGTGTCAAGGGAAAGAAGCTAGACACCAAATAGTACATACTGTGTGATCTATTTTTTTTCTTTTTTAGTAGTGATCCATTTATTTTTAAAGTCCCAAGAATAGGGGCCCGCGCTGTGGCATAGTGGGTACCGGTTCGAGTCCCTGGCTGCTCCACTTCCAGTCCAATTCTCTGCTATGATCTGGAAAAGCAGTAGAAGATGGCCCAAGTCCTCAGCCCCTGCACCGACATGGGAGACCTGGAAGAAACACCTGACCCCTGGCTTCAGATCAGCACAGCTCCAGCCATTGCAGCCATCTAGGGAGTGAACCAGCGGATGGAAGATCTCTCTCTCTCTCTCTCTCTCTCTCTCTCTCTCTCTCTGCCTCTGCCTCTCTGTGGCTCTGCCTTTCAAATAAATAAATAAATCTTTTTTAAAAAAATTTTAAAAATAAAAGTACAAGAATAAACAGAACCAATATTTAGTGAAAGAACTCAGAACAGTGTATGCTTGTACAGAGGACTTATGGGGTTGACTGGAAGGGAGAACAGGAGAAATTTCTAGGGTTGGGGAAATGTTTTGTTTTTTGATGTCATAGCATTATGCAGCTGGTGACATTTAACAAAACTCTCAAATCTGTGGATTTTCCTGAATCCAAACTCAATTTTATAATGCTTACATTACAAAAAAATAAGCGTCATATCATTGGACATACCTGCTGGAAAAAAGGGTACACTTCCATGCTAAAGATAGTAACTTTGATCATTTGTAACCTTAGGATCAATATGCAAAAGGAGCAAATGAAAAAGAGCAGTGTCCCCAACATTTGCCAGAGTAATAACATTATTCTAGGGGCCGGCGCCGTGGCTCACTTGGTTAATCCTTCACCTGCGCCTCCAGCATCCCATATGGGCGGTAGGTTCTAGTCCCAGTTGCTCCTCTTCCAGTCCTCTCTCTGTTCTGGCCCGGGAGGGCAGTGGAGGATGGCCCAAGTGCTTCGGCCCCTGCACCTGCATGGGAGACCAGGAAGAAGCACCTGGCTCCTGGCTTCAGATGGGCACAGCTCTGGCCGCTGCGACCAATTGGAGAGTGAATCAGCAGATGGAAGACCTCTCTCTCTCTCTCTCTCTCTCTCTCTCTGTCTATAACTCTACCTGTCAAATAAAGAAAAAATTATTCTAACTAATGTATCTAACAGCACTTAGCCACAAGGCAAACAAACCATTAATTAGGAAGAAGATGATTAAATAAACACAAGATACTTTTTGCTGATTTTTATTAGACACTCCTAGAGTACTGGCCTCAACACATCATACTTGTATACAAGGGAACTTCCCTAAGTTCATGGAAAGTTGACTTAAAAGATAAATTGACTTTGATGCAAAAAAAAAAAAAATCCTTGCAGATTTTCATAATAGACATTTTCCATGAACTTCTTGAAGATCCCTATTATTTGTCAACAGACTAAAAGAGGGAAGTAGGGAAGAAATACCATTAATGTGTGCCTCCTCCTACATCTCACTACAAGAGGATATATAGGAAATTGTCCTAAATATTCTGAGAAGAGCACAGTTGTTCGGTGCAAGTGAGTGAGGTGAAGAGAAAAGAGAGACTGAGGCAACTTTCAATTAGTTAAGAAATTCGAGTCCCCAGAAGGCTTCCATAGCCTTGGCAGCTCATGACAAGAGCCTCGGGTGATCACTGACATCATAAATAAGAGTGTCAAGTTGTTAAATCAACAACAGGAGTCATTGTGCACTTACTCTTCATGTAGGATCTCTGTCCTTAGTGTGTTGTACTATGAGAATTAATGGTAAAACTAGTATTCAAACAGTACTTTATACTTTGTGTGTCTGTGTGGGTGCAATCTGTTGAAATCTTTACTTAGTATATACTAAGTTGATCTTCTGTATATAAAGATAATTAAAAATGAATCTTAATGAAGAATGGGATGGGAGAGGGAGTGGGAGATGGGATGGTTTGCAGGTGAAAGGGAGGTTATGGGGGGAAAACCACTATAATCCATAAGTTGTACTTTTGAAATTTATGTTTATTAAATAAAGTTTAAAAATAAATAAAAATAAATGTAAAAAAGAAATTCGAGTCCCAGCTGAGGCACACCCACTTTCCTAACTCACTGCAACCCACTCAGTCTATCAGAGTGATTTCCACTGCTCTGCAGTCACCAATTTACTTGTCGATTTTCCCTTCTCAACTGAAAGTTCATTTAAAGAAGAGAATGTGTTTTGTTCAATTTCATGTTTCCAGAAACCAGTAGAGACCACATTATCAAAATATGTGTTTAATAAATACTTATTATATGTATAAATGATGCAGGGAAGACAAGTAGTTAGAAAAACACAAATATTCCCACCAGTCCTGTCACCTAGGATCCTGGCCAAATAAAGCAAAGACGATCCAAATTTGTGATGTGCAGATAACAGTTGTATATAACAGTGACTCCCAAACCTTTGGGTCTTAAAAAATCATACACTCTTAAAATTACTGAACACTGGGGGACATTAAGTGAAGTGAAATAAGTCAGGCATGGAAAGGTAGATGTCAGGTGTTCTCACTTATGTGCAGCAGCTAGAAAGTTGAACTCAGGCATTAGAGAAGAGAACAGTGATCACCAGAGTGCGGAAGGTAGAGCAGGAGGGGGCACGGAGCGATGGTTAACGGGTGCAGGGGAGCAGCTGCAAAGGAAGAATAACTTCCAACATTGCATAGCACAGGAGGGGAACTATGGCTTTAACTAGATGTGTGTGTCAAAATCATTAGAAGAAAGGATTTCTGAGTGTTCCCAACACAAAGAAACTCTAGGGAGTGGGCATGTATCCTCCTGGTTAGGAGCCCACATCTCATACCAGAGTACCTGGGTTCAACTCCTCCTAACTCCAGCTGCAGACCCTGGGCCCACATCTCATACCAGAGTACCTGGGTTCAACTCCTCCTAACTCCAGCTGCAGACCCTGGGAGACAGCAGTGATGACTCAAGTCACTGAGTGTCTGCCACCCATGCAGGAGACCCGGATTGAGTTCCTGGTCCCTGGGTATGGTCCAGCCCAGGCCCTGCCATGCCATTGGAGGCATTTGGAGAGTAAACCAGCATATGGGATCTCTTTCTCTCTCTCTCTCTCTCTCTCTCTCTCTCTCCATCTTTGTAGGGGTGTGTGTGTGTGTGTGTGTGTCCGTCTCTCTGCCTCTCAAATAAATTAATTAAAAAGGAAAAAATGATAAATGTCAGACCTGATTGATGTCCCAGTTTCCTTGATCTGATCATCACACATGATGTACCTGTATTGAAATGTCACACTATACCCCATAAACATAATTACTATGTGTCAACTAATAATTAAAACATATATTTTAAAAATTACTGAAGATACCCAAAGAATTCTTGCTTATGTGCTGTTTATTGATATTCACTTTTTCAGAAATTAAAACAAATTTTAAACAGCAACAATAAACCATTATATCATGACATAATAACATTCTTTTGTGAAAAATAAATTCAGTGAGGAGTAGCATTGTTCTACGTTTTTACAAATATCTTTAATGTGTGACTTAGTAGAAAACAGTTGGATTCTCTTGTCTTGTGCACTCAGTCTGTTCCCTCATATCATTTTGGCTGAAGTACATATATGAAGAAAATCTGGTTTCACAGAAATATGTAACTAGGAAAGTGAAGCACATTGCAATGTGCTTTTCAGATCATTGGTAATATACCAAAAATCAACAAGTGATAGTTTCTTAAATTTAAGTGCAATGTGAAATCTAAAACATTAAGTAGGGCATTTTGAGGCTGTTTGCACTTTTAATGGATCTTTTCCTCGGGCATGGTTTTGTAACAAGATGTGTTAGCCATCTAGAAAATATTAGTTTGCGGGACTGCTGCTGTGGTGTAGTGTGTAAAGCTGCCTCCTGCAGTGCCGGCATCCCATATGGGCACTGGTTCAAGTCCTGGCTGCTCCACTCTGATCCAGCTCTTTGCTGTGGCCTGGGAAAGCAGTAGAGGATGGCCTGAGTCCTTGGGCCCCTGCACCCGCGTGGGAGACCCAGAAGAAGCTCCTGGCTGCTTGCTTCAGGTGGGCTCAGCTTTGGCCCTTGCTGCCAACTGGGGAGTGGACCAGCGGATGGAGGATCTCTCTCTCCCTCTCTCTCTCTCTGTCTCTCTCTCTCTGCCTCTCCTTCTCTGAGTGTGTGTGTGTAACTCTGACTTTCAAATAAATTAATTAATTTTAAAAAAAGAAAATATTAGTTTACAGGGCCATCACTCGCTGTCTGCAGCACGGGCATCCCATATGGGCTACTCCACTTCCAACCCAGCTCGCTCACTCTCTCTCTCCTCTCTCTGTAACTTTGCTTTCAAATAAATAAATACATCTTAACTTTAAAAAAAGTATTGGTTTGCTAAGTTATGCAGATCATCTAAATATTGGCACTTTTCTGATGTCATCAGAAAAGTCATTCAGTGTTGAGAAACGGTGGAGCTCACAGTGGGGAAACACAAACTTTCTACAATTCCAATTTTCCCTTAAAAGCACAAATGTTATCATCGGAAACAAGTACCATGGTGTCGCTCCCCCTCTTCGTGGAGGAATGACACCAAACCCTGCCTAGGCTTCATATCCGAGTCACGGCACCATTATGTCGCTCCCCGTCTTCGTGGAGGAACGACACAGGACCCTGCGCTGTTCTTTCGTCTGCTCGGCCCTCCCCGGGTTTGCTGCTGGTTCTTCCCGGGTTGGCTACTGTCCCTTCCACCTCCGTGGAAGGGCGGTTCCCCCTGGCCACATTCCCCACTTCTGCAGGGGAGCGGCACACCGCCGGCCGGCTCTCTGGGGGCTGCACAGGTGTTCCTTCAGCTAGATGTTCCCCTTAGATGTTCCTCTTAGATGTTCCTGGTGCATGCCGTCTCTCTCCTCCTTTATAGTCCTCCTTCGCCAGTCCCAACTCGGCTGCCCACACGCCGAGTACGCTGCTCTCCTCCAATCAGGAGCAAGTCCTACAGTTTATTGGTTGAACTGGAGGCAGCTGTGTAGAAGCTGTTTTTCTCCTCTCCCAGCGCCATATTGTGGGGGAGCAGATGCATAGAATAAGTCTTAATTCCAGTAACTCAGTCTAGTCCGAATTGCTCCCCACAGATCCCCCTTTCTTTTTATTTTTTGGCGTTGATACGCGCCTGTCTTCGGTGTCCCGCGGCACACACTCTGCTCTACTTGCTAGAGTTGCCACAGGTTCTTACAAGTCCTATCAATCAGGCAAACCGAATCCGGGTCCTCTCTTCGCCATGTTGTGAGGAGGTTTTTAGGCGCTGATGCGTGCCTGTCTTCAGTGACCTGCGGCTCATACTCTGGTCGAGCCGCCTGCTGGTGCTTACCACCTTAATCAGGCAGACCGAATCCAAGCCTTCTAATTGCGGTATTGTGGGGAGGCCTTACTGATGTTAATTCGTGCCTGTCTTCGGTGACCTGCGGCGCATAAGCTGCTAGCCGCCCGCAGGTGCTCACCGCCTCCCTAATCAGGCAGACCGAATCCAAGCTTTCTCATTGCAGTATTGCGGGAAGGCCTTTCTATTTCTCTATTTCTCTATCTCCGGGCATTCCTATTTCTCCCATTTTACTTCTGTCTGCCAACATTCCTATTTCTCTCATTTTACTTCTAAACTTCTGTTTCTCTTATCCCTGCGGCTTCCCGGCAGCGCTCGCCCCGAGGCTGCTTCTCGGCACCTCGCCCCACGGCAGCTTCACGGCTCTGCGCGGCTTCCCGGCGCCTCGCCCCGCCGGCGGGTTCCCGGCTCTGCGCGCACGCTCCGCGGTCTCCACGCACTTCGCGCCCGCACCACGGCCTCGCGCCAGCCCCGCGTTCCCTATCTATTCACGCCCCGTGCTCTCTCTGCACGCGGCGGCTTCCGCGAATGTTTCCGCCACCACCGGCATTCAGTCCAAGTTCCCCGGACTAACCTGGCGAATTCCAACCTGGCGGCCCACGTCTCTGCTTCTGGTTCCAGATCTTCGCCTCTTGCTCCCCCGGCTGACTTGAAGAATTCCAAGATGGCTTATATCTCCGCCTCGGCCTGCACTCGCGGCTTCATCCTCCCTAACATTTTTCTCTACCCGGTATGTTTCCTTAAGTTTTCTTCCAACAATATTCCTCTCATTTCTCCTGGCTACTCCCCACAGTCCGTATCCGAGTCCAAGCCTCCTCCAGGTTTCACTTTCGCTTTCAATCTCCTAGCTTCCCCGCCATAGTCCGCATCCGAGTCTATGAAAGCTTTCACTTTCGCTTTCAACCTGCAGTCCGTATCTGAGTCTAAGTTTCTTCTTGCTTTCACTTTAAATCCTAACTTCTTTCCCACAGTCCGTATCCGAGTCTATGCCTAGGCTTTCAATAGCTTCTTCTGGCACCTTTTTCGTCCGGCTTTTCCCTAGGCTGTTTGCTAGTCTCTCTCTCTGGCATTTTCCACTTCTTCCCATTTCTTCCCTCTTAGGTTTCCTATCCGTCCTAGGTTTCCTATCCGAGTCACGGCACCACTATGTCGCTCCCCCTCTTCGTGGAGGAACGACACCAAACCCTGCCTAGGCTTCATATCCGAGTCACGGCACCATTATGTCGCTCCCCGTCTTCGTGGAGGAACGACACAGGACCCTGCGCTGTTCTTTCGTCTGCTCGGCCCTCCCCGGGTTTGCTGCTGGTTCTTCCCGGGTTGGCTACTGTCCCTTCCACCTCCGTGGAAGGGCAGTTCCCCCTGGCCACATTCCCCACTTCCGCAGGGGAGCGGCACACCGCCGGCCGGCTCTCTGGGGGCTGCACAGGTGTTCCTTCAGCTAGATGTTCCCCTTAGATGTTCCTCTTAGATGTTCCTGGTGCATGCCGTCTCTCTCTTCCTTTATAGTCCTCCTTCGCCAATCCCAACTCAGCTGCCCACACGCTGAGTACGCTGCTCTCCTCCAATCAGGAGCAAGTCCTACAGTTTATTGGTTGAACTGGAGGCAGCTGTATAGAAGCTGTTTTTCTCCTCTCCCAGCACCATATTGTGGGGGAGCAGATGCATAGAATAAGTCTTAATTCCAGTAACTCAGTCTAGTCCGAATTGCTCCCCACACCATGGGTTGTTTTCCTTGAACCGACAAACTGTCTCCATGGTGGAGAAAATGTAGACCAAGTACTCGAGAGTCAGAATAATCAGGCTTTGTCTATCAGTCATTCTGTGGAAAAAGCAGCTAGTGCAGTTTGCAAGTCAAACTAGTGCACAGCGATGTCCCTCGGCGCTTCATTCCAAACAAGTGACTCGTGGGTTCTTGCCGTTCCATCACGCAGAATATGAAAAAGATGCACACTCAGAGCCTGAGATATGATGGAATTAATTTTTTTCTCAAGGATGTTCTTAACAAAAACTGGCCTTTTTTTTCTTTTTTATACTGCCCATGGGTGGTGGTAAAGTACAAATGACTAGTAGTACTGTGTTCATCAGGGTTCTCCAGAGAAAGAGAACCAATAGGAGGTAGAGATAGATAGTGATAGATGAGAGAAGAGAGAGAGGGTGATGATGATGATGATAGATAGATAGATAGATAGATAGATAGATAGATAGATATAGGTAGGTAGGTAGGTAGGTAGGTAGATATAGATGGATTTTTATTGGGAATTGGCTCATAAAATTATAGAGGCTGGCACATTCCAAGATCTGCAGGATGAGTCAGCATCTGGAGACATGGAGGAGCCAATGGCGTCCAGTCTGAGCCCACAGCCTGAGGACCAGGGGAACCCAAGATGCAGTTCTAGTTCAAAGGTAGGCAAGCTCAAGACCCAGGGAGAGCTGGCATTTCAGTTTGCTTCCAAAGGCAGAAAAAGCTCATGTCCCAATTAGAAAGCAGTCAAGTGGGAAGAATTCTCTCTCAGCAGGTCAGCCTCTTTGTTCAACTGATAGGAGGAGGCCCTCCTGTCTTCGGAAGGGAAATCTGCTTTACCCAGTCTAGCTGTTTACATATTAATCTTATCCAAAACACCCACAGAACGATGTTTGACTAAATGTCTGGGCACCATGGGACCCAGTCAAGTTGACATACGAAACCAACTACCTCATCCAGTTTGATGTCAATGCCTTGAGTCTAGGGTGCTTGCAGTTTTATCCACCATTTTTTTACACCATCAGAGAAATTTTGAACACAATGGAAAAGGAAATAATATCTTAGCCTCATCATGAAGACAGTTTTGATCTTGGGGACTCCCTGGAGTCCATGGACCATACTTTGGAAACAGCCAGAGTGTAAGAAACAACTGTGTAAAATTATCAACTGTCAAACACCAGAAGATGCTGTCTTTTAAAACAATGATCTGCACATCCTCTAAGACTCTCAGCCAGAAGCTCATTAGTCAGAGCTATATCAGAAAGGCTTCTTGCACTAAGAAGATGATGGAATCCATGACTTTCCTTTCAAATTTAAGATTCCTGTGGCTATTTTGCCAAAGAAACACAATGATTCTTAAACTAATGATGTCTTAGCTTTGAAAAAATAAAGGCAAAGCATTAGAACACTGGCACATAGGAAGTACTGTATGACTATTAACCATTATTATAATTATTTTATTATCATTATCATCATCTTCTTCCTCTTCATTATTATAAATAACCAGATGTATTCCTAAGAGACATGCCACATGCCGACAGAGAATACACATCTTTTTCAAACACACAGAGAATAGGCACACAAAAAATCGCAGTCTAAAAACAAAGAGAAAATCTCAATAATATCTCTCCATCTATGTTTGCTGAGCACATGGAATAAAATTAGAAAAAAACTACCATAAGTAATTGAAAAAAAATCTATGAAGGGAGTTCGAACAGTTTGTGGGAGAATAGAACTCAAAGATAAAACCTAAAAATATATACTTTATTCCTTAGCATTATATCCCTTAAGTTCAAGATACTGCTGTGAACAATGGTACCAGTCATGTAGTCCATCCCTAAAGGTCAATGCAGAGCTTTCTACAGTACTAACAGGAAAAATGGGTACCCTATAGAGATTTTTGCTACAACTAGTAAACAAAAAGGAGTCAGAGGAAACTAACCAGGACCATAAGGTGTATTCCCAATGATTCCCCATAAAAAAATTCTTGCATAATTGCCCTTGTTCGATGTTGAGCAACAGCAGGAGCTTCGCTGTGGTGGAGGACTTTCCTTGGTGTTGTTCTGTTAAAGCCTGGGTGAGCTTTCTCAGAACACGCTCCTAACAAACAGAGGGGACTGTTCTTTGGCTACCATAAAGTCAATAAACAAAATGACTTGAGCATCCCAAAACACTGTTAACATGGCATTCAGTGTTGACTGTTCTGTCCTTGCTTTGGCTGGACCACAGCCACCCCTTGGTAGCCATTGCTTTGATTCTGCTTTGTCTTCAGGACTGGAAAAACTTGTTTCATCTCCCGTTACAATTATTTGAAGAGATATTTAGGGTCTTGATCCCACTGCCTACAACTTCCTTTGAAAGCTCTTTTGTTTTCTGCAGCTGATTTGGACACACAGTTTTGGCAACCAAAATTAACATATCCGCAGAATTGTGAAAGAGATGCCTCCCATGTTGGCTATTGTTCCTGCTGCTTCTTTGATTTTTATTGTGACTGGGATGAGTACTTCCTTTTTTTAAAAAAAAAAAGTTATTTTTATTTGAAAGACAGAGTGACAGAGAAAGAGAGACACAGAGATGGAGAGATCTTCCATCCTTTGGTTCATTCTTCAAATGACCATATTGGCCAAGGCTGAGCCAGTCCAAAGCCAGGAGCCAGGAGCTTTATTCAGGTCTCCCACATGAGTGCAGGGAGTCAAGCACTTGGGGCATCTTCTGTGACTCTCCCAGGACATTGGCAGGGAGCTGGATTGGCAGTGGAACAGTCAAGACTGGAACCGGCCCCCAAATGTTATGCCAACATTGCCAGTAGTGACTTAACCTGCTATGCCACAACACCTACCTGTTTCTGCTGTCAATCTTGGGTTCTCTTCATTGAGGACATGAAGAAGATGACTTTTTGTCTCACAAATTGATATGAATTGTCTACTGCTGCAGGTTTCACCTTTGATAGCATTTCATTCCTTCTTTAAACAAAGCATCCACATGTAAACTGCTGGTGGTTTTGCAGCACTGCCCCATACACTCTTCATAAAGCACCCAAGATTTCGCCATCCTTCTGTTCAAGCTTCACCACAAATTTGAGTTTGTTCTTGCTCTGAGCTTAGCAGAATTCATGTTGCTCTGATGATGGCTCTTTTCAAACTGATGGCTTATCCTTGCTAACGCCTCCAACTAGAGGTTATTCAACACACATTACCAAAAGTTAATATGAGTTTATTTTAGTTCAATGAAATTTGAAATCAGTGCATATTTTTACCATAATACACATTTTCCGTGAGCTTTTTAGACCCTCAATACACTCAACTATGTTAATAAACATTTCTATATAACTACTAAAGAGAAAATAAAAATGAAGACTACCAATTATTCAGAAGAACCAAATAACAATGAGAGCACTGCATATAAAAGTTTTCATTAGGATGCAGATCCCATGCAGATGGAAACTTCTGCCTGATTTGTTTACATCTGTGTCCTAAAAGACTACCACAGTGCCAGGTATACAGCAAGTGCTCAAAGGTTATCTCCTGAATGATTATAGAATTCCGGCAAAGCAATGCTCAGAAGACATAGAGGATTCACGTGCTTAATAGGAGATGAGAGAAAATAAAGGAAATTATGCTTTTAATTCAAGAGAAACAACAAAATAAACCCATTATTACAATTATTTCTATTATTAGTGTCTTCTTAATTATTTTGATTCAGTTATGGCCAACCAGATGCATTCCTAACTGACATGCAACAGGGAATGCATATCTTTTTCAGATATTCAGGGATAAGGCAGTAACACATAAGGAAAAGAGAAGGGAGATAAAGGCACATATTAATTTTCAAAAATCAAGAAAATTAGAGATGATCACAGCCTGGTCTCTGAAAAAATCAGTAAATTAGATATGCCTCTAGTATGTATGGTCAAGGTAACTAGCCCCAAGTAAACAACATCAAAATCAATATAGAAAATAAAATTGTAGAAAGAGAAGGGCTGTACAACAACACAGTACAGATTCTTTGTTTTTTACTTATAAAGAGAACAGATTTCAAGTGTTTCATATATTTAATTTTAAGCCCATAATGACACTCCTCACTCTCGCTACCCCTTCCCTCCTCCTTCCTTCCTTTTTTCTTTTAATTTTTGCAATAGCATATTTTCACTTTACTTTATACTCACAGGCTTACTCTTTCACTAAATAAGAAATTCACAAGCAGGAAGCAGAAAGACAAGTATTCCACAGGGTATAGACAAAGGCTATAAACAATAATCAAATCTCAAGATGTCAATTTCATTCATACACATTGCATTATTTTTGTGCTCTATATATTAGCTACCACAAATCAAAAAAAAGATATATTTGTCTTTTTGGATCTGACTTATTCCACTAAGCATAAAGGTCTCCAGTTGCATCTATTTTGTTGCAAAATACAGGATTTCATTCTTTCTTATGATTGAGTAGTATTCCATGTGTATATACACTTTGTTTTTATCCAGTCATCAGTTGATGAACATCTGGGTTGAGTCCATATCTTAGCAATTGTGAATTGAGTTGCTGTAAGCATGGGGGTACAAACAACTCTTTCATATTCTGATTTAATTCCCTCTGGGTAAATACCCAGGAGTAGGATGGCTGGGTCATATGGTAGATCAATTTTCAGAGTACATTTTAACATTGTGAGAATACTGTGTGCATAATAGATGGTCAACAGCTATTTGTGGGGACCAGTGTTGTGGCACAACAGATTCAGCCACTTGCAGTGCCAATGTTCCATGTCCAAGTGCCAGTTTAAGTCCCAGCTGCTCTGCTTCCAATCCAGCTGCCTGCTAATGTGCCTGGGAAAGCAGTGGAAGATGACCCAAGTACTTGGGCCCCTGCTGCTTATGGGGGAGACCTGGATGGGTTTCCTGATTTCTGGCTTCAGCCTGGTCCAGCCCTGGCTTTTGCAGTCATTTAGGGAGTGAACAAATGGATGAAAGATCTCTCTCTCTCTCTCTCTCTCTCTCTCTCTCTCTTTCCATCACTCTGCCTTTCAAATACATAAACATTTTAAAAGATAAAAATTTTAAAATAAGAAAAAGAATACAGTGTGCAACAATTTTGTGCCAAAATTGTTTTAAATTCATGTAAAGTTGGAAGCTGCTGATAAAAGCATAAATCACCCAAACTGGTGGCTGGTACCGCGGTTCACTTGGCTAATCCTCCACCTGCGGCGCAGGTACCCTGGGTTCTAGTCCCGGTTGGGGTGCTGGATTCTGTTCCAGTTGCTCCTCTTCCAGTCCAGCTCTCTGCTGTGGCCCAGGAAGGCAGTGGAAGATGGCCCAAGTGCTTAGACCCTGCACCCGCATGGGAGACCAGGAGGAAGCACCTGGCTCCTGGCTTTGGATTGGCGCAGCACACCGGCCACAGCAGCCATTTTGGGGGGTGAACCAACAGAAAGGAAGACCTTTCTGTCTCTCTCTCACTGTCTAACTCTGCCTGTCAAAAAAAAAAAAGCCCAAATTGGTATAAGCATAGAAAACTTGAATGGATCCAAATCATAGGAAAAAATGAAATAACAGTAAAAAATTTTTATTTCCCAAAATTTAATTTTATATTTAATAGTTTTAATTATTTCATTTGTCATAAGTACATAATATGTTAATATAATGTAATTAATTCTTAATAAATTATAATTTTTAAAAAACTGAAATAGCTACTAGGCCCACATGTATTTCCCATATTATGCAAACAACCTTTCAGAACATAGAAAAAGTTGAGAAATCACCTGATCCATTTCATGAGGCACCTGTAGCCCAAAATACCAAAACTAGACAATGAGTCGAGGTCTTCCAGCACAGCTGCTCCAGGGCTGCGTGACTTGAGCAGGACTCAGGTCTCTGCATTTCTTGACTTTGCATCTGTGGTACCGCCTCCATCCTCTCCAGGGTTTCTCCTCATCAGTACCAAGCCTGCCAACATCTTCTAGAAGCAGAGATGAAGGCTGAATCTTCGACCCAAAATCACCAGCCCAATTTTCATGACATCTCATCAGCTCTGATTTGGTCAATGCCTATTCATGAACAAAACATGGCAGCCATGCTCCAGCCTCTGAGCCACGCACGTCATCAGCATGGCAGGTAACACGTGGACCAGGAGCGCAAGAGAGTGGCTTTCTGGAAGGAAATTGGAGAAAAGGTTCTAGAAATCTAAATGAAGAGGCTGGCAATGAGGCCTGATTAAGCCACTGTCTGCAGCACTGGCATCCCACATGGTCACCGGTTGGAGTCCTAGCTGCTCCACTTCAGATCCAGCTCCCTGCTAATGCACCTGGGAAAGCAGCAGAAGATGCCCCAAGTGCTTGGGCCTCTGTATCTACATGGGAGATCTGGAAGAAGCTCACGGCTCCTGGCTTCAGCCCTGGCTGTTGTGGCCATTTGGGAAGTAAAACAGCAGACAGGCAATATCTCTCTCTCTCTCTTTCTCTCTCTGTCTCTGTCTCTCTCTCTCTCTCGACTGTGCCTTCCAAGGAAAATAAAAATGAATCTTAAAAAAATACAGTTTTTTTAAAAATCTAAATGGATGCAAAGTAGCCCAAATGTCCAGTTATACCTCTCAATATAATATAAATGCAATACTTTCTGATTGCAAAGCAAAACTAAATCAGATTATGATGGTGAACTACCCAAATCACTGGCAAAGCCAGCAAAAACCCACAAAGTTAAAAGCTGAGATTCTATCAGCCTGGTAAATGACACATTGTGCATTCGAAGGCAAGAGTTCATCTATGGAATATTAGAAGTGCTTTACAAAGCTGAAGAAACTCTTCCTTGTTGTGAACAACTGACCTCTCTTTAAGCATCTCGTGAAACAGGAATACTAAATATCATTACATTCTTAAAACTGTATACATGAAATACACAGAATCTGTTCTCTTTATATAAATAAATAATTTTGAAAAAATACAAGGGTACTTCAAATCCTTCCTGAAAAATAGAAATAAATCATGTTTATTTTGGTAGAAAAAAAGTTGAGATCTCTGCATAATTTATGCATGAACTTTTTTATATGCATGGATTTCAAATGTTTTCACACCAAAATAAGCTTATCTTTTAATTCCATTTCTCGTAGACTTTTTGAAGCCCGCTTATATCTTCTACACAAAAAGTAGCCCGACAGCAGCACCACTTTGCCCACCACACCCATGTCACCCCCAGCCCCAGGTTGCAGTCAGGAGTCCCTCTCTCCACAGAAAGGAACCAAGGCCGGCAGAGGAAGCTGACCCTGAGTTTAGAAACGGGAGAAACCCAGGGTAAGCTTGCTGCTGTCCCAAAGCAATGACGTTGTCAAAAACAAGGCAGTGGTAGAGGACCAGAAAGGCCGTTCACAGGGGCTCCTTCCTGTTGGAAGAACAAGGGGAAGCATGGTGAGGCGGAGAACACTGAGTGTGCAAAACCCCAGCGTCCTGACAGCATCCAAGACAACAGTCAGGAGTGTGTGTGTGTGTGTGTGTGTGTGTGTGTGGCACAGTGGGTAAGGTGCTACCTGCGTGGTCCACATTCCGTTTCAGAGTGTTTGGGCCCCAGTCCTGCCTCTGACCAGCTTCCTGCTACCAGATGATGGCTCGGCACTTGAGTTCCTACAGCCACATGAAAGACGTTGTGGAGTTCCAGGCTCCTGGCATCAGCATGGCCCAGCACCAGCCCTTGTAGGAATTTGGGGAGTGAGCCAGCAGATGAGAAATCCGTGTGTGTGTGCGCGCGCGCACGCCTTTCAAGTAATTTTTAAATAAAATTTTTAAAAGTCAAACTATACTAAAAGATTTACTTAAAAAAAGTAGGGGCTGGCACTGTGGCATAGCAGATGACGCCACCTCCTGCAGTGCCAGCATCCCATATGGGCATTTGTGTCCCAGCTGCTCCACTTCTGATGCAGCTCTCTGCTAAAGGCCTGAAAAAGCAGCAAAAGATGACCCAAGTGCTTGGGCCCCTGCCTCCTTTGTGGGAGACCCAGAAGAAGCTCCTGGCTCCTGGCTTTGGCCTGGCCCAGCCCCAGCCCCAGCCTTTGGGGAGTGACCCGGTGGATGGAAGACTCTCTGTTTTTTCCCTTTCTGTAACTCTGCCTTTCAAATAAACAAATCTTTTTTTAAAATTTAATAAAAAAGAACAAAATAAAAAACATTAAGCAAAGTGTGAAAAAGGGTTTAAGTACTCATAAAAGGTAAATGTTAATTCCTGTTGTTTTTAGTAAGAATAGAATTTGTGCCTTTGAGTAAGTATGCATCTGTCTACATGCAATTAATATGCATTTGTTTCCACTTGTGGATAAAGAGAAGGGGCAAATATCCTGGAATGAGCAGGGAGTGTATGAAGAACAGGAGGGACACATCGGTAAGTCAGGTCGACCAGAACTCCACGGGTGAGCCAGCCTCGGGGTTCCCAGAAATCAGCCAAGTACAGATTCAGGGGCACCAGTGTGCTCCAAAGTGATTCATCAGCCGGATGTAAAAAGAACAGAACTGACTCCCCAGACTCCATCGCTCATCGCTAGCAGACGAAACTTCCAGATGGCCCTCCTAAATAGAATAAGATGCTAATAAGGCAAGCAAAATTCCTAATCCTCCTACAGCCCAGTTTAGCACATCCCTAATGATAGGGCACTGGCCAAAGAATCGAAAAGAACATCCCCAGGAGAGGCGCTGGGTTCTAAAACCCAAAACTCTACTTGATGTAAGCAATGACGCTCAATGACCAGTGGCTTGGGTCTGAGTCACCTTGGATGCACCCGCCCTCAGTAAAAGTCAATCAGTTTATAATCCAGATTATGTAACCTTAGCAAGATGAAGGATCCCAGGGCACAAACCACCAGTTAGCTCACTTCCAGTCTCCACTTGTCCACTCTTCCCTGCCACTCGGAAGAAAGGCTGCATCTCACAACCTCTCTTGCAAGGAAGCGGGCCCATCTGACTCCCGGGCAGCAAGGCAGATGGTGGACCTCGGGTGTGAACCCAGGCAGCTAGGATTTGGGGCAGGAGAGGAGGCAGGGGTGGCAGCTGTGTTCTCAGCCATCGTGTTCCATGCATCACAGGCCCGTTTGTGCCCCCCTTGCTCCTCTGCAGCCCCTGGGCTGTTTCCTTCGCCATCGTGGTCCAAAATGGTTCCCTCTCTCTTCTGCCGCCTTCCACTGCCCGGGAAGAAAAGACGTGGGCCAACAAAAAGCTCTCTTTAGAGCCCACGCCCTTCCTGCTGCGCTCTACCGCCCTCTGGTGGGCACATCTGGCAGGGGCAAGGCTGGGAGCCCCGTGTGAAAGGGGCCACTGGGGGTCGGTGTGACCAGAACAAGGGGCCATGCAAATGGTTTTCCACAGAGCCCAGAAGAGGAGCAGTCCCGGTCCTTCCCTCCACCACCTGGCTCGGGACTCACCGCTTGAGTGACAGGAACTCCAAGTTGACCCCAGAACTGACTGCAGCAATGGGGCCAGAGCCCAGAGGGTGCAGGTGCCGCTCTGTCTCTTAGGATCAGTGCAAATGAGATGTGCGTTCTCATGGGGGGAGGAGGGGGAAGGGAGGAGAAGGGAAAGAAGGTCACGAATAAGGAACAAACCCACGCTGTGAAGAGACAGACCTGCAGCCAGATTGTGCAGAGCCTTGATCACCTAAGGGCTGCAGGTGAATGCTTCACACAGAGGGCACATGCTTGGATTCAGGCTTCTGAAATGCCACCAGGCTTCTAGGTGGCATACGGATTGTATGGGACTCACGTGGAGGCAAGGAGACCATGCGGAAGATGACCACAGAGGTCGGGCAAGGGTGGGGAGGAGGCTTGCATTGGGAAGGAAGCAGGGGAAATTGGGAAGTGGAACAATGGGTCTCCATGGAGAAGATAAAGCCAGCAGGTGAGATGGGGGAGGGATGCCCGGGTCTGCTCAGGGCTCCATAACAAAGCAACACAAGCTGGGAGTTAACACCCAGGGCTGAAGGCTGCAAGTCCCAGACCGGGCACTGCCTAAGGAACAGTCCCTTACAGGCTGCCAGCTGCTCACCACGCCCTCATGCAGCAGGCAGACGGCCAGAGAGCTCTCTGCAGGCACCTTGCCATTCGGGAGGGCTCCACCTTAGCCCAGAACTACCTCTCCAAGGCCCCATACCCTGGCACCATCACACTGGGAGTTAGGATCTCAGTACACAAAGGGTGGAGCACAACCTTGTAGCCCACAGCAGGGGAGTTGAGGGAAAGGAAAAATATTCAGATGTAGTTTTCATTTTGGACCAAAGATTCTGTCATTTTTAATATATCCTCCTTTTTTTTACTTAACAAAATCTCAGTTTAAAAAGTTTTCTAGGTGGATGGATCTCACCTAATACCAAGATAAATTTTTTAATTTTTGTTTATTTATTTTCATGTTATTTGGAAGGCAGAGTGACAGAGAGACAAGCGAGCAAGAAAGAGAGAGAGAGATTCCATATGCTAGTTCACTCCCTAAATGCCCTGCAATGGCCAGAGCTGGGCCAGGCCAAAGCTAGGAACAGGTAGCTCCCTCTGGGTCTCCCACATGGGTGCTAGGGACCTTGCACTCGAGCCATCATCTGCTACCTTCCCAGGGTGTGTATCAGAAGGAAGCTGGATGGAAAGCAGAGAGGCTGGGACTCAAACTTTGATGTGGGATGCAGGCGTCCCACACAGCGCCTTTGCTGTTCCAAACGCACCCCTGCTCCGCGATTCTTGCTTCAGGAAGTACCCTTGTACTCAGCTCCTCCTAGTGTGTACCCTGAGGCAACAGGTGATAGCTCAAGTGTTTGCCTTCCTGTCACCCACGTGGAAGACTGGGATTGAGTTCCAGGCTCCTGGCTTCTGCCTGGCTCAGCCCTGGGTGTTGCAGGCTTTGGGGAAGCAAACCAACGAAAGGAAAGTCTCTCTCTCTCACTCTCTCGCTCGCTCGCTCTCTTCCTTTCAAATAAACAAGACCAAATTTTAAAAATGTTTAGAAAACACAGAGAAGAGTGAGCAAGACTAGGTCGGAAGCCCTTTTCTGGACTGTGTGTTTCTGGGAGCTTGTCCGTTAGACTTTTAGGTCCCTGCCTGGCACCGAGTGCAAGCAGCCAGCGTCCTCCAGGCATGTAGGGGCTGTCAGTCCTCCATCCCCAACCTCGCTACCGAAAAGGCTTTGGCACTTCCTCATCCCAACGACACCCCTTCCTCCTTGTCCCTGCCAACAGCTCAGTCTTTTGCGCCAGGAACACCTGCTGAAAGAATACCTCTCCAGCCTCACGGTCCTTCACTCACACCCAAGGACAAAGAAGGGTGCAGGTGGGATGACTGACCCAGGAGGCAGCCCAACGAAGGACCTCCTGGGGCGAAAGTTGGCACCATCCAGCCCATCGGGCAAATTCTTGAATCATAAGCCGGCGCCGTGGCTCAATAGGCTAATCCTCCACCTTGCGGCGCCGGCACACCGGATTCTAGTCCCGGTTGGGGCGCCGGATTCTGTCCCGGTTGCCCCTCTTCCAGGCCAGCTCTCTGCTATGGCCAGGGAGTGCAGTGGAGGATGGCCCAGGTGCTTGGGCCCTGCACCCCATGGGAGACCAGGAAAAGCACCTGGATCCTGGCTCCTGCCATCGGATCAGCGCGGTGCGCCGGCTGCAGCGGCGGCCATTGGAGGGTGAACCAACGGCAAAGGAAGACCTTTCTCTCTCTGTCTCTCTCTCACTGTCCACTCTGCCTGTCAAAAAAAAAAAAAAAAAATTCTTGAATCACAGGTTTAAAAAAAAATCAAGGACCAACCTCGAATATCTCTTTCATTAGAGAAACAAAAATATTGTTTCTAACTCGCTTTTAACCAAAATCCAGATCCTATGTCCCAAACCCTTCCCTTCTCAGGCCATGGGGGTCTTGTTAGGGATTGCGCCCTTCAAAGGAAGGTGGCACCCATGTGATTGGTCAGGAGGAGGTCAAAGTGGGTCAGGACCCTCTGCCTGAGTGGCGTCCTCGCAGGCCACAGCTCCCCCTCCCCACCGCCAGGATGCCATGGGGAGAGCGGGCCGCACAGTGCATCTCCCAGGAGCACCTGCTCAGAGCTGGGAGAGAGGCAGGGAACAGAGTCTCCCCAGAACCCTCAGAAGGCAGCAGCCCTGCCGACACCTTCATCTTGGATGCCCTGCCCCCAAGCTGTGAGGCGATCAAGTTCTGTGGTTTGGAGCCACCCAGCCAGACGTGCTTCATGGCAGCTGCCCTAGGACGGGAGCGGGAACACAGAGGTGACTGGGTGGAGAAGCGGCGGGAGCTGACACGCAAGGGAGCCCCCCCAAAACCTGCTGTCCCCTCGCAGAGCGGCACAGCCTGATGGAAAGGGCACCTCTGGAATGTGGCACTGAGCCCCCCCTGGTGCTGGCTTGCTGCTGTGCTCAGTCCAAAATCGCAGCTGACCTCGCTAAGCCCTTGTCTAGAATAGCAAGGGCAGGTGCAGGGCGGAGAATGCAGGGGAATCCTGCTGAGACATTTGGTGCTGATTTAACCGGTGATTCGGGAGCATGAACATTGGTTTTAAGATGTTTGGGCTTATTATCATCAATTAGGAACCAAATCCTCTATTGACCTTAAAGGTAATTGGATTCACTGTGCGACTGAAGTCTGAGGTGGTGGGAACTGGGCTGGACAGTTTCTAAGGTGCTTTGGACTGGAGCCCCTGTGTAATCCCTCCCTCTCTAAGTATGGGCTGCATGTACTGATTCGCTTTTTGTTTGTTTGTTTTGTTTTGTTTATCTGTTTATTTGAAAGAGTTACACAGAGAGAGATAGAGAGGTGGATCATCCATTGACTGGTTCGTTCCCCAAATGGCCGCAACGAGAGGAGTTTGGCCAGACCCAACCCGGGAGGCTGGAACTCCCTACTGGTCTCTATTGGGGGTGCAGGGGCCCAGGCACTTGGCCATCCTCCACTGCTCTACCAGGCACATTAGCAGGGAGCTGGATGGGAAAGTGGAGGAGCCGGACTCGAACCCTGCTCCTATGGGATATCGGAGCTGCAGGCAGGCCCCTTAAACCTCTGTGCCTCCACGAACTTGTTCATCTTTTTCCCAACGAACCGCTCCAGCCCCCAAGCTGCCTGGCGAGAGAGAACCGGCTGTGCCGCTGCTGTCCTCCAGCGCTGCCACACGGTGTCGCTGTCGAGCCGGCCCGGCCCGGGGCTCGGCGCCCACATCCCGGCCCCAGGGAGCTGCGGCTCCTACGGCCGTGGTCGCGGGCCCCACCGGCCACTCGCTGCCCCTCCCTTCCCGGATCCACGCAGACCCCAGGACTGCAGGCCATTCCTTCCCATCGAGGCCCCCGTGGCCCAAGGGCCCTGGACGACCCCTTGGAGGGAGCTCAGAGACTTGCTGTCACCTCTCTCCGTGCAAAACACGACCCACGCATTCACAGAATCTCTCTGGAAGGCGCCCACGACACCTGCAGGGGAAATACAAATTAAAGACAAAAGCTCCTGCCAACCCAGAAAACCGCTCTGCAAAAGCAGCAGAGAAGGGAGACAGTTTGGTTTTTAAATCTGCCTGCAACCACGCAAAAACGGGAGGAGGCACCCCGTTATCCACAGACAAGCAGAGTGGCGACCTGTTGCACTCACGTTCTCGGTGAGAGGACCTGACCCCAGCGCCGGCCAGCACAGCTCATCCGGAATCTACCTGGCAATGACAGAGACCACCTGTGTTCGCTAGCCGACCTCCTTGTGCAGAGGAAAATGCCTGTCTCCCGCGGTTGGGAGAGGAGGCAGGTTTGCAGCTTGGACCAGCAGACAGCTGACAAGAGGTTCCGGCTCGCCTGCAGCAGGGGCGCCCAAGGGAGCCTTCTTGGGGTGGGAAGCTGGCGAGAGGCTGAATTAGCCGCTGAGACACAGAGGAAGGACATGCAATTTCTAGGTTTCTAAAGTCAATGCTCCAAGAAATCAGCAGGGAAAGTCTCTTCCCTTAATTCAACGGGCAGAATTCAACTTTTTTTTAATTTGCATTTATCCTTAAACACCCATGGCAAGCACTCGCACTTCCTCATCCCCACCCTCCCTGCACCCCCGCCCCCGGTTGCTGGCCACCCACTGACACACAGGGATTGGGCCCTGCCGCCCCTGGGGCAGAGTGTGTGAGCGTCATTGGGAGGGGGTGGGGACCAGAGACCCGGCTCAGTGTCGTGTCCGGTAGAATAAAGGGGCAGAGCTGCAGTGGGTGTGGCCAGTGGGCCCCCTACTGTCGAGACAGGAGGCCACATCTCCTAGGCCAAAGTGGACATCCAGGGACAAAGCTGGGCCAGGGCAACGAGACCCCACCCAGGAAGGCTGCCTGCAGGCACTCAGCAACCCAGGCAGAAGTGCTGGGCAGGTATGAGGGGTCGTCTGGAGAGGGCACCCGTGTCGGACCCCAGGACACCCCTCTCGGATGGCAACAGCGTAATCAAGGGGCCCTCTGCGTTCCCCCCATCCCTCTCCCCCTCCCAGGTCCGGAAGGATCCGGAAGCAGCTTCCAGCAGGTGGGAGAGGAAGTGAGTCCAGACAGTAAGGACCACACAACCCACCCTCCCCTCAGCAGGAAACCGGGCCTGGCTCAGCCTAAATAGGAGACGCTTTCTATGAGGTGGGAGGGAAATAGTTTTATTTAGATGGGGCTGGACTTGTTTTAACTTAATCTACAGGCGCTCAATCCCTTATATAAAACGGCACAGTGTCTGCATAGCTGCACCCATTCTGTGTGCTTTCAAACCTCTCGGCAGTACCCAGGCAACGCAAATGCAACATAAGTAGATACACTGCCTTGTGCAGGGGACCATGACGTGTGTTCAGCACAAATGCAATTTATTTTAACATTTTTGGATTCGAGGCTGGTTCAATGCAGGGATGCAGAACACTGGGACAGAGAGAACCGACCTTGCTCCCACCACACCCACCCCTGGGGGGGGGGGGCAGATAATAAGTCTAAATGGAAGTCTATACAGGTGCAGCAGTGAGAGCAGAATTTGTTTAAAGGTGACAATGTAACATTCACGTAGCAGTGTGGGCTGCCCCACATGGAGAAATACCTGTTATGAGTGGGCCAAAGGATTGCCTGGGGGCGGGGGGAGCCTGAACAGCACCTCCAGTCCTGGTCAAGGCGGAAGAGAGAGCCCTCCCCCATTCTCAGCCTCTTCTAGGAGGTGAGGGGTGGTGCCTTCATTGAATAAACAAATAGGAAAGGGTCTTAGTTTGCATGAAGCCAGCTGGGATTTCCATGGCACCTCCACAGGGAGTTTAATATCCATGTGGTCATCATGGCGTCTCCTCCTTCGTGGTCCGGGATGAGACCCCGGTTCACGCTGGGAGGGTGGGCGTTTTAGATCGACAGGTAAAGAGATGATATCACACGGCAGGGCTGGCGAGAATTCCAGCTCCCAGGCCTAACTCACTGCCTGTGCATTCACAACGCATCCGCTTGAGGTCACGACAACTCGGCTCCTAAATCCTTCCGCGTGCACCTCCCGAGAGAGTCAGGTTCTTTCCACTCTGTCAGCTTCAGGCTGACACTGCTTGAAACCTGAGCTAAACAGGGGAAGCTGCTCTTAGCTGAAGGGGTTCAAGGAGAGACAAGCACCAGAGACAGTGCAAGAATCATGGCTGAGCCACGGGCCGGTCCCAGAGAGCCCTGGCCTCTCCCAACACCTGGGCCCTCAAGTCAAGGCTTGGATGTCCACCTGCCTGGGCCCTCAAGACAAGGCCCGGATGTCCACCTGCCCTCCCTCAGCCCGGCATCAACAGATCAGACTAAAACCATGTAACTCCCACATAGCCACTAAGTGAAAATCCCCTAACACGCTGGACGCTCTGCCTATCAGAGGACTGGAAAATTAAACTATGCAATGTAAGTATGTACTCAAATGCCTGAAGAAATATTAGCCGAGCACTGTGGTGCAGTAGGTTAAGACTCCGCCTGTGGTGCCAGCATCCCACATGGGCACTGGTTCGAGTCCCGGCTGCTCCACTTCCAATTCAGCTCCCTGCTAATGCACCTGGGAAGATCTCAGAAGATGGCTTACATGCTTGGGCTCCTGCCACCCTCATAGGAGACCCAGAAGAAGCTCCTGGCTCCTGACTTCAATCAGCTCACTTCCAGCTTTTGAAGCCATTTGGGTAGTGAACCAATGGATGGAAGACCTTTCTCCCTGCCTCTGCCTCTCAACTAATTATATATATATATAGTTATATATATATAGTTATATATATAATTATAATATATAATATAATAATATTATATATGGGATGGTGGATGGCAGAACAAAACTTCTTCCTTGTTTGAGCCCTACAATGTCCAGCTGGTCAAATGAACCAGATTCATGCAAATAAGACAATTCCAAATAAAGGCAGGTGGGGCCAGCACTGTGGCATAACGGGGAAAGCCTCCACCTGCAGTGCCGGCATCCCATATGGGTGCCAGTTCAAGTCCCGGCTGCTCCACTTCCAATGCAACTCTCTGCTATGGCCTGGGAAAACAGCAGAAGATGGCCCAAGTCCTTGGGCCCCTGTACCCACATGGGAGACCTGGAATAAGCTCCTGGCTCCTGGCTTTGGATCAGCGCAGCTCTGGCCATTGCAGTCAGTTGGGGAGTGAACCATCAGATGGGAGACCTCTCTCTCTCTCTCTCTCTCTCTCTGTGTGTGTGTGTGTGTGTGTGTGTGTATGTAACTCAGACTTTCAAATAATAAATAAATCTTAAAAAAAAAAAAAATACGGGCAGGTGCTACAAAGGAAATAAAACAGGGCAGAAGTGACAAGAGCAAGGCCAGGACGGAGCAGGTGTTCAGTCTGTATGTAGTTAAGACGTCCGCGTTGCACACTGGAGTGTGCAGATTTGACCCCCCACTCAGGCTCCCAGCTGCAGCTTCTTCAAGACCCCAGGAGGCAGTGGTGACGGCTCAAGCAATTGAGTGCCAGCCTTCCACGTCGCAGACCTGGGTTGAGTTCCTGGCTCCAGCCCCAGCTTAGCACCAGCGGTTGCTGGCATTTGGGGAGTGAACCAGGAGATGAGAGTGCCTTCTCTCACTCGCTCTCTTTCTCTCTGCCTCTTAATTTAAAAAAAAAAAAAAAAAAAAAAAAAAGTAAGACTAGGAGGCGAGGCAACTTGGGAATGCTCGGTAAGACACGACGTTCCTGGGAAGGGCAGGTGACGTCTGAGCTGAGACCTCAGTGACAAGGAAGACCCAGCAGACCCAGGGTGTGACGCAGAGTAACCAGCTAGGCCAAAGACCTGGAGGCAGAAAGGAGAGTGGGTGACGGAGGCGGGCAGAAAGCACTGAGAGAGGACAGGTGGTCCAGGGCCAGGTCTTATAAACCGAGGGAAGAATTTAAATGAGAGAGACTTGACTTTGGGAGTTTTTATTTTTTTAAAGATTTGTTTATTATTTATTTGAAAGGCAGAGGTAGAGAGAGAAAGAGTGATGTCTTCCATCCACTGGTTCACTCCCACAAATGGAGCCTCTTCCAGGTCTCCCACATGGATGCAGGGACCCAAGCACTTGGGCCATCTTCCACTGCTTTCCAGGTGCATTAGCAGGGAGCCGGATCAGAAGTGGAGCAGCCGGGACTCGAACTGGCACCCATATGGGATGCCGGCACTGCAGGCAGTGGCTTTACCCGTTACACCACAGTGCTGGTTCTGAGAGAAAAATCTTTCATCTGCTGGTTCTCTCCACAGACGGCCAGGACTGGGCCACACTGAAGTCAGGAGCCAGGAACCACATCTGGGATTCCACGTGAGTGGGAACCCGTACCCACGGCAACTCCTGCATTGCCCTCTCCCCAGCCACAGGTGGTCACTACTCCCTGTGTATATAAACTTGCCTATTCCAGGTACCGTCTGTGAGCAGAGGTAGCCACTGCCCATCCTGGCCTGTCTGGCTGGTTTCAGTCAGCGTCATGCTGTCAAGGCTTGAACCTGTGTTTCTGCTCTTCTTAAGCCTGGACAAGATTCCATTGCGCGTGTGCACCACTGTGCTTGTCCACTCATCCCTTGGTCAAGGTGGGCTTTCTGCCAAGGTGTCGGCTCCACGACCTCCCGCTCCGGCCAGCGCAGTGCCCCTCTATGGCCATCAGATGGCGCACGGGACACTCCAGGCGGGCGCACTGTAGGCCCAGGGCGGTTTGTGGGAGAAGTGCCTGCTGGACTCGAGTCTTTTGCACACACACACACACACACACACACACAATGGGGCCTGCAGCCGAGAGGGAAGCCGGCCCCGAGAGAGTGACTGGACCATAGGCCCGGCCGCAAGTGCAGAAGGACGTTGAGGTCAGGGAGGCAAAAGGCTGCCCCTGTCATCCTGGTCCAACCCCCCGAAATGGAAATGGAGGCCACCGCCACCCACAGCTCCCCAGCCTGCCCTCCTCAGCGACAGGGGTAGAGGACTGAGCCTGGCAAGGCCCAGATGCCCAGTCCTGCTCCTCTCCTGCAGCCAAGTGACCGCCAAACTGTAGCTTGACACATTTTAGAGAGGAGAAAACTGTGGTGTGGAGCTGTTGATTGTCCAGAGCAGGTGGAAGAGGCAAGAGGGAGTTTGTTGTCTGCAGGCCCAGTGCCCTGACGGCCCCCAAACACACTTCCGCTATAACAGGGGGTCCTTGGGCTTCAGTGCCCCCTTCATCTTGCAGGCCGGCCTCCCACAGGGATGCCAGAGGGGGAGTGGCTCCCGGAGCCACTTGCCCCCTTCCCTAGTCTCACCACCGGGTCTGTCCTGGCTGTGCAGGCAGCCCCTTGTATGGACCAGCATCTCAGTGCTGAGAGCCCGCCCTCTCCCCCTGCTGTTGCTAAGCCGCTCCCCCCTCCCGCATTCCTCTACAGCTGGGCCCTTGGCTCCCAGTCCAAGAACTGACATTTATCCCTGTCACATTCATCTTGTTCACTCATCTGACAGACATGTGTTCAGTGCACACTCACGCGCACCAGGCTCTGGGGATTCAGAGAGGAAGGGCAAGTCCCCCACCCTCGGAGCACCTGCCCTGTCGCCCATCACAGCAGTGGCCACCAGCTGCTGAAGACCTACTGTGTGCCCGGCGGCAGGGACCGGGAGGGCCCGGAGCTGTGCTTCCGTCTGCTGTCCCTCGAACCCTCACAGCCCGGCTGTGTGGGCGGCGCTGTCCCCATTCTGCAGATGGGAGTGACGTCACTAGAAAGCAGCAGGCTCGGCACCCAACCCCACCCCCCACCCCCGGTTGCTTTGGATCCTGGTTCTGCCCTCCCCCTTGGAGACCCTCTCGCCCGGCTCTGAGTTCTCTGCGAACCTGATCAGCTTTCCTTCTCTGCATTTCGTCAGCGGTACTGACGAAACTCAGGGGAGGTCAGAAGCCTGGAGGGAGGGCCGCCAGCGGCCCCTGTCCCAGGCCGACACCACCTAGGACTGTGCATCCCGGGAGTTCAGCAGGTGCGAGCACACCCTCCTCCCACTCCCACCCCAGCTCCAGGCTCCCGGCGCTGCCCCAGGGGCTGTGCCTCCAGCCACTGGCATCTTTACCATGGAGCAGACCCCCACCCCCACCACAGTCTCTGCAGGCAAGAGCCCACTGTGCCCAGTGATGTTTCACCATCCCATCCCCCTCCCAAGGAGGGGACTTGAAGCCCAAGGCCCAGCACAGGGCACTTGAGGTGGGCTCGCTCAGCCTCTGAGCACCTGTCCTTGCATCCGAGGCTGCCCCTCTGCTGCACTGTCTGCTCCAAGGGGCTCAGCCCATTTTCATCGCTCATCTCTTCTGCTGCGTGAAGGGCCTCCACTGCACAGCCAGCTTGTGGGCAGGAAACAAGGCGGGCAGGAAAAATGCCTCGTCGGATGTCGGTGAAGGGGAGAGATTATCTCAGCAGGCTCCACGCTCCCAGCCAGGACCCAGGGGTGCAGGGACAGCGCCCCCCCCCCCCAGCCCAGGACTGCAGCTCTGCCCCGCACAGCAGCACATGCACTCACCCTCCTCACAACCGTCTCGGGAGACCACTAGCCCTGTGCCCAGTTTGCAGATGAGGAAACTCGGGTTCGGCAAGTGGGAGCGAGGACTGAGCATGGCCTCTGCTTCCTGAAGGCAGGGTGGGGACTTCCAGGCTGAGAGTTGTGTTCTGCAATGGGCACACCCAGAGGGGGTGAAAGGGCCACGGATGAGGGAGGGGACCCGCAGTCTTCCAGGCATCCCAGGAGCCCAGGAGGGGCTGGCTTGAGAGGGAAGGGGTGCAGCTCGGACCCCAGTGCATCCACACCCCCGCGCAGACGGCACCTCACACGGCTCCGACCAGAGACCTCCATGGGGGAGCAAGGGAGAAGGTGTCCCCAACCCGCCATGGATGGGAGATGCCCCCAAAGCAATACTCTTGGTCTTTATCTCCTGTCTGCACGCTGCGCGGCCCAGGGCTGGAACTGGAATGAAGAGGCAGCGCCAGGACGCCGGAGGAAACCCTACCTCAGTCTACCCGCCGGGCCCTGATGGCGCCTGTGTGGCCCCTACAGGGGATAACGGGAAAAATAACAAAGGGATTCCAGAAGGCGGGAGGAGGGGTCGCCCACACAATTGGAAAATTTCACACAAAAGTCCAGATTTCAAGCTATTTTTAAACTATCCGAAGATCTGGCAACGTGCAGCCTGCACATCCCCATGGCAACGCCTGCGGGTGCCGCGCGGCCGCTGCCCCCTTCAGGCCGGACTCGCGCCCCTCGCGTTCGCGCTCGCAGCCCAGCACACGGATTCTCTCCACCAGGCCCCCTGGGCGCTTGGGGCTGCCCACCCTGGCTTTAAACAACTCCGTGAGCAAAAGGCCCGTGCTGGGGACATGGAGACGTTGCATCCATCCCATCGGCCTTCGGCTAAGGAGCGTCTGGGGTCCGTCCCTGGAGTTCCGACGCCGGCTGTCCAGTGTCTAATGTGTTTCTCCCCTCCTGAGTACCAACACCCCAAACCCCAGCCTCGCCACTTGGAGGGCAGAGGTGGAGTTCCCGACGTCGACCACAAGGGGGCGCCTCGCCCGCCAATGCTGCAGAGCTGCGGTGAGCGCTGCTCCGCCTAGCCTGGCCGAGCAGCGGAGCTCCAGGCGTCTGGCCTCGGCCTCTGACCCGCCCTGGGTCCCGGGAGGATCTCGGGCTCCTGCCTGTTGCCGCGAGGTGACAGCGCAAGCCAGTCTCCTTGGCAACGAGATAGGCTTAGTCGGGATTGGCTGGGTGCCCAGGGAGGGTCTCCAGAGGCCCACCCACCTTTGCACCCTCCTCCTGCTTCTCCTTGTCCTCAGATTAAGCACTGCGCACTTGGCCCTGAGTCATTTAAAATCCCGACTATCCTAAGAGGCAGGGAGGAAGGATTGGGATGCCCAGGTCCAGCCTGAAGCTACCGGACCAGGGCTGCCTGTTCCTTCGGAGTCGCCCAAAGACAGGGGCTAAACCTGGGGTCTCTAACCCACCAGTTAAGGGCTGAGGGGGAGGATGAGTAAGTTCCTGGTTCCTGGAGGCTCGCTGAACACCTCACCAACCCCACCTGAGGCCACAGGTGAGCAGAGCAGGGCCTCACCCATGCTCCAGCTTCTGTCTGGACCGTTCCAGGCAGGGGTGAGTGCAGCTGATGGCCCAGCCCCGGTGGGTGCAATGTTTATGCGGGGCAAGAGACCCAGACTTCACACTACGTGAGGTTAGGGTCCACTGAGCAGGATCCAGTCGGCTCCCAGTGCCTAACGGGTCACCAGCACTAGGAGCCTCCCCATCCCCCGCCCTCCACCCCCTCTACCCCACCATTGCACAGAGGAGCCCTGGGGGTGACCAGCCCCTCTGAGCCCACTCCAGAGATGTCCCAGCACCTGAGACCAAGGCTGCCACCCAAGCTGGCCCAAGCGAGTTCATCTGCTCGGGTGTGCAGGCTCCTCCCAAAGTCTCCCCATTGATCCCCCCCACCATCATAAGATTGTAAATGTCACCTGTAGGCAGCCCACCCAGATCCTACTCCTCAGACCTCCTCCTGTGGCACTGAAGTCAGTCTCCTCGATGCCAGAACCACATCTCATAAGCAGGCTGGAAGGTAGGGCAGGTCCACAGCTCCTAGCACAGGACCTCCATGCACAAGCCCTGCACACACATAGCAGAGGTGGACAGACGGATGGACGGTTGAAGTGATGGATGGATGGATGGCTGAACAGGTGGGTGAATGGGTGGGCAGAAACGTAGAAGACCCACAGGAAGTTCCATGAAGCCATCTGTCCAAAATGCCCAGGTTCTGACACCGATCCTCCTGCATTAAATTCCTCTGTCTTAGCTGTCATGGCCCCTCCCCCAGCTCAGGGACTCTCAGACGTAGACAGACTGTCTACTGGGCCGCAGTGCCAGGGGAGCTGCCCTCACTGAACCCCGGTTCCTGCAGCTAAGAGAACTTTGCACTCGATAGCTTTTTGGGCCCTTTCAGCTCAAAATGCATGTTCCCTGTTGGGACCCCGGAGAGAACAGGCAAAACTGACTCAACCCGGCTCTGCTTAAAGGAGACTCTGCAAGAGTTTAGACAAAAGATGAAGATAGAGGTGGGGAGAGGAAAGAAGGGAGGGAGGGAGGAGAGAGAGAGAAAGAAAATGCATTTCCATGTCCCAAATTAAAAATGCATTTAACATGTCCGATTTCCCAAATGTGTAATTTCTTTCTTAAGAAAGTTAATGTGGACATATTGAACTTAGGGTCATGGCATGTAAGAAGTGATAGATTCCTTAATATTGTGGAGACGCCTCGGGCAGGGAGGCCAGAGGGATGAGCCGAGGAGGTGCCGGCAGCAGGGCGACTTTGGGGACACGCACTTGAGCCAGAGCACAACTCAGCTGCGTGCTGCCTATATTGATCTCACGAACCCAATGTGTTGTTTGAATAAAAGCCCTCTGGTGCCTTTTTTTTTTTTTTTTTAAGCCACTTAACTAATGAAAAGAGAATACCGGAGGCCCAGGGAGAGGTTATTGGCCCAAGGTCACACAAGTGCATCCCACAGTTTCCCGAGAGACTCCTCCATCCAGACCTCAGAAATCCAGTCATGTCCACTGAGGCCAGGGTGCGGGGGCTCTTCCCCGAGGCAGCTGGGAGTTGTATGCTCTGGCTCCGCTCCACAGCCTCAGCGGGACGTCACCAGGTTTCTTTAAACAACATTCCACTGGGCCGAGAACAGACGGATAACTCGGGCCAATTAGGAGCCAGAAAATCTGGAAGAGGGTGAGTGCCCAGGACAGGGGGTGCTCGGGGCAGCAACCCAGCTCCCTACAAGCCTCACAGTCGAAAACCTTCCTAAAACAACCCCGTGGCTGCCCGGAGCATAATTTAATCTGCCTTTGATGACTCCGGATCTCGGCCTGCCTCGGGGCCCCTTGCAGAACATAAATAACACTGGGCCCAGGTGGGCAGCAGAGAGGAGGGGCTGGACCCTGTCCTGCAGGGAGTGTGCTGGGGGGAGCTACAGGAGCAGGCTGGCCGCAGGCCGCTGGATGCTGCTCTGGTGGACAAGGGGGCCCAGAGGAGAAGGGGATCCCCAGCCAGGCCTCCCCTGAGCAGGTTAGGGGGTAGGGGCAGCTCCCAGAGGGTGGTGGGAGCTGGAAGCAGAGAGCTCAGGGCAGGCGGGGGTGAGGTCAGACCCCCGATAAAAGAGGGGCAACAGAGAACAGCAGACTTCCCACGTAGAAAATATTGGCTCCGGATGGACGCGGGCCCGAGGCCACTTCTGCCCCTGGCCTGGCCTGCCTCTGCCTGGCTGGGGCACCCTGAGCAAGTGAGTTAACCTCTCAGTTCCCTAATGGTTAAGGCCGGGGCAGGAACAGCACCGCCCTGAGGGTTCAGGGAGAGTGCTACTGCTGGAGCGAGTTTGGGACTAAAGTCTCTGCCCAGGACAGGGTAGTGAGAACACACGTCTGGGCAGGATCTCTGGGAAGACCCCATGGTTTGGTTTTGGTTTGGGGTTTTTTTGGCTTGACTGTGTCACCGACATTTTGTGCAAGAAGTAAACATTATTATATAATTAAAATCATACCCAAGATAAAGAATCAAGAGGAGGAATTGTCTTTGGTCCCCAGAGGGATGCAGCTGACCAGCCAAGAGCCTGTCTGTGGAGGACAGGATGGGAGGGGCTCAAACAGAGGAGGCCCTGGCTGCTCGGGGGGGGGGGGGGGGGGGACAGTTGCTGCCTGTGTGTGCCCTAACACCCAGGCAGGCAAATCCTCACACATGTACCCCAGGTAGGCAGACCTGGTGAGGAAGGCCACGGCTCCTGGGCTGCCACACCTGTCCCACTGGTTGTTCTCAGCTCAGAGGGAGCCTGGACTGGGAGGCTCAGGCCAGACACCCTCCTGGACCCTCCTCCCGGCAGCCAGCAGCTCTGCCGGACTCAGCCCCGCCGCTCCACCCCCACCCAGCCTTCGCTGAGGCAGCCCTTTGAGGAGAGCTGGGCTCGGTGGGTCCACAGCACCCTCCCTTCCGGTGATGTTAATCCTCCAAAGAAAGTCAAACATTAGCCTGGGAAACAGCTTATGCCTTATATAAGCCCCCCTGGGGGAGGCACAAACACAGCTCAGAGGAGCTGAGCTGTCCAACTCCAGCGGCCGCCGGACCCCGTCACAGAGCAGGCCCTCGGCTGCACTGACCAACAGCCCCCAGCGGAGCCTGCCCCAGCCACCAGGTGAGGAGGGGGGGAGGGCCCCCAAGCCCAGGCTCCCAGGAACCACTCCCCCCAAGGCCGGGCCTGCTGCCTCGCCGTGCTGACTAAATGCCTTAGTATGCGATGGGACCTAGGTGGGTTCTTTCCCATACCTTGGCATGGTTGTCCCAGCCCCAGGGGACAATCAAAATCCAAGAGGCTCTGGGCTGGGGGCCGCCTTTGCCCAGCAGGCAGCCTGAGCTCCACTAACCCTGTGTCTGCCCGGAGCAATCGGGGACATCCTCCACCCACCTCTGCAGTCCATCCTGTGTCGGCCAACATGGAGGACTGGGCCCCTTGGTCCCTACTGTGTGCCCACACCACTCCATGCATGCAGCACATGTGACCACACACACTCACACCCACAGGGGTGCACATGTGTGCCCGCCTGCTGCAGCCCAAACAGAAACACACCTACAGACACTTCTGCATCCACACACTCACGCCTGTACCCTGTCTCTGTCCAAGCAGCTGGGGACATGCCTCTGTGGCCACACATGCGTGGGCTTCTGTGCCTTCACACGTGTGCACATACACTGCTGTCCACACATGGGCTCCCACGGGGGTTGGGACCCCTCCATCAGCCCACACATCACTCTCACACACGCCCCTCTCCCTGGCGGGTGCCTTCCCTGCAGCTCTGGCTCGCCTCACCTGGCACCATGACCTTCTCCGAGATCCTGGACCGTGTGGGCAGCATGGGCCCCTTCCAGTTCCTGCACGTGGCCTTGCTGGGCTTCCCAATCCTGGGCATGGCCAACCACAACCTGCTGCAGATCTTCACGGCCACCACGCCCAGCCACCACTGTCGCCCGCCTCCCAACGCCTCTGCGGGGCCCTGGGTGCTCCCCGTAAACCAGAACGGACAGACTGAACGGTGCCTCCGGTTCGTGCATCCACCCAACGCCAGCCTGCCCAATGACACCCAGGGGGCCACCGAGCCATGCCTGGACGGCTGGGTCTACAACAGCACCAGGGATACCATTGTGACAGAGGTAGGCCTGGCACCCCACGCCCTGCACCACTCAGAGACGGGAGGGGAGGCTGGGGCACGCTCCAGGACCTGAGGATGGGCTCTGGGCAGGCCAAGAGGAAGGGTCTGGGTGCAGGTGCAGGGGGGCCGGGAGATTTGCTTTCTCCACACTCGGAGTCCAAGCACTTTCTCAGTTGCTGGCTATTGAGGGCCTGTTCTGGGACAGGGACAGTGCTAAGCTCTGGGGATACAGAAAGGCACCGGTCCCTGCCCCCATGGGGGTCCACAGCCCAGGGCAAGGGTTGGGGGAGCACCAGTTCATGAAATCACCACACAAAGGGGGAAAATTGCAAAGTACTTTGCACTGTGACCTTTGACTGTGACCTTCCCCTAGGCTGGGTGTGGGGCAGGAGGGCCTGGGCAACGGAGGAGGTGTCCCTGGAGCTGAGATATGAATGCTGGGCAAGGGTTAACCAGCCAAGGGGGGAGAGAAGGAAAATTCCACAGAGGCCCCACGATTTGGGAGGGCATGTGGAGAGGGACTTGGTGGAGTGGATGGCTGGAACCTCCTGAGCAGACCCAGAACACAGCTCAGCCCCTCACCCAGCCACTCGAGGGTCCACCTCCCATTCAGCCATCCCCTTGTGATCCACCGACCCTTACACCTGCCCTCTCTGTGACTCAGAGTTAAATCAGACTCTTCAATGAATGGGCAGGCCCAGCGAGGGGCCAGTGACCAGACAGAGAGGAGAAAACGGGAACTGGCATTTTCTGAGCAGCTCCCGACTGCCAGGCAGAGCTTGGTGTTTTGCATACGTTGATTTCTTTGATTCTATGAATGCTGCTCTGTTGGAAGTGACTGTTATCATCCTTGGCAGATCAAAAACCAGAACACTAAGACTCAGAGAGGAAAAATAGTTGTCCAGTGCCACACAGCAGGTCGGCTTCACAAATGAAATGCAAAGCTAACATCCATCGGCGGTCCAAGGAGGTGCCTGTTAGAGGGGGCTCAAAAGAGGGGGAAACCATACAACTTGGGAGGGGCTGCCTGGAGGAGGAGGTATCTGAGCAGCGAGCAGAGACCAATGATTTCACTCCTCCTTGGGGGTCAGGAGCCCCTACCGGGCAGGACCCTTACCTTGCCTTGTTAAAGAGCTGCATGGCGCAGCCGTCACCTGCACTGAGCACCCTGCAGGTGTGGGCTCCAGCAAGCCCAGGGGACAGAATCTTTCCCAGGCAAGGATCACTCTCTTTCTCGTTCCCACATGAGGGAATGGAGGCTCAGCCAGATCCCACAGTGTTCCCAGGATTGCACACGGCTGGAACCTGGCAGGGGCAGGATTTGAACCCAGGACTCTCTGCCAACAGGGTGTGCATGACAGCTTTGTGCTTGTGTGATAAATGTGCATTCCTATAGGAGGCACTTGCCATGTGCCAGGCACTGTTCTAAATGCTTTACAAACATGAGCACTTCTAACCCTCCCGGCAACACCAAGAGATAGTATTCTAATCTCTTTTTTTCAGAGAGGGAAACCGGAGCACTGGAACTTGAGCATTTGGGTAGCTAGTAAGTGGCAGACTCAGGATCTGAGCACAGGCTCCCGCCCCAGTGCTGTGCTCCTAACCGTCACCCACACATCGCCCAGATGACCTTTCCTCCCGGTGCTGGCACTTTTTCTCCCCAGCGTCTTGATGCCTGAAATGCATCAAGTACGCAACACACTTATTGACATTGAATGCTTAATACTGAGGACACAGAGCTCCCACACCAGCCCTGCATGGCCGGGTCTCCAGTGAGGACACAGCCCCACCTCTCCAGGGTCACGGGCAGTGGAGTGCGATGTGTGATCTCCAGGGGCAGGGTTGCAGAGCTGTCTCACGTGTTGCTGTATCTGCAGCATCGTACAAAGGAGTGCCATGCAGAATAAATATTTGTAGAACAATGGAATGAATGAATGAGTGAATGTGACACTTTGTGAACTCAGTGTCCCCCTGGGACTCCCGGGAAGGGTACCTGGCCAGCCTTGGGGGGCCGGGGCAAGGTCCAGCAGGATGTGCAGGAGTGTGAAGGAGAAGTGAGAGTTAGGAAGCAGGCAAAAGTGGGCAAGCGTGCCCCAGGCAGACGGAACAGCGTGGCAGATCAGATGCAAAGCCATGGAAGTATGAAGAGAGCAAAACAGGACAGCGAGTTCCAGGGGTGAGCAGTAGGGGATGGAGACCTCCAGACACGAGGCTGGGAGGGCAGCAGGTGGGCTTGGCTCTGAGGCTAAGGTGAAGATTTGGCCTCTGTCCCTAGGACAATGAGAGCCATCAAACGCCGTGGTGCTAAGCCAGCGAGTGGTGTGCTCGGATCACCTTCCAGGGACCGGCAGGCTGACTGCAAGGTGGAGAGTGGCTTGTAGGGTGTCTGGAAGACCCACTAGCAAGTTGCCCGGAGATCCAGGACAGAGATGACAGATAGGAGGGGCCATCAGATAAAGCTGACATCTGTCACAGTAACTGAAGGATGTGGGGGAGGAGGGTTGTAAGTTTCCCAGTGCAATGGTGACTTGCTGTGTATCAGTCTCCGGGGAAGATGAGGAGGAGTAAAAGGCACCTTCTGTGTCCTCCAGAAACATAGAGTCCAGCCAAAGCAGCAAAGAGCCTGCAGGGAGCAATTAAACCACCGTCAGCATCACTAGCCTTTACCGCGTGCTCACAGGTCCCAGAGCCAGTTCTGAGCACCCTGTGCATCCGAGCCTCTCAACAGCTCTCTGAGTTTAGCACAGATGAGGAAACTGAGGCACGGGTCCCTGACTCAAGGCACCATGTTTCGTAAATGGTGGCCTCAGGAGCGGAACCTAGGAAGGCAGGTCCAGGAGCCCACAGCACAGCCCCCGACCCACCGGTCAGGAGACTGCGCATGCGCTGTAGCCCCAAGGAGCGTGTCGGGTGGACCCAACCCTTCCAAGGATCCATGTTCTCCTCTGGCTGTAGCTCCGACGGGCCAGAGACGGTGTCTGTCATGCCCATCTCTGCCGTCACAGGGCTAGGTGTGGAGTAAGCATTCAGTCAACACAGAACAAAGGACACGCCCCCGCAGAGCAGGGTAGGGGTGGGGGGCCAGTGTGCAAGCTTCGCCTGCAGAGGCAGGGGTGCAGACACTGAAAGCTGCTGAGAAGGAAGTGGCTTCCTGTCCAGGACACCCATCAGGAGGGCTCCTGGGAGCCTCGCCAAGAGCAGAGGCAGCAGGGCTCGTACCCAGTCAACAGCCAGCTTAGGTCCGGGTCAGCCAGCATCCGTCACCATCCCAGCAGGACACAGGGTCACCGGGGCTCAGGGCCGGCACCCTTCTGTCTGCATCAGCCTCTGGCTCCTTGAGGACTGTCAACCGTGAAGGCCCAGAGGTCCTTGGGTCCCTGCCCAACCACTGACCCTTTAGTAGCCGGACCCAGACAGGGGCTAGGACCAGCACTACAAGGGCAGAGCCCTTGGCTTTTCCCCTTTGTGGTTCAGCCATGGCCAGTCCAGCGTGGGGAGGGGTGGAGGTGGAGCAGGGGCTGGACCTTACGGAGGGGTGGATTTCCAGCATGGAGGCGGGGCCTGGAGAGTGGCGATGAGGAAGGTGGGTACCTGGCAACGAGCAAGCCCCGGGGCCAGGTGACCCAGTTAGTCATGACAAGGGGCTGCTTCCTGGCCCCGCAGTGTGGGATCATGACCTGCGGTCAGCCAGCAGTCACATCCTGACTCTGCCGTTTACTGGGGGCGTCACGACCCCGACAAGTCTCAGCTTCCTCCTCCTTGAGAAGGGGTAGGAAAGCAAACGTGAGGGTTAAAGGAGACAGTGGGTGGGGTGCAGCACTGGGCTCAGGGTTGGCGTGAGCTGCTCTCCTTAGTGGGCAGGGCAGCAACAGAGGGTCCATCCCCCCAGGAGGGCAGGGCCCCCCAGTGAAAAGGGGGTCTGCCTTCTCGGCGCTCCCCTGCACTCCCAGGCTCCCAGACCCTGCCTAGCCCTCCCCTGGTGCCTGGAAAGTCAGCTCCCCTCTCCTGGGTCCACAGAACAGGACCATAAGGAGAGGCCTGAGCTGGAGGCTCCGTGGGGGAACAGGAGTGAGGGGCCTCTTCCCACTTGTGATCCCCTAAGCTCTCCTGGCAGGGGTGACCACAAATTCCTCTCTCAGGCACAGCGGCAGCAGCAGCAAGGTGGGGAATTCTCAGAAGGAGCTTTATTCAGACATTAGAAGCAAACAAAGGCTTCCTTTCATGTCTGGGAAGCGTGGGAGCAGGGAGCTGCGTGCTGGGTTCCTGGAGAACAGTGCAGCCCACAGCCCCACCCCACTACCCTCCGCCCTGTGACCTGGGGGCGTGGGCCTGGCCTTGCAGAGGTGCATTCCCCTGAGACCCCAAGACTCTTCTCTGGGCTTTGAGCCTCCCTGTCTCCAGGGCCACAAGGGGCCCATCCCCCATTGGAACCTCTGCAAGCCCCAGGCAGCTGCTGGAGACGCAGGCTCCCCTGCGAGTCCCTAGGAGTCTCTAGCCGGTCTCCTCTGGCCACTCTGCCTCCATCCCCAAAGGCTCTCCACCTCCCAGACTTTGCCCACCTCTTATCTCCCTTTCCAGCCTCACTGCCCCTCCAGCCCATCTCTGCCCTACCCCGGGCACCCCTCTTCCCACCTCTCTCCAGCTGTCAATCTGACTCCCGGGTAAGGACCTGGAAGCCCCTTCCTGGACAGCCTGACTCTCACCCACAGCCCTGACCAAGAAAGACCCTGATGATGGGCCAAGGTATGGGGCCAGGAGGCGGGGCGCGGTGTCTTAAGGCTGCTGTCATCCGTGGGTGCCAACTGTATACAAACCCCCAGCACTGCATCCCTCTCCTGTGTCCCTGAGACTCAGGCACTGTTGTCCCTACTCTAAGAGGAGCACACAGGGCTCAGATGCAGAGGTGGCACTTCTGGGATGGGATGGTGAGCCAGGCTTTCAAGGGGAAGGGGTGGGCATGGGTTCCTGTGAGCACAGGCCGTATGCTGACATGACAATAACAATGAAACAGCGGTGCACACTGAATGCCCAGTGTTTGCCGGGAGTAGTGCTGGGTTCTTTTCATTCTTCACATCATTTACAGCCCTGGGAAGCAGACAAGGGGACTGAGCCGCGCAGAGGTTAAGCAGTTGGCCCAGGGACACACAGCTCCTGCACGGCGGAGCTGGGGACTCACATCCCTTTGACTCCCTCCAAGGCACCTGGCTCATCCTCCCTGGCCCTGTGCCACCGCGAAGGCTCCGCCAGGGCTCTGAGGATGCACAGTGCTGACTCCCCAAGGTGCAGCCTGGCTCCCGAACCACACCCCACCCCCACCTCGCTAAGGCAGGCCTTTCACTTGTCCTTGCTCTAGGGATGGGGACCATGTGTGTGGTCCCCTGTGCCTGCAACCTTGAACAAGAAGGGCTTTCCCTCACCTTCCATGACCCACCTTCTGCCTTACCCTCCAAGGTGGCCTCCTGACCTCTCTTCTGCTGCTCTAGCTGCTAAGCCCATCCTCACCTCACACTTTGGCCTTGATAACAGACCAGTCTGAATGGCTCTGACCTTGACTGCCTCCTCAACCACAATCCCATTCCATCCTGGGCTCCACTGTCTTCCAGTGGCTCAGACCAACAGTCCTGTGCATTGACCTTCCAGTGGCCGCTCAGAGCACAGCACACAGTAGGGTACATAGCACACAGTAGGGAGCTGTGATCATGGTGCAACAAACCTGAGTTTGAGTCTCTGCTTTGACATTGTCCAAATCAGTTCCCCCCTGGGCCTGGGCTCTTTGTATAGGAAGATAGGTAGCACCTATGACACAGGGTTATCACACTTGCAAAGCTGCCTCCTGCCATGGTAGTAACACTGCCACCTTTGTGGTGCATCCAGCCAGGCAGGTAGATGTGCAAGTGAGCTTCCTCTCCTTCCCTTCTAGAATCCACTCCCTGAAGGCTCAGTTATGCTCCGAGAAAGGGAAAAGAAAGCCAAGAACAGTGTACTAGGATATTGAAAGACAAAGCGCCATGCAGGCTTGCCCAAAGTGGATGGGGAAGATTGGTCAAGGCCATGGCCAGGGCGAGGCAGAAGCACCGGGAAGCTGAGGCACTGGCTCCCCCAATCCAGCAAGATACCTCTCTCTATCTGGGCCTTTCAGTAAAACATGTATAATAACCCCAACCCTGTTTACTCATTAATTATTCATTGAAAGTACTTTAACTTTTAATAGTCACCAACTATTCTGCTGGCTGCCAGGGACAAAACGCCAAATGAGACAATCTCTGTCCTCAGTGAGGTTATGGAGCCCAGGAGAGGAAAACAAGTGAGTAACCAGGGTGCAGAATGCACCCTGTTGAGCGAAGCGCAGGATGCTGGGGGGGTGAGGGAGAAGTGGCAGACGCTTCCCCTACATGGGGCGTCCTCTGCGCTTCCCAGCCACACATCCGCTTCACAGAGGGTGAGTGAGCATCTGCCTGTGCCGGGCACCTACAGAAGTTCCAGGTACTTAATGTGAGTTTGGGAGGGCTGGCAAAATTATTAGAATAAAGGGATCGTAGCCGGTGCAAAAGCCTTAAAAACAAGTGCAACTGCAGGGAACTTTACAGACTTCCACATGGCCTAGCCCATGCGTGGAGGCACAGTCAATGGAAACACAAATGACACTCTGCGTCATAACTGTGGCTTTGGGGGTGGGCATTTGGTCCAGCGGTTAAGTCCCTGCTTGTGACTCCAGTAGCCCCTGAGTTCCAGTCCAGACTCACTCCCAATTCCGCCTTCTTGCTCATGTGCACCCTGGGAGGCAGCAGGCAATGGCTCAAGTGAGTCCCTGCTGCCCATGTGGGAGACCCAGGCTGAGTTCCTGGCTCCTGATTTCTGTCTGGCCCAGACCCAGCTGTTGCAAGCATTTGGGGAATGAACCAGCGGACAGGATCGATCTCTCTCTCTCTCTCTCGCTCGTTCTCTCTTCCAAATAAACAAAATAAATTTTTAAATATTAATAATAGAGACTTCTGCTACAGGATTTTTTTAAAAAAGAAAGACATTTATTTGTTTGAAAGTCAGAGTTACACAGAGAGAGGAGGAGAGGCAGAGAGAGAAAGAGGTCTTCCATCTGCGGGCTCACTCTCCAAATGGCCAAAATGGCCAGATCTGGGGCCAATCCGAAGCCAGGAGCCAGGAGCTTCTTCCAGGTCTCCCACTCAGGTGCAGGAGCCCAAGGACTTGGGCTGTCCTCTACTGCTTTCCCAGGCCACAGCAGAGAGCTGGATCGGAAGGGGAGCAGCCGGGACTTGAACCGTCACCCATATGGCATGCCAGCACTGCAGGCAGCAGCTTTACCCACTACACCACAGCACTGGCCCCTACAGATTTTCTTAACAGGGCCTTCTCAGTGGAGAAGCTTGCTACATAGCTAGCTACAAAAAGTGTACCAAGATTTGCCCTAAGTGTCTTCCTATCCCCTAAAATCTGAGGATGCCTTTAAATTCTTCTCATTCTCTCTATACCTCGTGCTCACACTGATGTGCTCTTCTGTTCCCACGCCTTTGCCCAGCAGCCCCCATCAGGCTGCCAGACACTTCACCCATACTGGAAACGCCGGCCTCTGTCTCTAACTTCTAAGGCTCTGCTTCTGTCTACTCTTTCCATGGGAAGTTCACTCACTCAACCCCACAAGTATCTATTTATTTGTGTCCATCGTTGATCTAAGCAATCAAAGTACAGTAGTAAACAAAACAGACTAAAAGCCTTATCCTCATCAAGTTGATATTCTTGAAGGAGAAACATACAACTAACAAAAAAATGGAAAAGTATGACTGATGACTGATAGGTGGAAGTGCCATGGAGAGATAAAGTAGGGGAGGGGAAAGTTGCCATTTTTCTTAAAGATTTATTGATTTATTTGAAAGGCAGAGTTACAGAAAGAGAGACAGAAAGAGAGATCTTCCATCTACTGGTTCACAACAGCCAGGACTGAGCCAGGTCAAAGCCAGGAGCCAGGAGCTTCATCCAGCTCTCCCACACAGGTGGCAGGAGCCCTCGTACTTGGGCCATCTTACCACACACGTTAGCAGGTAGCTGGATCAGAGGTAGAGCAGCTAGAACTTGAACCAGTGCTCAGGCGAGATGCTGGCATCGCCGGACATGACTTAACCCACTGTACCACACTGCCAGCCCCAAGGCTGTCGTTTTCAATAGGGTGGTTGGGGAGGGTCCCATTGAGAAAGTAGCATCTGAGCAAAGATCTCAAGGAGGTGAAGGAGCCAGGTGGATACCAGGGGAAGAACACTCCAAAGAAAGTGACCTATGCCAAGACTCGGAGGCAGAAGCAAGCCTGACATGCTTATGGAACAGCAAGGTGACCTGAGCGGAGCCCGCGAGGGAGAGCAGTAGCAGGTGAGAGCAGAGCGGTGCAGAGACAAAGACGGGAGCAGGCCTTGCAGGGTCTCGTAAGCCATTGTAAGGACTCCAGCACGTTCTAAGCACAGCTCAAAATGCATTCCAGGAGTGGCATTCTCTATAAATTGCTTGTTTCTGGTAGGAATGGGTTTGCACCAGTTATTCTAACATCTACATGATCACAAGTCTCACAGGAGAAACCAAGCTCCTCAGATCTGGTCTCAGAGAGTGGAATAGACAGCAGCCTCAAACTAATCCAAGCTAGTCTGATAGTGACCCTCTCATGATCCAAACAGACCCTGGGTTCCTTCAGGCAATAAATACGGTGGGGATTGAGATATCAATCTAATTTCCATTTGTAGCTTCTGGTGGAAAGCATTGGAGTAAGTCAAGTTGCCATAACAAAAACAGCCAATCATAATGCATGGCTTCAAGAAAACGAAATGCTTGTCTTTTCGACGTAAAGTAGTTCTCTTTTCCATGTAGCAGTATTTTAGGCTGTTGGGTGGAACTGCTCCACGGGGTCACTCTGGGCCCAGTCTGACTGCCGCCCTGTCATCTTGGCTTCCAGAGTTGCGGAAGTTGTGACCGTTACCTCCAAATGGAAGGAGAAAGCATACAAGTTACCAGGCCTGGGATTTCCCCTTAAGCACACGGGCTAGATGTAGCACACATCTCTTCCGTACACATTCCGCTGTCAAGAATCGCATGCCCCCGTCTGGTTCCAAGGGGACCTGGGAAGTATGCTGTCTGCTGTGGAGGAAGGGGCAGATGGATTTAGGCGGACAGTAGGTCTTCTAAAGGAGCCTTACACGGCGCACCACGCAGTAGAAGCGTCTCTCACACCCTCACTCCCTCCTTGATGCTCTTCGTCCCCTGCCCCCACACACCAGTGCAGGCCCCTCCCAGGCAGAAGGGACCCCCCGGGGGACCTGGATCTTCACCCAGTGCAGCAGAGGGACGTGGGGAAAGCTGCCTGGGATGTGTGCTTCCTTCCCCCACACTGCTCTACTTCCACAACATTCTTGGGAGGCATTCATTTCTAGTGAATCAAATTCTCCACCTCATTACACACGTAAGTCCGGATGGCTGGCACAAAGGGTGTGTGTTGGGGATTAGTGGGAGATTAGACCAGACAGGTAGGCCAGGGCCAGAGCTTGGACGGCCTCATAAATCTATGTTAACTGAGCTTTATCTGCACCCAAACAGCAAGAGGAAGCCAGTGAGCGCTTTAGGCAAGGCAGGAACCTGATTTGAGTGATGTCTCAGAAAGCTAGTTAGGTTATCAGGCAAAGAACAGATGGGAGGGGATAAGATTGAAGGCTGCAAGACTGTCATATGGTTGTAAACCTTTCCGGGCCTCAGTTTCCTCATCTGTAAAGTGGGGGTGATGTTGGCACCCCCGTGATAAGGTTGTTATACAAACTACAGGAGTTAAGCCAGCTTACTCGGGACAGTGCCTCCAGGAAACAGTGTCTGTCATTAACCAAGTGCAAGGTGGCGAGGCAGACACTGAGGCCAGGGTGGTGGGAAGAGGAGGATCCAGATTCACACACTATTGAAAACTTGGAAACTTGAGGACAAGGTGATTGTGGAGTAGGAGAGGGAGGGGAGGGCTACCACCAGGATCTCACTCTCAGGTACATATGGAATCTGATCAACAGTCAGGACAGGAGACTGACAGCTACCAGAGGCACAGCGGATGGAGCAAGGGAATGGGGGCTACCAGTTAAAAGGCAGAAAGCTTCAGGTAGACTGGAGGGGATTTGAGATACGTTACACACGAGGCTGGCTAGAATCAGTGATACTGCATATTCCAAAAATCTAAGAGAATAACTTATTTACTTTTTGAAAAATTTGTTGATTTATTTGAAAGAGAGAGTGACAGAGAGAGAGGAAGACAGAGAGATATTCCATTTGCTGCTTTCTCCCCTCCCCCCCACAACAACCAAGGCTGATACAGGCTGAAGCCAGGAGCCAGGAACTCCATTCAGGTCTCCCACATGGGTGCAGGGGCCTAAGAAGTCGGGCCATCACCCACTGCTTTCCCAGGCATGCTAGTAGGGAGCTGGATCGGAAGTGGAGCAGCCAGGACTCAAACCAAGGCTCCGACATGGGATGCCATCATTGCAAGCAGCAGCATAACCCTTTGCATAACACTGGCAACTAGATTTTTTAAATGTTTTATTTTATCTTATTTTTAAGTTTTCAATGTGTATTTGTTGACGTTGATGCATAGGAATTGTGCACGTGTGGGGTACAGTGTGACATTTCAATGCCTGCATGAATTGTGCGGTGATTAGAACAGGGTCATCGGTGTATCTGCCCTCTCGGGCACACATCCTTTTTTCAGTGCTGGGAACATTCAGAATCCTAAGAGACTTTCAAATGTCTCAGCACAAAATAATGTCAAGGAAGAGAGGTGATGGATACATTAATTAACTTGATTTACTCTTTCCACACTGTACACATCGATCAAAACATTGTTCTCCCTGAATGCAATATAATTATTATTGGTCAACTGAAAATAACATACAAGTTTTTCAAGTAAAAATTTTAAAAAGAAAGCTGCCAGTCAGTGAGATTGGGACCTTGCAAGGACTGGGTGACAAGTGCTGTGAAGTGTGAGAGGTACATGTGACATCACCCAGGTGGCTGAGAGGTGCATGTGAGTGACATCACCCAGGTGGCTGAGAGGTGCATGTGACATCACCCAGGTGGCTCAGAGGTGCATGTGAGTGACATCACCCAGGTGGCTGAGAGGTGCATGTGACATCACCCAGGTGGCTCAGAGGTGCATGTGAGTGACATCACCCAGGTGGCTAAGAGGCCTGTATGACATCACCCTGGTGCTGAGAGGCGTGTGTGACATCACTCAGGTGGCAGAGAGGCGCGTGTGACATCATCCAGGTGGCTGAGAGGCACATGTGACATCACCCAGGTGGCTGAGAGGTGCATGTGACATCACTCAGGTGACTGAGAGGTGTGTGAGTGACATCATCCAGGTGGCTGAGAGGTGCATGTGACATCACTCAGGTGACTGAGAGGTGCGTGAGTGACATCACCCAGGTGGCTGAGAGGTGCATGTGAGTGACATCACCCAGGTGGCTGAGAGGCCTGTATGACATCACCCAGGTGGCTGAGAGGTCTGTATGACATCACCCAGGTGGCTGAGAGGTGCATGTGACATCACCCAATGGAGTTTTCAAGGCGGCAGTGGGATCTGCTGGTCTGGAGACCAGGAGAGCAGAGGGGCTGAAGACAGGGATCCAGAGTGCACCGCGTAAAATAGCAACTGAGGCCGGGGAACGCAAGGCACTGCCTGGGCAAAGTGGGCAGCAAGGAGGCTCCCAAGAGTGCCCTGCGGAGGTGGGAGCCCATGGAGAGAAAGGAGTCGGGGGAGAGCAGGAAGGGCTCCTGGAGAGGGCGAGGGCAGCAGGGCCCAGCCGGACCAGGACACAGAAGGTCCGCGGTGCCTGGAGAGGAAGTCACCAGTGGCTTTGGTGAGCTCGGTGGCAGTGGATGGTGGTGCAGACTGAGAACGGAACAGGAGATGACCCCAAGTGCAGCCCGTCTTCAAGCAGACCGGCTTCGAAGGGAAGGGAGAAGCAGAGCAAGTGTGGAAGAGCTAAGGAGAGGATTTCCTTCTGCGCTGCGCAGGTTACCGCCTTACAGTCAGGAGGCCCGTGTGGATCTCACTCAGCCAAAATCAAGGCTCTGGGCGGGGCGGGGTGGGCGGCATCTGCTTCCCCGCCTTTTCCACCTTCCAGGCTGTGCACACCCCTGGGACCTTTTCTCCATTTTCAAAGCCAGCAACGTTGTCTTTCTCTGCGTCTTCCTCCTGCAGTCACATCTCACGGTGACGGCACCTGGGAAAGCTCTGGCTGGAAAGACCCCACATGATGACAATGAGACTCCCCCACCCAACCCCACCCTGCCCCAGATCACCCAGGATCCTCTCCCCTGATCTGGGGTCCTTAACTTCATCACAGCTGGAAGAGCTTTGAAAAGACATAGGAAGCAGGAAAGTCAGAGGTGGGGGGCAGCAGATGTGGGGTGCAATAGAGCAGGGTCCCTATGGGGGACAGAGATGAGGTCAAGGGTGCAGACAGAGAGACCAGCCTTGAGTGCAATAACAGGTCAGCAACCAGCCATGGGATGCAGGCGCGGAGGGGAAGAGGGGGAGAAGAACACAGGTCTAGAGGGGCAGCTGAGTGGACTGTGTAAGTCATTCCAAGGCCACACCTGCCGAGGGCGGCTGTGATAACACAGCCCAGGGTCAGAGACCCACAGGCAGCCCCAAAGAGTCCCTGGCCAGGCGGAGGAGGAAATGGTGCCTGGCAGGTATGGGCCAGGCTCCTGACAGCCCAGAGAGGATTGGGGGAGGGTAGGAGTCAGTGTGAAGGCTGCTCTGCGCTGAGCCAGGCGGGCCCACCCTTGCTCTCGTGCAGTGGGACTTGGTGTGCAGCTCCAACAAACTGAAGGAGATGGCCCAGTCGATCTTCATGGCAGGCATCCTCATCGGAGGCCTCGTGCTTGGAGACCTGTCGGACAGGTGAGCTGCTGGGACACACGCCATGGAGGCACAGCCCCAGGAGACCACTCCTCTCCCATGCACATCCTTCAAGGCAGAGCTGAGAGGGACGGGAGGGACAGTCCTCGCCGAGCAGCCTTGGGCCCAGCCTTCTCCCAACCCCGAAGCCCTTACAACCTGAGCCTTCTGGTCTCCCCAGGCCCAGGGGAAAGCCTCCGGGTTTTCCACATGACATAGTGGCCATGTGGAGGCAGGGCAGATGGACTGTTCAGAGATGAGTGGTCCTTGACCTCTGCCCAGTCAGCTCCTCCGTGGGTGGAGGTGGAAATCACTCATTAACTGAAACCTCTAAGTGCCAACTTGTCAAAAACTAGCAATTACCAGCAAGGCTCTGTCTGGGAAGGGAGTAATTTGCCCCACCTGGTCCTTGGCTGGAGGGCAGGAGAGGGTCCAAGCCCTTGGCCCTGAATCCTGCACAGTCACGCATCTTGGCAAGTGCACGGTGGCTAACCTGGCCTCTCCTTTCCTTTGGGCTGCAGGTTTGGCCGCAAGCCCATCCTGACCTGCTGCTACCTGCTGCTGGCGGCCAGCGGCTCCAGCACCGCCTTCAGCCCCACCCTCCCCATCTACATGGTCTTCCGCTTCCTGTGTGGCTTCAGCATCTCGGGCATCTCCCTGAGCACCGTCATCTTGAGTGAGCCGCAGCGGGGCAGGGAGCAGGGCTTGGGGAGCACCAGCCAGAAGTCAAAACAGGGAGATCTGGGCCTGGCACAAGGAGAGGGCTCCCTGTGGGTCAGTGCATGGCCCTCAGAGGCCCCCTGAACACCACGACAGCGTAGTAATAGCTGCCGTCACCACTGAGGACTAACCCTGGGCTGGGCTCTGTGAGGTGCATGGTGCATCGAGGACACACACACGTGAATGATACTGGCATTCCCTCTTACAGATAAGGAGATTGAGGGGGTGGTCAAGAACATGGGCTTGGGGGTAACTCAGGTCTCGGTTGGGGTTCTACCTCCTTGAGCCACAGCCACAGCATCCATAAAGTGCCACTGCGGAGCCCTTAGGGTCAGGGTCAGATGAGGCAGCCTGTAGGCGGCAGGAACTGGTGCCCCCTTCACAGGGCGGTGCCTTGGATCTCTCCCACAGATGTGGAATGGGTGCCCACCAAGATGCGGGCCATCACGTCGACGGCAATTGGGTACTGCTACACCATCGGCCAGTTCATTCTGCCTGGCCTGGCTTACGCCATCCCCCAGTGGCGCTGGCTACAGTTAACCGTATCCGTTCCCTACTTCATCTTCTCCCTCTTATCCTGGTACGTGGCCCTCTCCTCTTCACCTCCCTCCTTGAACCAACCAGGGCCAAACAGAGGAGGCCCATGCCTGACCAGGCTGGCCGACTCTGTCTGTCCCTAGACACCACCTCCCAGAGCCAGGGGGCAGGAATGCCGCAGGCAAGGCTGCAGGAGGGAGCAGCTGCCTGCACCCGGAGAAGGGAGGTGCGTCGCAGCGGATGGGACGGGGCCAGGCTATGCTGAGCACGGAACGCCAGGGAGGCCTCAACTTCCTGCAGAGGGAGGCATGTGTGTGGCTGGCCGGTAGTCCTGACCAGGGCACCATCAGCAAAATAATGGCCCAGAAGGCCACACTGAAGGGCAGGAAATGGGTCTCCAGGAGGTGGTGGAGCCAGAGAGCTCAGGGCAAGTGGTCAGCAGAGCACAGACCGCAGCCCAAGCCCCTTCCTCATGTGGCTTGGGGCAAGTCTCACCCACTCTGAACCTTAAGGTTTTTCTAGGTAAAATGAGATAATACTGCCCATCATGCTGAGTTGTATGGGCCTTGCACATAATTGGTGGCCATTGCGTCTATGCTCCCCTGGGAGAGGAGGCAGGCATGCAGGCCCTGGCCGTGGTACTGGGAAGGAAGTCCCTGACGATCTTGGTGAGAGCAGGCTGAGAGGACTAGCAGGGCAGAAGCAGAAACCACAGGCCAGGAGGGGAGACAAGGTTGGGACCAGCAGGCTGCACGTGTCAGCAGGGGGCAGTGGTTGAGGCCAGGGGACCAGTGTCCTCTCCCCAAGGGCCTTGTTGGAGCCAGGTCTTGAGTGCCCACAGGGAAGCAGACCCCACCTTGGACCAGACTTCTCCAAACACCGCTTCCTTCTCTCCACACCTCTGCCTCCTCCATCCTCTTCACTTGGGGGCCCTCGGGGAGGGCACAGCATGAGCCAGCAATGGGGGAAGAGAGAGTGGCGGTGACGGCCCACTCACCAATCCCAAGATCCATGCATGCTTTGCTCATGCCACCTCCCAGCAGGGCTGGCCCTTTGCAGAGAGAATCAAGGGATTCTCACGTCCACTTCTTAGGCCACAGCCCTCACCCTGGCCTCTGGGCCCAGTCCTGAGCTGCCCCGGGACTGCAGAGAGACTGGGAAAGCAGCCCGAGGAAGCTGGAGAGGCAGACACGCAGGACCCTCCAGCGCCCAGCCTCGATCTTGCCGTGGCCTCCACGGGTCCCACCTGCCTTGGCCGAGAGCCCTGGGGCTCCCAGCTAAGGAAGACACCCAATGATAACAAGCAGCCAGGGCAGGGGGCAGAGGAAAGACTCTTTTGGAAGCGGGGGAAGAGAATGTTGGAATTTGTGCTGGCTGTAGGCAACCCAGGTGCAAAGTTGAGCCAAGTTGAAATTCCGTGCAATCTGCAGTAAAGGCAGCTCAGGTTTCTGGACCTCCCACCCCGTGGCCCAGGCTATTGATGTTCTTCCAGAAGGGCCTGGGGATTGGCAGGGGAAAGGGGGAGAAGGGCTGTGACTTGACTCTGGCCCCCAGGTGGATACCAGAGTCCATACGCTGGCTGGTCCTGGCTGGGAAGTCCTCAAAGGCCCTGAAGATCCTCCGGCGAGTAGCCACCTTCAACGGCAAGAAGGAGGAGGGAGAAAAGCTGAGCCTGGAGGTAGGGGCCAAGCAGGACCCCACACTTTGCCCCTTCCCCCTGCTCACAGCCAGCAGCACTCCAGACACCCCCCCCCCGCCCCCGCCGAGGCAGTTCCTCTAGCGACACCAGGCCCGCACCTCCCTCCCCTGCTCCTGCCCTCCAGCTGCTCAGTAACGGTGCCCCTCCTCTACCCCCAAGGAGCTCAAACTCAGCCTGCAGAAGGACATCTCTTTGGCCAAGGCCAAGTACAGCACAGCTGACCTGTTCCGGACACCCATCCTTCGCCGCGTGACCTTGTGTCTTTCCTTGGCCTGGTAACCCAGCACCCCTCCCTGCCCACACCTTGCCAGAGCTAACCAACAAGGCCTCCAGCAGGTTCACCTGAGGGCAAGGCCTAGCGCACCTGCGACAGAAATCAAGGGGATCCCCTCCCCTGAGCCACCACAGCCCAGCCCCCAACCCCAAGATCTGCTGGATCCCTTCACCGCACCCAGGTGCGATCTTTGAGTCTCTTCCCCCTGGGGTCACACAAACACACCCCATCCACAGGGCAACTGCTCCAGGCCCAGCAGTTTTCCCACACTCTGCCCCTCTGTCCCTGTCCCTGTCTACCCTGCGGAGTCCCACAGAGCAAGGCTGAGCCTCTGGGCTGCAGACCTGCAGACAGAAACGATGTCTCCCAAGTTCTGTCTTCTGTCTGACATTCTAAAGTTCCCTCAAAGCCCTTTCTGTGACCTGGCACTAGGTGACTGGGATCCAGTTTGCCCAGGAACCCTTCAAAAGGGATCCCACAGTTCTAAGAAAGGAAGGAAGCGCATCTGACCCACATGGCCAGCGCGACTTTCACCTCCCCAGTCCAGACGTTCAACTGCTACCCAACCAGCAGACATTGCTCACTGCCTCTTTCGGTCCATGAGATTCCCCCAAGTCCTAACATTCGCTAGTCAGTTAGGAATACCTTGGCCGCCCTACCCTAGACATGACTAGCAGATCCCTGCACATCCTCACTGAGCCCAGACACAGTTGCAGAAGCCTCAAAGCAGCTCTCAGGCAACCCCCATCAGTCGGTCGCTGTTGGCACAAGAGATGAAACCACTCCTCATCCTGGTGACCCAACAGCCCGCGGGGGAGAGGCATCAGACCAGCTGCAGATCTAACCAAGCCCTCTCTGCCCCCCTCAGGTTTGCCACCGGTTTTGCCTACTACAGTTTGGCTATGGGTGTGGAAGAATTTGGAGTCAACATCTACATCCTGCAGATCATCTTTGGGGGGGTCGACATCCCCGCCAAGTTCATCACCATCCTGTCCTTGAGCTATCTGGGCCGTCACATCACTCAGGGTGCCGCCCTGATCCTAGCAGGAGCAGCCATCTTGTCTCTCATCTTTGTACCCATGGGTGAGACGCTGGGGCTCCCCCAGAATTCTCTGGAAAACGCTGTGCCGGGAACCCCAGTCCTGCTGCCTCTGCCTCTAATTCTCTATGTTGCCTTCAACTGGTCCCTGCACTCTCTGAGGCTCAGGTCTGTCTTCTAGAGAGTAATTCAATTGAGCTAGATAATATCAAAGCTACTTTCCAGATCTGACTTGGGCTGAGCGCGGCAGTGGTGTCTGGACAGTGTGAGGAACTGCTTAGGGACTGGGTGTGTCCTGGGTGACGTCAGTGCAGAGGATGAGCTAAGACGAGGAAAAACCGGAGCCCGGGGCTCAAGGAAGACCCACAACCTACTCCACCGTGACCTTGGAAAAGCCACTTTTATTTCACATACATATTGTTTCTTAATACCCTTACATCCTTCCAAAGGAACTTGAGGTATTTTAGGGCAAGAACATATATAACAAAATACACGCGGGAAGAGGGAATCAGATCCAGAGGAAAACACAAACACAGCAGGGCACAAGCACGCAAAGCCTTTGGAATAACAGGGCAGCTGTTACTCAGCTTTGAATTTGAATCTGGGCTTCCTGGCAGGCAAAGCAAAAAGAGAGAGCAGGTCTGCTAAGGCGTGAGAACACTCAGCTGCTCCCCAACCCCCCAGGGCCCACATTGTCTTCCCTCTGCAGACATGTCCCTCTTGAGGACGATCCTGGCTGTGTTTGGGAAGGGATGCCTGTCTGGCTCCTTCAGCTGCCTGTTCCTCTACACCAGTGAACTATTTCCCACAGTAATTCGGTAGGTGCTAGACCTGGACTGGGGATACGGCGGGGAGGGGGGACTGTGGCATCCTGCTGCCCCACACCCAGGGGTGCCTGAGCCACCCTTTGAGAGCCCCCACACACTGGCTGCCAATCCCTGCTCTGAACCCTTGCAGACAAACAGGGATGGGCATAAGTAACGTGTGGGCCCGCGTGGGAAGCATGATCTCCCCACTGGTGAAAATCACGGGCGAGATCCAGCCCTTCATCCCCAATATTATCTACGGGACTGTCGCCCTCCTGGGAGGCTCTGCTGCCCTCTTCCTGCCGGAGACCCTCAATCAGCCCTTGCCAGAGACTCTGGAAGACATGGAAAACTGGTCAGTCCCCCACCTCTGGGCTCCACTGGCGGTCCTCCTTGGAGAGGTGGGTCTGGGCCCAGGGCTTTCCCTGAGTTCTGTGTCCCTAGGTTCCTGCAGTCCAAGAAGCTGAAGCAGGAGCCCGAGGCAGAAAAGGCGTCCCAGAGGATCCCTCTGCAGCCCTCAGGACCGGGCGTGGACCGCAGCTGAGGACAATGGAGTCCCCTTTCCCTGCCCTCCAAAGACTGATCCCCACCAGGGCCAGGCCTACCTCTGAGCTCCTTGGGGGGGCATGAGGGTTAGGGGAGGGGTGTACGCTCCTAGGACAAAGCCTTCTGAGATCTGGGAAAGGCATCTCCGCCAACACCATCATCACCAGCCCTGGTACAGCCCTGGCAAGTGCAAAGGTTTGGCCACAGGCCCCTCTGCACCTAGCCCTGCACGCATCCCCCTGCAGCCCAAGCTCTACAGTTCTGTCCAGCCCTTCCTCACTGCCCACCTTCCCCCATGTCCCAGCTCCTTCCCCTGAGGACTCCTGAGGTCCCCTGGGGTGATCAGTCCTAAAGGAGACCATTGTCCCTTCTCTCAATGCTTTTCTTCCATGGGAGGTTTCAATAAACAGCAATAAATAACTCAAGCCATGCTGCTCAGGAGCAAGGTGTGGACGTGTGAGTGCGCACATCCGCCTGCCCGTTCTTGCGTGTATATACAGATACAGGCACACGGGTGCATGCGAGCCAGGCTTCCGCGGACACGAGCGTGTGTCTTAGTGCACCTGTGCTGCCATAGCAAAACACTACAGGCTAGTGGTTTACAAACAATAGAAATTGTTGCTCATGGTTCTGGAAGCTGGGAAACGCAGGATCAAGGCACCAGCAATGCTGTGTCTGTTGAGGGTCTTCTTGCTGCTTTGTCATGTGTCCAAAGGGGTGAATACTGTGTCCTCACATGGCAGAGGGCACCAAGGGCTCAAGCGAGGTCCCTCCAGCCCTTTTATAAGGTGTTAAAGCCGTTCAGGAGGATGTAGGGTTCATGATTCAACCACAACCCAAAAGACCGCACCTCTTACTACCCCCGGAACGTGCCTAACTTCGATGCGGGAGCTCTGGAGGGTGTTCAGACAGCAGCATGCAGGTGTGAGTGCACAGACACATGTGTTCATCAGCCTTGTGTTTGGAAAGATCACATGTGGGTCTACATGTGCCAGAATGCGTGTGAGCAGTTGACCGTACCAGCCCGGAGTGGCTGTGGACAGGAGCCACCCTTCTCCAATCTTCATCCTCCTGTCCTGCTCACCCCGAATCTCTGAGCCACGTCCCAGCCACATGCCTGACAGACAGTTTGTTGCCATGTACCCCAGGTCCCGCCCACCTCAACTCCACACCTTTTATAACCACCCCCTCCATAGGTCTCCAGGGCCTCAGAAGAATCACATTAATCCCTCCCAAGGGCAGTGCCCCCAGTGACCTAGTCACGTGCCTTCGTGCTCCCCCTCTTAGAGGTTCTGTTACTTTTCTGGTGCTCTAAGACTATTTATTTATTTATTTATTTATTCAAAAGGTGAAGTGACAGAGAGTGAAAGACAGGGAGAGAAAGAGATTTTCCATTCGCTAGCTCACTCTCCAACAGCCAAGCCTGGGCCAGGCTGAAGCCAGGAGCCCAAAACTCCATCCAGGTCACCCACACGGGTGGTAAGGGCCCAAACATCTGAGCCATAATCCACCATCTTCCCAGGTGCATTAGCAGGAAGCTAGGTCAGAAGCCGCGCAGCTGGGACTCAAACTGGCACTCTGATGTGGAACCACAAATAGCGGCTTCACCCCTGTGCGGCAATGCCACCCCTCTACCATCTCTCACCACCACAACACTGAGGACAAAGCTTCCCCAACATGAGGCTGTGAGGGGAAACCACAATCCGACCACGGCAGGGAGACTCTAGTCAGTCTCTTGTTCTAAGGCAAGTTCACATGAGGCAAGGCTGGCCCGGATGCAAGCAGAGCAGAGGGTACCAGTTGCAGAGAGAATGAAGCAGATGCACAGCGAAAAAAAGAGAACAAGAGACCACAAGGCCCAGATCAAAGGGGTGATGAGATTATTCCCATTGGTTTTCACGGATCCCATCAGTGCCAGATATACTTTCTGCAAACCCTGGATTCTATTAAATACCCTTTAATTCTCCAAATATATATGGCTTTAGTTTAAGCTAACTAAAGGGGTTCAGTTCCTTGTAAACAAACAATCCCATAAGTAACCCTCTTCCTCCCTTTCTCACTGATGTTCTCAGAAATCTTTCCCGGCCTCTGCCTCAAGCCTCTGCGCCAGTTGCTGTTCAGTGGAAATATGATGCAAGCCACAAATGTAATTTTAGATTTTCTAGCAGCCATTTGTAAAAAGCAAGAAGAAACAGGTGAGATTAATTTTAGTCATACATTACAAACATAATATAATAATATATTTTATTGAAACCAATAGTCATTCATATAAATATTAATCACCATTAGTCATAATAAAAGCTATTCATGAGAAATTGTATAGCCTTTAGTTCATACTGTCTTCAAAGCCTTAGTGTGTGTGTGTTCATACTAACAGCTTGTCTCAATTCAGATTTGCACAGTTCAAACACTCAGTAGTAGTAGCTACTGGATTCCACATTGAGCAAGTAAGACACACCCCAGGAAGGCTTGGATTATCAGCCACAGATCAATTATTCTCAAGTCCATGTTTAGAGATCCAAGAAAGAGCGCTTCATAAACATTGAAGAGATCATATTCTTCCCCTGCTTCAATCTTTTTTAAAGATTTATTATTTATTTAAAGGCAGAGACACAGAGAGAGATCTTCCAACTGCTGGTTCACTCCACCAAATGGTTGCAACAGCCAGGGTTATCCAGGCCAAAGCCAGGAGCCTGGAACTCCATCTGGGTCTCCCACATGGGTGGCAGGGGCCCAAGTACTTGGGCTGTCTTCCACGGCTTTCCCAGGTGCATTAACAGGGAGCTGGATCAGAAGTGCAGCAGCCAGGACTCGAACAAGTGCTCTGATATGGGATGCTGGAATTGCAAGTGATGGCTTAGCCTCCCCCTGTCCCTCCACTTCAGTTCGTGGTGGCTTCCCATCAGGATAAATCTAAAGTCCATTACAGTCAGGCCTCAACCTGCCTCAGCACCTTCACAATTAACATCCTCTACCTTGCACCTTGCAATCCAGCCTCATCAAACTTTTTCTTGCAGCTAGACTGCCCTGCCTATCACACATGCCCAGAATCTGACTTTCCCCCAACAAGTGCCCACTATATCTGGCTCACCCCAACACATCCTTAAGGCCTCAGCTTGAATCACTTCTTCCAGAAAGCTTCCTGTCATTCCCCAGTGCCTGGGCCAGGTGCCCCGCTCATCACACACTGAACTGTGATCACAGTTGTATCTTACTGTGTGTTCCCCTAGAAGCACACCTCAGGACAGGAATTTGACTGCAAGCCATTTAGTTGACAGGAGATTCCAGAAAACCTGCAAGGGGCATGGAGGTGTATGTGGGGGAAAGGAAGCAAGGGCCAGGAGGGCAGAAGGGTGCCCTCTGCCTGTCACTCGGTCACATGGAAAACTGTTGGGATGGACCATTTTTGACCATCTGGATACAGGGCTCCCCACTTGTCAACCTTTGGCTAATCTGGAGTTGGCACCCAGACCCTCCCTGGGTGGTGCTGCCCCTTGAGATCTGGCCTTCACTCTGGAGTGACCAGGCCCTGCCTGGTTTCATCCCTGGAACCTGGTTTGTACCTGTGCAGTTTCTTGGTCAGCTTCCAGCAGGGCCAACATTGCCTCCCCTTGGCTTGACTGGGTCTCCACTTGGAGGGAGAAGAACTGGGATCCATGAGCAACACTGGACCCCACCCTAGGCCCACCTTTCAGTTGCCTAGACTTCAAGGTGGTTTGCAGGATGCTCTGTTTGTGGCCCTGCCTGTGCTGCTTCCAGTGTGTTTATTGCAAAGGTACTTAGGAGGAGAAAGGAAGGCACCCAAGGAAGAACTTTCCCATCCCACTGTCAGGATGGACTGGCCTCTCTCATGAACCATTCTTCTTACGGTCCCCAAATCCTCATTCTGGATTCCTCTTTCTCCACCACTGCTCGCTCCTCTACAACCCCTGCTCCCCCAGCTTCCCCTACCCCTCCTCTCTATCGCTGAGCAGGGACTCCGAGTGGCTCGGTGAATCACCACCATGCAAGATAGAGCAGAGCTCGGGTAGAGTCCTCACACTGGGCCTCCTCATTGGATACTGACCTCCCATGTCCAGCCTTGAAATACCAGTCTTTGGACGAGTTTCTAATGCCTTCACTGTCTTCCAGCCAGGGTGGCCGGGCCACAGGGCCTAAACCACAGTGTGGCTTGGGACTCCTTGCTCCGAACAGTGCTGTGAGCCCTAGAAACTGGAACCAGCTGAACTCCTCCCCGGGTCATTTCAAACCCACGCTTAGGGCATGTGATCTGAGACGCGTGTTTTCTTTGAACTGTAAATTATTTATTTGAAAAGTCTCACAAAATAATCAAAATCACATGTAGTCCCATACTTGAAGTCCCATTAACTTAACAGAATAAAGTTAGACAAAATCAAGACTTGTCCCAGAAAATCTGCGATATGTAACGACTGCTGGCACGGTAGAAAGAGCAGCAGGGTACAGAGCACTGAGTTCCAGACTTGCTTGCTGTGTGAGCATGGACAGTTTGCCCACGATCCCTTGCCTGCTCTGGGCTTGGGGTCCTGGTCTGCACTGTGACATGTTCCCTCCAGAGCAATGGCATTCCACTCGGACGGCGTGTGGTTCTGTGACTCTGTCCCACCGGAAAAACTAGATTTGATACTTTCCTAAGGGATAGTTCCCAGCTCGGCAAATCACTTGCCATGGGAGTTCTTCCCCCCAGAAATTGACCTTGAGCCAGGAGGCTGCTGGGAAATCCCCTGGCCACTCCAAGATCCCAAGAACCAACCACAATTCAGTCCCTGGAGTCTCCAGTGGAGCTTTCTCTGGACTCAGCCAGGCTGGGAGTTGGTGAGACACAGGCTCAAAGAGCAAAGACACATGTCGGGGCCCATAGTCTCCCCCACTGCCCCCAGCACTCTGCCCACTGCCCCTTGGGGGCACCATGTCCTGGCAGGAGACTGGCCCCACAGCCCCAAGCTGTTTGTCCAGCTGTTCTCGCATCCCCAGGCTACAAGGCTCTTATATACCTTGGCGTGGAGAATGTTGTCAGGCATGTGGACACCCACCGGGTCCCCGGCCAGAACCAACACTGGGTGGGAGGGAGGAGGCTGGGCTCAGGCACAGCCCTCTCTAGCCCCCCCCCCTTTTCTTCTGCCGTGTAAAATCAGATAATCTCCTGAACTCTTTTAGCTGGGCAATCTACACCTCTAGAGCAGCAACTAGGAACTCAGCTCTGAAGTCAGAATGGGTTTGAACCAGTCTAAGAACTCATGTATCCCAAGGTCCCACTGGATGATAAATACCCTCCCAACTTAATTCATAAAAGTGCAGTTGTATGGACCGCACGATGATGACATGATATCCTGACTTCTAACAAGAGAAGTCAGACATTGAAATGCCCCCCACAACAAGAAGACTGGCAAATTTCTGCCCAGAAAAACTGAGAAGCATCCCTTGCCCTCATGATCTTTGGCATAAACTAATTTGTATCTGTCTGCAATACTCATAAATCTATGGAGCCTGTACCCTCCATCATGCTTAGACATAAGCCAACACAGCTGACAAGTACAGCAGAGAGACAGTCAAAAAGAACCAGAGTACAGGCACAGGCCTTTGGCACAGCAGTTAAGACACTGTCTGGATTGCCCACATCACATACTGGAATGCCTGGGTTCAAATCTTAGCTCCCTTTCCAACTCCAGCTTCCTGCTAATGTGTGGCCTTAGAGGCAACAGGTGGTGGCCCAAGTACAAGGGCTCCTGCCACCCACGTGAGAGACCCAGATGAAGTTCCGGGCTCCTGGCTTCACCATGACCCAGACCTGGCTGTTGCAGGCATTTAAGGAGTAAACCAGCGAATGGGATATCTCTCTATCTATCTGTTTATCTATCTCAAATAAATAATAAAAATTTTTTTTTTTCAAAAAAGAACCGGATTACAAAGGCCCCAAATGGAAACACATCATAAAGGCAAAGAAAAGTCAATTATGGTAAGCCAAGTGCAACAACCAAGTTCAAGCATTGTTGAGAAGAGTGTCAGGCGGGACACAAGGTCCCAATTTGGCCACCCTAATTGCAAAAGTAGCTCAATAAGCACAGCGGGAAAAGAGCTGCAGGACATTGGAGGCTGGGCTACTGTGCTGTTCTCAAGCCGAGAGAGGAAGGGTGGAGGGGAAAATTTCTCCTCCTCACCTTGCAAAACATTTTCCCCACTCAAACAAGGGTGGGGATTCTCAGAAATATTTTGGTAGGGATTGTCTGTGTGGCTGGCACTTCCTTGGCCAAGCAGGTCCAGGATTGATCACTGTACACATAGCTCAGAAATGTTTGATGTCTCAGCACTGTAGATTAGCATTGTTGACATTTGGGGTCAGGATAATTCTTGATTGTGAAGGGCTGTCTCAGGCACTGTAGGATGGCGTCCCTGGCTTCTACCCACTGGGAGCCAGTAGCATCACCACCGCCAGTTGTGGCAATCAAAACTGTCTTCTCGGGGCTGGCGCCCTGGCACAGGTTAATCCTCCGCCTGCGGCGCCAGCATCCCATATGGGCGCCGTTCTAGTCCCAACTGCTCCTCTTCCAATCCAGCTCTCTGCTGTGGCCTGGGAAAGCAGTAGAAGATGGCCAAGTCCTTGGGCCCCTGCACCCACATGGGAGACCAGGAAGAAGCTCCTGGCTCCTGCCTCCGGATTGGCATAGCTCTGGCTGTTGCAGCCATTTGGGGACTGAACCAACGGAAGGAAGACCTTTCTCTCTGTCTCTCCCTCTCACTGTCTGTAATTCTTTTTTTTATAGGATTTTTTTTTTTTGACAGGCAGAGTGGACAGTGAGAGAGAGAGACAGAGAGAAAGGTCTTCCTTTACCGTTGGTTCACCCTCCAATGGCTGCTGCGGCCAGCACACTGCAGCCGGCACACCGCGCTGATCCGAAGCCAGGAGCCAGGTGCTTCTCCTGGTGTCCCATGCGGGTGCAGGGCCCAAGCACTTGGGCCATACTCCACTGCCCTCCTGGGCCACAGCAGAGAGCTGGCCTGGAAGAGGAGCAACCGGGACAGAATCTGGCGCCCCGACCGGGACTAGAACCCAGTGTGCCGGCACCGCAGGTGGAGGATTAGCCTACTGAGCCGCGGCGCCGGCCTCACTGTCTGTAATTCTACCTCTCAAATAAATAAATAAAAATCTTTTAAAAAATTTGTCTTCTGACATTGCCGAATGTCCCCTAAGATGGGGCAGAGCAAAATCAGCCCCAGTGGAGAATCACTGTTCTTAGGGTAAGATGTACATAGGCATCTTTTCTCTCGAAAATCAATGTGATCATACCATAAACAAATAAGAGCTTGCAATCCCTGAGCCGCAGGACCAGACTTCTGTAAGCTCTCTGGCCCTCATGGAAGTCAATGAGGTGAGCATGACTCCAAGCTTCTTCTCTCCAATGAGGGCAGAAGAGTTCAGGGGCTGGCCCCTGGTTACACAGTCCCTAAGTTGTGGCGTGAGGACTTGGATCTGGTAGGCGGACTCCAGAGTCCATGTTTTATGTAATATTCACTGTACAAAACAAAAAATAAGGAGCTGTGCCTTGTTCTCTTGGCATCCCCAAGCCACAATCCAACCAACTGGCACCCCGGGAAAATCCAGCCCATCAGAGATGGACCCTGCCTTGATCATGAGTCAACAGACTTGGGTGCCAAAAAGTGTTGGAGGCATTCAAGTGATTTTCTTAGGGTTGTGGCTCATTCTGTTTGTTGTTTAGAAAAATACTATGGACAGAGGGCAATCTAACAAAGGAAAACATCTGAGTAAGAGTAAGCAAGAGGAATGCTGAGACCCTGCAAGAATCAGCCCAAATCATGTAGGAGGACGGCTTCCATCCCAGTCTTTTGAGGGCAGCCCTGGCCTCTACTGTGTCTTCCAGCTGAACAAAGCTGTGGTGCTTATAAGATGTGAGCTGTGGGGTGGGTTTTGTGATACCGTAGGTTGAGCTGCCATTTGGGAAGCCTGCATCATGTATCAGAGTGCCAGCTCCTCCACTTCCCATTGAGCTTTCTGCTAATGCAGTTGGGAGGGCAGTAGATGATAGCCCAAGTACTTGGGTCCCTGACACCCACATAGGAGACCTAATAGAGATCCTGGCTCCTGGCTTCAGCCTGGCCCAGCTTCAGCCATTGCAGCCATTTGAGAAGTGAACCAGTGGATAGATCTCTATCCACCTCCACCCTCGTTCTGCGTCACTCTGCCTTTAAAAATTTTTTTTAGTTGTGAACTTTCCAGGGCTGATGTTTGTGGTGTAGTAGGTTAAGCCTCCACCTATGATGCCAGTATCCCATATGGGCACCTGTTCAAGACATAGCTGCTCCACTTCCAATCCAGCTAATGCACCTGGAAAAGCAACAGAAAATGGCCCAAGCACTTGAGCTCCTGCATCCAAGTTGGAGATTCAGAAGAGGCACTGGCCTCCTGGCTTTGGCCTGTCCCAGCCCGGGCCATTACAATCATATGGAAAGTAAACCCATGGATGGAAGATTCTCTCTCTCTCTCTCTCTCCTCTCTCTCTCTCTCTCCCCCTTCTCTCTCTGTAACTCTGCCTTTCAAGTAAATAAAAAATAAATCTAAAAAATGAAAAAAAAAAGGTTGTGAACTTTCCTCAGATGGTCAGAGTGGAACTGCCAAGCTGAGCCCCTAAGAACACAGGATGCTTAGTCAGATTTGGATTTTGTATCAATGAACAAGATTTCAATGTAAGCATGTTCCGTGCAAAATTAGAGACATACTCGTACCTCAAAATCACCCACTGATCTGAAGTTCAGAGTTAACTGGACCTCCTATGTTTTCTCTGGCAAGTCTTCCCTATGAGACTGTTTGGATTCTGTCCACTAAGGACAGAAACCCCTCAAGAGGACACCACACTTCCCAGAGCCCAGGGTCCTCATTAAAAGGAAGAAAATGAGGTCCTGCTTGCCCCCGCCAACCCTCAGATGCCCAGAGGGACCGCCCAGGTCCCCTCTCTCCACTCCCACTTCCGCTCACCCTCTCCTGCCCTTTATCCCCACTTGGAGAAATTCCACTGACCCAAGGAGCAGTTGAGGGTTAATCCCTCTGCTACTAAGTCACACTTTAACTCATTCTCTGCAGACCAAGAATTAAAAACTGCCAGGTAAGGGTCAAGGCTACAGCAGACCCTGAAGGCTGAGTGGTCCCGACCCCCAACGCAAGGCAAAGCTGCAAGGGAAAGGGAGGGATAGAACAGGGAGCCGAGGGGAGAAGGAGGGGCAGCGGCCAGGCTGCAGTCCCCCCACAGAGCCGGCTCAGATTCAGCTCCAGAAGCAACTCAGCTGCAGAGGAAGCAGCAGCCCCAGTCCTCAGGCAAACGACAGCAGGAAGACAGAGGGACAGACAGAGATCCTGGGACTGGAGGTGTTCAGCCCCCAGCCACTCGGCCAGGCCTGGCCCCATGGCCTTCAATGACCTCCTGAAGCAGGTGGGGGGCGTCGGCCGCTTCCAGCGGATCCAGGTCACCCTGGTGGTGCTCCCCCTGCTCCTGATGGCCTCCCACAACACCCTGCAGAACTTCACCGCCGCCATCCCCCCCCACCACTGCCGCCCGCCTGCCCATGCCAACCTCAGCAAGGATGGGGGGCTGCAGGCCTGGCTGCCCCAGGACACACAGGGGCGGCCCAAGTCCTGCCTCCGCTTCACCTCCCCCCAGGAGAGACCTCCCTTTCTCAACGGCACAGAAGCCAATGGCACAGGGACCACAGAGCCCTGCACCGATGGCTGGATCTACGACAACAGCACCTTCCCTTCCACCATCGTGACCGAGGTGAGGGGTTTTTTTTATTTTTATTTTGTTTATTTGAGAAAGAGACAGACAGATAGATAGACATAGCTCCCATCTGCAGGTTCACTCCTTAAATGCCCACGGTGCCTGGCCTGGGCCAAGCTGAAGCCTGGAGACAGGAACTCAATCCAGGTCTCCCATGTAGGAGGCAGGGACCCCACTACTTGAGCCATCACCTGTTGCCTCCCAATGTGTACATTAGCAGGAAGCTGGACTCAGGAGTGAAGCCAGGACTCGAACCCAGGCATGCTGACATGGGTGTAGGTGTCCCGATGTGGTGTCTTAACCGATAGGCCAAATGTCCCTGGGGCTCCCTCACTTCATGTGGCATCCAAACTCTGCCTTCCCCGGGAGACAGCTACACACACACACACACACCCCACACACACTCACATACTATCCCACAAGTACAGCACACACCACACACATACAGTCTGTCTCAAATCCTCCAGGGGCCAAGATGGGGAGAGGAAGAAAAGTATTCATGATGCAGACTTTGTGTTGGGGGTTGGGGGGGGGGGGTGGAAAGAAAGTTGATGTGAGAGCTGCAGAGTCTTTAAAAGAAAAAAAGAAAGAAAAAAAAAAGCTCCCAGCTCCAGAACCAGCCAGGGAGGAAACAGCAAAGGGCAGTGTCACAGGCAGAGGTGGGCACAGACTGCCGGAGGGCGGAGGGCTCCCTGCGCCTGGCTCGGCTCGCCTGACCCTCCCCCTCCCCCCACAGTGGGACCTCGTGTGCTCTCACAGGGCCTTACGCCAGCTGGGCCAGTCCTTGTACATGGCAGGGGTGCTGATTGGAGCCATGGTGTTCGGCTACCTGGCAGACAGGTCAGTCTTGGGGCTAGGCAGGGATTGTGGGGGGTCCCCTGCACTGGGATCGGAGTGGGGGGGGTGTCCTGGAGGGAGCCAGGGCTGGTTTGAGGACTTGTGGCCCCAGCCCCATAACGCTCCACAATTCCTCCATCGACCCCTTACCCACAAGCGTAAGGCATCACCCAGGGCAGGCACAGCTCTGATGGCCCAGCCTGCACCTCCCCCTCCCCCACCGTCCCACAGCCCTTGGCCCTGCTGCAGGTCTTCCTTCCCCTAACAGGCTGGGCCGCCGCAAGGTGTTGATCCTGAACTACCTGCAGACGGCCGTGTCAGGGACCTGCGCAGCCTTCTCGCCCAACTTCACCGTCTACTGCACCTTCCGGCTCCTCTCGGGCATGTCCCTGGCCGGCATCGCCCTCAACTGCATGACACTGAGTGAGAGATGCAGCTCAGCGGCCCGCTCCCCTTCTCACCACAAGCCCCGCCCCCTCCCAGCCTCCTGGCCCAGCCCACCCCTCCCCAGCCTGCCTGCCTTACAGCCCGTCCCTTGGCTCTGCCCTTGGCTCTGCCCTTCCAGCCAGTACAGCAACCTTCTGCTCAGGCTCATGCCACCCTGTCCCCTCATTTAAAAGCGAGATTGCGAACTCCACTGTGAGAGTCTCCAGGTCACGCAGGTGACTGAAGCAGGGAGGGGTGAGGACTGTACCCAAAGGACCCAGAGACACACAGATACTGCGCTGCCTCAACCGGGGGTCCCAGGGTTGTCACATTTTTTTCCCTTCCCTCTTCGATCAATGTAAAATATCCTACTTTGAAAATGTTTTGATATTTCCTTTTTTATTAATTTATCTATTTATTTGAAAGGCAGAGTTACAGAGATGGAGAAGCAGAGAGAGAGAGAGAGAGAGAGAGAGGTCTTTCATCTGCTGGTTCACTTCCCAAATGGTCACAATGGCCAGAGCTGGGCTGATCTGGAGCCAGGAGCCAGGAGCTTTTTCTGGGTCTCCTAAGTGGGTGCAGGGTTCCAAGGACTTGGGCCATCTTCTGCTGCTTTCCAAGGCACATTAGCAGGGAGCTGGATGGAAAGTGGAGTAGCCAGGACTCAAACTGGTCCTATATGGGCTACTGGCACTGCAGATGACTTTTACCCGCTACTCCACAATGCCAGCCCCAGATGTTTTGATATTTCTAAACATGGGGTGAGCCAGTAGCATGGAAAAAACACATTTTTGGATTGAGTATGGTCTGTCCATGGGCCATCCAAGTGCATCCCTGAGATACCCGGTTCCTCCCATTTCTCAGATGAGGAACCTGAGGTTGGGGAGAAAGGAAAGGATTGATGTCAGGTCATCCCTCAAGACCCAGAAAGGAGTCCAAGGATCTGGTATTCTCCAAACTAAAGGAGACCTGAGACTGGGCTGCAGCCAGGACAGGATGCCCAAGAAACCCAGCCCCAAAGTCCAGTCTAAGAATCCAAGTCCCTGCCCCAGGAGCTGAACCAGGACCCCACCAGGAAGGAAGCCCCTCAGGTCGCAGCAGAGGGGAGGTGCACATGGATGTTTCCTCTAAGCTGCTTTGGTCACCAAGGGTGGAATCCAGCCCTGTGCTAAGAAAGACCAGAGCAATGGTCACTGCAGAGCAGCCGGAGATACTCTTAAGGGGAAGGGGACTCCAGCCAGAACAGCAGATGGGAAGAAGACCCAGCAGGAGTGTAGAAGGGACACATTCCTGGGGCGATTCTGAACGCTCTCCCATCACTGCCTCCCCCCAGACTGCCCCTCCCCCAGCCTGGCTTGCTGCATCTTCCACAGGGCTGGGGGGTGAGCCAAGGTCTGGAGGGAGGAGGGGTCTCCAGCAGCCCAGCCGCGCCATCAGCTGCACCACCTCCCCACCCTCCTTGCAGACGTGGAGTGGATGCCCATCCACACGCGGGCCTACGTGGGTACCTTGGCTGGCTACGTCTACAGCACGGGACAGTTCCTCCTGGCTGGTGTGGCCTACGCTGTGCCTCACTGGCGCTACCTGCAGCTGTTGGTCTCCGTGCCTTTTTTCGCCTTCTTTGTCTATTCCTGGTATGTGGGGCCCAGGGTGAGAGGCAGTGTCACAGGGAGGTTGCAAAGGACAGGATTTCTCCCAGGGCACACACACACCCCATCCCACAGAACTACAGAAGGTCAAGCCCAGTCCACAGCCTCAGCGGAACAGATGGGGAAACCGAGGCTGTGGGGAGGCTTCTGCCAGGGTGTCCAGTCCTCTGACTTCCTTCGTACTGCAGACTACCTGCCCGGCTCCCCTACTCAACACCCCAGAGCTGAGCCTCTGAGTTGAGGAATGAGTGGACCGCCAAGCTGGGCACCGCCTTGTGGTCCTGCAGAGTGCAATTTGACAAGCCCACTGCCCTCCCCCTGGAAAGCCCAGCCCCTGCCCCAGGCCTGCTGACTGCAAGCGAGGCCATTCGTGCCTATCTCCACCCCACCCCTGCTTCCAGGTTCTTCATTGAATCTGCGCGCTGGTACTCCACCTCTGGGAGACTGGACCTCACCCTGAAGGCCTTGCAGAAAGTGGCCCGGATCAATGGGAAGCAGGAAGAGGGGGCCAAGTTGAGTATGGAGGTGAGACCCCCCACAAGACCTCCTGTGACACCCCACCAGGACTCCACCCCCAAACCCCTGTCCCAGGAAACAGGAGGCCTCTCTGAATTAGGGTTAGGCTGGGAGGAGCCAGATCCTGACCCCTGCCTGTCCCACAGGTGCTCCGGACGAATCTGCAGAAGGAACTGACAATGAGCAAAGGCCAGGCCTCAGCCATGGAGTTGCTGCGCTGCCCTGCCCTCCGCCACCTCTTCCTCTGCCTCTCCTTGCTGTGGTAGGCCTAGGAGACTGACAGACGGGCAGGCAGGCAGACCAAGAGACAAAAGGCTGGCTGGGGAGCGGGTGGAGGCAAAGGGTGAAAGAGAGGGACGAGCCTTGAGCAGAAGTGCGGTGAGGGGTACTGATCCTATCTCAGGCCCTGCAGCCTTGGGCACCAGTGGACATCAGCTGCCCCATCTCCTCCTTTCACTGACAGCCTCCAGAGTCAACAGGCTTATACCCTGAAGACAGAGACCTGTCTGGCCTGCAAAGCATTTGGAGGATTTTCAGGCTTGGGGTGCCTTCCAGAAACACAGGCACAGGCAACAAGATGACCAAACCTCAACTCCCTAAGTACACTTGGCCTGTGGCTGGTATAACCCAAACATTCCACTCACCCTGTGCAATATTCCCCACTGTCGTCTCGTGCACCACGCTCCTTCCACCGCCACAGCAACCCCATGACCGTAAGAGGTGTGCTCAGCAGGAGCAAGCTGGGCAACACGTTCTATGCCTCCAGTCTGGGGTTCTCTCTCTCAGGTGTGGGTGCTATCTAGTCCCTCGAGCTTCCTTGTGTGGGCTTGTGACATCTTAGGAAGCACAACATTCATCCCAGAACCATGGACAGGTCCCAGGAAGCCCTTGCAGCCCCCAACAGCTTGGCCCTCAAGACAAGGCTTGGGTGTCCACCTGCCCTCCCTGAGTCTGGCATCAACAGATAAGACTGAAACCAGGGGGCTGGTGCTGTGGTGCCCCATGGTTAGGTTTAGGGCCCCAGCCTGCAGCGCCAGCATCCCATATGGGCACCAGTTCAAGTCCTGGCTGTTCCACTTCCCATCCAGTTCCCTGCTAATGCACCTGGAAAGGCAGCAGAAATTGGTCCCAGTCCTTGGGCCCCTGCACCCACATGGGAGACCTGGGGGAAGCTCCTAGCTTCTGGCTTTGGATCAGCTCAGCTCCAGCCATTGCAGCCACTGCAGCCATTTGGGTAGTGAACCATTGGATGAAGGACCTCTCTCTCTCTCTCTCTCTCTCTTTCTCTCTTTCTCTCTTTCTCTCTCTCTCTCCCTCTCTGTCTTTCAAATAAATTAAATAAATTTCTAAAATAAATAAATAAAAGCATGTAAATCCCACATAGCCACTAAATGAAAATCCCCTAGAACATTAGGGACTCTATTTATTGGAAGATTGGAAAATTAAACTGTGCAATTTAAATGTGTAGTCAAATGCCTGAAGAAACATTAGCCAAGGGAAATTCCTGCTCCTTAAGCAAGGTACCCAATGTAGCTTCCTTAAGCCTCCCTAACACTCTACATCCCTCTCCCCCTGCCCCTTCCCCCTAGGTTTGCCACCAGCTTTGCCTACTACGGGTTGGTCATGGACCTGCAGGGCTTTGGGGTCAGCATCTACCTAATCCAAGTGATTTTTGGCGCCGTGGACCTGCCTGCCAAGCTTGTGTGCTTCCTCGTCATCAACTCCCTGGGTCGCCGGCCCGCCCAGATGGCCTCGCTGCTGCTGGCCGGCATCTGCATTCTGGTGAACGGGGTGATACCCCGGGGTGAGCACCCATGTGCACCTGCGCCCCTCCCCCTCAGCTCCATTTTCAGCTATTACCCAACATCTCAGAAGGGAGGGAAAGAGGGAGACCCACTCCTCCAAGCCCCCACTCCCAGGCTCCTGCTGTCCCCTCCTTTCTAGACCAGTCCATCGTCCGGACCTCCCTCGCTGTTCTGGGAAAGGGTTGTCTGGCCTCCTCCTTCAACTGCATCTTCCTGTACACCGGGGAGCTGTACCCTACGATGATCCGGTGAGTGGGAGCTAAGGGTGGGGCTCAGACCCACCCTTCCAGCCCAGCCCAAAGACTCCCTCCTCAAATTCATCACTGCAAGGCATCCAGTAGCCACTCAACACACTCCACAAGGCCTAGCTAGCACAGGTGTGGCTGTCCGCTAAGCCTTTAGCTTCCCCTACAAGAAAACTTCAAAAAGAGCCACCAATTGGGCAGTCCAGGAAACACAACTCAGAGGCAACAGATGCACAAGTTAGAAGCTACCACCAAACATAACTTCTCCCTCTAAAGCAAGTGGAGCAAACCAAAGACTCCCAGCATGCAGGTAGAATAATAGCCCAGCAGTGTACGCAAACATGGCATTGGTGGTGCCAAGCTGGGGGGGGGGGGGGGCACCATACAAAGAAACAAGAAAGAACATTTAAAACTGAGATCAAAATTCACATCGGAAATTAAAGAAATGTAGGGCTTCTCTCAGCTGCTTGGAATGAGAACCCTGAGGGGCCCTGTGACCCTGTGAGACTTCAGGAGAGAGAACAAGAGAATAAAGCACTTACTATGTGCCTGGAACCATATGAAACCTTTCACAAACACCAACCCACTCAAGCCTTGATAGCATGTCAATAGGGAACTTCTATCATTATTCCCACCTAACACACGTGACAACGGAGGCACACCGAGGTTAAGTGACTTTTCCATGACTTTTCCAAGATCACACAGCTAGTGGTAAGAGATGACCTTTACCTTTGAATACCAAGTAGTTTGTCTTCTGAGTCAATGTTTTTAACCCCTTCCCTCATAGGGAATGTTCCTAACGTACACTTAGCATGTTCTTAGCATGGACTCTGGGGATCCTAATGCAAGAGGCTTATGTGGAGCTGGGGCAACTGTGGTTCAGAACTCCTCCAGGTGATTTGAGAACTATTGGTCTAATTCAACCGCCTTATTTGACAGCCAAGAAAACTGAGGCCCAGAGAGAGAAAGAGGCTTTGCCCAAGACCACACAGCAAGTTAAGGGCAGAGACAAATTCAAACTCAGAACCCTCATTCTCCGCCCAGAGCCCTTCCCAACTTCCCTTTTTGAAAAACACCAAAACAAATGCCAGATGGGTTTTTTCGAAGCAAATGGCGGGGGGACACCAGGGGATGTCCCTCCTCCCAGTGGGGCCAGCACTCAGCATTCAAGCCGGAATTCTAACCAACACCACCCTCCATGAGCCCACAGGCAGACGGGCTTGGGTATGGGCAGCACCATGGCTCGAGTGGGCAGCATCGTGAGCCCACTGGTGAGCATGACCTCCGAGCTCTACCCCTCCCTGCCTCTCTTCATCTACGGCGCTGTCCCTGTGGCTGCCAGCGCTGCCACTGCCCTCCTGCCAGAGACCCTGGGACAGCCTCTACCGGACACAGTGCAGGACCTGGAGAGCAGGTAGGACTCCCTGTAGAGAGAAGCAGGGACCTACCCAGGTCACACACCCAGGGTGGACTGGTGTTGAGACACAAGCCCAGACCTTTGCCTTTTGTCCCCAGTTAGCTGTGATTCTTCCTGGGGCCCACAGACATTCTGGGCAGATAGCAGGTGGCTGGGGACAGCAGAGTGGCAGTCCCTGGGAAGGCCCTGACTTCCAGCCAAGGCCTGGGGCCTACATACTCAAAGTATCACTGTTCTTCTCCCCTGCTCCCCAGGAGGAGAGGGAAACCAAGGCGACAGCAGCAGGAGCAACAGAAGCAGATGGTCCCTCTCCAGGCCTCGGTACAAGAGAAGAATGGACTCTGAAGACTGCAGAGGGGCCCCTCCTAGCCCCAAAGGGAGTGAGGGTCCTGCAGGCACCTGGCCACCCACTCAAGGAGCAGAAGCTAGGGGGTGGAGGCCCCAGTGTGGGGCTATGGCTCAGGAAGTGCCCCGCAAGGGTTCACCCTCCCCAAACAGACCCCACCAAGGCCATATCATTAAATGGTCTGACTGTGAACAGCGTCTCGTCATGCAGTTCCTTCCCCACCCTCCAGCCCTGTTCTAGATGAATAGAAAAGACCGATCTCAGCCCCCTCTCCACCCTCTTTCCCTGCCTTCTCCTTCCTTGAGCTATTTGAACAACCTTTCTGTGAGTTGTAAGTAAATACCAGATGCCCCGCTCCTTCTGCGTACATTAACTCCCTCTGTTCTCTCTGGAGACTTCTAAGGGTACGGACTACTGTTATTCCCCATTTTACAGATCGGGAAATCAAGGCACACAGGAGGAGAGTTAGGTAAATTGCCCAAGTTCACACACAGTAAATTGTGGAGTCTGGGTTAGAATCCAGCCTGGCAGGGCCGGCACTGTGGCACAGCGGATTAACACCCTGGCCTGAAGCACTGGCATCCCATATGGGCGCCAGTTTGAGACCCAGCTGCTCCACTTCCTATCCAGCTCTCTGCTATGGCCTGGGAAAGCAGTGGAATATGGGCCAAGTCCTTGGGCCCCTGCACCCACGTGGGAGTCACGGAGGAAGCTCCTGGCTCCTGGCTTCAGATCGGCACAGATCTGGCTGTTGCAGCCAATTGGGGAATGAGCCATCGGATGGAAGATCTCTCTCTCTCTCTCTGTCTCTCCTCTCCCTGTGTAACTCTGACTTTCAAATAAATAAATAAATCTTAAAAAAAAAAAAAAAAAAGAATCCAGCCTGGCGCCAGAATGTGTGTGCCAGGTGTGCAGAAGCAGGGCTAGTGTCCCACCTTCCAGTCCTGTGTCCCTGCTCCAGGCCAGGGACACCCTTTCAGGTGCCCCTTCAGGTTCAGCCATGGGGGCAGTGCTGGCTGAGCAGTCACAGCAGGGGTGGGGCCGGTGGCCCTCAGCCGTCTCATGGGTCCACAGTGCCCTGGAGGTTCCTGGGGAGCACCGGAGTGCCAGCTCCACGGGAGAACCCCAAGGCTCCAGGTGCGGCTCTAGGCGAGATGGATGACGGTGGGGTCAGCTCTGCCCCAGCTGGGCCTCTCAGGAAGTGGTCCTGCCTGCCCTCTTATGGACTCTCTTCCAAGGCCCGTGGTTTTTCCAGGGCTCTCCAGCCCACCTCCCCTCTCCAGACTGCCCTGTCTCATTCTGAGTCCTAGGGTCCCACCTGGAAGGCAGTGTGTGCAGCTTGAGGGATGTGGGCTTTTCCTGGGGGGCAAGGGGCTGAGGGTGGGCAGCAGGGAGAAGGTTTGCAGGCTGTGTGCCAGTGGACAAGCACAGCTGAGCCACCCACTCACAGCAGAGCACACAGGCCCCTCAGCCTGCCGCCTGCAAGATCTGCGAGACCAGTGAAAGGCCTTACCCCTGCCCCAGAACCCTGCCAGCAACTCCAACATGCTCTGACTCCTCCTGTGAGCCCTTCATCTCCAAGCTCACAGCGTTCAGACCTGCACCGGTCTCAACACGGCTGCCCGGAGCCAGACCCAGGCTGTCCTCATGACTCCCCCATGGGTACTGTTCCCAGGGGCTGACTCAGCTCAAAATCCGTTCCCCAGCTCCCAGCCGGGGACTTCCTCCTTAACCAAATAGAACCCTACCTTCCTCCCACTTTCCAATCCCCGGTTGGTCATTTGTGACTCTGTCTCACCAGAATCTCCCCTCCAGAACATGGGCTCTGTGCCCATCCTCTGACCTTGACCCTGAACCTGCTACGATTTTGTCATGCCGTGCCCCAGTGACCTCAACTGCTATCCTCAGTGCTACCTGCAGTCAGCTTGGCAGGGCCTTCGTGGCCACCCTGTTTCCTGGCCAGGGTGGCACACTCAGGAGGAGGATCCTCAACTGCCTGTCCCTGAGAGAGTGCTCAGCAGAAGCGACCTTCCCAGGGCTCCACCTGTCAGCCCAGGCTTCACCTCCCTTGGATTCTTCCTTCCCCCTTCCCAAGAGTTTACACAGACCCTTGATGGCAGATGCCAACCAGTTACACTTTTGCACCATGCAGTAGGCTGAACAGTGGCCCCAAAGATGTTTCCTGCAACCATGTGGGAAACCTGGATTGATTTCTGGCTACTAGCTCTGGCCACCCCATCATTGTAGGCATTTGGGGTATGAACAAGCAAATGCAAGCGTTCTTTGTCTGTCTTTCTCTGTCTCTCAAATTAAAAAGATGTTTTAATAATAAATGTATTTAACTCTCTACACTTTGATCCATTGTAAGTTGGTTTTTCTGTGATTTGCAAAAACATCATGTAATTTTTGTAACTTTATTGAGCTATAACAGACAGCTGCTCATACATTTTTAACTTATTTGTTTGTTTTACTTGAAAAGCAGAGACAAACAGACAAAGATTTCCCATCCACTAGTTTTCTCCCCAAATGCTTACAACAACTGGGGTTGGGCCAGGCCAAAGCTAAGACCCAGGAATTCAACCCAGGTCTCCCACACGGGTGGCAGAAGCCCAGCTATTGAGCCATCACCTGCTGCCCTCCAGAGTGTGCATTCGCAGGATGCCAGAATCGGAAGTGAAGCCAGGATGTAATCCCAAGCACTCAGGTATGGAATGTGGACAGCCCAAACAGTATCTTAACCACTCTGCCACATATAAAAGTATATAAATGATGAGTTTTGACAGATGCGTATGTCCATGAGGCCAACCCAATCCAGACAAAAAATGTATCCATCACCACCAAAACGCTTCCTCAGGCCCCTTCTTTGTGTGGACTTGAACTTCCACTTCCCTTGAGCAAATATCCAGCTATGGAATGGCTGAGTAGTACATAAGGTGCATGTTTAACTTCTGAAAAAACAGACAATCCATTTCCGTGGTGTGTGGGGAGCAATTCGGACTAGACTAAGTTACTGGAATTAGGACTTATTCTGTGCATCTGCTCCATTATGTCGCTCCTCCTCTTCGTGGAGGAACGACACTAAGCCCTGCCTAGGCTTCATATCCGAGTCACGGCACCATTATTTCGCTCCCCCTCTTCGTGGAGGAACGACACAGGACCCTGCGCTGTTCTTTCATCTGCTCGGCCCTCCCCGGGTTTGCTGCCGGCTCTTCCCGGGTTGGCTACTATCCCTTCCACCTCCGTGGAAGGGCAGTTCCCCCTGGCCACATTCCCCACTTCCGCAGGGGAGCGGCACACCGCCGGCTGGCTTTCTCGGGGGCTGCACAGGTGTTCCCCTTAGATGTTCCTGGTGCATGCCGTCTCTCTCCTCCTTTATAGTCCTCCTCCGCCAATCCTAACTCGGCTGCCCACACGCCGAGTACGCTGCTCTCCTCCAATCAGGAGCAAGTCCTACAGTTTATTGGTTGAACTGGAGGCAGCTGTGCGGAAGCTGTTTACTTCTCTCCCAGCGCCATATTGTGGGAGAGCAGATGCATAGAATAAGTCTTAATTCCAGTAACTCAGTCCAGTCCGGGCTGCTCCCCACAGTGGTGGATGTCATACTTTACATTTCCACCAATGGTGCATGAGGCCCAGTTGTTCCACATCTTTGCCAGCACTTGGCATGATGGGTACTTTTAATTTTAGTAATTCCAGTGAGTGGGTACTGGTATCTGACTTTAGTTTTAGTTTACATTGTCCTAATGACTAATGAGGTCAAGCAGTTCTTCATGTGCTTGTTTACATCTGGACCTCCTCTTTGGCAGTGTTGTGCAAACATTTTGCACATCTTTAACTTTTTTATTTATTTATTCATCATCTTATTTGAAAGGGAAAGAAATACAGTGGGAGAGATCTTCAAATAGCTGGCTCATTCCCCAAATGCCTACAACAGCCAGGGCTGTCTGTATTATCTCTTCCTTAAATGTCTGTCAGGAGTCTGGTGTTGTGGTACAGTGGGCTAAGCCACCACTCACAACACCAGCATCCTGTGTCAGAGCGCTGGTTCAAGTCTTGGTAGCTCTACTTCCAGTCCAACTCCCCATTAATGCACTTGGGAAAGCAGCAGAAGATGGTCCAAGTAGTATCTGGGTCTTGGGCCTTGCAATTCACATGTGGGAGACCTAGATGGAGTTCCAAGCTCCTGGCTTTGGACTGGCACAGTCCTCAGAAGTTGCAGCCATTTGGGGAGGGAATCAGCAAGTGGAAGATCTCTCTCTCTCTCTCTCTCTCTCTCTCTCGGGGGTGAGGGGCTCTGGTTTTAAATAAATAAAATAAATCTTTCTCTAGAAAACTTTGTCAGAAAATAGCCAGTTAGTTTATCGGAGCCTGGAAACTTCTTTTTGAGTTAGTTTTTAAGCACAAATTTAATTCATTCAACACCTCTCGCAGTGCAAATCTGCTGTTGAATTCTTTCAACTTTAACACTGGTGAAAAAGTCCTTCTGTCATCAATTTTGAAAGATATTTTTGCTGGTATAGAGTCGTAAGCTGACGAGTGTTCTTTCATCACTTCTAAGCTCTGTGAAGGTAGAAGCAGAGAAGCTGACAATTTTTCTCACTACTGAAGCAATTGTTTGGAGTTCTGTACCCAAAGCTCTGAGTACTGTAGGGTTGTTTTGTCTTTTCCACTGTGGCCAGTGGGAGGATAAACTGTTCCTGGCCTTGTGAGAGTTCTATGGATTGTTCTGTTGCTCTTTTGTGGAGTTCTTTCCCCAAATGCATGCCCCAGCCAACACTCAGCTGAAGACTTTGATGAAACTCCCTGCAGATCTCCAGTGCTCCATGTACTCTCGCCTCCACAGTCCTCTGCCTACAAACTCTTGCCACCTGGGCCTCCCCAAACTCTCAACCGTGTTTCCTCAACTCAGGGAGGCTCCCGGGCTCCTCCAAATTTTCTTCAGGAAGCTGGTGTATACGGCTTATTTTGTTTGCTTCTCCTCTTCCTATTTTTTTTTTTCTGTTGCTCTATAAGAATACCTGAGGTCAGGTAATTCACACATTGGTAAGTCCAAAATCATGGTACCATCAATGCACAGCACCTGGTGAAAGCTCTCTTGATCATTATAACCTGGCCAAGGGCATCCCAGGAGGAGACCGAGCAAGTATACCAGCTTGGGTCTCTCCCTTCATAAAAAATATCTACTAGCACCATGGGGACCCTGCCCTCAAAATCTCATCTGATCCTAATCAGCTCCCAAAGACCTCACCTACAAATACCTGATGTGGAGGCCTGAGCTTCCAACACACGAACTTCTGGAGGAACATTCAAACTACAGCACCCTCGCTCAGAAGTGTCTTGAACTGCCAACTGCCCAGTGTCTGAAAACAGTTTGTATTTGTTATTTTCTTTTATTTTTGTATTTGTTATTTTAAAACACAAGGGTAAATCCAGTCCCTGTTACTCCATCTTGTCTGGAAGCAGAATTCCACTAACTGATACATTATTATGGTCTCATGGCCTCTTGCCAAATACTTTTCCATAAGTGGAACTGATTAAAGAAATTAAAGACGGCCAGCGCTGCGGCTCAACAGGCTAATCCTCTGCCTAGCGGCGCCGGCACACTGGGTTCTAGTCCGGGTCGGGGCGCCGGATTCTGTCCCGGTTGCCCCTCTTCCAGGCCAGCTCTCTGCTGTGGCCTGGGAGTGCAGTGGAGGATGGCCCAAGTGCTTGGGCCCTGCACCCCATGGGACACCAGGAGAAGCACCTGGCTCCCGCCTTCGGATCAGTGCGGTGTGCCGGCCGTGGCGGCCATTGGAGGGTGAACCAACGGCAAAGGAAAACCTTTCTCTCTGTCTCTCTCTCCCTGTCCACTCTGCCTGTAAAAAAAAAAAATTAAAGACAATGTTTTCTGATTTCTACACCTAGCATGAAGACAACATCGAACAGAACTAAAGGGTGGGGGGCAAATGCCACCCAGGAGACCTGAACTTGCAGCTGGGTACAACGCTCATCTTTTCTATACCAGGGTGTGGTATATAGAGACACAGCAGTCAAATACCCTAACGGAGTGGTCAAAAACATACATTCTGTTCTTCCCAAAAGACAGGAAGCATAAAGTACCTCTCCATGCCCTGTTCCTTCTCCCAAATGCACCAATCAAATAGCTGCCCTCTATTCTACAAGGAACCAGAAGCCAAGAGAATGGGGTTTTCCCTCTCCATCAGCTGCCTGGCTTCAGCAAAGACAAACGTCAATTTTACGTTTCACAAGCAGCATTGGAGCTTTAAAGGTGTCAAGAATGAAAAAGAAGAAGTTCCAGTCTCCAGAGTAACTCTCACGGTGTGCTACTAGAGAATTAAAGGAAATACGGGAAACAGCAGTTTTCAGATATTGGCCAAGCAAGGCCAATATGGTTTCCGTGAGAAGAGAAATAAATAATGTGAGATCTACCATTGCCCAGGCTTTCTTCCTGGGAGTGACTTGTGGAGTGCAGAACAGAGAGGTGGGATTCAGGTGGAGCCTGGCAATCTCACTGAGTTCAGAAGGACACAAGAGAAGTTCAGAGCAGACAAGACAGCTAGAATTTGCAGGAAAGGGGAGAGCTATGAGGAATTTCTGGAGGGGAGAGAGCCTGCAAACAGAGTTCCATGATGCTACAGAATAGAAAAGAACCCCTACAACTCAGTAAAAGGAAGTCAGAAATCCCAGTTCAAAAATAGACCCCAAAAAATTGAAAGGGCCAGCATTGTAGCACAGCAGGTTAAGCCGCCAGCATCCCACATGAGCGGGAGTTCATGTTCCAGCTGCTCCACTTCCCATCCATATTCCTGCTGTTGCACCTGGGAAAACAGGAGAAGATGGCCCAAGTACTTGGGCCCCTGCAACCCACATAGGAGACAAAGATAGAGTTCCAGTCTCCTGGCTTTGACCTGGTCCAGACCAGCCACTGCGGCCATTTGGAGAGTGAACAAGCAGATGGAAGAGCGATCTCTCTCTCTCTCTTTCTCTCTCCCTCTCACTCTCTGTAACTTTGCCTTTCAAATAAATAAATAAATGGCCCAAAAAACTGAATAAGGGCTGGCATTTTGGTGCAGTGGGTTAAGCCACTGCTTGCCACGGCAACATTCCTATTTGACTCTCAGCTGCTCTGCTTCTGATCCACTCCCAGCTAACGCACCAAGGAAGGCAACAGAACATGGCCCAACATTGGGCTTTTGCCACTCAAGTGGGAGAGCTGGTTGGAGTTCCTGGCTTCAGGCTTCAGCTGGGGCCCACTCAGTTTTTGCAGTCACTTGGGTAGTAAACCAGTGAGTGCAAGATGATCTCTCCTCTCTCTCTCTCTCTCTGCCTTTCTTTTTTTTTTTTATTTTAAGATTTATTTATTTATTTATTTATTTGAAAGGCAGAGTTACAGAAAGGCAGAGAGAGAGAGAGAGAGAGGTCTTCCATTCACTGGTTCACTCCCCAGATGGCTGCAACAGCTGGAGCTGTGCCAATCCGAAGGCAGGAGCCAGGAGCTTCTTCTGGGTCTCCCACACGGGTGCAGGGGCTGAAGGACTTGGGCCATCTTCTACTGCTTTCCCAGGCCGCAGCAGAGAGCTGGATCAGAAGTGGAACAGCCGGGACTTAAACCAGCACCCATATGGGATGCCGGCACTGCAGGCAGTGGCTTTACCCGCTATGCCACAGTGCCGGCCCCCCTCTCTGCCTTTCAAATAAATCTTTTTTTAAAGTCTCAACTCATGCTTTGCCACAGAAGATATATGAATAGCCAGGAAGCACATGGAAAGATGTTCAGCATCATTAGTCATCAGGAAAATGTAAATTAGACCACAATGAGATTCTACTCTGCATCCATACAGATGACTAAATTGTAACAGACCGGCTCTGTGTTGCCATGTGATGTTCTGTGCCATCTCGGGCTCTGCAGCAGCCCCACGGGCAAGAAGGCCCTCGCAGCTGAGGCCGCTTGCCTTAGGACACCCCAGCCTCTGGAACGCCACAAGACCAAGATGCGGCGAGGTGAGCAGGCCTTAGCCGGTGAGAGCTCCCACCCAGGAGTCAGCGATGCACCAACGAGGCCCAGCGGAGAATTCCCCGTGCTAAGCTCTGAGGCAGACAGCATCATCTTCACCAGACTAGCTCACAGGTCACGCTACTCAAAGCATCATCTTCACCAGGCTAGCTCACAGGTCACGCTACTCAAAGCATTGTCTTCACCAGGCTAGCTCACAGGTCACGCTACTCAAAGCATGGTCTTCACCAGGCTAGCTCACAGGTCACTCTACTCAAAGCCAGGCGTTCCAGCCTTCCCCGTAATTCTGGGTATTGGCCAGCTTTTCGTCACTACAACAAAAGAGCTGAAGGCTAACTTTACGAGGAGAAAGGTTTACTTTGGCCCACAGTTCTGGAGGCTCACAACCAAGACCAGGCAGCCTCAGTGATGTGGCCTGTGGTTATGATACTGTTGCCCAAGATGGCACAGAGCACTCCATGGCAGGAGACAGGGAGCACAAGTGTGGGTGTGGTTTCTCATGGAGCCATCAGAATTCATCACGTGGGTTCCCCATCTACTGACCTAATCCACTTCCCAAAGGCCACACCTCCGAATGCCAGCATTGGGTTAAGTTTCTTCTCTCTTTGCAACTATGAACATAAAATTTGGCGGACGATGCCCTTGAGTGCAGGAGGACAAATATTCAAGCAATATTATTCCTTCAACTACCCAATGGGCCATCAATACATTCTTCTGTGATTAAATAAGATTAAATAAAAGACTGACCATACCAAGGTGTTGACAAGACTGCAGACTAACTGGAACTCTCATACATTGCTGGTGGAAATGTAAAACTTGGAAATGCTTTGGAAAATAACTTGACAGTTTTTGATGAAGTTGAATATGGCTAGTCCTCTGTGCCCATGGAGCCTGCATGCTTGGACTCAAATAACCACAGGTTGAAAATATTTGAAAACAAATACCTGCATCTGTACTCAATACACACAGGTCTTTTTTAAGATTGATTTATTTATTTGAAAGGCAGAGTTACAGAGATAGAGGGAGAGAGACACACAGAGAGAGAAATCTTCCATCTGTTGCTTCACTCCCTAGATGGCCACAGTGGCCAAGGCTGAGCCAGGCAAAAGCCAGGAGCCAGGAGCTCCACCCTGGTCTCCCACGTGGATGCAGGAGCCCAAGCACTTGGGTCATCTTCCCCTGTTTTCCCAGGTGCAATGGAAGGGAGCTGGATCAGAAATGGAGCAGCTGGGACAGGAACCGCACCCATATGGGATGCCGACATCGCAGGCTGCAGCTTTGCCTGTTATGCCACAACACCAACCCCAGGGTTTTTTATCTTGTTATTTCCTAAATAACACAGTATAGAAAATATTTACATAGTATTTACATTGTATTAGATATTATAACTAATCTAGAGATTATTCAAATTACACAGGAAGATGCATGTAGGGTATGTGAGAGGACTTCAGAAAATTTGTGGAAAAATGATATTAAAACATAAGTTTGGGGCCGGCGCTGTGGTGCAGCGGGTTAACACCCTGGCCTAAAGTGCCGGCATCCCATATGGGCGCTGGTTCCAGTCCCGGCTGCTCCTCTTCCAATCCAGCTCTCTGCTGTGGCCTGGGAAAGCAGTAAAAGATGGCCCAAGTCCTTAGACCCCTGCACTCACGTGGGAGACCAGGAAGAAGCTCCTGGCTTCAGATTGGCGCAGCTCCAGCCGTTGCAGCCATCTGGGGAGTGAACCAGTGAATGGAAGACCTCTCTCTCTCTCTCTCTCTCTCTCTGCCTCTCCTCTCTCTGTGTAATTCTTTCAAATAAATAAATAAATCTTAAAAAAAAACACACACCATAAGTTTAGGGATCCAGCACTGTGGTGTAATAGGCTAAGCCTCCACCTGCAGTGCCAGCATCCCATATGGGAACCAGTTTGTGTCCTGGTTGCTCCACTTCTGATCCAGCTCTCTGCCATAGTCTGGGGAAGCAGCAGAATATGGCCCAAGTGCTTGGGCCCCTGCACCCATGTCGGAGACCCAGAAGAAGCTGTGGCTCCTGGCTTTGGCCTAGCCTAGCTCTGGCCATTGCAGCCATTTGGGGATGGAACCAGAAGATGGAAGATTTCTCTCTCAGTCTTTCCTTCTCTGTCTGTAACTCTACCTCTCAAATAAATTAATTAATTAATTAAAAAAATAAAAAAGTAAGTTTAGGGGCAGGTGTTTGGCCTAGTGGTTGAAAAGCCATTTAAGGGGCCAGTGCCATCCTTCAATTCACTGCCCAAATGGCCGCAATGGCTAGAGCAGAGCTGATCCGAAATCAGGAGCCAGGAGCTTCTTCTAGGTCTCCCACACATGTACAGGGGCCCAAGGACCTGGGCCATCGTCTACTGCTTTCCCAGGCCACAGCTGGATTGGAAGTGGAGCAGCCGGGATTTGAACTGGCACCCATATGGGATGGCAGCGCTGCAGGTGGCAGTTTTACCCACTATGCCACGGCGCCAGCCCCATCTGAAGGCATTTTTAAATTCACCCAGGTAAGAGCCTCCAAGAGCCTGCACTGGGTAAAGGCAGCTCTGTTCCCACCCTGAGCTGATGTCATCCCAGCCCAGGAACAGAATTAAATGAGCTACCAGCCTCACGTCTTAAGATGCTGGTTTCAGAACCCTATGAGGGCCGGCGCTGTGGCTCACTTGGTTAATCCTCCGCCTGCGGCGACAGCATCCTATATGGGCTCCGGATTCTAGTCCCAGTTGCTCCTATTCCAGTCCAGCTCTCTGCTGTGGCCTGGTAGGCAGTGGAGGATGGCCCAAATCACCCGCATGGGAGACCAGGCAGAAGCACCTGGCTCCTGGCTTCGGATAGGCGCAACGCCGGCTGTAGTGGTCATTTGGGGAGTGAACCAATGGAAGGAAGACCTTTCTCTCTCTCTCTCTCTCTCTCTCTCTCTCTCTCTCTCTCTCTCTCACTGTCTGTATCTCTACCTGTCAAATAAATAAATAAAAATCTTTTTTAAAAAAGCCATTTAAAACACTCTCATATGAGAACTGGGCCTGGGTGCAATCCCTGACAACTCCCAGTTCCAGCTTCCTCCCACCGCAGACCCTGATGGGCAGCAGGTGATGGCTGACGTCACTGGGTCCCTGCCACGTACACAGGAGATGTGGATTGAGTTCCCAGATCCCAGCTGTAGCCTGGCCCAGTCCTGGCCATTGCAGGCATTTGAGGAATGAGCCAACAGATGGTCTCTCTCTCTCTCTCACTCACTCATTCTTGCTCTTGCTCTTGCTCTCTCTCTCTCCCCCTCACAAATCTTTTTAAAAGATAAGTTTATTTTGGCACAAAAAAAAATTGGAATCCATGCACAGTCTTTTCAGGAAACACATTTTCAGTGAGGTTTTTTGAAGAACCTTTGTAGGCAAGTACTACATCATTTCATATAAAAGACCTGAGCCTCCTGAGCCTCTGCAGATTTTTGTCCTGGGACCAGTTCCCCATAGATACCTAAGGTCAATTGTGTATTACTCATCGTAGGATTACATGTCAATTAAAATAAAAGAACATTTTAAAATAAATAATAATAATAATTGCAGCATAAAAGGGGTATACAAAGGCATCCATAACCAAAGCACAAGGCAGGCAGAGGGGGAGCTGGCTCCTGAGATGTGGAACCAGGGTGTGGATGTCATGGTGTCACTGCTGGCTCCATTTCTGCAGGGCCACTGTGCACAGGATACCTTGCTGGGTGCCACTCAAGGTTCACTCCTAGTACCAGTGTGACTAGAAAGAAAAAAGATTTCTGTCTCCCAGTTCCACCTTTGAAAAAGTTTAGGAGGCCGGCGCCGTGGCTAATTAGGCTAATCATCCGCCTTGCAGCACTGGCACACCGGGTTCTAGTCCCAGTCTGGGCACCGGATTCTGTCCCGGTTGCCCCTCTTCCAGGCCGGCTCTCTGCTGTGGCCAGGGAGTGCAGTGGAGGATGGCCCAAGTACTTGGGCCCTGCACCCTCATGAGAGACCAGGAGGAAGCACTTGGCTCCTGCCTTCAGATCAGCGCGATGCGCCGGCTGCGGCGGCCATTGGAGGGGAAACCAACGGCAAAAGGAAGACCTTTCTCTCCATCTCTCTCTCTTACTGTCCACTCTGCCTGTCAAAAAAAGAAAAGAAAAGAAAAAGTTTAGGGAAGGATGCTTGGCTGGTTCGCGCCTGCACGCTGATCCAACAATGTAGGGTAGAGGGGTGTGAGTCATCATGAATGACCCAGCCTGAGACTCCTGTGCACTCCTGTCCTGCAGATGAACCACAGCCACCATCTCTGTGTCCTGCCGTCCCTAACGCTCGTTTTCTCTTTTCCTCATAGCACCTGTCATTTATCATAGCCTTTATCAAGTTAGTAGTGCAGCACTGGCCTAGGCAGCAGCTCTCTTAAGTCCCCCTCGAACCCACCACTGTCTCCCCTTCAACTTTGTTTCCTGCTAGTGATAAATCATTCTCTATACTTAAACCACAGGAGCACCCAGAAAGACTTGGTTCTCAGGGGTTTCAGGAGCATACAAACGGTGAAAGTTTGTGATCACCCAAGGTGGTAGAAGCCCAGTGCAACTGAGAGGACAAGCACCGTGAGTGGACCAGAGGCCGAGAGAGCCTTTCTGAATAGTCTCTGTTTATTGACCAGCTTCTAATCTCTTCTACTTGTAGATTTCATCACCAAGCTACAAGCAAATTCTGTTCTTGTCCCTTCCCTATTTCTCTTGCTTTTTCACCCTTCATTCCTCAGTTTCTGCCCATAATATCCTTAACCCCCTCACCTCAGTGCATCCCATATAACACTCCACAGGCATACACCATCCATGTACCCTCATTAAAGTGTTGTTAAAATTAATCCCAGCCTTCTTTGACACAGCCCCAGAATGTCTTTCAAATAAAAGCTTTATTTAAACAATACACAGATTACCAAATAGCAGTGATTTGAACAAAATGGGAGGAAGATCCATTGCTCTTTGAAATAAAAAGGCATTCAAGTGACAATATCTCAAATTTTACATTTTGTGATATTTGCATCCAAAGAGGACTAAAAATCCCACAGTAAAGGCCAGTGCTGTGGTGCAGCAGATTAAGCCACCGTCTGCAGTGCTGGCCAAGTCCCTGCTGCTCCACTTCCACTCCAGCTCTCTGCTATGGCCTGGGAAAGCAGAGAGGAGGGCCCAAGTCCTTGGGCCCCTGCACACATGCAAAAGATCCAGAAGAAGCTCCTGGCTCCTGACTTCAGCCTGGCCCAGCCCCAACTGTTGGGGCCAATTGGGGAATGAACCAATGAGTGGATCTCTCTCTCTCTCTCTCTCTCTCTGTAACTCTGCCTTTCAAATAAATAAATAAATATTTTTAAAAATTCAATAATAATCACTGGCCGGCGCTGTGGCTCAATAGGCTAATCCTCTGCCTTGCGGTGCCGGCACCCTGGGTTCCAGTCCCAGTTGGGGCACAAGATTCTGTCCCAGTTGCCCCTCTTCCAGGCCAGCTCTCTGCTATGGCCCGGGAGTGCAGTGGAGGATGGCCCAAGTGCTTGGGCCCTGCACCCACATGGGAGACCAGGATAAGTACCTGGCTCCTGCCTTCAGATCAGCACGATGCACCAGCCACAGCACGCCGGCCGCAGCAGCCATTGGAGGGTGAACCAACAGCAAAAAGGAAGACCTTTCTCTCTGTCTCTCTCTCTCTCTCACTGTCCACTCTGCCTGTCAAAAATAAAAATAATAATAATAATAATCACTAAATTCACAAATAAGGATTTCTCTCCAACAAAATCAGGATTATCAAGTAACCAAGCTTGAAGAATGAATGCATTTGGATATGTATTAGCACATCTTAGGGATATTCGCTAACTGTCCTGATCATTCCAGCCCCTGTTCCTGTATTTTGTTTCTGTTAACTAAAGAAATGGCAGTTTAAAAAACCATCCAAAAGCACTCAAAAATCTGTATTTAATTTTAAAGACTTTTTTTAATGTCATATCTCTTTGTCATTCCAGCTTAATTGTAATGGGATATCCCTCTGCATTCTGAAACAGTTCTGCTCCACCCAGGGAGGAAGCACTTTCAAAGCAAGAATGCTTTCCTTATCTTCATTTGAAAGAACAACAAAATTATTCAGCAATAAAAACAAATGAGCTATCAAACCTTGAAGACGTGGAAGGAACGTAAATGCATGTCAGCAAGTGAAAGAAGCCGATGTGAAGAGGCTACCTGCTGAATGATTCCAACTCTGGGATGTTTTGGAAAAAGCAAAACTATTGGACAGTAAAAGGATCGGCTGTCACCACGGACTCAGGGGAAGGCAGGGATAAACGGGCAGAGTGCAGAGGGGTACAAGCAGTATCATGCGGCATCACACTCTAAGTGATACGGAGCTATGAGAGTGTCATCACAGATCATCACACATTGGTCAGAAGCCTACAGAGTGTACAGCACCAGGAGAGAGCCTTCATGTGAACTATAGACTTGGGTGATGATGATGTGCCGAGGTAGGCTCTACAGTCATCACAAACGATCACTCTAGTATGGAATATTGATAATGGAGACTTGTGTACGTGAGGACAAGGGGTGGATGGAAAACCTCAAACTCTTCCATTCAATCTTGCTGTGAAATTGCTCTAAAAAGTCAATTCTAGGGGTAGATATTATGATGCAAGGTTAAGTCACTACTTGTGATACCAGCATTCCATACTGGAGTACCTGGTTCCAGTCTTGGCTACTCGGCTTCCACTCCACCTTCCTGCTAATGCACATCCTGGGAGGCAGCAGATGATGGCTCAGGTAGCTGGGTCCCTGCCACCATGGGAGACCCAGATGCAATTCCATCTTCCTGGCTTTGGCCTGGCCCAGCCCTGGCTATTGTAAGCACTTGGGGAGTGAATGAGCAGATGGAAGATCTCTCTCTCTCTCTCTCTCTCTCTCTCTCTCTCTCCTTTTCAAATAAATAAATTAATTCAAATAAATTAAAACCAATAGATAAAACTTACAAAATAATAGCAGGGTTAGGCACAAGTCTCAGATCTGCCATTCACTTATGTCCATGGGCAAGTTACATAACCTCTCTTATATCTGGCTTTTCCATCTATAAGATGAGGTTGATGATTCTAACCCCACAGGATGATGGTGAGCATTAAATTAGCACCTGGAACTCAGTGTTTGTCCACGTACCCTCCATCATCATCCAGGCCAAAGACCATAAAGAGATAACAGGGTGATGGCCAGCACCACGGCTCACTAGGCTAATCCTCTGCCTTGCGGCGCCAACACACCAGGTTCTAGTCCCAGTCAGGGCACCGGATTCTGTCCCGGTTGCCCCTCTTCCAGGCCAGCTCTCTGCTATGGCCCGGGAGTGCAGTGGAGGATGGCCCAAGTACTTGGGCCCTGCACCCCATGGGAGACCAGGAGAAGTACCTGGCTCCTGCCATCAGATCAGCGCGGAGCGCCAGCCACAGCACGCCGGCTGCAGCGGCCATTGGAGGGTGAACCAACAGCAAAAGGAAGACCTTTCTCTCTGTCTCTCTCTCTCACTGTCCACTCTGCCTCTCAAAAAAATTTTTAAAAATAAAATAAAATAAATAAAAAGAGATAACAGGGTGGCTAGCAAAGGCAATTTTCTAAATAATAAAAATTGCAAATACTATAAATGTGATGTACAATCAAATATCCACAACCTCAGCTTTATTCTTCCTAAAATGTAAGTCACAGTCCTATGGAGTTTGTGGAGTCAAAAGGCTTCCATAGCCTAGGCAGCTCATGTCAAGAGCCTCTGATGATCAATGACGTCATACATAGGAGGTTAATTGTTAAATTAACAACAGGAGTCACTGCGCACTACCTTTCCATGCAGGACCTCTGTCCTCAAAGAGTTATATTGCGAGAGTTCTTGTTCTCAAAGATTTATTTTGTTTTAGTGTATGAAGTGGAAGATATTCTTATGTCTCATAAGTTTTAGTTATGCCTAAGTGTCCAACTCCATTGCTTATTTTCTTAGGTGTGTCCTTAATTAATGATAAAACTCGTTCTCAAGGACTTACTTTCTTTCAGTGTATTAAGTGGAGGATATTCTTATGTCTCATAAGTTATAGTTATGTCTAAGTGCTTGCAAAAGATGTATCATTCTTGGGTGCTTCTTTAAAGTTAGTTAAGTTTCTAAAAAAAGTGAAATTAACTTTGAGATGCAATGACTTTGAACAGCCCTTGTCTCAACTGTTGAGGAATATTTTTTTTCATGCAAATTGTTGAATCCTTTACTTAGTATAGAGTTGATCTTTTGTGTATAAAGTTAATAAAAAATGGATCTTAGTGGAGAATGGGACTGGGAATAGGAGAGGGAGGAGGAGGAGAGGTGGGAGTGTGGGTGGGAGGGCGGGTATGGTGCAGAGAATCCCTATATTCCTAAAGTTGTACTTATGAAATGTGTGAAGTTTGTATTCTGTAAATGAAGGTTTTTTGGGGGGAAAAAAAAAGTAAGTCACAGTCCTAGCTATTCTGTAAAAGCATAGACTTTGAAAAGGCCTCCCTCTCAAACCAAGAAACTAAACATAAAGTTATCACCTGGGAGAGGGCTGATGGGAGTGCCCTTCCAGCACACCCCCCAGCAGCAGTTCCCAAATCTTGGGAACCTGTTAAAAATCAAATTTCTGGGGGCTGTTGTTGTGGCACAAAGTAGGTTAAGCCTCTGCCTACAGGAACAGCATCCGCTATAGGCTCATGTTCCGGCTGCTCCTCTTCCAACCCAGCTCCCTGCTAATGGCCTGGGAAAGCAGTAGAAGTCAGCCCAAGTCCTTGGGCCTCTGCACTCACATGGGAGACCGGAAAGAAGCGCCTCATTCCTGGCTTCAGATTAGCCCAGCTCCAGCCTTTGAGGCTATTTGGGGAGTGAACCAGCAGATGAAAAATATTTCTCTCTCTCTCTCTCTCTCTCTCTCTAACTCTGCCTCTCACATAAATTAATTAATCTTCATCAAAAAAAAAAAAAAAACGAATTTCTGACTTCCCTTTCAGATAATCAATAGGACTTGAATGGCCATCAGGCATCAGGCTGTTTTCAACATCAGGAAGCACCCCGGGGAGCTCAGAGCCCAGGTCCCAGCCCTCACCATATTGTCCCCACCTTCCCAAGTCAGCAACTACCCCACCACATGGGGGCAGCCTCACCAGCATCTGTTACGTAGCCCAGGACATCCAGGGTGCCACAGCCAGGAACATGGGCAAGGCGAGGGAGCAACGTGGGTCCAGGCAGGGCCACTGGAAGGTACCGATCTGGACCCGCCTGCCGTTAGCCACAGCAGGGACCTGCACAGCCTTCACACCAACTTCCTGTCCCTCTGCACTTGAAGTTTCCAATCAAAGACGGCCATGACTGTCCTCACCAGCAACTCCCTGATGCCAAGTGAAGGGGTCCCTGACAGGCTCATGGGAATTCCGAGTCACGGGGCTTTAGCGGACCAGGAGATCTGACAAACTCAGAACCTCAGCTCCTTCCCGATGTATGAAGCTGAGTCCTCCTGTCCCAGCCTCCCCCACTATCATGCGTGGCCTCTCCTGGAATAAGCAGTATCCAAGCAAAAAACTTTTTTCTTCAGTTAAAAAGGCCGAAGCCTGGGGCCGGCACCGTGGCTCACTTGATTAATCCTCTGCCTGTGGCGCCGGCATCCCATATGGGCGCTGGGTTCTAGTCCCAGCTGCTCCTCTTCCAGTCCAGCTCTCTGCTGTGGCCTGAAAGGGCAGTGGAGGATGGCCCAAGTCCTTGGGCCCCTGCACCCACATGGGAGACCAGGAAGAAGCCTGGCTCCTGGCTTTGGATCAGCGCAGCGCTGGCTGTAGCGGCCATTCTGGGGGTGAACCAACGGCAGGAAGACCTTTCTCTCTGTCTCTCTCTCTCACTGTCTATAACTCTCCCTGTCAAATAAATAAATAAATAGGCCAAAGCCTTATTTAGTCTTCAGGGAAATACAAGATGCATGTAAACATAAAATAAAAAAAAAGAAAAAAACTTGCAGTCCAGAAGCATATCAAGATACTGCATCTGCTGCAGGCCAGAGTCCTGCCCAAGTGAAGAAGGGCACCTGGACAGTGGCAGGTCCAGGGCTGGGTCCACTCCCCAAGGACACCCGCATTTCTGTGGTGAAGAGGAAAAAAAAGCTTTAAAAATATTAGGAACAGGGAGATAGTTTAGCACCACCATAGATCCTTGGAACTATTTTAGCACTCCAAGCTAAACAAATGGTCTCTGCTCCAGTTTCTCTGCTGAGGGGGAGGAGGGAAACCAGGAGGAAAGGTTCCTCCTGACCTCAGTGCCCCGCTAGGAGCTGGGAGGGGTCGAGTGGACAGCATGAGGAGTTCTCCAAAGTTCTGGAGCCCCAGAGACCTCTACCAGTTCACACCCAACCACTTCAGAAACCAGCCACTCAGGTGTGCCGGGCTCAGACATCGCCCTCCTGCAGGCCTCAGTAAATGACAGGGAACCCATTTTCTATCCCACGTCCTGGAGTTAGGAAAAACCTGCTACAGATTCCTTCCTCTTCAGCAATGAATTCTTAAGAGCAGGGTGTCTTGTTAGAAGCCACAAAAAAAAAAAAAAAAAAAACACGGTGGGCTGTGCCCGGGGATGAGTGCACATTCCACCAGGTCTGAGTCATGGCAGCAGGGCAGACTCCACAAAGCCCTGCCCTGGGCTTCCTCGGGACCTTGCAAGTAACCGGTACCCAGAAGGACAGAAGGACTCCCAAGGGGGATGGTGGGTCCCTGTCACATAGCTGATTGTGGCTGCTTGTCTCCGATTCATACAGCTTGAGAGCTGGCTCTGTATTGGATCAAGGGTAGTGGGCCCGATCAGCTGGGAACCTGGGAGGCAGACAGAAATGTTCTGGACAGAAGGCCCCAAACTCAAAGGTTTATTTGTTGAGGATATTTGTCCGTACCACTAAGTAAACGAATGAGACCTGCTGGGGACCCATCTGGCTCATGTCCAATGACTAACAGTTTTCTCTGGTAGCTTCTGTGGCCAAATTTGAAGGATTTTTTTTAACCTGCTCTGGGTAGGCCATTGGGTGCTGAATCACCAAATTCCCTCTCTACCTTTTCTCTTCTTCCTGAAACAGACTTTTTCCTTCTTTCCGATCAACAAAGACAAGACTCAAAACCCTCGCTGAGCGTCCTCACACCTTTGCTGTCTTTTCTGGAAGCCCCCTTCCCCAGGAAGGGATGGGAAGCCCCAGCCACCCCAACATGCACACACCCACCTGCTGATGTGCTCAGTCCAGTCTACCGCAATTCCCTCTCAGGCCTCTTGTGGCCCAGCCCAGTGACCAGGATGGAACTGGAAGCAAGGCTGGGACCTTGAGCCTAGGGGACACAATTCTCTAAGGCCACTACGTTCTGGGATGGGATGAGGGTGTTGATCGTCAAAGTCAAGTGCAAACTTGACTTTGGGGAAGGGGAATTGCATCCAATTCCAACCTGATAGCAGGTTGGGATCAGGTCTTGGAAGACAGAGATCTCCACCAATATAAACACCAGCATGGCCACCTTGTGGCCTGGGGATGCGGGTGACAGCCTCTTGGGAGGCTGAGGTCATTTGGGAGATACAGTTCATCTCAGATATTTATGGATCACTGAAAGGCTGAATTGAATAAAGACTTGATGGATGGCCAGCGCCACGGCTCACTAGGCTAATCCTCTACCTACGGCACTGGCACACCGGTTCTAGTCCCGGTCGGGGCGCCAGATTCTGTCCCGGTTGCCCCTCTTCCAGGCCAGCTCTCTGCTGTGGTAAGGGAGTGCAGTGGAGGATGGCCCAAGTGCTTGGGCCCTGCACCCATGGGAGACCAGGAGAAGCACCTGGCTCCTGGCTTCGGATCAACGCGATGCACCGGCTGCAGCATGCCAGCCATGGCGGCCATTGGAGGGTGAACCAACAGCAAAAGGAAGACCTTTCTCTCTGTCTCTCTTTCTCACTGTCCACTCTGCCTGTCAAAAAAAAATTTAAAAAAAAGACTTGATGGAGACGGGTCCAGTTGCTCAGAAAGGACATTCAAACTATGAGCGTTGAACTCAACGTTCTCTTCCCAACAAAAGTTCAGCCAGCACTCATTTTGCGTTGGACACTACACCAAGGATACAGAAGTGGACAAGAATGGTGCAATCCACGACCTCAAGGAGTTAACAATCTACTGAGGGAGACTGCCCAACAGTTACAAACACCTGGAGTGATGCAGGAGCTCAGTCAGGACCTGGGGGACCAGGACGCGACTCCCACATGAAGCAATGCCTGACCTCAGAACCGGAAGGTAGGCGCAGGAAGTGAGGTTCTGCAGCAGAGCCCTAGACAGAGAAAGAAACATTTCCTTGGAGCAAAATGAACGTGATACAGTATGGCCCAGGCAGGGCCCACTCATCTCTGGTCCCCAGGGAGGAGTTGCCAAACCTAAATGTTGGTTGAACTAAAATAAGTTAAAGGAAATGCAAGAAGGTGGCTGCACCCTACAGGTGCAGAGCAGGACGGGGCTAGAAAGAAGAGCCCTTTTGCTCCAATATTAAGATCTTGTCCATCCTGAAGTAGCTACTGCCACACACAAGCACAGACACACCCACCCACTCCTACGTCAGTCACACAAGTCCTGACTTCCACCTGAGCTCGTTCTCGCCAGGCCTGGAGTGGGTGCCCATCCATGCCAAGTCAGGTCTGGGCCTACTGATTGGGTTGGTCCCAAGTCCAGGCCAGTTCTTCTAGTAGGCAAGGCCTATGCTCTGCCCCACTCCAACTGCACCACCTTAGCTGTGGTCTCTCTGCCATTTTTTTTTTAAGATTTACTTATTCACTTGAAAATCAGAGTTACAGAAAAAGAGAGAGAGGGAGATCTTCCATCCACTGGATCACTCCCCTAATGGCCACAACAGCAAGGGCCAGCCCAGGCCAAAGCCAGGAGCCAGGAGCTTCATGCAGGTCTCCCACATGGGTGGCAGGGGTCCAGGTACTTGAGCTATCTTCCACTGCTTTTCCCAGGCACATTAGCAGGAAGCTGGATCAGAAGTGGAGCAGCCAGGATTCAAACTGGTGCCCATGTGGGATGCCAGCATCACAGGCAGTGGCTTTACTTACTACTCCACAATGCCAGCCCCCTTTCTCCCTTTGTTTGTCTTAGTCATCTACTCCAGGTATGTGGGACCTCAGGGTGGCCTTGAGGATTCCCAAGAAGTCACAGGAGGAAATAGCATCTCCTAGAGTAGCCCCAGCTTCTCCCTTCTCCCAACCCTGGAGTCCAGAAGTCAATGCAGAAAGAACCAATGCCCTGTTTGATAGAACATGTGTATCTGATTAAAACCTTGCAATGACTCTTAAAAGTGTGATTACTGGGTCAAAAGTATGAAAAAAACACAAGGCTTTTCACAGATATTGCCACATTACTCTCTAAAAAACTCAGATTTTACAGAAGTGTATAAGATACTGTCATCAACAGAGTACTCTCTCTGAGACACAGAAAATAATGGTTTTGTTGAAATTCACAATTATTTGATTCTGGGAAGCGCTGAACATTTTTCCACATGATTTTGATCTATTTATAATTTTCTTTCTGTAAACTTCCCATTCATATCACTTGCCCATTTTTCCTTTCTACTGATTTCTAATAAAAGGATGAATCTTTTGCATCAAAAATATTAACCAATTACCACATATGATCACCATCTTTTGCATTTTAAAATCTATCTTTTATATTTATTACTTTTTAGAAGTGGAGACCTGGGGCCGACGCTGTGGCAAAGTGGGTGGATCCTCCCCCTGCAGTGCTGGACGCCTGCTCAATTCCCAGCTGCTCCTTTCCCAATCCAGCTCCCTCCTAATGTGCCTGGGAAGGCAACAGAAGATGGCCCAAGTGGGAGACCCAGAAGAAGCTCCTGGCTCCTGGTTTCGGCTTGGCCCAGCCCAACCTATGCAGCCATCTGGGAAGTGGGCCAGGGATGGAGGATCTCTCTCTCTCTCTCTCTCTCTCTCTCTCTCTTTCTCTCTCTCACTCACTCTTTGTGTGTGTGTGTGTGTGTGTGTGTGTAACTGCTTTTTGGATAGATAAGTAAATCCTTGGAGGAAAAGGAAAGTTAATTAATTAATTAATTTTTAAAAGTAGAGGCCTTTTGCTGCCTTATATAATCACATCTGTCAGGTTTTTTTTTTTTATTCATTTTCTGTGTTTCAGGTCACATTTAGAAAAGTCTTCCCTTCCTTCCCCCTGAATATAAACCGTTTCCCTAAGTATTCTTCAACCACAGTAACATATATATTTTATCCTAATCCATCTGAAAATTAGTGTAACTGAAGGCGAGAAGTAGGGTTCTCTTTTTTTGTCCAGATCCATTACTTGTCCCGAATCCATTTAATGAACCATCCCAACTTCCCTGCCCGGCATAAAATGCCCTCCATCACATACCGGTTCTGAAATATTTGGCCCCACTGATTTGTCCACGTATTCCACTGCCAACGATGTTCTGTTTAATTCTTAATTTGAATGCATAAGGGATATGAATGGGAAGTTTACCAAAAAAGGAAATTATAAATAGATCAAAATCATGTGGGGAAAAAATATTCAACTCTTTCCAGAATCAAATAAATGTGAATTAAAGCGAGAGACTATTTTCCGCTTCTCAGAGCGAGAGCGCTCAGGGTTGCTGATGGTATCTTAGGCACTTTTGGAAAACTCGGTTTCCTGGAGAGCGCTGTGCTCTCCATGTGACACGGTCTCCTTGCAGGCAGCGCCTCCTCGCTGTGCCCTCTGCCAGTCCTGAGGTGGGACACAGCCTTCCATCCCATCACGAAAGAGCAAAGTTGCCCACAGCGACACTCAGTGCTGCTGCTTTCACTGAGGATCCGTGAGAGAGGAAGGCGATGGCCCACCAATGCCACGGAGCAGAAATGTTCAACGGGCTCTTCTGCTCCGCAAGTCCTGGGCCTACAGCCACGTCTTCCTCCCCAACCCCGACTCTTATGCCATACAACCTCTTAAGTCTCCTTCATGATCCTAAGAATTCACCTCCAGTTGTCAACTTGCACAATCATTCAACAAAGCAGAATTCTTCCCATTAGTTGAATCTTTCCTTCTTATAATTCATCAATTGTCACTTCAGCATCCCCAGGGGAAATGGATCGATATCTCTCTCTCTCTCTCTCTCTCTCTCACACACACACACACACACGCACGCACACACACTCCCAGTGCAATCAACTTACAAAACATGCACCCAGAACCACATGCACTGTGGTGTAGTGGGTTAAGACACTGCTTACAGCACCAGCATCCCATATGGGCATCAGTTTGAGTCCCAGCTGCTCCACTTCCAATCCAGCTCCCTGCTAATGCACCTGGGAGAGCAGAAGATAGTTCAGGTGCTTGGGCCTCTGCATCCACAAGGGAGACCTGGAAGAAGCTCCTGGCTCCTGACTTTGGGTTGACCCAGCTCTAGCTATTTTGGCCATTTGGGAAGTGAACCAGCAGATGGAAGATTCTCTCTCTCTCTCTCTCTCTCTCTCTCTCTCTGTAACTGCCTTTCAAATAAATAAAATCAATCGAAAAAAGAAAGAAGGAACACCAGGGACTGCATTCCCTTGGACTTCTTTGGAAAAAAAGACAAAGATATTCCAAGTTGATTTCTTTATTTTAATATTTTATTTATTTATTTGAGAGGTAGAGTTACAGACAGTGAGAGGGAGAGACAGAGAGAAAGGTCTTCCTTCTGTTGGTTCACTCCCCAAATGGCTGCAATGGCCGGAGATGAGCTGAGCTGATCTGAAGCCAGGAGCCAGGAGCTTCCTCCAGGTCTCCCACGAGGGTACAGGGGCCCAAGCACTTGAGCCATCCTCCACTGCTCTTCCAGGCCATGGCAGAGAGCTGGATCAGAAGAGAAGTAGCCAGGACTAGAACCAGCGCCCATATGGGATCCAGCGCCGCAGGCAGAGGATTAACCTACTGCACCACAGCGCTGGCCCCCAAGTTGATTTCTTAAATCTGGTTCATATTATCTACAAGAGACCCATCTAACATTTTAATATATTAAATGTAGAGAGATGCAAAAAAGGTATCTGAAGCAAATATTAACTAGAAAAAAATAAGTCGATATACTAATAGGAGACAAAATAGACCTTAAGACCAAAAGAGTGCAATGGTTAAGAGGCTTACTGGCTGGGGCCAGAGCTGTGGCGTAATGGGCTAGGCCTCTGCCTGCCGCACCAGCATCCCTTATGGGCACCAGTTCATGCCCTAGCTGCTCCTCTTCTGATCCAGCTCTTTGCTATGGCCTGGGAAAGTAGTGGAAGATGGTTCAAGTGCTTGGGCCCCCACACCCATGTGGGAGAACCGGAAGAAGCTCCTGGTTCCTGGCTTCAGATCAGTCCAGCTCTGGCCATTGCGGCCATCTGGAGAGAGAACCAGCTGATGTAAGACTTTTCTCTCTCTCTCTGCCTCTGCCTCTCTATAACTCTGCCTTTCCAATAAATAAACAAATCTTTTTAATAAAATACTGTAAGATGACATAAACATTAAAAATGATAACTTGAGTGATTTAATAATTTTTTTTGACAGGCAGAGTGGACAGTGAGAGAGAGAGACAGAGAGAAAGGTCTTCCTTTTGCCGTTGGTTCACCCTCCAATGGCCGCCTGATCCAATGGCAGGAGCCAGGTGCTTCTCCTGGTCTCCCATGGGGTGCAGGGCCCAAGCACTTGGGCCATCCTCCACTGCACTCCCTGGCCACAGCAGAGAGCTGGCCTGGAAGAGGAGCAACCAGGACAGAATCTGGTGCCCTGACCGGGACTAGAATCCGGTGTGCTGGCGCCGCAAGGCGGAGGATTAGCCTAGTGAGCTGCGGCACCGGCCTGAGTGATTTAATATTAAAAAAAAATCTTGCCTTAAAGGAAACACCAGCCCCAGAAAAAAGGTGAGCTTTACCACAATTTTAATAAATAAATACCACAGTCTTATAGAAATTCTTCTCCAGGGCCAGTCTTACAGAAATTCTCCTCCAGGGCCGGCACCACGGCTCACTAGGCTAATCCTCTGCCTGTGGCACCGGCACCCCAGGTTCTAGTCCCGGTCGGGGCACTGGATTCTGTCCTGGTTGCTCCTCTTCCAGTCCAGCTCTCTGCTGTGGCCCGGGAAGGCAGTGGAGGATGGCCCAAGTATTTGGGCCCTGCACCCGCATGGGAGACCAGGAGGAAGCACCTGGCTCCTGGCTTCGGATCAGCACAGTGCGCCGGCCATAGCGGCCACTTGAGGGGTGAACCAACAGAAAAAGGAAGACCTTTCTCTCTGTCTCTGTCTCTGTCTCTCTCTCTCTCTCACTGTCTAACTCTGCCTGTCAAAAATAAATAAATAAATAGAAATTCTCCTCCAAAAAAAATCAAAAGAGGGAATCATCTCCAGTTCACTCTATGAGGCCAGTATCCCATTGATATTGAAACCAAAGAAAGATAATTACGGAAGAAAATTACAGATCAATATCACTCATAGATTCACATACAAAAACCCTAGAAAAGCTATTAGAATAAATGAATTCAGGGCCAGCTTCTGGTTTGACTTGGCCCAGCCCTGGCTGTTTAGTGAACCTGTGGATAAAAGATCTCTCCTCTACCTCCATATCTATTTATCTCCCTATCTGTACTATTCAAGTAGATGAAAATAAAAATAGGAATCAGCATTGTGGCATAACAGGTTAAACCGCCAGCTGCAATGCCGGCATCCCATATGGGTGCCAGTTCAAGTCCTGGCTGCTCCACTTCTGATCCAGCTCCCTGCTAAAGACCTGGGAAAGTAGTGGAAGATGGCCCAGGTGCTTGGGCTCCTGCACCCATGTGGGAGATCTGGAATAAGCTCCAAGCTCCTGGCTTTGACCTGGCCCAGCCCCATTTGAAGAGTGAACCAACAAATGGAAGATCAATCTCTCTCTCTCTCTCTCTTTCTGCCTCTCCCTCTCTGTAACTCTGCCTTTCAAATAAATAAATAAATAAATAAATCTTTTTTAATGTCAATTATTACACAGATTTTTATATAAGTTCAGTGCAATTCTGATCAAAAACCCTAATGCTTACTTTAAGGAACTGGCTAAACAAATTCTAAATTTTATATAAAAATGCTTAGAGCTAGCGTTGTGGTACAGTGGGCTAAGTTGCTCTTTTCTTTTTTAAAAAAAATTATTATTTTATTTATTTGAAAGACAGAGTTACAGAGAGAGGTAGAGCCAGAGAGAGAGAGAGGTTTTTCATTTTGCTGGTTCACTCCCCAGATGGCCGCAACAGCAAGAGTTGAGCTGATCCAAAGCCAGGAGCCAGGAACTTCTTCTGGGTCTCCCACATGGGTGCAGAGGCCCAAGCACTTGGACCATCTTCCACTGCCTTCCCAGGCCATAGCAGAGAGCTGGATCGGAAGAGGAGCAGCTAGGACTCGAACCAGAGCCCATATGGGATGCCAGCGCCGCAGGCTGGGGCTCTAACCCACTGTGCCACAGCACCGGCCCCTAAGTTGCTGTTTTCAACATCAGCAACCATATTGGAGCGCATGTTTGAGTCTCATCTGCTTCGCTTCTGATCCATTTCTGCTAATGCTCCTGGGAAAGCAGTGGAAGATGACCCAAGAGCTTGGGCCCTACCACTCATGTAGTGCTGCTGTTGATTTCTCAACAATGTTGCAGTGGATTCGTTTCTGAGAGGAGCAGCGTGGTGGGGGCAAGAGGCGCGGAGTCACCACACAGACCCCGGGAGTCGGGTGAAAGCAGGCTTGAGGCGAGCAGCCCGCAGACTCGTTTATTACAGTTGGAACAACATCTTATATAGCCAAGAGCAGCCAATCTGGTCAAGGGGCGGTCTACGCCCCAACCAATCCCAGCCTGCTGCCAGGCAGGCTCCGTTGCCAGGTGGGTTTCAAAGCCAATCCTGAGTAACTGACACTCGCTTGCCAGTGGCCACCTTGGCATGGCCTTCTCATTCCACCACAATGTAGGAGACCCAGTGAAGTTCCAAGCTCCTGGCTTCCACCTGGCTGTGACAGACATTTGAGAAGTAAACCAGTAGATGAAAGATTCTCTCTCTCTCTCTTTATCTTTCTCCCCCTTTCTCTGCCACTCTGCCTTTCAAATAAACAATACACCTTTTTTTATAAAAAAGTGTTAAGGGGCCAGCATTGTGGCGTAGCAGGTAAAGCCACCGTCTGCAGCACCAGCATCCCATATGGGTGCTGGTTTGAGTCCCAGCTGCTCCACTTCTGATCCAGCTCTCTGCTATGGTGTGGGAAATCAGTGGAAGATGGCCCAAGTCCTTGGGCCCCTGCACCACCATGGGAGACCCAAAAGAAGCTCCTGGCTCCTTGCTTCAGATCGGTGTAGCTCCTGCCATTGCAGCCATCTGGGGAGAGAACCAGTGGATGGAAGACCTTTGTTTCTCTCTGCCTCTGCCTCTCTGTAACTCTGCCTTTCAAATAAATAAATCTTTAAAAACAAAAAAAGTATTAAAAGCCAAGTACAACAAGATACTCTTTTTTGGAAAAAAAGTATGAAAAAGCTAAAATTTGCTATACTAGAAATCAATACATATTATAAACTATTATTATAAAACTGTAGTAATAAGACAGTGGAGAAAAAATATATCAGTGGAGAGAAGTACAAGCCCAGAAACAGACCCAGACACAAAAGAAACTTGGCAAGAGACAGAAGAGGCGTCCAAGTTCATGGCCCATTCAGTAAGTAGTGCCAGGTACCCACCCACATGGGAAACAAATAATAAATAATAATAAACAATCCATATTTCATCTTGAACAAAAATTGATTCCTGTCGAAGAGGGAAGAATTCTTAAGAACAAAGGGGAGGAGCCAGCACTCTGGCATAGCGGGTAAAACCGCTGCCTGCGTGCCAGCACCCCATATAGGCACCAGTTTGAGTCCCAGCTGCTCCACTTCCAATTCAGCTCTCTGCTGTGGCCTGGGAAAGCAGTGGAAGATGTCCCAAGTCCTTGGGCCCCTACACTCCTGTGGGAGACCCATAAGAAGCTCCTGACTCCTGGCTTCAGATTGGCACAGCTCCTGCCATTGCGACCAACTGGGGAATGAACCAGTGGATGGAAGATATCTCTATCTTCTCTCTCTCTCTCTCTCTCTGTGTGTGTGTGTGTAACTCTGACTTTCAAATAAATAAATCTTAAAAACAACAGAGGGGTGGGGCCAGCGCTGTGGCATAGTGGGTTAAAGCCCTGGCCCAAAGCACCGGCATCCCATATGGGCACTGGTTCAGGACCTGGCTGCTCTCTGCCATGGCCTGGGAAAGCAGTAGAAGATGGCCCAAGTCCTTGGGCCCCTGCACCCACGTGGGAGACCAGGAAGAAGCTCCTGGCTCCTGCCTTCGGATCGGCACAGCTCCAGCTGTTGCACCCAACTGGTGAGTGAACCACCAGATGGAAGACCTCTCTCTCTCTCTGCCTCTCCTCTCTCTGTGTAACTCTTTCAAATAAATAAATAAATCTTAAAAAAAAAAAAAGAAAAGAAAAAGAAATAAAGAGGGGGCGGCACTGTGGCACAGCAGATAAAGCCGCCACCGCCTGCAGTGCCGCCACACCATACAGGCACCAGCTGCTCCACTTCTGGTCCAGCTCTCTGCTATGGTGTGGGAAAGCAGTAGAAGACGATCCAAGTCCTTGCGCCCCTGCACCCATGTGGGAGACCCAGAAGAAGCTCCTGGCTCCTGGTTTCAGATTGGAGCAGCTCCGGCTGTTGCAGCCAATGGGGGAGTAGACAAGCGAATAGAGGACCTCTCTCCCTCTGTGCCTCTCCTTCTCTGTGTGTGTAACTCTGACTTAATAAATCTTTAAGAAAAATAGAAAAAATAAATAAAGGCCCAGCTCTGTGGCGTAGCAGGTAAAGCTGTCGCCTGCAGTGTCGGCATCCCATATGGGAGCCAGTTCAAGTCCCAGCTGCTCCATTTCTGATCCAGCTCTCTGCTATGGTGTGGGAAAGCAGTAGAAGATGGCCCAAGTCCTTGGGCCCCTGCACCTGCATGGGAGACCCAGAGGAGGATCCTAGCTCCTGGCTTCGGATAGGCTCAGCTCTGGCCTTTGCAACCATTTGGGGAGTGAGCCAGTGGATGAAAGATTTCTCTCTCTCTCTCTTTCTCTCTGCCTCTACCTCTCTGTAACTCTGCCTTTCAAATAAATAAATAAAAATATTTTTAAAAAATGGTATCAAGAATTCTAACTGGATATCAGATAGAAATAAAAGGACTTCTGTTTGCATTAGAATAGCAAAATCATATGGAAATAACTCCAAAACAGCATCAAGTATACTAAAGTATCCTTGAATGCACCAAAGAACTGGAAAGATAGTAAGGAAAGGCAAAGCAAATCATTCGAGGTTAAACAGAAACCCAGAGAGATGAGCAGAAAAAACCCAAGCATAAGCAAGCACGACACACAATATACAAATATTCATGCATTTTCCTCAACTTCAGAGTCAAGTGTACAAAACAGCAGTGGGGGGGTGGGGAGCCGGCCAACACCACTCTACTAGGAGGGAAAAATAAATAGGGAAATTAAGAGTTGAGAGAGAAGAGTTTAAAATGTCTTTATTCATAGCATTTGTGTGTGTACTTGTTTAACTTGTGGATGAAGATTTATAAAGATGCAAAAACTAAAACCTCTTTTACAACCCAGAACTCACTGTTTAGTATGAATTTTGAAACATATAAGAAGGGATATTGTGATAAAAATAAAATAAAAAAACAAAATGTCACTACTCAGAAGGAATAGGATCGTTTACTTAGATAAACCAACAAAATCAATAAATAACTAAAACTAATAAGAGAGTTCAGCAAGGATGCTGGATACAAAATCAAATTATCAAAATATCAATAGCAATAACTTAAAAGCAATAATCTAGAAAATGTAGTTTTAAAAATAGGATACTACTTGGGGCTGGCGCTGTGGCGCAGTGGGTTAAAGCCCTAGCCTGAAGTGCCGGCATCCCATATAGGCGCCGGTTCTAGTTCCGGCTGCTCCACTTCTGATCCAGCTCTCTGCTATGGCCTGGGAAAGCAGTAGAAGATGGCCCAAGTCCTTGGGCCCCTGCACCCATGTGGGAGACCCAGAAGAAGCTCCTGGCTCCTGGCTTCGGATTGGCGCAGCTCCTGGATCCTGTTCTTAGAAGCGGGCTGAGCCCCCTGAGGTCCTCTCTGAGACTTCTGGCTCTAGGAACCGGTGAGAGTGGTTTGGGACACAAACTGGGGCAATGGAGCACAAACACCTGAAAGGATCCCTAGCTCTACTCCTAAACCCTATTTATTCTTCTCCCACACAGAGACGAGGACTGAGGCAACCAGAGCAACAGACGGTCCCACACCAGGCCTCCTGAGGAGTGGAAAGGCAGAGGTGGAAGGAGGCCCTGCACCCCCCTGCACAGCCCCACCCAGAGGAGAAAGGGGGGACTGGCGACCAGGGGAGGGCAGGAGGTACCTCTCCTGGCCCTGTGGTCTCACTGAAACAATTCCTCTTGGCCAATCCTCCCCTTGACCCAGACCACTTCATTAAAACCAACTATGCATAGAACTTGAAGTCCTAGCCAGAGCAATCAAGCAAAGAAAGAAAAAAGGGCATTCAAACTGGAAAGGAGTAAGTCAACTACCCCTGTTTCAAAATGACATGACCTTATACTAGAAAAAATCTGAAGACTCTGCCAGAAAACTCTTAGAACTGATAACTGAATTTACCAAAATTCCAGGGTTCAAGATCAACCTACAAAAACCAGTAGCATTTATAGACAGCAGTAATAAACTATATGAGAAAGAAAGCAATCCCATTTACAGTAGCTTTTTTTTTTTTTTTTTTTTTTTTTTTTTTTTTTTGACAGGCAGAGTGGATAGTGAGAGAGAGAGACAGAGAGAAAGGTCTTCCTTTTGCCGTTGGTTCACCCTCCAATGGCTGCCACGGCTGGCGTGCTGCGGCTGGCGCACCGCACTGATCCAAAGCCAGGAGCCAGGAACTTCTCCTGGTCTCCCCTGGAGTGCAGGGCCCAAGCACTTGGGCCATCCTCCACTGCACTCCCAGGCCACAGCAGAGAGCTGGCCTGGAAGAGGGACAACTGGGAAAGAATCCGGGCGCCCCAACCGGACTAGAACCCGGTGTGCCGGCGCCTCTAGGTGGAGGATTAGCCTATTGAGCCGCGGCGCCGGCCTACAGTAGCTATTTAAAAACCAAAATACCTAGAAAGAAATTCAACAAAGGAGATAAAAGAAGTCTACAATGAAAAACTTTAAACTTTGTAAGGAAATTGAATTGGACACTAAAAAATGGAAAGACAGGGGCTAGCATGGCACAGCAGGTTAAGCTCCTGCTTGCCAGACCAGCATCCCATATCAGAGGACCAGTTCAAGTCCTGGCTGCTCTGCTTCCAATCCACCTTCCTGCTAATGTGCCTGGCAAGGCAATGGGAAATGGCCCAAGTACTGGGGTCCCTGCCACCCAACTGGGAGACCTGGATGGTGTTCTTGGCTCCTGAAGTTGGCCTGGCCCAGACCTGGATGTTATGGCCATTAGGGAAGTGAACCAGTGGATGGAAACAAGGGAATATCAATATCTCTCTTTCTCTCTCTCTCTCTCTCTCTCTCGCCATCACCTACTTTGTTCTGCCTATTTGAATAAATACTTTTTTTAATGGACACATGCCATTGTGCCATGTTCATGGATTAGGAGAATTAATATTGCTTAAAATTTCCATACTACTCAAAACAATCTACAGATTCAATGAAATCCCTATCAAAATACCAATGACTTTCTTCACAGAAATAGAAAAAGCATTCCTAAAATTTCCATGGAACTACAAAAGACCTCAAATAGCTAAAGCAATCATCAGCAAAAAGACTAATGCTGGAGACATCACAATACCTGACTTCTAAACATACTACAAAGCTGTAGTAACCAAAATATCATGATTCTGGCATAAAACCAGATACACAGAACCATAGAACAGAATAGAGAATTCAGAAATAAATCCATATATCAATTTATGACAAACACTAAGAACATACATTGGAGAAAGGCAGCCTCTTCAATAAATGGTGCTGAACAGATTCTTCAAGAAGTACAACTGTGTATCCATATACAGAAGAGTAAAACTAGACCTCTATCCCTCATGATATACAAAACCAAATACTTAAATGTAAGACTTGAAACTATGAAAGTAGTGGAGGCCGGCGCCGCGGCTCACTAGGCTAATCCTCTGCCTTGCGGCGCCAGCACACCGGGTTCTAGTCCCAGTCGGGGCGCCGGATTCTGTCCCGGTTGCCCCTCTTCCAGGCCAGCTCTCTGCTGTGGCCAGGGAGTGCAGTGGAGGATGGCCCGAGTCCTTGGGCCCTGCACCCCCTGGGAGACCAGGAGAAGCACCTGGCTCCTGCCTTCAGATCAGCGCGGTGCACCGGCCACAGCAGCCATTGGAGGGTGAACCAACAGCAAAGGAAGACCTTTCTCTCTGTCTCTCTCTCTCTCACTGTCCACTCTGCCTGTCAAAAAAAAAAAAAAGAAAGAAAGAAAGTAGTGGAATAAAACATAGGAAAACTCCCCAGGACATTAGTCTGGGCAAAGGTTTTTTTTGTATAAACACCAAAAAATACAGAAAACAAGCAAACATTGACAAATGGAACCACATCAAATTAAAAAGCGTATGCATAACAAAGGAAACCATCAGCAGAGTGAAGAGACAACCTACAAATCAGAGAAATTAAAGATTTATTTTTTACTTGAAAGGCAGTTATAGAGAGAGAAGAGACACAGAGAGAGATATCTACCATCTGCTTGTTCACTTGCCAAATTGCCTCAACAGCCCGGCTGGGCCAGACCAGAGCCAAGAGCCAGGAGTTTCATCCAGGTCTCCTATGTGAGTGGGGGGGCCCAAGCACTTGGGGCATCCTCCACTGCTTTCCCAAGTGCATTAGCAGGAAGCTGGATCAGAAGTAGAGCAGCCGAGACAGGAACTGGCACCCATTTGGGATGTTGGCATCACAGGTGGCAGCTTAACCTGCTATGCCAGCCCCAACAAGATATTTTTAAACTACTCATCTGACAAAGGATTAATATGCATACTAATAAGGAACTCAAACAACTCAGCAGCAAATGATATAAGTAGATGTTTCTCAACAGAAAAACACAGAAATGGCCAACAAGTATATGAAAAGCCGCCTAACACCACTAGGCATCAGGAAAATGGAAATCGGGAAAACCACAATGAGATATCTTCTCACCTCAGTTAGAATGGCTATTACCAAAAAGACAAAAATTGAATGCTGATAGGAATGCAGAGAAAGAGGAATCCCACGTACATTCCAACACAATTCACAACTGTCACAATATGGAATCTACCTAGGTGTCCATCAACTGATGGATGGATGAAGAAACATGATATATACACACGATGAAATAAGAGTCAGCATGTACAGCTTCTCCCATTTTGGCCCTATTGGTTCACACACAGTGACCACTCCACATTACCCAACACTCAGTTCAAAAGGTCATGCAGTGATAATCTGTGTAGAAAATCCAATGAGGGGGCCAGCGCCGTGGCATAGCGGGTAAAGCCACTGCCTACAGTGCCTGCATCCCATTTGGGCACTGATTCAAGTTCCAGCTACTCCACTTCCAATCCAGCTCTCTGTTATAGCCTGGGAAAGCAGTAGAAGATGGCCCAAGTCCTTGGGCCCCTGCACCCATGTCAGAGACCCGGAAGAAGCTCCTGGCTGCTGGCTTTGGATCGCCCCAGCTCCACGTTCTAGCACGGCATGTTCCAGAACTGTAAGGCCAGCGAGGCTGGTGTAGAGTAGTAGACACAAGGGTAGGCAGTGAGGCCAAGGAGGAAGCAGAGGCTGCTTTTCAGTGCCCTTGAGGTCCTTATGAGGGCTCAAGCTTTATGCAGAAAGTTGGGAAGTCTTCAGCACACCACACAGGGGAGGGACATGACCTACATCAAAAGGCATCTTCTGAATGCTGCAGTGAGAACAGACCGTACCTGCGTCTGAGCAGAAGCAAGGAGGCAAGAGTCAGACTTCTGGCTCAATAGTTAAGTTGCCCACTTGGGATGCCTGTATCCCATACTGGAGCTCAACTCCACTTCTGATTCCAGTTCCTGCTGATGAGCATCCTGGGAGGCAGCCAGTGATGGCTCAAGTACCTGAACTGCTGCCACTCACGTGGGAATCCTGGCCCCAGCCTGACCCAACCCTGGGTGTTGCAGGCATCTGGGAGTGAATTAGCAGATGAAGATCTGTCTCTGCCTCATCTCTGTCTCGTCTCTGTCTCTCTATATCTCTTTCAAATAAAATTAAAAAAAAAAAAAAGCAGCAGCAGCAGCAGCAGCAAGGAGGCAAGTGTGGAAGCAGTAATCCAGGTGAAAGACGACACTGGCCAAGATCATAGTGGCTGGCTTCTGCATATATTTTAGGAAGATAGAGGGGTGGGTGTTGTGGCACAGTGGGTTAAGTTCCCACCTGGGATGCCCGCATCCCATACAGAAGAGCCAGAGATGGAGTCCTACCTCCACTTCCAACCCAGCTTCCTGCTAATGTGCCCAAGAAGGCAGCAGAAGATGGCCCAAGTTCTTGGGTGCTCAGGACCCATGTGGGAGATCTGATTGGAGTCTGGGGTTCCTGGCTTCCACTTGGCCTGGCTCCAGCTTTACAATCATTTATGAACCAGTAGATGGAAGATAACTCTCCCTCTCTCTCCCTGCGCCCGTCCCCGTCACTCTGCCTGCCTTTCAATTGCATAAGTAAAACTATTTTAGAAAAGGAAGAAACAAAACGCTTTGGGAAATGAGAGGAGAGAAAATCAAGTCAAAGGGGTCGCCAAGGTTTTGGCCTGAGCTGCTAGAAGAACAGGATTGCTATCTACTGAGACGAACAAGGTTGCAGATAGAGCAAGTCTGGGGCTTGGGATGAGTCACTTCTCAGATGATTCTGGTCGTCCACATGGAGCTGGCAGGCTGCAGTACCGACAGTGACGGCGATCAGCAAGGCTGCAGCCAGAGCTCAGGCCGAACCGGGCACTCTTGCAGAACTTCACGCGTCTGAACTCACTGAGTCTCACAACAGCCCTATGAGGTAACTAGCACCCCATTTTACAGACGAGGAATTACTGGACCTGGGAGTCCGGTGTTCAGAAGAAAGCCTGCGCTGGAGACGTATGTTTAGGAGTGATCCGTGGGCGGGTGGCCTACGTTCACGGGGGGAGTGGGTGTGAGGGTCCAAAGATGGGGCCCAGACACCGCAAAGTTTAGAGAGTGAGAAAATGGGGAGCAGCAGCAAAGGAGAATGAGAACAACAGCCAAGAGCGGGCGTCCCCAGAAGCTAAGAACAGGAAGTGATCTCTAGAAGGAGGAAACCACAGGGGAGATCACAATTCAAGGAGACAGCTTTGGGTTGGACGGCCATCAGCCACGGACAAGTCACAGGGCCTCAGCTTCCCCATCTATAAAGTGCTTGGGTCGAGATTCCCCAGCTCGGACACCCTGTGGCTGGCCCTTAAACCACAGCCGCAATCCAGGACAATCTGCTCTGGCCAGGCTGACCACCCTCATCCCCCTCCCCCATCCTCCCCTATCCCTGCCCCTCCCTGCAGCCCCCACCTTCTACCACATACCTCACAGGAATGTTCTGGTTATAATCTGCATTTTTGCCTCCCAGGGGTTCCCTAGCCTTGGGCCAGGTTGGGGTGGAGGGTGCAGTGTTACTGTAAATACTTGTCCTTACCCCCTGGGGTTCACCCCTCACCCTGCCAGTCTGCTCTCCTCTATCCCAGGTCCCTGGCTCAGGCCCAGAAACCAAGTAGGTTACAGCTGCAGCTACAAAGCGGAAAGGGGCTGCCTATTAACCCTCAAGGAGCCAGAACCCCAGAAACTGCTTTGGAGAAGAAGGCTGGGAGGGATTGGAGCTCTGGGTTAAGATATAGGAGTTGGGGGCCAGCGCCGCGGCTCACTAGGCTAATCCTCCGCCTTGCGACGCCAGCACACCAGGTTCTAGTCCCGGTCGGGGCACCGGATTCTGTCCCGGTTGCCCCCTTCCAGGCCAGCTCTCTGCTGTGGCCCGGGAAGGCAGTGGAGGATGGCCCAAGTGCTTGGGCCCTGCACCCCATGGGAGACCAGGAGAAGTACCTGGCTCCTACCATTGGATCAGCACGATGCGCCGGCCGCGGCGGCCATTGGAGGGTGAACCAACGGCAAAGGAAGAACTTTCTCTCTGTCTCTCTCTCTCACTGTCCACTCTGCCTGTCAAAAAATAAAAAATAAAAAGATATAGGAGTCAGGACATGGGAGCCAAGAGGCTTGGCTGGTGCTCTGGTGTGGAGGGCTGACGAGTAAGGTCGGCTCACTGGAGGGCTGGGGGCTTCACAATGACCCCTGCCAGGAGAGCCGAGTCACGGCCTCAGAGGTCCTCGGGAACCAGAAAGGATCAGGAAAGGGGTAGCCAGACCAAAGTTTGAGCCTTGCAGGGGGGCTGAGCCAAGGAGATCACAGGAAGCCAGGTACAAGGAAGGGCGCCCTAACGAATGTAGAGTAGGGGACCCGGGAGTCCACAGTGTCCGGGAAGGCCGGGGCCAGACAAAGGCGGAGCTGGAGAATAAACCAGTCCAGAGTGACCCAAGCATGCTCCTCGGATGCCAGACCTCTGAGATGCTCCACATAAGAAGACCCTGTCATGAAATCAGTTTGGGAAATAGTGCACCTTCTCCCTGCCTCTCAGAGACTCCCACTGCAGGCCTGCCACAGAAAAGCTGTGATAGAGTGCTTGGTCTAGTGGTTAAGATGCCCACATTCCTTACCAGAGCACCTGAGTTCAAGTCCCAGCTCGTCTCCTGATTCCAGCTCCCCACTACTGAGAACGCTGGGAGACAGCAGGTGATATTGGACCTCTACCACCCACACGGGGGACCCAGACTGAGTTGCCAATTGCCTGATTCCCAACTTTTGGCCTCCCCTAGCCCGGCCATTGCAGGCATTTGGAAATGAAACAACAAATGGGAGCTCTGTGTGTGTGTGCCTCTCTCTCTCTCCCCCTGCCTCTCAAATAATTTTTTAAAATAAAATATAGGAGGGGCCAGCGCTGTGGCATAGTGAGTGAAGTCGCTGCCTGCAGTGCCAGCATCCCATATGGGCACCAGTTCTAGTTGGCTGCTCCACTTCTGATCCAGCTCTCTGCTATGGCCTGGGAAAGTAGTAGAAGATGGCCCAAGTCCTTGGGCCCCTGCACCCACATGGGAGACCCAGAGGAGGCTCCTGGCTCCCAGCTTCAGATCGGTGCAGCTCTGACCATTGCAGCCATCTGGGGAGTGAACCAGAGGATGGAAGACTTCTCTTTTGCTCTCTCTCTCTCTGCCTCTCTGTAAATCTGCCTTTCAAATAAATAAATAAACCTTTAAAAAATTAAATACAGGAAAACCTTTGATAGGTTCCTGCAGGAGATAAAGCCTAATTAATTTCTCATTTTATCATAAAGACCTTTTTTTCTGACAACTAACACATGCTAACATCAACTTTGAGGACACTGAACTAGCCTGACCCCCTGCCGTAAAGCTCAGAGAAGGGAAGTGATCATTCAGGACACACAGGACTGAGCCTCAACTTCAAAGCACTGTCGGGGCTGAGAGTCCCTTTTTTGTCACCTAGTCCATCTCTGCTCCATTCATAAATAGGCAGAGAGGCTGGGAGAGAGGCCATGACTGCTCTTCCATGGGGTTCTAGAAGGAGCCCCGACCTGACTCAGCCTGGTGCCCTGACATGCCACACAACCTCTAGAACCAGATCACCCTCCCCTCCAGGCCTGCACCCTCCCCACTGGGGCCGGCTTCCACTGACTGCCCCTCCACCTTTCATCACCATTTTTTTTTCCTGTTCCCAGGAAACTTATGGGCTCTGTTGTGCCTGGTTCATTTTCCAAGATCCTCTTGTCTTTTCCACTAGTTCATAAGCTCATGGGTTCGTGCTCTTATTTAGTTATTTAATAAGGGGGTTGAGGGGAAAGCAAGAACAGCCCTCATCCACAAGTTCACTACTCAAGTGCCTGCAATGTCCGGGTCTGGGCCAGGGCTGAAGCTGGGAGCCAGAACTTAACCCAGGTCTCCTATACGGTGGCAGGAACCCAACTGCCTCAGCCAGCACCACTGCCCCCTTAGAGTCAGCACTGGCAGGAAGATGGGGTCAGGAGCCAGAGGTGAGAATGAAACCCAGCTACTCCGACCTGCAATGTGCTCATCTTAAACACTAGGCCAAGTGCCTGCTCCAGCCCCATGGGCCTGGACTCTGGTTTCTCCTGGTTCCTTCCCAGCATTGTGCTGGCTGTAGAATCCAGACTGCTCCTTTAGAATGGGGCTTCACTACCAATCTCGAGGAAGTGGGACACGCTAGGGGTTGCACGAGTGGCTTTTAAGCCAGTGAAACTCTGGAAGCCTATCGGCTGAACAAAGGGTCCCCCTGAGATAGGCTAGAGCCAGGACCAGGCTCTTACTCCAGCACTCCCTCACCCCAGGCAGTTTGCAGAAACACCCATAGGCTGGCGTGGCGAGAACGCTGAAGAGCAGGCTGGGCGTGTGCCCAAGACAGCACTTGTTCACGCACCTGGGAGAAATCACAGACATGCTTACCCCAGAAGGGCAGAGGCTCAGAGCCCAGGCAGGGCTGGCTCCAGCATCCAAACCCAGGCAGACCCAGACTCCTCCCTGCCTGTCTGCCTGCATGGCCACCGTGTCCTGTTGGCAGGTCACCCTTTAGGAAAGGCTTCTCGGACAAGGCATGAGGCCGAGTCAGACCCAGTGCCGTGGCCTTTTCTAGAAGGGGGAAGTGGGGCGAGAAGCACAGGGAAGGTTGGTCCCCCAACCCTGGGGCCAGGTCTACATGCTCCCTATCCCCAGTGGCTGGGCACAGCCTCCTCTGCCTCCTCGGGGGCTCCAGCTTCTTGCAAACCCCCAAGAGCTGCAGGGAGCAGCAGCCCTCAGCGCCAGGCCCCTCTCCCTCCCAGCCTCCATCTGCGGAGCTGCAGCTCAGGCCCTAACTCGATTGTGCACAGTTAATCACAGCGTGTGCCGGCGGGCAGAGTAAACAGGCAGCCTCCAAGGCTCTCTCAACCTCATCAATCCTTGCCCTGGTCAGGCCGCCATCAGCACCGGGGCTGGCAGGAGGCGCCAAAGGGGCGGGCAAGGGGGGCCAAGGGGCCAGGGTAAGGTAGAACCCTAGCAAAGAGAGGCTGATTGCCCCCATGGTGGAGAGTGGGGAGAGGAAGGAGAGGCCTGTGGACACACTGACATCTGGGGGACCATGAGGATTGGCACAGAAGCAATGGTGAGGAGTCAGCTCCAACACCTACTGCCGGTGTGACCTTGAACAGGCTCGTGAACCTCGGCCTCAGTTTCTTCATCTATAAAATGGGTGCAATGGTGCTATCTGCCTCACTAGCTTATTACAGAAATTAGATGAGTGAAAGCAATGTAAAACTGTAAGAACAAGACCACACATAGCTGGTGCTGTGCAGGTGTTTGCTGAACAATGAGACCGCAGGAAGAAGAACTAGGCCATCAGCTCATCAGTTTCCCAGGATAACCCCTCCCTCCGCCAGAGGGCCAAGAAAGTTCTCGGCTATTGGGCTCCAAAAACTACACACTGGGAAGTGGTCAAGAGTGTGGCCTGGGCTAACCTAAGGTCTGGGAGCCTCGGTGTTCCCGCGGTAGAGAGTGCAGCCGCTGTGAGATGGAAGAGAAGATGCACGTAGGAGGTTAGGGAGGCGGAAGCCGACAGGGAGCGCTCTACAGCCAATCCGTGCTGCCTTCTAAGCACCACACCTCGGCCACCAGCCCCCAGACGAGGGCCAGCACTCCAAGGCCATGAAGGAGGGTCTAAGGGCTTTGAGTCCTCTCCCTGCGAAGGCAAATGGGCACGTGGCACCAGACACACTGAAGCTCCAGGGACCCGCACCGCTGGATCGGAGCTAGGGTGCGCGGTGGGAGGCCCGGAGGGCTATGGGCACAGGGCAGGTACTGAGGTCGAGCGCCACTGGTCACCCATGATCAAGGGTCGCCGCGAGGGTCAAAAATCCCTTCCCTCTCCCCGCCGCCCGCCTTCGTACTTGCGGCTCCTGCGCGGGGAAGAGGTGGGTAGGACAGGACGGAAGTGCGGCTCCGCCTCCCCTTCCTGCTCCTGGGCTTCGCGCTTTGGTCACCGCCTTGGTGGGGACTAGAGAACAGGACGTCCGTGGGCCTGGGTGGGAGGGGTGCAAGGGAAGGAAGCCAACTTTGTCGGGTCTCGGGCAGGGAGCCACAAAATCGGCCTGCCTCACCCGAACCCGCCGCGCAGGGCCAGGGCGCCGCTTTGGGGATCGCGCACTCAGATACGGTTTTGACCCTAAATCCCCGCCCCCAAACTCCGCGGGACTCCTCTCCCGCAGTTTCATTTGGGCCGGCGCGCGTCTTCCCAGCCACGCAAAACTTGGGCATCCAGTGTCCACTGACCAAAAGAAGCCACTGATCAGGGTCAACGCCACTGATCGGATTTTTCAAGCTGCCCTAGGCCGTAGGTATTTGAGCGGCAGACTCGGCCCCCGTAGCGCGCGGTGGGGGAAGTGCCTCCCTCCAGGGCCACCCGGGGCGTGCGGCCAAATGCAAGGCAGCGAGGTCCTGTCCTCATAGAGGAGTTTGAGGGCTCCCAGATCTCATTACCCCTGGCCCGACCCAGGACTGGCCCAGCTGTCACGACCAGGTAGCCGTGCGCCCAGCTCCCAGACCGCACAGGGCCGCCCCAAACCCATCCTTGGAGATCTGACCGCGATGCTTTGCGGGGAAGATCGGACCTGCTATCTGGCCTTCACCTGCCCCGGGGTGCCCAACTCAGAGTCCGGCGCGGGGAAATGAAGTCTTGGGTACTTGGAAGGGAACTGTGCCTTTGGCTTCGGAACCAGACTTCGACTTCCTTCTCAAGAGTGTGCCTTTCAGTTTTGGTCTGAAAAAAAAGAAAAAGAAAAAAGAAATCCATGTATATGAGGGGCTCTTCAAAAAGTTAGTGGAGGAGCCGGTGCTGTGGCATAGTGGTCGAAGCCTCCACCTGCTGTGCTAACATCCCATATGGCCACCAATTTGAGTCCTGGATGCTCCACTTCTGATCCAGCTCTCTGCTTATGGCCTGACAAAGCAACGGAAGATGGCCCAAATGCTTGGGCCCCTGCACCTGCATGGGAGACCCGGAAGAAGCTCCTGGTTCCTGGCTTCAAATCGGCTCAGCTGCTGCCGTTACAGCCATTTTGGGGGAGAACCAGCAGACAGAAGACCTCTCTGTCTCTCCCTCTCTCTGTCTGTAGCTCTACCTCTCAAATAAATAAATGAAAATATTTCAAAAAAAAAAAAAAAGTGTGCCTTTGCTACTGTCCCCCTCCAACCCAGGGCCCTCCACAGGGGAGGACAGCAGCCCCCACCTGGGATTTTAGTTCCTCCTCCAAGAGAGGAGACACATGCTAACAGTGGCACTGTTGGGGGTGCAGAACTCAACCCAGGTCTCCCACATGGGTGGCAGGGACCCGGTTACCTGAGTCTTTGCTGCTGCCTCCCAGGGTGTGCATTAGCAGAGAGCTGGAGTCAGGAGTGGAGTCGATACTCCAGAACCGTTGGAAACAAGGATCCAATGCCTGCACCTGCAGTAGTTTCTACTTTGAAATCTGAGACTCAGACTCTCTTGGAGTCCCGGGGAAGGAGAATGAGGCTGGAGGCCTCAGGCAAAGGAGGTTGGGGAGGGGGCCTCCCACACTGCACAGGGAAGTTGCCTCCAGGTCGGGGATTCCCTTCCCTCTGGGAGGACTCTGAGGCCCAATCAGCTCAGCCTCGTAGACCTGGGAGGGCCAGGACACATCTCCCGGTGGAACCTGTGATCACTGGTTTTCAGTCCCTGACATGCTGGGAACCAGAGAGTGAAGGTTTAAATTGCACACAAAGCCTGCTCGCTGCAGACCCCCTTCACTTCCCAGCTTCTGTCCAGACCCCTGCAGGCTTTTTAAAGACGCTGTCCCAGGGCCTGTGTCTCAGGCAGCGGTTAAGACACCACTTCGGCCTGCATCCCGAATTGGAGTGCTCAGCTCTGCCTCCTGTTAATCTGCACCCAGAGAGACAACAAGTGATGGTCCAACCACTGGGGTGTCTGCCACCCAAGTTGGGGGACCCCACTGGAATTCTGGGCTCCTGGCTTCAGCTTGGTCTGGTCCCCATTGTGGACATTTGGGAATGAACCAGTGGATACAAATCTGTTTCTCTCTCTTTCTGATAAATAAGTTTTTTTTTTTAAATAAATAAAACAATTTTAATGTCCCACAGGCCCCTGCCATACCGTACGGTGTCCCCAGCTCCAGGATGGCTGCAGGGACGCTGCTGGCACCCTCCACCAAGCCCCAGGGATGGGTGCCTCTTTGCAAATCTACTCACCTGTAAAATGGGAATAAATAACAGAGCTTCCTTCACAGAGCTGTGAGAAGCAAGGGAATTAATGAACGTGGAGCGCTTAGCGGCTCCTGGCAGTAGTGAGTGAGCGATAGTTGTTATAAATAACGACGATGGGGCTCACAGTTAGCAGGCCCCGCAGGTGACACGGTTGCCTGCGCACTCCCACCTCGCAAACAGCCCTGTCGAGCTAGGGAGCTGTCTCTACGCCCCGAGCCCTTGAAGCACACCTGAGACCTAGTGGGGTTCTGACTCGTGCTGGGCGGCTCAGCTGGGAAAAGGCGGAGCTGGATTCGCACCAGGGCAGCCTCTCTCCTCCTCCACATGAGGGGGCTGAGACCCGGGCCGAACCCCGCAAGCACAGTCTCGAGTTCCGGTGGTGGTGGCCGAGCCCAGCGAAAATAGCAACGCGCAGGAGCAGCGGCCCCGGAGTCCGGAGCCAGCCCCTGCCCGACCCGGCCAGAGAGGAGGGAGCTGCAGGGGGTCGGGGCGGAGCCCCCCCCCACGTGCGCCGCCTGCAGCCGCTCCGCGAAGCCCTTTGTCGAGAGCAGCCGCGTTCGTGCCGCACTCGGCGGCTTAAAATAAAGACAATGTTCCCAGCCTCCCCGCGGCTAAATCGGGCGCGGGTGCGGGGGTGGCTAGCGAGCCGGGCGGGAGCGCTTCTCCCAGCTTTGCCTCCCTTCTCCCCTGCTGCCTCAGTTTCCCCAGCTGGTAAGGGGAACCTAGCCAAAGGTAGGAGGAGAAGCAAGGAGAGCAAAGTCGGGGGGCGTCATCCCCCTGCCCCTCCAGCTGCAGATTTAAGAAGCAGCCGCGCGGTATGGAGGGGCGCTCGGGAGGCTGCAGGGGAGAAGCTGGACACCCCTCCCCGCCCGCCCACAAAATAAGTGTTTTTATTTCTAAAGGGACGTGTGCAGAGGCGGTGGGAGAAGAGAAAAGGGAGACCAAGGAGACTGGGGGGGAGGGGGCGGGAGGGAGCCTGATTCAGACTCGGAAATGGATGTTGAGCGTGGAGGCCTGACACCCCCGGCCTATGCCACGTGTACGCGCACAAGTACACACCGCCGCACCGCGCGCGCCAGCGGCAGCCGCAAACCCACGGCCGCCCGGCAGGGGGCAGCCCGTGTCCGCGCCCGCGGGATGGGACCAGCCGAGTGACCCTGGGGTAGAGACTGGAAGGGCCCCTCAAGGCCCTCTCCAAGCGGCCGCGCCTGCCGGACTTAAGAAGGCGAGCGGACTGGGTCCCTGCCGGTGCCCCAGCTGGCTCTGAGAAGCAGAAACGCCCCCACATGTTCTTGCCACGTGTGCCCATCCTTGGCACCGGATGGCTCCTGGCCAAGCCCCAGGGGCTCTCGTTTCCGCTCTACCTGACTCCAGTGGCAGCTGGGCTCCTGAGTGAGGGAGCTCCAGGTCACCCCTCAGGCATCCGCACTGAAGGGGAGGGGACAGGGGCGCGCCCCGCCCCCTGCACTGTGCCCTAGACTCCAGAGCCTTGGGCTTAGAATCCAAGCACCTGCGCGCTGCATACTAATTACGCTTCTGCCCAGTTTTCTCCTTTCTCATCTGCAGAACGGGTATAGTTGATGGTTCTAGTCCTTTCCCACCTCCTACTTGGGGGCTTCAGCACAGCCCATGGGGCAAAAACGGAAGCTGCCGCAGCAGGCAGTACCTATAACCCCCCCCCCCCGCAACTGTCCGCGGTCAGCTCCCCGGGAGGTCTCCATAAGAGGGCGGTACCCGACCCAGGTCTCTATGGCAAAGGGCCCCCTAGGGGTTCCATCTCGGAAGAAACTCAACACAGAAATCCAAACAGCCCGCGAGGCACGGGTGTGGCGGGGGTGGCGGGGGTGGGGCGGTTGGGGGTGGAAAGAGGCGCTGGCCAGGCTGCAGGGCTGAGCGAGGTGGAGAGGGAGGGATTCGCACTTCCCAGGTATGCACCTGTGAGCCCTGAGTGGGAGTCAGAGGAGACGAGAGTTTGACAAGCTGGGAGGAGAGCTGTCTGTCTGCCTGTCTGTCTGTCTTCCAAGTGGAAGCTGGGGGTGGAGCAGGCAGGGAGGTAGGGGCTGCCTCACTTGTCAGAATTAGCAAGTTCTGAATGTTGGGCAACACTGAGGCGCTCCGATGCACATGCGTCCTGCCTCCAGACCGGCAGAAACGCACCTGCATTTACACAAGCGGCATGGTGCCACGGAGCACACACACTCACACACACGGCCCCTGACCCATCCCCACGAACCAGACACCCGTACACCCTCACGCCGGGACTGGCAGTAAAGTCAGCCGCCAGAGCACACAGCCCCGCACGCGGGCACGTCCGCGGTGCGCCAGCCCTCTGGGTCTGTTCCAAGTTGGAGCTTCTCACGTGAGGCCCAATGTGTCATTTCCAAACAGAAGGAATCCAGCTCCCTGCCAGCAGGGGGGACGAGCAGGGCGTGTGGCTGGGTGGGTGGGCGCGTGGGCATGTGCGGGGGGGGGGGGGGGCGCGGGCGTGTGAATCCCGTGCCATGTGTGTTGGGGCATGTTGCGCAGGGGCTGGGAGCAGGAACCCGGGGAAACACAGTGTGCCTTTATGAGGGTGTGTGCCGCTGCGTCTGTGTGCATGGGTGTGGGTGTCTGTCTCCCTGTATCCGCCTTCTCTCCCGTCCTGGACTGTTAGCCTTCTTGGGCTCGCCTTCCTCACGTCCTGCCCCCTCCCTCGCGGGGTACAAGGTGGGTGCCCTGGCGGAGGAGGGGGCACGCCCCAGGACCTAGTCCAGCCCCAGATGCAGCCTGAGGCTTCCCTCCAGCTCCTCCTCCCTTCCTTCTCTCTTTCTCCCTCCCTCTCTTTCCCTTCCTCCCTCTCTCCCCCCCAGGGCTGGCGTGCCAGGGGGTGGGACATGCCAATCACTGGCTGTGCCTCTCCCGCTGCCAGCACAGGGCACAGCTCCCCCCGGGAGCCAGGTGTTTGGGTCCCAGGAGACGCTGCCGTCCCCCCCGGAAAGCAGTGTAGCTGAGAATCCTACAGACCCCTCTCCGGCCCCATGGTGAGTACCTCTGGGAGGGGTTGGGAGGGGCTCCGCTGAGGTGGGGGCAGGGTCCTCGGGGTAGAGCAGGGTGAGACAGAAATGGGGATGGACCCCAGAGAGAGGAGGTGTCCAGGGAGGGGTCTGAAGGCCAAGGGGGCTCCTGGAGCATGGCATTGGCTGCTCCAAACATCCTGGCTTGGAGTGGATACGATGTTTTTCTGGGCTTCCGCTGGCAGAGGAGATGGAGACCCCCACACACACTTAGGAAAATGGACCCAGATCCCAGGGACTGCCACACAGCGGGCAGACCCCCAGCACCCTAGGGGCAGAGTGGAAAGGGCAGGGCCCCCCGGGGGCAGCCCTCATCACCACCATCCTGCGGGAGGTTGGCCCCCACTTAATTCAGGTGCTGGTCCTAGAATCTCCTCCTCTCCTCCCCCAGGGCACCCTGAATCCCACCACCCCCATCCACCTTCAGCTCCTACGAGATGGACTGAACCAGGCTGCTGGCCAGACGGACAAGCTGGATGCCAAGGTGGGTGTTGGGCCAGAAGCCAGCGGGAGACCAGGCAAAGAGCCCCAGGGCTCTCTGGGGACAAATGAGCAAGCACATGGGTGGCCTCACCAGCCAGGGAACGTGGCCCTGACGCGTGCAGAGACCCGAAGGGCCCTCCCTGTATTCCTAGAACCTCAGGATCCTGCAGGGCAGATCTCTGTCCCACGTCCAGGTAACTCATGGACGCTCATGGGCACCTGTGCCCGGGACCCATCCCAGTGCCCCCAGACTCCACAAAATTGGGATTGGCCAGGGGCCAGGAGCTCTGATTCTTGCAGGATTGCCAGCTCCTGGGCAGGCAGCTGGGGAGGGGGCAGTCAGCTTCCATGAGGCCATTCGGACATGTGCGGATTGGGGTCATCACTGCCTACGCCTGAAGCTCCGCCCAGACTGACCCAGGGCCCCTTGCCCAAGTGGCCGGAAGGAGTCAGGCAGTCTCGGGCAGCGGACATCTCCTGTCCCCAGTAATCAGCTGCTCACTGAGCTGTCAGATGAGAGTTCTCTGCCCCCTGACCTCAGCTGCTGGGCAAGCTGTGATCGCTGCTGAGATACGAAGGGGGAGGAAGTGATGAAGCAGAGCTGCAGAGATGTGGTTTCTCTCTCCCCTGCCGAGCTGGCCACTGGAGACCTGGGAACTAGATTCTGAAGTGCAAAGGGGCATCCAAAGTAAAATAAATAAATAAATAAATAAATAAATAAATAAGGCTGGGCAGAGGTCATGTCAGACCTAGCAAGGAACCTGCCCATTTTACAGATAGACCAACTGAGGCTGAGAAAGAGGAAGGGACATGCCCAAGGCCACAGAGGGGACATTAGGGGTTGGAGCTTGGGCCCCTATTCTGCCCACCCTGAGCACAGCGCTGCGCTGCCTCCCCCTTGAGCGGGATGATCAGGGTGGCACAGCCCGGGCGCGGCAAGCTCCATGAAGCAGGAGCTCCGGCTCCCGGCAGGCGAGCGGGCGGGCGGGAGAGGTGGGTGAATCGTGCTGGGTTTCTGTTCTACTGTGGTGCCATGGTGATGCCTAGAAGGCTGGGGGAGGGAAGGAGAGAAGAAAGGAAAGGGGGAGGGGAGTGCAAGGAGCGAGGAGCCAGGGCACGTGGGGAGGAGGATGAGGGGCCCGGAGCCTCTGATGCCACACTAGCAGAATGAGGTCTACGGCCCAGATTGCTAATGGATGGCCAGGCTTTGGCATGGTCTGGCTGAAATCAGGGAACTGGTTAAGTTCTATCATGGACGAGCACATTTGGCAGTGGTTCTAGGGCTACCGCTGCTCTTCCAGCTCAGCCATGTGTTTGTGTAGCATTTAACTGATGGCTGCTGCCCTGCACGGGGCTAGCTGGCGCTGCCAGCGGGGACTGGAGCCTGAAAATGTGATTGATTCCATTTAGTTACTCCCTGATTCCTAAGGCCTGGGATGGGTCCCAGGCACAGGTGCCCGTGAGCATCCAGGAATTACCTATTCTGTGCACCTGTCATGGGTCAAAGAGCTGCCTTCTGAGAAAAGTTAGCCCACAGAGGAAGCACCATAGGCTGGCTTCTAGGTTAGACCTGGCCGGAAGCAGCACCCTCTTCATTGCATATGAGGTCCCAGGTGCCCCACTCTGTGCAGGTCCTGCCCCCAACTGTTGTCCCCTTTGCCCAGTGGGGTTTTCTGCGGCTTCAGGTGTCAGAATCACAAGATGGCTCCACTCCTCCCCCCTGAATCTCCAGCACAGCATCCCCTGCCTTCTGTGCCGCCCCTTCTGTCTGCACTCCCTGGGCAGTGGCAAGGCTCAGGAAAGAGTGTTCAAGAATCCCTCTCCCCAGCTGCCCCCCTCCTGCCTCCCCCAGTGGCTCTGACTCCTCCCCCTTCCCCTCACCAGCCAGATCCCCAGCCCCTGGGGATTGGTCCAGGGCCGCTGGTGGTCAACAGTCTGGTCTGCCGAGTGCTACAGGCTGTGACCTCATCTTTTAACCCTTTGGACCCAGGCTGACTTTTTCCTCCCCCTTCAATGACAGGTGCAGTGAGGAAGTTATGCCTGTCTTGTCACCCCACTTGGCTTCCCCACAGCCACTGAGGCAGGGTTTCCTGGGCCCATTTCACAGATGAGAATGCTCTTGCCTGTTTTTCTCCTGTGCTCTCAAGCCAGGCAGGTGTCACGCAAGCAGGGGGAGGGGTGCCTGGTTCGTGAGGGTATGTATGAGGTGAAGCGAGCAGAAGAGCCCCCCAGCCCCCTGCTCTAGAGCTCATCTTCTTGTTCCGGGGCCTGAAGTCAAAGAGAAGTCCCTAAGTACACCTTCCTCTACGAGTCCCACAAATATTCCTTGAGCAGCTACTATGTGCCAAGCCCTGAGGAAAAGCTGTGAATGAGACTGGCATTACCTTGCCTCTCAAATAGCCACATGCTAGTCTGCCTCTTCCCACAGCACTGTCATCCTATGTCACACAGAGAGGACATGACACTGTCACACACACAGGCCAGATTCTAGAGGGAGGACCAAGTCCTCATGGTCGATTGATTCAAGCTGGCCAAGGGAGTTGAGGTGGGCAAGGGGGCTGATGAGCCTCCTCATCCCCTACACAGCAGCTTGCAGTCAGGGTCCAAGATACTGGAGTCTGAGACCACGATACTGGTTGCAGGGCACCTTTGATGCCCTTAAGGCGTCAAAGCCTCAGCTGCCCCTTTTGCAAACCTCGGATGGTAAATCTACATCACAAGGAGGTGTAACAGGTAAATCTATAGAAATGCTAGAAATGCTCAGAGCAGCAGTAAGTATCAGTTATTATTGATAATGTTAGACTCCCAAGAGCCCTCATAGGGAGATCTTGTGCCTGGGCATCACACCTGTTTCCTTCACACCCTCCCAGGATGAGCTCTAACATACACCCACAACGCCATGGATGCAACCTCACCATGTCTAGTCTTAATTCCGCAATGCACGCATCCTCACACACAAACACACATCCCAGGAGTCACCCCCATCCCACAGAAGGGTTTCCAGGTCAGGATGGTGTTGCCCAAGGTTGCACAGCAAGACAAGAGCCCGAAGCCAGGGAAAGGCAGTGCCGGGGACTGCCCTGGGGAGTCTCCCTCCCCCAACCCCGCTGCAATCCCCACCAACCAGCTGCATTGCCCCATGCACATTTTCACAGGCTCTGCAGGTGCAGCTTCAGACCCCTCCCCTTTTTAAAAAGATTGATTGATTGATTGATTTGAAAATCAGAGTTACACAGAGAAAGGAGAGGCAGAGAGAGAGAGATCTTCCATCCGCTGGTTCACTCCACAATGGGCCGCAATGGCCAGAGCTGCACTGATCCAAAGCCGGGAGTCAGGACCCAGGAGCTTCTTCCGGGTCTCTCATGAGATCCACGAGGGTGCAAGGACTTGGGCCATCTTCTACTGCTTTCCCAGGTCATAGCAGAGAGCTAGATGGGAAGTGGAGCAGCCAGGACTAGAACCAGCATCCATATGGGATGCCAGCACTGCAGGCAGCAGCTTTGCCCGCTGCACCACAGCACCGGCCCCAGACCCCTCTTTGAATCAGATGGCTGTCCCTAAGCAGAAATTTTGATGCCACCACCAAACTCTGGCACCCAAACGCTCACCCAGGACAGGTCTTTCCTAGGGGCATCAGCCACAAGATTCTTGCACACCCACCATCTTGCTAATCCTCCAGCAGCCTTGAGCAGGTAGAAGATTGTCCCCAACTGACAAAAAAAATGAGGGAGTTTTTTTGTTTTTTTGTTTTGTTTTGTTTTTGACAGGCAGGGTTAGACAGTGAGAGAGAGAGACAGACAGAAAGAAAGACTTCCTTCTGTTGTTTCACCCCTCAAATGGCGCACTGCACCATCCAAAGCCAGGAGCCAGGTGCTTCCTCCTGGTCTCCCATGCGGGTGCAGGGCCCAAGGACCTGGGCCATCCTCCACTGCCTTCCTGGGCCACAGCAGAGAGCTGGACTGGAAGAAGAGCAACTGGGACAGAATCCGGCGCCCCGACTGGGACTAGAACCTGGGGTGCTGGCACTGCAGGCAGAGGATTAGCCTAGTGAGTTGCGGCGCCAGCCAGGATCTTTTTTTTTTTTTTAAGGTTTATTTACTTACTTGAGAGGCAAAATCACAGACAGAGAGAGGGAGAGACAGAGAGAGAGGTCTTCCATCCTTCAATTCACTGCCCAAATGGCTGCAACAGCTAGAGCAGAGCTGATCTGAAGCCAGGAGCCAGGAGCTTCTTCCGGGTCTCCCACACGTGTACAGGGGCCCAAGGACCTGGGCCATCGTCTACTGCTTCCCCAGGCCTCAGCTGGATTGGAAGTGGAGCAACCGGGATTTGAACCGGCGCCCATATGGGATGGCAGCGCTGCAGGCTGCAGTTTTACCCACTATGCCACAGCGCCAGCCCCATCTGAAAGCATTTTTAAATTCACCCAGGTAAGAGCCTCCAAGAGCCTGCACTGGGTAAAGGCAGCTCTGTTCCACCCTGAGCTGATGTCATCCCAGCCCAGGAACAGAATTAAATGAGCTACCAGCCTCACGTCTTAAGATGTTGGTTTCAGAACCCTATGAGGGCTGGCGCTGTGGCTCACTTGGTTAATCCTGCGCCTGCAGCGCCGGCATCCCATATGGGTGCTGGGTTGTAGTCCCGGCTGCTCCTCTTCCAGTCCAGCTCTCTGCTCTGGCCTGGTAGGCAGTGGAGGATGGCCCATGTCCTTGGGCCCTGCACCCACATGGGAGACCAGGAGGAAGCACCTGGCTCCTGGTTTTGGATCGGCACAGCACCAGCCCGTAGCAGCCATTTGGGGAGTGAACCAATGGAAGGAAGACCTTTCTCTCTGTCTCTCTCTCTCTCTCTCTCTCTCTCTCACTGTCTGTATCTCTACCTGTCAAATAAATAAATAAATAAAAAGAACCCTAGGAGATCTCCCAGACACCAAGCTGGCACAACTCTGCCACGGCACAAACTAGCAAGCTGGGAATGGGAGACAGGCTGAGACAGAGGTCTGTATGGAGGGGAAGGGGCACAGTGAGAAGTGGCTGGGCTGTGAATGAGAATAAGGAGCCGGGAATGATAGCAGAGGCCCTGCACTTCAGTGTCTGCTTAGGGGCTGGGCACTTTGAACTCTGCTATTCCCATTGGCTGAGATACGGGGGCAGCAGGAAGAGTAAAAGGTGAACTGATTACTGATGGTCACACAGCTGGCTAGGGACGGGGTTGAGCTTCAGACCTGAAGCTATGGTCCACAGTGCTACGCCTAGGAGGAGCCTAGGATGAGCTACTCGCCTTGGAGCAAAATGTAAGAGCGAAGCACCAAGGGCCAACATTGTGGCACAGCAGGTTAAGCCACTGCTGCAACGCCACCAGCATCCCGTATGAGCTCGGGTTCAAGTCCCAGGTGCTCCACATCCAATCCTGTTCCCTGCTAATGCACCTGGGAAAGCAGCAGAAAATATCCCAAATACTTAGGACCCTGCCACCCACGTGGGAGATGAGACTCCTGGCTTCAGCCTTGCCCAACCGTGGTTGTTGTAGCCATCTGAATGGACCAGCAGATGGAAGATTCTCTCTATATATCTCTATCTCTCTTTCTCTGTCTCTCTCTCCCTCTCTCTCAGTAAATCTGCTCTTCAAATAATAAAGAAGTCTTTAAAAAATAAAAAGGAATGCACCAAAACAAAGCCCTCACCAAACAAGATACCTAACGTCATAACATAATTTTTTTTATTTTATTTTATTTTTTTGACAGGCAGAGTTAGACAGTGAGAGAGAGAGAGACAGAGAGAAAGGTCTTCCTTTTCTGTTGGTTCACCCCCTAAGTGGCCGCTGCGGCTGGTGCGCTGCGCCAATCCGAAGCCAGGAGCCAGGTGCTTCCTCCTGGTCTCCCATGCGGGTGCAGGGCCCAAGGACCTGGGCATCCTCCACTGCCTTCCCGAGCCACAGCAGAGAGCTGGCCTGGAAGAGAAGCAACCAGGACAGAATCCAGCACCCCAACCAGGACTAGAACCTGGGGTGCCGGCGCTGCAGGCAGAGGATTAGCCAAGTGAGCCACGGCGCTGGCTTAACGTAATATTTTTAAAAATCAAATCACAAAGTGCAGCCCATCTGTTTTCATACAGAAAGATTCATTGTACCCAGGGCCAGGATTTGGGTGAGGCTAGAGAGAGGGCGTGCAAATACAGGGCATTTTCTCCATCGTGGATGATTCTGCACTAATTTCCATTTTTTTAACTATTGAATTAAAATATAACTTTCCTGGGTCTGGCATTGTGGCACAGGGGATTAAGCCACTGCTTGCAATGCCAGCATCCCATGCACGAAGAGCCGAGTTCAAGTCTCAGCTGCTCTGCTTCCAATCCACTCTCTGCTAATGCTCCTAGGAAGGCAGCAGAGGATGGCCCAAGACTTGGGTCCCTGCACCCACATGGGAGTCCAGGGTGGAGTCCCTAGCTCCTGGCTTCCACTGGGCCCAGCTCTGCTCATTGTGGTCATTTTAGAGAGTGAATCAGTGGATGAAAGATGTCTCTCTGTCTCTCCCTCTCTGTCTGTCATTCTGCCTTTCAAATAAATAAATCTTTACAAAAATATGTTACTTTCTTGATTACTGGGTTTTGGGGCATGCTTTGACTTTTTCAGCCAACACATGTGGCCACTGTAGGATAAGGAGCCAAATCTGGCCCTGGCAGAAGTCCCTGCGGCTGGGAAGGGTGCAGCCCCTCAGCCACCTTCCCCCATCTCTTCTGATCTTACTCAGCCTTCGCAGGTCTCTGCCTTCCCAGTTCTTTATCTGGGGCCAACGGTGTGGGGGTCAGCACTCAGTCTAGGAGCCAGGGAACCATGGCCCAGATGATGCTCCTACCTGCTTTTGTCTGGGCCTCAGTTGCTCCCTTCTTGCCACAGGCACTAAATAGCACCGAGTTAAAAAAAATCCAAGAGACGAGAGTCCTACCAGGCAACTCTCAGGTGTAGCAGAGCTGGAAACCCCAGCCTGATCCCCGCCTCCAGCCTCTGCCGGACTTCAGTTACAGAAGGGAATGCCACAAAACTCAGTAATCAAAATAAATCCCATGTTAATGCATTATTATAAAAATGCAAACCGGCGAACCACGGCTCCCAGGCCACCCGTTGGTTCTCAGTAGCGGAAGTTTCTTTTTTCTGTCCTTCTTTTTATGATATGAGAGGCAGAGAGAAAGAGAGTGCCTACCTGCTGGTCATTCCCCACTGCCCCCAGGGTTGGGCCAGGCTAGAGCCAGGAGCTTAGAACAAAGTGACTGGGTGCACATTATAGTTCCTACTTGCAGGATCTTGAGCAAATTCTCAGCCTCAGCTTCCCCATCCATAAAGTGGAGATGAAATCAATGCCTAGGTCTTAGGCTCCAGTTAAGGTTGACGCCATAAGTGGCTGATGCTTGGAGCCACTAAAGAACATCAGTGAGCACTGTTGCTGTTCTTGTTGTTGGTGATGGTGGTGGTGGTGGTGGTGGTGGTGGTGGTGGTGGTGGTGGTATTAGTTGCTATTGTTGTCTGATTGGACTTTTAATGGAAGAAGTAGCACCTGCCCGGCAGGAAGGAGCCCCCTGTGCCACAAATCCTGAGAGTTAACAGGGTCCTAGAGCCCACCATGTACCAGGGGCTGTTACATTCATTGACTCGTGCAACAGTTCATTGAGGCAGTAGCTAATTAGCGAATGGGTGTTACCCCCATTTTCCAGTAGAGGAAACTGAAGCATCTAGAAGTTCTATTGCCTGTGACAATCACACACCCAGTAAATAAGTGGTGAAGCTCGGCTCCAGTCCAGACTGTGTGGCTCCAGTGCCGGATTCTCTTTTTTTTTTTTTTTTTTTTTTCAAGATTTATTTATTTATTTATTTGAAAGTCAGAGTTACACAGAGAAAAAAGGAGAGGCAGAGAGAGAGGAGAGAGAGAGAGAGATCTTCCATCCGCTGGTTCACTCCCCAGCTGACCACAACGGCCGGAGCTGTGCCGATCGAATCCAGGAGCCAGAAGCTTACTCAGGGTCTTCCCACATGGGTGCAGGGACCCAAGAACTTGGGCCATCTTCTACAGCTTTCCCAGGCCACAGCAGAGAGCTAGATCAGAAATGGAACAGCCTGGATTTGAACCAGCACCCGTACGGGATGCCAGCACTGCAGGCGGCGGCTTTACCTGCTATGCCACAGTACCAGCCCCGAGCCCAGGTTCTTAATGGTGATGTCTTGTCTGCCCCTCACATGCAAACCAGTCCAGTTACAGGAGCGCTGGGCAGCCCCCCTCACTGAGCCGACAGCCACTCTCCGACACTGGCAGCTCTCCATGGAGATGCCCTCGACCGCACATGCTGGGCCCCGTCCCACCAAGGCCGCCATCCCCCACAGGCATGGCACTCGAGTCTCTGTCACAGATCAGGTCCCCAAGGAACACCAGGGCTTGCAACAATACAGTCCCTGAAAGCCACAAGCTGTAGTTTGGAGAGGACCCCTTCCCCCAACCTCTTCAGTGGACAGATGGCTGCCTGAAGCCCAGAACAGGAAGAAATCCTCCCAATCACCTAGCAGCAAGGCACAGACCTGGCTGAGCAGGCCTGGACCCTCCACCTTCAACCTGGCTTCCCCTGGCTGTGGGGGCTCCCAGGAGATGGCTAAGGGCCCTGGCCTTTCTCCTTACCCAGCCTTAGTGCCTGGGCGAGACTCCAGGTCCCACGCAAGTCTGGGGGAATCTTCTCATCCCCTTGCTGCCCCCCTACACACACACACACAGACTCAGCTGGGCCCAGGAACAGCGTGGGGAGAGAGAGGGGAGCTTCCCACGCCCCATCTGGGCCAGAACCCCACATAGCTGGAGCCGAGGCTCTCTTCCCTGCTGCTTGCTTTTGTTCCAGAACCCCTTACCATCAAGTGAGCGTCTCCCTGCTGCCCTCATTGAGGGTCCAGTCCAACCCCAGACACTCCCCCAGCCCTGACACACACACACACACGTGCACACGCCGTGCCACTCTGCTCCCATGATTTCCCCTCCTCTGCTCCAGAGTCGTCTTCCTTCCCATCTCTCCCTGTTTGGTGGAGAAAAGCTCAGAGCTCCGCATGCAGGGGCCAGTGCTGCTCCCCGCCAGTGTCTCGGTGGCCAAGCCTTGCCGCTGCTTCCAGCCAAAGTCGCCTGCCAGGGCGAAGTGGAATAATAAGAGACCTTCATCCTAGACATGTGCGCCGGATCAATTAGAAAATTGACTCAAGAGCTTAGCACTGTGGCTGGCTTGAATACGGTTGAGTGAAACCCTTTGAAAATTTGGCAGGACCCTCGACAAAAACCGAGTCTCCCGGCTCCTCCCCGGTGAGCCGAGAAAGGCAGGAACTGGGTAGGCATTTACAGAATCTCAACAGCGAGGCTGGGCTGAGGGCTCAGATCCCTGGCTCCCAAAAGCCGCTCCATGCTGGCCCGCCCACCCCCGGCTGGGGCAGCGTGCATTCTAAGTGGCTGTGTGCGGGCAGCAAGCAAGGGACGGTGACGTCATCTGGCCCAGAGCTCTGAGACGTCAGGGGCTGCATCAGCAGCAGCTGCTGCTCGGGGGGCTACCGAGCTGCCCCGTGGCCCAACCAAAGCCAAGTCCTTTCTTTTCAGGTGATGGTACCCCTCTGAGGAAGCCCTGTCGTGTGACTGGAGGAAGGGGGCCGCCCCCTACACCGCACCCAGCCAGCATGAACACCTCGGCCCCACCTGCCGTCAGCCCCAACATCACCGTCTTGGCACCAGGAAAGGGTCCCTGGCAGGTGGCCTTCATCGGGATCACCACGGGCCTCCTGTCCCTGGCCACGGTGACGGGCAACCTGCTGGTACTCATTTCCTTCAAGGTCAACACAGAGCTCAAGACAGTCAATAACTACTTCCTGCTGAGCCTGGCCTGCGCTGACCTCATCATTGGCACCTTCTCCATGAACCTCTACACCACGTACCTGCTCATGGGCCACTGGGCCCTGGGCACGCTGGCCTGCGACCTCTGGCTGGCCCTGGACTACGTGGCCAGCAATGCCTCCGTGATGAATCTGCTGCTCATCAGTTTTGACCGCTACTTCTCCGTGACCCGGCCGCTGAGCTACCGTGCCAAGCGCACACCCCGCCGGGCGGCCTTGATGATCGGCCTGGCCTGGCTGGTCTCCTTCATCCTCTGGGCTCCCGCCATCCTCTTCTGGCAATATCTGGTAGGGGAGCGGACGGTGCTGGCTGGGCAGTGCTACATCCAGTTCCTCTCCCAGCCCATCATCACCTTCGGCACAGCCATGGCTGCCTTCTACCTCCCTGTCACTGTCATGTGCACGCTCTACTGGCGCATCTACCGGGAGACGGAGAACCGGGCACGGGAGCTGGCAGCCCTGCAGGGCTCCGAGACACCGGGCAAAGGGGGCGGCAGCAGCAGCAGTTCGGAGAGGTCGCAGCCCGGGGCCGAGGGCTCACCAGAGACTCCTGCAGGCGGCTGCTGTCGCTGCTGCAGGGCCCCCAGGCTGCTGCAGGCCTACAGCTGGAAGGAGGAGGAGGAAGAGGACGAAGGCTCCATGGAGTCCCTCACGTCCTCGGAAGGCGAGGAGCCTGGCTCCGAAGTGGTGATCAAGATGCCCATGGTGGACCCCGAGGCGCAGGCCCCCGCCAAGCAGCCCCCGAGGAGCTCCCCAAACACAGTCAAGAGGCCGACCCGGAAGGGCCGCGATCGGGCTGGCAAGAGCCAGAAGCCCCGCGGGAAGGAGCAGCTGGCCAAGCGGAAGACCTTCTCGCTGGTCAAGGAGAAGAAGGCGGCTCGGACCCTGAGTGCCATCCTGCTGGCCTTCATCCTCACCTGGACACCGTACAACATCATGGTGCTGGTGTCCACCTTCTGCAAGGACTGTGTCCCCGAGACCCTGTGGGAGCTGGGCTACTGGCTGTGCTACGTCAACAGCACCATCAACCCCATGTGCTACGCACTCTGCAACAAGGCCTTCAGGGACACCTTCCGCCTGCTGCTGCTCTGCCGCTGGGACAAGCGACGCTGGCGCAAGATCCCCAAGCGCCCTGGCTCCGTGCACCGCACCCCCTCCCGCCAGTGCTGATGGCCCCCTCGCCTGCACCCCTGCACCCCAGCCCCCGGGAGAGGCCGGTGGAAAGCGGGCAGGGGCTGCGCGTCCTCAGCCCCGAAGCCCAGCTCAGGCCGCACCAGGCTTCCCAGGCACCCGAGTCACCTTCCTGGACAGCCCGGACACACCTTGCCAACTTTCCAAACTTTCTATTCCCGGGCAGGGTGTGAAACTTGGGGAACTGGTTTTTCTGTTCCCTGCTGGGTGGGAATGGGTTCTTCACCAGGAAGAAGGCCCGGGAGGAGGATCCGGGCTTTGGGCTCCTTGTTTGCCTTTGGGCAGGAAGTCGGGAGCCAGCAGGGCGGGCCAGGAGCTAGCCGGTTAGCATTAACCGTGGGCCTGGGCGGCCGGGATTGAGCTGGGAGATGGCGCCCTCTGGGGGCCACCTCTGGGAACTGACACCCATCACTAAGGAAAGGAAGGCTTGGCTCAGAGGGAGCTGGGGATCCCATCCCCTCCACAGGCAGAATCCGCCTTGCTGGGCCCTACACAAACCCTGTAGGATTGTCCATCCTCCCTACAAATGTCCCCAGAGCTTCCCTAGGTGAGTCACCCCCAAGACAAATGTCCCAGCATCAGCAGGGTAGTGACACCAGAGGGGACCAGCTTGGCAAGTCGCACACCAAGTTCCAAGGCGGCAGCACTGCCCCACGATGACGTCACTTCCCTGGGAGTGGGGGTCAAGGGTGCCTGCTACCGGCCCCAGCCCCACGGCCCCTGCCCCAGAGTAACCTCGGTCCCTCCCTCCTGGCTCACAGCCACCACCTGGGTGGACCTGCTCCATGCAGACCTGACCAGGCCTCCCGCATGCTGCCTGCCTCTGGTCCTGCCCCACACAGGCCCGGCCCAGCCCGCAGGTTCTCTCCTGTGAACTCCCCACTCCCACCCACGCATGGCCTCCCAGCCCCTGTCATCTCCAGGCCCAGCCTGGCCCCAAATGTTCTTCTTTTCCATCTTCAGCAAGTGCTGAGTCTGTGAATAAAGCCACATAACCAGCGGGCACCACGGGGCCTTCCTCCCTGTGTTGGCTCCAGGCCCTGGTCTCAGGCCAGAGCAGGATGGGGGAAGGGGAGGCAAGGAAGGCGGGATGTGGGCCGCTGTCCTGAAGGTGGACACAGAAGGGGCAGAGCCAAGGAGTCGGACCTGCCAGGGCCTGTGGGAGCCCCAGCACCCTGGGGCCGTGGCTCAGGTGAGTGACCTGGTGTCTGCCCACAACCCTGCATGGTCGCTGTTTGCTGTGGTGCTCCGGAGCCCTGTAGCACACCAGGGAGAACAGAGGCGCTCCAAATCCCCATCTGCAGATGAGAAGACTAAGGCCCAAAGACAGAGAAAGACGCTGCAGGTTTATCCCACAATTCAGCATCCAGGCTTCCAGGCACTGCGCAGCCTGCTGACCCCTGGACTATGGAAGTGAGGGTCCTGGGCTAGTCTGGGCCAAAGTGCCCCATCGGGGTGAGCCTCAGGCCATGTCACAAGGCACCAAAACCCATCCCAAAGGAAACTGAGAGATTGGGTTCATCTCACAGCCCGGAGCAGTGCTTCTCAGAGCATGGCTGTCGATGGGGGTTCCAAGAACACCTTTAGGTTCGTTGATTTGTTAAGATGCACAGAACTTGACAAGGCAGTTTAGTAAGTGAAAGAATACAGAATCAAACAGCAGCAGGAATAGCTGCATGGAGCCAGGGTCCAAGAGAGATGCGAACTTCCAGGCACCCGGAGTCATTCAGACAGCACTGCATTCTCCTAGCAGTGACGTGGCAACACACAAGAAGTGCTGCCCACCAGAGATGACGCTGACAGTGTGTCCCTGGGCCTCCACCATGATCACATGGTGTCTCCCAAGGCCCACAGGTAAGCAAAGACACCCTTACCTGCCGGGACACTTGGAGGGCTTGGTGCTATCTCCCAGGAGCCAGGCAAGGCTAAGCCTTCCTTCCAAACGTGCAGGGTTTAGGCAACTCAGGACTGCTCAGCTCATCTTCTGGTTCACAGTCGTGTGGGTATCATCTGGGAACATGTGCGCATTCTCAGGGTCACCCTAGGTTCCCTCAGGGACTCTCAGGATAGAACCTTGCCATTTTTTTAAAAGATCTATTTACTTATTTGAAAGGCAGAGTTAGAGAGACAGACAGACAGACAGAATCAGGGATCTTCCATCCATTTGTTTACTCCCCAGATGGCCTGGAACTCCAGCTAGGTCTCTCATGCAAGTGACAGGGGCCCAAGCACTTGGGCCATCTCTCACTGCTTTCCCAGGTGCATTAGCAGGAAGCTGGCTTGGGAGTGGAGCGGCCGGGACTCAAAGCCTGAGTGGTGGTTTAACCCACTGTGCCACAACACCAGCCCCCTGCCCCGAGCCGTCTGCCTTAATAAGCACTTCTGGTGATTCTGATGCGAGCTGAAGTTTGAGAAATGCTGGTCTAGAGGGATGAGGTCCTGGGTGGGGAGTGGAAATTCACCCCACACACAGCCATCGGGACTCCCAGAAACCCATGGGCAAAGACACTCGATCGAGAAGCGGACAGGGAAGGCCGGTCAGGGGCCAGGAGGAAGTACAGCACCAGTGTAAAGATGCTGGGACACAAACCCAATACCCTCTCCCACCAGCACAGCTTCTTGAGCTACCAGCTCAAGACCCTAAAAGGACCTCTCCCTTGCCAAAGTTCCCTCATGGCCCTGAACCCCCTTTAGGACTAAATGCCCTGCCCTGTGTTGAAGGCCTGGGGGACAGACAGACTGAAGGAACTGGGTGGTGTTGGGAGACCCAAGCGTTTTGGAGTCACTATCCCTGGTCTCCCCTGAAGACCCAGAGTGGGGGTCAAAGCAGGTATTTGGATCAGGAATGGGGCTGGATGCTCACACCTGTCCTTTGTCCCGTAAGCGGATCCCACCTGCCATGTCCCTCTCCCAACAACCTTAGCCACGTCTGGTATTCTCTCTCTCTTTTTTTTTTTTTTTTAAAGATTTATTTTATTTATTTGAAAGACAGAGTTACAGAGAGAGGTAGAGCCAGAGAGAGGTCCTCCATCCACTGGTTCACTCCCCAGATGGCCGCAATGGCCAGAGCTGCGCTGATCCGAAGCCAGGAGCCAGGAGCTTCCTCCATGTTTCCCACACAGGCACAGGGGCCCAAGGACTTGGCCATCTTCTACTGCTATCCCAGGCCACAGCAGAGAGCTGTATCAGAAGAGGAGCAGCCTGGACTCAAACCGGCGTCCATATGGGATGCCAGCACTTTAGGCCAGGGCGATAACCAGCTGTGCCACAGTGCTGGGCCCCCCCCTTTTTTTAAGATTTATTCTGGTATTCCCAATGTCCTCGTCTCTGACAGGCCCTGGTAGAAGAGTTAGGAAGATGAGACAGACTGCAGAGAAAGGGCCTCGGTGGCTGTGTGATCAGCTTGACCACGGACAAGACCAGGAACCAGGTCCAGTTTCAGACCCAGCTCTTTCCTTCCACCGGCAGCCTGAGCTATGGAGAACCCAGAGTCCCACCTCCCACCCCACCCTCGTGGCTTGCTTAAAGGAGCAGGGACGGGGAGGGCAGGGGGTAAGCCTGGGGTGGGGAGGACTTCCCCAGGTCTGTGCTATGCAGGCCTCTGGAGCAAGAGCCCTGCAGACCCAGCTGCCAGACGTGGCCCCACGAGGAGAGAACGGCTACACATGGCCACCCCAAACAGTGCAGCCCCCCTGCAGAAACAAGGCCTGTTTGGTGCCAGAACAGGAAGTAGGGAAGGGACGAGGTGCCTTTGTGCGTGTCACCTCTGTGGGACCACTCCCGCAGACAGGGAAGAGGAAGGCGTTGGGATCCTCACTCCTCTGCACCCCCTCAGGACTCCCGCCCCCATCTCCCTTCTCACTGCGTCACTCTACTGCCATCTGCTGGCAACCAAGGGACTCACTCTGCCAAGAAACCTGCCTGGGTCGGCTTCCCAGACAACAGGACCCCAGGGCAAATGATGGGGTGGGTGGTTATGGCCACCCCAGCTCCTGTCCCCAAACCTCAGCAGGAATCCAAGACCCTGCAGCTATCAGCTCACATGGCTGCTTCTATAAACTTGCAGTGACAGGTCCTACCTCTCTGGCCAACCTCACCAGCTGGGAGATGGATAAGCCTCTCCACCCTCTCCCAGGGCCTCCCCAGGCCTTTGGAACCCTCAGTCTGTCTCATGTTTCACAGCACTCACTTCAGACAAACACCTGCTCTCCTGTAGAGCACAAAGCCCTTTGACTGCCCAGGTGCTCCCACACCAAAACATGAGGCTCATTTCTTGGGAAATCTCTGTTTTCGCATCTGCTGAAGTTGCCTAACTCCAGGAATCAGACCGTTCCAAACAGCCCTGGAAACAGCTCTCACTCCTCCCTGCCAGCCCCAGGCCCTCGGGTCCACTGTCTCTCTTGGTCTTCCTGGCCTGGCTGGGACCACCACTCACACAGTTGCTCAAACTGGAGACCTGGGAGCCAACCCAGAAGTCTCTTTTTGACTCCCCATATCCAGTCTTCCTCCCTAGTAGTCCCCAGACTCATCACATGTTCTCCACCCGCACTGCCACTCTCGCACTCTACGAGGGGCAGGCGTCTCTCCTGAAATGCTAAAATGCTCCCTGAGTTCAGGGGACAGCAGACTTCTCTGCATAGGACTAGACAGCAAGCACGTGAGAGAGCGGCTGGAGGCCATCACGCAGGAACCTGAGCATCACGCAGCCTCTGCCTCAGCCACTCGCCCCTGCTCTGCAGAGAAAGCAGCTGCAGACAAGGTGCAAAAGCAAGTGAACGCGACTGTGTTCCAACACACTTGCATTCCAGCTTCACGGAGATTTTAATTTCAGATGACTTCTATGTGTCATGAAATAGTCTTCCTCTTTTGCCTTTCAGTCATTTAAAAATGCAAAAATCCATACTTAGCTCATGAGTGGTATCAAAGCAGGCCCACTGGCCCCAGCGTCCCACCCCTGTCTTAATAGGTCTCACTCCCATCCATTCTGCACGCTCCAGCCAAAGCGATTTTGCCAAAACCCAGACCTGATGCTTTCAATCCCTTGCTTACTTCTAACCAATAACTTGAGATAAAAATGGAAGCTCCTTAGGCTTCAAAAAACTTGGGGGTGGGTGTCGCTCCCCCTCTTCATGGAGGAACGACACAGGACCCTGCGCTGTTCTTTCGTCTGCTCGGCCCTTCCCGGGTTTGCTGCTGGTTCTTCCCGGGTTGGCTACCGTCCCTTCCACCTCCGTGGAAGGGCGGTTCCCCCTGGCCACTTTCCCCACTTCCGCGGGGGAGTGGCACACCGCCGGCCGGCTCTCTCGGGGGCTGCACAGGTGTTCCTTCAGATAGATGTTCCCCTTAGATGTTCCTCCTTTATAGTCCTCTTCCGCCAATCCCAACTCGGCTGCCCACACGCCGAGCACGCTGCTCTCCTCCAATCAGGAGCAGGATCAGCTCCTGGAGGTCATCACTCAAGTTGGCAAGAGGCAGCTGCGTAGAAGCTGTTTTCTCCTCTCCCAGCGCCATATTGTGGGAGAGCAGATGCACAGAATAAGTCTTAATTCCAGTAACTTAGTCTAGTCCGAGTTGCTCCCAGTTGCTCCCCACAGGTGGGGTCACATTGTGGTGAAGTGGGTCAAGCCACAGCTGGTGAGAGCAGCAGTCCATATCAGAGTGCTGCCTCATTTCCAGCTGCCCCGCTTCTGATCCAGCTTCCTACTAATGCACATGGGAAGCCAGCAGAAGATGGCCTCAGTACTTGGGCCCTTGCCACTCACTTGGGAGGCCCCTGGGCCCAGCCCCAGCTGTTGTAGCCATTGGAGAGTGAACCAGTAGATGGAAGACCTGTGTGTGTGTGTGTGTGTGTGTGCGCACGCGCGTGGCACATGTGTGTCTGTCTCCCTCTCTCACTCTTCCTTTCAAAATAAATAAAATAAATCATTTAAAAAGATTTATTTATGGTCCTATAAAATAAGTCTTTAAAAAATTTAGGGGCTGGGGACTGCCGCTGTGGCGCAGCGGGTTAAAGCCCTGGCCTGAAGCGCTGGCTTCCCATATGGGCGCTGGTTCGATTTCCAGCTGCTTCTCTTCCGATCCAGCTCTCTGCTTTGGCCTGGGATAGCAGTAGAAGATGGCCCAAGTCCGTGGGTTCCTGCACCCATGAGGGAGACCCGGAAGAACCTCCTGGCTCCTGGCTTCGGATCGGCGCAGCTCTAGCCATTGCGGCCATCTGGAGAGTGAATCAGCGGATGGAAGACCTCTCTCTACCTCTCTCTGTAACTCTGCCTTTCAAATAAATAAAATAAAATAAAAAATTAGGGGCTGGTGCTGTGGCACAGCAAGTTAAGCCACCTGCAGCCCTGGCATCCCATATGGGCACCAGTTCAAGTCCTGGCTGCTCCACTTCCAATCCAGCTCCCTGCTTGTGTGCCTGGGAGAGCAGTGGAGATGGCCCAAGTGCTTGGGCCCCTGCACTCACGTGGAAGACCTAGATGAAGCTCCTGGCTCCTGGCTTTGGCCTGGCCCAGCCCTGTCTGTTGCAGCCGTTTGGGGAATGACCCGGCAGGCAGAAGATCTATCTTTCTCTCTCTGCCTCTCCCTCTCTATAACTCTGCCTTTCAAATAAATAAATAAGTAAATCTTTTTTTAAAAAACTAACTTCAGGGGCAAGTGCTGTGGTGCAGTGAGTTAGGATGCTGCTTGGGACACCCACATCCCATAACATACTGCAGGGGTTCAAGTCCTGCCTCCACTTCCAAACCAACCTCCTGCCAGTGCACACCCGGGAGTCAGCAGGTGGCAGCCCACGCACCGGGGTCCCTGCCACCCGGGTGGGAGGCCCAGACTGAGGTCAGGGCTCCTGGCTTTGGCCTGACCTTCACCCTGACTGTCGCAAGCATTTGGGGAGTGAACCAGCAGATGGAAGATATCTCTCTGTTGCTCTCTCGCTCTCTCTTGCTCTACCTTTCAAATAAATGAAAATAAATAAAATGTTTTAACTTTCAAACCCAGCCCTACTTACTTCTTTAATCCGTCTGGAACCTCCTTCCCCTTAGACCCTAGCTCTGGAATCTCCTGCTTATCACACGGGCCCCCAGCTCCCTACCTCCCCCATGCGTTTACTCCTCTGAGGTCTTCTGCTCGGAATATTCTTGCTCCACTTTGCCCAGAAAATTCCTATGCTACCTTCCAGATCCAGAGAGAAAACAGCCCGACAGGGAGAGCTGCAGGGCATCCTCAGGGAACAGCAGGCTGCAGGTGAAGCCAGGAGGCGGCTATGATGCAGGGGCACGGACAGAAGAGAGAGGGCACAGCGGAGAAGCCTAGGGGAAGCAGGGGCGCGCAGTGGAGGGAAGGGATGCATGGGGATGGGTAGAGAAACAGCAGCTTGGGCAGAGATGGGCCCTCTGCTCCTGCAGCCCTCCGAACAGGGGTTCTGTGTGCTGGGAAGGATGTGCTGTGTCTTTTTGTGGCCATCTCTGCCCTCGCCTCACCCCCAATGCCAACCTAGCAGCCCCCCTGCAGCCTTGGCTGGGCCTTGAAGGACTCCCATTACCTGGAGAGAGACCTCTGCTAAGGACGTGCCCAGGGGAGTCCATGGCTAGGCAGGGGGGTGCTTACTTGGGGCCACTCTGGTACTGATACTGCCAAGCCAGGAAGTCAGAACCCAGTAAGAGTTTTATCTCAACACCTGACTCCTCTACTCACTAGCTTTGTGCAACTTAACCAATCTCTCTGGACTTATTTATTTATTTGCAAGAGTTATATAGAGAGAGGAGAGGCAGAGAGAGAGAGAGAGAGAGAAAGTCTTCCATCCAATGGTTCACTCCCCAGTTGGCCGCAATGGCTGGAGCCGCACTGATTCAAAGCCAGGAGCCAGGAGCGTCCTCCGGTGTAGGAGCCCCAGGACTTGGGCCATCTTCTACTGCTTTCCCAGGCCATAGCAGAGAGCTGGATCGGAAGAGGAGTAGTCAGGGCTCGAACCAGTGCCCATATGGGATTCTGGCACTTCAGGCCAGGGTGTTAATCCGCTGAGCCACAACGCCGGCACCTCTGGGGGCTTTGCATCTAAAACCAAGATGCTGGCAGGGCCATGCTCCCTGACTCCAGCTGCCTGCCAGCGCAGATCCTGAGAGGTAGCAGAGATGGCTTGAGTCATTGAGATTGGGTTCCTGCCACACACATGGGTGATCTGGATTGAATTTCTGGCATTTAGAGAGTGAACCAGCAAATGGTGACACTCTCTTTGCCCTTCTCAAATTAAAAAAAAAAAAAAAAAAAAAAAAGTAACTAAAAGAGAACAAACAGGGCCAGTGTTGTGGCTTGGCAAGTGACTGGTATGCAGGATCCAAAGTACACCACCTGTTTAGTGGACCTTTCTTTTCATGTTTTCGGGACAGCCACATACTGCGTATGGACACAGCATAGGGGAGTCCTTCTTCCCTTGGCCCACAGTTTGTTGAGTCCAGTACCATGGGCCACATCTGACGTCCCCAGCTCCTTCGTGGCAAATCTCTGGATCCCTGAGTGCCTGGGGGTGGGGACACCCTCCTTGAAGCCCACACCACGGGTGTACGTGTGGACGTGGATGCTATTCCCAGGGCCACCACACCTCTGTCAGTGGCACAACAGCCCTTCCTCTCACCACCCTTCTCTGCAGGAGACATTTGTTTTTAAATTGTTTGATTGATTTGAAAGGCAGTGCAGGGAGAGACAGAGACCTTGCCTCTACTAGTTCACCCCTGAAATTGCCAAAATGACCAAAACAGCCAGGGCTGAGCCAGGCTGAAGCCAGGACCCTGCAGCTCTCCCCTGGTCTCCCATGTGGGTTCAGGGCCATCTTCTGCTGCTTTCCCAGGCCTATCAGCAGGCAGCTGGATAGGAAGTGGAGAAGCCGGGACCTGAACCAGGGCTCACATGGAATGCAGGTGTCAAGGCCTAAGCCGCTGTGCCACAATGCCAGCCCTGTGGGAGCTGTTCTGTAGGGCCCAAGTTGGAAGCGAAGGGCAGGAGGGGAGGAGGGAGAACCTGCATGTTGATCTAAATGAGACAAGACTCCCAAGCTCTCTGATTGAGAAATGTCACAGTCACCAGGTTTACTTTACCTCGGGCACGTGGGAGAGGAGCCCTGTGCCGATGCTCTCCCGACTTAACAAAGAACACTGGCAGGTTTTCTACCTTCTAGAAAACACGGGTGTGAATTTAAATAGCATTGCCAGGGCAACACATTCTTAAGGAAGGCAGGGCATCAGAACCACAAGCTTTTTCCAAGGGGAAGGTTACTCTCACGGGGCGCAGCGTGAGCCTCCTCCCCGAGACTGCCCGCCAAGGCTCCCTTGTTAGAAGTAACATTCCCAAGGGCGGCTTCATGATGCAGAAAAGAAGCCGCTTTTCTTTCTGCTGCTGCAGACAGGAGGGGACATTTTCTCCTTTTTGTCACCACCAGTTACAGGGCCCTGGAGTTTTCAAGGGAGCACCAGAGAAGCACAGACGGCTCCGTCCCAGCCATCAGCTGCCTGGCCGTGACCTGGGATTCCCTTCGGACGAGGCTCTGCCACATCGGGGCTGGTCAAATTCAAGGGCGTGTGTGAAGTGCCTGGGATCTCTGGCTGAACAGCTCTGGGGTGGGCCTCCGACTCTTAGTGGCTGACAAGCAGGTTGTGGCCGTGGACACTGCACACCGGGAGGTCCTGCATGTTCACAGCCCTCAATCCTCCCACACATGGGCCAGCCTGACCCTCACTCTCCGCTGATGCTATGTTTCCCATTTCACTGGAGGAGGTAAAGGCAATCTGAGACACAAAACGAATGCACACGGGGCTGTGTTTGGGTATTTTTCTGGAGATAGAGGAGGGTGGGTGTTAGAGTTAGGACGGGAATGGCAGGCAGGGAGAGAGGACAGAGGACCTCTCTCTCCAGTAGTGTGGGAAAGTTCCTTAGCCTAGCTGGGAAACCAGCCTGAGCTAGGAAGCAATCTGATAATGAAGGAGACACAAGGAGCTTTGCTGTTTAGTCGGGAGAAAAGTGGACTCAGGATTCCAGGCCTTGTACGAGGCTGGGTGGCCGGAGTTGTCTGTGATGGGCCTCGGGAGTATGGTGGAGATAAACAGCTCCCCGGACAGGCCCCCAGACACGGCTCTTTCTTTGTTCTCTGTGAAATGTTTGATGATTTACATACATAAACCCCTAGCACAAGAAAGCAGTGGAGCTCCCTTTCCCCTCCCGGCTTTATTAACAGGAGCTTCTTATCTTTCCTTTCCTTTCAACTTTATTTTCCTAAGATTGCCTCCTCATGCATTCATCTGCCTCGTATTTCATCACAGATAGAGCAAGTGCCTGGGGTTCATCTCAACTGCTACACAGGGCCGGCACTGTGGCGTAGTGGGTAAAGGCGCCGCCTGCAATGCTGGCATCCCCTATGGGCGCTGGTTCGAGTCCCAGCTGCTCCACTTCCGATCCCGCTCCCTGCTAAAGGCCTAGAGAAAAAGCAGAAGATACCGAAGTGTCTGAGCCCCTGCCACACATGTGAGAGACCTGGATGACACTCTTGGCTCATGGCTTTGGCCTGGCCCAGTCCAGGCTATTGTAGCCATCTAGAAAGTGAACTAGCAGGTAGAAGGTCTCTCTCTCTCTCTCTGTGGCTCCCTCTCTCTCTGAAACTCTTTTTAAAAAAAAAAATGATTTATTTATTTGAAAGGCAGAGTTACAGAGAGGCAGAGGCAGGGAGAGAGAGAGAGAGGTCTTCCATCTGCTGGTTCACTCCCTAGATGGCCGCACGGCCGGAGCTGCACCAATCTGAAGCCAGGAGCCTCTTACAGGTCTCCCATGTGAGAGTAGGGGCCCAAGAACTTGGGCCATCTTTTATTGCTTTCTCAGGCCATAGCAGAGAGCTGGATTGGAAATGGAGCAGCCAAGACTCAAACCGCCGCCCATATGGGATGCTGGCATTGCAGCGGCTTTACTTGTTTTACTTGCTACACCACAGCACCAGTCCCTCTCTCTGTAACTCTTTTTTTTTTTTTTTTGATAGGCAGAGTGGACAGTGAGAGAGAGAGACAGAGAGAAAGGTCTTCCTTGTGCCGTTGGTTCACCCTCCAATGGCCACTGTGGCCGGCGCACCGCGCTGATCCGATGGCAGGAGCCAGGTACTTATCCTGGTCTCCCATGGGGTGCAGGGCCCAAGCACTTGGGCCATCCTCCACTGCACTCCCTGGCCACAGCAGAGAGCTGGCCTGGAAGAGGGGCAACCGGGACAGAATCCGGCGCCCCGACTGGGACTAGAACCCGGTGTGCCAGCGCCTCAAGGCAGAGGATTAGCCTAGTGAGCCGCGCAGCGCCGGCCTCTCTGTAACTCTTTCAAAAAAAAAAAAAAAAAAAAAGAATGAGATGGTCAGGCTAAATGAAAAAAAAAAAAAGAGTGAGATGGTCTTGCTGAATTTTTTTTAAAAGATGTATTCATTTATTTGACAGGTAGAGTTACACAGAGAGGGAGAGACAGAGAAAGGTCTTCCATCCGCTGGTTCACTCCCCGTATGGCCGCAACAACTGGAGCTGAGCTGATCTGAAGCCAGGAGCTTCCTCTGGGTCTCTCACATGGGTGCAGAGCTCCAAGCACTTGGGCCATCTACTGCTTTCCCAGGCCATAGCAGGGAACTGGATTGGAAGTGAAGCAGCCAGGACTCGAACCAGCATCCATATGGGATGCCGGCACTGCAGGCTGGGGCTTTAACCTGCTACACCACAGCACCAGCCCCCTCTCATGGCTTTAAATCCCAGCCACAGGGGCTGGCACTGTGGCAGAGAGGGTGAAGACACCACCTGTGACATTCGCGTAAATGTATTTATTTATTGGAGAGGCACAGTTACAGACAGAGAGAGGGACAGAGAGTCTTCCATTCCCTGGTTCACTTCTCAGATGGCCACAATGGCAGGAGCTGGGACAGTCCAAAGCCAGGAGCCAGGAACTCCATCCGGGTCTCACACATGGATACAGGGACCCAAGTACTTGTTCCATCTTCCACTGCTTTCCTAGGCCATTAGCAGGGAGCTGGATTGGAAGTAGAGCAGCCAGGACTCGAACCGGCGTCCACATGGGATACCAGCAGCACAAGTGGAGGTTTAGCCTACCTACTACACCACAGCACTGGCACCCAAAATAAATCTTGACAAAAAAAATCCCAGCCACACACAGGACTCCCAAATCCACATCTCACACCTTTGCATTCCTGAGCTCTCCAAGGGACGCTGGCCCAAACCAATCTCCTTATTTATCTCCTTTTAAGCCCACTACTATCTGCAGGCCTCCCTCACTAAAAGGCAAATCTAATCTTCTAGCTGCTCGTATCAAAAGCCTTCAAGTGGTCTTTGATCCCTCCGTTCCCAGGGTCTCGTCGGCACCACCACTTGCGCAGGGCCAGGCCCATGGTGTGCGACTCAGCAGCTGGACAGAGCCCTCTTGGAGAGCAGACAGGGGCGCCCAGCCCCCAGACTCTGGAAGCACTGGAGCCCTCCCAGGTGGAATGCACTCTGAATTCCAGCACCACCCACATGCCCCGGCGGGCAGCCAGGGGCCTTTGTGCCCAACTGCACACTTCTTGGCAGTGCCTCCCCCCACCCGGGGCGGCATCCCAGGCTGTTCCCGTCAAAGGACAATCGTCCTTCCTGCTCCTTGGCGCTTGCTTCCTGCCCATTCTCCAAGTCTGGTCCTGCTTCCTCCTGGCAGTTCCTGGTGGCCTTCCAATACATTCTTCTACTGCTTAAGAAAACCAGATACTCCAACGGGTACAAATCCCTCCCGCCCCTGCAGTCAGTGCTCTGGAGACCACCCACAGCTTCCTTGTCCCCAGCCTGATGCCACCCCAGCTGCTGCTTTTTGCCTTCCCATCCCCAGTCCCAGGCTCTGTCCTCTTCTGTCTCTGAGGGTCCCTGAGCCACTGCCTGTGCAGTACACACCCTCTGCCCTTCTCACCCCGCACACTCATAGGAGCACTGTTCACACTCAGCACACACCTCCCCCTCCCCCACCTCTACTCCAGGGGCTCCCAAGTCTGTGGCCCGCTGAGCTGTAGACTCAGCCCTGCTGGAAACCTCCACCTGTGGGTCCCTGCACACCCACATCTTCCCACCTGCAGCTACTTCTCTTCTGATCTCCACTCGGTGTGACCACCCCAAGCCTCATCTTCAACCACCTAGAGACTCAGGAGTCACCACACAGCTCCCCTCTCCTCCAGTCCGTCCCACCCAGGTGGCCACAGAATCCTTGAGTGTCTTCTCTGGGGGCAGCCCTCCAAGTCATCCCCTCCCTCTCCAGCCCCACAGCCTGTGTCTCCTTCACTTCTGAACTCACTGGGGTAGCCCACAAACCCCCTAAGTGGCTCCTTGCCCACAGGCGCAGCCACCTGCAACTTATCCCCCACAGCGGCAGGGCTGGGGTGAGCTCTCTGGAATGCAAACCCAACCGCTTCACCCCTCGCCAAGAGCATTTCAGTGGTTTCCACTGTTTCTCGTTCTTTTCTGAGTGTGTTATAAGGTTCTGGTGTCCCACTGCAGACCTTCTAAAGCAGGACATGCAGGGACTCAGTACTTTCTTTCCAATCATTGCCACTAGGCTTAACTAAGAATTTTGGGAACCACAGGTCTGCCCAGAGATCCACTTCGGGAAGGTGGCTAAAAACTGCCAGGGCTGTGCTGTGGTCTAGCGGGTTAAGCTGCTGCATTCAACATCAGCATCCCGTATGCTGCAGGTTCATGGCCCAGCTGCTCCAATCCAACTCCCTTCTAATGTGCTTGGGAGGGCAGCAGAAGATGACCCAAGGGCCTGGGTCCCTGCCACCCTCACGGGAGACCAGGATGGAGTTTCTGGCTTCTGGCTTTGGCCTGACCTAGGCCTGGCTGTTGCAGACATTTGGGAAGTGAACCAGCAGAGGAAAGATCTCCTTCTCTCTCTGTTTCTCCCTCTTTCTCTCTCTGTGATTTTCAAAATAAATAAATAAATAAAAATCTTTTTTTTTAAGACTCCCAGGCTCCCCCCTTGAGACTGATTCAGTGGATGTTGGATGGGAGCCATGATTCCAGAGAAGTCTGTATAACGATGTGAGCCCACTACTGGGCACACTGGGTGAGCAGGGACAACACGAACAAGACTCAAATCCCTTGTGCTTCTACCTCATACTGGATCTCTCCACTCTCCCCAGCTGTCCCAAACCAGGCTTTATGTCCGGCGTATACTTCCTCACTCTCACTGTTGCTGTCTCAACTGGGTGGCGGTACACAGTGTCCCTCTACCCGGGGGCCCTTTCCTGCAGGAGCGCCACACAAACACTTCCTCTCCAGCCCACAGGGCCTAGGCACCACTGCCCCACACCCTTTAATTCAAGGCTGTAATTATTCACACAGCAGCCGCCACACCCAGTGAGGTCCAAGACAGGGGGGCAATACTTGTCCCTTTTCTGTCCGCAGCAAGTAGCATGTCGGGTGGCTAGAATGAGTCAGGCTGATGGGATGGCAGTCCCAGCACCCCAACCCAAGGGCAGGTAACTGGCCAGGCTCCCGGTGGGAAGGCCCAGGTCCAGAGGCACATGGGGCTGGACACAGCAGCTGTGTGTCCAGGAGGGTCCATTTATTCCTCAGAGCCCTGGGCCTCCCCTGTGGACAAGGTCGCAGTCCTCACAGGTGCGTCACAATGACCTCAAAGAAAAGTGAGTCTCAAAAAGCCAATGATCTCATTTAGTAGTGCCCTTGACCCCTAAGACAGGGCCTCAGTGCTTAGAACTTCAAGCGTTTGGTCCTCTGGACTGGGTCTTGCTCACCAGGCGGGTCCCAGGGGCAGAACATAACTCAGAGGTGCCTTTTCTGGGCCGGCGCCACGGCTCACTAGGCTAATCCTCCGCCTAGCGGCGCTGGCACACCGGGTTCTAGTCCCGGTCGGGGCGCCGGATTCTGTCCCAGTTGCCCCTCTTCCAGGCCAGCTCTCTGCTGTGGCCAGGGAGTGCAGTGGAGGATGGCCCAGGTGCTTGGGCCCTGCACCCCATGGGAGACCAGGAAAAGCACCTGGCTCCTGGCTCCTGCCATGGGATCAGCACAGTGCGCCGGCCGCAGCACGCCGGCCACGGCGGCCATTGGAGGGTGAACCAACGGCAAAAAGGAAGACCTTTCTCTCTGTCTCTCTCTCTCACTGTCCACTCTGCCTGTCAAAAAAAAAAAAAAAAAAAAAAAAAAAAAGAGGTGCCTTTTCTGGTGGCGTGGCCTGCATACCACCCCAGGCTCAGGCTGCCCCTGCAAGGGCTGTGCAGCCTCCTCATCTGTAGTCCTGAGCAGAAGGCCGGCCGAATGAGATGCTTCTCAGAGTGCCTCTGGCTCTGGGTTTCCTCACTTTCCTCTTAACGTGGCCAATGGGGGACTGACACTTCAGGACACAGTTCTGGCCCGTCTCAGGGGGCCTGTGGGTTGATGGTCCCACTGCCTCCTCCCCACAGTGGGGAGTCTGGGGGGCACTGGATCACCAGGACCACACCCGGCTTCATTGCAAGCTCTGTTCTAGGGCTTCCCTCACGTCACCCAGCTCTGAGGACCACCAGACTCCGAGTCTGTTCTCTGATTTGGCCAAAGACCTCCCATAGGTGGGGGTTTAGCTGGTTAAGAGAACGTCACTTTTTGGCTTATCCATTTTCTATTTTAAACACAGATACAAGGTGGGGAGCAGAGTATGGCAGCACAGAAGGTTAAACCACTCTCCCAACAAGTTTTTTAAGAAACTCCATACTGATTTTCCACTTATACCATTATGCATTTCTGCCAGTGGTGTGCAAGGGTGCCAGCTTCTTCATCAGCAGTGCTTGTTGTCTTTTATCATATATATTTGAAAGTGTTGCAGAGAGGGAGAAAGACAGACTGAGTGAGCGAGGGAGCTTCTGTTCACAGAGAGCTTCCATTCACTAGTTCACTCCCCAGATGGCCACAACAGCTAGGGCTGGGCCATCCTGAAGCTGGGAGCCAGGAGCTTCATCTAGGTCTCCCACATGGGTGACAGGAACCCAGGTACTTGGACTATCTTCTGCTGCTTTTCCCAGGCCATTAGCAAGGGAGCTGAATCAGAAGTGGAGAACCCTGGACACGAACATGTACCCATAAGGGATGCTGGCATTGCACGCTGGCCTCTGTATTTTATTTATTTATTTTTATTCTTTTTAAAAGATTTATTTATTTTACTTAAGTCACAGTTAGGCAGAGAGAGAGAGAGAGAGAGAGAGAGAGAGAGAGAGAGAGAGGTCTTCCATCTGCTAGTTCACTCCCCAGAGGGCCGCAATAGCTGTAGCTGTGCCAATCTGAAGCCAGGAACCAGGAGCTTCTTCTGGGTCTCCCATGTTGGTGCAGGAGCCCAAGGACTCAGGCCATCTTCTACTGCTTTCCCAGGCCATAGCAGAGAGCTGCATTGGAAGTGGAGCAGCCAGGTCTTGAACTGGCGCCCATATGGGATGCCGGCGCTTCATGCGACGGCTTTACCCGCTACGCCACAGCACTGGCCCTGGCCTGTCTTTTGTCTTTTTGACGGTAGCTATTCTGACAGATGTGAAGTGATATCTTGTGGTTTCTGTTTGCATTTCTCTGATGACTAGTGATGTTGAGCACTGGTACACATACTTGCCATTTATAGGTCTGTGGAGAAATGTCTATTCAAGTTCTTTACCAATTTTAAAATTTGTTTTTTTTTTCTTAACTATTGAGTTGTAGGAGTTCCTTATGTGAGAGTACTACCAAAAACTCATGGAAAATGAAATTAAAAGATTTTGGTGCAAAAAATTTGAAATCTGCATACAAGGGATTGTCAAAAAGTTCATGGAAAATAGAATGAAAAATGAATTAAGTTCAAAGTTTTTTTGATCAAAATAAGCATCTTTCTACTTATTATTTGCTATTTATTTGAAAGGCAGAGACTGATAGGGAGCGCTCCCATTTGTTGGTTCACTCCCCAGATGCCTGCTACAAAGCGGGGATCTGGGAACCCAATCTAGGTCTCATGTGGATGTCAGGAACACCTCTTGAGCCATCACCTCTGCCTGCCACTGTCAGCATTAGCAGGACCCTGGGGTCCGAGCTGGAGTTAAGACTGTGTGTGGTGTTAAGAAGAGAGTCCAGGTGTAAGGGGTTAAGCTGCTGCCTGCAATGCCAGCATCCTATATGGGTGCCAGTTCAAATTAAAAAAAAAAAAAAAAAAAAAAAAAAAGATGAGGGTCCAAGTTGCATATGGATTTCTAGTTTTCTCAGCAGTGTTTGTTGGAGACACTATCCTTTCCCTGATGTGTGTTCTTGGGGCCCTTGGCAAAGGTGAATTGTCCGTGTATGTGTGGGTTTATTTCTGGGGTCTTTTTTTTTCAGTTCCACTGGTCTATGTTCATTTTATGCCAGTATAATTTTTTTTTTTTTTTTTTGACAGAGTGGACAGTGAGAGAGAGACAGAAAGGTCTTCCTTTTGCCATTGGTTCGCCCTCCAATGGCCGCTGCAGCCGGCGCATTGCGCTGATCCGAAGCCAGGAGCCAGGTGCTTCTCCTGGTCTCCCATGCAGGTGCAGGGCCCAATGACTTGGGCCATCCTCCACTGCACTCCCTGGCCACAGCAGAGAGCTGGCCTGGAAGAGGGGCAACCGGGACAGAATCCGGCGCCCCAACTGGGACTAGAACCTGTGTGCTGGTGCCGCAAGGCGGAGGATTAGCCTAGTGAGCCACAGCGCTGGCCTATAATTTGGTTTTGATTATGTAGCTTTGTAATATGTGTTGAAATCAGGAAGTGTGATGCTTCCAAATTTTGTTCTTCTCTTTTACTTACTTACTTGAGAGACACACAGACTGACTGGTTTACTCTCCAAATGCCTGCAACAGTTGGGACTGGGTTGGACCAAAGCCAGGAACTCAATCCAGCCTCCCACAGGAGTGGCAGGAACTCAATTACCTGACCATCACGGCTGCCTCTCAGGGTCTGCTTTGGCAGGAGTCAGGCAGATATTATGAATGGAACCGCCATATAATCTAGCAGTCCTACTTCTGGGTATTTATGCAAAAGAATTAAAATCATGATCTCCAAGAGATTTTTTTTTTTTAAAGATTTATTTATTTGAAAGGCAGAGTTTCAGAGATACCTCCCATCCACTGGTTCACTCCCCATATGGCCACAATGGCCAGAGCTGGGCCTGTCTGACGTCAGGAGCCTGAAGTTTTTTTTCTAGGTCTCCCAAATGGGTGCAGGGGCCCAAGCACTTGGGCCATCTTCTGATGCTTTCCTAGGCACACTAGCAGAGAGCTGGATGGGAAGTGGAGCAGCCAGGACTCCAATTGGTACCCATCTGGGATGCAGGCGTCACATGCGGTGTGGCTTTACCTGCCATGCCACATTGCTGGTCCCTCTCCAAGATTTTAACACTCTCATTTTCCTTACATTATTCACAATAGCCAAGATGTGGAAACAATCTAAATATTCATCAAAATACAAATTTTGGAAAAAGAAAATTCAAGACCTCCCACTCCCGTGGATGCCTGAAATTGCCAGTAGTACCAAACCCTATATATACACTGCTTTTCCTATAGATACATATAAAGGTAAACTGGACACAGTAAGATATCAACAATATCTGCAATATCTGCAACAATATCTGTAACTCACTATAATCAAAGTTATATAGATGTGGTCTCTTCTCAGAATATCTTACTGTACTATAGATCTTAGCAACCTCAGGGCAGGCATTATAGTAAATTACCACTTGGGACACACATCAAAGTACTGGTTCAAGTCCCAGCTCTTCCTCTTCTGATTCAGCTTCCTGCTAATGCTCCTGGGAAGCAATGGGCCCTCACATCCCTGTGGGAGACCCAGATGGAGTTCCTGGCTCCTAGCATCTGCATAGCCTAGCCAAGGCCTGGCTATTGCAGGCGTCTGGAGAGAACCCGTTAATGGAAGATCTGCCTTTTTCTCTGTCAATCCCTTATGAGATGCCAGTTCAAGCTCCACTTCAGATCTAGCTCTCTGCTGATGCACTTGGGGAAGCAGCAGAAGTTGGCCCAAATCCTTGGGCCCTGCACCCATATGGGAGATCCGGAAGAAGCTCCTGGTTCTTGGCTTTGGCCTGGCCCAGCCTTGGGTGTTGTGGCCACTTGGGGGCTGAGCCAGCAGATAGAAGATCAATCTATCTATCTATTTCCCTCTCTCGGTAACTCTGCCTGTCAAATAGATAAAATCTTTTTTTTTTTTTTTTTTTTTGACAGGCAGAGTGGACAGTGAGAGAGAGACAGAGAGAAAGGTCTTCCTTTTGCCATTGGTTCACCCTCCAATGGCCGCCGTGGCCGGCGCGCTGCGGCCGGCGCACCGCGCTGATCCGATGACAGGAGCCAGGAGCCAGATGCTTTTCCTGGTCTCCCATGGGGTGCAGGGCCCAAGCACCTGGGCCATCCTCCACTGCACTCCCTGGCCACAGCAGAGAGCTGGCCTGGAAGAGGGGCAACCGGGACAGAATCCGGCACCCCAACCGGGACTAGAACCTGGTGTGCCGGCGCCGCTAGGCGGAGGATTAGCCTAGTGAGCCACGGCGCCGGCCAAAATCAATATTTAAAAAACCACCAGGGCCGGTGCTGTGGTGCAGCGTGTTAAAGCCCTGGCCTGAAGCGTTGGCATCCCATATGGGCACTGGTTCTAGTCTCAGCTGCTCCTCTTCCGATCCAGCTCTCTGCTATGGCCTGGGATAGCAGTGGAAGATGGCCCAAGTCCTTGGGCCCCTGCATCCACATGGGAAAACCTGGAAGAGGCTCCTGGCTCCCGGCTTCAGATCGGTGCAGCTCCGGCCGTTGCAGCCATCTGAGGAGTGAACCAGTGGATGGAAGATCTCTCTCTGTCTCTACCTCTCTCTGTAACTGTCTTTCAAATAAATAAAATAAATCTAAAAAAAAAAAAAAAAAAAAAAAAAAGAAAAAGAAAGAAAAGAAAAAACCACCACCACATAACAGGGGAACTAAGAGGCAGCCAGGGCCCAAGAGAAGACAGTATCTTGGACTCTGGGAAAAGAAAGGACAGGTCACAAAGGGAAAGGTGGGGAGCCTCAGGGAGAGGCCCCACACAGACAAGAGTCGGGGGTGGGGTGACCAGGGGGGAGATGGACCCCTCAGTGGTAGATGCCTTCCCTCACAGGGATGCCTCGCTCAGCAGCCCTGCAGGACAAGTGAGCAAATGGTCTTCTCATCCCTCAATCCTCCCAGACCCGACAGTCCCTGAAAGGCCCAGGCCTGGCCCCAGCCCAGCCAGGGCTCACTGTGCTTTTCCCTAAGAAAACTAGGAGAGCCAAACCTAACCCCTAGGGCTGTGGGGCCTACACCACATCACTGACTGTAACAGGGCCCGAGGCGGGGTCCAAACACTTGTCACCACCCCTGCAAGCCTATATTCCAGGACGCAGTGGCAAACCTCCCCAACTGGCCTCCCTGATCCCCAGCTAGACAGCCAGTGAGCCTGTTAAACTCAAAATTGGACCACCGTCACTTCTTACAATCCTCCAACTCAAATCCCACTTCCTCAGGCCCCCATGTAGTACATAATTCATCTCCCCCACAAGTCTGGCCTTTGCCTGCAGCTAGGGGAGGTGACGTCCAGCCCCCCCATCTTGGCGTGAGCCATCAGCCATTGGGCAATGTGACCCCTGGAGGAAAGGTCAGCCATAGGCAGGATGTGACAACCTGGGAAAAGCTGGACACCAGCGGCTTGGTGGTCACACAGGTCTACCAGGAGAGGCCTCTCATGTCCAGGGTCTCCCGGGAGAGGACATGAAGCTTCTCTACACATCTTGCCCTTGGCTGGCCCTGAGCTCCGAGGTAGGCAGCTGGCACGGTGCTTACACCACCTGGGTCACTGCATGCCACATCAGAGTGCAGGTTCAGTCCTGGCTCCTCCACTTCCAATCCAAGCTTCCTGCTAATGTATATCCTGGGAGTGGGAAGTACAGTAGTAATGGGCCAAGAACTTGGGTCCCTGCTACACACATGGGAGACTAGATGGAGTTTGAGGATACTGACTCTGGCCTGACCCAGCCGTGGCTGTTGTGGGCACGTGGGGAGTGAGTCCGCCTAAAAACAGTAAATAAACCTGAGTTCCGAGTCACTGCAGCATACCATTCGCAATGGTAGTCACAGGGACCATGAAGCGGCTACTGGTAGCTGAGGTCATGTGAGGTCACATGAGGTCAACGTTTATCAAACATTCTGCACCCCGTAACAGCCTCACTATGACCTCATACCATCCCCTGCCAACCTGACCTCATCTCTTACTCTTTCCCCCAGCTCTCCTCAGAAACACCAGCCATGCCCCAGCCCACAGCACCCAAAAACTCCCTGCAGGTCCCCCCAAGGTGAGCTCCCTCCCTGAGGCCTTCTACACAAAGGTCACCTCCTGGGTGAGGCCTCCTCTAGATCCCCAAACAGCTCTTGCGCTTTCTATCCTTCTTTGAACACTGGCAACCACACAATAAACAAACTGTATTCATCTTATTCATCCTTCCTCTTTCGGGAGAACCTACGTACAGCCCCAAGGAGGCAGGGATTTCTATACTTCCCCCCTGCTGTAACCAGACCTGGAACAGTTCCTGACACATTCTGAGCACTCACCAAACTTTCAGATGAATGACCTCTTGTACGCTTTGGGAATACCTTTTAGGGCCCAAGGATCCCATCTCTGGGATCCCACTCTCTGCCTGAAAAGGCCCAAATTTGCAAAAACAGAAGAACTGACCCACACTTGGCTGGAGAATGTGCTCAGGGAGAAAAGCTAAGACCTCAGGAGAGCACTCGGCCTGGCCTGAGTGAGGAGGCAACCCTGACACCTCCTAACTGTTGACCTTGGAAGGCCCCTTCTTCTCTGGGTCTTCGTCCCTAATGAATGGATGAGCTGGAGCAGTCATAATGGAACCCTGGCTGAAATCACTGTGGGGCAGGCCCGAGGACAGGAGTGGAGAAATTCCTTCTGTGACATGTGACAGAGGGGTAGAGGGAAGACAAGACCTCTCCAGGCAGGGGTGATTTTTATTTGAAGGCAGCGAACATCCCATTTGTGGGTACATCTGTAAATCTGTAACAGTTATAAAAAAAGGAAAGAGACTAGACCCCAAAGGGCCTGGGGAGGGTGTGGGGAGGGCTCCAGGTCCTGGTCAGGCCACATAGGGGAAGTGGAGCAGCAGCCCCTCGTGGGGTTCCAGGTTCAGGTGCTCCAGCGCAAGGGAGGTGCCCTCCTCACGGCCCGGATGGGTGCTGAGCAGCAGGTCAGCCCGGGCTGGCAGACTGGCACCGGCAGGCAGGCTGGAGGCCCCCAGCCTGGCTGACAAGCTCTCGTCCCCAAAGTTGAGCACTACCAGGAAACGCTCATTCTGGTCCCAGTGGCGGACGTAGGAGAAGAGGTTGGACCCGGTGGAGAGTGCGTGGAAGTCACCGTGCAGCAGGGAACGCTCCTTACCCCGCTGGTCACTCAGCCGCCGGAAGAGGGAGAGGAGGGAGCCAGAGTCTTCATCCTGGCCCTGGGAATGATGAAGACATAGCAGTCAGGGTGACAGGGTATCCTGGGTGTGCAGGTTTCTATAAGCCTCTGCCCACCCATGAGGAGGCCTTACCTTCACCGTCATGTTGGCGCTCACAGAAGCACTGGGCAAGCTGGATTCATCCCACAGCATGACTGGGGCTTTTGCAGGCTGGAAAGCAGAGACCCAGATTCAGTCCTCTCTCCCTTCTCCATTCTCATGAGCACACCCACACCTAGCGAACTTTCACTAGACAAGGAAGCAGGCTTATAAGGCAAAATCCTGGCAAACAGACTATCCCCTTAGCCAAGAGGACTCCAAGACAGCCATGAGCTATGTCCCTTAGGTCTCTGCTCAATTTTTCCATCAGGTTTTTTGTTTTTTGTTTTTGTTTTTTTTTTTAAGATTTATTTGAAAGGCAGAGTTAGAGAGAGAGAGAGAGAGAGAGAGAGAGAGAGAGAAATCTTCCATCTACTGGGTCAATCCCTAAATGGCTATAATAGCCAGGGCTGGACCAGGCTGAAGCCAGAAGCCTGGAACTCCATCCAGGTCTTCCTACACAGTCAGCAAAGACCCAAGTACTTAGGTTACCCTCTCTGCCTTCCCAGGCACATTAGCAGGGAGCTGGGTTCAAAGTGGAACAGCTGGGACTCAAACTGGTGCTCACATGGGATGCTGGCATTGCAGGCAGTGGCTTACTCCACTGCACCACCAACACCAGCCCTTCATCAGGTTTTCTTTGGCCACTATGTAAAACATACCCCTTCCCCTATTTGCTAGACCCCTACCCTGCTTTCTTTCACATATTAGCACCTGGCATCTTTATTTGTTTATTATCTAATCTCAGAAGCCCAGTTTTGTGTGCAGTGCTGCAGCCCCAATGTGCAACAGATTATCCAATAAACATCTGCAGAATAAATGAGTGGCAGGCACTGTAAATATCAGCCTGAGGAATCAACTCCAACCCCGAGGCATGAAAGCCAACCAACGCCTTCGTGGTTTACCCTGTCCCAGCACTCACTGCTACTGACTTCTCTGCGTATTCACCTGGTGCCCTCACGACTGCGAGTGAGCTCCTGTGAGGCAAGAGCCTATCACAGAGCGGCCATCATCCAAAGGACGAAAAAATGAACGACAGCTATCATACTGAACGTCTACCCAGTGCCACACATGACCATCAAAAACAGGCCCTGAGGGCTGGCGCTGTGGCGCAGTAGGCTAATCCTCCGCCTGCAGTGCTGGCATCCCGTATGCCAGTGTGTGTCCCGGCTGCTCCACTTCCAATGCAGCTCCCTGCTAATGGTCTGGGAAAAGCAGCAGAGGATGGCTCAAGTACCTGGGCCCCTGCTACCCACATGGGAAACCTGAAAGAAGCTCCTGGCTCCTGGCTTTGGCCTGGCCCAGCACTGGCTGTTGTGGCCATCTGCAGAGTGAACCAGTGGATGGGAGATCTCTTTTTCTATCTCCCTCTCTATAACTCTTTCAAATAAAATACAAAAATCTTTTAAAACTAAATAAAAATAGGTCCTCTTTAACCCTAATTTTTTTTTTTTTTTACTTATTTATTTTCATCTGAGAGATAGAGATCATCCATCTTGTGGTTCATTCCACAAATGCCCACAACAGCCAGGGCTGGGCCAGGCCAAAGCCAAAATCCTGGAACTCAATCTGGGTCTCCCACATGGGTGGCAGGGACACAACTACCTGAGCCATCGCCTGCTGCCTCCCAGCGACTGCATCAGCAGAAGCAGGATCGGCAGCAGACCCAGACCTGGGACCCAGACACTCTGAAATGGGAGGGGTCTTACATGCTACACCAAATGCCTGCCCTAGTCCTAACCAGTCTACAAGAAATGCAAGATCAGAGAAGACATGGCCAACACTCAAAGGGGTAAAATAATTTTCCTGAGGCCAAACACTGACTATGTGACCGACCAGGAAGCAAACCCAGATGTCAGTCGGTCAGGTGCCAGGGTAGACAGCGCACAGTACCTCTCCAGGAAGGGCAGCCGCCTGCAGGCCAATCTCATCCCCGTAGCTGAAAACAGGGGTGCCGGGCAGGGTGAAGAGCAGCAGCTGGTAGAGTCGGAGGAGCTGAGCTGGCACGAAGGAAGTCAGGAGCCCCGCCTGCGACAACTGCAGGGACAGTGTAGACACTGGTGAGCCCCTGAGCCCACCTTGCCTCCAACTCCCAACAACCCTTTCTTCCAACAGGCTCCCTGCTCCCCTGGCTCCAGCCAGTGTGGTACTCACACTCCAGCTGCACCAGTGACTGTCAGTGGCATTCAAATACTGGGTGACTAGGAACTTCATATTCTCCCCAGAGACGCCGGAGGCTGACAGGTACGAGCTGGTCAACAGCAGATCCTTGGTGGATTCGAGTAGGCTCAGGATCTGATGAAGGTCCGAGGACTCTGTCCCTGCAATCAACAGCCTGCACAGGGCAGGGGGATGTCAGGTTGGCACAGGACAGCAAAGGAACAATGGAGGTAGAGGGGCTTTTCTGGGCTCAGACCCCCGCTTCTTCAGACCCAGACCTCCATGGCAGGGCTCCCACAATGGAGCTGAGCCCGGAGAACGGCCATCTGGCACTCACCTGTCTTCACTGAAGCTCTTAGTGATGTTCCGCCACTCGGCCAAGTGTAAGGCTGCGTTCTAGAAGGAACACAGCAGAATGAAGGAGCAGGGAGCATTCCCGGGCCCTGACTGAGACCCTCTGTTCTCAGTCACACTCTGCCTCTCACATGGAGAGGAAACTTACCGTCAGATTCCCCACGTCCCGAACCTGGAAGCCATCCACGCCAGCCTGCAGCCAAAAATTCAGAGCATCCTACAGGTGGCAAAAGAGCAGAAAAGATATCAGCAGCTGGGCAAGGCTCAGAAAATACCAGTCCACGCCAAACCTCGCCCACTTCCCCACAACTTAGAGCAAAGTTATTTGCTTTGCCCGAGTCTCATTTTCCCTCCTCGTTCACAAAGGCTTAGCCGCTGGTCCCCCTCCCATCGATTCTCTCAGTGCTGTAGCATTTTACTCCTCTGCTCCTTTCCCTGGCAAATCATACAGCTTCATCCTTGACAGCTACAGAAAAGTGTGCCCCTAAACACAAATCGAATGTGGAAAAACACCCAGCGTCATGGTCAGGGAGCAGCAGAGACAGTGCCTAAATCACAACGTCCCAAAGCAAGTTTTCTGAAGCCTGGGGAGGGTGGCAGCTCAAGAGCTGGTCAGATCAAGACCGAGGACAAAAGAACAAAATTCAAAGCCCAGCTCCAGGGCATCTGAGAGGAAGAAGTGAAAGAGGCCAGCTCAGCAGAACAGGCCCTGGCTGGAGGCCTGGCACTCGCCTGGCTCACAGCATGAGCCCCACGCCCACCCCACCCCCACAGCCCTTTTCTTCCCTTCCCTTCCTTCCCTTTTTCTACTCTGTGTGCTTCCCCTCTAATCTCCATTCTCATCTGAGGCTCTCACCCCTCACAACACACCCTCTGAAAACATCTCCTGTTCAGTAACTCTTGACCTTTTTTCTTTTTTTTTTTTTAAGATTTATTTATTTGAAAGGCAGAGAAAGACTTATCTTCCATCTGCTGGTTTACTCCTCAAACAGCAAAGACTGTGCCAGGCCAAAGTCAGGAGCCAGTAACTCCATCCTGGTCTCCCACGTGGGTGGCAGAGTCCCAAGTAGTGGTCTATCTTCCACTGCCTTCCCAGACACATCAGCAGGAAGCTGGACTGGAAGCAGAACCAGCACTCCAATACAGAGTGCCAGCACTGCAAGCGGTGGCTTAACTCCCTGTGCCACAGTGCTGGCCCCTATTAACAACTTTTCCAGGGTTTGCCACCAGATGGAGTTCTGGACTCCTGCCATCAGCCCAACCCAAGCCTGTCTGTTGGGGGCATTTGGGGGATGAGCCATCAGCAAATGGAGGCTTTCTCTCTGTATTTGGAAAAGAAAAAAATCCTTAAAGGAGCTCCCAGCAACTGATAAAAGCTGAAGTGGATGGCCCCAGGGGGCCTATTCAAATACTGGAGTTCAGAATTTTCTCTCAGCATAGCAGGTGGGAGCTTGGTGCAACATGTAAAATACCACCTGGATCAGCCATTCTCACACCACACCAGGAGTGCTTGGGTTCAAGTCCTGGCTTAGCTCCCACTCTTCCTTGGGAAGCAGCAGGCAATGCCACATGTAGTTGGGTCCCTGACACCCATGTGGGAGACATGACTGAGTTCCCTTCCCCAGATGGTACAGGGATTTGAGAAGCAAACCAGCAAATGGAAGATCACTACCTGTCTTGTCTCTCCTTGTCTTTCAAATACATTCAAAAAAAGTTTTTTAAAAAGAATCAAGGTGGAGCCGGCATTGTGACAGAGGGTTAAGCCACTGCCTGCTGGCTGCTCCACTTCCAATCCAGCTCCCTGCTAATGTGTCTCAGAAAGCAGTGGAAACAGGTCCAAGTGCTTGGGCCCCTGCATCCATGAGGGAGACCTGGAAGAAGCTCCTGGCTCCTGACTCAGCACTGGCCTTTGTGGCCATTGGGAAGTGAACCAGCAGACGGAAACTCCCTCTCTCTTTCTCTCTCTCTCTCTCCTTCTTTCTCTGTAACTCAGCCTTTCAAATAAATAGATCTTAAAAAAAAAAAAAAAAAACACAGCTGCCAGCCAAGTGTCAGAATCTGCCTCCACTGTTTGTTCTGCCCATCCTGACTAGCCAGTGTCCTAAAACCCAGGCCTCAGGCCTCAGGAGCTGGGGTGGCATTCAAATCCCCTGGAGCCTGTCCCTTTAGGAAAGGCAGAATCACTTGGGACTGTAGGTCTAGGGTACCTCACTTACATGAGGGAGAATCAGATACCCTACATGGTTACACAGAGAAGTAGAAGAGATCTATAACACACTTGGCATAGTCCCAGACATAGGAAGCCCGGCCTTACGATTTCAGACTGGGCTCCATGCCAAACACATCAAACAAGACCTGGGAAGCCAGTCAGGACAAGATTCCCACAAAGAAAGGACTTCCTCTCCCAAAAGAAAGAAAAATCAAACTTTCAGAGTGACATCTGAGAAATCCCCTTCCTGGCCCTCTGATCCTCAGCGCAAAGGAAATAAGAAAAATGAGTGGTCAGAAAAGGAACAAGAAAAAGCACGGGTGCCCTGCTGGCCCATCCTTCCGGCCATGGGCGAGACATCCCTTTGTGGATGCAAGGAGCCAAGCCCAGGTGTACAAGGCTTGCTGGGAAGGGCTCAGCACCGCGCCCAGTATGTGGCTCCCAACGGCTATCAGCTGCAACACACGCACCTTCACCTTGGTGGCCACAAGGTCAACCTGAGTGGGGAGGAACCACGAGTTCTGACCCAGGTAGTTAGGAGTGAGGTCCAAAATGACGCGGATGCCTGGAACAAAGGAGGAGGAAGAGGCAGTCATGAGAAAGACTTTGGGGTAAGGGAAGGGAGGAAACCCCAAACGCAAGTCTGCCGAGTGTTTCCCACGTGTTACCTGGTATAAAAGTTCGGCTTTGAGGCCTGGCAAATCTTTCTCCCTTCAAACACGGACATGAGTTTGATCTTAACAAGGCTGAGCTATGGCACCCTGGGCTGCCCATGACAAAAGTGAGTCCTTCTAAACATGCTTCTATAGTGGGCTGTAACACAGTATTTTTGTTTCTTCCTTTTTAACCAAAGAATCCACTGCTTTACAAGTTGAAAACCAAGTTTCCAAGTTGTTAAAACCACTAATTTAGTTAAAGTCTACTTTGTGCAAATTGGGACACCAAAGTGCAAAGGATAAACCGGCCTCTCGAAGTGGCCCCGCCAGGTCCACCGCCCCTGCACCAGGTGACAAAGCCATTTCAGGCTGCGATCTAACAAAGCTCCCCTGTGCCTGGTGGTAAAAGCGGGAGACAGGAGTAAACCAGGTCTCTTCCCAGGGTCCCTGGGAGCAGCTTCCTTAGGAAGCCCCATGGCACTCACTCTTCTTCTTGGCCGATTGCAGGAAGCTGTCAAACTCTTCCTTGGAGCCAACAGCCGGGTTGATTTCTTGCAAGTTGGTCCCGGCGACATCGTCCTCCTGATTCTTGTGAATGGGGCCCAGCACGAGGCCCTTCACCTTCAGAGTGCTCAGGTAATCCAGATGACCCTTCAGACCTGCAATGCGGAGGGGAGGGCGGGGTTAACGTCTCCTCTCCCGCGGCCTAAGGGTGAGGGGCAGGGAGGTGGAGGGGCGGCTGGATCACGAGGCTCAGAGCAGCTGATGTAAGAAGCCTCGAGCTTTGCTTCACAAACCGGTTGTGACTGGCTCCCACCGCCTCCGCGGAAGGGAGGGTGCTGAGTCAGCGGCTAGGCGGGGCAGGTCGGTTTTTCTTAAGAACCGTAAGGGCTACGTGCCCGGGAGCGGCGCCGTAATGGGTGGGGTGGAGAACCCTGCCGACACCAGGCCCAGGGACCGGGTTCGGATGAGACCAGGGAAGGGTGGGGAGGCCACCGGGCACTCACCGGCGAGGTCGCCCGAGTCGCGGGCCTGGAAGGCCTGCAGGTCGCCGACGCGGTAGAGGGCGCCCTTGTGCCACCACCGTTGCACCGGCAGCTCGCGGCAGCGCGGCGCCCGCACGATGATGACCACCGCGCCGGCCAGCATGCCGATCCAGCCGAGCCAGAAGAGCAGCAGCAGCGCCCAGCGCGTGCGCACCCAGCCGGGGCTGCCCGCCACCTTCAGCAGCTCCTCCTTGGACAGGCCCGTGAACTTGGCCGCCGCCTCCGCCTCGTCTTCGGCCACCTTGATCTTCACCAGACCGTTCTTCTCGGCGCCGCCAGCCACGGCCATGGCCACGGCGGCCTCCGACGCCGCGTTCATCGGCTGCTTCTCGGGTTCCAGCTCGTTCAGCTCCACCTCCTTCATATCCACCTCGGTATCCTGGCTCATGGTGCCTGCGGTACCAGCGACAAGACGCAACCCTCGGTCAGGCGGCGGCTCAGCCCCAGAGCTCTCGCGGCGCGTGCGACTGCCCAGCTTCCGCTCCGGCGTCTGCGGCGCGCTGGCCGGGGCTCTGCGGGCTGCGGGGAGCCCCGCCCCGGCCCGCCCCTGGAAGGTGACGCGCGGGCCGGCGTCCTGGGCGGGCTTGGGGCCGCGGAGAGGTCGTTTCTTTCCGCCCAGCCACCTCCTGGGGACCCCAGCTGCCAACGCTAAGCACCAAGCCACCTTTAGGTAGACAAAGTCTGGTGCGGGTCCTAAGCCTGCAGCCACCTGGTCTTCCCAACCCCCCCCCCCCCAGCCACCCGCACTCAAAGCCCGCCACACCCAACGCTGCCTCCCCCACCTGCAGGCCTTGTGCTCTCTGGTCCCGCAGGGCCTGCTCCCACTTGTCTTTCAAGACTCATCTTGAATTTATTTCATTTAATTCCTCATGCAGCAACTATTTACTGGGCACCACTACAATACTTTGCTTCATTAGCTTTACTGAATGAACTCTAATCAGGCTTCCTGGCGATGTTTTAAGATGAAATCTGCTGGGACAGGAGAGTTGAAGCCAACAGCCTCGTCCTTACCCTACCCCACCAGCCAGTGGCTGGCGCCCAATGTCGGGCAGCAGGGAATCACATCCAGCAAACATTCCAGAGCTGGGGGCAGACAGAAGATGCTATGGCCAGGCTCTCCCCACACCTTACGGGCCCTCCCACAGAGTATGCTAAACTGCCGGGGTTCCCCCACCTGCCCCCCTTCATAATGCTAGGCCTTGGAGGCAGCTGGAGCTGCAGAGGCTTTGAAGACCTCCACCTCCTAAATCCCTCCCACAGAGGCCCTTGGACAGAAGTGGGGCAGACACAAGGTTGCGAGCAGGGACTACCAAACAACACTGTGAGGCGCCAGCACCTCGGGAACTTCTCGTTCCTGAGCAGTGCCAGCTGGGTTATTTTCAGAGCGGAGCTGAAGGAAATAGGTTCTTTCTCCCTCTCCCACCTAGGCTGGGAGCCAAGATTGCTGTGAATTTGGAAAACCACAAAAGCCTTGAGATCTGAAGTCATAGAGAAAAGGGGTATAAAAAGTCTCAACCTCTGACATTCCTCTCGGCATTCCAAAGCCTCCACCCCTCCGCACCCTAGGATGGCTGGAACTACCTCCCAGGGGATACAGGCAAGTGGGTGGAGGTTCTTACCAGCGCTCACAAGATAACAAATCTAAGGTACTCTGGGCATGTCAGATAAAAAATGCCACCTACGGGTTCTGTGTGGACTTTATCCCCAGCATGAAAGCTCAAGGTTCAGAACTGGGCCAAAAGCTCTCCCTGAAATGGTCTAGAACGTGTATCTCATTCAGCGCCCCATGGATCCAGATGGCTGAAGCCGATTCCATCTGCACGCCTTTAAGAAGCTAACAACTTACACCCCAACCTTATCACCCGCCACACCTGCTACTGGCACTGCCCGCGAGCCACATCAGCCTGCAAACACCTGCCGGTCTCACACACCAGGCTTCCTCAGGCCTCGTCTGGCACTTCCTGTTTTCCTGTTCTACGCAAGCACCTGTTCAGTCAAGACCTCCTTCAAGTGACACACTTCTCTTGGTTCCCAGTCAGAATTACTTTCCCTCCACTACTCATCTACTTCTGCTACAGCTCTTGTCCCATTTATCATATTTCTTTGTCTGGATGTCTGTTTGCCCTCGAAGGCAAGTGGCTGGGGCCTTGTGCTATTTGTCTATGAGCCTGTGTGCTCAGAAATAGCATACAGAGAAAACAAAAAATGAGAGAAAGAAGGAAAAAAAAAAAAAAAACAAGAAGTAGCATAGAGTGAAAACAAAGGAACAAGAAATGGCATGCAGTGGTACTGCCTACTGTTTCCTGAGTAGATGAACTGTATCAATCAAGCCCAACCATTTCCCTCCTTAGGAACTGAAAAAAAGTAGCCATCTGAAGATAAAGGGATAAAAATGATAAATACTGTATCTTATCAAGGAGACACTGTGTAGGCAGGAAAACAAAGGAAGATTTGCAAATGTTCAACCAAAGCAGCAATAAATGGGGTGGGGGGAGGACAGGAAAACAAAAGATGGCAGAGAACAGCTAGGGATCCTCAAATAACACAATGGGCGTTGAGAAATGTAAAGCTTAATATTTACTATAGAACTGCAAAGCATATAATTTGTCAAGAAGAATTTAGATTTCAAAAGACTTGGGGTGGGGAGGGTACATTCTGGCACAGTGGTTTAAATCCTGCTGGGGATGCAGCAGCATCCTATATTGAGTCCTGGCTATGCCACTTCCAAGCCAGCTTCCTGCTGATGCTCACCTTAGGAGGCAGTGGATAACTGGAAAAGCGCTTAGGTCTCAGTCACCCATGAGACCCAGATGGAGCCTCTGGATTCCTGGCTTTGGCCTAGCCCAGCCCTGGATTTTGTGGGTATTTGGAAAGTGAACCAGAAGTTAGAAAATAGATCTCATGGCCAGCGCCACGGCTCAATAGGCTAATCCTCCGCCTGAGGTGCTGGCACACCGGGTTCTAGTCCCGGTTGCTCCTCTTTCCAGTCCAGCTCTCTGCTGTGGCCAGGGAGTACAGTGGGAGATGGCCCAAGTACTTGGGCCCTGCACCATTGAGCCGCAGAGGCCATTGGAGGGTGAACCAACGGCAAAAAGGAAGACCTTTCTCTCTGTCTCTCTCACTGTCCACTCTGCCTGTCAAAAAATTTAAAAAAAAAAAAAATCTAAAAAAAAAAAAAAAAGCCTAAGGAGTTGACATCTAGGTCCAGCATCCTCATCTCAAAGTCATCCCAATAACCTTCCAGCTGCAGCCCAGTATCTGCACTTGAAACGTCCTGCCCCTTCTACCCAATAACCATCCTTCCTCTAAGGCTCCTCTAAGACGGGGTGACAACAGCCAGGCTTCCCCTGTCTGATAACTGGAGGGGACCTCATAAAGGAATTTTTTGTATTTACATCCAATAAGTCCTTTGTTCGGGAAGAGGAGAAGGAGGGGGGGCAAGACCCATCCCCTTAGAAACCCTGGCCTAAATGTAAACTGCGCACTCTCTCCCAGGTCCTGTCTGGAGAGGTGCCCATCCGTTCTTAAGGATGTCCCTACGCTAATAAACCTTGCTATGTTGCTTTCCCCTGCTCTCTGTCTCATGCCTGAATTCTTTCTTGCGCGAAGACAAGGACCCTTTTCTCCTCTGGTAACAGATTTCTTTCTCTCTCTCTCCTCTGTTGCTCTCCCTTTCAAATAAATAAATAAGGAAAAGAAGAAAAGCAGTCCAGCTGCACAGAGGCAATAAGGTCCATGTGAGGCCTTTAAAATACTCAGGCAGACAGGGATGGGGGCCCTGAAGTGCAGAAGGCCAAGTTCATTTCTAACCCACCATTGCAAAAATCATGTCACATGTTTCCCAACACATGCGATTACTTGATCTTAGCCAAGACAGGGGAGTTTGTTCCCCATTCCCCACCCCAACATGTAAAAAGAATTTCCACAGGCAGAGCAAAAATGTGACAGACAGACGGGAGGAAGGCTGGAAGTGTTTCAGCAGATCATCCCTGCCCGGCAGACTCTGCAACTCTGCCAAAGGCCGCAGTATTATTCCAAAGACCCAGAAACACAGCGGCCAGTCCAGCTGTGCCTTTAAAATACCATCAGCCAGAAGTCTTGAGGATTTTGGCCACCTGAAAAATGGATGCCAGCTGGGGTTAAGGAATTGAGTTTCAGTGTGGCTGAAATGAAAGCAGAGAAGGAGCCTGACCCAACTAAAAGGGCTTACTTGGCAGCTGCTATTAGAAGAAATGACGCCAGAATATTACTTTGTTATTGTAAATCCTGCAGGAGGGACACCGAGTGCTAAAGAAAGGAACTGTCAGCGATGTTTTTTTCGTAGAGAATGGGGAACTACGGGGGGGGGGGGGGGGGGGATGGGGCCAGCACTGTCGCATAGTAGGTTAAGTATCCACCTGTAGTGCTGGCATCCCATACGGGTGCCAGTTCAAGTACCAGCTGCTCCACTTCCAATCTAGCTCTCTGCTGATGGCCTGGGAAAGCGGCAGAGGATGGCCCAAGTCCTTGGGCCTCTGCACCTGCATGGGAGACCCAGAGGAAGCTCCTGGCTTCAGATCAGCCCAGTTCCGGCCACTGCAGCCATTTGGGGAGTGACCCAGCAGATGGAAGACCTCTCTCTCTGTCCTTCCCTCTATGTGTTTATGACTCTGCCTCTCAGGTAAATAAATGAATTTAAAAAAAAAAAAAAAAAAAAAGGTGGGGAGGAGAGCATCCCAAGCAGTATCTGAACCACTGCCCTAAATGCAATAAAAAAAACTCTCAGTCACTGGGTAGGAAATTGGCTAGGCAGTTAAAGGAAATACACTCCAAGCATACCATCCAAAAAGTATCTGGTAGTCGCGTATGTTGGACAAATGAACAATACTGCAGCAAGCCATTCCCTCTAATGCAACCAGGTATTAGAAGATAAACACCAGAGAAACAGCCGCTTAATTTGTGGACGATGTGGAGAGGTACTTTTAACTTCTTACCCCTTGGATGGATGACATCAGATACTCCATCAGAGACACAACACTTGATCTCATCCAAAAGCCCAAGCAGCAATACAAAACTTTAAAGTGCTCACTGAGGCCTTCCATCCCCAGCTCCTTCTGTACTCGTGGTCACAAAATACTGGCACGCATCCTCATTTTCCTCATGCCCTGTGCCCCCCTCCCCCCCAAAAAAAAAAAAAAAACTTTCTTTTGTAACATTCTCCGGAAGAGAGTCACTAAGTACAGTCCACACTCAAGAGGTACAGAGTTAAGGTCTGCCTCCCTAGGGGGAAGGCGCTACCCATATTATTTAGGATTTCTTGGTTAGAATATTTGTCTCCTTTAAAAAAAAATTACTGACTTATTTATTTGAATGTCAGAGAGGAAGAGGCAGGGAGAGAGAGATCTGTTCACATCTCATTCCTCAGATTGCTGCAATAGCCCGGACTAAGCCAGGCCAAAGACGAGAGCCTGGAGCTTCATCTGTGTCTCCTAAGTGGGGTATCAGAGCCTGAACACATAGAACATCGTTAGCCGGCGCCGTGGCTCAATAGGCTAATCCTCCACCTTGCGGCGCCGGCACACCGGGTTCTAGTCCCGGTTGGGGCGCCGGATTCTGTCCCGGTTGCCCCTCTTCCAGGCCAGCTCTCTGCTATGGCCAGGGAGTGCAGTGGAGGATGGCCCAGGTGCTTGGGCCCTGCACCCCATGGGAGACCAGGAAAAGCACCTGGCTCCTGGCTCCTGCCAGGATCAGCGCGGTGCGCCGGCTGCAGCGGCGGCCATTGGAGGGTGAACCAACGGCAAAGGAAGACCTTTCTCTCTCTGTCTCTCTCTCTCACTGTCCACTCTGCCTGTCAAAAAAAAAAAAAAAAAAAAAAGAACATCGTCCACTGCTTTTCCCAGGCAATTACCAGAGAGCTGGAGAAGTGGAGAAGCTGGAACTCAAAAGAGCACCCTTGAGATTCCAGCATCACAGGTGGCGGCTTTACCCGCTATACCATAATGCCAGCTCCAAGATTTGTCTCTTCCTTGCTATTTATGTATCCATTCATTTATTTATATGATTATGTATCCATTCATTTATATATATGATTATTTGACTCTGATATTTATTTTATACTATGGACTAGAATACAGTGATTTGTTTTTTGCAACTATTACAGCTTTAGTTATAGTGCGCAGTTTCAGGTTGTCCTGTAACCTTTTTTTTTTTTTTTTTTTTTTTTTTTGACAGACAGAGTGGACAGTGAGAGAGAGAGACAGAGAGAAAGGTCTTCCTTTGCCGTTGGTTCACCCTCCAATGGCCGCCGCGGTCGGCGCGCTGCGGCCGGCGCACCGCGCTGATCCGATGGCAGGAGCCAGGAGCCAGGTGCTTTTCCTGGTCTCCCATGGGGCGCAGGGCCCAAGCACCTGGGCTATCTTCCACTGCACTCCCTGGCCACAGCAGAGGGCTGGCCTGGAAGAGGGGCAACCGGGACAGAATCCGGCGCCCCGACCGGGACTAGAACCCGGTGTGCCGGCGCCGCTAGGCGGAGGATTAGCCTAGTGAGCCGCGGCGCCAGCCTGTCCTGTAACCTTTTAATACCGCCTCCCCTTTTTCTCTCTCTCTCTCTCTTTTTTTTTTTTATTTTTTTTTTTATTTTTGACAGGCAGAGTGGACAGTGAGAGAGAGAGAGAGAGAGAGAGAGAAAGGTCTTCCTTTGCCGTTGGTTCACTCTCCAATGGCCGCCGTGGCCGGCGCGCTGCAGCCGGTGCACTGCGCTGATCCAAAGGCAGGAGCCAGATGCTTCTCCTGGTCTCCCATGGGGTGCAGGGCCCAAGGACTTGGGTCATCCTCCACTGCACTCCTGGGCCATAGCAGAGAGCTGGCCTGGAAGAGGGGCAACTGGGACAGAATCCGGCGCCCTGACCGGGACTAGAACCCAATGTGCCGGCGCCGCTAGGCAGAGGATTAGCCTAGTGAGCCGCGGCGCCGGCCTTTCTCTTTTTTAAAGTGTACTTTGGGGCCAGCACTGTGGTGTAGCAGGTAAAGCTGACACCTGAAGTGCCGGCATCCCATGGGGCGCCGGTTCAAGTCCCGGCTGCTCCACTTCCGATCTAGCTCTCTGCTATGGCCTGGGAAAGCAGTAGAAGATGGCCCAAATCCTTGGGCCCCTGGGAGACCCGGAAGAAGCTCCTGGCTCTAATCAGCCCAGCTCCGGCGGTTGCAGCCATCTGGGGAGTGAACTAGTGAATGGAAGACCCCTCTCTCTCTCTGTGCCTCTCCACTTTTCGTGTAACTCTGACTTTCAAATAAATAAATAAATAAATATTTAAAAAAGAATAAAAAAAATAAAGAGTACTTTATTACTTTCTGGCACTACAAGATATTTCAGCTCATTCTGTATACCAGTGCTAGAATCAGCCAATTTTCCAAGGATTTCTGATTCCTTTCATTGAAGAATAGTATTAGAGCCGGTGCTGCGGCTCACTAGCTAACCCTCCGCCTGCGGCGCAGGCACCCCAGGTTCTAGTCCCGGTTGGGGCGCCAGATTCTGTCCCAGTTGCTCCTCTTCCGGTCCAGCTCTCTGCTGTGGCCCAGGAAAGCAGTGGAGGATGGCCCAAGTACTTGGGCCCTGCACCCGTATGGGAGACCAGGAGGAAGCATCTGGCTCCTGGCTTCAGATCAGTGCAGCGCGCTGACCATAGCAACGATTTGGGGGGTGAACCAACAGAAGGAAGACCTTTCTCTCTGTCTAACTCTGCCTGTCAAAAAAAAAAAAAAAAAAAAAGAACAGTATTAGAAACCAAGCTATGGGGGGACTGGCGCTGTGGAGCAGCAGGTTAAAGCACTGGCCTGAGGCCTGAAACACCAGCATCCCATATAGGCACCGGTTCTAGTCCCGGCTGCTCCTCTTCCGATCCAGCTCTCTGCTATGCCTGGGATAGCAGCTGAAGATGGCCCAAGTCCTTGGGCTCCTGCACCGAGGTGGGAGACCCAGCGGAAGCTTCGGGCTCCTGGCTTCGGATCGGCACAGTTCTGGCAGTTGCGGCCATCTGGGGAGTGAACCAGTGGATAGAAGACTTCTCTCTCTCTGTCTCTGCCTCTGTCTGTAACTCTTTCAAATAAATAAAATAAATCTTTAAAAAAAAAAGAAAAGAAAGAAAAAAACCAAGCTGTGGGCACTCAGAGGTCTTCTATTTATATATTTTTATTTCGATTTGAAATGCAGAGGGACAGACAAAGATCTCCCATCCACTGGTTCACTCCCCAAAATGCCTGAAACAGCCAAGGTAGGGCCAGGCCATAGCCAGTCTATCCAGGTCTACCACATGGGTAGCAGGGATCCATGTACTGGAGCCATCACCTACTGCCTCCCAGGGTGCACATTAGCAAGAAACTGAAATTGGGACTGGAGCCAGGGCTCAAACTCTGGCCCTCCACATGAGGATGAGGCATCTCAAGCAGTGACGTAACTGCTGCACCACACACCCACCCATCAGGACGTGTCTTTATGAAGAGTTATCAATCAAAAATGTATCAGGCTCTGAGGACAGGCATTTGGCACAGCAGCTGAGATTCTGCCTGGGATGCCTACGTCCCATATAGGATAGAATCCTGGTTCTGCTTCTGAGTCCAGCTTCCTGCTAATGCACACCCTGAGAGGCAGTGGTTGATAACCCAAGCATTTGGGTCGGTCCCTGCCACACATGTGGGAGACCCAGATTGAGTTCCTGGCTGCTGGCTTTGGCCTGGCTGTTGCAGGCATTTGCAATGAATCAGCAGATGGACAATCTCTCTGTCTCTCTGCCTTTCAAATAAAATGAAAATAAATAATTAATCAGACACCTTCCTGGGATAAAAAAATTAAAAACAAAATACTACATAAAATTACCTTCAAGCCATGTATAAAAGATGTGTATGAAACATAAGAGAGTTTTGTGTTTAGACTTGGGTCTCATCTACAGGACATGTCCTTATGTATATGCAAATGTTCCAAAATCTGAAGCACTTCTGGTCCCAGCCTTTTCAGATAAGGGGTACTCAACCTCTCAGAAGTTCTTTTTAACATTCTCACAGCATAGGGGCACTAGGGATAATGACCACGTATGCAGCATAGACAACTGGGTAGAAAAGGGCATAGTGAGAAGAAACAGGTTTGTAGGGAAAGACAATGAACTCATTTTTGGAGAAGCTGACCTGAGATGTGTATGGGCCATCCTAGTAAAGATGTCTGGCAGGCCATTACAACCTCAGGAGACCCCAAATTGAAATGACATTTGGGAGACAGCAGAGTATAAAGAACAAATGAGGCCATGGTGATGGATAAAGTTAACCTAACACAGAACACGGTGAGTGAAAAAACAAGTATACCTAGGACAGGACCCTAAGGAATGTGTAAGGAATACATAGAAGTTGAGAATGGGCAAGAAGTAGAAAGGGGGCCAGTGCTGTGGCATAGCAGGTAAAGCCGCCTCCTGCAGTACCAGCATCCCATATGGGCGCCAGTTCTAGTCCTGGCTGCTCCACTTCCAATTCAGATTCCTGCTAATATGCCTGGGGAAGCCATGGAAGACAGTCCAAGTTCTTGGATCCCTGTACCCATGTGGGAGACCCAGACTGATTCCATACTCTGGCTGAGGCCTGACACAGCAGATGGAGATCTCTCTCTCTCTCTCTCTCTCTCTCTATATATATATATATGTATATATATATATATATCTCCCCCTCTCATAAATCAATCTTAAAAAAAAAAAAAAAAGCAGGAGGAAATACAGGATATGGTGGTATCCCAGAAACCAAGTGTAGGAAGCGCTCTAGGAAGGAGGGACAAGTCAACAGTGTCAAGTGCTACGGAGGTCAATGAAGTCAAGGAAAGATGAAATGTATCTGTTTGGATTGAGCGGCAAGAGGTCCCCAGTGATGTCGGTGAAAGCAGTAGCAATGTAGGGGTAGCTACAGGAACTAGAGTAAGGAGGGTTTGCAAGAGATTTCTACTTTGTTTTTGCTACTGTGACAACTCTTTTCCCCAGGCCAAAGACCCAATGTTATTCCAAACCCAAATATATCCATCCTATTAGACACTTGGGGATCTGGGAAATGATCACTGGAATAGAATTCACAGACTTGGGATCTAGAATTCAATACCTTTGCAAACACCCCAGCTGATAAGGCAAACTCATCGTTAAGGTGCTCTCAAGAAGCCTGCGAAGGCAATGGCCCACGCTGGATGAGGCAGATAGGCCTTAGGAAATGGTGCCGGAAGGAATAAGGAGGCTGAAGAAAGCGGGTGTGCTGGAATGGATGTTTATGTGGGGACAGTGAACTGTGATCCAAGGAAGGTGCTAGCGGGGGCCATGTTCACCAAGGCCATCAGGAATGGTGAGAGGGCACCAGCATCACGTAGACTGCTCCTCTGCATCCACACTGGTAAGAGAAGCAGTAACAGAGCTGAGCTAGAAGATGCAGGGGGAGGGGGCCAGCCTGTATCCCACACTGGCATGTCTGGGTTCAGTACCTGCCTCCGGCTCCTGATTCCAACTTCCCACTATGCAGACTCTAGGAGGCAGCAGTGATCGCTCAAGTAACTGGGTTCCTGCCACCCATATGAGATACCCAGATCCTGTCCCAGCACCCAGCTTTGGCCTTGCCCAGCCCCAGCTTTTGCAGGTATTTTTTAAGTAAACCAGGCTGACTGATTCTGTCTCTCTGCCTCACAAATAAAAATCTTTTAATCTATAAAACATTTATGAGGATGATACCAGTGTCTCTCATTAAGTAACAGAAGCACCAAGTGACCATACATCCAGAACTGTCGCATCATGAGTTGGATTATGTCAGATCAAGTCACAAAGTCAACTACCCCACACTGGAGTGTCTGGGTTTGTTTCCTGGGTCTGATTCCTGATTCCAACTTCCTGCTGGAAATGTACCCCAGGAGATAACTCCAGTGGCTGGGCTCCTGCCACTGACTTGGGAGAACTGGATTGGTTTCCCAGAGTCTGGCCCTTGTGAGAATGTGGGGACCACAGCTTGTCTCTCTGCCTCTCAGCCTCTCAAATAAGTTTAGAATTTTTTTTTCTTTTATAATTGGCCACCAGCTGTTTCTACAGCCTTCCATTAATTAATTGATGCAGTGCCTCTTGCTGCCAGATGAGGGCAGGGTTGCTCCTCCAGCAAACACTCCACATAGCTCTAAGGGCAAGCCTATTTAAAAGATATTTACCTTCACCTACTTGAAACACAGAGCAACAGAGAAACAGAGGGAAAGATACAGATCTTCCATAGGTGGTTCATTCTCCAAATGCTTCCAACAGGGGCCAGCACTGTGGTACAGCAGGTTGGGCCCCTGCCTGCAGCGCCTGCATCTCATATGAGTGATGGTTCAAGTCTTGGCTACTCCGCTTTTCTGTGTCTCCTTCTTTCTCTCTGTAACTATGCCTTTCAAATTAAAAAAAATATATATTTTTTTAAGAAGAATGCTTGTAATAGCCAGTTTTGGACCAGGCCAGAATTCTATCCAGGTCTCCCTCGTGGGTGATGGGGGCCCAAGCACTTGAGTCATCACCCACTGTCTCCTGGGATGCAATACCAGGGAGCTGGATAGGAAGCAGAGCAGCCAGAACTTGACCTAGTCCTCTGATATGGGATGTGGGCATTACAAGGGTTGGCTTAACCTGCTGTACCACAATGCCCACTCCTCATTTTTTTAAACATCCATTAGTACATTTTGAGATATTTATTTGAAAAGATGGGAGAAAACCTTCCATCTGCTGGTTCATTTCCCAAATCCCTGCCAACAGTTGGCAGCCCAAATCCAGGAGCCCAGAATTCAATCCATGTCCCATGTGGGCAGAAAAGATCCAATAACGGCATTCCAGGGTATACATCAGATACATCAGCAAGAAGCCGGATCAGAAGCAAAGTCAGGCACAAACCCTCTGCTATGGGGGGCAGGCATCCCACTTGGCATCCTAACACCAAATGCTCATGTCAACCAAGTTCATTTGATAAGTAAAATACAGCAGCCAATGAATTAGGGATGGAAAAAGATCATTCAAAAATGTATAGGGAGGGGCTGGCGCTATGGCACAGCAGGTTAACGCCTGGCCTGAAGCGCCGGCATCCCATATGGGCGCCGGTTTGAGACCCGGCTGCTCCACTTCCAATCCAGCTCTCTGCTATGGCCGGTGAAAGCAGTAGAAGATGGCCCAAGTCCTTGGGCCCCTGCACCCACGTGGGAGACCCAGAGGCAGCTCCTGGCTCCTGGCTTTGGATTGGCGCAGCTCTAGCCATTGCGACCAATTGGGGAGTGAACCAGCAGATGGAAAACCTCTCTCTCTCTCCGCCTCTCCTCTCTGTGTAACTCAGACTTTCAAATAAATAAATTTTTTTTTTTTTTTTTTTGGACAGGCAGAGTTAGACAGTGGGAGAGAGAGGGACAGAGAGAAACGTCTTTCTTTTTCCGTTGGTTCAACCCCCAAATGGTTGCTGAGGCCAGCGCACTGCGCTGATCCGAAGCCAGGAGCCAGGTGCTTCCTCCTGGTCTCCCATGCGGGTGCAGGGCCCAAGCACTTGGGCCATCCTCCACTGTCTTCCCAGGCCACAGCAGAGAGCTGGACTGGAAGAGGGGCAACTGGGACAGAATCCAGGGTGCTGGCGCCGCAGGCGGAGGATTAGGCAAGTGAGCCACGGCGCCGGCCCAAATAAATAAATTTTTAAAAATGTATAGGGATACACTAATAATTGTGTACTGAGTCCTACTGGTGTGTTGTATTCTGCAGGCAACAGGGATAGAAGGATATCAGATCTCAGGGATTTTACGGTAGGGGGAGGGGAGGAGGTGGCTCAGGCTTTGGGAAGGGAGTGATGGTAAAGAAACTGGCGGGGGCCAGCCCTGTGGCATAGAGAATTAAGCCACCACCCGCAGCACTGACATCCCATATGGGCACTGGTTCCAACTGCTCCACTTCCAATCCAGCTCCCTGCTAATGTACCTGAGAAGGGAGTAGAGGATGGCTTAAGTCTTTGGGCCCCCTGCACCTACATGAGAGACCTAGAGGAGGCTCCCAGCTTTGGCCTGGCCCAGCCCAGCCCTGGCTGTTACAGCTGTTTGGGAAGTGAACCAGCCGATGAGAAATTTCTCTCTCTCTCTCTCTCTGTAACTCTGCCTTTCAAATAAATAAAATAAATCTTTTTTAAAAGATTTTATTTATTTTGAGAGTTAGAGTTACAGATAGTGAGAGGGAGAGACAGAGAGAAAGGTCTTCCTTCCATTGGTTCACCCCCCAAATGGCCGCAACAGCTGGAGCTGCGCCGATCCAAAGCCAGGAGCCAGGCACCTCTTCCTAGTCTCCCACATGGGTGCAGGGCCCAAGAACCTGGGCCAACTTCTACAGCTTTCCCAGGCCACAGCAGAAAGGTGGACTGGAAGTAGAGCAGCAGATACTAGCACCAGCGCCCATATGGGATGCTGGCGCCGCAGGCAGAGGATTAACCTACTGTGCCACGGTGCCAGCCCCAATAAAATAAATCTTTAAAAAAAAAAAGAAATTGGCAATGGAAACAGAGCTTCTCAATGTCTGTATTGGTCAGTTTGAACTGGGATGTGGGCATAAAACAATGGACACTGAAGGACTGTAGGCTGAGAAATCAAACTCGACCAGACTTTTTATTTGAAAAGATCACTCTGCAAACTTCAGAATATATTAGAAGGCAGGAAACCAGAGTCAGGAGCCAGAATGAGTCTACTGTGAAAACTCAGAGACAAGGGCAAGTCTGGCCTGTCAGCTAAGATGCCATGTCCCACATCGGGAGTGGCTGGGTTCTTCCTACAGCCTCCTACTAATGCACAAACTTGGAGGCAGCACGTGATGGTTCAAGTTCTTTGGTCCCTGCCACCCATGTGGAAGACCCAGATTAAGTTCCGGGCTCCTGGCTTCAGCCTGGCATAACCCTGGTTGTTGCAGACATTTGAGGGCATGAACCAGTGGATGAGGGACCTCGCTCCCTCTCTCTCTGCCTTTCAAGTAAAAAAAAAATAGTTTAAAAACGGACGATGGCCCAAGTCCTTGGGCCCTGCACCTGCATGGGAGACCAGGAGAAGCACCTGGCTCCTGGCTTCGGATTGGTGCAGTGCACCGGCCACAACGCACTGGCCACAGTGGCCATTGGGGAGTGAACCAATGGAAAAGGGAAGACCTTTCTCTCTGTCTCTCTCTCACTGTCCACTCTGCCTGTCAAAAATAAAAAATTAAATTAAAAAATTTTTAAAAATGACTCATATAAAGTAAATCCATGTCTATAGTTTTACTCATTAATTAATGAGGGAACAAATAACATTTAAAACTTATTTTTTAAAAATTTGTGTATTTGAAAGGCAGAGTTACAGAGAGAGGGAGAGAAAGAGATCACAATCTTCCATCCACTGGTTCACTCCCTGTGGGCAGCCTTTGGACAACTTAAGGCCAATCTTGGCTTGTGGAGTTCCTGGGATAAGAAAGTCACATACTCCCATCCTGAAGGAGGATGATAATCAAGAACGCTCTGTGAAAATTACCTGTGCCACCAGAGGCCCCGATAAGTTGGTTACATATGTTGTTATCTTTTGTGCTTCTTTGTTCTGCAGCTGGTTATGTATAAATACCACTGGGACTTTAGAATAAACGAGCCTTGATCAGCCTTGTTGTCTTGGCTCCATTCTCTGCGCCCTTGTCCCTCTTTTCATTCCCACTCCCTCCTTCAGGTTCCGTTCAACTGGTGCGGCAGGCCCGCACAACTCCCCAGATGGCTGTAACAGCCAGGGCTGGGCCAGGATGAAGCCAGGAACCAGGAGCTTCTTCTAGATCTTCCATGTGGGTAGCAAAGGACCCAAGCACTCGGATTATCTTCCACTGCTGGATCCAAGTGGAGCAGCCAGGAATCAAACCAGTGCCCAATGGGATGCCAGTGTTGCAGGTGGTGGCTTTACTCACTATACCAATAATGCCAGCCCCTTAAGACTGTTCTTAGGAGAATTCTAGCAAAGAACTACCATCTGTCAGTTAAGAATGCTGACATGAATTCTAATAGGAGGATACAAAACCTGCTAATGATTTATAAGGCAATGTGAAGTGACATCCAAATCAACAATAAGCAGGAAGTCAAACAAAAGTACTCTCTCCTAGAAAAGCAATCCCAGACAAGCAGGCCTGCTTATAACATCCAAAGGACACCAGACTTGCATATTCTCACATTCTGGCTAATTTTTCTTAACAGGGTCAACAGTAGAAACTAGATTTAAATAACAGTTCCGCCACACTAGCTATGTGACCTTGGGTCAGTAACTTAATACAATACTCAGTTACCTCAGCTATGCTTGGGGAAAACAATGACTGTTTTTTTGAACTGAGGAAACACATATAAAACACTTAGCTCTGTGCCTATCATGAAAAAGCATTTAATGAATGCTAACATATTAAATAGTCAGTACTTTCAACCATTTTTTTCACCTAATGTTTCTCATTTGTCATTATTTGACACCCCTGCTTTTTGGCTGCAGTCAAGCAAATACATGCATTACACACACACACACACACACAAATATATACACATTTCACTAACTTGAGACTACATTCTTTGCTCATGGAACACTCTCTTCCTTATTCCAAGGAAAAAATATTCAAAATTCAACCATTTCAGAGATAATGGAACTTGCATTATTTCCACCAAACTTCAATCTCAGATCTGGCATTGTGGCATAACAAGTTAAGCTGCGACAGTTCAAGACCCAGAGGCTCCACTTCCAACCCAGCTGCCTGCTAATCCGCCTGAGAAAGCAGGAGAGAATGGCCCAAATACTTGGGTCTCTGCATCCATGTAGGAGGCCTGGAAGAAACTCCTGGCTCCTGCCTGGCCCAGCCCTAGCTGTTACAGTCATTAGGGAAGTGAACCAGCGGTTGGAAGACACCTCTTTCTCTCATCTCTTCCTATTCTCTCTGTAAATCTGCCTTTCAAATAAATAAATCTTAAAAATCTCTGCTTGACGCAAATAAACTGCCCCAAGTTTTGTTTAACAACTTTTTTTTTTTTACAGGCAGAGTGGACAGTGAGAGAGAGACAGAGAGAAAGGTCCTCCTTTGCCGTTGGTTCACCCTCCAATGGCCGCCACGGCCGGCGCACCGCGCTGATCCGATGGCAGGAGCCAGGTGCTTCTCCTGGTCTCCCATGCGGGTGCAGGGCCCAAGCACTTGGGCCATCCTCCACTGCACTCCCAGGCCACAGCAGAGAGCTGGACTGGAAGAGGGGCAACCGGGACAGAATCCGGCGCCCCGACCGGGACTAGAACCTGGTGTGCTGGCGCCGCAAGGCAGAGGATTAGCCTAGTGAGCCGCGGCGCCGGCCTTAACAACTTTTAAGGAGGGCAGATACTTGGCACAGTGATTAAGATTAAGTGATTAAGATTCCACTTGGTGCGCCGGCATTGTGGGACCACAGCAATCCATATGGGTGCTGGTTCGAGTCCTGGCTGCTCCACTTCCAATCCAGTTCCTTGCTAATGGCCTGGGAAAGCAGCACAAGATGGCCAAAGTGCTTGGGCCCCCGCACCCACGTGGGAAGTCCCAGGCTCCTGCCTTCGGATGGGCCCAGCTCCAGCTGTTATGGCCATTTGGGAGTGAACCAGAGGATGGAAGACCTGTCTGTCCCTCTCTGTCTGTAACTCTACCTCTCAGATAAATAAATCTTTAAAAAAAAAAAAAAGTCCTTCTGAGTGAAATAATTCTCCATCTCTGCCCCAGAGCCTCCTCTCACCTTCCCACTTCATCTTTTAAGAAGATTTTACGTATTTATTTATTTATTTGAAAAAGAGAGAAACAGAGAGAAGTCTTCCATCTGCTGGTTCACTCCCCAGATGGCCACGATGGCCAGAGCAGGGCCGATTCTTAGCCAGGAATCAGGAGCTTCTTCCTGCGACTCCCACATGGCTGCGAGGGCCCAAGGACTTGGGGCTATCTTCCCCTGCTTTCCCAGGCCATAAACAGGGAGCTGGATCGAAAGAGGAGCAGCCTGGAAAAGAACTGGCGTCCATCTGGGATGCCGGCACCGCAGGCGGCGGCTTTACCCGCTACGCCACAGTTCTATTAAACAGTTTACTCCCCACTTCATTTTTATCACAGCACTTACCTGCCCCCGATACATTCGTTTTCCTGTCTATCCCCTCTATGCTCCGTGGACCCACGAGACACTGTATGCTCTGTTCCCTTCCGTACCCATTGTGCCTAGCAGGTGCTTAGCCTCTGGAAATCTCCATAGCTTCCAGAAAGACCATCTACTTTTTTTGAAATGCCCACTTTCTAGTGGACTGTCACTTCACAAGCTGTTGCAAATTCACAATCACTGGCCACCCTGGGCCCACATTCATACCCTGATTAGCTAATAGAATGTACTTAGAAATTGTAAGCTAACGTTTTCATCTGGGTAAATCAACGCGCAATTCTGGATCTTCTTAAAAACTGACCATTGATCTCACAGAGACAATGTTCCAGCACGCAACGATCAGATGGAGCAGGGTTCAGTCTGCCAGATTTCACCCAGTTCACTTCCCTTAACCACATCGCTTGCCTGCTTTCTCCTGACTTAAATTCCCGGCCATTACACCTGTTAGTACAGAATTTCCCTTAAAAAAATAAAGTAAATGAACACTGAAACGCCTTTACTTTCCCCAAAAGGGCTGCACTTAAGGGTCCTCCCCGAGCTCAGCCCAGGGCCCAGTACCTGAGTCGCCCGCCGCGCTGAGACCCTGGATGCCAGGCCCCGAAGGAGCGCGGGGCGGCTCGCGAGGAACCGAGGCGACGCCGGTCGAGAGCTCAGGAGGTTCGGGATCCCTGGGATCCATGGAGGCGGATCACGCACACTGGCTTAGGATGTGTGAGCAAGAGGGGCTCCGGCTAGGCCGTAAGGGCAGGCGGCCGAGACCGGGAAGGACCGTCAGTTCGTGATGGAGGCCAAGCAGGGGGTCGGCGCTCGCGCGCACTCGCAGCACACTGCCGCAGTCCGCCGCAACCCGCCGCAACCCGCCGCAATGCAGTCGGCGCGCCTTCGCACGCCTCCACGGCGCATGCGCGCCTTTCTTCGCGCCGCAACTGCACCGAGAGCGCGCGTATGCCGGTAACCCTCCCCCACCACACCCCCGGCGTTGCGCGCCTTCTACTTGTGCGCGTGCGCCCCCACAGTCCCGCCCCCAAATCCCGTGGGCCTCTGCGGGATGGTATTTAAATGGCTTGCGTGGGCTTCTTCGGCCTCATTTTTCTCCTGTCCGAAGCAGGTAGGTTCCATTGTAATTCATGCTTGTTGGGTTTTTGGTTTTGTTTTTTTTTTTTTAGAAGCAACAGTCCGCTTCGGGGATCTTTTGGGCTGTCTCGTGTGGTGGCCTTGGCGGGGGCGTAGGAGGCGGCGAGGCCTCCTCTCTGGTCTCCAGACCTCGGGAGCCGCCGCGGGGCTTTGTGAAGGACAAAACGGCGAGAGCGGGCCTCCCTATGATGAGGACCTATTCACAGACCTGTACTGAGCCCCGTGAGGATGAGTCCCTCTGAGGAGACGGGGCCTGCAGCGCCGATACCTCGTTCGGCCGCCGCGTCGGGGACAGCGTGCCCAGATGCGCGGCTCTAACTCAGTCTCCCCTGCAGGACCTGGGCGCGTTTGAGCAAACGGAGGGAGCGCCGTTACTGAGCGTGAGTGTTCTCCGGCCTTCTGAAACCTCTCTGATCAACTGCTACGGGGATGATTGCGACACTTGAACTCTCTCTTGCTGAGGGGCTAGTGGAGAAAATGCAAATTCTGAGCAGCACTGTTTGTAGCGGGTGGCTGGGGCCCCCCGCCCCGTTCTGGGTGTGACCGAATGGTCTCTCTTCAGATGTTGCTCGGATCGGGGACCTGCCGGGTCGACGATGGAGGCTGCCCCTTCACCCTCTGCAGCGCTGGCCGTACCGCGAGGCTCCAGGTGGGCGTCCTTGGCTTGTGTTACAGGGAGGGACATTTTCTGGTTGGCCACTCCATGATGAACGAACGTAGAATGACAAGCATATGGCTGAACAAGGAAGTGATGCCACATTCCTACTGAGAAGTGGGCCGGGGGTATTCCAGGGTCTTTGAATGACTGTTCTTGGCTAACATAAAGTACCTCTCATCCGCAGCGTCACATAACCAGCCCTGGGGAGTTTGGACGCGTCCCAAGGTGAACAAAGGTAAGCCAGGAGCTTGAAGTATGTCGTCTCCTGAATTGTTCTCCGCAATCAGGAGGGCAGGTGGTTGGTGTAGCGTTGTTTTGCTGCTTCCACCTTGTTCCTCTTGACATGATTTTATGGGGAAGAAGAGTCCCCGCCAGTGGGGTGCTCTTCCTTTACCCAGCATGCCACATTACTGTCAGATGATTAGAGCTGATAAAGCTGACGCTTGGTGAAGTGTGACAGTTAATAGCATGTTAGAGTTCTGATGGCAGTTGTTGTTCATGAAGAAATCTTGTCTCATCGTAGCATTTGGAAATAACTATTTGCTCCCCTTTGCCAGGTTCTCGTGCTGACGGATTCTTCTGTCTGCTGGTAAGTTGCTTTACCTGGTAACATGTGAAGTCATTATCCGAAGGGAAAGTTTACCATCATGATGCTTGTACCAGAGACTTGCTGGAGATAGACGTAAAGCTGACTTATTTCTCAGTTGCCCACTGTTATCCAAGGTCAAATTCTTGAAATTGAAAGTGATACTTAAACGTTGCAGTTTGCCAGGGTCTGGTGCCAATGAGGAACAGACATCCTGTCTTACTCCCTGTTTTAATCCCAGAGCCAGTAATGGTGAACCCACTGGGGTGACTGGGAGATGGGATGAGAACTGGTTCTGTAAGGAACTGTCTGAGGTGCAACAGATTCTTACAGATAGCATTAACTGGGCTTTCCTGGTCATCTAATCAGCTACATTAGGCTACCTTTAAGCCACTCTGGATGTTGTGCCAATAATTTTTTTTTAATTACCAGCCTCCTCCTGTTCCTATGCTCCACTGAGAAATCTTCAGAGTGAAGAGGTTAGTTGACTTTTGTCCTGTGGTTTATGCTGGCAAAGTAGGCAGTTTCTGGGATGAATCAAACTAGCTCACTATGAGTGACCATGAAAACACATGAACACCTGAGAAACTGGCTAAGACAGGACTGGGGGATCCCAGTGTATAAGGAACCTTTGACCCACACCCTTGTCTTGTCTTCAGGTGCTGTCACCATTGGCCTGCTTGTTGGTTCAAAGGTGAGTAATTCCAACATGTGTTGTAAGTCCAGTATATTGGATGAGAAGAAATGCCTTTCTGGACTATGTATGATGACTTACTGGAATCTCGTTCGGCTGATGGCTTGCTGTTGAGACTCGGAAATCTGACTTCTAGGAATGGTGTCTTATGTGGGAACAAATGTGGAGTGTGAGCAACAGTGACAGGCTCAATCTTATTTGTTTCAGGTCCAGCACCTTGGAAGCCCAGAGTGATTCCAGGTAAATACCTCTTCTGTATTTTCCATTTGTGTCTGAACTGCCATAATCAGTCTGGGCTCACTAGTGATGAGTCTGATACCGCCCCAGTCTGATCACTGTGACTGAAAGGTATTTTCTGACCTGTGAGCTCATCTAACACTAAGTTGATTGGGTAGGCTTCGTAGCCTGTAGGAAGTATTTAGTGCTGTCTGAATTGTGCTTTGAAACTGACATAGCCAGCTGGTGCCACTGCCACTCACTAAGGCTAATCCTCCGCCTGCAGCGCTGGCACCACAGGTTCTAGTCCTGGTTGCTCCTCTTCCAGGCCAGCTCTCTGCTGTGGCCTGCAAAGGCAGTGGAGGATGGCCCAAGTGCTTGGGCCCCTACACCCACATGGGAGACTCTGTCTCTTACTAACTCTGTCAAAAAAACTGGTGTAGCCTTTACAGATGTGCATTTCTTCATCTCTTTCAGGGAAATGAAGGTGAATTCCAGGCTGAAGCTCCTGGTAAGCAGCCTTAAATAAAGGTGGGCTATACTAGAATTTCCCAGTGAGGAAGCACTCACACGTCTTACTTCCTGTCCTAGCCCCAGAGCCTGTAAAGGTGAACCCACTGGGGCTGGCTGGGAGAAAAGAGGAAAGTGTGTTCCAGAAGGAACTGTCTGAGGGACAATAAAGGGTTTCTGCACACAAGAAAAGGAATAACTAGCACTGCTGAAGTGGTTTTATTTTTTTCCAGGTCTGAAGAAAGAAGAGGTGCATGTAATGGTAGGTATCTATAGAAGAGAAATGCCCATGGATGCTTTGTGACTATAATACATGTATTCAGTGTGTAAATATAAGTCAAGAAAGCAAGCTTTATGATAACTGAGATAGCATTGTAAACCCACAGAACATCACAGTGATAACATTTTATATCCATGTGTGCCTTCAGTAAGAAAATTTTTCTTTTCCTTTTGCAGGACTGAAGTATTGCAGGATGTCAGAAATCTACAAATCCCTAAGACAATCATGTCAGCCTTCCTAATAAAGCTGCTTTCCTTCTTGACCTATACTGTGATTCATGTCTTGGGTGGGTCTCACTGGACATATCAGTCCTGCAAATATGCAGTGGGTGCTGAACCCAGCTTAGCTTACTCTGGAGGTTGGCCTAATGCTAGATATCCTGGCCCACAGAAGCGTTGTTCAGCTAGCTTCACTAGCATCCTTAAGGGGGTTTTCCTTGAGTGAGTGCCTCACTTCAAGGAAGTAAGGTTCTGTTTGGATGATTTGCCTGTACCTCAAACAGGAGTATGGACTAGAAAATAGGCACTGAAGTGGATAAACTGCCATGACACATCCCTGATTTGTTGGCAGAGAGGTAGAATCTGAAGCGCAGACCTTTCATTTGGTTCATTCCCCAAATCTGGGCTGAGGCTGAACCAGGCAGGACCCTAGAATTCTGGAAGTCTCCCACTGAGTGGCAGGTAACCCCTGTACTTGGGCTGTTAACTGCCCACTAGAAGGTGACCAAAACACCAGGAGCTGACTCCCAACCACTCACTCCTTGCCAGAAGTTAAGTACCTCATAGAGGACTGTCTCAGGAGCCCTGCTGAGGTTCCAGTCACAGTTAGGCCTGGTGTTTGTTGCAGCTAAATCCATCCACTGGTTCACTCAACCAGGCTGGGACCAGGAGCCTGGTGTCCTGGGTGGCAGGGGCCCAATCCCTTGGGCCATCTTTTGAAGTTTACCAGGCCATTGGGAAGCTGGATTGGGAGTGGGGTAGCTGGGACATGTGTTCTTGTAGTACTCATTCCCAGTATGAAGATTTCCCTAAGAAGTGGGACCTCCCTTGGTAACTGCAATAGGGTACCTGGTGGGATTTTTTTTTTAAAGATTTATTTACTTGAAAGAGTTCACAGAAAGGAGAGGCAGGGCCAGCACCAGGGCTCAGTAGGCTAATCCTCCACCTAGCGGCCCCGGCACACCGGGTTCTAGTCCCGGTCGGGGCGCCGGATTCTGTCCCGGTTGCCCCTCTTCCAGGCCAGCTCTCTGCTGTGGCCCGGGAGAGCAAGCTTCCAAGAGGAAGCACCTGGCTCCTGGTTTTGGATCCTCAGGATGCGCCAGCCATGGAGGGTGAACCAATGACAAAAGGAAGACCTTTCTGTGTGTCTTTCACTGTCTAATTCTGCCTGTCAAAAAAAGAAAAAAAAGGGAGAGGCAGACAGGTCTTCCATCTGCAGTTTCACTCTTCAACTGGCCACAATGGCTGGAGTTGTGCCAATCCAAAGCCAGGAGCCAAGAGCTTCCTCTGGGTCTTCCCATGCAGGTGCAGGGTCCCAAGGACTTGGGCCATCTTCTACTGCTTCCCCAGGCCATAGCAGGGAGCTGGATCAGAAGTGGAGCAGCCAGGTCTCAAACTGGCACCCATATGGGATGTTGGCATTGCAGGTGGCAGCTTTACCTGGTATGCTACAGTTCTGGCCCCCAGTAAAATTTTTAGAGCAGACTTGGAAAATGGAAAACCAGGTGAATAGGAATCTTATCTTGGGGGCTAAATTTGCTTTAAGTAGTCACTCACTTGAACCACTATACTCCCCTGATTTGCAAAAACAAATCCAAATTTTAAAAAATTAAGTCACAAGTTAACGACTTCATGTGAAGACATGAAGATTGGCTCAGTGGGTTAGGCTGCCACTTGACACCTGCATCCCATGTCAGAAGGCCAGTTCGAGTCCTAGCTGCTCTGGTTCCAATCCAGCTTGCTGCTAATGTGTCTGAAGCATCCAGATGGAGTTCCTGGCTCTTGGCAATGTCCAACCCCAGCTATTGCAGGCATGTGGAATAAACTAGGAGATGGGAGAGCTCCATCTGCCTCTCTGACTCTCAAATCTTAAGAACCAAGACAGGGCAATATGGAGAAATGGAGGACAAGCCTGGAATGAGGCCTGCCCCCCCCCCTTTTTTTTTTTTGACAGGTAGAGTGGACAGTGAGAGAGAGAGACAGAGAGAAAGGTCTCCCTTTGCCGTTGGTTCACCCTCCAATGGCCACCATGGCCAGCGCACTGCAGCCAGCGCATCGCACTGATCTGAAGGCAGGAGCCAGGTCCTTCTCCTGGTCTCCCATGGGGTGCAGGGCCCAAGCACTTGGGCCATCCTCCACTGCACTCCCTGGCCACAGCAGAGAGCTGGCCTGGAAGAGGGGCAACCGGGACAGAATCCGGCGCCCCGACCGGGACTAGAACCTGGTGTGCCGGCGCCGCAATTTGGAGGATTAGCCTAGTGAGCTGTGGCGCCGGCTCCTCCCCATATTTCTCTACACTGATGACAGACTATAATGTCTCTAGCATGCCCTCCTCTCCAAGTTCCTGACATATCTAACTGCCCAGTTGACCGTTTCAGCTCCTTAGTTTACTGCCTCCATCTCCAACCACCATCTGACCACCTCAGTAAATAGCACCAGGAGCTGGTGTTGAACAGCAGGTAAAGCCACTACCAGTGACACCAGCTTCCCACATGGAAGTGCCAATTTGAGTCCTAGTTGCTCTATTTCTAGTCCAACTCCTTCTGAATGTACCTGGGTGAGCAACAGATGATGGATGGCCCAAGCACCTGGGCCCCGGCCACCCACATAGGAGACCCAAATAAATTTCCTATCTCCTGGCTTCAAGCCTAGCCAAGCCCTGACCACTGTGGCCATTTGGGGAGTGAACTGGGAGATGGAAGACCTCTCTCCGCCTCCCTCTCTGCCACTGTACCTTTCAAATAAAATAGGTTTAAAAAAAAAAAAAAAAAAAAAAAAAAACAAGCACCAACAAGCTGCTCCATTCTAAACTCTAAACTCAGCCATGTATTCCCCAGAGAGGCCAAGGCCTTGCTCTTGCATTCATGACTGCTGTTTGATTAGATCTCAGAGGAAGGAAACAAGACAGCCAATATTCAGTGAAGGTCATTTGAAATAATGCAGTGGTCCTCAGGGATAATTTTGCCCTTCATTTGGCACTGTCCATATTTTTGGTTGTCACAACTTGGGAGTAGAGGGGTGGGCAACTGGCCAGGAATGCTGCTAAACCCTAGAGTGCACAGGACAGCCCCTCTGCCTCAGCCCCTAAGCAGTGAATTACCAGCCCAAAATGTCAGTTGCACTGAGTTTCAGACACCCTGAGATTGATAACAAATGCTGGAAGGAAGACACTGTGATGCAGTAAGAAGGCATATCTTGGGCATGGGTATTTGACCTAGTGGTTAAGACTTCAGAAGCCTGCATCCCATATCGGATGGCCTGGGTCTGGGTTCCACCTCTGCTTTCCATTCCAGCTCAACAGCCAGGGCTGGGCCTGGGATGCCAGCATCCCGTATTAGACTGCCTGACTGCAGCTCTGGCTGCTCTGCGCTTCTGACCCAGCTAATGGAGCTGATGGTGGTCCCAACATTTGGGTTCCTGTTTTTAAGATTTATTTTACTCATTTGAAAGACAGACTTACAGAGATAGAAGAGAGGGAGAGAGAGATACCTTCTATCTGCTGGTTCATTCCCCCAATGGCTGCAACAGTCAGGTCTGGGCCAGGCAGAAGCCAGGAGCCTGGATCTCCTGCATCTTCCACAGGGGTGGCAGGGGTCCAGGCATTTGGACCACATTCTGCTGCTTTCCCAGGCACATTAGCAGGAAGCTGGATCACAAGTGGAGCACCTGGGACTCAAACCAGCACCAAATGGGATGCCAGCTTCACAGGTGGTGGTCTAACCCACTGCATCACAAAACTGGCCCCAGTACTTGGGTCCATGTCACCCACATGACAGGTGTTTGGGGAGTGAACCAGCTGACAAGATCCTTTTCTTTTTTTCTGTCTCTCCCTCCCCCTCTGTCATTCTTTTAAAAATACATATATTTATAATATATTTATATAAATATATATTTTAAATAAGGGTTGAGAGGGCCAGTTCTATAGCATAGCAGGTGAAGCCACCGCCTGCAGTGCTGGCATCCCACATGGGTGTTGGTTCAAGTCCCAGCTGCTCCACTTCCAATCCTGCTCCCTGCTAAAGGCCTGGGGATACAACAGAAGATAGACCAAGTGCTTGGATTCCTGCACCCATATTGGAGACACACAGAAGAAGCTCCAGGCTCCTGGCTTTAGCCTGGTTCAGCCTCAACCATTGTGGCCATTTTGGGAGTGAACCAGTGGATGGAAGAGCTCACTCGCTCGCTCTCTTTCTCTCCCCTCTGCCACTCTGTAACTCTCCTTTCAAGTAAGTAAAGAAGTCTTTAAAAAAAAAAAAAATTGAAGGGAGGTTTGAAAGACAATCAATTGTAATGCCAGCATTCCGTGTGAGCACTGCACCGACATGGAAGATCATGATGGATTTCCCGGCTCCTGGCTTCTGCTTGGCCCAGCCCTAACCATTGCAGCCATTTGGAGAGTGAAGCAGTAGGTGGATCTCTCGATCTCTCTCCCTCCCTCCCTCCCTCTCTGTGTATCTCTGCCTTTCAAACAAATAACTCTTTAAAAGAAAATTAAAACTCAGTTAATTAATTTGAGAAACAAAAAGGATCTCCATCCACTGATCCATTCCCCAAATGCCCACAAGGGCCCACGCAGAGCCAAAGTCAGTAGCCAGGAACTCAAATCAGGAATCCCACATGGGTAGCAGGAACCAACCACCTGACAATTTAAGGCATATCAGTTTCACGAAAATAAACCATGAATTTAACAAATTTTTAAAAGATTTATGTATTTATTTACAAGATTTATGTATTTACTTTAAAGGCAGAGTTACGGAGAGGCAGAGGCAGAGAAAGTGAGAGGTCTTCCACTAGTTCACTCCCCAAATGACCGCAAAAGCTGGAGCTGGGTGGATCCGAATTCAGGAGCCAGGAGCTTCTTCCGGGTCTCCCATGTGGGTGCAGGGGCTCAAGGACTTGAGCCATCTTCTACTGCTTTTCCAGGCCATCGCAGAGAGCTGGATCAGAAGAGGAACAGCCAGGACTAGAACCAGTGCCCATAAGGGATGGCAGCTCTACAGGCAGCGGCTTTACCCACTACGCCACAGCACCACCCCTATGTATTTATTTGAAAGACAGAGTTATATATATAGAGAGATCTTCCATCCACTGGTTCACTCACCAAATGGTGGAAACAGCCAGCACTGGCCCAGGCAGAAGCCAGCAACAGGAGCTTTATCCGGGTCTCCCACACCGGTGCAGAAGCCCAAGTACTGGGGTACACTAGCAGGAAGCTAGACGGGAAGTGGAGCAGCCAGGACTTCAGGTGGCTCCCGTATGAGACGTCAGCATCACAGGTGGTGGCCCAACCCGCTACACCACAACACTGGCTCCATGCATTTAACAATGGAAGTGTACTCCCATGGAAAGACTGTTCTTCCCCGGGCTCTCTTCACCTCTCATCCAAGCCAGTGAGTCTCTGTGAGCGCTTCCTTTTCTCTCCATCTTGCTACCACAGCCGCCCTGTCATCTCCTGCCTGGGGGAGCCCAGGGATCTTCTCCAGGTTTCCCCCAGTAGACTATAAACATCATGAGGGCAAGTCCACACATGATTTTGTCATTGCACAACGTGTGCTCAATACACACAAACACATGGATATGGGTTCTTATGGGACTCACCGTCAGCCTCTGGTCCCACGGCAGTGAGAAGCAGGGGTAGCATCTCCTTGCTCCCCTTTGCTGTGAGGAGGAAGAGGGGAAGTGCTGGCTGCTGGAGAACTGCCTGTGCTCCTGGACTAGAAGTCACTTTCACCCACCTCCTGCACACCTGGCTGTAGCTGGGACAGAAGGAATGAAGTGCCAGGGCTGGCACTGTTGCTCAGTGGGTTGAAGCCTCAGCCTGCGGTGCCAGCATCCCAGCACGCAGGTTAAAAAAAATAAAAAATAAGGCCGGCGCCGCGGCTCACTAGGCTAATCCTCCACCTTGCGGCGCTGGCACACCGGGTTCTAGTCCCGGTTGGGGCACCGGATTCTGTCCCGGTTGCCCCTCTTCCAGGCCAGCTCTCTGCTGTGGCCAGGGAGTGCAGTGGAGGATGGCCCAGGTGCTTGGGCCCTGCACCCCATGGGAGACCAGGAAAAGCACCTGGCTCCTGGCTCCTGCCATCGGATCAGCGCGGTGTGCCGGCCGCAGCGCGCCAGCCGCGGCGGCCATTGGAGGGTGAACCAACGGCAAAGGAAGACCTTTCTCTCCTCTGTCTCTCTCTCTCTCACTGTCCACTCTGCCTGTCAAAAAATAAAAAAAATAAAAATAAAAAAATAAAAATAAAAAATAAAGTCCCATCTGCCAGGGAGCCTTGCAGAACCTGGTAAAGGTTGGAATTGAAAGAAACTGAATTTTGCCTTTGTCCTTGTATTAATTTCTTTAGAACATTTTTTTTTTCTTTTGGAGAGGGAGGGGGAGAGAGCAAGCAAGCGAGCCTGTCTGCATCAAAGCCACAATGTGGCCCAAGTTCACCAGGCAAGGATGAGAGGTTATGAGGGGCCAGGTTCTCACGATAGGACTGCAACTGCAAAGTGTCTGATAATCTACACTTTCAGGTTGCTGGTGTCAAGAAGTATAAGTTTGCACACCAGGCAGGTGCTGGGGACCAGCGGGTTAGGCATCCTCTTAGGAGCCAGCCTCCTATGTTGGAGTGTCTGGTTCAGTCCCAGCTTCCCAGCGTGCGTCCTGGAAGACAGCCAGTGATGAATGATGGCTCAAGTACTTGGGTCCCTGCCAGTCACGCGGGAGACTTGGATTGAGTTCTGGGCTCCTGGCTTCTGTCTGACAAATCCTGGCCATGCCAAGCTTTTGGGAAGTGAACTCGCAGATGGGGCTCTACACGACAGGATCTCCATTTCCAAGCGAGGCTGAGCTCCACATGTATATGAATTCAGTTTCCAAGGGAACAGGGCCTGATGTCCTTTCTGAGCCCCGGCTGGCTTGATATTAACCCTCTGCAAACAACTAAGCTTTGCTTTTGAGTGATTTTTTGAAAACTGCTTCAATGAAGTGTACCTACGCTTGCATCCCTCATCCAAGCCCAGCGCTGAGTTAGGGGGCTCCAGGGTCGGGGACGTCGCGGCTGGGCCCTCCCCTCCTGTCTGGCACCTCTGGTCTGGCCTCTAAGAACTCGGGACCTCTCTCGCTTTGTGACCTGCACGGCAGCCAGGGGCGGGGTCGGGGCGGGAGCTCCAGGTCAGCGGCGGGCGCCCTGGGAAGAGACGGGTCCGGCACAAGGCGCAGCTCCCCAGGCAGCTCTGGGCCGGCGGAGGCGGACGCCTCGCCCCGGGGTCCTCAGTTCTGACAACCCCCTGAGAGCCCGTGCTCCAACCCCCACTCAGCAGAGCCCAAGAGCCCAAGAAACAAGGCCCAGGTCACCAAGTCAGGAAGTGGCGAGCGGGGATCCCAGCCCGTGCTCCGGTGCGGAGCTTACAGATCCCGGGAGAGGGGCCGCGCCATAGGGCGCGCCGCCGGGCGCCCCTGGGGAGACCAACGCCACCATCTGGGAGAAAAAGGCTACATGCGCGCAATGAAGTCGCGACTGGCATGACGACCAATCCCGAGAATGTAAAAACGCGGAGGGGGCGGGGATATGCAAAATAATCTGAGCAGCAAACCCGCTGGCGAAGCGATAAAGGACTTTATTTAATGTCTTTTTTCAAACATATCGTTCCTGTTATGAGTTAAAAATAATGAAAATTTTATTTTAAGAGACTCCGTAGCAAAATATAATTTAATCTTTTCGCTATGAAAATCATCACAACTGAATTAGTTGCAGGAAAGGTAGGGCTGCCTAGCAATCGGTTACCACAGTATCGCTTCTCGGCCTTTTGGCTAAGATCAAGTGTAGTATCTGTTCTTATCAGTTTAATATCTGATACGTCCTCTATCCGAGGACAATATATTAAATGGATTTTTGGGACTAGGAGATGGAATAGGAGCTTGCTCCGTCCATTCCACGCATCGGCCTGGTATTGCAGTACTTCCAGGAGCGGTGCACCCCCTTTGGGGGAACAATATTGGTTGAATAATAGACTTACAATTTCTGTGATTTCTAGTGTTTTCTGGATTTGGAAATGAATACCGTGTTTTGGTGCTCGGGTGCACTGCTCTGACACATCTCAGAACACAGTAGTGCAGTGTTCTTCGCTAATGAGTCGCGGATACCAGTGTTAGATGCCAAAGTACTTGGGCTCTTGCCAACCCCGTGGGAGAGCACCAAGAAGCTGCTGGCTCCTATTTAATTATTTCTTAAATATTTATCATTTATTCGAAAGTCAGAGTTACAGAGAGAGGACAGGCAGGGAGAGAGAGGTCTTCTATCCGCTGGGTCACTCCCCAGTTGGCTGCAATGGCCAGAGCTGCGCCGAAGCGAAGCCTGGAGCTTCTTCCGGGTCTCCCATGCGGGTGCAGAGGCCCAAGCAATTGGTCCACCTTCTACTGCTTTCCCAGGCCATAGCAGAGAGCTGGATCGAAAGTGGAGCACCCGGGTCTCGAACCAGCGCCCAGAGCACCGGCCCCTCCTATTTAATTCTAGGTCGGCCCAGCCTTGGAGCCATTTGGGGAGTGAGACAGCGGACCACAGATGGCTTTCTCTTATGTAATTCTTTCAAATAAGTAATTTTTTTTTTTTTTTTTTGACAGGCAGAGTGGACAGTGAGAGAGACAGAGAGGAAGGTCTTCCTTTGCCGTTGGTTCACCCTCCAATGGCCGCCGCGGCCGGCACACTGCGCTGATCCGAAGGCAGGAGCCAGGTACTTTTTTAAACATTTGAGAAACAGAGACCTTCCATCTGCTGGCTCACTCCTCAGTAGCCCAACGACCGAGGCTGGACCAGGCCGAAGCCAGGAGCTCCTCCCGGTCTCCCAGGTTGGTGCAGCGTCCCAGGCACTCGGACCAGCCTCCGCTGCCTGCTGGGCGCATCAGCAGGGACCTGGGCCTCCGAGCGGGGCCCCTTCGGGATGCGGGCCTGGCGCACTGCAGGCCGTGGCTTTTACTCGCTGAGCGCTGGAGTCGGACTGGAAGCTAAGCTTGCTTCTCAAGCATGGGATGCCTCACCCAAACAGCAAAGTTGGGGGTAACCGATTTCAGAGCCACGTTTAAGCGTCGTCCCTCGAGGGAGCCGCTCGGTCGCTAAGGACGTACTGCAGTGTATCCTGGGGGGAATCTGCTTCTGTTCCAAATTTGAGCTGATTTTTAGCATTACGGAGCCTGGATGAGAGGAACTAACTCCACTGTGCGACAGAGCTGTCTCAGGGCCCTCGGCTTCACTTTTCCCGCCTTTTTTGTTTTGTTTACGCTCATAAATGAAGCCACTTACGCACCTTAATGATTTCAATGGTTTCTGCGGTGGCTCTTGTCTAACAGAACGGAACACGTAGTATTAGTTGACGGGGCACGGAGTTGGGCTTGGGCTGGCTGCCCCCGGCATCGCCATCAGTGACGATGCGTTCCACTACAAGTGCAAAAAGTCCAAATTCCTCTCCCGATTTCCATACACCTCCTGCTTCCGGAAGCGCTTTAAGCTGCCGGCCACCGCAGGAAGACGGATGACACCGGGCGCGCTCTGGTGACGCAAGCACCGCGCCGGAAGTGCGACCCGACAGCTTCCCGGCTCTGTCATGGCGGCTGCGGTGGCTCGTTGGAACCATGTGTGGGTCGGCACCGAGACTGGGATCCTGAAAGGTGGGTGTTGGGGTCGGGGGTCGCGGACTGCGGGTGTCGCCTGCTCGTGCGACTGACGTCCTCGTCCCGCAGGGGTGAACCTTCAGCGAAAACAGGCGACGAACTTCACGGCCGCGGGACAGCCGCGGCGCGAGGAGGCAGTGAGCGTCCTGTGCTGGGGCGCGGGCGGCGAGACCCAAGTGAGTCGCCGCGGGCCGGACTGGAGCCTGGGGAGCCGAGGTGCAGCAGCCTCGCCCTCCTTGACTCCCCGCCCTCCTCTGCACACAGATCCTGGTGGGGTGCGCGGACGGGACGGTGAAGCGCTTCGGTACCGAGGAAGGAGTATTCCAGGGACAGAGGCACTGCCCCGGCGGGGAGGGCGCGTTCCGGGGCCTCGCCCGGGCCGACGAGTAAGACCAGTCTTCTTGCTGAAACTCAGGTCCTGGGGGGCGTGTTGAGGCTGCCTGGGGGACGGCGGACGAGAGCCTGGGGTGGGTAACGGGCTGGATTCCTCCTTCGTTCAGTTCCTGTAACTGTATACGTCTACTGAACACCTGCTAAGTTTCAGGCACTGGGCAGGATGCAAGGACTGCAGGTGACGTTTCTGCCTCCTAAGTTCGCATCCCCCAGGATTTTCCTTCGGGCTCCATTATAACCTCGCGGACAGACCTTTAGTCATTTCGAGCATGCTTTTAGTGGGCACTGACAACCACCAAGGCGGTGAGGAGCCCAAAGGAAAGGAAACGAAGGTGCTGGTGACTGGGTTACTGACCCATCTCTTCTCCAAAAGGTGATGAAAGCAAGCCGTGCATGGACAGGCTGCGTAGATTTGGTGGGGTTAATGCTGACAGGGAGGTCTGCAAGGGCTACGCGGGGGACAGGATTTTGAGCTACATCTTGAAGAATAGGTACAGTTTTGCAAGTTCACAAAGGGTGGAGGGCATTCTAGAGGAAGGGTACTGCCTGGGCCGAGCCCGAGGACTGGTGGCAGGCTGCAGGATCCATACATGAGATAAATGTCATTAGGAGGTTGAAAGTTAAAGAAGCAGTTTATTTTACTTAGCTTTTGATGGTTTATTACTTGAAAGGTAGAGTTACATGGAGACATAGAAATCTTCCCTCAGTTGGTTTACTCCCCTAGTAGCCATGAGGGCCCAGACCTCCTTCCAGGTCTTCCTGGGTGACGGGGACTCAAGCACCTGGAACCTCTTCCAGTGCTTTCCCAGCTGCATTAGCAGGGAGCTGGATTGGAAGTAGAGCAGCTGGTACTCGAACCAGCGCTCGGATGGAAGGCTGGTGGCACAGGCACTGGCTGAACCCACTGCACCACAGTGCTGGCCACAGGGAGCAGTTTGACATAGATGGGTGTGGTAGTCTCTTGAAACTAAATGTAAAGGGCTGTAAGAGAACTGTGCTTCAGTTTTGTAGGTGGAGGATAGGTAATGGGTTTGGAGCTGGGAGTGCTCCTGTTGGAACCATGAGCCTGTAGGAGTGTGCGGGATGCATTGATGACAGAGCAGTTGGGGGACTGTTGCCACAGCCCAGGTGAGCGATAACAGAGCCTGAACTCAGACGGAGACGGTGGACGGATGTGAGAAAGAGCATACAGGTCCTGGGGAGAGACTTCCTGGGGAGAGACTACCTGGGGCTTCTTGAGAGGAGTGTATTGAATGAGAGACGAGCATTCAGGCTTGAAACCAGAACAAAGAACTCAAGAGAGGAAGCTAGCGCCTGACTTTGACCCAGCGCAGTCCCACTCGCATCCCTTCAGGGCTACTGGTCTTGACTCCTGGTAATTGACTCAACAGGTGGGTTGTTTGGCACAGTGCTTAAGACTCCACTTGAGACACCCGGATCCCATGTCAGAGTGCCTGTGTTCAAGTCCTGGCTCCACCTTCAGCTTCTTACTACTGTGGACCCTGGGAGGCAGCAGGTGATTACAAGTAGATGGATCCCTGGCACCCACATGGGAGACCTTAATCCAGGAGCTCAGTTGTTTGAGCTGTCACCTGGTGCCTTCCATGGCCTGCACCAGCAGAAACTGGAATCAGGAACTAGATAGAGCCAGGCATCAAATCCAGGGACTCTGATATGGGATACAAGTGTCTTTTTTTTTTTTTTTTTTTTTTTTAAGATTTATTTATTTTCTTTGAAAGGCAGAGTTGCAGAGAGAGAGAGAGAGGGGTCTTCCATCCACTAGTTCACTTCCCAAATGGCTGCAATGGCCAGAGCTCTGCTAATCCGAAACCAGGAGCTTCTTCCAGGTCTCCCACGTGGGTGCAGGAGCCCAGGAGTCGGGGCACCTTCCACTGCGTTCCCAGGCCATAGCAGAGAGCTGGATCAGAAGTGGAGCAGCCGGGATTCGAACCAGTGCTCCTATGGGATGCCGGCACTGCAGGAGGCAGTTTTACCCACTACACCACAGTGCCAGCACCAGGGGACACAATTGTCTTAACTGGCATCTCTTTTTTTATTTTTTATTTTATTTATTTATTTTTTTAATAAAACATCATTTCGGGGCTGGCGCCGTGGCTCACTTGGTTAATCCTCTGCCTGCAGCACCAGCATCCCATATGGGCGCCGGTTTCTAGTCCCGGTTGCTCCTCTTCCAGTCCAGCTCTCAGCTGTAGCCCAGGAGGGCAGTGGAGGATGGCCCAAGAGCTTGGCCCCTGCACCCCCATTGGGAGACCCAGGGAGAAGCACCTAGCTCCTGGCTTCGGATCGGCGCAGCGCTGGCCATTAGCGGCCATTTGGGGAGTGAACCAATGGAAGGAAGACCTTTCTCTCTGTCTCTCTCACTGTCTATAATTCTACCTGTTAAATAAATAAAAAATTAAATAAATAAATAAATAAATGGGGTGGGCTGACCCAGAAATTTGAGAACAGTGAGCAGTACCTGTAAACCAAACATTCCGAGTTGAGTTGGTTAATTCAAAAAATAAATCATTTAGTTTTTTAATTTATTTTTGAAGGAATACAAATTTCATAAGTGCAACTTGAGGAATATTGTTATTCTTCCCACCATACCCGTCCTCCAACCCACACTCCCACCCCTCTTCCTCCTCCCTCTCCCCTTGCCAGTCCCATTCTCCATTAAGATTCATTTTCAGTTAACTTTGTACACAGAAGACCAACTCTATTCTAAGTAAAGGTTTCAACAATTTGCACACACACACACACACAACCTGAGAACTGGTTTTACAGTTAACTCAATACAGCTTATTGAGGACAGAGGTCCTGCATGGGAAGTTATTGCATGGTGACTCTTGTTAATTTAACAATTAACACTCTTTTAGGCTTTCGAAATGAGCTGCCTAGGCTATGGTATGAAAGACTTTTGAGTCCACAAACTTTTTTTTTTTTAAGATTTATTTATTTATTCGAAAGGAAGAGTTACAGAGAGGCAGAGAGAGAGATATCTTCCATCCACTGGTTCACTCCCCAAATGGCTGCAACATTGGAAGCTGGGCTGGTCTGAAGCCAGGAGCCAGGAGCTTCTTCCGGGTCTCCCACACAGGCGCGGGGGCCCAAGGACTTGGGCCATCTTCTACTGCTTTCCCAGGCCATAGGAAAGAGAGAGCTGGATCTAGAGCGCTAGATCAGAAGTGGAGAAGCTGGGACTCGAACCAATGCCCATATGGATTCCAGCACGGCAGGTAGCAGCCTTACCCGCTATGCTACAGTGCTGGCCCTTAACTGGTGTCTTAACTCCAAGATCAGATGCTGACCCCTGTGTGGATTATCTTCATTTCTCAGAGGTGCCATTTCCTCACTTATAAAACTGGTAAACCCTCACCATGCTGAGTAAATTGAATGAGTTCATAGGAAGCTAGAAGCTGTCAGCCCCACTTAAACCCAGGAACCTAGAAGCTTCCTTACAGAGTGGGCTGTTGGGAAGGAGTCTAGTGAGGATGAGTTTGGGGTGAGTGTTGGCTGAGGCCTAGAGGACACTTTCACACTTTACAGATCCAAACTGTACCCTCCCTCTGCAGCACCCTCATCACATGTGTGGATTCTGGGATCCTCAGAGTGTGGCGTGACAACGACAAGGAGGCCCCCTCTGACCCGGTGAAGCCCCCTTGCCCGATGGTTGAGGAAGGTGGGGCTGGGGAGGAGCCTACTGAGGGCTTTGGGGGCAGGAGGATTAAGGACCCTGGAAGTAATGCTCATCTTCCATTGTTTTCAGCTCCTGGAACTGAGGGTGGGCCCTGGGCTGTGTAGGATGCGCCAAGACCCAGCACGCCCCCATGTGGTTGCCACAGGTGGGAAGGAGAATGCTCTGAAGGTGTGGGACCTGCAGGGGTCTGAGGAACCCGTGTTCAGGGCCAAGAATGTGAGTGAGTGACGGGCAGGGATGGGCTGCCCCTGAGGCCCTGGGGGGCCTAGACAGTGACTCTGAGTCAGACCAGATGGGCTCAGGGGCAATCAAGGAGGGCTGCAGGAAGGGGCTTCCGTGCTTCCCACAGCCCTGACCCCGGCTGCCCCTTCCACCAGGTACGGAATGACTGGCTTGACCTGCGTGTTCCCATCTGGGACCAGGACATACAGTTCCTCCCTGGGTCACAGAAGCTTGTCACTTGCACAGGCTACCACCAGGTAAAGTCCCACTCAGCCCCACCTCCTCGTGGGTAACAGAGCAGCTTCCCTGTGCAGAACTGGCCCTGTGGAGTGCACAGCCTCCTTTTCACCATCGTCCTTCCCTCATGAGTTCTCAGGGAAAATGTTTCTGTCCCTGAGCCTGTGACTTCCTTACTGCATTTTAGGATGGGGTTTCCTGAACTGTGGCATTTCCTTCCCCTCCCACACATAAGACAGGAAGCACTCCCTTCCCAGGGGGATTGCCAGGGTGCAGGTGTCATGAGCAGACATTGGGCTGGTCTGGATACAGCCTCTCTTATTTGCTTTGAGACCCAGGCTGGTCCCTCCCTGCTTTGACCTCAGCTGGCTTCTGTTGTTGAAAGTCCTGGGACAGGCTGGGCTGGTCGCTGTGTGTGCTGTCTTTTTTGCTTCTGCACACTGAAGGCAGATGCTGGCGATAACATCTCTGCTCACATATTCACGCTTCCTCCCGTGTTCAGGCTACACTTCTCTGCTTGCAGTTCAGTGCCCTCTGAATTTTGTAGACTTGTTAATACAAGGATACCAATGTTCACACACCCCAAACCTGGGAACTTCTCTCGCCCCGTCCACTGATGCTTCTAAGCGGCTCTCCCCGATGCGCGGACACTCAGAGAAAAGGCACACATTTCCCATCAGAGTTCCCTGTGAGAGGGACATCAACAAGAAAGCACGTCCCTCAGAGGAGGTGCAGATAGAGAGAGACTCAAGGGCAGTGAGCGGGGTGAGGGTGCACTTGTGATGTCTCAGTCTTCCTCAAGGTCCGTGTCTACGACCCAGCCTCCCCCCAGCGCCGGCCAGTCCTGGAGACCACCTATGGAGAGTACCCGCTGACAGCCATGACCCTCACTCCTGAGGGCAAGTGAGTGTCTAGAGGGGAAGCGGTGGGGCTTGGCAGGAGCTCAGGCGGTTGCTGCTGACCCACCTGTCTTTGGTCTCCTCAGTTCTGTGATTGTGGGAAACACTCACGGGCAGCTGGCGGAAATCGACTTGCGGCAAGGTCAGTGTCCTGGGAGGTGTCGGGAGAAGGGACGGGACGGGGACAAAGGCAGGCCTCCCTCCGGGCTGCTGTTGGGGAGCTTTGGGCCTGAAGTCAAGGCTTGATTTCACTGAAAGCTGTATGACCTTGGAATAGTTACTTCACCTCCCTGTGCCCTGGTTTCTTCACATGTAAAATGGAAGTACAGCTAACTCCTGCCGCAGGGTAGTGAACGTGAGATGTTACAATGTGAAGTGATCCGAACAGTACTGGCCAGCTAGCCCTGATGCTCCCCGCTTCTCCAGGGCGCCTGCTGGGCTGTCTCAAGGGACTGGCGGGCAGTGTTCGGGGGTTGCAGTGCCACCCTTCAAAACCCTTACTGGCCTCCTGTGGCTTGGACAGAGTCTTAAGGATACACAGGATCCGGAATCCTCGAGGCCTGGAGCACAAGGTGAGAGCCCAGTCCCCTGACCTCACCCCTAACTCTGTCTTGGAGCCCCTGCATTCTGTGCCCCATTCCTGTCTCTGCCTCAGGCCAGGGCTCCTCAAGGCCTTTCCTCCTTTGCAGGTTTATCTCAAGTCTCGACTGAACTGCCTGCTCCTGTCAGGCAGGGATAACTGGGAGGTAAGCAGCTGGGTCTGGGAACATGGCAGCCGAGGACAGAGAGAGGCAGCTGGAACACACAGGGGGCTGCCCAGTTACTACATTTTCCTGGGGTGTGAACAGCTGAAGTTCTGACAGGGTGACTGCCAAGCGTGGCATCTCCAGGAGCTTGGACAGCAGTGGTTGCTGGGAAAATGACAAAGGTGCTGATGCTCAGGGGAATTGCCTCCCAGGCAGGGCTTCCTTCCCGGGGTCTGTCACTGTGCCTCTGACCCTGCACTTCGTTCCCACTCACCAGGATGAACCCCAAGAGCCTCAAGAGCCCGGTGAGCTGCCCTCAGAAGACAGGGAGACGGATGAACTTTGGGCATCTTTGGAGGCAGCTGCCAAGCGCAAACTCCCTGATTCGGAGCCGGCGCAAGGGGCTCTCCAAAGCAGACGGAGAAAAAAGAAGCGCGCTGGCTCCACCAGCCCTTGAAGACCCTGTGCCCGTTTTGTAAATAAACAGCTCAATACCCGCATGACCCTGAGCCTTTTGTGATGGGAGGAGAGGGGTGGCTTGTGGGGGCTCCCTGCGCTGGGGCAGTGGGATATCTGACGTCACAAAAGCCGGGCCTGGAGCCAGGCAGGCTGGCGTGGGTGGTACGGAGTCAGGGGCCGTGCGGGGCCATGGGCTGCTGCCAAGACAAGGACTTTCCGACCACCGATGAGCAGGCCAAAGAGTTCGAGGGAGCTGGGGAAGGTAGGACCAGGGGCGGTGAGGGCCCGGAGGCTGGGGAAGGCGCTGCCCCGGGGGAGAGCCCCGGAGGTCCGGCCCCGGAGGGTAGAGGTGATTTCAGCGGCCTCGTCCCTGCAGGCGCCCACGGAATCGATTTGGACTCCCCTGGCCACCGGAATCGCAAGTCGAACGAAAGCCTTCTGATCACCGTGCTGTGGCGGCGGCTATCCCTGTTCAGCCGCCGGGGCTCCTCGCGGTCCGGCAAGAGGCAGTCAGAGCAGATCCAGAAGAGGGAGAGTCCGATCCCGGAAGACAAACCTGAGGAAAGCCAGGAAGAGCCGGAGAAGGGGTGACCCCAGCCCTGCTGTCAGTCCGCCGCAGCCCTCAGAGAATAAAATTTCTAACGTGGACCCGCCAGATGACTCGTACCCTCTGCAGCCCGCTCCGTGGGCTGTGGGCTCAGGGGCCCCGGAGGCGGCGGGCTCTTTAAGGCTCCGTCCCGGGGCGGGGCTACGGCGGCGGCCCGGCCAATGGGAGGGGGGAGCCACGCTTGCGTCTGGGCGGGGGGCGTGCCTCCCAGGTCGCCGGGCTCGAAAAGGCGTGGCGCTGCCTTCCCGTCACGGGGGTGGGGTTACGTGTGGGTGACGTGGCGGACCCTAGGTTTCGGTCGGATTTCGGCGGCTTCAGAGCCCGGGGAGGAGGCGGTGACGGTCCGGGAGGCTGTGGCAGTAGCTGCGGCGGCAGGCGGCAGACAGGAGGTAGGATTCGTCCTGAGGGCGTCTGGCCGCCGTGTAGCTCCTGGGCAGCGACTTCACCGGGGTAGCGACGGGCGGGGGAAGGGAGCCGGGAACGAGCGGGCAAGTCCTGCCGGCCCGGCTCCGGGTGAGCGAATACCACGACGTCCAATCAGGAAAGCCTCTGTTGAGAAAGACGTCGGCGTTAGCTAATGAGTGGCGCAGTCCTTCAGGAGGCGGGACTTTGGCAGGGGTGGGACTTCCTGTTTCAAATAAACACCTAGAGGTTCCCTCTCCGCCCACCGAAGTGTGTCCCCCCGCAGGAGGTCCGTCACCGTTTCTTCCCGAAGGGTCAGAGGCAACCACGGCTATGCGGGGGCCCAGTTAGGGGCTGGGGCAGTTGCACAGGCCGGGCTGGAGCCTCAGGGCCTCGGGACCTGGCTCTGGCTCCGCCTCGGGGCCCCCTACCCGCGCTCTGGCCGCCGGAGCCGAGTTGGAAGAGTCTGAGGAGGGTTCGACCCGGGCCCGGAGGAGGTGGGGCCCTTCCCGCTGCGCGCCGGCCCCGGGGTCTGCGGGTGGCCCAGGATTTGCTGGTTGGAGGGGCGTTTGTGGGGAAGGCGTTTGCACTGCTTGGGGAATGACTCTCTCCCCTCCACGACAGAGGTTATGCGTCTCAATGATCCCGCGGAAACGCTACGGGTCTAAGAACACGGATCAGGGCGTCTACCTGGGTCTCTCGAAGACACAGGTCCTGTCCCCTGCAACTGCTGGCAGTAGCAGCAGCGACATCGCCCCTCTGCCCCCCCCAGTGGCCCCGGCCCCCTCCCCTCCCGACACCATGTCCTGCCGGGATCGGACCCAGGAGTTCCTGTCCGCCTGCAAGTCGCTGCAGAGTCGTCAGGTAAGGCCCAGAGTGGGAGCCTCGCCCACATCCGGGCAGGTCTGCTCCCCACCATCAGGGACACGTGGGCTTGGGAAGAAGTTCCCCGGAGGGTCAGATTGATGGAATGCCTAAAGGGCTGCAGGGTTTTTGGATAAGGAATAAACCTAGAAAGAGCCACCCGCTGTGGGGCACGCACCTTGAATTGTGCTTGCAGTGTGGTCCTGCCGTGAGTTTGCTCTGCGACTCTGGGGAAATTAAAATTTTCAGTCTGTAAAACAGAGAGAGACGGTGGGGGAGCAGAAGGAAGTTTTCCGGATGGGCCGTTTTTATCCAAGTCATTTTGGAGTGTTTGTTTAAGAATTAGAGTCCCTAGTTTAAGTCCCCAGATTTTGACACTAAGTGGGACCTGAGTAAGTATTTTAAAATATTTTTATTGTTCAGCTCTTGTTGACGAACTTCTCTTCTCTATGGTCTCCAAGAGCTTTCGGGTTCTCCTCTTTGATGCCGATGTGAGGGATCTTTCTTTAGTGCCGCAGGTGGTTGGTTAAAATCCTTTACAGCCTTTATGTTATCTAGTTTTGGCAGCAACTATCAGAGGTGAGTGGATTGTCTTCATCTTCAGGGAGAGGAAACAGATGTAGAAGAGTTTAACTTGCGCTAATTCTGCTAATTAGTGGTAGAGTCCAGACTTGAGCTTAAGCCTGCCCGTCTTCAGATCTGGCTTCTGAACACTATTGCTGATAAATCTAGGCCAGCAGAACTGGAGAGAGCTTGGGGGGAGCGCGAGAGAGAGCTTGGGGGGAGCCCGAGAAACGTTGAAAGCTGGAAGTGGGGAGGAGGAAAGTGAAGTTTTCACCTCCGGACATTGCTTTTCAGAATGGAATCCAGACAAATAAGCCGGCCCTGCGTGCTGTCCGACAGCGCAGTGAATTCACCCTCATGGCCAAGTGAGTTGAGAGCAGCTTTGTGGCAGGGTGATACAGTGTCTGGAAGGAAGCTTGCTTTTGGTGACTTGGCTGTAAGGGCTGGGATTGGCTGTGCTAAGAGCTAGTGTGAGAATAAGCCCTCTCCCTCCCCCTTCCATGGTGTTCTCACTGTTGGTCATTTGCAGGCGCATCGGGAAAGACCTCAGCAACACATTTGCCAAGCTGGAGAAGCTGACAATCCGTAAGTATTCATGGGATCTTTTACTGGTTGTGGGATGAACCAAAGAGGGCAGAGGAGCCAGCCCCCTGAGCCTTGCCTTTGTTCTCACCCACCGTGGCTTCTTGTTTATCTCTGTAGTGGCAAAGCGCAAGTCCCTCTTTGATGATAAAGCAGTGGAAATTGAGGAGCTAACATACATCATCAAACAGGTGAGCTGCTAGGTAACTATCTGGAGAACCCAGCATTCTGTTCATCACTGCCATCGTTTTCCACTTGCCAGAGCAAGCTTCTAGAGCCAGCCCTAAACACCCTTCTCCAGTAAGTCAGTGGACACATCTGTTGACACAAACAGGAAGCGAGTCTTGCATTCTCAACAACAAGAGGAGAAGTATTCCAGCTGCATAAACCCATACTTAAAATGAGTAGGAGGCAAGTGGTACTGAAAAAAGCTTACGAAAGGCTGGCGCCATGGCTCACTAGGCTAATCCTCCGCCTTGCGGCGCCGGCACACCGGGTTCTAGTCCCAGTCGGGGTGCCGGATTCTGTCCCGGTTGCCCCTCTTCCAGGCCAGCTCTCTGCTGTGGCCAGGGAGTGCAGTGGAGGATGGCCCAAGTACTTGGGCCCTGCACCCCATGGGAGACCAGGATAAGTGCCTGGCTCCTGCCATCGGATCAGCGCGGTGCGCCAGCCGCGGCAGCCATTGGAGGGTGAACCAACGGCAAAGGAAGACCTTTCTCTCTGTCTCTCTCTCTCACTGTCCACTCTGCCTGTCAAAAAAAAAAAAAAAAAAAAAAAAGCTTACGAAAAGCTGACTGAGACAAGGGACACTGGGAAATATTTGATAGCGAAATCTGCGCTAGATTCAAGGCTTGTGAGGAGGCCGTGGAAGGACATTAAGTTGATGTCATTGCTCACATGTCAGCTGCTCAGGGAACCTTCCCCTACTGTAGTCTTTAATATACCGTCACCCAGATTTCTCCACCGTGCTCTGTTTTCTTTTTCCATAGCATTTGCACTTTCTAATACTCTCCATAATTAACCTACTGTTTGTGTTTCTTCCTACTTAACTCTTTTGCCCCCATCCCCTGAAAGAAAGAAAAAAAAAGTACTACAAGAGCAGAGATTTTTTTTTCCTGATTTTTCAGAGATGTTTTCTAAATGCCTATTACAGTGTGTCACAATTTTTTTTTAAACATTTATTTATTTATTTGAAAGGCAGAGTTACAGAGGCAGAGAGCAAGAGATCTTCCATCTGCTGGTTCACTCCTCAAATGGCCACAATGGCTGGAGCTGAGCCAATCTGGAGCCAGGAGCCATAAGCTTTTTCTGGGTCTCCAACATGGGTGCAGGGGCGCAAGGACTTGGGCCATCCTCTACTGCTTTCCCAGGCCATCAGCAGAGAGCTGAATTGGAAGTGGGGCAGCTGGAACTCAAACTGGCACCCATGTGGGATGCCGGCACTGTAGGCAGTGGATTTACCCGCTACACCACAGGGCCGGCCCCAGTGTGTCACACTTTTAGACACTCACTATTTGTTGATTGAATGAGTGGATTGGCAGAAGACTGGAAAGGTGGACTGGTGGCTAGTTATATTACTTTGCTAAGGAATGTGGAATCATCCTGAAAGTTGTGAGCTGGAAATAGATTCTGACCTGGAGCATGAGTGGAACAGAAAGGCTGCTATGGTTACCTGGTACAGAGATGATCGTGGATGAGTGTTTGGCGCAGTGGTTAAGATAGCACTTGGTACTCCTGCATCCCATCTGTGTGTGCCTGGGTTTAATGCCTGCTTCCAGCTTTTGATTCCAGCTTCCTGCTTGTGTTCACCCAGGGAGGCAGCCTAGTGATGTATTCAAGTAGCTGAGTCCCTGGGACCCATGTAGGAGACCCAGTTGGAGTTCCCAGGTCCCAGCTTTGACCTGGCCAAGCCCTGGTTACAGGCATTTGGGAATGAACCAGTGGATGGGAAATCTGAGTGTGTCTGTCTGTCTGTTTGCCTTCTCTCTGCTGTGCTGGTGGAAAAGAGCTCCATTAACTATTGGGATGATACTGCTTAGGCACTTAGGAACCAGCTCACTTGAGTTTGAACCCAGGTCTGCCACTCACGTTGTGACCTTGGTTAAGCTCCTAACTGCTCTTTGCTTCAGTCCCCTTACCAATAAAGGGGGGTAGTACTTAGAGAATTCTTTTGAGGACTCATTTATTTATTAATTGATAGCCGACATTACTGAGTGACTTTGTCGGGGGCGGTATTAATTTAGATGGGGAGATCTAGGTTGGTGTGGCTCAGAGTGATATTTGAGAACCGAATGGTGAGGAAAAGCCAGTCATCCATAGATCTGCTGGGAGTACATTCCAGAAAGTGGGAATGTAATCCAGAATGTGGGACTAGCAAAAGGAGTGTTCCTGAAATGCAGGCAGATTTGATGTCTTGATGAGCACGGAAGAGGCCAGTGTAGCTCCAGCACAGCAGGTAGGAGGTGACTGGGAGGGAGCACGTCAAAGGGCAGTGGCCGGACCAGAGAGGGCCTGTTCTAAGCCAGCCGAGGAATCTGGGTTTCATTAGTTAGTGGTAAGTTACTGGGAGATTTCTTAAGCATCCTGATTTTTGGTTTAAAAGATCACTCTGAGCCGGCGCCGCAGCTCACTAGGCTAATCCTCCACCTTGCGGCGCCAGCACACCAGGTTCTAGTCCCGGTCGGGGTGCCGGATTCTGTCCCGGTTGCCCCTCTTCCAGGCCAGCTCTCTGCTGTGGCCAGGGAGTGCAGTGGAGGATGGCCCAAGTGCTTGGGCCCTGCACCCCATGGGAGACCAGGATAAGTACCTGGCTCCTGCCATCGGATCAGCGCGGTGTGCCAGCCGCAGCGCTCCGGCCGCGGCGGCCATTGGAGGGTGAACCAACGGCAAAGGAAGACCTTTCTCTCTGTCTCTCTCTCTCACTGTCCACTCTGCCTGTCAAAAAATAAAAAAAAAGATCACTCTGGTTGCTGTGTTGGAATGGATTGAATGAAGGCAGGCTGGGAAGATGGCCGTCTAGGCTCCTAAAGGATTGTTTTTGAAAAGAGAGCTTGGGCTAGAGTGGGTTTATTTATTTTTTTTTTTAATTTTTTAAAAAAGATTTATTTTATTTGAAAGAGTTACACAGAGAGAAGGAGAAGCAGAGAGAGGGGTCTTCCATCCGCTGGTTCACTCCCCAATTGGCTGCAGTAGCTCAATGGGAATGAGTCTAGGGTTCTCAAGAGAATGACTAGCGTTGGCATACTAAATGGAAAAACACGAAAATAATTACCTAGTCTAGTTTTTTTTTTTTATTCTAGCCAATTTCTTGTACTATTTTTTTTTATTATTTTATTTATTTGAAAGGGAGAGTTACAGAGAGAGAAGAGAGGGCTTCCATCTGCTTGTTCACTCCCCAAATGGCCACAACAGCCAGGGCTGGGCCAGGTCGAAGCCAGGAGCTTCCTTGGGGTCTCCCATGTAGGTACAGGGGCCCAAGCACTTGGGCCATCTTCCTTACTTTCCCAGGCAAGAGCAGAGAGCTGGATCAGAAGTGGGACTTGAACCAGTGCCGATATGGGATGCTGGCACTGCAGGCGGCAGGCAGCCTTACCTGCTAACTACAGCGTCGGCCCTGCCTCTGGTCTTTTTCCTTTTTCCTAAGTACTGTTCAAGTAATTCGTTGGTCAGCTTGCTGAAAGATTTTGGCCTTTGAAAGTATTCTGTGACCATGAATATGGCCTCAGAGGGAAGAATAGAGCAGTAAGGTATGAAGTGGTAAACAAGTCACACATTACTTTACATCTTTCTGGCTTTTGTCTGCAAATACAAGAGCTAGGAAAATCTAAGCAGGCCCTTCTGGTCTGACTGTGATAGTCTGACTCTTGCTAGTATCTTGTACCCTGCCAGAGACCATGGGGGGAGACATCGACTGAGGACTCCTTGGTTAATGCTCTGTTTTTCTGTGGGCTCCTTTGCCAGGACATCAATAGCCTCAACAAACAAATCGCTCAGCTTCAGGATTTCGTGAGGGCCAAGGGCAGCCAGAGTGGCCGGCACCTGCAGACCCACTCCAACACCATTGTGGTCTCCTTGCAGGTGGGACCCGGGCAGGAAGGGAGGGTGTGGGGAAGGTGTCATCTTCCTAGGCTGATCCACTCTCCTTTTCTTGTAGTCAAAACTGGCCTCCATGTCCAATGACTTCAAATCAGTTTTAGAAGTGAGGACAGAGGTGAGAGTAATCTGTGTAGCAGGGGCGGGAATGTGGGGCTGGGGGCCCAAGAGAGAAATGGGAAGGGGACAAGTGTTCCAGGGGGTCGTGCAGCCTACAGGAGAGATCTCTAACAGGCCTGCTTTCCAGAGGCCTCTTGACCTTTGCCTTTCTTCCCCAACCCCAGAACCTGAAGCAGCAGAGGAGCCGGCGGGAACAGTTCTCCCGGGCACCCGTGTCAGCCCTACCCCTTGCCCCCAACCACCTAGGTAAGTCACAGGCAGTATGGAAGCTCTGAGGGGTGGGGTTCGGTTCCTCCTGCGTGTGTGACTGCATCCTCTGCCGGCTGGGATCAGGTAGGAGAATGAGGGGCATGGATATTGCCAGGCTTTGACTCTTGGACATCAAACTTGATTGCTTGTGAGGATTCATGACGCGTGCTTACATCTCCCACATGCTCAGTTTTGGGGCAGACAGAATCAGATGCAGCAGAATGACAGTGTTTGTGTATGCTTGTTTCTCATTCTCATTTAATTTTCACAACCACACTTTGAGAAAGCACCTGTCATTTTCCCCACTTAACAGGTGAGGAAAACTGAGGCTCAGAGGGTTAAATCACCTGCCCAGGGTCACAAGGCTAGTAAGTGCCAGAGCTGGGATTCAAATCCAGAACATTCGGACTTTGAACCTGCTTTTAACCGCTGAGATGTGTCCTGTCTTCTTTCTTCCCGCAGGGGGTGGTCCTGTGGTTTTGGGGGCAGAGTCCCGTGCCTCCAGGGACGTGACCATTGACATGGTGGACTCTAGGACCAGCCAGCAGCTGCAGCTCATTGATGAGCAGGTACCCAGGCTTTGCGCTGAGGAGGATCAGGTCCTCTGTGGTGCCCAGGAGAGTGTTTGGAGTGTGCCTTGGTCTGAATGGCAAGCTGGGAGGGTCCTGAAGACCGAGGCCCTACCCTGAAGATGCTCAGTGCTCACGCGCTCTCTCCCTCTCCTGAAGGATTCCTACATCCAGAGTCGAGCAGACACCATGCAGAACATTGAGTCTACAATTGTTGAGCTGGGCTCCATCTTTCAGCAGTTGGCACACATGGTTAAGGAACAGGAGGAAACCATTCAGAGGTGAGACGTTCTCTCTCTCACCCCAAACAGAAGAGCCTTCGTTTCCCTGTGGATCTGTGGCTCCGAGTGCCCTCTGATAGAGTACCGTGACCTTTTCCACTCACTCAACAAGTACTTATTGAGCACTTCTTCTGTGTCAGGTGCAGTTCTAGGTGCTGAAGGTAACAGAGGAGAATAGAACAGTAAGGTGTCTATTGCACAAGTCGGCATTATAGTTTGTGTATGGAATATGATCAGACAGCTGGGGACAACCATTAAAAATAAGCAACTAGGCGTGGGCAGTTGGCATAACAGCTAGGATACTATGTGAGATGCCCACATCCCACTTTATAGTGCCTGGGTTCAAGTCTGGCTCCACTGCTTATTCCAGCTTCTTGCTAACGTGCACTCCGGGAGATAGTAGGTGAGGGCTCAGTTAATTGGGTCCCTGCCACCCAGATAGGAGACCAAGATTGATTTTGTAGCTCTTGGCTTCAGCCTGACCCAGACACAGCCATTTCAGGCATTTGAGAAGTGAATCAGCAGGTAGGAGATTTCTGTCTGCCTTCCAAATAAAAATTAAAGAAAAAGGGGCTGGCGCCCTGGCTCATTTGGCTAATCCTCTGCCTGCGGTGCTGGCATCCCATATGGGTACCGAGTTCTAGTCCCGGCTGCTCCTCTTCCAGTCCAGCTCTCTGCTGTGGCCCGGGAAGGCAGTGGAGGATGGCCCAAGTGCTTGAGCCCTGCACCTGCATGGGAGACCAGGAGGAAGCACCTGGCTCCTGGCTTTGGATCAGCGCAGTGCGCTGGCCATGGTAGCCATTTGGGGAGTGAACCAATGGAAGGAAGACCTTTCTCTCTCTTTCTCTCACTGTCTGTGACCTACCTGTCAAAATAATAAAAAATTTAGAAATTGACAAGAACAGTTTTAAGGTAATTATAGAGGCTATACAGAGAATTGAAGAAGGATGATGTGTCAAGAAAGTAACTGAGGGGCCGGAATTGTGGCATAACAGGTTAACCCATCGCCTGCAATGCCAGCATCCCATATGGTCTCCACTTCAAGTCTCAGCTGCTCCACTTCCAATCTAGCTTCCTGCTAATGCACCTGGGAAAGCAGCAGAAGATTGCTAAAGTACCTGGCCCCCTGTACCCAAGCGGGAGACCTGGTTGAAGCTCCTGGTTCCTGACTTCAGCCTGGCCCAGCCCTGGCTGTTGGCAGCTGTTAGGGGTGTGAAACAGCGGATGGAAGATTCTCTCCCTCCCCCTCCCCCTCCTCCTCTCCCTCCCTTCCTCCCTCTACCTTTCTCCCTCCCTCCCCCTCTCCCACTCTGTAACTCTGCCTTTCAAACATTTTTTTTTGGACAGGCAGAGTGGACAGTGAGAGAGAGAGACAGAGAGAAAGGTCTTCCTTTTGCCGTTGGTTCACCCTCCAATGGCCGCCGCGGCCGGTGTGCTGCGGCCAGCGCAGCGCGTTGATCCAATGGCAGGAGCCAGGTGCTTCTCCTGGTCTCCCATGGGGTGCAGGGCCCAAGGACCTGGGCCATCCTCCACTGCACCTCCGGGCCACAGCAGAGAGCTGGCCTGGAAGAGGGGCAACCGGGACAGAATCTGGCGCCCCGACCGGGACTAGAACCTGGTGTGCCAGCGCTGCAAGGCGGAGGATTAGCCTATTGAGCCACGGTGCAGGCCTAACTCTGCCTTTCAAATAAATAAAGTAAATATTAAAGAAAAAGAAAGTAATAGAGTAGGTATATCAGACTGCATAGGAGGGAAAGCTCTGAAGAAGACATGACTTTTTTTTTGAGAATGACAGAGCTAGAAAGAGCTAGAAAGAGTGAGCCCTTGTCCACTGGTTCCCCAAATGCCTGCAACAGCCAGGACTGGGCCAGTCTGAGGCTGGGAGCTGGGAACTCCATCTGGCTGGGACCCAGCAGTCTGATAAAGGATGTGGGTGTCCCCACTGGTGTCGTAACCGCCGTGCCAAATGCTCCTGTCTTGTCCTACTTTTATGTTCTGTCATTTATCACTTTTAAACATATTGGGCCATTTACTTATTTGTTTATTTATTCATTTATTATTTGACAGACAGTGAGAGAGACACAAAGAGAAAGGTCTTCCTTCCATTCATTCACCCCCCCATATGGCCACTACGGCCGGAGCTACACCAATCCGAAGCCAGGAGCCAGGTGCTTCCTCCTGGTCTCCCATGGGGTGCAGGGCCCAAGCACTTGGGCCATCCTCCACTGCACTCCCTGGCCACAGCAGAGAGCTGGACTGGAAGAGGGGCAACCAGGACTAGAACCTGGCACCCATATAGGATGCCTGCGCCGCAGGTGGAGGATTAACCAAGTGAGCCACGGCTCTGGCCTGCTTGTTTATTTTTCATTATGTAACCTCACTACGAGGATGTAAGTTCCACAAGGGCAAGGAGCTTTGTCTATTTTTTTAAAAAAGAAAATGTTTTGTTTTACTTTTTTTATTTTTTTGACCAGGCAGAGTGGACAGTGAGAGAGAGAGACAGAGAGAAAGGTCTTCCTTTGCCGTTGGTTCACCCTCCAATGGCCGCCGTGCTGATCCGATGGCAGGAGCCAGGAGCCAGGTGCTTCTCCTGGTCTCCCATGGGGTGCAGGGCCCAAGCACTTGGGCCATCCTCCACTGCACTCCCTGGCCACAGCAGAGAGCTGGCCTGGAAGAGGGGCAACCGGGACAGAATCCGGCGCCCCGACCGGGACTAGAACCCGGTGTGCCGGGGCCGCTAGGCGGAGGATTAGCCTAGTGAGCCGCAGCACCGGCTGAGAAGATCTTTTATTCACTGGTTCACTCCCCTAACCAGCCACTTGGATGTGGCATGCAGACATTGTAACTGTTAGGCTGTAGCCTGCTCCAATTTTCTTTTTAAATGGGATGGTAATATAGACCCTATTAAGAAGATGACATATTCAGGGCCAATGTAGTGTGACCGTGGGTTAAGTTGCAGTCTGTGACACCAGCATTCCATACGGATACTAGTTCCAGCCCCAGCTGTTCCACTTATGATCCAGTTCCTTGGGAAAGCAGCAGCAGATTGCCCAAGTGCTTGGGCCCCTGCCACCTACATAGCCAGATGAATTTCCTGGCTCCTGGCTTCGACCTTGCCCAGCCCTAGCCAGTGAGGCCATTTGGGGAGTGAACCAGCAGGTGGAAGACCTCTCTCTCCTGTCTCCACTTTTTTTCTGTCGCTCTTTCAAATAAGTAATAAATAGATCTTAAAAAAATACATATAGATACAGAAATAAATAACTTGGGAAAAGGTGAGGAAGTTAGCCCTTTAGATACCAGGCAACAAGCACTCTTTTTTAAGATTTTGTTGCGTCTTTAATGAAAGAACTCTTGTAAAGGCCTTCAGTCAGGCATGCGTCTGATTAAAGAACAGCAGCTGGGAACAAGCGGGAGAAGCAGCACAGTGAGGGGAGGAGGGGTCAGTCCTTACAGTTTTCTAAGACCATCATGAGACTTTGGTTTTACTCTGAGGGACATGGGAGCTGCTGAAGATTTTTTTTTTTTTTTTTTTTTTTTGGACAGGCAGAGTGGACAGTGAGAGAGAGAAACAGAGAGAAAGGTCTTGCTTTTGCCGTTGGTTCACCCTCCAATGGCCACCGCGGCCAGCGCTGCCGCCGGTGCACCGCGCTAATCCGAAGCCAGGAGCCAGGTACTTATCCTGGTCTCCCATGGGGTGCAGGGCCCAAGCACTCGGGCCATCCTCCACTGCACTCCCTGGCCACAGCAGAGAGCTGGCCTGGAAGAGGGGCAACCAGGACAGAATCCAGCACCCCGACCGGGACTAGAACCCGGTGTGCCGGCGCCGCAAGGCAGAGGATTAGCCTAGTGAGCTGCGGCGCCAGCCACTGGGCGTGTTGAAGAATTTTGATGGGAGGTTATATAATCTGACCTGCTTTAACAAGGATCACGTTTTTTTTCTTTGACAACATTGTTGGGGGATAGTGTACAAGCAGGGAGAGGACTGCAGAGCACAGGCCTTTGCAGTAATACAGTCAAGATGTAATGGTGGCTGAGACCAGGGTGGTACCAGTGGAATTGTTGAGTACAGGATTCTCAGTATGGGTGTTTTTTAGATTTATTTATTTATTTTTATTTAGTATTTATTTTTTAGATTTATTTATTTATTTGAGAGGCAGAGCTACAGATAGAGAGAGAGAAAGGCAGAGAAAGAGGCTCATGTGCTGGCTCACTTCCCAGATGACTGCAACAGCTGGAGCTGTGCTAATCCAAAGCCAGGAGCCAGGAGCATCCTCTGGGTCTCCCGTGTGGGTGCAGGGGCCCAAGTACCTGAGCTATCATCCACTGCTTTGCCAGGCCATCAGCAGGGAGCTAGATCAAAAGTGGAGCAGCCAGGACTTGAACCAGTGTCCATATGGGATGATGGCACTGCAGGCGGAAGCTTAACCCACTACGCCATAGTGCCAGCCACATCTTGTTTCTATCTTAAAAACACATTGCGAGGGACTGGTGCTGTGGCGTCATAGGTTAAGCTTCTGCCTGCAGCGCCAGCATCCTATATGGGCACCGGTTCAACTCCTGGCTGTTCCACTTCCAATCCAGCTCTCTGCTGAAGCCTGGGAAAACAGTGGAAGATGGCACAGGTACTTGTGCCTCTGCACCCACGTGGGAGATCCTGAAGAAGCTCCTGGCTCCTGGCTTCGGATTGGCACAGCTGTGACCATTGCAGCCATTTGGGGAGTGAGCCAGCACATGAAAGGCCCCTTTCTCTGCCTCTCCCTCTCTATCTGTAGCTCTGCCTCTCAAATAAATAAATAAATCCAAAAAAAAAAAAAAAAAAAAAAAAAGAAAGAAAGAAAAAGATAGAAACAGAATCAACAGCTCGGCCGGCACCACGGCTCACTAGGCTAATCCTCCGCCTTGTGGCGCTAGCACACCAGGTTCTAGTCCCGGTCGGGGCGCCAGATTCTGTCCCGGTTGCCCCTCTTCCAGGCCAGCTCTCTGCTGTGGCCAGGGAGTGCAGTGGAGGATGGCCCAAGTGCTTGTGCCCTGCACCCCATGGGAGACAGGAGAAGCACCTGGCTCCTGGCTTCAGATCAGCGCGGTGCGCCGGCTGCAGCGCACCAGCCGCGGCAGCCATTGGAGGGTGAACCAATGGCAAAGGAAGACCTTTCTGTCTCTCTCTCTCACTGTCCACTCTGCCTGTCAAAAAAAAAAAAAAAAAAAAAAGAATCAACAGCTTGATAAGCTAAATATAAATTATAAAAAAAAAGAGGTTTTATATAGGAGCAAATGAAAGGGTAGGCTAGATGGCATCAAATATTTAAAGGGGAAATAATTTTATTTGATGTTAGACACATCCAAGAGGTAGAGAGTTGTCTGTGAGACATTTAAGTGGAGATGTTTGTAGGTAAATCAATAGATGGTGTTTAGGAGACAGGCCTGAGACAAAGATAACAATATAAGCATAACTGGGCTTTGCAGCTGGATAAAGGAGCATGTATGTGTATAAAGATGAAAATCCCTGCATCCCACGCCATTTCCCAACTCACATCTCAGTCACGGGAGGAAACTGAAAAGGAGCGAGAGTTGATGAGGGAGGAAGAAAAGTGAATGCAGTGTGCTAGGAAGCAAGGGAAGAAAATACATCAAGGGAAGAGTGAGCGGCCTGGGCAGGTTTTGCTGCTTTGTCAAGTGCAATGCAAGCTGAGAGGCAGGCATTTGGCACAGTGGTTAAAGTCACCGCTTGGGACACCTGCATCCCATATCTGAGCGCCTGGTTCCAGTCCTGGCTCCCCTGCTTCTGATCTAACTTCCTGTGGTATGCATCAGCACAAAACTGGAATCAAAAACAGGCCTGGGGCCGGCGCCGCGGCTCACTAGGCTAATCCTCCGCCTAGCGGCGCCGGCACACCGGGTTCTAGTCCCGGTCGGGGCGCCGGATTCTGTCCCGGTTGCCCCTCTTCCAGGCCAGCCCTCTGCTGTGGCCAGGGAGTGCAGTGGAGGATGGCCCAGGTGCTTGGGCCCTGCACCCCATGGGAGACCAGGAGAAGCACCTGGCTCCTGGCTCCTGCCATCGGATCAGCGCGGTGCGCCGGCCGCAGCGCGCCGGCCGCGGCGGCCATTGGAGGGTGAACCAACGGCAAAGGAAGACCTTTCTCTCTGTCTCTCTCTCTCACTGTCCACTCTGCCTGTCAAAAAAAAAAAAAAAAAAAAAAAAAAAAAAAAACAGGCCTGGGACTCAAGCCCAAGTACTCTGATGTGGGATAAGGGTGTCCCAAATGGTATGTTAACTGCTGTGTGAAACCCCACCCCTTCTCTTTTCTTTAATGTACACGTTTATGCAGTACTATAGCTTACTATGCATTAATCAACTTCTCCCCATGCCTCCTTCCTCCCTTCCCTCCCAGCCTCTGGTAATCACCATTATACTTTTGACTTCTATGAGATCACCTTTTCTGAACTCTACATATAAGAGCAGACGCTGAGTTAGAAACAGCTTTGACTTGATCCCAGGTACTCCAGCATGGGATATAGGTGTCCCAAGCAGAAGCTTAACCTGTGCCACAATGCCCACCCATTCACCTTTTAAAAAATTGCTTATTTGTTTGACAGGCAGAGTGAGAGACAGATCTTCCGCTTGCTGGTTATTTCCCAAGTGTCCACAACAGCCGTGATTAGGCCAGGCTGAAGCCAGGACCCAGGAACTCCAGCTGGATTTTCCCTTGTTGGTGGCAGTAACCCAAGTACTTGCACCATTTTCTGCTGTCTCCTAGGCACATTAGCAGGAAGCTGGATTTGGAAGCATGGAGTAGCCAGCAAACCAGTTACTCTGATACAGGAAATGGGTGTCTCAAACAGCACTTAACCTGCTATGCCATAGTGCCTGCCCTGTCCACAAACTGAATCCTTATATATGTATACATATGTATTTACACATATATGATATGACATAATCAATCTGCTGTTAAGCCCACTTGGTGGATTTTTATTTCAGATATTGTATTTTTCAGTTGTAAAACTACTATTTGGGGCCAGGATCCCATATCAGAGTGCTGGTTCAAGTCCTGGCTGCTCCTCTTCTGATCCAGCTCCCTGATAATATACCTGGGAAAGCAGCAGATGATGGCCCAAGTTGGGGCCCTGGCCACTCTCATGGGAGACCTGGATGGAGCTCCTGAATCCTGGCCTTTGTCTGGCCCAGCCCTGGCAGCTGCAGCCATTTGGAGAATGAACCAGTGAATGGAAGATTTCTTTCTCTCTGCCTCCTTCTCACTCTGTCACTCTATCAGATAAATAAATAAATGTTAAAATGAATAAATAATTGTTTGGGGCCAATGTTGTGCAGTGAGCTAAGTTGCCATCTGCAAAGCTGGCATGCCATTCAGAAAAAAATTACCATTTGGTTCTTATTAATAGTTAATGTTTCCCTTTTGAGAAATACTGTATTTTTATTCATTACAGGGATATTTTCCTTCAATTATAGAAACTGCTTAAGACCCTTGTCTGCTAATCCATATCTAAATTATCCTAGGGTTGTTCCCATTCTTTATCTCATATTAGTGTGGATCACAATTTTCTTGATAATCTATGTATTAGTCAGCTTTTCATGACTTTAAACCTGAGAGGAACAGCGTTAAAGGGAAGAAAGTTTATTTTCAGCTCAGAGTTGTAGGTTTGCAGTCCCAGGTCAGGCAGTCCTGTTAATCTGGCATCCAATAGAGGCTGGCAGTGGCACGTGTAGAGGGATGATCACGTGGCATGCCAGGAGGCAGAGACACACAGGAAACAGATCAGCTTCTATAACCAACCCTGTAGGGAAACTATCTTTTTTTTTTTTTTTTAAGAATTTATTTATTTGAAAGGCATTATATGTATGTATGTATGTGTGTATGTAGATATATGAGAGAGACATCTTCCATCCACTGCTTCACTTCCCAAATGGCTGCAATGGCCAGAGCTGGACCAATCTGAAGCCAGGAGCCAGGAGCTTCTTCCAGCTCTCCCATGTGGATACAGGGGCCCAAGTACTTGGGCCATCTTCCACTGCTTTTCCAGACTTATTAGCAAGGGAGCTGGATTGGAACAGCCAGGATTCAAACCAGTGCCCATAATAGCTATTCCACAGTTCTGGCCCCAAGAACTTCCTTTCAAAGGCAAGCTCCTAAAGACCTCCTAGTAGGCCTGCCACCCAGTTTTCCAAACCATAGCAGTTTACTAGTTTGAGGTTGTCTCACGTGTTGTAAGTGGTGAATTACAGAGATTCTGGATTCTGTTGTGTTTGCCCAGAGAATATTGACGTCTTTTGTCTTGGCAGACAATGAAATTGGCAGAACTGAGGTAGTTTTTTATAGTTTGGGGTTTATAGTTGTTACTTATGGAATTAGGGGTCTAATGGGAGATACTCAACCATCACTAGAAGCAGAACCTTGAATGAGGTCATCAGATGCAGCAGTGTAGATGTTGGTGACTTTGAGTCAGGTTCAATGGAGGAATGAGAGCAAAAGTTTGAATGGAGTGGGGTTTAAGAGAGAATAAGGAGGCCGGTGCTGCGGCTCACTTGGCTAATCCTCCGCCTGCGGCACCGGCACCCCAGGTTCTAGTCCCAGTTGGGATGCCGGATTCTGTCCCAGTTGCCCCTCTTCCAGTCCAGCTCTCTGCTGTGGCCCAGGAGTGCAGTGGAGGATGGCCCAAGTGCTTGGGCCCTGCACCCGTATGGGAGACCAGGAGGAAGCATCTGGCTCCTGGCTTCGGATCAGCTCAGCATGCCGGCCGTAGCGGCCATTTGGGGGATGAACCAACAGAAAAAGGAAGACATTTCTCTCTCTCTGTCTCTCTCTCACTGTCTAACTCTGTCTGTCAAAAAAAAAAAAAAAGAGAGAGAATAAGGGGGCCAGTGCTGTGGCGCAGCAGGTAAGGCCACTGCCTGCAGTGCTGGCATCACTTATGGACACCAGTTCAAGTCCCAGCTGCTCCACTTCTGATCCAGCTCTCTGCCATGGCCTGGGAAAGCAGTGGAAGATGGCTCAAGTCCTTGGGCACCTGCATCCATGTCAGAGACCCAGAAGAAGCTCCTTGCTTCATATCAGCGCAGCTCCGGCTGTTGTGGCCATTTGGGGAGTGAACCAGCAGATGGAAGACCTCTCTCTTTCTCTGACTCTCCTTCTTTCTCTGTGTAACTCTGACTTTCATATAAATAAATAAATCTTTAATGAAAAAAAAAAAAAAAGAATGCCGGAGAGCATCTGGAGTAAGAATAGACAACACATTTGAGGAATTTTGCTTCAAAATGGAGCGATGGCTGAGAGAAATAAGTCAGTCAGAATTTTCTGGTTTAGTTTTTTATTACAAAAGTTTTTAAATCTACCAGGAAGTTGAAGGAGCAATGATAAGCCCTCATATCTGCCATCAGATCCTATAGATGTTAATATTTGGCCAGACTTGCTTTATCTTTTTTATTTCTGAACTATCATTTCTTTTTTTTTTTTTTTTTTAAGATTTATTTATTTATTTGAAAGTCAGAGTTACACAGGCAGGAGAGGGAGAGAGAGAAAGAGAAGTGGAGCAGCCAGGACTCGAACCAGAGCCCATATGAGATGCCGGCACTGCAGGTGGTGGCTTTACCTGCTACACCAGAGCACTGGCCCCACTGAACCATTTCAAAGTAGATTCATCCCTAAATACTTTTTATTTTTATTTATTTATTTATTTATAAAGATTTATTTATTTACTTGAAAGGCATTGTTACAGTGAGGCAGAGGCAGAGAGAGAGAAGTCATCCATCCATTGGTTCACTCCCCAAATGGCCACAATTACCAGAGCTGGGCCGATCAGGAGCCAGGAGTATCTTCTGGATCGCCCATGTAGGGGCAGGGGCCCAAGGACTTGGACCATCTTCCACTGCTTTTCCAGGCCATGGCAGAGAGCTGGATCAGAAGTGGAATACCTGGGACTTGAATACCTCTGCCAGACATGTGGGAGAGCTGGATGGAGTTCCATGCTCCTGGCCTTGGTTGTTGTGGCCATTTGGGGAGTGAACCAGTGAATGGACTACCTCTCTTCTATCTCTTCTCTGCCTGACGCTCTTTCAAATAAAGTGCATAAGCACTTAAGCCATCTTGAACTGCTTTCCCAGACACATTAGCAGGAAGTGGATCAGAAGTGGAGCATCAGAGACACAAACCCAGACTCAGAGGTGGGAGACTGGTGGCAGCTTGCAAGTGGCAGCTTAACCTGGTACACCACAATGCTGGCCCTTTTTTTCTTTTTCTTTGAACATCATTATAAACTTAAAGTCATTTATTTTTTGTATTATAAACAGGGTATGGGGCCATCGCCATGGCTCACTTGGTTAATCCTCCGCCTGCAGTGCTGGCATCCCGTACGGGCACTGGGTTCTAGTCCCCGTTGCTCCTCTTCCACTCCAGGTCTCTGCTGTGGCCCAAGTGCTTGGGCACCTGCACCTGGCTCCTGGCTTCAGATAGGCACAGTGCCGGCCGTAGTGGCTATTTGGGGAGTGAACCAATGGAAGGAAAACCTTTCTCTCTCTCTCTCTCTCTCTCTCATTCTCTCACTCTCACTCTCACTGTCTGTAACTCTACCTGTCAAATAATAAAAAAACAGGGTAATCATTACTTTCATTGTGTAAATTGTTCCAAATTTGTCTAGTGAGAGCTCAGTGGTAATCTATTTGTTTTAGAGACTGAGAGAAAATAAAAATATGTTTATATAAAAGTTGGTGATCTAGAAATCAGAGGGGAAAATCCTTGAGATGAATTCCTTGAGAAGGTGAGCAGTGGGATCCAGTACATCAGGCAAGGGCTTGGCTGTGAGAGGAGCTGATAGGTGAGGAGGGCAGAGCATGTCATACAGGTGCCAAAGGTGGTAGATGAGGGAGTGGACTGTCAGGTCTCTTCAGACTGCTTCAGTCTTCTCAGTTCATTAAGAAGAAAGGCCAGGGACCCATGCTGTGGATCAGCAGTTAAGCCATTGCACCGGTTTGCTCCTGGATGCCCCACTTTCGATCCACCTCTCTGCTAATGTGTCTGGGAAATTAGTGGAAGATGTCCCAAGAGCTTGGGCTTCTCTCATCCCTGTGGGAAACCCAGATGGAGTTCCAGGCTCCTGGCTTTGGCAAATGAACAGCAAATGGAAGATCTCTCTTTCTCTGCCTCTCCCGCGCTCTGTCTGCCTTAAGTCTGTTTAAAAAAAAAAGAAGAAGAAGAAGAAGAAAGGCCACTGGTGGAGAGGATGGGGCAAAGGAGGTGTGGGAGGCTTGAGGAATGCACGGGTGGACACACTGCCTGTGGACTTACTCAAGCCTGCAGGCCAAGTCCGGGCCAGATTTTTCTTAATTCAATACAGCACCTGGCAGAGCACTTGTACCCTTGGTTGTTGATCATGTGAAACGTGTTGAACACCTGCATTTGTAGACAGCAGGTTTTTCAGCACCAGTTCTCTAAGCAGCTTTAATTAGGCAAAGTGAAGAAAACATGGGAACTCTGATGGAGTAGATGTGAGTGGAGTAGGCTTCCCGGAAGCTTTGTTGTTTACAAGCACCACAGAATGTTCTGATGAGCATCCAAGTTTGGAAACCACAGATCAAAAGGGTATTTACTCAGTTAATATATGTTGAGCACTAGCCATTTTTAAGGTACTGTGAGTACAGCTATCTTGACCCTTCAGTCGGAACGGGCTGATTCTTAATCTAGTTTGGTTGAGACCTAGTGAACCTCTTGCCAAGTTAGGCCATAAATGCTTCAGCTCCTTTGGCTAAGATGTATTTGGAACATTACAATATTGTTAAGAATTCAGTGAAACAGAATTTAAAAAGATAGTTGGGTTCCATCCCCAATGCCTATGTTTTAAGAAGTTAATTATAGCATATATGCACCCTTACATTCTAGTCTTCCTTGAGTAAAATTGACTTTCACCATCAGTGTTCTTCAGTTCATTGGTTTAGCAAACACTTGCTGCTGTGAGCCAGTACATGCAAGCTGGGACTGGGAATAGGAAGCTACAAGAGCATTCTGGTCTTTATGGATCTCACTGTCTAGTAGGAGAGACATAAATTGATAATTATAGTTCACTATGATACGGGGAAGAAGAGAAAGGGGTGAGAGAACTGAGAGTGAATACCTCTTCTAGAAGGAGTTAAAGTACTTTCCCAGAAGTGACACTGGGATAAGAGTTGCACCAAAAAGGGGAAAGGAAAGGCCATTCCATAAGGGAGAAGAGGGAGACACACCAAAAAACTTTAAAAAGAGCTTGGCAGAGTGAGGAATGCAGAGTTATTCTCTATGGCTGGGGGAGTGTGGTGCATGAAGCTGCAGAGGCAGGGCAGATCCTGTGTGCCACAGCAAGAAGTTTGCTCTTGGGAAGAGAACACAAGAGGAAGCAGATCGATACTGGATAAGGAGAATGCGGTTTCTTCCTGGCACACTGAATGTGTTCGTCATCTTTTTGTTACAACCGTGAAATACAGAAAGGTTTATTTTAGCTCACAGTTCTGGAGGTCCACTGTCCACAATCAGGTGGCCCTTTTGGTTGGGCAGTTGGTGAAGGCATTCTGCTGGCAGAGTCTTAGGGTGTCACAGCGCATCACATAGCAAGAGAGCACATACCTGTGTCTCTGTGGTCCCTCATAAAGCCACCAGGTTATAATCACGAGCTCTACCACAACGCTCTAATCTAATCACTTCCCAAGGGCTCCACCTTGAAACCATAATTGGATTAGGTCTCTACCCTTTTAGTGCCATTATCATAAGACAGTGGGGAGGAATTTCCCCCCAGTTTTTTTTTTTTTTTTTTTTTTTTTCCTGTTTTTAAAGGTTTATTTTTTATTTCCTTGAAAGGCAGAGTGACAGGGAGGAAGAGATGGAGAGATCTTTCATTGGTGGTTCACTCCCCAAATGGCCACAATGGCTGGAGCTGGGCCAGAAGCCAAGAGCCTGAAACTCCATCAGGCTCCCACATGGCTGGCAGGGACTCAAGCACTTGGGCCATCATCTGCATTCCGAGGCACATTAGCAGGGAGCCGGATCAGAAGTGGAGCAGCTGGGGCTGAACTGGCACTCATGTGAGAAGTAAAGATGTCTAGGAATTGGATCAGGGGATTGGATTAATTGGATCAGTGCCAGCAGGTGCAGTTGAAAGAAGCAACTTTGCAAAAGCATGAAAGGAAATAATAAAGTAGAGGAAATTGGTGGGCAACAGTATAGAAATTGAAGTTTTGAAAGGATGGTCTTTTAAAAATATTTATTTATTTGAAAGTGTTACAGAGAGATCTTCTATCCCCTGGTTGACTCCCCAAATGGCTACAATGGCTGGAGCTGGGCTGATCTGAAGCCAGGAGCTTCTTCTGGGTCTGCCAGAAGAAGACTGGGTGCAGGGGCCCAAGCACTTGGGTTATCTTCTGTTGCTTTCCCAGGCACATTATCAGGGAGCTGGATCAGAAGTGGAGCAGCTGGGTCTCAAACCATCATTCATATGGGATGCCGGCACTGAAGGTGGTGGCTTTACCCGCCCCAAGGAAGAATTTTTCTCCTTAACAGTACTTACTTCATTTGTCAAGCAGAGACAGAGATCAGTGTTGGTTCACTCTCCAGATGCCTAACCGAGCCAAAACTAGAAACTGGGAACTCCATCCAAGTCTCCCATGTGAGTGACAGGGACTCAACTACTTGAGCCATTATAGGAAATGAATTAGGAGCACAGCTGGAACTTGAACCCAGGCACTCTGTTATGGGGCCCGTGCAACATGAGGCATCTTAAGCAAGTGACATCTTAACTGTTACACCGAATGCCATCCCTGAGGTTATCCTTTTAATGATGATACCAGTTTGATAACTTGTTTAGGGTGGTGAGTGTCAGAATAAGTGCTGAGAAGTGATGCTTTGAGTCGATGTGATTGTCCAGCTCCCCACTACCTGGTGATCCGTGCCTGAGTCGTTTGTTAGTTGTACGCTACAACATACAAGAAATGGTTCTGTCATGCTGGCGCTGTGGTGTAGTAGGTTAAGCATCTTCCTGCAGTGCCGGTATCCCATGTTTTTTAAAAAATGGGGGCCAGAGACCAGCACTGTGGTATAGTGGGTAAAGCCACCACCTGCAATGCCGGCATTCCATATGGGTTCCAGTTGGACTCCCAGCTGCTCCCTTCCAATCCAGCTCCCTGCTGATGGCCTGGGAAAGCAGTGGAGGATGGCCCAAGTGCTTGGGGCCCTGCACCCGCACGCAAAACACAGAGGAAGCTCCTGGCTCCTGGCTTCGGATCAGCACAGCTCTGGCTGTCGTGGCCATTTGGGGAGTGAACTAGCAGATGGAAAGCCTCTTTCTCTGTGTCTCCCTCTCTCTCTAACTCTGCCTCTCAAGTAAATAAATAAATCTTTAAAAAAAGAAATGGTCTGTCATCTCTTCTCCCTGTATTAGCTGGGATTTTTCTGTAAAGGAGCTTTCTCCCCCTCTAAGTTATCACTGTAGAATCATAAATTTCTTTGTTTTTATTACATGTACTATATCCCATCATTAGTCTTTATGCTGATCGGGTTTCCTAAATCTGGCCAAATAGAGCCACATCATGTCTGTTTCTGTGTCCTCTTCACATGACCGTATTACTCTTTTTTTTTTTTTTTTTTTTTTTAAGATTTATTTATTTGAAAGGAAGAGTTACAGAGAAGCAGAGGCAGAGAGAGAGAGAAGTCTTCTATCTGCTGGTTCACTCCCCAAATGGCCGCAATGGCCAGAGTTGGGCCGATGATCCAAAGCCAGGAGCCAAGAGCTTCTTCTGGGTCTCCCATGTGGGTGCAGAGACCCAAGGACTTGGGCCATCTTCTACTGTTATCCCAGGCACATTAACAGAGCGCTGGATCAGAAGTGGAGCAGGGGCTGGCACTGTGGCATAGCGGGTAAGCCGCCGCTTGCAGTGCCAGCATCCCATATGGGCGCCAGTTCTAGTCCCAGCTCTTCCACTTCTGATCCAGCTCTCTGCTATGGCCTGGGAAAGCAGTAGAAGATGGCTCAAGTCCTTGGGCCCCTGTACCCACATGGGACCCAGAGGAAGCTCCTGGCTCCTGGCTTTGGTTCGGCGCAGCTCTGGCTGTTGTAGCCAATTGAGGAGTGAACCAGCAGATGAAAGATCTCTCTCTGCCTCTCCTTCTCTCTGTGTGTCACTCTTTGAAATAAATAAATAAATCTTCTTTTTAAATTTTGTAGATTATTTATTTATTTATTTATTTATTCAACAGGTAGAGTTACAGAAAGAGAGAGACAGAGAGAAAGGTCTTCCTTCCATTGGTTCACCCCCAAAATGGCCGCCACGGCCGGTGCTGCACCACTGCCCTCCTGGGCCACAGCAGAGAGCTGGACTGGAAGAAGAACAACCGGGACTAGAGCCCGGAGCCCATATGGGATGCCGGTGCCGCAGGCGGAAGATTAGTCAAGTGAACCACGGCGCCGGGCCCAAAAAAATAAATCTTGAAAAAAAAAGTGGAGCAGCTGGGTCCCGAACTGGTGCCCATATGGGATGCCAGCACTGCAGATGGCAGCTTTATCCTCTACAACACAGTGCCAGCCCCACCCTATTACTCTTAACCATAAAGTTTTGGGGAAACAAACTCAGAAAACTAAAATCTCAAATCTAATCATGACCAAGAAATCTTTCTAGTTCTTGGGCTCATGTTGTAAGTCCAGCAGCCACCTGTTTTACGTCTCTCCTTTTCATACTCCCCTTCTCATCCTCTCTTATCATTTCTTCACCTCTCATGTCATTTCATGTCCTTTCTGTGCAGACTCACTCCAGCTTCTTACCACTTGATTGCTTATAACCTCCTCCCTCTCTCTCTCCCCCGCCGTAGGCATTCTTCTGCCCTCCTCCATTTGAAAATGTCCCCTCTCTGTTTTCTTCAGTACTCTTCCCATGCTGTTATTTTCTGCCCTATTCATTTCCATATTCTAAGTCTCCTGTTACTTCTCATGAATACTGCATTTATTCCCAATTTTTTTACCACCAGAGTTACCATCTATTAGTTTTCATTCATGGATTCTTTTCTGAAATCTTATCATGCAAGATTGTATTTATTGTTTGTCCATCATTGTTAAGAAAACCATTCCTAATTGCCAATATGAGCTTTACTTATATTAGATGACAGGTGCACCCACAGTGAGAAGTGTAATTATAGCTAAAACCTAGGAGACCTGGTATTTAGTTAGCCTGTAAGAGTGAATCACAATTCAGGCTCCTGTATTGGAGACACTGAAATGTGCTTCGCACAGTCCTCATGACCGGATTCCCAAGACTTTGGGTTTGCTGCCATCAGCCTGCCTTTTCTTATCATTTTCCTCCTGGATTGTCAGGCTTCACCATCTTTCCATACTCAGAGCTTGTAAAGGTCTCTATTCCTAGAGACTTCCTTTGCAAAGACCAAGGTTTGTAATTGGATTTTAGGATTACATGCAGGTTCACCAGAGAAAGTTTTCATTTCTTTGGTATCATTTTAAGAGAAGGTCCTGGGCTGGCGCTGTGGGTGAAGCCATGTTCTACAGCACTGACATCCCATATGAGCAAGTCCCAGCTGCTCCATTTCCAATCCAGCGCCTTGCTTATGTGCCTGGGAAAGTATCAGAGGATGGACCAAGTCCTTAGGCCCCTGCACCAACGTGGAGAGACCCAGAAGAAGCTCCTGGCTCCCGGCTTCAGCCTGGCCCAGCCCTGGTAGTTGCGGCCATTTGGGGAGTGAAACAGCAGATGGAAGACATCTCTCTTAATCTCTCCTTCTCTTTGTAACTCTGCCTTTCAAATAAATAAACCTTAAAAAAGAGAGAGACAGTTCCTTCCTTTGAGGACTTTTCTATAGTCTGGAGAGACAAGTTTTGCTTGTGTAGGGCTTTTCTTATCCCCTGTCTTCCTATTGAGTTTTTCTTCCTCTTTCCCTCAGACCGAGGATTTCCTGGCTGTAACAATCTCTGAACTCCATCCCCCACCACACACACACACTTATTAGAAATGTAATACATGTTCATTAGATAGAAATCAGTGAATACTGTCAAGCAAAATATAATAGCTAACTATTGGCTATTATACTTAGGGGCTTTTGTTTTTTAAAGATTTTATATTATTTATTTATTTGAAAAGCAGAGTGACAGAGAGAGACACAGATCTTCCATCACCTGTTTCACTTCCCAAGTGGCTACAACGGCCAGGCCAAGGTCAGGAGCTAGGAACTCCTTCCACGTCTACCATGTGGATGACAGGGGCCCAAGGACTTGGGCCATCCTCTGCTGCCTTCCCAGGTGCATTAGTAGGAAGCTAGATCAGAAGCTGAGCAGCTGGGCCTCAATCCTGCACTCCAGTAGGAGATGCTATAGCTTAACCTACTGCACCACAATGCCGGCCCCTTTGGGGCCCTTCCGGTTTAAGGCTTTTATATGTTAACTCACTGTTAGCCTGAGAGGAGGTAGGGTTTGTGAGACGAGGAAAGCAAGACTTGAGGTTAAGTGACTTAGGAGTCCTGAGCTATCAAGTGGCAGAGCTGATTTTCAAACGGAAACCAAGTCTTGTTTATATGACCCTTCAGAGTTTCTTCTGTACACAAAAATGGGATCAAATTCTGTGTGTACACTTTTTACTTCTGCATACTGTGACCATCTTACCATTGTCAATAAATAGACTTTGACAGCATTCTTTTTTAATCCAGTGTCCTTCTGTTTCCTCTTCTCCCGGCCCTGTCCCCAGGATCGACGAGAACGTGCTAGGAGCCCAGCTGGATGTTGAGGCCGCCCATTCAGAGATCCTCAAGTACTTCCAGTCAGTCACCTCCAACCGGTGGCTCATGGTCAAAATCTTCCTCATCCTCATTATCTTCTTCATCATCTTTGTGGTCTTCCTTGCCTGAACCCTCTCCACTCTGAGGCACTTGTGGGGGTTTGGGGGACCCTACTGGGAGGGCAGGTGGCCAGTGCTGCCACTGAGCCTGTGCAGGGTGCTGGGGAGAAAGGCCTTATTTCCCTGGAACTGCTAAGAATGGCCACTGCCCATGATCTCCCCACCCCTTGCCTCTGGCCACTCTGTCCTCCCCTTACTACCCTCAGGCCCTTGAAACACACGGTTCTGGATTTGGACTCTGCTGTGAAGTGGCTGGAAAGGAGCGGAGGCCAGCTGAGGGCTCGTGGGGGTGTCTCCACTAGGAGGTTTTATAAACCCTCCCCAGCATCTCCCAGTGGGAACTGTGGCAGCGGGGAAAATGATGCCCTTCCGCAACTTCCTGAGAGTGAGGAAAGGAAGCCAGACTGTCCCAGGGACCAACTTTCCTGTCTGGGCTAGAACTTGAGCTTCTTCCTCTGCACCATGGGAGACAGGGGGCCCTGAGCCCTTCAGCTGCCTGCACAACCCCTGACAGCAGCTGCTGGTGACTCTCAATCCGCCAAATATGCTGCAGCCGGTTTTCTCCCAATTACAGCAAGACTGTCAGCCTCACTCGCCATGTCGTCATTTCTGGGTGGGAGCTTCAAAGGGCGTGGGCAGCAAGTGGAGTGAGCGCACCGCGGAGCACCAGCACCGGAAGGATTGGGCTGTTGGCTCCGAGGGTCCCCACAGCGTTGGGGCTGTGTACACACTGCTTTGCCTCTAGGCAGGAGGTAGCCAAGTACAGTGGCACCTCATTAGCCTAGAAATTTCCTTTCGAAAGCGGGAGCAGGATCCCAGAAGGGGTACCTGATTGGTGGCAACTTCGGGAGCATCTCAAGCAGTGTTTGGTCCAGTTTCATCTGTGTCCTCCAGGCTTTTGGTCCTAATTCTTTCTGGAGCTGATTGAGGCAGGAGTTCTGCCTGCTGCCAGAAGGTGAATTGAAGAATGTTCCCAGCTCCGGCTAAGGCTGGCTCTCCTCCAAGCCAGACACAGGAGTCTGGAGGAGAGGCAGCACAGAGTACTCTCCAAGGAGGTCAATGAATTTTCATTCCCCACCAGGACCCACAACTCCACCATCTGAGATCACTAGCGCCCCCATCTGACACACCCCCAAAGCAGCTCAATCAGTGTACTTAGGGACTGGCCCTGGTACTTTTGGAGATCTGGGAGAGCCCATGGCCCTGGCATTTTTTTGTAAGAATTAATTTACTTAAAAGGCAGAGTTAGAAACATCTTCTTTCCACTGGTTCACTCACCAAATGGCCACAATGTCCAGGGGCTGGGCCAGGCTGAAGCCAAGAAACTAGAACTCTGCCCAGGACTGCCACATGGGTGGCAGGGTCCAGGTTCCTGGGCCATCTTCCACTGTTTCCCAGGCATGTTAGTAGGGAACTGGATTGTAAGTAGAGCAACCCGCACACAAACCAGTGCCCATATGGGATGTTGGTGTCACAGGGGGCAGCTTAAGCCACTTTGCCACAGCGCTTGTCCTGGCCCTGGCATTTTGAAGTTCCCTCTCCTTGGCATCCCTCAGCCAGTGGCCTACCACAGCTGGTCACGCTGGCTGCTCAGCTGACACGGGATGGGCTCTAGCTCCACGTCTGGGTGGGGAGGTCTTTGATGATGAATGCTCGCTCAAAGCTTTACACACGCGGCCTCACTTGACTCCTCGTCGTTCTTCGAAAGAGAAAGGACACAGAACAGAACGCATTTGTTTGATGTTCCAGTCATGATACTGAGCCAGGAGCTGGAAGAAAGCCATGGATTGGGGTTTCTGCTCCCACGGAGTTTACACTGTGGTTTTCCATTTCGTCTTTCCTTTTTTTTTTTTTTTTTTTTTTTTTTTTTTGAGAGGCGGAGTAAGAGGTCTTCTGTCTGTTGGTTCACTCCCCAAATGGCCCCAAAGTCCAGAGCAGGGCCGATCAGAAGCCAGGAGCTTCTTCCTGGTCTCCCACGTAGTTGTAGGGGCCCAAGCACTGGGGCCATCCTCTGCTTTCCCAGGCCATCAGCAGGGAGCTGGATTGTAAGTGGAATAGCCAGGACTCCAACCGTTGCCCATATGGGAATGCCGGCGCCGCGGGCGCTTAACCTACAACGCCACAGCGCCGGCCCTTATTTCGTTATTATTAATCCATGTAATAGACGAGGAAAGCGAGGCATTGACCTGAAGCCGGCAAAGAGGAAAACAAATACTACCAGCATCCTGCTGAGGGGAGCGCCGAAGCGGGGTTCCATTTCTCGAAGGCTCTCCGTGCGGCCCCTTTCCCTAAGTTCTGAGCTCCAGCAGCCCGCTCGCTGTTGCAAAGCTAAAGAACTGCCACAGCTGCCTGGGAGAGCTGATGAAAAGGTGGCGGGTGACGGACGGACTAGCCGGCAGCGAGCCGGGCACCCGCGGGCTCAGCTCCGAGGCGGGGCCTGGAGGGGGCGGGGCCCGCCCCGCGCGGCAGCCTTGCGTGTGCGCACGCGCAGGGGGGCGCGCCCTCCCTGAGGCACCGCCCACAGCCTGCGGACGTCGCTGGCGCGCGACGTGCTTCGCCGGATAAATGCGGTGGCGCCCCGCGTAAGAGCGCTTGGGTCTTGAGCGCTTGGGCGTTTGGACGTTTGGTGGCGTCGTGGCCGGCGCCTAAGCCAGCCTCTGTTCTTTGCTGTGCGATGGCGGATGAGGGGAAGTCGTACAACGGTCAGTGCTGGATCTCGTGTGTGGAGCGGACGATCTGGGGCCCGGGTGGGCGGCGCCGGCCTAGGCCGCAGCTCGGGGCGAGAGGCCGCGAGGGGTCCGGCGTCCGAGGGGAGCGGCGGCAGCGCGGGGCGGGTGGGGGCAAGGCGGTCCCCGGGGGGCCGGCCGGACTCGAGGTGGGCGCGCGAGTTGACAGGACTCCGGGGCACTGGCGTTGGGAGGACCTGCGGCTCGGAGCGGGCGGCTCGGGTGGGTTGACGGGATTTCCTTTGAACTTTGAGAGTGGCTGGTGCCTGTCAGTTCAGTTTGGCGGCCCGACTCTTCCTTTAATGTGACTCAGTGGGCTGCCCTGGTGCCCTGGTTTTGTTGTTGTTTTTTTTTTTTTTCTTACCGCGTCCAGTCGGCCTTGCCTTCTGGCCTGTGGCTTTGGCTTAATAGTTGAGACCGACACACCAACTGGATGTTTTGGTCCCGACACCCTACCGGCTGTGAGTCCATTATAGTGGTTTGGAGGGCCCGGCAGCCGAGTTTTGAAACCTGGGTTGTCTACAGCAAGCTGGAGGGAGTTAAACTCTCAGGCCTCTTTCCCAAACCCCTTAGTGTGGAAAGTAACTACCTGTTTCCTCTGTGTGTGTGTAAGAGAGAAGAGAGACTGTGTGTGTATGAGACAGACAGACCGTGAGATCATTACATACCAGGTGCTGGTAGCACAGTGCCCGGCACAGGAGAGTGCCCTCAGTGAGTGTTCACCGTACCCTCTGTTCATGTATTCTGCTTGGCCGGGGTTATCTGTTGGGGCTCATTATTTACAGAGTACCGGGCACTAGGTAGATGCGTTTTTCTTTGGAAGTCATGGACCATTTTTAAAGGAGCCGTTCCTACGGAGTTAGTAGGTTATGTTTATCTAGAGAGCATCTGGGGACCTTTCATTGAGCAGCCTAGGGTGGGGCTGCTTCTCTGGCGCCTGAGTCCAGGCCCGGTCTCCTGAGCTTTTAAAGGGCTTTTCTGGCCAAGGAAACGGAGCATCTCAGAACTTTCAGAGTGGCAGTTTAAGAACGTGGAGTTATTTTAGAGAGCCCTTTCAGTTGATCCTGTTGTAACTTTCATTCAAGCGGTATAGGTACATAACTGAGTGGCAGAATTCAGGTGGTTTTCAGGAGTCTGACTTGTGGGCAGTTACACTTTTGGGTTGGCCACACTTCTCCATTCTGGTTCTCTTCTCTGTAGTTCTGGTTTCTGCTTCGTTTTTCAAAAGCCCTGCACAGTCTCCCAATAACTTTTCCCTGATGATGTCATCCACGGTTTTCTGGAGGTGGCCCCTGTGGTTCTTATGTTCTCTCCCAACAGTGAGGCACTGTGATTGCCATATGGAGGTGCTGGGAGCAGTGGTGTTAATAATTCGTGTGCCTGTTTCTAACCGTAGAGTACGATGACCGTGTTAGTTTCCCTCAAAGAAGAAAGAAAGGCCGGGGTCCTTTCCGGTGGAAGTATGGTGAGAGTAACCGTCGCTCTGGAAGAGGTGGTTCTGGTATCCGGTCTTCCCGGCTTGAGGAGGATGATGGAGATGTAGCAATGAGTGACGCCCAGGATGGTCCCCGAGTACGATAGTAAGTGACCAGTTCGTCTGGGTTATATTAGTGACCCCCTAGATTATATAGCCCTCTTAGTGGCCATGTCATTTCTCTTCCCACCTGGAAGAATAAGAAATGCCAGGACCAGTTTAAATGGTCCTGTACAGTGCGGGGACAGTCTTTGAGAAAACTTTGGTAGCACATATGGACATTTTGCTCTGCCTCCTCACAGCACCCCCTATGCTGCCCGACCCAACCGCCGGGGCGACACTTGGCATGGTCGAGAGCGTATTCATGTTACTGTGCGGAGAGACAGAGCTCCTTTAGAGCGAGGAGGGGCCGGCACCAGCCAGGATGGGACCTCCAAAAACTGGTTCAAGATTACGGTGAGTACTGTGGGAAACAAAGCGGTACAGGGACAGGGGGACCTTGCTCAGAGTACAGGTGTTTGTTATTCCACAAAAATCTGTTTTCTTGGCCCTTTACTGCACAATCAGGTGTCCTTCCTTTCTCTCTCTCTCTTTTTAAATATTTTATTTTATTTATTTGAAAGAGTTACAGAGAGAGGTAGAGACAGAGAGAGAGGTCTTCCATCCGTTGGTTCACTCTCCAGATGGCCACAACGGCCGGAGCTGCGCCGATCGGAAGCCAGGAACTTCCTCCAGGTCTCCCACTTGGCTACAGTGGCCCAAGGACTTGGACCATCTTCTGCTTCCCCAGGCCATATCAGAGAGCTGGATCAGAAGAGGAGCAGCAGGGACTAGGACTGGTACCCATATGGGATGCCAGCGCTTCAGGCCAGGGCTTTAACCTGCTGCGCCATAGCGCCAGCCCCCATCCTTTCTCTTAAGGGTCAGTATCTTAGAACACTTTAGAACAGGTTCAGAGAAGGCAAGGCAGGGAGTAGGTAGAATGGGACAGAAGGGAGATGTAACTGTAGTCAGAAGGCAGAGGAGCTCCTCTGGATGTCTCCAATTGGCTGAGGCTGAATATGGGGTTTGGACTCCCTGAAGTTCTGAGGGTACAGACAGGCACAGTATAGGTACTATCTTAAAACTGGCCGGCGCCGCGGCTCACTAGGCTAATCCTCCACCTAGCGGCGCCGGCACACCGGGTTCTAGTCCCGGTCAGGGCGCCGGATTCTGTCCCGGTTGCCCCTCTTCTAGGCCAGCTCTCTGCTGTGGCCAGGGAGTGCAGTGGAGGATGGCCCAAGTGCTTGGGCCCTGCACCCCATGGGAGACCAGGAAAAGCACCTGGCTCCTGGCTCCTGCCATCGGATCAGCACGGTGCGCCGGCCGCGGCGGCCATTGGAGGGTGAACCAACGGCAAAGGAAGACCTTTCTCTCTGTCTCTCTCTCTCTCACTGTCCACTCTGCCTGTCAAAAAAAAAAAAAATCTTAAAACTTAGATCAAGCAACTTATTGTTTTGAAGAATAAGAAGTGTGTAAGTAGACAGAAAAGAGGTTAAGGAATCCATATGTCTCAAGTGAAAACCCTATGATTGGTTCTTTTCTTTAGAAAAACTTTTTTTTTTAAAGATTTATTTTTTTTTTAAGATTTATTTTAGTTATTTGAAAGACAGAGTTACAGAGAGAGGTAGAGACAGAGAGGTTCTTCTGTCTGCTGGTTCACTCCCCAGATGGCCGCAATAGCCGGAGCTATGCCATTCGGAAGCCAGGAGCTTCTTCCTGGTCTCCCACATGGGTTCAGGGGCTCAAGCACTTTGGCCGTCTTCCACTGCTTTCCCAGGCCATAGCAGAGAGCTGGATCGGAAGTGGGAGCAGCCGGGACTAGAACTAGTGCCCCTATGGGATGCCGGCGCCTCAGGCCAGGGCTTTAACTAAACGCTGTGCCACAGTGCCGGCGCCCCCACCTTTTTTTTTTTTTTTTTTTTTTTTTTTAATTCAAAGGCAGATTTACAGAGAAGCAGAGAAAGAGAGAGAGGTCTTCCATCCACTGGTTCACTCTCCAAATGGCCGCAATGGCTGGAGTTGTGCCTATCTAAAGCTAGGAGCCAGGAGCTTCTTCCGGGTCTCCCATGTGGTTGTAGGGGCCCAAGGACTTGGGCCATCTTCTACTGCTTTCCCAGGTCATAGCAGAGAGCCGAATTGGAAGTGGAGCAGCCAGGACTTGAACCGGCACCCTTATGGGATGCTGGCACTGCAGGCTGTGGCTTTACCCACTACACCGTGCCAGCCCCTAAAAAAACTTTTAAGGTTTGGCAGAAAGTACATAAGGAATGCCATATGGGGTGTGCTGTTCAGTCTTAGTTGTATAGAATTTCCATCTTTTCTCCTTTTCTCATTTCTAGATTCCTCATGGCAGAAAGTATGACAAGTCATGGCTCCTGAACATGATTCAGAGCAAGTGCAGTGTCCCATTCACTCCCATTGAGGTAAAGCAGGGCTTGAGTGGCCAACTAGCTGGGCACCACGGAGGGCAGAGGGGTCATCTGGACAAGGGGTTCTGGTCTTTGAGATTAAGTAATGCTCTTGTCTCTTCTTACAGTTTCACTATGAGAACACACGGGCTCAGTTTTTTGTCGAGGATGCCAGTACTGCCTCTGCGTTGAAGGCGATCAACTATAAAATTCTGGATAGGGAGAACAAGAGGGTATGTTAAAGAGCTTGGTTGGACTGGAGGTGGGGATTGGTCCTTGGGCTGTTTTCCCTGGCGTTTACTCTGCCCTTTGTCCTCCCTCCAGATATCCATCTTCATCAACTCCTCTACCCCACCCCTCACTGTGCAGAGTGAACTGAAGCCAGAACAAGTAGAGCAGCTGAAGGTAGGGCTGGCTCAGGTTACGTGTGCTTGCAGCCCAGTCTTCCCACTTCGCATGCCCCAGCCCCATACCCACCGTCCCTGTGACGGCCGAACTCTTCCCTGGTTCCTCTGTAGGTGATCATGAGCAAACGCTATGACGGCTCCCAGCAAGCACTGGATCTCAAGGGCCTGCGTTCAGACCCAGGTACGGCTGGCAGCAGGTGACGTAAGGGGGCTCTGTCAGGGAGGGAATGTTGAAGAATGATTAGTGCTGCCGCTGGCCTGGGCAAGTCCTCTCAGATTTTTCTTGCTTTCTTTTCTGCTTCCTGAAGATTTGTTGGCCCAGAATATCGATGTTGTACTGAATCGTAGAAGCTGTATGGCAGCTGCCTTGCGAATCATTGAAGAGAATATTCCAGAGGTGAGGCCTTTGGACCAGTATCAGGCGTGGGAAGCAGCGAGGGATCGATGGCATGGGGTCAGCGACAGACTTGCCTCTGATCTACTCACTAGCAGCACTAAACTCTTTTCTCCCTTATAGCTCTTGTCCTTGAATTTGAGTGACAATAGGCTGTTCAGACTGGATGACATGTCCACCTTGGTACAGAAGGCACCCAACCTAAAGATCCTAAACCTCTCCGGGAATGAAGTAAGAATTGACGGGCTGGCTGTGCTTTTGATGGGGTGGCCAGAGGACATAGTGGGCTTGCCCGGTGATGGCGACAGGCAAGAGATGAGAGTCGGGATGGGAGGTGTGAAGTCCAACTGATGTCTCACCAGGTTCTCTCCTCCCTCTTTTCCCATCTTTTGCAGTTGAAGTCTGAGCGAGAATTAGACAAGATAAAAGGGCTGAAGCTAGAAGAGCTGTGGCTTGATGGAAATCCCTTGTGTGACACCTTCCGAGACCAGTCCACCTACATCAGGTCAGTTGTGGCCTCTGTCTTCCCTCCTGGGGACCTTCACCCCCTGGGAGGCTGAGCTAATGCACCCTGACCAGTGCCCGTCTGCAGGAGATGTGCAGCCCTGAGCTGGAACCACCTGTCCTTTGGGAGGATCACGTGCTCCTCTCTCGTCTGTCCATGTCTCCCAGCCTTGCCCTGAGATCCCCTGTCCTTTGCTTTTCACCTGACCGCCTGTTTGCTGGTTCTTTGGCCTTTCTCCTTCCTCCCTGAACGCAGCCTTTTCTGGAACTTGCCCACCCTATTGTTCCAGGAAGGACATTTCCCCTTTGTGCTCTGACTAGGAGATGTCTCTTATGTGCCCCATAAATGGGGTTGCCTTGGGCCTAGAGCCTGGTGTCCTTGGGCTGAGAAAGCCCTCCCCACTTGGAACTTCCTGCTAAGACAACTTTCTCTTCCTTTGTCCTGTGATGGCCCCTCTTGCCTTTGTGCCAAGAGGGACCCTTTCTCATAATCCAGTTGCCTAAGGCTGTTGCCTGGGCTTTCCGGCACATGCTGAGGTTGAGGCCTCATGGGGGCTGGTGCCCTGCAATCTCTCTACCTGGTGCTGTGAGCTGGGCCCTCCCTGGAGAAGAAACCTGGGTTCCCCAAGACATGTGACCAGAGCTGTGGTCTCGCCAGCAGGCGTGGGAATCCCAAGGAAGGTGCTGGGCGTGGAGGCCACGGGGGCATAGGCTACCAAGGAGACAGAGAACTGACCCTGTCAGGGGCACTGCCCCGCTCTCACTCGCACACCTCACGTCACCCTGCTTGGCCCCGGAGGATGGCTGGTTAGCCAGAGACGGGTAAGATTCCTCTGGGAAGGAACAACCTAAGACAGGCACAGTCGCAGAGGGGCCATCAGGAGAGAACTTGGGGGCCAACAGAGGTGGGGCACAGACCCTCACCCCCCCAACTTTGCAGGGGTATGAACCCTCACCCCTTCTGAGGGCTGTCTCCTGCCCCCGTGGCTGCTTTGCTTCCCACGCCTACCCAGCTCAGATCGGGACCCAGGTGGCAGATAGAGACCTGGCCAATAGCAACTGCCCGCTCACCACAGCAAAGATTTCTTCCCCATTTCTGCCTTGGACCACAGGGAAAGGGCAGCTAAAGGAAAAGGCTGTATCCAGGTGTCTTCCTCTCCTATCCTCTTTGATGGAAATGCCTCCTTGCTTTGTCGCTCTTTTGTTTTTCTTGGCTTTCTCTTGCCTTTTCCTCCCTACTTCCCATTGCCTCCTCTGTCTCTCACTTGTCCCATCCCATTCTCCCTTTTTGCTTCCTCTTCTTTTCCTGTCTTTTTCTGTTACCTCCCCTCCCCATGAGCCCCGCCTTGCTCATCTCCCTGCCCCAACATCCTGTGCCATCCTGTGGTGTGCTCTGGTCTTGGCCAAGGCCAGACCTGGCAGAACTGATGGATACCTGGTGAGGCAGCGGAGCCCCTGGGCTCCCACCCCATTCCCTTCTCCCTGGGCTGCACAGGTGAGTAGGTGGAAGGTAAGGGGGGCAGGGAGGGGAAGGATGGCCTGGGCTTAAAGCCTGGGCTGAGAGTGCTACTCTTGTGGCACTTGGGGTTAGGCAGAGAGAAATGTGACAGCCTTCAAGGCAGTCCATGTCTGGGAGCCCTGGGTCAGGTGGGGAGTGTGGGCCATTTTTTCTCTGAGCACAGGCTGGGGAGGAGTGGGGGGATGAGCAGGATGGTATGGGCTACCCTTGGGCCCTGGTGTATTTGCTCCTATAGCAGCCCAGGAGGCACGGTGGCCCTGAAGCATCACTCACTTCTGTCCCATTCTTGACAGCGCCATTCGTGAACGATTCCCCAAGTTGTTACGCCTGGTAAGTTGACAGCTGTTTTCATTTTCTTCTAAAGAGTATAATATCTCCCACTCCCTCTGACAAAAGCTATAATCCTGCTTCCCAGGAAATGCTGCTAGGCAAAAGTTGCATATGTCAGGGTTCATGGACACTTTTCATACTTCTTTCACACTTCTTGCCTGTCATTTGTAGCTCTTCCATCTAGGTAAGCGTGTAGCCATTTTTCCTCTGGTGTATACTCACCTTTCACTTTATCTGCATAGGATGGCCATGAGTTACCCCCACCAATTGCCTTTGATGTTGAAGCCCCAACACTGTTGCCACCCTGCAAGGTGAGAACGGGGACATAGCTAGAATGTGGGGGTGGGGGTACTGGTTCCATGGTCCTAATATCTGTTTGATTCCAGGGAAGCTATTTTGGAACAGAAAACCTGAAGAGTCTGGTCCTGCACTTCTTGCAGCAGTAAGTATCCCAGGGCCCCAAGGCTGCAGAGGGGTTTGGCTGTCCAAAGCCCGGTTCATTCTTGGGAGCTGCTAAGTCCCTCTGTGGCTGCAGAGCTTAGAGTTTCCCTTTTTCTTTTTTTCCTCCCACAGGTATTATGCAATTTATGACTCTGGAGACCGACAGGGGCTCCTGGATGCCTATCATGATGGGGCCTGCTGTTCCCTGAGCATTCCTTTCATCCCCCAGAACCCCGGCCGGTGAGTTCACGTCCCAGAACCTGCCCAAGCCTTCAGGGTTTCCCAGCAGGAAGGGACCAGCTCTGCTAGCAACCAGTGTTCGGACCAATGCCTCTTTTTCCACTAGAAGCAGCTTGGCAGAGTACTTCAAGGATAGCAGAAATGTGAAGAAGCTTAAAGACCCTAGTAAGTGTATGATGTGAGCAAAACAGGATGGGAGGGAATCGGAGCACTTAGGATGGTTTGGCAGCCCCAACTCCCTTCCTCCTCCACCTCCAGCACTGCGGTTCCGATTGCTGAAGCACACACGTCTCAACGTGGTTGCCTTCCTCAATGAGTTGCCCAAAACTCAGCATGACGTCAATTCCTTTGTAGTAGACATAAGCGCCCAGACCGTAAGTGCCTATTTCTTTCCTGATAGACGCCTTAAATTGGGGGTGAGGGTGGAGGGAAGCATTTAAGAGGCAAAGGGGCTCAGGTCCTACCAAGAAGCCTCCAGTGTCCCTAATGCTTCTTTTTCAGAATACATTGCTGTGTTTTTCTGTCAACGGTGTCTTTAAGGAAGGTGAGAATTTGGGGGGGTCCTGAGGTTATAGCATGGTCCCTCCTCCATCCAGAATCTTCTTCAGCACTCTTAGTTTCTCAGCTACCTTCTGTCCCCTTTTCTTTCCTGATCTCCTCCCGTTCTGCCACCAAGCCATTGTGCTTGGGCCTGCCTTCTCCACCCATCTTGTCTGCAGTATAGGAAAAGCCTGGGATAGATTAGGAGGACACAGACTTTGGAGTCAGAAAGGTCTGGTTTTCCATCTCAATCTTGATTCTGTGCATCTGTGTGCAAGTTATTATCTCTGAGCTTCATCAGCATCTTCCTTTGTATTCTGAGATGGAGTTGGTAACAGCCAGGTCTTAATGGTGCCATAGGAAGTAAATGAAGTGACTTTTAAAGTACTTTACCCCTGGCACAATACACAAGTGCTCTGTCAGTGGGTTAGTAGTTGTTAGTATTATTATCCTTTCTGACCTCTGACCCTTTGCCCCCCCTACACTCCCCTGCACATGACATAGTTATCCCAGTGTGGCCCACGCGGGGTTCTTTATAACATAGAAGACAGAGAGCTGAGAAGCTATTTCTAAACATAAAGCACAAGTGCCTCTAAAAGGTGGTTGCCGCTCTCCTTGCAGTGGATGGAAAGTCCCGGGATTCTTTGCGAGCCTTTACTCGGACATTCATTGCCGTTCCTGCCAGCAATTCAGGGTAAGTTCCCGGTTTACCAGGTTGGGTACCAATCCCAGTTCATGGCCAGCAGCATGGTAATTGGAGGGTAGAATCAGTCCTCAGGATGTTTTCAGAATCTGAAAGGCAGTGGCAGATCACAGGAAGTGGCTCCCATCCTGGTTAAGGGCTTGGCTCTGGAGTCGGACTATCTGGGTTTTCATCTTGAGTTTACTACTGGCCATGGACCAGTTTCTTCATCTGAAAATATTATAATAATATTCACTTCCTAAGTTTACTGTGAAGACAGATAAAATACACAGGGGCTCACAGCTGTCTGTGGTCAGATGAGAAACTATGAGTTCAATGTGTTTGGCAGAACATCCTTCCAAACACAAAGCCCAGAGCACAAACTATGCAAATGGTAAAAGGCAGCAGCTAACAGTGGGAAGGGGACTTCGTAGGGTCGCTGAGAAAAGGAGTGATGTTTGGAGATGAGGTTCTTTGACCTGCTGTTGAAGGTGTTTCTTGTCCCCCAGGCTGTGTATTGTAAATGACGAGCTATTTGTGCGGAACGCGAGCGCTGAAGAGATCCAGAGAGCCTTCGCCATGCCGGCCCCCACACCTTCCTCCAGCCCCGTGCCCACCCTCTCCCCGGAGCAGCAGGAAATGTTGCAGGCGTTCTCTACTCAGTCTGGCATGAACCTTGAGTGGTCTCAGAAGTGAGTGCTGAGCAAGTGTAGGAATAGGGGTAAACTGAGGTAGGGCTGGTAATGATTGAGGATTGCTCTAGAAATCTTAAAAGCCAAAACTTTTTTGTTACTTAAAAAAATATTGGTTTATAAAAATCTGCCCTCAGGCCAGCATTGTGACACAGCTTGTGGTGCCTGCATCCCATATCGGAATCCCAGTTTGAGTCCCAGCTGCCCTGCTTGCAAACTGACCTCCAAATGTGCCTGGGAAACCAGTAGATAGATGATTGGCCCAAGTGTTTGGGCCCCTGCCATCCATATGGGATCGCGATGGAGGTCCTGGCTGTATAGAAAATCTATAGTTACAATCCATACTAGGGATTCTGAAGTGGTAGGTAGTGGTCAGGGTGACTGCATTTTGGTCCTCATGGAGCCACCTGTTCTTCCTCCACTCCAGGTGCCTTCAGGACAACAACTGGGACTACACCAGATCTGCCCAGGCCTTCACTCATCTCAAGGTAAGGTTTGGGAATACAGTGGCAAATAAGAGGACGCTCTGGCCTTTCAACGTGGTCAAGTAAGCTGGGCACGGGTGGCATGGCCTTGGCTCTGCTGACCTTTCATTTTTCTCCAGGCCAAAGGTGAGATCCCAGAAGTGGCATTCATGAAGTGATCCGGTGTCATGTCCCAGAAGCCCCCTGTAAATAGCCTCTGGATACTGTCCGGTTGTCATCCGTCTTTGTTTCCTCCTGTCCGGCCGGAGGCCACCCTGTGACTGTGACCGAGGAGGGAGGGCTGCTGAATCCCTCTCCTCACCCGCCTTCTGGAAGACTTCCGGAAGATTGAGCCTCACTGGTGCCAGGAAGCCAAAGCGTACTTTATAGAACTGACACTAAACTACCCGAAGGACTTAGGTGCTTTGTGTACTTAACCCCAGGATCCTCCGTACTTTTTAAGATAAAGAGTGACAGTTGTATTTTGTGTCCTGCGTGCGGGATTGTTTGGCTTCTGCCTAGAGGGGGCTCCCACGGCTGTGAATTTCCAGGGCTGGAGGCGGGCTTACGGCAGGAAGTCCCGCCCCGGAAGTGGGCCGGCACAGACCATGGCGGCGCCCTGCTCGCGGTGTGTCTTTGGGCTTCTCCGTGCGCAGCCGCCTGTGTTCCTGCATCGGTCCCTGTACAGTGCGACCCCACCGCGGGACGTGCTCCTCTTCCAGCATGAACGGGGCCGCTTCTTCACTATCCTCGGGCTGTTCTGTGCGGGCCAGGGCGTCTTCTGGGCTTCCCTGAGCGTGGCCGTCTTTTCCCGACCCCCAGTCCCAGCGCAGCCTCGGGATGCAGCTCCTAGCCGCTGGGACCTGCGTTCCGCCCTCTGGCGGTATGGGCTCGCCGTCGGCTGTGGCGCCATCGGTAAGTCTGGCTTCCCACCACGTTGCACGACCCTCTTTGCTCAGCAGGGAACTCAGCCTTCCCGGATGGGCTGGAGAGGCAGAGGTCTCCCCTAGAGCACCCTCTGCACCCATCTCCCTTCTAAAACGGGGATGGACGTCTACTCAGGTGTTGACAGAATAACTAAGCCGAGGTCCGTGAACGTCATCACAATGCTTTTATTCAGGAGGCACCGGAAGGACTGGTGCTCGGCCTTCCAGTGAAAACCGCTCACCCCAGTCTTTGCTGTTCCCACAGGAACCCTGGTGCTTGCTGCCGGTCTTCTTTTCTCTCTCCGGTCTGTGCGTTCAGTGATGCTTCGGGCTGGAGGGCAGCAGGTGACACTCACCACTCATGCCCCCTTTGGCTGGGGGGCCCACATCACTGTCCCCTTGAACCAGGTCTCCTGCATGGCCCACCGGGGTGAAGTCCCTGCTATGTTACCTCTGAAGGTCAAAGGCAGGCGCTTCTACTTCCTCCTGGACAAGGCTGGACACTTCCCCAACACTCAGCTCTTTGACAACACTGTGGGTGCCTACCGGAGCTTGTAAAGAAACTTTAGGTCACTCACCCCTCCCAGAGGGGAATAAAAAGAAATCTTTGAGATGGAGTGACACCAGGTGTGTGCAAATGTGCCCAAGATTCACTGACAGCAAACAAAGGGGAGGAGTCATCCAAAGACAACTCCCTGGTCCCTGTTTCAAGCCTCCCTCCCAGCTACTTGCTTAACATCAAGAATTTTATACCAGATGAAGAAAGTCATATAATATTTTGGTACAAAAACAGCTGTAAGAACGTGGTTGGGGAGGGGCAGTCTGTAGGCTCCCGATATAAATAGGACCACGCAAGGGGCAAGAGGATTGCAGGCACTTGGGCACGGCGTCTTTGGCTGTAGGAGGTGTTCTTCAGTTACTCTTCAGGAATGGAAAGGGCGTGGCCCAACCAGAGCATCTGTCTCAGTGCTCCACTCAGGGTCACCCCTTTCCAGAGGCCGGTATGGGGCGGCTTCAGACTTGCACTGCACGACCTGGAGCACCAAGACCACACACCACAAGACCAGATTCACCCAGGAAGACGTCTGTGGGAGACAGGAGAGGATGAGCAGTCGCTGCAGATCCAGCCTTTCCCACCCACATACCACCCTTAGCTGTTCAGTGTCACACTGACAGCTCCTCAGCTGTCTTCAGGTGCTCACTGGTAGGCCAAGCTACTCATAGAATGCTGAGTGCAAACACCCTTGCAGCTACAGTACTCGTATGAGTATCTGGGCATGTCCGTGAGTCTCACTTCAGCGTTGTGTAGGTTGGAGTAAAACTGCAGAGCGGTTCCAGGGGGTGTCCACGGGATTTTCTGGGCTCCAGAGCAGCTGTGAGAAAAGGATGAACGCTAAGCACAGCTGTGCCCAGGTGCCCTAGGATTAGCGACTGATGAGGGAAGGTAGCCCCGGCCAGACATCCCGCCCTTGCCCGTTACCTAATTGTTTTGTTCAGGGAGCTGATGGAGTTGCAGAGAGAGTTGGTGCCAAAGCGAAGGACACAGGCAGACACTAAGATGAGGAAGACGGCAACAGCTGAGACGGCCAGTGCAACGCGGAGCCCTAGAGGACCCCTATCCGGGAGAGAACAGGCTTGTAGTGAGCAGGAACTCGCCCCCACCGTAGCCCCTGGCCCTCAAGGTGGGACAGTCACCTGCTGGAGTCCTCGATGCAGCTGCTGTAGACCCAGAAGAGCAGGAGCAGGAGGCAGTAGAGAGCCAGGAGGCCCGAGGCCCCAGCCACAAAGTAGCAGAGGGATGGGGCTGAGGGGCGGGCTAGGGCCAGGGAGGAGCCATTCAGGGCGGCCACACCGTACAGGGGACACCTGCCACTGAAGGAGCCCTGCGGAGAGAAGCTGCTTAGGGTGAGGTTAGGCCAGGGCCCCTCGAGGAAGTCACCTGTGCTGTGTGGGTTCCTGTTCCTGGGGCGGGGAGGCTGAGGAGCCCTGCCTGCCCTGGCTGGCCAACAGGATCGGGAAACGGGCGGTGCCTGCGGAGCACTATGGGCTGCAGATCCCGGTTTCCCTTCTGTGAAGGAATCCTAGTGCACCCATCTCCGGTGCTGTCTCTGGTCAGTAAACAGGCACACTGGTGCCCACCTTCTAGGGGTTAAGTTCGCCCGTGTTATCGCTCGCTTCTGCTGCTGCCTCCGTTCCACATCCCCACTTCGTCACAGTGATGCAATCGTGGCTGTTTCTTCATCTCCGCTACACTACGCTTTACTTCTCGGCAGAGCCCACACAACACAAACAGCTCGCGCGGGGCCTGAGCAGAGTGGCGCAGCGGGAGCCACTAGGCCCCATCCGGTCCAGTAATGCGCTCCCGCGGTTCAGGGAGCGACTCCGAGGCAGGACCCAGCCGGCGGACGTCGCAGGCCAGCGCGCACCGGGCCGCCAAGCCCCCGAGCCTTCCCGTCCCAACGCCAACGCGGGTCCCATCCCGCAACCGCACCTGGGTCCGGGTTAGCGCCGCGGCCGCCACCGCCCCGCACAGGAAGGCGGCAGCGAAGAGCGCGAGCTCGACGCGCTGCAGACACCGCAGCGCCATGGCGCCCCAGCCACCAGCGAGCGCCGCCGCGGGAACCAACCGCCCAAGCCCCGCCCCATCCGGCGCGACCCACGAGCGCGGAGACGTCACTTCCGGGCGCGGGCTTTATTCACCCGATCGGGGGCGGCTCCCCTCAGAGGGGCAGGTACAGCGAGTAGTCCGACAGCGCCCAGCGGCGGGCCGGCCGGCCGGTGCGGCCGATCATGGGCAGCTTCTGCACGTAGCGAGAGGCCGGGCTGGGCCCGTACGGCGCGGGGAAGGCAGTCTGGAAGAGGCGCCCCCGGCAGCGCCTCCCGGCCTGCCGCCCGGCGATGATGAACCGAAAGTGCGGGGCGCCGCGCGGGGCGAAACGGCTCTTCTGGAAGACGTCGCGGGTGCCCGCGCCGGGGCCCTGCTGCCGGGGCGCCCCTCGCGCCCGGTGCACGCGCGGCAGCGGCCTGTTCTCGGAGGCGGCGGGCGCCGGGGCCGACGGAGCGCCGCCTCCGCCGCCCCGGGGGCTCTCGTCGCCCTGGGGGCTAACCACCGCGCTGGCGGTCAGCTGCGGCATCTTCCGCACAGAGTCCGGGGCGGCCGCTGGCTCCTTCTTGTCCCCGGGCGGCCGCGGGGCCGTGGGCGCGGGCTGGCCGGTGCCGAAGCGAGTGGCCAAGCTGTCACCGAAGAAGGCGTAGAGCTCCCGGTAGATGTCGGCCAGGGTCACGGAAGGAGAAGGGTCGTCCGGCCCCGCGCCCCCTGGCGGCAGCGAGAGGCCAGACCCGAAGCCTGGCTCCGCACCAGCGCCGGAGGGAGAGCCCTGCAGGAGCAGGCTGTCCCAGGGCAGGTCGTCCGGGCGCCGGCCGCCCCTGCCGCCGGGGCCGCCCCTGCCGCCGGGGCCGCCCCTGCCGCCGGAGCCGCCCCTGCTGGGCTCCGCCGCCTGGGCCTTCATCTTCAGCAGCCGCTCTACAGCCACCTGAAAGAGCAGGGGACTAAGACAAGAACTAGGCCGCCTGGGCCCCATCACGTACTCCGAAGCGAGTCCGCTGGGCTTTGCAGGGAAGGCAGCTGGGACAGCCTGGCACTCACCAGAATGGCTCCGTAGACTTTGTGCCCATCTGCTTTGACCTGAGCGTTGGACACCGAATAATCGTCCAGCACAGCCTGCAGGTTTGTCCAATAAGTGGACAGGTGTGGGTACAGCACTCGCTCCACTGCCTGGAAGGGGAAGGAGGAATGCAGTAAGCACCTCTCCGTGGCTTACTGCCTCTCAAGTACCCTTTCCCATTGAAAGGCCTGCTTTAACCTCTGATCTAGACAGGGCGCAGCCGTCCTACTAGATTCCTTTATTGGTATGTGCAGCCATTTTTTTGGAACCTACTTTTCCTAAGACTAAGCACTGGAGGTAGAGATATGATATAAAGACAATATAAAAGGACCCCACTATCATTGCCTTGTGTGCCAAGGGCTAAGAACACATAAGTATACCCACTGCTAACACCACAAATCCATAGTTTGCAAACTGCTACTCAGATCAATCAGTAAGCAAGAACATCCCTCAAAAGTAAACAGGGTGTGTGTGTGGGAGGGGGTGTTGTCACGCAGTGGGTTGAGCCGCCACTGGGACACCAGCATCCCACACTGGACTAGTTCCTCTGCTTCCAGACGCTGGTGGACTACTGCCAGTTCCTCTGCTCCCCATCCAGCATCCTGCTAATGCATCTTGGGAAGTAGCAGGTGAGGGCCCCTGCCACTCATCAGGGAGACCCAGATGGAGTTCCTGGCTCCTGGCTTCTGTGGGCCTAACCCTCCCCACCCCACCCCTGGGGCCATTTGAAGAGTGAACCCGTAGATGGAAGATGCCTTTCTCTGTCTCTCCTCTTCCTGTCACTCTGCCCATTGAATAAATCTTTTTAAAAGATGAATTGTAGGGGTGGGCATTGTGGTACAGCAGGTTAAACCATTGCTTAGAATGACAGCATCCCATACAGCAAATCAAAGATCTGTCTCTCCCTGTCACTCTGCCTTTCAAATAAGTTTTCTTGAAGAATTTATTAGAGGGCCAGCACTGTGGTATAGTGGGCAAAGCCACCACCTGCTGTGCCAGCATCCCATATCAGCGCTGGTTTGGGTCCTGGCTGCTCCACTTCCAATCCAGTTCTCTGCAAGCGTCAGGTGAAATGGTAGAGGATGGCCCAAGTCCTTGGGCCCCTGTACCCACTTCGGAGACCTGGAGGAGGCTCCTGGATCCTGGCTTTGGATCAGTGCAGCTCCAACCATTGTAGCCAATTGGGGAGTGAACTAGCAGATGGAAGACCTCTCTCTCTCTCTCTGCCTTTCCTTCTCTCTGTGTAACTCTTTCAAAGAAATAATTTTTTTTAATATATTATAGCCTAATAAACGTTTTGAATTTTTGTTACAGGCTTACATAGTGACAGAGATCTTTTATCCTGTCTACTGGTTCATTCCCCAAATGCCTGCAGCAGCTAGGGCTAGTCCTGGCAGAAGCCAGGAGCCAGGAACTCCATCCAGGTCTCCCACTGGGTGTCAGTGGCCCAAGCAGTTAGGCCATCTTCTGCTGCCTTCCCACATTAGCAAGAAGCTGGATCAGAAGTGGAAAAGCCAGGAGTCACACTGGGCACTCAGCTATGGGATGCGGTGGCCACTCCCGTGAGGGCTGGTCGGTTGACTTTTTCTTAGAGATGTAAAGGTGGGGACAGTGTTTGGCCTAGCAGCTAATATGCCTGTGTCTCATCAGAGCGCCTCAGCTTCGGGCTGGGCTTTGCCTCCCAACTCGTTTCTTCCTGGTGCAGACCTTGGGAGACAGAAGTGATGGCTCGAGTGACAGCATTCCTGCCATCCACGTGGGAAGATCTAGGTATCAGTCCCGGCTTCACCCGGCCCAGTCCTGCTGTTGTGGGCATTTGGGGAGAGAACCAGCAAGTGGAGGGAAGGTCTGTGTGTTTATCTTATTGCATCTCTCTGCCTCTCAAATTTTAAAAGAAATGTAAGAGTGCTGATTGGCACAGTGGCTACAATGCTGCTTGGAACAGCTGCATTCACACCAGTGTGTTTGACTCCTAGCTCTGCTCCCAATTCCAGCTTCTATTAATGCAGACTCCACGCGGTGTGGGCATTTGGGTAGTGAACTAGCAGATAGCAGCTCTCTTTCTGACTCCACCTTTCAAATAAACCAAATAAAAATTAAGATTAATTTGATTTGTTGAAAAGACAATTACAGAGAGAGGTCTTCCATCTGCTGGTTCACTCCCCAAGTGGCTGTAATGGTAGGAATTTATAAAATGGACATACAGGAGTGGGCATTTGCTGGAGTAGTTCAGACACGGCTTCGGATGCTTGCATCCCAAATTGGAATGCCTGAGTTCAAGAATCATCCCTGACCCCTGACTCCAGCTCCCTGGTAACGTGCACCCTGGGAGGCTGAACTTAGGGCTCACTCACTTAGGTCCCTGCCACCACACTGGAGGCTTGTATTGAGTTCTTGGATCCTGGCTTTGGCCCGGCCCAATCCTGACATCCAAGGAATGAACCAGATCAGAGTTCCCTTTTTCTCTTAAAAAAATTAAATAAATCAATTGTACTATTTTTTTTTTAAAGATTTCTTTCTTTATTCCAAAGTTCAGAGTTAGGAAGAGGGAGACAGAACCTTCCATGCACTAGTTCATTCCCCAGATGATCACAAAGGCCAGGACTGGGCCAGGCCAAAGCCAGGAGCTTCATCTAGTCTCCTCCATGGTGGCAAGAGGCCAAACACTTGGCCTGTCTTCTGCCGCTTTTCTCAGGCCATTAGCAGGGAGCTGGTTGGAAGTGGAGCAGCGGACTGAACTGGCACCCATAATGGCATTATAGGCATCAGATCTACCCATTATGCCATAACACTGGGCCCCATTAAAAAAAAAAAAAAAAAAAAGACATTTATTTATTTTGGAAAGAGCCACAGAGGCGAGCGGGAGAGACAGAGATCTTCCATCTGCTGGCTCACTCCCCAGGTTGCTGCCAGTGCTGGGCCAGGCCAAAGCCAGAAGCTTCTTCCGAGTCTCCCATGTAGGTGGCAGGGACCCAGGTACCCTGGACCTCGTCTGCTGCTTTCCCAGGGACATCTGCAGGGAGCTGGGTTGGAAGTGAAGCAGCTGGGACTCCAATCGGAGCCCATATGGAATCCCAGCACTGCAGGTGGTGGATTTACCCACTACACCACAATGCCGGCCCCAGCCCCCATTTTTTAAAAAAGATTTATTTATTCGAAAGGCACAGTCAGAGAGCAATCATGAGACCTTCATCTGCTGGTTCACCCTACAAATGACCACAAGGGCCAGGGCTGGGCCAGGCTGAAGCCAGGAGCCTGGAACTCCATCTGGATTGCCCATGTGGATAGCAGGGATCCAAACAGTTGAGCCATCTGCTGCTGCTTTTCCCAGGCACGTTAGCTGGGACCCAAACTGGCACCCATATGGGATGCCAGCATCACAGGTGGCAGCTTAATCTGCTATACCACAACACTGGCCCCTCTCTATCAAATAAGTAAATGGATAAGGGCTGGCGATGTGGCATAGCAGGTTAAAGCCCCGGCCTGCAGTGCCAGCATCCCATATGGACACCAGTTCAAGTGGCTGTTTCACTTCTGATCCAGCTCTCTTCTATGGCCTGAGAAAGCAGTAGAAGATGGCCCAAGGACACGGGAGACCCAGAAGAAGCTCCTGGCTTCAGATCTAGACAGCTCTGGCTGTTGCAGCCATATGGGGAGTGAACCAGAGGACGGAAGATCTCTCTTCCTCTGCTTCTCTGTAACTCTGTCTTTCAGATAAATAAATCTTAATTTAAAAAAAAAAATTTATTTATTTGAGAATCAGAGCTACAGAAAGAGGGACACAGAGAAAGGTCTTCCATCCGGTGGTTCATTCCCCAGATGGCTGCAACAGCTGGAGCTGGGCCTGTCTGAAGCCAGGAGCCAGGAGATTCTTCCAGGTCTCCCATGACGGTGCAGGGATCCAAGCACCTGGGTCATATTCCACTGTTTTCCCAGGCCACAGCAGAGAGCTGGATCAGAAGTGGAGCAGGGACCAGCACTGTGGTGCAGCAGGTTAAAGCCCCGGCCTGCAGTGCCGGCATCCCATATGGGCACCAGTTGGAGTCCCAGCTGCTCCACTTCCGATCCAGCTTCTGCTATGGCCTGGGAAAGCAGCAGAACTCAGTACGTGGCACCAGCAATCATGTACCATCTGGATGATACAGACACACAAATACTCGTGCTATCTTTCTAAATGAAGTTCTCACACCTGTGTGAGAAAGGCCAGCATCCTCACCTTCCAGCCAAGAGCATGCAGCCCCACCACGGCCCCATAGTGAGAACACAAAGGCCGCACGGGGTCTGCCAGAACCTTCTGCAGGGAGAGCAGGATCTGCTGATAGAGGCCACTTACAAGGTCCCCATGAGTCCTGTGGGAGCAACACACAGTCAGGGAGGGGACGGAGGCACAGCCGACAGAACAGCACGTGTCAGTGTGCTGGGGCATGCTGGGTAAGCGAGCAAAGCTACCAAGGTGACTGGCTGGGACTTGAGGGCTTAAGGAGCAACACCTTGGCGTGTTTTTAATCCACTGGTAGAATACCAGTGTGCCAGGGCACACCAACCAGGAAGCCTGAAGGGGAGGAGTTCCCCAGAGATTTCACCCCATCCCCTTCCCTCTCCCGAGCAACTCCACAGCAAGCCCATCCTCTGTGCAGCTCCAGGCCCAGTGGCTACCAGAAGATGTGGCTGAGCAGGAGAGCAGCCCCGTCCCGCAGAGTCCAGTGGTCATTCAGGGGGTTGATGGAGGCAGCCAGAGGCTCCAGGACGCAGTAGAGGACGCTGCCCACCAGGGAGCGGACATAGGGCCCCAGGCAGAGGTGTGGGTTCCGGACCAGGCTCCGTGCCACCTGCAGCAGCCGGTGCAGCTGCTCCAGGTCATGGCTGACAGATTTCACCTGTTGGTAGAAGAGGATGGCTTAAGAGGACACTGAGGGGGCAGGCATGGGCCTGCCATTGTGACAGCAACTGCCGTGAGCCCTCTGTGCTGCTGGGTTATCCACAAACGTCCTCCCTGGACCCTGCTCACTTACCCCACTGACCACATAAACAAAGTAAGGCAGGAGCGCTGCAATCTTGGAGTTCGTCTGCAAGTCCTGGAGAGCCACCTGAAAGGAATCAATGACCCGGACTGCACTGCATTTGCCTCCCCAGACCTAAACCGAGGTGGCACTGGACCACCTGTTACAATCTTACATGTGCTCCTCCTTGTCCAGCAATTCCACTTCCATCAGTGTAACCTACGGAAGCCTACTCACACACCTCCCCCACAGCCCTGGCTGTAGTAATAAAAAACTGCAAACAACCTCCATGTCACCATATGCCTGAGAAAAGCAAGGTGTAAGACATACATACACATACATACAGACACTACCACCTGCGTTTACAGGAGAGTAATCATAGCTTATACATAGGAGAAAGTGTGGGTGGAAGAATAGGAGACTTTGTATTCTGGATGTTTTCATGTCATCTCAACTTCTCCAATAAACATACACTGGTGTAACTTTCGTAAGCAGGAAATTTTTTAATTTTTTATTTTATTTTATTTATTTATTTTTGACAGGCAGAGTGGACAGTGAGAGAGAGACAGAGAGAAAGGTCTTCCTTTTGCCGTTGGTTCACCCTCCAATGGCCGCCATGGCCGGCGCACTGCACTGATCCAATGGCAGGAGCCAAGTACTTCTCCTGGTCTCCCATGGGGTGCAGGGCCCAAGCACTTGGGCCATCCTCCACTGCACTCCCTGGCCACAGCAGAGAGCTGGCCTGGAAGAGGGGCAACCGGGACAGAATCCGGCGCCCCGACTGGGACTAGAACCCAGTGTGCCGGCGCCGCAAGGCGGAGGATTAGCCTAGTGAGCTGCGGCACCGGCAGGATATTTTATTAAAGGTATCACAGCCCTGAACCTCCACTGCCTGTGGATAAAGATGGTGAGCCTGGCAGCCATGCAGAACACAGGTGAGTGAGGAAGGAGCCCAGGTCCCAGCCCCACAACCAGCCACCTACACTGTGCTGGGCACCAGGGCGAAGTTCTGAACAGGAATGGATGGTCCCAACTTTCAAGGGAAACTACAGCAGTAGCCCGACATGGGAAGACATGGAGGATATAACACCCTTAGAAAGAGGCACATGATGGAGCAAACCACCAATGAGCCTTCCTCTGACTCTGGACAGAAGAGGACTGACCATGAATGGTGTCCGGCAGGCCCCATGAAGTCCAGAGGGCAAAGCAGCAAGGGCTGGAAAGAGGCCCAGGAACCAGCAGCCAAAGAGCCAGCCTGGCCAGGCACCTTACCTGGCTCTGCTATTTCCTCTCCTCTCCCTCCCAAAGTTCAGGAAAGTGAATGTTGCAAGCTGGGTGCTCCACTTGGCCCCAGATCAACAAATACCCACAGAGGGTGGGCTCCAGCAGGAGGGTATGTGCAGACCACGCGAGCCCTCCCAAATGCCCTGCTGAGCTGCCTACTGCCAAGGGGACAGAGTTCCTCCTAGAGAGTGAGGGGCAGATGGGCAGGAAGGCCAGCTCAGCACAGACGCACCCAGAGAGCAGCCTCCACCCACGTCAGTCTGAAGAGGACAGGGAACAGGAACACGAGGGAACTTCATGAAAAGCTCAACTGTGTCGCCAACTCGGACCCAGGCTCTCACCTTCATCAGCTGGGGATCATCCCCTAGCACAGCCCGAGTCACCTGCTGATAGTACTTGAGCAGGTCATCAGTCAGCGATGACACGGCGCTAGGCACTGTGGGAGGACAGGCAGAAAGTGATCGGGGTGGACCGCAGGCCTCTTCTGGCCTCCAGAGCCCCCCCCACCACCACCACCCCATACACATCCTCAGAAGCCCAATGAATCCGACAAGACAACCAGAGCTACCTGGCCACTCCTCTGTGCTGTCTGCCACCCACCCTCTGTGAGTTTCCTGCTCAAGGCCAAAAGCCTCAGGCCCTGAAGCTGTGCTCAGTATGTGCCAAAAGCAAGGCAGCTCCCAGCATCCCGCTGGGTCAGAACTGGTGACAGGTCTGGGCTCCCACCTCCAACTCTGAGTACCTCTGGGAAGAAATCAGCACCTGCTCAGAACACGGTTCAAGGCGTGAACAGCAAACACTCGCCTGAAGTGCACTCCAAGGCCTAGAGGTACTGCCCTGAGCACCTAGGGAGGAAAATGCAGCCAGAGGGCCCATCCAACACACCATCCCTTACCTGATCCCTGGGGGGCCAGGTTCCCTTTGCCATCCAGGTAGGAGACATGAACTAGAACCAGTGAACAGATGTGTCAGGCTGGGCTTTTGTCCCTTACGATACCACCTACCCCTCCAACTAATGCCCCATCCTCCAGCCAGCCCACCACCACCCTGACCACCCTGACCACCCAGCTTCCGTCCCCACCCCATGCAGGAACCCGGCAGCCACCTCTGACAGCTGTCTCAGCACAGCCTTTGGGGATGTTGGTGGCCAAAGCCAGCTCCACCAGGTTCACCTCTCGATCCTCAGGAAAGTAGAGCTCACCCTCCCTGGCTGGGCGCAGAGGCAAGGCCTCCTGGGAGCCATAACCACAGACAGCCTGAAGAGGGGAATAGAGAGCAGGCTGAACGCAGGGAGGACCATCACCCACCAGGGCCAGGAGCCTGCTTCCAGGAAGTCCAGGGGTCCCCAGGGAAGCAGAGCCATCACTGGGAGTCTGGTTGGAGTGCCCATGGCTGGCTGGGTCCCAGAGCAGAACAAGGTCCCCTCTCACATGACCAGAGGGTTCTAAGCCCCACCCATAGGCTACCGGTCTCCCTCGTGCAAACTCAGCTCTGAAAACCCACTACACTCTCTAAACACGATACCTTCCTCAACTCCCTGCCTCAGAACAACTACCCCAGGACCTGCAAATACCCACGCTGGCTCAGCATGCTCTCTTCTCCTCTTAGCCTTGTCTGAGCCAAGCTCAAGTTCTTCATCATCCTCATCTCAGGCCCAGCTCGTCCCACCTCTTCCCTGACCACCGGGCCCTCGTGGCCTCCTCGCCCTCTGCTCTACACTTTGAGCCCAAGTGGGCTGGGCCCTGCACCAAGCACCTGGCCTGCCACTGCTGTGGGCCTCCCCTATGTGCAGGGAGTCTTCATGCAGTACCACGTCAGCAGCTCAGAGCTGGGCACAGAGGACAGAGGGCGTCTCTGGGCCCACTCACCTCCACGCTGCTCCACCTGAGGGCCCTGTTGAAGTCCTCAACCGTCAGCTTCCGCCGCTTGGTGTGCTTCATGAACTGAGAGCTGTTCTGGGAGGGGAGGAGCAGAAACCAGAGTCAGGTGACAGGGAGATGGGGAGATGGCAACCCCCAAATATAGTAGGCTGGACCGGGGAGGAGGCAAAGAGGACACCACACCAGAGAAAAGCCTGGCTTCCAGCTCTCTGCCTTTTTCGATTTGTCAGCAGGCACTCCGATAGGGGACGCAGGTGTCCCGGCTGCAGCACCAAATGCCCACTCCATCAGCTCTGCTCTTGTACAAGCAGCCCCACCCACTATGTGTTCCATCCCCTCTGTGCCTTATCTGAAAGGCAGAATGACAGGAGGGACACAGAGATCTTCCATTTCCCAGTTCAATCCCCAAACGGCCAAAATGGCCAGGGCTGGACTTGACCAAAGCTGGGAGCCTGTAACTCCATCGAGGTCTCCCATGTGGGTGGCAGGGGCCCAAAGCACTGGGGCCATCTTCCCCTGCTTCCCAGGTGCACTCGTGGGAGATGGACTGGAAGCAGAGCAGCTGGGACTTGAACAGGCGCTCTGTTAAGGGATGCCCGTGTCACTGGCAGTGACTTAACCCACTGCACTGCAACGCCGGCCCCAGGGTTTATTTTTTTCTTTTTTGTAAGGCAGAGAGAGAGAAAGAGATCCTCCATCCACTGGGTCACTCCCCAAATGCCCCCCAACAGCCAGGGCTGGATCAGGCCAAAGTCAGGAGCCCAGAACTCCAGCTGGGTCTCCCACACAGACTCAAGCACTTGGGCCATCAGCAGCTGCCTTCCCAGGCCCGTCGGCAGGAAGTTGGCCTGGAAGAATGGCGCAGCAGGGACTGAACCAGGTCTCCTATATGGGATGCAGCTTAACCAGCTGCACCCAGGGCCTCAGTTTTCACGTGCAGATGAAAATGCACTCAGCCTGCCGGGGGGCTGCTGGGGGGCTTTGAAAACGGCGTGGGCTGCCTCTGCTATATGCCCTCACAGCAGTCTGCGCACAGTATGCACTTGTTGAATAAACCAGTGAGGGAGGAAGTGAGGACAAGGGACAAATGTGGAGGGCTGAGAGGTCCCCGGGGCAAGGGGAGCCCACCTGTGTTGCTTCCCGGAGCCGGTAGCACACATCCTCTGCAAGCAGGGCCGCCACCTCGTCGCTCAGCTCCAGGCCGGTGCTCTCTGCCATGAGCCGGACCGACTCCCGAGGGATCTCCACAAACCGCCGCTCTTCTCGCTCCGACATGGCCCCAGTGGAGCTAGCAGTGGAGAGGGAAGGGTTGGAAAGCTGCCGAGTCTCCCACAGAGCCCAGGCCTGTGAGTCAAGGCCCTCCAAGCCCCAGTCCCCGATCACGGAGCTCTGAGCGCCCAGAGGAGCAAGCTGAGGCTCAGACAGGAAACAGGCTGGCCGACGGGAGACAATGGGGAAGCCCGAAGTGCCCGGCCTCGGGGTCCAGGGAGCTGGGTCCCTGCCCCGCCATGCGCCATGTCAATCTGGCCAGACCTTCCTCAGCCCGAGCGCTGGTGTCCTAAACTGTAAAACAGGGACAAGAATCCCTAGGGCTGCTCTGAGGATAAAATGAGAGTCAGGGCCCAAAGCTCCACACCAGTGGAAGATGTCACTGGTGTTAATGATAAACCAAATCTCCCATCCTCTTCCTGATTTCCTGATTCTTACAACTGCCATCATCCACTCAATTTAAAAAAAAGAAAGAAAACCTCCCTCTGACCTGATACTCCATTGCTAAAATCCCTCAATACTTCCCCACTGCTTCCAAAAAGTCTGCATGTCCCAGCATGACTGTGCCCTTGGTCCCAAATTCCCAGGGCCATTCAAACACCTCCCCTCCCACCCTCGCCTAAGTCCCAGCCCAGGATCTGCTCAGGCTGCCCTCTCCCTGCTCCAAATCCCCATCTCCCCGCTAGGCTGAGGCTGACCAGTCTCTCAGGTCTTCGGTGTCATGTGCCATCTGGGACTCGCAGGCTTTTAGTCCAGGAGTCTGGTCTTCCCCAGTTTGGCTACAAAGCCTAAATACAGGAACCAATTCTTCCTACATTTATTTATTTATTTATTTATTTATTTTTGACAGGCAGAGTGGACAGTGAGAGAGAGAGAAAGAGAGAGAGAAAGGTCTTCCTTTTGCCGTTGGTTCACCCTCCAATGGCCACCGTGGCCGGCGCACTGCACTGATCCGATGGGAGGAGCCAGGTGCTTCTCCTGGTCTTCCAGGGGGTGCAGGGCCCAAGCACTTGGGCCATCCTCCACTGCACTCCCGGGCCACAGCAGAGAGCTGGCCTGGAAGAGGGGCAACCGGGACAGAATCCGGCGCCCCGACCAGGACTAGAACCCGGTGTGCTGGCGCCGCAAGGTGGAGGATTAGCCTAGTGAGTCGCGGGGCCGGCCCCTACATTTATTTTTATTTACTCGAAAAGCAGAATGACTAGAGGGGTGGGAGAGATTGACCCTCCATCACTAGTTTCCTCCCCAAATGCCCACAACAGGCCAAAGCCAGGATCCAGGAACTCCTTCTGGGTCTCCCACGTTCTTCAGCCATCAGGTGCGGCCTCCCAGGGTGCATCAGCAGGAAGCCACATTGGAAGTGAAGGTCGGACTCCATTCTGGGCACTCTGATATCAGCTATGGCATGCAGGCGTCCAAGCAGTGGCCTAACCCACTGTGCCATAACACCCGTCCCGGAACCTGTTCTTCCATTCACCGGATAAGGCAGAATAAGAACCCAGCACAAACAGAGCCGATCGCTGCCTCCGACAACACACAGAATGAGAAGCTGCCAAGGTGAGGCAGCAGCACCTGTGCAGTTCCTGGCACTGTCACATTATTCCTCCACCAGGGTCCCTAAGTCCACACGGCCTCTCCTGACGTCCTGCAACGGCCCCCACTGCCTTCACAATGAAAGCCAACTCTGCACCGTGGTTCCCAGGCTCGCATGTGCTGCCCACTTTGCCAGCACCTCTTCCACTCTCCTGTGTTCTGCGTTCCCAGCACCAGCCTCTTCTCATTTCTTCAAAGACACCCTACTCCAGAACCTTTCTTCTGCCAGGAACTGTCTCCCTCCTCCCTGCCCTCCACTCCCAATCCCTCCACCTACGCACCTGCGCACTCCTCCACACCTCAGCTCAGATGTCACTTGCTTGGGAGGTCTTCCCACAACCCTGCACTCTGCCTTTACAGCAGTTACAAGAGCTGGGAATGGGGGACGGCGCTGTGGCCTAGCGAGTAAAGCCGCCGCTGCCACCTGCAGTGCTGGCATCCCATATGGGCGCCAGTTAGAGTCCGGGCTGCTCTATTTCCGATCTGGCTCTCTGGTATGGCCTGGGAAAGCAGTAGAAGATGGCCCAAGTGCTTGGGCCCCTGCACCCATGTGGGAGACCTGGAAGAAGCTCCTGGCTTCGGATCAGTGCAGATCTGGCCATTGTGGCCAATCGGGCAGTGAACCAGTGGATGGAAGACCTCTCTCTCTCTCTGCCTCTGCCTGCCTGTAACTCCGCCTTTCAAGTAAAGAAATAAATCTCAAGAAAGAAGAGTCGGGGATGACATACTTGCGTAGCGTTTGGATTAACACGCCCCTCCCCACTAGACCACAAGCTCCACACCGCAAGGGCAGTGCCTGTACGCTCACCTTTGCATCCTCAGCGTCCAGCGCAGGCTCAGCACATAATACACCCTCAACAAACACTCGCTGAAAAACGAAGGAAGCTACGTAAGCGCCCGCTACGCCCGCGGCACTGTGCTGGGAGCAGTGCAGCCAGACACACACGTACTTCGTCGGTGTCACGGCCAAGGAACTCAAAGCTCGGAGGGGTTGCACGTTTCCTGTCCTGTCTAGGCTCTTCCACGACGCAGAGCGCAGAGACGAGAACCCGCGCTACTGACCGTCAGGCTCCACCGCACGCTGCTGCAGCGGACGGCCGAGTGCGGACCCACCGCCCGGTGACCCTGCACACTCCGTGCCCCCCATCTGTAAAATGGGAGCACAGACTCGCGGAGGGCGCAGACGTAGCCGCCCTATTACGGGCCCACACAGAGACCAAAGTCCGGGCTCCTCAGACGCTAGTCACAGCGGGGAGGAGGCGTGGGAACCGCCCGCCACCCGCCTCGGCGCCGCGCATCCTCCCACCCAGCCTCGCGCATCCCGGACCCAGACCGGGCGGGGCGGGGAGGTCAGGGGTCACCGAACTTGGGTCACGTGGGCAGCGAAGGGGGCGGGCCCCCGGCGGAGCGGGCTTCCAGGCCGGGGAGTGAGCGGCCTGCGGCGGGACGGGGAGTCCTGGACTCGGGCAGGGCCTGCTCACCTGAGGGCTCCGGCGTGGCGAAGGCGGCTACTGACACGGCCGCGGCGGAGGTGCCGGCAGCAGCTTCCACTCACCCAGCTCACACTAATTCCCTCTCTGGGCACCTAGGCCCCGCCCTCCACGAGCACAGCCAATCAGCGGACCCTTGCGAAGTTCCCGCCCTCCAGGAGGCCTCCCGCCAGGTGATTGGCCAGTAGCAACGTGCAGTAAAGACCCGGGGCGCCGGCGATCACGTGACGCTGAAGCGCCGCGCTTCTTAAAGTCACAGGTCCTGCTAATTATACGAGCAGGTGTATGCTTTGGCAGAGGTTTAGTAAGCGTAGTTTTCAAGGGAAAGCGCCCCCATTCCCTGGGTCCTGCGTCCTCCCGCGTTTCGGAGCACTTGCATTTTCGCGGCTTCAGCAAAGGTTTAGACTTTGGTATCTGACTTAGTGTTTCTGCTCAACCTAGCTCTCCAACACCGGCCACTTCCCGTTCCTGAATTGAAAGAGGGGCTCCCGATAGGTGTTCTCTTCCGACGCCGACGCGAGCTCCGGACTCCCGCACTCTGCTCCTTCGCTGCCTACCTCGTATGTCCCCACTCCTATCCAGTGGAGCAAATAGCATCCCGCACCTGCCTCGCAGACGTCCGTGACCCTTTTACAGGCACACTACACCAGTAGCCCAATTACCACTGCGACAGCAGCAGCTGGGCACTCCTCAGTTGATAAGCAGTGGGCTTGATGAGCAACGGATGGTATTGAACCCGAGTTCAAGTTCTGACACTGACTTTGAGCTGATTATCTAGCCGTCTGCTCCCACCCCCGCGTCAATAAAAGAGGTTCCTATTGCATATTCACTGATACAATGGCTGAAAGCACCTGGCAGAACTGGAGGTTAAACTTCCATTGAGATGTCAGGAGGCAAACAACGGATTCCTTTGTGTTCACACACGATGGGGATGGGGTAGTTCGTTAGAGAAGGGAGATGTCTGCAGCCCCCTCCGAGCCGACGATGCGGCTGGGTTGCCATGGCAATCGCACCTGAGGAGCCTCTGATCCTGCTAAGCCTCTCCCAGGCACGTTCCGAACGAAATCCCGAAATCCGCAGCGGGCCCAGCGGGCCAGTTCTGGAGTGCCTGCCCACCTCCACGTGCAGGAAAGGAGAGAGGAGGCCTTCCTCAAATCTGGGAAACCCACATCGGCTCAGCGGGGTCTGGGCTGCTGGCAGATTTCTGTCTGCGGAGCGCTGAAGGCAGGAGAAAGTGCAGGAAGACTCCCACCCACCTGGAGCTTGTCAGATGTGTGAGGCTGTATCCAGCCTGAGTGGAGGCAGGGGCCTCGGCTACACATGCTGCTCACTCCCAAGACACCTGGTGCCTGCCAGCTCTGGCATCAGGCTCCCTTGGTTAGAAAGAACACACAGAGTAGCCATGTGTCACAACAGCAGGTGAAGCCACCACTTGCAATGCCTAAATTCCATATTGGATTACTGGTTCAAGTCCTGGGCGCCTCTGCTTCCCATCCAGCTTCCTGCCAATGCATTCCGGGAGGCAGCAAGTGATGGCTCAAATGGTTGGGGCCCCTGCCACCCACATGGGAGACCCAGATGAGGATCCGGATTCCTGGTTTCAGTTTTGCCCAGCCCTGGTTGTGCAGGCATTTGGGAAGTGAACCAGCAAATGGAAGATCTCTGTTTCTGTCACTCTGCATTCCAAGTGCATGAAAATAAATGAAACATTTTAAATTTTTTTTAATCATAGCTCCTCTGCTCAATAGCAGTGTGACCTTAAGCACAGTGGTTCACCTCTGGCCTGTCTCATCAGCTACAGAACACTGTTGTAACAAGGGCTGGCACTGTGGTGCAGCGGGTTAAGGCCCTGGCCTGAAGTGCTGGCATCCCATATGGGCGCCGGTTCAAGACCCAGCTGCTCTACTTTGAGCCAGTTCTCCACTGTGGCCTGGGATAGCAGCGGAGGATGGCCCAGGTCTTTGGCCCTTGCACCCACATGGGAAACCTGGAAGAAGCTCCTGGCTCCTGCCTTCCGATCGGAGCAGCTCCAGCCATTGCAGCCATCTGGGGAGTGAACCAGTGGATGGAAGACCTCTCTCTCTCTGTCTCTACCTCTCTCTGTAACTCTTTCAAATAAATAAAATAAATCTTTAAAAGAAAATAGAACACTGTAATAGAACCATGTCGGATCCCTGCTTAGCTGTCTGCACCGGAACTGAAGGAACACTTGCAGAGCTGTAGGCAGATGGGTCATTATTTAAGCAGCAGAATAAGGGACCATGTAACACAGCACCAGCAGCAGCAGCCCACAAGGATGGCTCCCTTTTTTATACAAAGTTACACAATAGTAGCCATTAGCCAAGGAGTTACCCAGCAGAAAATACATCATCAGCTTTACCCGGCCTGCTGACCAGCAGAAAATGTATCTACCACTGAGACCTGCCCAACTGCCGTGGAGGCATAGATAAGAAGGCAGAGCAGCCTGCAGTCTTAACACTAGTAGTCAACCTGTAGGATTTCCTCACGGTTCAACAACCTGCTGCCCAGGACTGTTCTCAGGTACACAGTAGTTCCTATAGCCTATGACCTCTTTAAAAGGCTGTAACCTTCCGACTCCCCTAGCACCAAGAATAAAAGCTCAGAATCGTGGAAACCATCCCCTGGCCATCCCTGCTTGCTCCTTCACAGCTTCGCGGGGCCACACCCACCATCTTCACAGCACCCATGTGCTCAGGCTCATGAGCTCCCCGCAGCTGTCCATCAGTCTCTTCCTTCCAGGTGCAAGGTTTCCTTTACAGAGTGGATGGTTCCTTTTGAGAACCTAGGAAGAATTTTACTCCCAGAAACATGGTATTTAGGGACTAGACAAAATACTACAACCTGTATAATCAACACATACTTGTGGAGTGGTATCTACAACTGTTATTTTTTAAAAAGATTTTATTGGCTGACACTGCAGCTCAATAGGCTAATCCTCCGCCTGCGGCGCCGGCACTCCAGGTTCTAGTCCCGGTCAGGGTGCTGGATTCTGTCCGGGTTGCCCCTCTTCCAGTCCAGCTCTCTGCTGTGGCCAGGGAGTGCAGTGGAGGATGGTCCAAGTCCTTGGGCCCTGCACCCCATGGGAGACCAGACGGAGGCGCCTGGCTCCTGGCTTCGGATCAGCGCGGTATGCTGGCCACAGCAGCCATTGCAGGGTGAACTAACAGAAAAGGAAGACCTTTCTCTCTCTCTCACTGTCCACTCTGCCTGCAAAAAAAAAAAAAAAAAAAAAAAAAAAAAAATTAAATTTATTTATTTGAGAGGTAGAGTTACAGAGAGAGGGAGAGACAAAAGGTCTTCCATCCACTGGTTCACTCCCCAGTTGGCTGCAATGGCCAGAGCTGAGCCAATCTGAAGCCAGGAGCCAGGAGTTTCAGATCTCCCTTGCAGGTGCAGGGGCCCAAGCATTTGGGCCATTTTCTACTACTTTCCCAGTCCATAGCAGAGAGCTGCATCAGAAGAGGAGCAGCCAGAACATAAACTGGCACCCATATGGGATTCCAGCACTGCAGGCAGAGCCTTAGGCCACTATGCCACAGCGCCAGCCCCACACTGTTAATTTTTTTAAAATATTTATTTGCGAGGTAGCACTACAGAGAGGGAGAGACAGAAATATCTTCCATCTGCTGGTTCACTTCCCAAATGGCCACAATGGCTGGAGCTGGGCAGATCTAAAGCCAGGAGCCAGGAGTTTTTTCCAAGTCTCCCACACAGGTGCAGGGGCCCAAGAACTTCAGCCATCTTCTGCTTTCCCAGGCCATAAGAAGGGAGCTGGAGTGAAAGAGGAGCAGCCAGGACTCAAACCAGCGCCTGTGTGGGATGCTGGCATCATAGGCAGAGGCTTAACCTACTAAGCCACAGTCAGCCCCTGTTACATTGCTTTCATTGGAAATTTGTTGCAAATCCAGCACAGACACTTCTGGACTCAACAAACCTGAAACACAATGCTGAGAGCTGACTATACAAATGTGAAAAGAATGTATGTGAATCTACAATTTTATCTACAAAATTTCAATTAAAGAACATTTTACAGTCAGGTGTTTGGGGCCCGCCTGCATCCATACTGAGTGCCTGGTTTGTGTCCTGGCCATTCCACTTCCAAGCCAACTTTCTGGTAGTACACTCCCCAGGAAGAGGCAGATGATAGATAGCTCAAGTATTAGGGTCCCTGCCACCCACATGGGAGACTGCTGAGTTCCGGGCTTCTGGCTTTTGCCTGGTCCAGCCTTGGTTACTGTAAGCATTTGAAGGGTGAATATGCTGAAGATGATTGTCTTTCAAGTAAAATGAAAATAATTTTTTAAAAAGCCAGCCTGTGTTCCAGGAATAGCAAGGGTGATAAGGGAAACCAAAACAGCGCCTTTCTGGTACCACTTTTTTCTGGATGCTTCTTTTTTTTGATGTTTCATCTTATCAGGGTTTCTGGACCAAGATAATTGACATTTGAGGCCAGATTCTTTGTTGGGGGGGGGGGCTTTCCTATACAGTGTAGGTTTAGCACCCTTCTGATCCTCTACCCACTAGAAAGCAGTAGCATTCCCCTGCCAGTTGGGACAACCAGAACTGTCCCAGACACTGCCAAATGTCTCCATGGGGCCAAAATCCCCACAGCTGAGATCACTGTTACATACAATATATAATAACAGCTGAGTGCACAACACGGCCCAGGCTCTATGCTTGACAGTTGAACATGTGATCTCTGACACAGCAACCTCCAACGAGGGTTTTATCCCCGTGTTACAATCAGGAAACCCAAGGTTCTCCAGCCAAGACGGAAACCAGCTCTGTATCAACCCAAACATCATGCTTTCTACTGCACAGCTCTGCTTCCCAAGAATTCAGAAAAGTAGTAATTGAACTCAGATTTGATAGATTAGTAGGTGGCAAGCAGACAAGCTGGCAAAGGGCACTCCAAGGTAGGAAACTATTCAAAGGTACGGGATGAGGACAGAGTGGTACATTTAACCTTATAAGTACACCATGTATTTTTATTGTTTCCCAATTAGACTGTGAGCCCTTTTACATGATCAGTCCAGCGCACAATTGGCAAATAAAGGTCTCTGATGTTTCCCATGTTAGAGTTGTGCCAGAATCCCACCATCATCATTATCATCCTCTTGTTCATCCCTCCCTCCCTATCTACCTTCCACTCTCCCTTCTTTCCCATATTTTTAAGGGCAGGGGAAGGGTGAACACTGGAACTAGATTAGAACTCAGAATGGTTCTAATGATGATATCATTTGTTAGACGGCAAAGACCCAACCCTGAGTTCAGTGTAGCCTCAAGACTTTGGCAAAGGTCTAACCAGATCCACTGGGTGGTTCAGGCTTGTGGCAGTATCAGGCCAAGGGAAAGAGGAGCTAGTAAACAACTGCCTTTATTTTTTGTTAAAAAAAGATCACTTTATTTGAAAAGCAGAGTGAGAGAGGGAGGGAGAAGACAGAAACGGAAAGATACTCCATCCACAGGGTTCACTCCCCAAATAGTCCACAGCCAAGGCTAGGCCAGGCAAAGGCCAAGAAACTAGAAGTTCCATCTGGGTCTCCTATCTGAGTGGGGTCTCTTTTTCAAATAAAACGAAAATAAATATTAAAAAAGACACTTTCAAGAGAACCAACAACTTTTATGCTGAGAACACAGTCAAACGTCTGGAAGCAGCGCCAGATGTCTTCTGAGGACAAGGAACCGTCCTTGCCTCCACAACAGCGTCCGGACTGGGCCTCTGGGAAAGATGGGACTTGTGACAGTCATACTTCTTAAGATGACGACCAAATAAAGTGTGAGGCTCTTATGCTCAGCTCACTAGCCCTGTGAAGACAGGATACACTTCCAGTTAGACCCACAGCTTGGGGGCAGCCACCATGTGCTTCCCATCCCAAGGGCCCACGCCCTGGATCTCACAAGCAGACAGCACCATCGTTTCTTATGTCGCTGACTCAGGCAAAAACTCCTTTATTTCCTCCTCCCCCCACATTCCCTCTTCCTCTGCAGACATCAGCCCTGGCATGCACGACTCAGGCACTTACCCAGGTAATCGTCCATCAGGGAGCCAATGGCAAACTGCAGGAGGGAATGAAAAGGAAATGAAGCCAAGGCGAGGACAGAATCACCCCCTCCTCCCAGCCTCGGGCCTTCCGCCACCCAACCCTCTTCCTGGAAGAAGAGCACAGAAGCCTCAGCAACTGTGGGTGGAAAGAATCCAGATCTCAGCCCTGCCTGCTGCAGCGAGACTCACAATGTCGTTCTTGTCCACTCGGGTCCCCACAATCTTCAGGCGGATCTCATCATCCTGCTGAATCACAATGTCCTGGGCAGAGGAGGGAACAGGGTCCTCAAGACACGTCCAGGCCAACTCTCCCTCCCAGTGCCCTGATCTCTCCTCCCTCTGCCTGACGTCTTCCTCCCCACTCACCTCATCCATTGTCTTGTAGCATGGTGGGTTGGAATTGGGATCAAACTCCATCTCTGATGGGATAGACTGAAAGGAAAAGTCAAAGTAGGTCAACACTGTCATTTCCTTATCTATACACTTCTTTGGGAGGCAGAGAATACCCATCCGCTGATTTACTCTCCAAATGCCCACAGTGGCCCAAGCCTGGGGCCAGAGCCAGGAGCTGGGAACTCCGTCCAGGTCTCCCACCAGGGCAGCAGGGACCCAGTCACTTGAGCCATCACCAACCGCCTTCGTAGGGTGCACATTAGCAGAGGCTGGAGTCAGCAGCCAGAGATGAGTATAGAACCCAGGAGGGTCAGCACTTTCAACAGATGCTTCAGTAGATGACCACAAACGGGCGCATCTTTCTAGCCCCTACCCGGTGTCCCAGCCTACCCGGTGTCCCAGACTTACGTGTCGAGAGATGAAGCAAGACATTGGCCCAATTTCTGTGAAGAGTCCAACCTACAAGGAAAACGAATGATTTCGCTTTTTCTTCCCCTCCAAGTCTTTTGTTCCCATTTTTACTTGATTCCTACAATTTTACTCATGTTCTATGACCGGTATGAATTGTGGCATTTGTTTGCACTTCTCTTTTTTATTAACATTTCATTATGTATTTAGCTATTTTATGTACCTGAAACGCAGAGTGACAGAAAAAACAGAGAATCAGATCTTTTGTCCAATGGTTCAGTCCCTAAATGGCCCCAGTGGCTGGGACTGTACCCAAGACCCCAGAATACCAGCCAGGTCTCCCACGTGGGTGGCAAGGCCCCAGCACGTGGGTCATCTTCCACTGCTTTCTCAGGCACATTAGCAGGAAGTAGCACAGGAAACAGCACCTGGATGCCAACCGGCACACTGATACTCAACAATACTGGAATGTAAGTAAGCCTAACCCACTGCACCACAATGCCAGCACCAATCTTTCATTTTAAGTTAAGTAAAAACAGTGCAGTAGTAAAGAGCCTACACCTAGGACTTGAGAGAGAGAGAGAGAGAGAATCTTTCATCTGCTGGGTCACTCTCCAAATGGCTGCAATGATTAGGGCTGGGTCAGGCAAAAGCCAGGAGCCAAGAACTTCCTCTGAGTTTCCTACATGGGTGCAGGGGCCCAAGGACTTGGACCATCCTCCACCACTTTCCCAGGAGCATTAGTAGGGAGCTAGATGGAAAGCGGAACAGCCGGGACTTGAACCTGCACCCATATGGAATGTCGGTGCCGTATGTCATGGATTTAACCCGCTGGGCTACAGCGCTGGCCCCAGGACTCTACCCTTACGACTATTAATACTGAATCACGTGCCTCCTGAGTGAGGCAGGACCAAGATTCCTAGAACCATTTGCCAAGTGAGGAAACTGAAGTACAAAAAAGTGACTTAGCCAAAGGCACAGAGTTAGCAAGAGGAGCAGGGACCCAAACCAGCTCCTCCCAGGGACCACCCCGTTGCCTCCTCTATGTGAGGACTCACCTTGTTGACCTGAGTGACAACTGCATCCACGACCTCACCTTTAAAGGGCCGGAAAACAATGGCCTTGTACTTAACAGGATAAAGCACAAAGCCTCGGCCTGGCTGAATCACTCCTGCGCCGATGTTGTCTATGGTGGTGACAGCAATGACGAAGCCATACCTGTGAGGAGGATGAGAAAGAGAAAGGTTCTATATGCGGAAGGGCCTCTAACGCCATCTGCAGCAAGAGTCATCGAGCCTGGGAAGGGGTTAAGAGGGGAAGCAGACAGCATCTCTGCCCCCAGAGCGCTTCAGAACCAAGAGAAAGGGCAGGGATCAGCATCTGTAAAGGCCACGCGCTGCTCTCCTGTTTCACAACAAACATCCGAAGTGGCTGCAGTCTCTGACCTCAATCTTCGAGCTGCCTCAGAATCACCTGGGAGGAGCGTGTGAGCAGGCAGAGTCCCAGGCCTGCCCCAGAGATGTGAGGAGTCTTAGGAACGAACGTGCATCCAGGGTAATCTGGCTTTGCTGTAGGCTCAAGTACCGCCCGGCCCCGAGCTGAGTTCCAGTCCACTCCTACCGCTCTGGGAAGAACCCAAGGACAGTCAAGCCCCAGCCTCCTTCCTTCCTCACCCCGTCGACCCGCATTCTCTGGTCATTCACTCAGGAAACACACTGTGCCATGCCAACTCCCTGGGCTCAGCAGAAACCGAGGGACAAGGGTTAAACTGTGAGCCCCACGCGTGCTGGCCTCATTCCATCTTGTTCTCTGCATGTTCCCAGGGCCCAACACGGGGCCCGGCTCACAGCAGGAGCTCGAAAAACGCGCAGTAAAAGAATGAGAAATCTAGGCTGAAGGAAGTTACGGAGCGCTCCCCAGCGTGGGTGGCAAGGTGCTGCAGCCCACGCTGGGAGGGGGGCGGCTGCAGGTACAGGGTCCCGTGTGCGCGCCGCCGAGACCACACGCACGGCCACAGTACTCACTTGCCAGTGCAAGTCCCCTCCACCTCGGTGAAGAGCTTCTGCTTCACGGTGTTGAGCAAGTTAGGGCCAAAGTAGCGCGGGTGCAGCAGGATCTCGTGCTCCAGGGAGATCTGCGGAGACAGCGGAACGCAGACGGAGGATACGGGGCAAGCAGCAGCCCTCCGCACCGGCGCCCCGTTCCTCCTCTCGACCCAGCCCTCGCCATCACCCCGCGCCCTGCTCACGTGGTAGAACATCTTCCCCGACGAGACTCTAAAACAAGCCGCCACCAGCGCTACAAACACCGACCCACTGGCTTCACCGGAAGCGCACGCCGCGCAGCCGCCCCTCGCTTCCGGGTCCGCCGGAAGTGGGCGGGACTCCTTCCAGTCGATGGATACGATTGGGCCTCCCTGTGGAGGATTGATGAAGCTCCGCCCCTCGGTTCCTCCGACTAGCGCTCAAACCTTGCCCGCTCCGCCAAGTAACTTAAAGTATTTGTGAACTGAATATTTTAAACTGAATTAATTCCTGGTGAAAGATGACATAATTATTTTAACAGCGGAGTCATTCAGCAAGTATTTTACAGACTGCTTTCCCATAGTCAATGTGGTGTTAAGTATCTAGGTGGATAGTAGCCTTTTTTTTTTTTTCAAGGTTTTATCTATTTGGGAGGCAGAGTTAGAGAGAAGTAGAGAGAGAGAGGTCTTCCATCCCCTGGTTCACTCCCCAAATGGCCGCGAAGGCCGGAGCTGGCCCAATCTGAAGCCAGGAGCCTACTCAGGGTCTCCCACGTGGGTGCAGGGCCCGAGGACTCAGGCCATCTTCCACTGCTTTCCCAGGCCATAGCAGGGAGCTGGATCAGAGGTGGAGCAGCTGGGACTCGAACTGGCGCCCATATGGGATGCCGGCAATGGAAGCCGCGGCTTTACCCGCTATGCCACAACGCCAGCCCCTGCTCCACTTCTGATCCAAATCCCTTCCAAAAGCCTGCGAGAAGCAGTGGAAAACGACCCAAGTGCTTGGGGCCCTGCACCCACAGAGGAGACCTGGAAGAAGCCCCTGGTTCCCAGCTTTGGCCTGGCCCAGGCCTCATCGTTGTACCCTTTGGGGAGTGAACCAGTGGATAGAAGACTTGTTCCTTTCTCTCTCACTGTAACTCTGACTTACAAATAATTAAATAAATATTTTTAAAAAAAATTGTTGGCGGCTGGCGTTGTGGTGCAGTGGGATAAAGTCATGACCTGCAGCACTGGCATCCAATATGGATGCCGATTCAAGTCCTGGCAGCTCCACTTTTTTTTTTAAGATTTTATTTATTTATTTATTTATTTATTTTGAGAGGTAGAGTTACAGACAGTGAGAAGGAGAGACAGCAAGAAAGGCCTTCCATCTGCTGGTTCAGTCCCAAAATGGCGGCAACGGCTGGAGTGCTGGCCCCAGCTCTACTTCTGATCCAGCTCCCTGCTAATGTACCTGAGAAGGCAGCAAGTCCTTGGGCCCCTGAAACAGGGGCCTGTGGGAGACCCAGAGGAAGCTCCTGGCTCCCTACTTTGGCCTGAGCTAGCCTGGTCATTGTGGCCATTTGGGGAGTGAACCAGCAGATGGAACATCTCTCTCTCTCTCTCTCTCTCTCTCTCACTCTTTCTGTAACTCTGCCTTTCAAATGAATAAATAAATCTTTAAAGAAAATTTTTGATAAAAACATACTAAAGATGTTTTCAGTCACTGCCATAATTTTGTAAGTGGAGATGGCTGGTATAGAGGTCCTTGTCCTCCCATAAAAAAAAATTCAAGCAAGAGACAGAGATTAGTGATAAGCAAGACAACAAGGTTTGATGAGTAGTGTATCCATTAGAACAGATGGGCGGCTGGCGCCGCGGCTCACTAGGCTAATCCTCCACCTAGCGGCGCCGACACACTGGGTTCTAGTCCCGGTCAGGGCTCCGGATTCTTTCCCGGTTGCCCCTCTTCCAGGCCAGCTCTCTGCTGTGGCCAGGGAGTGCAGTGGAGGATGGCCCAAGTGCTTGGGCCCTGCACCCCATGGGAGACCAGGAGAAGCACCTGGCTCCTGCCTTCGGATCAGCGTGGTGCGCTGGCCGCAGCGCGCCCGCTGTGGCGGCCATCGGAGGGTGAACCAACGGCAAAAAAGGAAGGCCTTTCTCTCTGTCTCTCTCTCACTATCTACTCTGCCTGTCAAAAAAAAAAAAAAAAAAAAAAAAAAAAAAAAAAAAAAAGGGCACCTCTCTAGACAGATCTGAGAGAGGATGCCCAGCCATTCAGACTAGGGTAAGCAAGGCTACATGAATACATCCAACAGGCCAGTGGGCCTCTCAGCAAAGAACTGAGAGCTTCCAACGCATTTTGCATTTAGATTGGAGCTTATAAGGGAATAGGGTCCTGCTTTTCCCACCTTTTGGCCTTCCCCTTTTGGACAAAGGGTTTGCTGGATGTGAAGTAGATGACATTTAGCCCAAGGTTTTAGTACCCATTGTCACTGAACTGGGTAGTCCACTCGGAGCCAGGCAAAGAGGATGCTCCTGGGTGCCTTCCTTGGGTGCAAGCCTGGGACAGCTTTTAAAGTTATTGCAGTATGGTCAGGGCTTTGTGATTTAAAGTACCGGGCTGTTTCCACGGAGTGCTTGCAGGTGCTTTGTTTTACTTAGCCTCTTTCCACACATGTAAACTAATTTCTATCTTCCTACCTAGGAAAAACATGTATACCTATTTTTCCAGTATCTGATTAAGTTTGAGTACTTTTCCATCAGGTTTAACTTCCAAGTTATCTGGATGAGCATCCTATCAGAAGAGACACAGTACAAGAGGTTTTCTTTACCTTAGGCAATCAAACAAGGGAAAGAAATTTAATGTTTTGTCTAGATTATCTTGTGTAATATTCAGTGTCTTTGGCTTTTGAATGTTTAGAAAATGGAATCTTTTTGGGGGGAGAGTAAAGACTTATTTATTTGTTTTAAATTCAGAGTTACAGAGAAGGAGAAGCAGAAGCAGAGAGACAGAGAGAGAGATCTTTCATCCACTGGTTCACTCCCCAAATGGCCACAACAGCCGAGGCTGGGCTAGGCTGAGACCAGGAGCTTAGAGCTTCTTCTGGGTCTCTCACGTGGGTGCAGGAGCCCAAGCACTTGGGCCATCCTCCGCTGCTTTCTCAGGTACATGAGCAGGGAGCTGGATCAGAAATGGTGTAGCTGGTACCAAACTGACACCCATATGGGATGCCAGCACAGCAGGCAGTGGTTTTACCCGCTGCATCACAACACCAGCCCCAGAAAACTAAGTCTTAAGAGTTAAGATTTTTGGAGAATGCTGTGACATAGTAAGTAAAGCTGTCCCCTGTGACTCTGGCATTCTGTGTGGGCACTGGTTTTTGTCCCGGCTGCTCCACTTCCAATCCAGATCCCTGCTAATAGCCTGGGAAAAGCAGTGGAAGATGGCCCAAGTGTTTTGGCCCCTGCCATCCACATGGGAGATGTGGAGGAAGCTCCTGGCTCCTGGCTTTGGCCTGGCCCAGCCCTGGCCCTTGTGGCCATCTAGGGAGTGAACCAGATGATAGAAGATCTCTTATCTGTCTCTCTCTGTAACTCTGTCAAATATTTTTTTTTATAAATATATCTATGTATTTGAAAGGCAGAGCTAGAGAGAGGCAGAGACAGAGAGGTCTTCCATCCACTGGTTCACTCCCCAGATGGCCACAAAGGCCAGAGCTGAGCTGACCCAAAGCCAGGAGCCAGGAGCTTCTTCCAAATCTTCCCACACAAGTGCAGGGTCCCAAGGACTTGTCCATCTACTATTGCCTTCCAGGCCACAGCAGAGACCTGGATCGGAAGAGGAGCAGCTGGGATTCAAACTGGCACCCATATGGGATGCCAGCACTGCAGGTGGCAAATTTACCCACTATGTCAGAGTGCCAACCCCTCAAATAAATCTGAAAAAAATAAGATTTTTGGAGCTGGCATTGTGGTATAGCAGGTCAAGCCACCACCTGTGACACTGGCATGTGGTATTGGAGCACCAATTCATTTTCTTTTCTTTTTTTTTTTAAGATTTATTTTATTTATTCGAAAGAGTTACAGAGAGAGGTAGAGACAGAGAGAGAGGTCTTCCATCCTCTGGTTCACTCCCCAGATGGCCGCAATGGCTGTAGCTGTGCCGATCCAAAGCCAGGAGCCAGATAAGGTTCACTCCTCAGATGGCTGCGACAGTTGAGGCTGAGCCAGGCGGGCCTGGAACTCCATCTGGGTTTCCCACATGGGTGCAGGGACCCAAGGACTTAGGCCATCTTCTACTGTTTTCCCAGGCCATAGCAGAGAGCTGGATTGGAAGAGGCGCAGTCGGGACTAGAACCGGCGCCCATATGGGATGCGGAGCTTAAGGCTAGGGCTTTAACCCTCTGTGCCACAGCGCCAGCCCCCTTGGAGCGCCAATTCAAATCCTGGCTGATCTGCTTCCAATCCAGCTCCCAGCTAATGTGCCTGGGAAAGCAGAAGATGGCCCAAGTACCTGGGCCCCTGTACCTATGTGTGAGACCCAGATGGAGTTCCAGGTTCTTGGCTTTGGTAAGGCACAGCCCTGGCCATTGTGTGGCCATCTGGGGAGTGAATCAGATGGAAGATCTCTCTGTCTCTCCTTCTCTGTCACTCTGTCTTTCAAATACATAAGATTCTAAGACTATTACTGCAGTCCCTCTGCGAGTCCCTCTAGCCAGGTGTCTCGAATCAGTGCTTCCATATTTTGCTGGCATTGCAGGTGGCAGCTTAGCCAACTGTGCCACAACAGTCCCCAAAGCCAGCACCACTTGCATGTTTCCAGTACAATTTTGTTGGGTAGATGAATTCTGCCAAACTCAGGTCTGATTGGAAAGCTTACCTGCAGAACGAAGTGGAGATGGGGGGTATGGGGAGTGAAGGGGTTGGTACCGGGCACTGAACTATTGTTCTGGATAACCTGTGGGCCATACTGCTGGCAACAGATAAGAGGCAGAAATCACCAACTCCCAACGGTATATACCTTTCCTCTGAGTGTCCAGGGACTCTTAAAGATTTCTTCAGGGACTGGCGCTGTGGCATAGTAGGCTAAGCTTCCACCTGTGGTGCTGCATCCCATATGGGCGGTGGTTTGAGTCCTAGCTGCTCCTCTTCCGATTCAGCTCTCTGCTATGGCCTGAGAAAGCAGTGGAAGATGGCCCACATGCTTGGACCCCTGCAGCCATGTGGGAGAACCAGAAGAAGCTCTTGGCTCCTGGCTTCAGATTGGCCCATCTCTGGCCATTGCAGCCATTTGGGGAGTGAAGCAGCAGGTGGAATATTTTTCTGTCTCTCCCTCTCTCTGTCTGTAACTCTACCTCTCCAATAAATAAATAAATAAAAATCTTCAGAATTACGTTATTTCTGTCATGAGATGTTCAAGAGCCCTGACCCTACCCCCACCCTTCCTAACAGCACCTGCTCAGTATGCTGTGGACATAGAAAAGGCCACTGCAACGCTTCTTTGCGAGTTGACCATGGAGCACAGGCTAGGGACACCACGACAGCACCCTCGCAGCTGTCTTCTGACACACCTGGTGCTGAGTCAAGGGCCCCGAACCATCCGGTTGGAAGAGGGGGCAACAAAAGCATCACAGAATTTTGCTGGGAGGAACCCTCAAGAGACAACCGCAGTTCGGAGCCTCGTGGCTACTGCCCACAGTTAGGACACAGTGTTCTGCCTAAGTTGACAGAAAGGCGCCCTGTGCTGTTATCTTACCACCGTATCTCGGGTTTGTTATTGTTCCTGGGTTTGTTATTGCTAACTGTTATCTTCCACCATATTCTGGGTTTGTTATTGTTCACCGCATACCAGGGGTTCAAAATCGTGAGCCCTCCTGGACAGAATACTATAAAAAGCTGTGTAACTGGCTGTTGGGCGCCACGCTCTGGTAAGCAGTGTGGGTCCCCATCGGTTACCTTGATGCTCGTTTTCAGTCACATTCATGTGTGACTGCCACTGGTTTTTGTAATATTCTATTTTAGCTGACGAGCGGATGCAACAGCCCAGCAGTCTTTTGCTTCTCCCTTTCTAGGTCACCTTGCAGCGGGGACGGCGCTCAGCCCGCTCTGGCGCTCTGCGGAGTTGCCGACCTCCCGCTCCACCTGGAGCCTCCAGTGTTCAGCTCCCAGCAGCCCGGTCCCCGCCCACCTGAGGCCACAGGTAGATGGGGAAGTTCAACCAATCCAGAGGGCTCTGAGGCAAAGAAGGCGGGAGAAAGAGGAAAATGTTCAGGACAGGAAAGGCAACCAATCCGGTGCCGAATTGCCTGAGCGATGGCCGCGAGTATCCATTTGGAGACGTCGGCCGTGGTGGGAGGACTAGAGGACTGTGGGCCAATCCGTGACGGGGGAGGGCGAGCTTGAACCAATCAGAACTGAGAAGGTGGGAAGGGGCGGAGCTCGCCTGGTGGCTGCTGGGTGGTGGGTGAGGGATCAGCTTTCTCTGCTAGTTCCCACCCTGGCAGTCTTTAGACCCTGGAATGCGAGAAGGAGAAGCTCAGGGACTTCCAGAAGTGGGGCGTAGAGGCATCGCCCGGGAAGGCCTGGGAGCAAAAGAGACTGCTAGTTGGAGGAACCGCTGGAAGCTACCGGGTGGGCATCGAGGAAGCGGAGGCTGGTTAGGGGGCGGGACTTCCGGGGGCAGGGCTATGGTGAACGGGGGCGGGGCTTGTAAAGGTTAGGCCGAGGGGGCGGAGCTAATAGATCTTTGGGTGTGATCTAGGAGAGAGCCGGGTAGTAACTTAAGCGAGTGTCTTGGGGTCGGGATTGTGTTGCCAGAGGCCTTGGGGTGGCAAGCGATAGTTAAGGGCTAACGTTCAGGCTGCGGGGGAAGTTGTCTGCCCTAACCCACTGTCCTCTCTTCCCAGGGAGCAACTGGTGGGGACCTTTCTTGGGCCTCTTTCCCTCCGTGGGATGCTATGGAGTTCCCAGAACACAGTCAGCAGCTGCTGCAGAGCCTCCGGGAGCAGCAGTCCCAGGGTTTCCTTTGTGACTGCACCGTGATGGTGGGTAGCACCCAGTTCCTAGCCCATCGGGCTGTGCTGGCCTCGTGCAGCCCGTTCTTCCAGCTTTTCTACAAGGAGCGGGAACTGGACAAGAAGGATCTGGTGTGTATTCACAATGAGATTGTCACAGCCCCTGCTTTTGGGTTGCTTCTGGATTTTATGTATGCCGGCCAGCTGGCCCTCAGGGGGGATACCCCGCTGGAGGACGTGCTCGCTGCTGCCAGCTATTTGCATATGAACGACATTGTTAAGGTGTGCAAGCAGCGGCTGCAAGCCCGGGCCCTGACGGAAGCAGACAGTACCAAGAAGGAGGAGGAGACCAACTCACAGCCCCCCAGTTTGGAGTTTTTGTCCAGCACTTCCCGTGGCCCCCAGCCTTCCCTGGCATCTGCTGAGACATCGGGCCACTGGGGCAAAGAGGAATGGAAAGGCCCAGCCGTCCCCTCGCCTAACGTCCGCCCTCCAGATGAGCCACCGATGCTTGGCGGGGCTGATACCACACAGCCCGGCATGGAGGTTGACTCACCACATCTCCGGGCACCTCCCCCACCAGTGGCTGATCTCTCTCTTGCCAGCCCCAGTAGCTCAACGGAGACAATTCCTGCAAACTACTTCTCTTCTGGTCTCCCAGCTGTTTCCGTGGAGTCCCTGACGCCTCTTGACATGGGCCCTGAGAGTCTGAGGGTGGTGGAACCGAGGGAGACTGGAGGACCATTGCAAGGCTTCTATCCCCCAGCTGCAGTCCCAGCCCCGGCCCCGGCCCCGGCCCCGGCTCCGGCTCCTGCCCCGGCCCCGGCCCCGGCCCCGGCCCCAGGCCCGACCTCAGCCCCAATTCCAGCCCAGGCTCCAGCCCCAGCTGAAGCTGAGCTGGTCCAGGTGAAAGTGGAAGCTATTGTGATCTCAGATGAGGAGACGGATGTTTCGGATGGACAGCCCCAGGATCCTGAAGGACTGTTTCCACCTGGAGGAGCTGTTTATGGTGGACAACCCTCCCAGCCAGAGGCTTTTGAGGAGCCAGGGGCAGCAGGACTGGCAGAGGTGGGGCCGAGTGACCACTTCCTGCCTCCTGACCCTCATCTGCCGTACCATCTGCTGCCAGGCCCGGGGCAGTATCATCGAGGACTGGTGACCTCTCCCCTGCCTGCACCCCCAGCCCTGCACGAGCCGCTTTACCCGCCTTCTGAGTATGAAGCAACCCCAGGAAGCTTTGGCGTTTTTACTGAAGATGTTCCCACCTGCAAGACATGTGGGAAGACCTTCTCGTGCTCTTACACACTGCGGCGACACGCCACTGTGCACACCCGAGAGCGACCCTACGAGTGCCGCTACTGCCTGCGCAGCTACACGCAGTCAGGGGACCTCTACCGCCACATCCGCAAGGCTCACAATGAGGACCTGGCCAAACGCAGTAAGCCGGATCCGGAGGCTGGCTGCATTCTAGGCGTCCAGCCCCTCCCGGGCTCCCCGACAGCAGACAGGCAGAGCAGCAGTGGTGGAGGACCACCCAAAGATTTTGTACTTGGCCCCAAAAACTGACGTTTGGGGGTGCGTGAGCTGATGCCAGCCTGCACTTGCTGCCCTTACATGGCATCGCTCTGGCTGAGTGACGGCACGCCAGTGCCGCCAGGTTGAAAGTCCCTACTTTTCTTTGCTCAGCCAGATACGCAGGACATTATGGGGCAGAGTGTATCATTCCGCTCTCTCCAAGTGCACGGGGAATTCCTTGAGGTGTGATTGCTTCTCAACTCTATGTTTTGAAATATAAAGCTAGCAGTGAAAGTCTCTCTTTGGACTGGTGTTGGCTGGTTTCTTCCACAAACCCGCACGCCTCATACCCTCCTCCAGTTCTTTATGAATCCCCCCATCTGTACTTGGCATAGGGGTAGGGGTCGGATTGCTTATGAGGAAAAAGGCAGAAGGCAATGGAGACTTAGGAAAATATGCAAACTAGGGACTCTTACACAATTATGGTTTTTTATTGTAACTGTGTTCTGGGCTGTTTTAAGTACTTCATATAAATATTCATTTGATGCTCAACAACTTTATGGGGTATTGGGTGTTAACATTCACACACACACCGTGTGTGAATTTTTTTTTTTTTTTTAGACAACTTTAAGAATAAAAATCCAAAGTTAACTTGGTGACAGTCACAGAGCTGGTTAAGGGGCGAATCAGGATTTGAACCTGGCTTGTGACTCCAAACACCATGCGTGTTGGTTTAAGATATTGATGAAGGTAATTAATGGAGAACTATTGTTTTTCTTCTTTTGTCCCTTTTGAGTGGCTTTGTTCCCTTGTTACCTCTGCTTTCTACACAGAAAGGCCTTTGGGTGATTGTCTCAACAGGTACTGATGACTTGATATTTTGGCCTACATGTCATAAATGTGAATTGAGGTCTTTGGAAACAGAAGAGAAACTGGGAAGGCGCAAAGCACTGGGCCACATGGTGATAGATTATTGGGGAAGGTGAGGGCCTATGGTGGTGTGGAAATGGGGACTGGGGAAAGCTGACGCAAGAAACTCTGCTTGGGAGGGTCTTAGGAGTTCATCCAGTTCTACCCCTCACTTTATAAGGGTGATGACAAAAGCCTACAGGGGTTCTCTTGCTTACCTAAGGTCACATAGGTGGTTGTTGACCAGTGGGCATAGCAGTTGAATGGGGGCTGGGGCGCTATGTGATGAGCAACAGAAGGGCTCTAGGAATTAAGAAAAGGGTCTGCCTAGCCCGAGAGGAGGAGCAGAGCTGAGGCCGAGGACTAGCTGGGTCCATACAGATCCTCTCCTTGGTACCTGAGGACCTCAGTACCAAGGTTAAACTATGAGTACAGGCCGGTGCCACGGCTCACTAGGGTAATCCTCCACCTTGCGGCGCTGGCACACCGGGTTCTAGTCCCAGTTAGGGCGCCGGATTCTGTCCCGGTTGCCCCTCTTCCAGGCCAGCTCTCTGCTGTGGCCAGGGAGTGCAGTGGAGGATGGCCCAAGTGCTTGGGCCCTGTACCCCATGGGAGACCAGGATAAGTACCTGGCTCCTGCCATCGGATCAGCGCGGTGCGCCGGCCACAGCGGCCATTGGAGGGTGAACCAACGGCAAAGGAAGACCTTTCTCTCTGTCTCTCTTTCTCAGTGTCCACTCTGCCTGTCAAAAAATTAAAAAAAAAACAAAAAACAAAAAAACAACTATGAGTACAAGTCCACTTTCCTAATTTCTTTTCTCTCTTTGTGAGCCTGCATGGCATATTCAGCACTGTGAGATCTCCCTAACAAGCCACTGTTTTTAAGTTACAGGAAGGAGAAGGAACTGAACAGCAAAGAACTGGCCAAAGATGGGACTGGCGCCGTGGCTCACTTGGTTAATCCTTCACCTTCGGCGCTGGCATCCCATATGGGCACCGGGTTCTAGTCCCCGTTGCTCCTCTTCCAGTCTGGCTCTCTGCTGTGGCCCGGGAAGCCAGTGGAGGATGGCCCAAGTGCTTGGGCTCCTGCACTCCCATGGGAAACCCGGAGGAGGCACGAGGCACCTGGCTCCTGGCTTCAGATCGGTGCAGTGCCGGCCGTGGCAGCCATTTAGGGGGTGCACCAACGGAAGGAAGACCTTTCTCTCTCTCTCTCTCTCTCTCTCTCTCTCTCTCTCGCTAACTCTACCTGTCAAAAAAAAAAAAAAAAAAAAAAAACTGGCCAAAGAGAACTCCTTAACTGTGGCATCAGGGGGAGCGAAATATGATGCTTAACATTTCTGTTGCTTAAAGAGTGAATTCTGCCGGCGCCGCGGCTCACTAGGCTAATCTTCCGCCTTGTGGCGCCGGCACACCGGGTTCTAGTCCCGGTCGGGGCACCGGATTCTGTCCCGGTTGCCCCTCTTCCAGGCCAGCTCTCTGCTGTGGCCAGGGAGTGCAGTGGAGGATGGCCCAAGTGCTTGGGCCCTGCACCCCATGGGAGACCAGGATAAGTACCTGGCTCCTGCCATCGGATCAGCGCGGTGCGCCGGCTGCAGCGGCCATTGGAGGGTGAACTAACGGCAAAGGAAGACCTTTCTCCCTGTCTCTCTCTCTCTCACTGTCCACTCTGCCTGTCAAAAAAAAAAAAAAAAAAAATTCTATTCCTTACACATTCCTTGTGTTGGAATAACCTACTTTATCTTTTAAATAGCTTCTAATTTTATTTATGCAAATATATTACTGCCTTCATTCCTTCCTGAGACAAGGCAAGATCCAAATAAATAGCTGTTCTAGCTGAGTGGAACACCTTTTCCAAGGCCTTCCATAGTAAATTGTAGCAAATCAAAATGCCTATAAGAGGGCACACGCCTTTGGCCTACTTAGTAGTTAAGGTGCATCCCGCATCTGAGTTCCTGGGTTTGAGTCCTGGCCCTGACTCCTGAATCCAGCTTTCTATTAACGCAGACCTGGGAGGCAGCAGTGACTGCCCAAAGTTGATTGGATTCCTGCCACTCACATGGAAAACCTAGATTGAGTTTTTGACTTCTGGGGTTGATGCCAGCTGAGAGCCACTGTGGGCATCTGGGGAGTGTACTGGCGTGGGAGCTCTGTCTGCTTCTCAAATGATCTTTTTAAGTAAGGCATGGACATTGAGTGCAGTGGGTGATGCCACCTGGGATACCTGCACCTCGTTTTCAGAGTGCCCGGATTCAAGCCCTGGCTCTGCTTCAGGTTCCAGATCCCAGCCCTTAGCATCCTGGGAGGCAGCAGATAATGCTCCAGTGACCCGTGTTTGAGACTTGGATGGAGTTCTCAGCTCCTGGCTTTCGCCTGCTCCAGCCTAACTATTGCGGGCATTTGGGGTGGTGAACCAGCAGATGGAAGGATTTTCTCTCTCTGCCCTCAAAAGGGTGGATTTTATGGCCTATGAATTATATCTCAATTTTAAAAGACACAGGGGCCAGTTTTGTGGTGTAGCAGGTTAACCTGCTGCCTGTAATGGCAGCACCATATGGGTGCTAGTTCCAGTCCTGACTGCTTCAATTTTTTTTTTCCCCCCTGAAAGGCAGAATTGCAGAGACAAAGTGAGAAAGTCAGATCTTCCATCTGCTGGTTCACTCCCCAAATGGTTGCAACAGCCAGAGCTGGGCCAATCAGAAGCCAGGAGCTAGGAGCTTCTTCTGGGTCACTTATGTGGTTGCAGGGGCCCAAGGAGTTGGGCCATCTTCTGCTGCTTTCCCAGGTACATTAGCAGGGAGCTAGATCTAGGGAAGTAGAGCAGCTGGGACTCAGCTGGCACCCATATTTGATGCTGGAGCTGCAGGTGGCAGCTTTACCTGCTATGCCACAGCAATAGACCCTGCTCCACTTTTGTTCCAGCTCCCTGCTAATGTCCCTGGGAAAGTAACAGAAGATGTGCAAGTGCTTGGATCTCTGCACCCACGTGGGTACCCCAGAAGAAGCCCTTGGCTCCAAATTTCAGTCTGGCCCAGACTTGGCTGTTGCGGCAGTTTGGGGAGTGAGCCAGTGGATCAAAAATATCTTCTGTCTCTGTCTCTGTTTCTGTCTCTCTCGTTAACTCTGCCTTTCAAATAAAATTTTAAATAAATAAATAAAAAAAACAGCTGGAGAAAGAAAATCAGTTACCTTGAAAGATCAGTTCCTAAAAGCAAGGCATAAATATGTCTGCTTATATATACTGCATGTAATGTGTCTGGACAGTCAGGAACATGGTAACCATTGTCGCAGCCATGCTGCGATCATGTCATGTGTGATACTAAAGTGAAGAGGCCCTGTTACTGGCAAGAGTCTCTTGCAGAACAAGCGTTTGCTTTTGGTTCCCAAGATACAGCGCATCATTCATTGCAAGTGGCAGGCATTCATTTGCAAGGCCTTTCAAACAGTAATCAAACCCATTTTAGGCCGGTGTGGGCTGCTTATCTGTGGGACAGGAGGACGTTTGTAGAGGCGTGATCAACAGAGTTCTCTTGTTTCCACAGCGCTTGCTGTTCTCCCAAGGATTCATGGAACCACAGGCTCCTAGAGATGAACCCATCTAATTTCCTCACATGGGGATCCTTCTTTTGCTAGATGTTACCAACCTGTGCTTCGAAGAGCACTCACTATCCTCACAGGAAGCCTACTGTTGAACAGTCCTGCTTGTAGTTGTCAGATGCAATGCTTCCTTACACTAATCCAAAATCCTGTCTGTCTATGGATGGGTCCAGTCCCAAACTGTTTGGAGTCTCACCCTGAGAACTTGCTTGCTTGTGAGCCACAAGCTTAGTTTTTGAACAACCCTTTTCTCTTTTTTAATATATAATATATATTTGAGATTTCTAGTTTGTGATCTCATTTCTTGATTGGCTATTTTCTGAGTGTATGCCTTTGCTTGGTATCTAATACCTCTATTGATCAGACACCTGACCAAACTTGGCTTCACAAAATGGTTTCAGCCTTCGCACTGGATTTTTATTTCAAAGTCAGAGTTTCCAAAAATTACTATTTGGACATCTACTAACACTTTTGTATTTAAAATATATTTTTATGCTTTCTTTTTCTTGGCAAGTGATACAAAGTCCGCTCTAGTAAGAAATCTGAGTATGTATCTCTAAAAGAACTCTTTAAAAAATAAAGACCAAGGGGCCGTTGCTGTGGCGCAGAGGGTTAACGTCCTGGCCTGAAGCACCGGCATCCCATATGGGTGCCGGTTTGAGTCCTGGCTGCTCCACTTCTGATCTAGCTCTCTGCTATGGCCTGGGAAAGCAGTAGAAGATGGCCCAAATCCTTGGGCTCCTGCACCTGCGTGGGAGACCTGTAAGAAGTTCCTGGCTCCTGGCTTCAGATCAGCGCAGCTCTGGCTGTTGTGGCCATTTGGGGAGTGAACCAACAGAAGGAAGACCTCTCTCTCTGCCTCTCCTCTCTCTGTGTAACTCTTTCAAATAAATAAATAAATCTTAAAAAAAAAAAATAAAGACCAAATACCATTTTCACACTTAACTGACAATTCGTGTTTCCCTGATTATCTCATACTTTTAATTGTTTTTATTTCAAGCCAGAATCCAAACTACATCAATGTCATTGTCTCTTAAGCTTCTTTTAATACTTTGTCTTTGCAGTTTATTTGTTGGAAAAAACATAGCTGTTTGTTTTATGGTTTGGTAGGCTGGAGTTTGCAGATCATACCCCTATAGTGTTCAATGTTCTGGCGTCCAAAGGATCCCTTTAAAGATAGATATTTAAATAAGATTATGACTAAATAGTAGTTTAGGGAGTAGGTAACGTGGTCTGGGCAAAATTGTGAAGGTGGTGGGGCCGGCGCCGCGGCTCACTAGGCTAATCCTCCGCCTAGCGGCGCCGGCACACCGGGTTCTAGTCCCGGTCGGGGCACCGGATTCTGTCCCGGTTGCCCCTCTTCCAGGCCAGCCCTCTGCTGTGGCCCGGGAGTGCAGTGGAGGATGGCCCAGGTGCTTGGGCCCTGCACCCCATGGGAGACCAGGAAAAGCACCTGGCTCCTGGCTCCTGCCATCGGATCAGCGCGGTGCGCCGGCCGCAGCGCGCCGGCCGTGGCGGCCATTGGAGGGTGAACCAACGGCAAAAGGAAGACCTTTCTCTCTGTCTCTCTCTCTCACTGTCCACTCTGCCTGTCAAAAAAAAAAAAAAAAAAAAAAAAAAAAAAAAATTGTGAAGGTGGTGGGTATGAGTTTGGGAAACCCTGTTGTACACGTTCCCTTGGGTGCCAAAGGTGACCTTCACATCCTCCGTGAATGCTTTCTCTTCACTCAGAACCTTCAGCTCCCGCGTGGGGCAACAATTAAGCACTGGGAAGGTGAACAGCCACCCCCCTACCAACTTCTGAATACAGAGGTGGGCACCCTCCGGTTGATTCCTTCAGGATGCAGACTTGTCAGACCTCCTCAAGACCTGCTTCAAACTGCCTGCCATAGTCCACTCTCCTGTTCATTTTCATCCCTTATGAGCGGGGCTTTGAAATAAAATCTGAAATGTAAGCCTGACCATTGTGCTCTTAGTGGTGCTAATAAAAAAGATCAGTGCAATCAATTTCTAAAATACATTTTTAAATTTTTTATTTTTTTCCTTACTGATGTAGAAGACAGCTTATTATAACATCAAGTCTTTGAAATAAAACAGAGATCAGAAAGCAAAACCAGCCCAAAGCAAACAAAGCATGCAACCATGACAAAATGTGGCCAAGAAATGTAAGCTTAGCAATGTCAGAAGCTTGGGAGAGCAGTAAGACAATTTACTTTTATTAGTTCTGTCCTTGCACTTGATAAGATTATTTACTAGAAAAACTTCTTGTAAGCTGATAGTTGTATTGTTTAAAGATATAGAGAGAGGAATAAAGAGGAGTCTAGGCTGTAGGAAGAGAAAGTGTTACTGATAAAGGGCTAAGGGATTTTTGTGTGTATTTGGGTTGGTTTGTTTTTTCTAGCTGAAACCTGTTCTGTGGTTATATGGTGGCTAACGACACATGCTCATTACCTTGACTTATTAAGGTGCAGGACAAATAAATAGGATGAGAAAGGGGCTCCTGATCGATGCAGCCTAGATCTGCAAACTGTACCCATGGCCAACTTAGCTTCCAGAGAGTTCCATGGGGTGACTGACAGGCACTAAGCGGGAGCAGCCCTTCCTCATGGTTTGTCTCCTCTGTCTGGACCTGAGCTCTTGCAAGACACATGGTGAGAGGCACAGAACAGATTTGTTTTTACTCTACTTCACCATGGTACTGTTTCTAGAAGACTTGGTGTTCCATCTTTCCTTTGTTAGAGAAGTGTACATGCTACAGATATGTGCCTCTTACACATTAAAATGTTTACTTGGGTGGTTTCTCTTTTTTTGGCATGATGGCTGAAGGCTTATAAAATTAACACTTAAATCCTTGACTCAGAAGTTTTAAGACAGAATAGTCTAATGAGAAAGTAAGTATACTCTGATAATGATCAGAATATGAACAATCAGAAAGACAAGAAATTACATGAAAGAAAAATAGACACCACATACTTTTGTAGGGGGAGAAAAAGGATATGAATGTGTGTGAAATACTAAGGAAAATAAGAAATAAACCCAAAATGGTCAACTTAAAATCTGTCATTTTAATACATTTGGGCCCAATTTATAATTGTCTGGTTTCACAAAAAACATACTTCCTAGTTTGGCTTTGGCCATCTAAGAAAATAAATGTCTTTCTTTACTATTTCATCCTCTGCCAGCCTTTAGCCTGCATATGAATGCATCTAGCAACAACTATTATTAAAGTGTGCCAGAGATAAGATTATTCCACCCTTAGTGGATGAATGTTTTCTGATTCTATTTCTCAAGGCAAAAATCTCCAATGGAACATGTACTGAGTGAGAGCTGTAAAAATACATACATGATAGACAACAACAAAAGACACAGATTATACATTGTTAACAGGCTGTGCAAAACTGGAAACAAAACAGAAATCCACCTGGGGTCAGAGGTATAGGGTAAATTTCTGCGGTGGAGGCTCAGGTTTCCCCTGGGTGGGTCTGCAATGGCCCATCTAAGTTCAAGTGAAGGCGATTTTCCTGCTTCGTTAGCCAAACATGCCCAGGTAGAGCTGCTTCTCTTTCCTGTGGTAGCTGTTGAGTTCTGACTGTGTCAGCTGGAGGTACCGCCGGACGTTGGCATCTTGGAAGGAGAAGGAGAAGGCAAGTAAGAGGCAGTTAGACCAGAGTTACACTGGGGGGCAGGTGAGGACTGCCAACCCACTCCCATTTTCCCCTCCCCAAGATCTGGATATATCACAGTCATTCTGTGCAATAGTGCATCTTGTTAATATCAGTTTGAATTTTTACTTTTTTCTCTTGTTTTAAAGGCAGAGAGACAGACAGAGATAGATGGAGAGAGATCTTCCTTCTACTGGTTCACTCCTACAACAGCCAGGGCTGGGCCAGGCGGGAGCCAGGAGCCACACAGGCGGCAGGGACCCAAGCACTTGAGGCATCATCTGCTGTGCCAAGGGCCAGCCTCCATTTTGTTTTTAAAATCTATAGAAAGCTGGCCGGCACCGCAGCTCAACAGGCTAATCCTCCACCTAGTGGCGCCAGCACACTGGATTCTGTCCCGGTTGCCCCTCTTCCAGGCCAGCTCTCTACTGTGGCCAGGGAGTGTAGTGGAGGATGGCCCAAGTGCTTGGGCCCTGCACCCCATGGGAGACCAGAAGCACCTGGCTCCTGCCATCGGATCAGCGCGGTGCGCCGGCCATGGCGGCCATTGGAGGGTGAACCAACAGCAAAGGAAGACCTTTCTCTCTGTCTCTCTCTCTCTCACTGTCCACTCTGCCTGTCAAAAAACAAAAAAACAAAACAAAACAAAAAAATCTATAGAAAGCTAAGCTGGTTGCTAATTTTGTCACAAAAGGGAGTTACTCTTGGGGACATTTGATGAAACAGTTATCATTATAGCAGAGCCTCTAAAGATACTATTCATTTAGATGGTAGTTAATCTATGCACAAAGATACTTTAAAAAGCTCACAGAAATGTGAAATTAAAAAGTTAAGTTCAGGGACTGGCGTTTGGCAGAGCAGTTAGGATACCACTCGGGATGCCTATAACCTGAATCAGAGTGCCTGGGTTGGAGTCTCCGCTCCACTTCTGATCTAGGCTCCTTCTAATGTGCTGGGAGGTAGCAGGTGGTGGCTCCAGTACTTGCATCCCTGCCACCTGCATGGGAGACCTAGATGGAGTTCTGGACTCCTAGTTTTAGCCTGGCCCTGGCTGTTGCAGACATTTGGTGAGTGAACCAGCAGATGCAAGATCTCTCTCTCTCTCCCCCTCAGTCACTCTGCCTTTCAAATAAATAAAAATTTAAAAAAAAATTTTTTTAAAGATGACTTTGGTACAGAAAAATTTTGAAATCCATGTACTGCATGCACTTTTGCTTTATATTGTGCACTTTCCATGGAGTCGCTGAAGACTCTGCAGGTAACGGACATGAACAAGTGGCTCATATTTTATATATTTGTTAATACGTAATGGTTTCGGCCGGCGCTGCGGCTCACTGGGCTAATCCTCCGCCTTGTGGCGCCGGCACACCGGGTTCTAGTCCGTTTGGGGCGCCGGATTCTGTCCCGGTTGCCCCTCTTCCAGGCCAGCTCTCTACTGTGGCCAGGGAGTGCAGTGGAGGATGGCCCAAGTGCTTGGGCCCTGAACCCCATGGGAGACCAGGATAAGTACCTGGCTCCTGCCATCGGATCAGTGCCGTGTGCCGGCCGCAGCGTGCCAGCCGCGGCGGCCACTGGAGGGTGAACCAACGGCAAAGGAAGACCTTTCTCTCTGTCTCTCTCTCTCACTGTCCACTCTGCCTGTCAAAAAAATAAAAATAATAAAAAAAATACAGCCGGCGCCGCGGCTCACTAGGCTAATCCTCCGCCTAGCGGCGCCGGCACACCAGGTTCTAGTCCCGGTCGGGGCGCCGGATTCTGTCCCGGTTGCCCCTCTTCCAGGCCAGCCCTCTGCTGTGGCCAGGGAGTGCAGTGGAGGATGGCCCAGGTGCTTGGGCCCTGCACCCCATGGGAGACCAGGAAAAGCACCTGGCTCCTGGCTCCTGCCATCGGATCAGTGCGGTGCGCCGGCCACATCGCGCTGGCCGCGGCGGCCATTGGAGGGTGAACCAACGGCAAAGGAAGACCTTTCTCTCTCTCTCTCTCTCTCTCACTGTCCACTCTGCCTGTCAAAAAAAAAAAAAAAAAAAAACATAATGGTTTCCCCATTCATGTAAGTTAAGGAGGCCTTGCTGTTGGGGACACTCTGCTTCTTGCACCCAGTGGCTGTTCTATGTGAGAATGCAAAACAGGAGACGATTTTCTGTGTTGGAACAAGCAGCACAGGAAAACGAACACAGGAATGAAGTCTGTCATCCACCTCATAATAGCCTTTTTGCCTTGGAAACAAAGTACTAAGTGTCAAATTCTCTCTCAGTAGGCATGCTCTTATCTAGGTCACACCTGGGGTTAGCTGAGCAAAAGGATGAAATGATGGGCCAGAACCCAGCTGGGGAGCTGGCAGCATGAGTATTGCCAATTTTACCCATGGGGATGTCCTGTTCCAGCCACGCTCTTGAAGGTTATGAACAGAACCTTGAAAAACAATGCTTTCAATAATGCCCCCATGCTGACTGCTTTATCATATGGATTTCACAAACTCTGTGGAAGATGGAATTACAAGATAATGTTTATTTTGGTGCCATACACCTTTGAAATCCATGCATGTGAGAGGTCTTCAAAAAGTTAATGGAAAATGATTATAAAAAAAGTGTAGGAGCAGGCGTTTAGCCTGGCAGTTAAGCTGCCTGGGCTCCTCATTAGAGTATTTGGGTTTGATTCCCAGCCTGCTCCTCATTCCAGCTTCCTGCTAATTCAAATCCTAGGAAGCAGCAGGGACGTTCCTGCCACTCGTGTGGGAGATCTCGACCAGCTTCAGCCCTAGTCCACCCACCTCCCTCCTTGTGGGCTTTGGGTACTGAGCTGGTGGAGGAGAGCACTCACTTGCTCACTTGCTGTCTCACAAAACAACAAAAATTCCTATATTTCAAAATTTTTTATACCAAAATCTATCTTTTAACTCCAATTTCCCAAACTTTTTGAAATAGATATATTCCTTTATGTATCTCATATATATACATTATGTATACATACATTATACATACACACACATATATGTTTAAGCATAAATACTTCCTGAGGATATAAATAAAATATTGTTTTCCTGTGCTAAAAGAACACAGGAGCATAATGGTCTGTTCACTGTATACCTTTTTTTTTTTTTTAAGAGTTTTATTGTATTTATTTGGAAGGCAGCGTTACAGCAAGAAGAGACAGAGATCTTCCATCCACTGGCTCACTCCCCAAATGGCTGCAATGGCTGGGGCTGGGCCAGGCTGAAGACAGGAGCCAGGAGCCTCCTCCAGTTCTCCTACTTTGGTGCAGGGACCCAAGCACCTGGGCCATCCTGACTGCTTTCCCAGGTACATTGGCAGGAAGCTGAACTGGAAGTGGAGCAGTCAGCACTCCAACCAACGCCCATATGGGATGCTGGTGGTGCTTCAGACAGTGGCTTAACCCACTACGCCACAGTGCCGGCCCCAGCCTTTTTATACTTTTTGAATTTTGAAGCATGTGACTATATTACCTGTTCCCACCGCACCCCCCAAAACCAACAGATTGAAAGGATAAAAACCCTCTTTCCACAGACATCACCTCACCAGGACAGTTCTGTTCATCCTTCCCACTCGAATGCCCTCCTCGCTTACCTTTGGGCTGCCTGCTGACGGCAGCCAGGAGGTAGTGCCGAGCCTGGTCGTAGTCTTGTAGATGGAAAAAGGCTACTCCAGCCCGATACAAGGCCTTGGCGTTATCAGGCTGCCGTTCCAGGACTTTCTGACTGTACTCTCTCACACGCTCGTAGTTCACTGGTTCCATCTGAAGGAGGCAGGCTAAAGGGGCCAATTAAAATGGGGGAGAAAACAGAGGAAGACTCGATTATACCAAGCCTAGGATGATACTGACATTTACTCTTCTAATAAATACTGAAGGCATCTCCCAGGTGCCAGACACCACTGTAGGCGGGAGGTGCAGCAGTGAAGAAAAGCTTCACACCATCACTTTCAACTTCGGGATCGGCCAATTGTCTTCTAGGACTGTGTTAGCGTTGTGCTCGGTGCAGCTAGGACAGTGGCCAGGGTATACTTCATTTATACATAACTTATTTAACATTCTTCATTGCATCTCTTCTACCCAAGGCACTGTGTCCTGAATCCCTCCCCCTCTCCCCATGTCACCACTGTCCTCGTACTGCAGTTTTGTCCACAACAGTTGGCATACACTGTGTGAAGAAACAGAAAGCAACTGCGTGTTTGCTATACACACTCTGGTTTCACCCTCTCATCCGCACCAGAAAATGGGTGTTACCACTTCCATTTAACACGTGAAGGCATCGAGGCTCACAGCAGTAACTTGTCCAAGATCCTACGGCTCCCAGGTGGACTAAGTATGAAAGGTAAACAAAGTCCTCTCCTCACCCCCAAGTCATCCTCATTCTGTGACATTTCATGTCATGGTTTTCTTGGATGATTTAGGAAGACTTCAAGAATAACGCAGGCTGATGAGGAGAGTGAAGGATCTGGGCTTATGTCTGCAACCCCTCTACTGCACCCAAGTGGTCAGACATTTTCCAGCGATACATCACCCTAGCTTCACTGACTGACTTCACAGCTAGTTACTGGGTGTGGACCATGTGCTGGGCACTACACTAAAAGCAGAGGACTAGAGGAACAAGGCGGACAGCTTGATGACTCAACAGAGCTTGCATCCTAGTCCCCAAGTGGGAGGAGAAGTAATGAACGAATGAATTTGTAAGAGTGCTCTGAGGCAAATAAAACTGCTGGGTTAGAGAGGCACCCACGTCAGGGCACAGCTTGGTGACAGAAGTCCTCGCAGTCAAGATGCTGGCTGAGAAGCCTGTGACCCACATCAGAATACCTGGGTTTCACCCCCAGCTTTCGGCCCTAATTCCAGCTTCCTGCTAATGCGGCTCAAGTGGTTGGGTTCCCACCACCCACATGGGAGAACTGGAATAAAACTCCCAGTTTCTGGCTTCAGTCTCAGCCCAAGGCAGACCACTGCAAATAAACACCACCCCCCAAACTCCCTTTGAGCCAAGATCTGAATGACAAGGGCCATGCATTCCAGACTGAGAGAAGAGAACTGAAGGTGGAAATGTCCTTTCAGCCTTCAGTGCACGGAAGATTCAGGTCACCAGGCCCGAAGGCAGAGGGCAGGGTTTGGATTTTCTCCTAAGGGTGGGACATTTTAGGCAGTGACATGACCTGATTTCCTCATCTGTAAAATGGGGGAAATAAATGGTAAGTACTTTGTAAAATTTTTGTGAGGATGAGAGAGAATGTAAATAAGCTGCCTGACATGCTACAAGTACTGGATACAGGAACACCTTTAATTCAGTAAGCCTTCACGGAACACCTACCAAGCACTCCCAAAGGCTCAAATGGCATAGTCTCCACCCTCACGTCCACCTGAGGAGTCAGCATATTTACATGCATCCATTTCTTTTTATTTTATTTTTTTTTAAAGATTCATTTATTGTTTTGAAAGGCAGAGTTAGAGAGAGAGAGAAAGCAAGGTCTTCCATCCGCTGGTTCACTTCCTAATTGGCCACAAGAGCCAGAGCTGTGCCGATCCAAAGCCAGGAACCAGGAGCTTCCTCCAGGTCTCCACGTGGGGGCAGGGGCCCAAGGACTTGGACCAGCTTCTACTGCTTTCCCAGGCCATAGCAGAGAGCTAGATCAGAAGTGGAGCAGCTGGGACTTGAACTGGCACCCTTATGGGATGTCGGCACTGCAGGTGGCGGCTCCACTCGCTATGCTACAGCAACGGCTGACATGCACCCATTTCTAAAACATCTTGTTTCCTTGAAATTTGGTCAGTTCTCTAATACATATCTGATTCTTTAATAATGTACATCTTTCTGCAATAGCAATTGAAGCTCTAAGCTTAAGACCTCTGAGTCAAAAAAAATTTTTTAAAAGATTTATTATTTAAAAGGCACAGTGATAAAGAGACATTCCATCCACTAGTTCACTCCTCAAATGGCTACAAGAGCCAGGGCTGGGCCAAGGCAAACTTAGGGGTAAGAGCTCCCTCCTGGAGGCTGGCACGGTGGTGCTGTGAGTTAAGACGCTGCCTGCAATGTCAGAGTCCCACAAGTGCACTCCACTTCCTGGCTGCTCCACTTCAGATCTAGTTCTCTGCTACTGTGCCTGGGAAAGCTGCACAAGACTGTCAAAGTACTGGGGCACCTGCCACACACATGGGAGACCTGGGTGGAGTTCCTGGCTCCTGGCTTCAGCCTGGCTCATCCCCAGCTGCTTTGGCTATTTGGGAGTGAATCGGTCCATGAAGATCTCTCTCCCTCTGTAACTCTGGCTTTAAAATAAATAAATAAATCTTTATTAAAAAAAAAAAAAAGGAGAGGAGAGGAGAGGAGATGAGAGCAGGAGAGGAGAGGAGAGGAGAGGAGAGCAGGAGAGGAGAGGAGAGGAGAGGAGAGGAGAGTCCAATCTGGCCTCCTACATGGGAGGCAGTGGCCCAAGCACTTCAGCCACCATCCAGTCTTCCCAGGCACTTCAGCAGGAACCTGGATGGGAAACAGAGCAGCTGCGGCTGGAACCGGTGCTGTGATACAGCATGTTGGTGTCTTCAGCGGCAGCTTAACCCACTGTGCAACAATACTGGCCCCTCTGGGATTAATGTTAGCTCCACCACTTACTGTCAAATTTGTCTCAACAGATACTTACGTAGGTTAACGTGTGTACAAGGGCTTAACCTGTCTGGCAGTGGCATTTCACAACTGTTCTCTGTAGGAGCCTGCCTATCCACTGGAGACCCCCATGCCTGTGGCAGTCACTACTCCCGTTTTCCACTTTACAGTACTTATCACCCCCTTATATGTATGCTAGTCCTTTTGCTTATTGTCTCTCCTCCACTTGAAGATTTGTTCCATGAGGACAGAGCTCTTGTCTGTTTTATTGGACTGCTAATCCTCAGCACCTAATAAATTGTTGACTTAAATGAACAAAAACAATAGCTACTATAATTACTATTGTTATTTGAGCCTAAGAGTAGCACTGGACACATACTATAAAAAGGCTAGGTTTTCAGGCAACCACAACTATTGTGTATTGCAATTTAAAAAAAAAAATCACTTTTTAAAACAACCATTACCAAGCTTAATTGCCATTTGTAACTTCTCTGGCCTTGGGCTGTTTCAATAGTCAATTAGCTCTATGGTTATTCTGCCTGGCACAGAACAGACCTAAGGAGTCTGCTTTTTTTTTTTTTTTTTTTTTTTTTTTAATGAAGTTAAACCTAGTGTTACTAACTATGGCATCCACGTCTTCCTGCAAGGCTACCTGGACACGGAAGATACTAGTCATCCAACTTACCTGACGTTTAGGAAATAGAAAAAAAAACGAGGAAAAGCTATGCAAACCCTGGACTACACATGAGCCACTCCACCAGCCGAACTTTTCTCTAAAGAAACAATGACTGGATCATAGGTTCAGTTCTTCCCTGTAGCCTGAAAAGTTCCTAAGGACATCTGCATCACCTGGAACCTTCTCAAAACTGCAAATAGGCAGGTCCCACTAAACCCCACCGGGGGAGAGGGCACGCATTAAGTTGTGTGGTTTTTTTTTTTTTTAATTTTTTTTTTTTTTGACAGAGTGGACAGTGAGAGAGAGACAGAGAGAAAGGTCTTCCTTTACCATTGGTTCACCCTCCAGTGGCTGCCGCGGCGGGCGCACCGCGGTGCGGCCAAGGCCATTGTGGGGTGAACCAACGGTAAAGAAAGACCTTTCTCTCTGTCTCTCTCTCACTGTCCACTTTGCCTGTCAAAAATAAAATAAAATAAATTAAAAAAAAAAAAAACAAAACAGAATTCTCCAGGGCCAGTGTTGTGGCAAGGCTGGTTAAGCCTCAGCCTGCAACACCCGCATCCCACATGGGCACCGGTGTGAGTCCCAGCTGCTCCACTTCTGATCCAGCTCCCTGCTAACGTGCCTGGGAAGGCAGCAGACGATGGCCCAAATGCTTGGGCCCTGCGCACACGGGGAGACCCGGCTGAGCTTCCAGGCTCCTGGCGGTCTGCAGCCATTGGGGGGAGTGACCCAGGGGATGGAAGACCTTTCTCTTTCAAATAAGTAAACTTTAAAAAACAGCAGCAGCTGTCGCTGAGGCCGGAAGCAGCCAGCTCGGGGCAGAGCCAGAGCGCCAGTTCTCGCCCGTGTGCCTGGCCTGCTGCGCTCTCCCCAGCCCTCCGCCCTCTTCTTACCCGCTAGGTTGTTGTAGCAGTCTGTCTGCGTGGTGTGCAGGAGGCTTTCCTGCTCGGGGGTGAGAGCCGGGCCCTGAGGCCCCAGACTGGGTATTGGGGAGGGCAGGCTGGGGTCCAGGCCCCGCAGCTGAAGCAGAGCTCGGTGGTACCGGCTCACGGCGTCGCGGTACCGCCCCTCCCGGTACCGCTGGTTCCCCTCTTCTTTATACAGCTGGGCCTCCTGCAGGCGCTTCTCCATCGCTCTGCCGCCCACGGCGCTTGCGGGGCCTGCGACAGGGCAACGGAGCGCTGGGGTCGGGGGCTGCCTGACTGGCTCGGGTGGGCTTCCCCGGGGAGGGGGGCTTGGCGTGTTTCTGTACAGCCTCCACCTGTGCTCCCTGCAGCAGTTTTCAGTCTCCAACCGTTCACGCAGGCGGTCAGGAGGAGGACGTGGGGACGGCCACGGCCGAAGCCTAGGAGGTTACTGCGGGGTGAGGAGACCCCGGGGTGGGGGGGAAGGCCCTACTAAGGCACCGTGGCAGGCGTGCGAGCGCCCAGCCTCCGCCACCGCCCCTCTGTCGGACGCACTCCCTCCCCCGCGACCTGGAAGTACAAGGGAGTAGGCGGGGACAATTGCTACAAGAAATCCGCGGGGCTGGCCCGCACGCACGCCCGCCCGCTTTATTTGTCCTCATTTAACAAGCTTTGGTTGGTAATTGTGCTGCGAGCCGCGAGGTCCGAGAGCCCCAGCACTCAGCCCGCACGGAGGGGTCCGCAGCAGCGCACCCCACGCAAGCCCACCGACCTAGGCCGCCGACACCCCGGCCTTTGCAGACGCCCGAGGCCGGAAGTCCCTCCCCCAGCTTCCGCTTTCCAGCCGGGAGCACGGAAAGGAAAGGGTCAGAGCTCCCGGCCGTTTGGTGTCTAAAGGGTCGCGCGCAATCCGCCAAAGCGTCCAATCAGAAGCGGCTCCGGAAAAGTAATCCCGCAGAAACGACTCCGCCTCCCCAGCAGTTCGACGCGGAAAAAAAAAATCCCCCCAACAGCGTTCGCCAATTGGAAAATTCCGCACGGTCACAGGTGACCAATCATAACGGCAGGAGCCGATTCAAGCAGGCCAATGAGAGGGGGCGGAAGGCGAAGCTAGGCCTCCTGTTGCTGGGTAGAAATCGAGGCGTTGAGCGACTAGGAGGGCCGAGGGCTACGGTTATTTCTCGGTCCTGGAGGGTCCTCTCGCGTACTCGCTAGAGAAACAATTGCGAGTAGGCTTTCCTGTTGCAACAGTTTCTCTTCTGGCTTAGCTGCTGCAGGCCCCGCAGGGGAACGGGGTGGTGAGCAAGCCCTAAAGGGCCGCAGCAATAGTGAGACGCGAGTCTGGGTGGTGAGAGGGCGGGCGGGCGGGCGGCTGCGCAGGACCCCCGCTGGAAGTACGGAAAGGCAGGCGCGCACACGCTTCCGTGCTACGAGGGCACTTGAGCCGCCGCCAGCCCTGCCCGTCTCCGGCTCCGCTGCGGCTGCGCGGTAAAACCTCCGGCGGCGATTGGCCCAGCGGTAAGAGGGGGCGGGCGGAAGGGGCGGGACTCCGTCGTCCTCGGCGCGCGCGCCCGCCGGCGGTAGGGGACTAGGGGCTGGGAGGCAGGCCGCTCCCCGTTGCGTTGTTTTGGGCTCGTGGGAGGCGAGGCGGGGGAGGGGAGGAGGAAGGCGACACCAACTACGCAGCGGGGACCGCGCGCGGCCTGCGCTGTCTGCGTGCGTGCGTGCGCTCGCGCGGGCTCAGGGCTGGCGCGTGAGGCGGAGGCGGGCGGCGGCGGCGGCGCCTGCGCGGTCGGGCTCGGTCGACGGTTCGCAGGGGAGGAGGCGGCGGGAGGCGGAGGAGGCGGCGGCGGCGATGGAGGTGAAGCGGCTGAAAGTGACCGAGCTGCGGTCGGAGCTGCAGCGGCGGGGCCTGGACTCGCGCGGCCTCAAGGTGGATCTGGCGCAGCGGCTGCAGGAGGCGCTGGACGCCGAGATGCTCGAGGACGAGGCCGGCGGCGGCGGGGCCGGGCCCGGCGGGGCCTGCAAGGCGGAGCCTCGGCCTGTGGCCGCGTCGGGCGGCGGCCCGGGCGGGGACGAGGAGGAGGACGAGGAGGAGGAGGAGGAGGACGAGGAGGCGCTGCTTGAGGACGAGGACGAGGAGCCACCCCCTGCTCAGGCCGCGGGCCAGGCCGCGCAGCCGCCGCCAGAGCCTCCGGAGGCGGCAGCCATGGAGGCCGAGGCCGGGGCCGGGGCTGAGCCCGAGCCCGCGGCCCAGCCCGAGCCCGAGGCCCAGCCCGAAGCCGAGGCCGAGGCCGAGCCCGATGCTCCCGAAAAGCCCGCGGAGGCCACGGCCGGGTCAGGTGGGGTAAACGGTGGCGAAGAGCCGGGCGCCGGCAAAGGGGAGGAAGACGAGCCCGAGGAGCGGAGCGGAGACGAGACGCCGGGATCCGAGGCGCCGGGTGACAAGGCCGCAGAAGAACAGGGTGAGGAGCTGGCGGCGGAGCCGGGCTCCAGGCTGCCGGGGGCGCCCCGATCCGGCACCCGTGCTGCGCCGCGGGGTTTGATCCCTTGTTTCCACTTGCCTGGTCGCGCAAGCTGCCGTTCGGTATTTGATGGGACTCCCCGGGGCAGGTGGCTTTCATCCTCTGCTGCCTTTCTGGGAAGCGCGGCCGCCTCTGGTGGCCGTGTTCTTGGCGGGAGGGAGGTTGTCCGCCCGGCTTGGTTCCTGGGAGGTGGTGGATGGAAGTGAGTGGTTTCGCATGCTGACTGCTCGCGTGCTACCTGTGGAGCACCCTCCCGCCTGCTAGTCATCGCCTCCCCTTTGTTTTGTGTTTCGTTTGAAGCTGAGAGGGTGCTGAGGAGTTGGGAATTACACAGCCACACCGAAAGTTAGAGCTTTAGGTCATTGGGCTACCTGACGGCTTTTTCGGCATAAAAACATGAAGCAATAAACTGAACCCGTCAGAGTCCGCTCTGTCAAAACCCATTACTAAAGCTTGTAGGTTTCCGGAGAACTGGAAATCTAGCCTTGGTCCTGCTCCAGAAGTAAGGGGGCAGCCTCTGGTGCGAGTGTTGGGTTTAATAGTTAACTAGTGAAGAAAGTTTTAATCTGGCGCATTTAAAACAAGTTAACTTGGTTTGGGCTTGTACTGCTCCTGTATTCTCAGGATTACATTTTAATCTTTCCACTAAGTCCATGGATGGGCATATTTGTAGATTTGCTGTATACTCGTACGAGCCTACATGTTGGGCTCCTGACTTCCTGAATTGAAAGGATTGAGATCCTGGTGGATGCATTGGGTAACCTTGTGGAAGAAAATGTGTGGAACTGCCCCAGGGAGCTGGTGACCTTTCTCTTTTCTCTGGAAGTGATTGGATGGTTGGAGTTGATCATAACAATACCTGTCAGAGTAGGGAGGAAATCTCCAGCTACTTCCCAGTCTTACTATAAATTGGATTGCTTTCATTCTTTTTATAGTACAAGTTTTGGGACACTATTAGTTAAAGTGACATAATTGGAAGTGTTTTACAATAGTCATAGGCAACTTGCGTATTTTTTTGTCCTATGTCTTAGAACAAAAATCCCATTATATAACCTTTGCTTTAATGTATAATTCAAATAAAAGATATAAAAAACGTTGGGGATAAAGGACTGCTTTAAAGAAGTTATTATTTACAACCTTCTTAGTGTTGCAAAAATATAAAAACCTAAAGAAAAACTCCAAGATTTTTTCTTGTGAACAGTTACTAAATATATGACAACACCTTTCTGCCCCAAATTATGTGCAGTAAAGATGCAGTGTTATTTATGGGTCTCTTGTGACTTAACTGGTTTGTTGCGGTTTTGTAAATCAGTTGTGTATCATGCACTTGAGTCCCTTGGCTGTATAAGTAAAGCATGGATGGCTGTACTCTTTTACATTTCTTTGGCACATAATGTTTGTGTATATTTATGGGGTATGGTAAGATAACTTGATATACATATCCAGTGTTGATGCATATATACAGGCTGTGCATTTTAGTGCAGGATAAACTTAGGAAAAAATTGTGGCTTCTTTACCTTGAAGCTGTAATGGCCTGCCTTAAATCTTTGTACAATTTCAATCTGACAAAGATTGAAATTAAGTTAACCTATGAAGGTTTTTTTTTTTTAATGCCACAACATTCCTGCAAGCTTGACCTGATTTAATCAGGTAAATTTAGAATGCAAAAACTGTCCAATTTTTATCTGCTGCTGACTGTAATTAGCCCGTTCTATCCTCTTACCCCCTCCCATCCCACCCCAATAAAATCCTAGCCAGTGACAGGAAGGTGATCTTGGGAAGTAAAATGTGCTGTGGATGCAGTGGGGCTAATGTGGCTATTTTGATTAGAAAGAAACTCAGGTTTCCCTTTAGTTTCTGTTGGTTCTGAGCTTGTTCTACACTCCAGTATAAAAACTGCTGATTTTCTTTCCCTCCTTTTTGTAGGAGATGAACAAGATAGTGAAAAGTCAAAACCAGCAGGCTCAGATGGTGAGCGGCGGGGGGTAAAGAGACAGCGGGATGAGAAGGATGAACATGGCCGAGCTTACTATGAATTCCGAGAGGAGGCTTACCACAGCCGGTGAGGGAAACAGTCCCTTTTCTTAAAGGGAGTGTCTGCTCTGATTTTGGTATATCTGGTATTGATTGGAGAGTCTGGAAGGAGGGGTGCATAAGCTTTAGATGAAATCTACCACGAAAGCTCCTGTTGCCCTTTCTCATTTGTTGAAAGAAGCTGTCTGCTGGGATTTGATACTCACTGGTAGTTTAAAATGGACATAATGTCATGAAGACACTTTATCAAAGAAGAGGGCTTTCGTTACATTGTGTTTGCTCTTCTTTCCTATGTGTGTAGCTCAAAGTCTCCGCCACCCCCTGAAGAAGAGGCAAAAGATGAGGAGGAGGATCAAACTGTTGTGAACCTGGACACGTGTATGTATAAGGCAGACTGTGGTTTTTTAATCACAAGTGGTGTTGTGGTGAAGTGGTGTTGGAGTTTAAAACTTCAGGACCTGCAAATTCTAGGAGACTTTGTATTCATTGTTGACAGCTGGATATACTTGTGCTACTTCTGTGGTTTCCAAGTTTTGGGTATTATTGTAACCTTATTGCATCTTTCTTAACAGATACCTCGGATCTCCATTTCCAAGTAAGCAAAGACCGCTATGGAGGGCAGCCACTTTTCTCAGAGAAGTTCCCCACCCTTTGGTCTGGGGCAAGGAGTACCTATGGAGTAACAAAGGGAAAAGTCTGCTTTGAGGCCAAGGTAGTAGCTCATTAAGACCATTCATTTACTTTTTTCTTGTTTTTATATATTTATTTGAAAGGCAGAGTTACAGAGAGGCGGGGAGAGGGAGAGAGAGATCTTCCATCCACTGTCACTCCCCAAATGGCCACAGTGACTTGGTTGGGCCAAGCCAAAGCCAGGAGCTTCTTCAGGTCTCCCATATCTCTGAGATACTGGAGCCTTCTGCTGCTGCTTTTTTAGGTATATTAACAGGGAACTGGATTGAAGTAGAGTAGCCGGGACTCAAGCTGGGACCCATATGGGATGCCGGCACTATATGCAGCTACTTGACCTGCTACACCACAAGATCAATTGCTGACCCCAAGATCGTCCTTTTATTATTTTATTCTTTTAAACTATGTGCTGGATTCCTGGTCATCAGTATTTTATTAGTACAGAAAAAGACATCAGAATTCAACAATAACCTTTGTCCCAGGAACCAAGATTGACCCTCACTGGTTTAAGTTCAGTGATGGCTGTTATCCCAGTGTTGAGTTTTGATTGTTGTTGCTTAAAAGTTACATTTTTCTAAGTTAGTTTTTGCTCCCGAGTTGGACAGAGTATTTAAGAGTTCCTTTTCTGACTTGGCCAGGTGACCCAGAATCTCCCAATGAAAGAAGGCTGCACAGAGGTTTCTCTCCTCCGAGTTGGGTGGTCTGTTGATTTTTCCCGTCCACAGCTTGGTAAAAATTATTTTTAATTGCTTTATTAGTGTATGCTACCATATCTTACTTTATGAGAAGTTTGCATTTAATTAATCAATTTGTTAACTATTCTAGGTGAAGATGAATTTTCTTACGGTTTTGATGGACGAGGACTCAAGGCAGAGAATGGACAGTTTGAGGAATTTGGCCAGACTTTTGGGGAAAATGATGTCATTGGCTGCTTTGCTGTAAGTGCTCCTGAGAGTTGTGGGTCCATAGCACGAAGTGGATGGAGGGCAGTAGGAATTCAGTTTTATTTCAAATCAACTGCTATCCACTGTGCATTTTATGTTGTATTGTACAGCAGTCTGAGTAAAATCAAATGATAAAATTGTAGTTTACTCAACCTTCAACCCCATCATCCCATAAGTGCTCTTGTCTTTTGTCATTGTAGAACTTTGAGACTGAGGAAATAGAACTTTCCTTTTCCAAGAATGGAGAAGACCTTGGTGTGGCATTCCGGATCAGCAAGGAGTCCCTGGCAGACCGGGCCCTTCTACCCCATGTCCTCTGCAAAAATTGTGTTGTAGAATTAAACTTTGGTCAGAAGGAGGAGCCTTTCTTCCCACCACCAGCAGAGTTTGTGTTCATCCACGCTGTGCCTGTTGAGGAGCGTGTACGCACTGCAGTCCCTCCCAAGACCATAGAGGAGTGTGAGGTATGCCAAACAGCACATGGGTTTCATGTTTTGGAGTAGTGGATGGGTGTGCTGGTGTGCTCTACTAGGTCTCTTCTCAAAAGAGTTACTGATCGGGGCCAGGGAGAATGTTCTTCCATTGGGCTTTATAAGCATGACTCTTACCTACTTTTCATTTCACTCTGTCCTGCAGGTGATTCTGATGGTGGGACTTCCTGGCTCTGGAAAGACACAATGGGCACTGAAATACGCAAAAGAAAATCCTGAGAAAAGATACAATGTCCTGGGAGCTGAGACTGTGCTCAATCAGATGAGGGTGAGTTGCAATGAGGGGAGTCCATAGTAGCATTTGGTAGTACAAGAAATACCTAGAAGCTATTCTCAGTGAAGAGTTAATCTTTTAAGTGTCTGAAAACAAGGTTCCCTAAATAGAGAAGTGAATTTTTCTCTGTTGAGGAGGGTTTTTTTTTTTTTCTCTGCTGTGCAGATGAAGTCAGATATTCAGGTTGATACTAGAAATGACTGTTGCAGGAAATAAACATTTACAGCTCTGAGGACTAGGAGTGAATTGCTGTGATAGATTTGGCATTTAAAAAGGTGGCAGTGACTCTGGGCTTTAACTTAGTGCATAACTCCTTGTGTTATTCTGTTTTCAAACTCATCAGATGAAGGGGCCCGAGGAGCCAGAAATGGACCCCAAAAGCCGAGATCTTTTAGTTCAGCAAGCTTCCCAGTGCCTTAGTAAGCTGGTCCAGATTGCTTCCCGGACAAAGAGGAACTTCATTCTTGATCAGGTACTGTTCCAACATTCAAATGGAACCTGATTTTATAGAAGGTTAAGAGATAAATTTTAACATCCATTTAATCAAAAAAAAAAAAAATTGCTTAGAGTCAGAGGTTAAGTGCATATGTGGAGAAGAACTGAAAAGGAACAGAATTGGGTCACCTCATTACCATTAGGTTGTATGTTACAGTTGTAACGTCTTTCAAACATTACAGAGGTCCCCCTCATGAGTGTTTTTACCTGAGAGTAGGAGGACCCAGATTATAGAACACGTAGCAGGGGCAATGGAAGGAGAGTTGGAACTTCATTGGATTCTTGGCTCTACCACTTAATAGGTTTGTGATCTTTGGCCAAGTCTTTGAGCCTCTCTGAACCTCTATTTTCCTGATGTGCAAGACAAGATAATACTTATGTAGAGTTTGAAATATTAAAGGCGATCATGTTTATCAGCCACTAATCTGGTGCCCTGATTCTAAAAGTATTATTTTGGTTTAATTTGGTAATTTCTAATTATAAACATTTGTCTTTCCTCCTGTTTCTAGTGTAATGTGTACAATTCTGGCCAACGGCGGAAACTCTTGCTGTTCAAGACCTTCTCGCGAAAAGTGGTGGTGGTTGTCCCTAATGAGGAAGATTGGAAGAAGAGGCTGGAGTTGAGAAAGGAGGTGGAAGGAGATGATGTGCCTGAGTCTATAATGCTGGAGATGAAAGGTGGGCTGAAATTCTACAAGTTCGGAATCTGGTTCCTGGGCAGTGTGCACTAACCAGGGCAGCTCTTTGTGTCTGGAGCAGCTCTCCCCACATAAAGTGTAAATTTGAAGAGCATTTTAATGGGTGTGTGCACTTAGAGATAAATGAGTGAGCAGAGTGAGCCAAGAAGCAGTAACTCCTTGACTTGTTATGGATAAGATACAGAAAAGGAAATCGTGACAGACCACAGGATAGTTAAAACTTAAGGGAGGGGCTCTCTTGAGTGAATAATTCACTAAGCAAGTATTTATGGTGAGTCTTATTTATCTAGCACTGTTGTAGACATATAGGAAGATTGCAGTGTGTGAGATGAAGCTCAGCCTTTGTGGAATTGAGCGAAGAGTCCACAGAAGAAGAGATAACTAACTCATATTAAAATGCTGTGCTTGGGCCGGCGCCGCGGCTCACTAGGCCAATCCTCCGCCTGTGGCACAGGCACACCGGGTTCTAGTCCCAGTCAGGGCGCTGGATTCTGTCTCGGTTGCTCCTCTTCCAGGCCAGCTCTCTGCTGTGGCCTGGTAGTGCAGTGGAGGATGGCCCAAGTGCTTGGGCCCTGCACCCCATGGGAGACCAGGAGAAGCACCTGGCTCCTGCCTTCGGATCAGCGCGGTTCGCCGGCCGTAGCACACCGGCTGCGGCGGCCATTGGAGGGTGAACCAATGGCAAAAAGGAGGACCTTTCTCTTCTGTCTATCTCTCACTGTCCACTCTGCCTGTCAGAAAAAAAAAAAAAAAAACAAAAAACTGTGCTTGGAGTGAATGATCTTGGTATATCTTGATTTCTGATATTTGATTGAAATCTTTAATGCAGTGCAAAAGCATTAGACAACAAAGGCCACACAAGACAGATTTAACTATTTTGATTGCACTTTTCTCCCTACTATTCCCTTAAGAGGGTGATTTTTTCCTTTGCTGCCTTTAACTAGTGGCATTCCTCTTATCCTGGCATCTGCCAGCTCCTTGAATTCTGACAGTCCCCATGCAGGGGAACTGGTTTACACCTCAGTGAACAGGGTGTTCTAGTTTATTCAGGATGAACTATGCCAGTCCATAAGTATTTTATTCAGTTTTATGAAATGGAGGGCTAACTGGATTCCTTTACAATTTATGAGAGGGGCCAGCATTGTTGTGCAATGCCTTAAGCTTCTGCCTGTGACACTGGCATCCCATGTGAGCGCTGCTTTGAGTCCCAGCTGCTCCATTTTTCATCCAGCTCCCTGCTAATGTGCCTGGAAAGTGGCAGAAGATGACCCAAGTTCCTGGGCTCCTGGCTTTGGCCTAGTCGAGCCTTGGCCATTGTGGCCATTTGGGGAGTGAACCAGCTGGTGGAGCTATCTCTCCCTTTTCCTCTTTCTGTAAAATTCTGCCTTTCAAATAAATAAACCTGTAAAGTTAAAAAAAAAAAAAAAAATGAGAGCCTCAGTGAACTGAATTTTTCTGGGACTCAGTCTCTGAGTATCACAGGCTGGCAAATGCTGGCTGGTTTTTTACAGGTGGTCAGTGAGAGCCCCTGCATTATTTTCTGTTGGATGCCTTTAGGCTTGGATAGGTCTTATCTAACCAACACCAGAACTTTCTCAGTTACTTTGAGCCTCTGTTCCTTCTGTCCCGATAAGAAGCAACAACCCCGTACACTCCTAATTTATTCTGATCACTTGAGAACTTACAAATCCACAGTTTTCTGATAGTTCTTTGCCTAGGACTATAACAACCTAAGGGAAACAGTGTAGAGAAAATGAACAGGATGAATTGAGTGTGAGTGGGTGTGAGCTAGTGCCATTAGTAGGAGAGGCTTGAAAAAAATCTGCTTCCTCTAGTAGAGTCTTCATAATGAGTCTTACCATCTATGCACTTTTCAGGCCCACAAGCTTCTCTCTTACTCTTCTAGCCAACTTCTCTCTGCCTGAAAAATGCGACTATATGGATGAGGTGACATACGGGGAGCTGGAGAAGGAGGAAGCTCAGCCCATTGTCACTAAGTACAAGGAGGAGGCGCGGAAGCTGCTGCCCCCCTCTGAGAAGCGGACAAACCGCCGAAACAACCGAAACAAGCGTAACCGGCAGAACCGAAGCCGAGGCCAAGGCTATGGTGAGTCCTGGGGACTTGCCAGCCCCCAGCCTCAGTCCGTTCTTTGTGCTGAGTACAGCAAGATCCTCAAGGGAAGGCCAAGGAAACAGAGTGACGACACTCAAGATACGGACTTGCCTTTGTGGAGCTTGTTCTCCCTGTGTCCTTTATCCTGGCTTCTTGTGCTTTTTCTGTAACCCTTCAACCAAAAAGGTAGTTACTTCTCAACTGAAGCGTTTGTTTCCTTGACTGAAAAGCGCTGCTGTGCCTTCTCATGCATCTAGTTTTCATTTCCAACATACAGATTCCCTGTTTCATTATTCCAGGATGTCTGAAAGATTTTGAACAGTGAAGTTGAATTCTCATCTTCAGTTTTCTTGCTGCATTGTTAGATCAGTCTCATGGTATAAGCAGGAAGTGAATGCATTGCTTCGTAATTGGCGGGGGAGGAGGGTGGTTTACAAATCAAGTTAGGTTATTAGTAAAATTAATTTTCCCTTGAATGTCTAGTTTGTCATTTAAACCCTCAAGAGTGCATTCACTGCCTTTAAAAATGTGTGTGTGTGTGTAAGTGTAACTAAGTCACAGGGCATTTGTACTAGGCATTGGAATGCCAGTAGTTCCTGCTCACCAGGAGCTTATTTGTGCAGACTTTGTTTTTTATGTGTAATAGGACAGGTCTGGGCTATATGATAATATCTGAGATCCCTTCCAGGGCCGAAAGTATGTGACTCTATGAATGGCAGTTTTTATTCATGTTTCTAACTCTGCCATGTATCCTCTTGCCATCCTAAATGTTTTGCAGGAATTGGGGAGCTTCAAAAGCAAGGTGGCTTGGTTTTCTCGTGTTTCTATTCCTCTGCCCTCCCCCCTCAGACTTTTTAAAAGGTCCTGGCTAGTGCTTTAATTAAGATTGTGTGAGCCTGGCCAAAGCAGGCCTCCTGTTCCCCCAGAATTGCCTTTGGCTCCAACCTTTCAATTTCCACTCAAGGGGAGCCAGGACCCCATGCCAGCTGTCTGAGCGCGCTCTCCATTTCTCTTCCAGTGGGCGGGCAGCGCCGAGGCTACGACAACCGGGCCTACGGGCAGCAGAACTGGGGGCAGTATGGAAACAGAGGGGTGAGTGCAGCTCTCCTTCTGCTCCTCCCTCTGGGCCGTGATAGCCATTCCTATTGGCTTGGGGGAGCAGAGGGGTTTGGGCTGTTTTCTCAGGGCTTAGGGTTTTGCCCATTTAATTTGGTCTGGAAGAATTGATTCTGGGAAAATTGACCTTGTTTATATAATATCAAGTTAAGATATGTCTCTTTTAAGAGGGGCTATCAGTGGGTCATTCTGCAGACTCCTAAATCTTCACTCTATTTTTTTCATTTCTCAGGGTTACCGTAATTTCTATGATCGATACAGGGGAGACTATGATCGATTCTACGGGCGAGATTATGAGTACAACAGATACAGAGACTATTACAGACAATACAATCGAGATGTGAGTATCTGCTTGGGCTAGGTGGAGGGTGAAGGGAGGCAGGAGCAAAGGGTGAGTGTCCTACTGCTTCTTCCTCAGCCGGCGCTGGCTTCAAGTGATGAGGTTTTCCCTCTCTTCTAGTGGCAGAATTACTACTACCACCACCCCCAGGACAGAGACCGATACTACAGGAACTACTACGGTTACCAAGGGTATCGGTGAAGCCCCTGCCGTTGACGCCTGTCAGCCACGACGCTGAATCTCTGGGGGTGCCAGGCACCCCCCAAAACACAACCAAGGAAAACAGGGGCTGTCGGGGTGGGGCTGAGCTGCCAGGGCGGGGTGGTGGGGGGGAGGGTGCGCAAGCAGGGGTGGGGGAGGGGGGTGGAAACAAACCACAAAACTGTACATTTTTTTTAAAGTTTGTTGAAAAGAATATTGTCTTATTCTATAAAACATTTCAAACCTAGGTAGATATTTGTAATCAAAAAAACATTTGCGCAGAAAGCAGCACTTAGGGCTGCCTGTTCTATACCCTGCAGTTGGACAGGAAAAGAACTGAAATGTCACCCTTCTGACATACCAAGGCAGCTGAACTGGCAGCCAAGTAAGGGAGAGTGGGGCGGATGGGGAAACGGTGTGAGGGTTCTCTCAGAGCAGGTAGGAGCAGGCAGGAGTGGGGACAGAGGGAGAGCTTGTGACCAGGGCAGTGAAAATAAACTATTGGCTCTTATCAATCACTTGCACCAACTAACCGTTTGTATTTTCTTTACCGACCTTTCCCTCTTGGGATATCTGGTCTGGTGGGCTGGGAGGCCAGAGTGTCCCAATCTCCACTTGGCTGTGACTTCATGCTGTTTGGCCAAGGCATGGAGACTGCCAGTGAGTGGTTCTATTCTATAGGGTTCCCAGGCCACGGCAGCATGGGGACTGTTCTCGACTGCAGAACAGAATAGCCTGCCCCTCTACGTGCCCTTCAATGAAGTCCCATAAAATCTTGGGCAGAATGAGATCGCAGCCCTCAGCCTGAAGGTGGTGATTTGCCAGTGTCTGGTCTCTGTCTTCCAAGGCTGAGAGAGGCAGGAGGTCTCTAAAACCATCTGTTAAGCGTCTGGTCCTCTTACAGTGCGAGAGAAAAAGGTTTCTCAGGGTTTCCAGCTCACAGTAACGCGGCAGGATTCTTCTCGCTGCAGCAGGATATGTATATAGGTGAATCCTGTGGTGTGGGCTCCCAGGCCCAGGTGCTGAGAATAGCAACTATTTTATACAGTGTGGAGGGTTCATGCCCTGCTGGTTTTTTTGATACACAGGTAGACAGTGAATAGAAAAGGGGGGTGGGGCAGCAGCTCAGCAGGCTGCTGAGGCGTGGTTAGAGGGTGTGAATGTGCACATGCGTGAGTGGAAGGGAGCCACCTCTTCCCAGCTTGAAACAGGACTCGCGGGGTGTTTTCCCTATGTGTCCCCAGAGAGGCCTCCAGCCAGGAGACTTCAGTTGGGGGAGTTTTGTTTGTAACTTTACCAACACCCTCCCAGTTCTTGACAGTTGCAGGTTGCTGGGTTCAAGAATATGGGTGGGATATGGGAATGCTTTTTCAAATATTTAGCTTCAGTTTTAATTCATTTTCTTGCTCAGCATTGTGTCAGCCAAGAGCTTACTCAGCAGACACCACATACTGTGGCACTTCCCAGGGAGAAAACCCTGGGTTGTGCCACTAGAAGATGCTTCACTTCCGTTGCCTCACCTGGGCAGCTCTCTGTTGAAGAATCTGTGCTGAGATTTGATCTTCCTGTCCCACTGTTACTTCCATGCAGCCCTTCTGTAGGTGTGCAGACCCTTGTTCTGGCCCTCTGGTTGTCGCTGTCTGTCAGGACACCCTTGCTCAAGTATCTAACCCCAAGGCTGCAACAGGGGCCTGGTAGATGAGTTTGCTTGCTCATAATGTCCTTTCCTTGGCACCTGCTCCTTTGGGGTGCCACCAAATGGGTTTGTGTGTGGCAGTAGGTGAAGTGATTGCATGAACTTTTCTGTAACCCACTAACTTTGTTATTAAGGGAGTTTGAGAAAACTTTGCTCGTAGCATCTGGGCAAGGAGGTAAAAACTTGATCCTAAAGATTCCCTTAGGACAAGATTATGTTGTAGAAGTTTGAATGTCCTGAGGCACAGGCTGCGGTGCCTTTTCAGATACAAAGCCCCCATCCCCACCCCCCACCTCAGTGAATAGCATCTTCTGGGAGTCTGACATGGATCTGACCAGGAGGTGCTAGGGCCCTCGGTCAGGGGTCAAACCTTAAAACTGCTTGGGGATTTTGGGGAGGGGGCTTAGGGGAGGTAATTGCTATTGGTTTTGACACTAGAAAGACATCTTTCTTAATAAAAAGTCCTAGGTGGGTGAAGAGTGGAACTGCCACATCCTTGGTTCAGTCTAAGAGCACTGGCAACAACAGTAGATGTCTGGGTTTTGTTTCTGTCTGTCCTTTTTTATTATGAAAAAACAATGTTAAGGGGGTAAATGTGGATTATGGCAACAGGAGGGATCCCTAGCCTTGTTTTCCGTAGAAGACTTGTTTAGTGTTTTATCAGACGTCTGTTGTAGTTGTTATATAGATGGAAAAGCTTGTGAGAAAAACACCACATGGAGCCTGTAAATGTTTTTGCACAACCTGTAATGCATTTTTGGAAGTGGCCAGTAAAAAAGGGTTTTACCATTTTAAAAAAAATGTAACTGTGTCATTGTTTACATGTGTAACTTTTTCCTCCCCTGTTCTCATTACAACATTCTGGCAAAAATGTAGGCACCTTAGCTTCCAGTTTTAGAATAAATAACCATTTGGATCGAATCCACCCTCTCTCCTGTGGCTGCACTGTCTGGGGTGGAGTGTGTCATTGGGCTGTTTTATTTTTGTATTTTTAATGCTGCTTTCTCAAGGTGCACTGGGGCCAGTCATGAGGCTTTCCTCTTGTAAGGCTGCTCTTCCTTTTTCTACCCTGCCCTCACTTGGGAGCCAGCTGTGATCTCACCTGGGGGGATAGGAGGGGACTTGTTGGTCCATTTAGTGCTTGCTTAAGCTGAGCTTCAGTTATTGGTATAAAAGAAATTAAATTGTAACTCATGACCTCCTGTATTTGGCCTTTACTAAAACCAGTTAGATGCTTGAAGAGGTAAGGCTCCATTTATGAAGCCTATTAAGTTTATTCATTCACCTACAAAGAAAAGCCCACTCATTCAACAGATGTTTGATTGCTGTTATTTTCTGATTTGAAGAATGAGAGGTAACTAACAAAAGCACTCTTGGTTACTACCACTGGAGTGATGCTAATTGCAATTTCTAATGAATGGTCAGGGCCTTTTGCTCACAGCATCTAGTGTTCTCAGGGGTTATGGCATTGACACAGATAACCGCACTCAAGTGACAGGTCCCACAAGATTTTTTAATGGTTATAGCTCATGCCTTGTATCTAGTAACCTCTAAGCCCTGTCTTTCCCTAACCACTCCACCCAGAGCTGCAGCCATTATCACCCCTCATCAGACAGGTATGCAAATTGCAAAAAAATATTGAGCAGAGACTGAAAAAAAAAAGCTTAATATCACGGTTATTACCATGTATCGAGCACTTCTGGCTGATGTGGCAGTTTTCACTTACACCTGGACTTTTCCCAGCACTCTGATGCGGCAGGAAAAAGGAAAGGTATTTGCTGTGCCCTTTTGTCACTTAAGCACGAACAGTGCAATCTATTCATTCGCGTTCCTGCACTGTGCCTGGCATTATGGGATGCAGACTGACATCCAGTCCTTTCTGGACTTGTCACAAGTGCCAGGAGGAGACCAAATAGGGTCCTGACCCTTGTAAGGGCTCAGAGGCTGCATCGACAGTGAAAGCTGCTAGTCTACTAGGCTGCACTGGTCCCAAGTTCACTGGGTGCCCTGGATCCCACAGAGCATCCTTAGGCCACGGTCAGCTGCTATGATCGAACACCCCTTACTCCTTCGGAGTGAGGAAGCTGAGGGTGGGCCTATCCCTCATGCAGGTCAACGTGCATCACAAAGCACGTGCGGCCCCAAGCAGCTGCAGGGGGCCATCCTTGAGGAGCAGCCACGGAAGTGTACCTTTGTCCTGGCTCTGTGCCCTCCATGTTTATCCTTGAAAGGGGAATGCAGATGGGGCCGAGTCGGTTTGAAGAAGATGAAAGTATAGGAAACGCAAGCCGAACAATGCCAGTAGCTAGCTCCAGGGAGAGTAGGAAGCGACCGAGGAACGGCGCCCCAGATGGATGGTACTGGGCCCCCCTCCCCGAGTTACCGCTTCAAAGGGAGCCTCTATTCGGCAAGATGTGGAGACCTCAGTTTCCCCTCACGATCAGCGCAGACCTCGCGGGGCTTCCCGAGGTCCCCTTGTTCCATGATCCTCGTTATAGTCGCCCTTCGGCTCCCTCAGAAACACATCCAATTCCACCCCCCGGTGTGAGCGGCGCGGACACGGACTTGGCGATAGCAGGGGCAGCCATTTTGAGACCAGACGAGCACGGAAGGGACCATATCGAGAACGCTGGATGCCTAGATGCCGCCATTTTAAGAGAAGCCCTGTACGGCGCAACGCCGTGTGCGGGGGCCGCCATGTTGGCGCCGTCGCTGACAGTGGCCATCTTGGCTGAAGCCGGCACGGGCGCGGCCATCTTAGGCCCGAAATCTGCGCCTGTCGCGCTAACGAGCCCCGCCCCGCCCCGCCCCTCGACTCCTAAGTGTTCCTGCGCTGTGCGCCGGCCTCCCGAGGCCCCCGAGCCCGCCGGCCTCCCCTCGGCTGGGCTGCCATTGCCCCGGCCTTCACTGCTCGCGCGCGAGTGTGAATGCCCTTGGCAGCCTCCGAGCGTCGGCTGTAACTTAAGTCTTACCGTGGGGACGCTCTCGCGCCCGCCCGCCCGCCGGTCTTCGATGCTGGACCGTGTCCCACCTGCTTTGACCTGCCCCGGTCCCTGGGAATGGCCAAGCTATTGACTGGTGGTCCTTTCCCCCAAGAACGCTAATACGGGAGCTGTCCTCTGAGGCTCTGGAGGACTTTATTCTTCAAATGGCTTTTCCCTTCCAGTAGCTCCAGGTGAGACTGAGAGCAAGCACCCGGCCCACCCCTCTCCCCATTGTCTGAGCGGGTCACAGGGAGGCTGGCAGAGTGTGATGGCGCCCTTCCGTGGGTGGAGCAACGGGAGTGGGGTGGGGGACTGGGGTCAGCCGCCCGGGCCAAGGGGAGGGGTCGGCAGGTAGGTGAGGGAGGGCCTTGTGCTTCCGATACTCGGGTGTGGGCCAGGGTTGGAGGTGAGGTGCAGGGAGCTGGGCTCGTGGCAGTTACCGACCTAAGAAGGGCCCGGGAGAGGGGACGGTGAGGAGTGGTGAGGGGCAGCGGGGCGGCTCAGAGCAGGGCGCAGAAGAACTTCTTCTCCCGGAAGGGGTTCTCCGAGGTGGGGACAGGAGTGATGAGGGGGTCCTCACAGGCGTGGGCGTCACAGTAAGTCATCAGGTCCGCGGCCGCCTTGGACACCTGGGAAGCCGCCACGAGGGGGTGGTTAGCCAGAAGCTCTGGGCGGGGCGGCAGCCTCCCTCCCCATATGGGCCGTCTTTTGCCATCTGTAGGGCTGCTGGAGACGTCCTCTTCCCTCGTCCCACACAGTCCTCCCCTGGCCTCAGCAAGTTAAAGCAAAGAGAGCATCTCTCCTCCGGAGCTCGGGAACCTATAGCACAGCATGGCCTGGCCAACGAAGGGGTGCCAGGGTCCCACCCACCTTTATCCGGCATAAACTGGCTTCGATCTTAAGCTGTTCCACCATCTTGCGGGCTTGCCCAATACTCATAGTGCTGTTCACAGGGGTCTCTCCCTTCATCCTGGAGAGGAGTGGGAGAAAGGTCAAGGCAGTTTCAGCTGAAGGCTCTTCCTCCTCTCCCCTCCCCTCCCCCCACTAGCCTTTACAAGGCTGTACCCCAGTTCTCCCCCCCCCCATGGCCTGGTCCATCTCTGTCTCCCTCAGTGAAAAACTGGAGAGGATGCGAGGAGGTGCTCCCCAAATTCCCACATGACCTGGGCCACAGGTCACTAAGCATTACCCCAGTGTTTAGGGATTTTCAGCCCTTCCAGTCCTGTATGTTCCCAGCTCCGAAACCCTCAGCCAGAAAGAGCCCCACCCTGGTGAGGAGAGCACATCACTCCCATCTGCCCCCCTGAGCTCCGACGGGAGAAAAACAGGCTTCCTTCTCCGTACTCACCTGGAGCACAGGCGGCGGCAGCCCTGGGTGTAGAGTCTGGGGGAGGGGTGGGGGGCACAAAAACCTCGTGCCTCAGATGGGTGCCCCACCCTGCAAGGGGCTGCAGTTGGAAGTACCTGACGCAGAAGCCGTCAGTTAACACAGAGGCTACTGGGGAAGGCTGCGCCAGGGGGCTGCAGGGGGCTGCTCTCGGTCCCTGCAGCTCCAGCACTGCCCAGATGGCTGGTACCTGGAGGATGAAGGATGCTGGAAGGAGCTGCTCTGAGCCTGGAGCATACCAACTGCCTGGCCAGTGGGGGAGCCGGGCGGGCTGCTGCCTGCATCCCCTGCTCACACCCCCTCCATGCCCCTCCCCCACTGCAGACATCCTCAGGCTGGGTAGAGCCCTTCCCAGAGGAGCTGCGGAGATGGACTCCCCCCTCACATGGGGTGGGCTGGGCCGGTGACAGCTCCCGCAGTGGAGTCCGGACTGGCTGCCTGGGACCCTGCTCATTTGAAAATCTGACATCAGCTGGGCAGTCGCGCCCCCCCCCCCCATTCCTCCCCATACCCTGACACAGCACTTCGCACCTGAGTCTTCGTTTCTCTCCCAGGGACCCTGCATTCCCTGTATCCAGGAAAATGGGATGTGCTACAGGTGATCAGCACTTCATGTTCTAGTCACAAGTGACAGAGCCAGGGGCAGCAAAGCAGCGTCATCGAGACGCTGTCCGCAGAAATGGCAGACCCTCGAGGAGAGGTTGCGGGAAAAGCAGTGTGCGGAGACCAGGTCAGAGGATCGGACAAGGAAGAGGTAAGGGGCCTTGTGGAAGCTTTCTGGAAAGAGGCAGGCCTGGGGGAGGAGGGAGCGGTGCGGGCTGGGAGTACTGGTTTGAGGAATTTCGTGCATGTTGAGTACTGACCTCCCTCACCTACCGTGCTGTGCTGTGTGCTGGCCTTGCCCTCGAAAGGACTTTTATCTTGGGACCAGACAGATAAGGATTTGAAAATGCCAAGTGCCCAGGCCTAGCGCAGACAATGCGCTGTGGAGAGCGCGGCCAGTACAGGTCGGAGGAGGCAGATCACGCATCCTGAAAACGCGGGGCGCAGTGGCTAGCGGACTGCAAGCCCGCCTGCGCAACGCGCCAAGTGCACAGGCTCCTGCAGACTGGAACACTGGCCGCCTACAGGCCCCGGGAGCCGCAGGGGACAAAAGTCACTGCGGTCCGGATGCCCCTGGCGCCCAGCCTTGCCCCTCCCCCACCGCGGCTCTGGGGGTTCAGGGGTCTGTGGGGGAAGGTACCGGGAGATGGCGTCCTCCAGGAGAGGGGAGGCAGCTGAGGCAGAGCGTGCCTCCGGACTGGAAGGAGGTGCCATGCCTCGGGGCAGATACGGCGGGCACCTGGCTGCCGCAGGGGACAGAGGTGCGTGAGGGGCGGAGCCTCGCAGCCCCGGCCCGCCCCTCGGGCGAGGCCCCGCCTCCTCAGGCTACCAGGGCGGCGGGGGCGGGGCTTCTCGGGACCCGGAAATCCCGTCCCGCGGTTGCCTGGGCAGCGGGAGGCTGGTGAGTCCGCGCCGCGGCGGGCGGCCGGCTGGTTGCCATGGCGGCGCAGTGAGGCGGGGGCTCCCGGCGCCATCGCGGAGCCAGGGGCTGGGGGAGCGGCCGTTGGCGGAGGGACGCCCGCCCTGCCCAGCGTGGGGCTCGGCCGGCCCGCAGGCGGAGAGGAGGCGTTGACCGCTCGTAGGCTGCTGGCGAGCTTAGGGCCTCCTCTCCGTGCCACACCTGGCAGTGTGAGTTCAGTGTCATCGTGTGTGTAAAAGCTTTTGCAAAGAATTTAAGATGCTCGTTCTCCGTGGGTTCTGTTTTGCTAACGAATGTCAGAGTGATTTGTTGCAAGATCAGTGCCGAAGGAGTTGGGTGAAGGGAGCACAGCGGAGGTGGACAGAGGATAACTGGCGGAGAACTGGTTCCTTTGGAGAAGGGCCATGGGAAACACTGACTTTGCTTTGCTCTCTGTGGTTCGGCAAAGCCAGTCCAGTAAGCTTTTTTGTCCCCGCCTCCCTGGGGAAAGGAGCCATTCTTTCTCCTCTCTCATTCCAGGAGCCGCCAGCCGCCTCATCCCATGGCCAGGGTTGGCGTCCGTGTGGCAGAGCAGCCAAGAACTCAAGGCCTGAACCTGGAACCAGAGCCCCTGCTCTCCCCACCATGGTCCACGACCCTCCGGTGCCTGCCTTTCTGTGGGCCCAGGAGGTGGGCCATGTCCTGGCAGGCCGTGCCCGCAGGCTGCTGCTGCAGTTTGGGGTGCTCTTCTGCACCATGCTCCTCCTGCTCTGGGTGTCCGTCTTCCTTTACGGCTCCTTCTACTACTCCTACATGCCGACAGTCAGCCACCTCAGCCCCGTGCACTTCTACTACAGGTGAGGGCAGGCTTCTCGCAAAGTCCGGGAGAAGTGCTGCAGGGGCCCTCGGAGCTGTTCAGCCCAGTCCCCTCATTTTACCCAGGAGGAGCCTTGAGCCCAGTGTGCCAGAGGACTTCTCACGGCATGGCCCAGCGCTGGAGCAGGTGTGAACTGGTGGGGCTTTAGGGTCCTTGTTCTACCTGTGGTTACTGAGTTCTGATTTTAAAAACAAGAAAGAAAAAAAAAAGCAGTTCCACTTCTAGGCTGTCATACTGAGGACCAATTCTATCTGCACTGGATCCGAATTCTCTCCAGGCCACTAGAGACTTTTGAGACAACACAGCGCTCTGAGCATCTCAGAACTAGCCTGGCTTTGGGTAGAGAAGGTATGGGGAAAGCAGCAGTTTGCCTTTTCCTTTCCTGCCTCCCACACTCAGTAGTCTGTGGAACTGGAGCCAGTGTGCAAACACAAGGTGATGGGCTTTAAACTTCCCTGGCCCCTTGGCTCCTCTCCACCTCCCAGGCTCTCTCTCCTTTTAGCAATGGCTGTGGGATCAATCAGTGTGTACGAAAAGACCATTATTGTCAGTGGTCCACAGTGTCATTTTTTTCCCCCTGCCCTGAGTCCCTGGTCATGAACTATAATTTTTTTTTAAAAGATTTATTTTTTATTTATTTGAAAGAGAGAGAGAGAGAGAAAGAGGTCTTTCATCCTCTGGCTCACTTCCCAAATGGCCACAACAGCTGGGGGCTGGGTCAGGCTGAAGCTAGGAGCCCGGAGCTGCTTCCAGGTCTCCCACGTGGGTGCAGGGGCCCAAGGACTTTGGCCATCTTCCACTGCTTTCACAGGCGCATTAGCAGGGAGCTGGATCAGAAATGGAGCAGCCAGGTCTCAAACTAGCACCCATATGGGATGCTGGCATCACAGGTGGAGGCTTAACCTACTATGCCACAACACCAACCCTGCTGTAAGGTAGAGTTTCTTCAGCTTTTAGGAAACAGACTTTAGGAAAGCTATAGCCATGCCTGCTATAAAAATGTATATACACTATGCCCTGGCATGTGCTGCACATACATACTCATGCAATTTTTCCCACAGATTGAAGCATCTTTAAAGATATCTGTGGAGGGCTGGGTGTTTGGTACAGCAGTTTAGATGCTACTTAGGACACCATGTTGCATATCATAGTGATTGGGGTTGGAGTCCCACTCTACTGCTGATTCCAGTTTCCTGCTAATGCATATTCCAAGAGGCAAAAGGTAATGGCTCAAGTACTTGAGTCCCTGCCAGCCAAATGAGAGACCTGAATTGAGTTTTTGGCTCCTTTGTCCTGGTGCAACCCTGGCTGGTGTGGGCATTTGAGGAGGGAACCAATGGATGGAAAATGAAAACAAATAAAAATTTTTAGGGTCCAGGGTTGTGGTGTAGCAGGTTAAGCCTGTGCCTACAACACCGGCATCCCATAGGGTGGCAATTTGAGACCTGGCTGTTCCACTTCCTATCCAGCTCCCTACTGATGTGCCTGGGAAAGCAGCAGGAAATGGCCCAGGTGCTTGGGCCTCTGAATCTACATGGGAGACCTGGAAGAAGCTCCAGGCTCCTAGCTTCAGTCTGGCCCAGCCTCAGCTGTTGTGCCATTTGGAGACTAAACTAGCAGTTGGAAGCTATCTCTCTGTCTCTCTGTAACACTGCCTTTCAAATAAGTAAATATATAAATAAATCTTTAAAATTTTTTTAAAACAAACCATCTGGAGCATAATGGGTTAAGCTGCCATCTACAATGCTGGCATCCCATATACAGCTCCATCTAATGTGCCTGGGAAAGCAGCAGAAGATAACCCAAGTGCTTAGGCCTCTACACCTACGTGGGAGACCTGGATGAAGCTCCTGGCTCCTGGCTCCCAGCCCAGGCTGTTGCAGCCATTTGGGGAGTAAGCCAGCAGATGGAAGATGTCTCTTTTTTCTCTTATCTCTCTCTAACTCTGCCTTTCAAATAAATAAAATAAATCTTTAAAAAAAAAACAAAAACCAACCATGTGGCATAGCAAATAAAGCTGCTGCCTGGGTCGCCGACATCCCATATGGTGCTGGTTCCTGTCCCAGCTTCTCCACTTCTGATCCAGCTCCCTGCTAATAGCCTGGGAAAAGCAGCAGAAGGTGCCTAAGGGTTTGGGCCCCTGCCACCCATGTAGGAGACCCAGATGAAGTTCCTGGCATTGGCCTGGCCCAGCAGCCCTGGGAGTAAACCAACACATGGAAGATATCTTTCTGTGTAACTCTTACTTTCAAGTAAATTAAACAAATAACAACAGAAATATTTGGATCCTTTCAAAAGTGTTTTCTCAAACTAGGCCCCAGACCAGAACTAACTAACTTACTTACTTACTTACTTTCTTTCTCTCTCTCTCTCTCTCTTATTTATTTATTTATTTATTTGTTTATTTATTTATTTTATTTGAAAGAGTTACAGAGAGAGGTAGAAACAGAGATCTTCCATCCGCTGGATCACTGCCCAGATGGCCATAACAGCCAAGGCTGAGCCAGACTGAAGCCAGGAACTTCCTCTGGGTCTCCCACGTGGGTGCAGGGGCCCAAGCACTTCAGCCATCTTCCACTGCTTTCCCAGGCCATCGCAGAGAGCTGGATCAGAAGTGGAGCAGCCAGGATATGGGATACTGGTGCTGCTGGCCAGGCTGCAACCTGCAGTGCGACAGCGCCAGCCCCTGGACGCAAGCATCTTAAGCAGTGTCTTAACTGCTGCACCAAACATCTGCCCCTCAAGTGAGTCTTTAGAAACCCTAAAGTGTGGGGCCATCGTTGGTGCACTGGGTTAAGCTGCCACCTGCAATGCCACCATTCCACATAGCAGTGCTGGTTTGAGTCCCAGCTGCTCTGCTTCCAATCCAGTCTCTTGCTAATGCACCTAGGAAGGCAGCAGAAGATGGCCCAAGTACCTAGGCCACTGCTCCCCATGTGAGAGACTAGGGTAGAGCGCCTGGCTCCTGCCTTCAGCCTGGCGCAGTCCTGGCTTTCACAGCCATTTAGGGAGTGAACCAGCAGATCCTTCTCTCTCTCTCTTTCTTTCTCTCTCTCTTTCTTTTCTTTCTCTCTCTCTCTCTTTCTCTTATCTCTTTCTCTTTCTCTTATCTCTGACTCTCCTTCTCTGTGTCTTTCTGCCTTTCAAATAAGTGAATCTTTTGGGCCATCTCTGTGGTTCAGTGGGTTAACGCCCTGGCCTGAAGCGCCGGCATCCCATATGGGTGCTGGTTCTAGTCCTGGCTGCTCTACTTCTGATCCAGCTCTCTGCTATGGCCTAGGAAAGCAGTAGAAGATTTCTCAAGTGCTTGGGCCCCTGCACCCATGTGGGAGACCTGGAAGAAGCTCCTGGCTTCGGATCAGCACAGCTCCAGCTGTTGCGGCCAATTGGGAATTGGGGAGTGAATCGGTGGATAGAAGACTCTCTCTCTCTCTCTCTCTCTCTCTGCCTCTCCTCTCTCTGTGTAACTGACTTTCAAGTAAAATAAATAAATCTTTAAAAAAAAAAGATTCTCTTTAAAAAAAATTTTTTTTAAAGAGACACTAAAGTAGGAAACTAGATTCCCATCTAAGAATGTCTGCTGTAATGAAAGAAATTGATGGAGCAGTAAGAGAATTAAAAGTCCTCTTGGGCCTGCGCTGCGGCTCACTAGGGTAATCCTCCGCCTGCAGCGCCGGCACTCTGGGTTCTAGTCCCGGTTGGGGCCCCGTTTCTGTCCCGGTTGCCCCTCTTCCAGGCCAGCTCTCTGCTGTGGCCAGGGAGTGCAGTGGAGGATGGCCCAAGTGCTTGGGCCCTGCACCCCATGAGACCAGGAGGAATCACCTGGCTCCTGCCTTCCAATCGGCATAGCTCACCGGCCATAGTGGCCATTTAGGGGGTGAACCAATGGAAGGGAGACCTTTCTCTCTCTCTCTCTCTCTCTCTCTCTCTCTGTGTGTCTAACTCTGCCTGTCAAAAAAAAAAAAAAAAAAAAGTCATCTTGGTGTTTTGAGTCTCCTGGCTGCATGTTTTCCTCCATCTCTCTGTATCAGAGAGAAGCTGCCTGTTGTGAGAGAAGGGATCTGGGACAAGAGGGAGTCCTGGTGGGCCAGGAGGTGTGCAGACATTTGTAAGGCAGGCTCTGTAACTTACCAGAGGATCGTCCTCCATTCTTATTTAGGACCGACTGCGATTCCTCCTCCACCTCGCTCTGCTCCTTCCCTGTTGCCAATGTCTCACTGGCAAAGAGTGGACGTGATCGGGTGAGTAGGGGGGCTAGAGAAAGGACTCATTAGTGCTTTGATGACTCAAGTAGCAAGGCTTGAGAAAAATGTAGGGAATCGGGGTTGAGTAACAGTGTCTAAGAGGAAGGGAGGTTGAAAAGAAATGGAAATCTAAGCTGTATTGTACAGCAAATACTAATGTTCTAATTTCCAACAAAGCAGATGAGATGTGACCTCTTTGAGCTATTTTATTGGAATAGGATGGCATCCACCCAAGAGTTTTAAAAGCTTATATGTAACATTATGAAATGGTTGACAAATATGTGTGACCTGTCGTCACAAAGGGTACTGGGCCAGAGGACTTGCCAGAGGCCAGTATGACTCTGATAAACCTGGGAACCCTGAGAAATGCAAATGGAGACTCAGCTTCCTTACCCGGCAAGCTGGTGGTGGCTCTGATAGGTGTAGGATCTGTAAACATTCAGAAAGGACCTTGGATGTCAACACCAGTTCTGATGAGTAGAGCTTTTTGAGTTGTCAGTCACCAGTGTGATCAGACATAAGCAATGCTGAGATTTAAGAATTTAAAAATCATTGGAAAATTATTTTTCAAAAGTGATACTTGGGAGGAAAGTGACTTAGAAATATCACTCTGGTAGGAGGAGTATGAGCTATAGCAGCTGGGCTTCCCTGGGACCGTTATTCAGCCCGGCCTGCTCTAGTGCAAATAGCCTGGGAGATGGTGTGTCCTGGGACATGTTCCAGTGTGTCCACCACGTAGCCAGACACTATCAGGAAATCTCTGCTGGTCAGATGACTGGGGCCCAAGTTGGCATGGGTGACAGGGGGCCGTTCAGACTAGTGAAGTAGAATGTTAGGCACCTCACAGCAAAAGTAGCCAGTAGCCCAGCTACCAGGAAAGGAACTCAGAAGCTATTTCAGAAGGTACTGTGGAGACACTGATTGGGTGTGCTTCTCTGGTTAAAAAGCAGTGGTCAGTGGAGCATCCTGAGAGGAGACTAGAAAGCAAGCAAGCCACGGTGCACCTGCACCTGCAGCAGTATGTACAGCTGTGTGTCTGCCCTTGTGGAGATCATGTTGGTGATGCAGGCAGCCTAGAAGCATCACTGGTGTGAGCCTGCTAGATGAGGAAGAGGAAAAGCTGAAGGTGAGAAGAGATCTAGCCCAGTCGGGGGTAGAGGAGCCTGGACGTTCTGTTCATCGAAAGTGAACATTTTTATATGAATTTATGAAATAATGTGTCCACTGTATGGGAGAAGCCTTGTTAGAAGTAGAAGATGCAGGCCTGTGCTCTCAAGGAGCTCACCAGGTTGATTTAAAAAACAGCAACAAAAAACTATAAAGTGAGGGAGGCTGTTATGGTACAGCGGGTCAAGCCACCGCTTGCGATGCCAGCTTCTCATATGTGAATGTCTGTTCTAGTCCTGACTGCTCTACTTCCAGTCCAGCTTTGTGCTAATGCACCTGGGAAGGCAGCAGATGCTGGCCCAAGTACTTGGACCCCTGCCACCCATGTTGGAGACCAGGATGGCTTCAGCCTTGCCCAGACCCTGGCTGTTGTGGCCATTTAGAGAGTGAATCAACAGATGGAACATGTTCTGTCTCCCCTCCCCTCTCACTCTCTCACTGTGCCTTTCAAATAAGTAAGTATTTTTTAAAACTATGCATTGATTTGCATGCAGTAAAGTGTAAGATGCATACATTCCAGGAAAATTTGTGAATTAGATCAGTGTAGTCTGGAATATTCTGAGACTGTGGAGATGAGGCATGTCTTTGAAGAGAGGTGAATCGTGTGTAACAGTGACGTAGGAGGCGAGACTCCTCCCTTTAAACAGACCAGTGAGAATGAAGGCATGGGTTGGTCCACAAGGCTCTAGTATTAGACTCGGAGGATCACCTTGAGAGAGATGACATTTTTTAAACTTACCAGGTTTTTAAAACAATAACAGCTTTATTGAGATTTAATTCATGTTCACCACGTGGTATGTATAGTTCAAATGTTGAAACTGCCTCCATGACCATTGGCAGATTGTGGAGGTGACTCACTGTAGGTTAAGGTGGTATGTTTCAGCTTTATTTATTTATCTACTTATTTGAGAGGTAGAGTTACAGAGAGAGGGAGAGGCAGAGAGAAAGGTCTTCCATCTGCTGGTTCACTCCCCAAATGGCTGCAGCAGCCAAGGCTGGGCCAGGCCGGAGCCAGGAGCCAGGAGCTTCTTCTGGGACTTCCACACGGTGCAGAGGCCCAAGCACTTGGGCCACCTTCCTCTTCTTTCCCAGGCCAGAAGCAGAGAGCTGGAGTGGTAGAGGGGTAGCCGAGACACGAACCAGCACCCATATGGGATGCCAGCGCCACAGGCAGAGGCTTAGGCCACTGTGCCACAGCACCACAGGCCCAACCCCCAGCTTTATTTTTTCAACCCATTCCCTCTGGTTAAAAGCTTTCCCCACTCCTGTGATTCTAATATACCATCCAGAGGGAGTCATTCTGTTAGCTAAGAGTCATTCAGTGAGAAGACGAAAAGAATCCTGGGAGTGGTCAGGGAAAATTAGGGCGTGTATGGTGGCAAATCTTTAACTTTTGAGGCTGATCCCAGTGAAGACTCTTCCCACCGTGAGTTTCAGGGTTCTACCAACAGAACCAAGATGAGGGACCCAGAATGATATAAAGATGATCTGGAACCAGGACGATTATGCGAGAGCTGGCTAGGGAGACTGTGAGTGCTGCTTGCTCTTGCTTAATTAATAATATAAGTGAGGGCAGGCTGGGCCCAGGGGGACGGCCTCACTGGCACACAGTGAGTAACATCTGAGTAACAGATGTCCCAGTTGGCAACGTGCGGTTCACTTTTGGAAAAGAAATGCTACACAGCCTTTCTGAGAACAGTGCAGCAAGTCTGAGAGCCAAAGGGATCCACAGGCCATGGAAGTGGGGGGATCCAGCCACCAGAAGGGGGCAGCACATTCCTGCCATGGCACATGGAGAGGGCTGTTAGGCTAACCAAGGGGCACGGCACAGCATGTTGAGGAAGTGGAAGGGAGGTGGAAAAAGGAAAGGCCAATTTTTTGTATTTTTTTTTAAATGCTGGTGGCTACACTGGACAGGTGCTGATGTATGGACAGCCGTATCGTGTCACCTTAGAGCTTGAGCTGCCAGAGTCGCCCGTGAATCAAGATTTGGGCATGTTCCTGGTCACCGTATCATGCTACACGAGGGGTGGCCGAGTCATCTCCACTTCCTCGCGCTCCGTAAGTGTTCACAGCTTGTCTGAGAAGGTGTGGCAGATGACAGCAGAGCAGAAAATCTGGGTAGGGCTTCTGGAGGAAACCTCCTTGGCTCTGAGGTCACAGCCAACGTCAGGATAAGGGAAGAAGAATGAGCTCACCAACCGGAAACATTTGCCACCACCCCTGGCGCCTGATGAGCACAGCTGACTTTGGGGTCAGCTGTGAAGAGCAGGGCTGCTCCTGGAAGGCAGAGGCAGGCTGGCGCGAGGCAGACCTGAGTTTGTGTCCACAAAGGCACGCTGGCCTGCAGGACAGCGGACCTCGTTAGTACCAGGTACTGCAAAATGGATGTGCTGGTTACTGCCTCACAGCAAGCCTAGTGTGGATTCAGTGAGGAAATGTAAAGTTCTCATCAGCACATAGTTCAGTCAGGGTCTCCATTCATATACTGTCCACCACACCATGAAAGAAATCCCTGACTGTGCATGGGCGGGGGGAGAGATTCAGACGGTACCCTAGGACTTCAGTACCATCCTTGGTTGTAGAACTGCTTGGGAGGAGAGAAAGATCAGAGTTGGGCTCACCCTAGGAAGGTTTCTTGGCAGTGGGGCCTTTGTTGTATTAGAATGGAGAAGCGTGATTGGGTAGTGGGGGAGAGGTTGTGCAGTTGAAATGGTTGGGTGAGGACTTGGGGGACAGGAAGTGAAAGGGAAGGAACAGGGGGCTTGAGAAGGAAGCAGCCTCCATAGATGTCTGGGGGTGGGGGAGAGGTGGTGAGGCCACGGGAATGTGGGGCCGCAGTCCCAGCCTCGCCTCTGGCCCCCCAGGTGATGCTGCATTATCGCTCGGACCTGCTGCAGATGCTGGACACGCTGGTCTTCTCCAGCCTCCTGCTGTTCGGCTTCGCTGAGCAGAAGCAGCTGCTGGAGGTGGAGCTGTATGCCGACTATAGAGAGAACTCGGTGAGTGGAGCAAACGGTAACGGAGCCAGCCCTCCTCTCAGCGCAGAATTACCGCGGGGAACCTCTGGTCTCAGTCGAGGGATGACAGTGGAGAGGCTGTGAGCAGGCCTCAGACTGGGCTGGGGCAAGTGACAGCAGGGATCCTGGCCTGACACGGCCCTCTCCCTACCCCGCTGCAGTACGTGCCAACCACCGGCGTGGTTATCGAGATCCACAGCAAGCGCATCCAGATGTATGGCGCCTACCTCCGCATCCACGCCCACTTCACTGGGCTCAGGTGAGGAGCTGCTGGAGTGGACCTCGGCAACCCTCCTGGGGGCTGTCCTTGAGTGCAGGCGGTCCCAAGCAGACGTGGCAGCTTCACAGAGCAGCGGTGCTTGTGTGCTTTTGTGTACGCCAGAGGCTCTCAGTCCTGACTATGTGTCAGCATATCAGCTGCCCGGGGAGCTTTTAAAAAATACAGAGTCATCAGTGCAGCCAGGATTTGTTAGACCAGCAGGCGCCCTGGCCAGGAACCCCTGTCCTGAACCATTGGCTCAGCAAGAGCTGAGGGAGCTCTTGAGAGACAGCCACGGTCGAGGCCATCGCTTGTGGTCCTGCCGGTGGTGTTGTGCCTTTATTAGAGCGGCAGCAGCATCTGGCAGCTGTGTCGGGGAGGTGAGGCAGAGGGCCCTCTAGCCAAGCTCACTTGAATTGCCCTGAAGCTGTCTGGGAAATGAGAAGGCGGTGCTCTCCAGCATCTGCTGCTCCCTCACTCTGCCGTCTTCCTGCCTCAGGTACTTGCTGTACAACTTCCCGATGACCTGCGCCTTTGTGGGCGTCGCCAGCAACTTCACCTTCCTCAGCGTCATCGTGCTCTTCAGCTACATGCAGTGGGTGTGGGGGGGCGTCTGGCCCCGGCACCGCCTCTCTCTGCAGGTCGCAGGGGTGTGGGAGCAGGCTGGTGGCTAGGGCTTGAGGGCTCAGAACAGCGTGGCCTCCTTGCTCAGTAGGCTGTCCTCTACAGGTTAATATCCAAAAAAGGGACAATTCCCGAAAGGAAGTCCAGCGAAGGATCTCCACCCATCAGCCAGGTAAAGGTGTTGGGAGGGGCAGGTGGGACTGGCTGGGCGAGAGGGTGCCTGCCTTGTCTAATGAGACTTAAAGCACCCGCATATGGATGGAGGGTCAAAGGAAAAGCTGACCCCGCTGCCTGGCCCAGCCCCTAATCCCAGCCTACCCTGTATCCACTTGGTAGGCGCAGGGCCTGAAGGCCAGGAGGAGTCAACCCCGCAGTCAGATGTGACAGAGGACGGCGAGAGCCCTGAAGATCCCTCAGGGACAGGTGAGGAGCAGCAGCAGTGGCCCCTGCCCCCTGGGGACTCCCCAGCGTCACCCTCGCCCCGGGATCTGACCCCGCCTTCCTCTTCTGGCTGCAGAAGGCCAGCTGTCCGAGGAAGAGAAAGCAGAGCGGCGGCCCCTAAATGGAGAGGAGGAGCTAGAGCCCGAGGCCAGTGATGGTGAGGGCGCCCACCGTGGGACCCGGGTGGCGTGGGGTTCGGGGAGGCACCCGGTTAAATCTCCTGGGGGATTTTGTTCTTCTCTTTGCTGGCCCAGGTTCAGGCTCCTGGGAAGATGCAGCTCTGCTGACCGAGGCCAACCTGCCTGCCCCTGCCCCTGCCTCTGCCCTGGCTCCGGAGACCCTGGGCAGCTCCGAAGCCTCTGTGGGTGCTCTGCGACAGCGCCCCACCTGCTCCAGTTCCTGAAGAGAAGAGGGCAGATTCCTCACATTCCAGCACTTTCCCACCTGAGCGCTCACCCCTGTTTTTCCCTTAATAAACTATTTTGTGCCAGCTGCTTCCCTGAGTCTTTCGAAATGGATTCCAGGCCATTTGTTCACCCTGTGTTCCCCAGGCATCTCCCTCCAGACCTGGACTATTTTAACCACAGCTGTTTCCATTCATAAGCCTAGGAAATCCAAGGAGAGGAAACCTACTCTGACCCCAGCAGGCTTTCCCACTCCATCCATGTGACTCCCTCAGGGGAGGGGACCGTGCAGGGCGGGTCTGCAGAGCAGGAATACATCACTCTGGCCTCTGCACCCCTCCCTCTCTCTGTCCATTGGGAGGCAGAAGACAGGAAATGACTGCCAGGGATGTGGTATGATTTTTACTGAAACAGCAGCGTTGTGTGGCTCTGGCCGCATGCTGTCCACAGCTGTTTTCCTCTCCTGCGGGCCAGGTGGCCGCCTCTCCTCTCCCCTTGTCTGCTCTGCCGTGTTCTCCTCCCAGCCCTTCACATGACTCCAGCTTTTGGATTCCCTGCTCCTGGCTGCTGTCCACATTCCACTCGTCTTTCAGAACCCAGGCGTCCTGGCCTCCAGTTCAAACCGCTGCGTGTGCTTCCCCCACCCCGGCCCCATGACTCAGGCCTTCTGAAGGGACCAGCCCTCTTCTTGGCACTTGCAGGGGAGAGAGAGAGGGGTGGGGGCTAGTTGGTGACATCATAATTGAAGGGTTTAAAAGCTTTAGCCAAAACGGAGTTGAAGACCCAGCCTGACAGCGAGCCCTTGATCCTGGTGACCCTTCGACATCCCACAGACGTCCACTGGCAGATTGCAGCTGCGTCAAGGCGAATGCACTGGTGAGGGGCTGCTGTCCACTGGGCAGGGAGGACAGGCGGGGCTGGGACTCTGCACAGGATTTGCACGGGTAACAGGTGGGGAGTGAGGATTCCAGGAGCCTCGCTTACCCCCTCCTTGCTCTGCTTCCTTTCCGGGTTTCACATCTGTCGCCGACTGGTATTTGTTGTACTTAGATCGTTTCTCTGGGTGGCAGCTGGGAATTATTCCACCTTTCTTCCCTGGGCTGAGTAAATCATTTTCTCTTCTCCTCCAGCACTTTGTTTATTCATTAACTGTTTGCAGCGTTTCACACGTTGTTGACCACCAGACTGCGGCGCTCCTGGGTCACACCGTATTGTATTCTGTTTTGTCCAAACCCAGGCACACAGGCTGGATTCAGATGTCAGTTGACAAATGAGTGTGTCTGCCTTGTTCCCACCTCTTTCCTTGTCCTCTTTGTCCCTCGTCCTATTTCTCTGTCAGTTGAGATTTTGCAGGCATGGACCTGGAAGGCACGTGCTGAGAAATCCTTACCTATTCCCCCCTTCCTTTCCAGACGCCATGCTGGGCTCGCCCTGCTTTCTGTGGCTTCTCATCATGACCTTCCTGGTTCCCAGAGCTCAGTTCTTGGCCTCTCAAGACTCTGAAGAGGAGGGAGACGATCAGCCGTCTTTGCCACCCTCACGGGCTGTCTACTGCGACTATGACCGCTGCCGCCACCTGCAGGTGCCTTGCCAGGAGCTGCAGAAGGCCGAGCCGGTGCCCTGTCTGTGCCCTGGGCTCTCCAGCCCCGACCAGCAGCCCGAGCAGCCGCGCCTGGGAGAAGTGCACGTTGTGGCTGAGGAGGGCCGTGCCCTGGTCCACTGGTGTGCCCCATCCTCCCCGGTCCTCCAGTACTGGCTGCTGCTTTGGGAAGGCAGCGGGGATCCGTGGAGGGGACCCAGCCTCAACGCCACGGTCCGCAGAGCAGAACTGGAAGGACTGAAGCCCGGGGCCACTTACACTGTTTGTGTGGTGGCATCTAACAAGGCCGGGGAGAGCCTCATACCCCGGGAAGGCGGGGAGGAGTCTGAACAAGTGGCCGTCCCTGCCTTCGGGCCCTGCGGCCGGATCACCGTGCCACCTAGACCTGCTACCCTGGTCCACGTGGCCCTGGGGGTGGGCACGGCCCTGGCCCTGCTGAGCTGTTTCGCACTGGTCTGGCATTTCTGCTTGCGTGACCGTTGGGGCTGCCCGCGCCGGGCGGCCCGAGCCTCAGGGGCTCTGTGAGTGAGGGGTCAGCGGATGGCTCCACACAGCCCAGAGCTTCCTGGAACACCGACCGCACCCTGGAGGAGTCGTGGCTCCACGCCCGGGCGCCTGGGATACATCTGTCTCAGTTCTCTGGGCCGGGATCTTGTTTAGGTCCTGGCTTGTGACTCTGCAGCTGGCGCGAGTTAGGAAGGAGTAGAAGAGAATCTGCAGATTTTTTCTTAAAGGATCAGATAATGAGTGCTCTTCAGGGGCGAGTGTTTGGCCCTGAGTTATTAAGACTCAGGACACTGGCGTCCCATATCCCAAGCACCTGGTTCTGGCTATGCCCTGCTTACCATCCAGCTTCCTGCCACTGCACCTGGGAGGCAGCAGGTGATGGCACCAGTGCTGGGGAGACTGGGATGTAGTTCCAGGCTCCTGACTTTGGCCTGGCCCAGTCCTGGCTGTTGCCGGTGTTTGGTGAGCAAACTAATAGAAGGTTCTCTGTCCTCCTCTTTCTTTGTTGCTCTGGCTTTCAAGCAGATGAAAATAAGCATTTAAAATATTCATTTTAAAAATGTGAAAACTTTTTTTTTTTTTTTTTTTTTTGACAGGCAGAGTGGACAGTGAGAGAGAGAGACAGAGAGAAAGGTCTTCCTTTGCCTTGCCGTTGGTTCACCCTCCAATGGCCGCCGCGGCCGGCGCGCTGCGGCCGGCGCACCGCGCTGATCCGATGGCAGGAGCCAGGAGCCAGGTGTTTTTCCTGGTCTCCCATGGGGTGCAGGGCCCAAGCACCTGGGCCATCCTCCACTGCACGCCCTGGCCACAGCAGAGGGCTGGCCTGGAAGAGGGGCAACCGGGACAGAATCTGGCGCCCCGACCGGGACTAGAACCCGGTGTGCCGGCGCCGCTAGGCGGAGGATTAGCCTAGTGAGCCGCGGCGCCGGCCGTGAAAACTATTCTAAGCTCATGGACCTTACACATAAGACACAGTCCTGTAGCGAGAAGGACCCTGCCATCACCCTGCGACGGGCCCTGCCACTCTGTGTGGCTTCAGTGGAATTTTGAGAATAAGCTGCTGCGTCTCAAAAGAAGATGTATATGAGTTTGGGGCCAGCACCAGAAACAATCCCCTTCTTCCATTATCTTTTATTTGAGCACTGATCAGAGGCCATGGGTCTCTGAGAAGGGCAGAAAAAATGGCTCACGTGGGGTGGAGAAGAGAGGGGAAGCCCACGATACTCTCTAGCACAGGTCAGCTGTGTTCCTGTGCTTAAAACAAAAAGTGAGGGCCAGCGTTGTGCAGCAGTGAGCAAAGCCTCTGCCTGCAACACCTGCACCCCATACGGTTGCTGGTTCAAGTCCCAGCTGCTCTGCTTCCAAACCAGCTCCCTGCTAATGCACCTGGGAAAGTGGCCCCTGCCCAACCCACTTGGGAGATGCAGAAGAATCCCCTGGATCCTGGCTTCAGCCAGTGGACCAGCCTCAGCTGTTGCGGCCTTTTAGGGAGTGAACCAACAGATGGAAAAATCTCTGTCTTTTCCTCTCTCTCTGTTGCTCTGCCTTTCAAATACATAAATTTTTTTTTAAAAACTGTAACATTAAAGAATTTCTCTCCCCCATTTGTATGTAATGTATATCTACTAGTAACAACATTAAAAGAAATTTAGAAGGAAGATATTTTCAGCTTTCATGATTTCTTTCAGTTCCTTGTGTACACCCTTGCTTTTCAGAGAAGCATACATACTTATAAATTTTTTGTTAATGCAAGTGGATGTAGGGGGGCCAGCACTGTGGCGTAATGGGTAAAGCCACTCCCTGCAGTGTCGGCAATCCATATGGGCGCCGGTTCGAGTCCTGGCTGCTTCACTTCCAATCCAGCACTCTGCTATGGCCTAGGAAAGCAGTAGATGGCCCAAGTCCGTGGGCTCCTGCACCCATGTAGGAGACCCAGAAGAAGCTCCTGGCTCCTGGCTTCAGATTGGTGCAGCTCCGGCCGTTGCAGCCAATTGGGGAGTGGAACCAACCAGCGGATGGAAGACCTCTCTCTCTCTCTATAACTGACTTTCAAATAAATCTTTAAAAAAAAAAAAAAAAGTGGATGTAGGGACTGGGGATGTGGCACACCTGTGACACAAGCATCTCATACGAGTGCTGGTTCTTGTCCTGGCTGCTCCACTTCCAAACCAGCTCCCTGCTAATGCACCTGGGGAAGCAGTGGAAGGTGGCCTGACTGCTCGGGCCCCTGCTCCCACGTGGAAGACCTGGAAGGAGCTCCAGACTCCTGGCTTCAGCCTGGCCCAGCCTTGGCTGTTGCAGCCATTTTGGGAGTGAACCAGTGGATGGAAGATTTCTCTAACTCTGCCTCTCAAGTGAATAAAGTAAATCTGTAATAAATGAATTAAATGGACGTAGATTGTTGCTACACTATATAACCCTCACGCAGATTTCAAGCAATGCTGAAGAGCAGGAAGTGAAAGTTCCTCCTCCTCAAGAGGAGACTGCCCTGAGCAGGGCAGATCTTAGGGAAGACAAGCACCTGCTGCACTCGTGGTCCCCTTAGCCACAATGTTCCGTTTTGGTGACTCAGCCTCCTCAGCCAAGTTCAAGGCTGGGGAGCTTTCTGTGGGTGGATGCTCCTTAACTGTTTGCTGGGACATTTATCTCCAGGTTTCCCACAGACATCCCTGTTTGTGTGTCCTGACATCTTTGTGTATTTCTGTAGGAGACTTACAGGCAGTGGATCAAAGAAGCAGTACTATAAAAGTCATGTTTGCTATTGCCCGATGACAATGAAACTGAAAATTCCTATCTCCTAACGACATCATAGCTGTTATAATGTCCTAGTGCAACACCTTACTAATTCACATGCCTGTGTTGATGCTGGTGTAAGCTAACTTACTGTGTTGCCAGCCATATAAAGTAAAGCCCCTGTAGTTATGGATACTACAAAATACTAGATAATAAAATACTATGTTAGTGGTTTCTATACTTACTGTTCTTTTAGTCATTATTTTAGAATATACTCCTACTTGGAAAAAAAAGTTTACTATTAAACTCTTGTGGCCATGAGTATCTCAGTTATTTCTTCCAAGTTCTTGCCCACACAGAAATAAGAGTTCAAAGTAATACTGTGGGAGACCAGGATGGAGTCCCTGGCTTCCACCTGGTCCAGCCCTGGCTCTTGTGGACATGGGAAGCGAGCTAGCAGATGGAAGATCTCTATGTCATTCAAGTAAATAAATAATTAGTATTAATAATAAAAACAAGTTTGTGGAAAATGGACTTAAGAGACAAGCTTAGTTAGGATGTCTGCCTCCTGTTTAAGAGTGGATTTGGGCTGGCGCCGCGGCTCACTAAGCTAATCCTCCGCCTTGCGGCGCCAGCACACCGGGTTCTAGTCCCGGTTGGGGCGCCGGATTCTGTCCCGGTTGCCCCTCTTCCAGGCCAGCTCTCTGCTGTGGCCAGGGAGTGCAGTGGAGGATGGCCCAAGTGCTTGGGCCCTGCACCCCAAGGGAGACCAGGAGAAGCACCTGGCTCCTGCCTTCGGATCAGTGTGGTACGCCGGCCAGCTGGCCATGGCGGGCATTGGAAGGTGAACCAATGGCAAAGGAAGACCTTTCTCTCTGTCTCTCACTGTCCACTCTACCTGTTAAAAAAAAAAAAAAAAGAGTGGGTTTGATATCCCTTTCTGACTCCTGACTTCAGCTTCCTACTAATATAGACCCTGGAAGACAGCGCTGTTGGCCCAAGTAATTGGGCCCCTGCCAGCCACCTGGGCAATCTAGATTGGGTTTGCAGTTCCAAGTTTCAGCCTTGGCCCAATCCTGGCACCTGGGGAGTGAACAAGCACATGGGTGCTCTCTGTCTCTCCCTCCCTTTGCCTATCACATAAGTAAATAAATAACTTCTTATCTTAGCTATTTTAAAGATTTATTTATTTTATTTGAAAGAATTACAGAAGGGGAAAGACAGAGATCTTCTATCCGCTAATTCACTTCCCAGATGGCTGCAATGGCCAGGGCTGGGCCAGCCCAAATCTAGGAGCCAGGATCCAGGATCCAAAAGCCTTATCTGGGCGTCCCATGTGGGTGGCAGGGGCCCAAGCACTTGGGTTGTCTTCTGCCGCTTTTCTCAGGGCATTAGCAGGGAGCTGCATAGGAAGTGAGTCAGCCAGGACATGAACCAATGCCCATATGGGATGCTGGCATGGCAGGCAGTGGTTTAACTTGCTACACCCCAATGCAAGCCCCAAGTTACAAGTGTGCTTCTTGTATTGTAGTCCATATTGTAACAGACAATCTTTGGCTGTCCCACCTGCTGCTGCCTTGCAAGTATATGGCAACAGTCACCCTAAGAAGGGACTGCTACAATAGTTATAGCCTGCAAATTAAAGTTCACAATCAGACAGTAGACAACTCCCATCTGCACTGCTGGTCTGCTGCTTCCTTACAAGTGTGCTCAATAAGTCTGGATCTATGAGGTTATTTTTTTAAATAGGGCCTCAAGCATCACTTTTTCCTTCAATAAGTTTGTATTTAATATATTTTTTTTTTTGACAGGCAGAGTGGACAGTGAGAGAGAGACAGAGAGAAAGGTCTTCCTTTTGCCATTGGTTCACCCTCCAATGGCTGCTGTGGCCAGCACACTGTGCTGATCCGAAGCCAGGAGCCAGGTGCTTCTCCTGGTCTCCCATGGGGTGCAGGGCCCAAGTACTTGGGCCATCCTCCACTGCACTCCCTGGCCACAGCAGAGAGCTGGCCTGGAAGAGGGGCAACTGGGACAGAATCTGGCACGCCAACCGGGACTAGAACCTGGTGTGCCGGCACCGCAAAGCGGAGGATTAGCCTAGTGAGCCGTGGTGCTGGCTTGTATTTAATGTTTTAGCTCTTCTGCTGCTTTCCCAGGTGCATTAGCAGGGAACTGGATCAGAAACACAGAGGCCAGCAAGTCAGGTGCTCTGATCCGTGATAGCAACAGTGCTTAACTCTCTGCACACAAAGTCAGGCCCTCTGTGAATTCGCTGGCCCCATTAGAGTCACTTCCCATTGCATCTCTCTCTTTCTCCATCGCTCTGCCTTTCAAGTAAATAAAAAATCTTGCAAAAAAAAAAAAAAAAAAGAAAAAAAAAGAAAAGAAAAAGAAAATTTCACTTTTTAAATATTTTTTAAAATTGTCATTTATTTTACTTATTTGAGAAACAGAGTCAGACAGAGGTCTCCCGTCTGCTGGTTCCCATCCAAATGCCCATAATTGCTATGGCTGGGCCAGCTGAAGTCAGGAGCTGGGAACTCCATCTGGGTCTCATGTATGACTGGCACATGTACCTGAGCCGTCACCTGCTGCCTACCAGCGTGTGCAGTAGCAGGAAACTGGAATGGAAGCAGAGCCAGGACTTGAACTTAGTTAGGCCAAGTGCCTGCTCCCTAAAAACCAAAGTGCTTCACCTCGCTGGATCTAACAGCCTTGGCAGTGACGGGGTACTAGGTTATCAGTGAGCACACAGCGGAGGGGTGAATAACGAATGAGGCAGACACTGAAGCTTCGAGGGGGGGGGGCACGCAGGCTTGGGTTAGGAAGCAGACTCTGGATCCTGGAAAATGACCGCGAGGAGGGCTAGGGCCTGTTTTGCAATATGCGCAGGTCACCCTGAGGTGGCTGGGGATGAAGCTGCGCGGGTTTAACTACCAGCACTGAAGTCACACCGTCTAGGGCAGGTGTGAGTGCTGTCTCCACTTTACCAGACAGCGGGGCAGAAGGCCGCGGGTGTTTCAGTTTTGCGCGACACGGAGAAGTCCGAAGCAGAAAAGCGATGACAGGATCAGACACACTGTGTTTTCGCAAAAGGCCCTTCGGCGGTAGGGCAGAGGATGGCTCCCTGCCCCGGGGGAAGACGAGCGGGCTGAAGAGCGCGCACACTTCTACGGCTCCTGATACACTCGGCCAAACTACTTTCCAACGGGATCGGCTAAGGGGCCGTGATCCTGGTAATCTGCGAGGAGGGTGAAGGGTGCGAAGCTGGGGGGCCCGCTTGCCTCCGCCCACCGCCGCGGGGCGCCAGGGCTCGACGCGTCGGCTCGGATCCGCGGACTCTGCGCCGCTGCCGGCCCCGCCCGCGCGAGGTCCAGGCAGCCGGACCCGGGAGCTTTGTGGCTCCTGGCGGCACCCGTCCACGTCCGTCCCACGTGACCCAAACAGTTTCGTGCACTTCCGTTTCCCTCTCGGCTTTCTTATCGTCGGTGTCCCGGCGGGTCCGGAGCCGGTGGGTGAGGGAGCGCCCGGCCGGGGGCGTCAGAGGCGGGGTCGCCCTGCGCTGACCGTTCCCGGCCTCCCTGTCGGCACACCAGGTCCCCGCGGAAGCGGCGGCGGCGCCATGGCGGAGCTGACGGCTCTGGAGAGCCTCATCGAGATGGGCTTCCCCAGGGGACGCGCGTAAGGGAGCCTCCTCGCCCCGATCCGCGCGGACCGGTCCCGGCCTTTCCCCGAGCCTGGCCGTCACTATGGCTCGTAGGCGCTACTCACGCTGTTTCTCCCTCCAGGGAGAAGGCTCTGGCCCTCACAGGGAACCAGGGTATCGAAGCGGCGATGGACTGGTGAGCGCTCAGGCCAGGGGCCCGAGGGTTGGGGGCTGTCGGGAGCGGCAGCCTGGACGCTGAGCTCCCTGCCGACTCCCCCGGCCAGGTTGATGGAGCACGAAGACGACCCCGATGTGGACGAGCCTCTGCAGGCCCCGCTCGGACATGTTCTGGGACGGGAACCCACCTCCTTGGAGCAAAGTGGCGCCGCAGGTCCCGACTGGGGGGACGTGGTGTAATTACCCGCGGGCACCCGAGGAGAGCCTGCACGCGGAATAACACGGGTTGCTCGTTTGTAGGCCCTGGGTCTGCTGCTGGCGAAGGCAAACCCGCGCTGAGTGAGGAGGAGAGGCAGGAACAGACGAAGAGGTGGGTTGGTGGGGAACCATGTTGAGTTTCTCTCCGCGCCTCCCTGACCTGCCCCGGGACACGCGTTCCTCGGCCCCTTGCTGTAAACCTACCTTCCCCCGGCGTGCCCTCTTCCCTCAGGATGATGGAGCTGGTGGCCCAGAAGCAGCGCGAGCGGGAAGAACGAGAGGAGCGGGAAGCCTTGGAACGGGAGCGGCAGCGCCGGCGGCAGGGGCAGGAGCTGTCAGCGGCCCGACAGCGGCTGCAGGAGGGCGAGATGCGCCGCGCCGCGGAGGAGCGGAGGCGGGAGAAGGCCGAGGAGCTGGCAGCCAGGTCTGGGGCGGGGGGCTGGGGGCTGGGGGCTGGGGGCGACTCGCGGTTTGCTTGGCTGATGTCTGACCTTCCTCCCTGTCTGCATTCCAGACAGAGGGTTCGTGAGAAGATTGAGAGAGACAAAGCGGAGAGAGCCAAGAAGGTCGGTGTTGGCGAGACACTGGGGGTGGTGCCGTAGGCGGGTTAGTGAACCGCCCTTTTGTGAGCCCTTCCTCCTGAGGGTGAGTGCCTGCCTGACAGTGTTCGATTTTGTCCTTCAGTATGGTGGCAGCGTGGGTTCGCAGCCAACCCCACCAGCGACAGAGCCAGGTCCTGTTCCCTCCTCTCCCAGCCAGGAGCCCCCCAGCAAGCGCGAGTACGACCAGTGTCGCATCCAGGTACTGATTCTGAGTCCCGTCTTCTTCCTGGGACCCCTTTTTCAGGGCTTTAGGGTGCCCGTTCAGAGCTTTTTTCAGTCTTGTTCCCTTTGCCAGATCTCTTCCTTCTTTGTAAATGACTTTTGAAATACTGCCTCCTCTACTCTTAGGAAAGGATCAAATTTCACCTGCTCCAGTCTTATTTAAACCCATACCTCCCTCTTACTCAGCAGTTCGCCTTTTACTTGTCCATGTTTCGTTTGGTTTATTACACAGGTATTTTTGTGACAAGATATTTATCCAAATGTTTCTGTCCTTGTCTTAGATTTTGAGGGATCCAGGAGTCTCTCTTTTTTAATTTTTTTTTTTTTGACAAGAATGAGACTTTAATCAGTTTTAAGTGGAGTTTATAACACTAAGAGATAAAGGGTTGTTAAACACAATAACAAATGGACATCTGATTGGTATGAGAGGAGTCTCTTTTTAACAGTCAGTAAAGCAGAGTGGTTTTTATAGGTGCTTTAAATAGTAGTTGTGCTAGTTTAGTCTCTTTAAGAGGAAGTGGGGGTAGCTTTTTAGCTGTTCTTTTCCTTGGGCATTTTTTAAAAAGAATTTTATTTATTTGAAAGGGAGAATTAGAGATCTTCCATCTGCTGGTTCACTCCCCAAATGGCCACAATGGCCAGGGCTGGGCCAGGCCGAAGTCAGGAGCCTGGAACTCCAAGCAGGTCTCCGACATAGGTGGCAGGGGCCCAGTGACTTTGGTCATCTTCCCTGCTTTCCCAGACACACTAGCAGGGAGTTGGACCAGAAATGGAGCAGCCAGGACTCATATGGGAATCCGGCATCATAGGCCGGGGCTTAACCCCGCTCTGCAATGTCAGCTCCCTCCCTCAGGCTGCCTCCTTTGCCTTCTAGGTCAGGCTGCCAGATGGGACCTCACTGACCCAGACCTTCCGGGCCCGGGAACAGCTGGCAGCTGTGAGACTCTATGTGGAGCTCCACCGCGGGGAGGAACCTGGAGGAGGCCAGGACCCTGTGCAGTTGCTCAGTGGCTTCCCCAGGCGGGCCTTCTCAGAGGCTGACATGGAACGGCCTCTGCAGGAGCTGGGTACGTCATGCAGGACCACAAACCAGGATGTGGGGGAATGGAGGACATGCCTGGGAAGAGAAGGGACTCTGGAGATGCTGGGTGGTAGGTGCAACTGGAAATTTTGGGAGCAAACAAGTATCCTTGTGTGTGGTTCAAGCCTATTTTCTTTCATCTTCAGGACTCGTGCCTTCTGCTGTCCTCATTGTGGCCAAGAAATGTCCCAGCTGAGGCCTTTCTCCCACCGTTCTTCTCTGATCTTTTCATCTTTGATAAAGCACTGACATCTCCCGCTAATAAACAGACCCGCTGAGTTCTCTATATGCCTGACTCCTTCCTGAATTGTTGGGAGGGAGGAAACTCAAGCAGAGGAAGAAGCTGAACAGAAGGCAATGGAGTAGATCCTCTTCCTCATGGGTAGTTTCTAATCTCTGGGTCTGATTGGCTGCCAGGAAGGTTACGGGGGGAGATGTTGAGGGGTGGGGAGTACACTGGATGGCATCCTTTTGCTCCTGTGGATAACAGTTTCTAGTTTCTAGAGTAAGAATAGTAGTACCTGTTTATTTGGGTTGTTTCATAGTGCCTGAAATATAATAAATCCCCAAAAATATTAGCTACTAAATGAGTCAGTTTAATATATATATATATATTTATATATTTATGTGCTTATTTATTTTGAAAGGGAGAGACAGAGATCTTTCATCTGCTCGTTCATTCTCCGTGTGGCAGCAACAGCCAGGGCTGAGCCAGGCTGAAGCCAGGAATCAGGAACTCTGGGTGGCAGGGGCTGGAGCATCACAAGTAGTGGTTTAACCCACTGCACTGCAATTTCAGCCCCCAAAAGGGTTAATTTTTTAATGTGCCACCCATAAATACTGAGAGGAGCATGAGAGTGACCTTGACCTTCACAACTGCATTTCTTCTTCTCTGAAGTCACGGGTGTGTGTGTGTGTAGGGGGGACTTTGTGGCATAACAGGTTAAGCTACCACCTGCAGTGCCGGCAATCCCATATGGATCCATATGGATGCTGGTTTGAGTCCCGGGTGCTCCACTTCAAATCCAGCTCCCTACTAATGCACCTGGGAAAGCAGTGGAAGGTGGTCCAAGCCCTTGGGCCACTGCACCCATGTGGGAGACCAGATGAAGCTCCTGGCTCCAGCCTGGCCCAGTCCCAGCTGTTGTGGCCATTTGGAGAGTGAACCAGAAGATGTAAGATCTGTCTGTCTGTCCTCCTGCTTCTCTGTAACTCTGCCCATCAAATAAATAAAAATAAATCTTTTTTTTTTTTAATCTTATTTATTTATTTATTTATTTTTTTTTTTTGACAGGCAGAGTGGACAATGAGAAAGAGAGACAGAGAGAAAGGTCTTCCTTTGCCGTTGGTTCACCCTCCAATGGCCGGCGCGGCCGGCGCGCTGCGACCGGCGCACCGCGCTGATCCGATGGCAGGAGCCAGGTGCTTTTCCTGGTCTCCCATGGGGTGCAGGGCCCAAGCACTTGGGCCATCCTCCACTGCACTCCCTGGCCACAGCAGAGAGCTGGCCTGGAAGAGGGGCAACCGGGACAGAATCCGGCGCCCCGACCGGGACTAGAACCCGGTGTGCCGGTGCCGCTAGGCGGAGGATTAGCCTAGTGAGCCACGGCGCCGGCCAATAAAAATAAATCTTAAGAAGAGTAAGTCACGGCAGCTACCACATAGCACCAGCAGATGTGGGTTAAGCTGACTGCAATCCCAGGATCCAATATGGGCATCACTGTGTGTCCCGACTGGGAAGGCAGCAGAGGGTGGTCCAAGTACTTGGGCCCCTACCACCCATGTGGGAAGTCCAGAGGAAGCTCCTGGCTCCTAGCTTCGGCCTGGCCATACCCAGCCATTGCAGCCATGTGGGTAGTGAGCTGGTGGATGCAGGATCTCTGTCTCTTCCTCTCTGTGTAACTCTTTCAAATAAATAAAAATAAATCTTAAAAAAAGCAAATCACAACCACACTGGTGCTTTCCTAACAGCACTAAAACCTAGTGAGTACCAATGCTCCTCAGCCTACAGCGGTATTGAACTGGTAAACCCGTTATGTTGAAAATGCGTTTAATCCACTTAACTTACTGAAACCAAGGCTCAGCCATGCAGGACACAAGGGGACTGGTGGTTTGCCCTTGTGATGAACTGGCAGACTGGGAACTGCTGCTTGCTACCCCCGCCGAGCATCGAGGAAGAGGACAGTACCTTAGATAGCTGATCTGAGCAAAGGTAATGCATGGTTTCTTCAGAATGTGTACCATTTTTTGTATCATAAAGTCAAAAAATTGTTATGTTGAAACATTTTAAGTCAGAGACTATACTTACTATGTACCAGTTTCAAGTGCTTTCTACATATGAAGGCTCTGTTATGTGTAGGTATTTAGCCCATTTCAGAAACCAGGACACCAAGGTGGGGCTGGCATTGGTGTTGCCAGTACAGCCTCTGGTGCCAAATTTGGCTGCTCCACTTCTCATCCAGCTCCCTGCTAATGCGCCTGGGAACGCAGCAGAAGATGGCCCAAGTCCTTGGGCCCCTGCACCCACATGGGAGACCCGGAAGGAGCTCCTCCTGATTGGCCCAGCTCTAGCCATTGAGGCCATTTAGGGAGTAAACCAGTGGATGGAAGATCTGTCTCTCCTCTCTCTCTGCCTTTCAAATAAATACATTAATCTTTTTTTTTTTTTTTTTTGACAGAGTGGACAGTGAGAGAGAGAGAGACAGAGAGAAAGGTCTTCCTTTGCCGTTGGTTCACCCTCCAATGGCTGCCGCGGCCAGCGCGCTGCGGCCGGCGCACCGCGCCGATCCGATGGCAGGAGCCAGGTACTTATACTGGTCTCCCATGGGGTGCAGGGCCCAAGGATGTGGGCCATCCTCCACTGTACTCCCTGGCCACAGCAGAGAGCTAGCCTGGAAGAGGGGCAACCGGGACAGAATCTGGCGCCCCGACCGGGACTAGAACCCGGTGTGCTGGCGCCGCAAGGCGGAGGATTAGCCTAGTGAGCCACGGCACCGGCACATTAATCTTAAAATTAAAAAAAAAAAAAAAAAAAGACACTAAAGTAACATGTTCCTTCCCCAACAGACATTCACACACACCTGGGAAGCCTGCCTCTGAGCCACCAAGTTTCTCCATGTACCTCATGCTGCTTGCTGCTGGTCACCTTTCCCAGGCCCTGTCCAGCAGTTGCTGACCCCTCTCATTCCTGGGCGAGGGGTATGGCCGCAGTTTAAAATGCAAAGATCACACAGCAGAGCCACCATTGCAGCCACCACTTGTGATGCAGGCATCCCATATTGGAGTGCCAGTCCAAGTATGGACCGCTCCACTTCCAATCCAACGCCCTACTAAAGTGCAACCAAACATGGCCCAAGTACTTGGGCCCCTGCCACCCATGTGGGAAACCCGGATGGGTCAGCTCCTGGCATTGGCCTGGACCAGCCCTGGCAGCTGTAGCCACTTCAGGAGCAAACCAGAGGGTGGATGGAAGATCTGTTTCTTCCTCTGTCACTCCACATGTCAAAAAAGTCTTAAAATAAGGATCACAAACCACAAATATATTCAGTGGCATAGTGGGTAAAGCTTCTGCCTGCAGTGCTGGTTCAAGTCCTGGCTCTTCCATGTCCCATCCAGCTCCCGGCTAATGTACCTGGGTAAGTAGAGGACCATAGCCCAAGTCCTTGGGCTCCTGTACCCACATGGGAGACCAGAATGAGGCTCCTGCCTCCTAGCTTCAGCCTGGCCTAGCCCTGGCCATTGTAGGCATCTGGGGAGTGAACCAGCAGGTGGAAGACCTCTCTCTGCCTCTCCTCTGGAACTTTGACTTCCAAGTAACAAATTCACACACACAAACACAAAAGTCCAGCAAGACAGCACCAATGCTCAAAACCGGGTTTATGCCTGAGAAAACTTCAGCGTTCTGACTTGACTTTAAGCCTTTTCTTGCTTGGGGACCACAAAATGTAAAATAGACAAAATAGGTGTGACCATCCTGGCTTATCTCATCCTTTCAATGGCATCTCCAACAGATCCTGCACCTGGGTGCTCAGAGACTGGAAACGACCAGGGGCTGGTATTATGGTGTGGGTAAAGCCACTGCCTGCAGTGCCAGCATCCCATGTGGATGCCAGTTGGAGTCTCCACTGCTCTACTCCCAATCCAGCTCCCGGGTAATGGCCTGGGGGAAGAAGCAGACAATGGCTCAAATGCTTGGGCCTGGGCACCCATGTGGGAGACTTGGATGAAGCTCCTGGCTCCTGACTTTGACGTGGTCCAGCCCTGGTTTTCAGGCCATCTGGGATCTGTAACTCTGCTTTTCAAGTCAATCAGTCAGTCTTGAGAGAGACTGGAAACTACTGCAGTGAAAACCCGGAGGAGGGGAGGCGTTTGTGTAGTGGTTTAAGTTGCCACCACTTAGGAAGCTCACATTCTATATCCCAGTCCCTGGGCTGGAGTTCCAGCTCCACTTCCGATTACAACTTCCTGTTTATGTGTACCAGCGCTGTGGTGTAGCAGGTTAAGCTGCCACCTGCAGTGCCAGCATCCCATATGGGTGCCAGTTCAAGTCCCAGCTGCTCCACTTCCGGTCCAGCTCTCTGCTATGGCCTGGGAAAGCAGTAGAAGATGGCCCAAATCCTTGGGCTCCTGCATCTGCATGGGAGACCTGGAAGAAGCTTCTAGTTTTGGATTTGCACAGCTCCAGCTGTTGCAGCCAACTGGGGAATGAACCAGTGGATGGAAAACCTCTCTCTCTCTCTTCCTCTCCTTCTCTCTCTCTGCAACTCTCCCAAATAAATAAATAAATCTTAAAAAAAAAAAAAAAAAAATGTGTACCATGGGAGCAGCAGTTGATGGTACAAGTACTTGGGTTCCTACCACCATCATGGGAGGCCCAGATTGAGTTACAGGCTCCTAACTTCAGCCTGGCCCATCATCAGCTGTTGTGGGCATTTTGGGTATAATATAGAAGATTTCTCTCTGCCTTTCACATAAAATATTTAGTTTAAAAAAATAAGGAGGGCTGGCGCCGCGGCTCACTAGGCTAATCCTCCACCTTGCAGTGCCGGCACACCGGGTTCTAGTCCCGGTCGGGGCGCCGGATTCTGTCCCGGTTGCCCCTCTTCCAGTCCAGCTCTCTGCTGTGGCCAGGGAGTGTAGTGGAGGATGGCCCAAGTGCTTGGGCCCTGCACCCCATGGGAGACCAGGAGAAGCACCTGGCTCCTGCCTTCGGATCAGCGCAGTGCGCCGGCCACGGCGGCCATTGGAGGGTGAACCAATGGCAAAGGAAGACCTTTCTCTCTCTCTCTCACTGTCCACTCTGCCTGTCAAAAAAAAAAAAAAAAAAAGAATAAAAAAGAAAAAAGAAACCTTGAGGGCAAAAATAACCCCAGTACATATACTGAGAGGCTGCTCTGTGCCAGGCATTGCATTTTACATCCTAAGTTAATCTCTTTACAAAAACGCTCAAGAAAGTTACCACCTCTTACAGAACAGACCGACTCAAAGAAGTTCCTCCTGCTACTGCTCATAAGTGAGCCTCTCTAAGGTAGCTTAGCCAGAGTTAAACAGCCACAGAAGGGCATCACCAGGGAGCAGGGTCCCTTCCCAATCTCAGGGGACAGGAGCCCCCAGGGTCCTCCACAGGCATCCACTGCTACCACATTCCCTAGGGCAGCTCCGACTTGGAGAGTGTCGCTGGTTATCCCGGGTAGTTCATGCAAACTTAGATCACACAGCCTGAGACAGCATGGAAAACGTGGCGGCTAAACCTATCCGGCTTCGGCCTCCCGGCGCGGCCAGCAGTCGTAGGACTCACCGCGCGGAGGGACGGGGTTTATTGGTTCCTTCAGTTCGTCACATTCCATCCCCGTGTCTCGGCCTCGGCCGGAGACGTGGACTTGCGAGCAATCAGGGCAGGAGTTAGGGGGAACGTGCGCACCCGGGGCTACTCCCCGGGGCCCGCGGAGTCCTGGGAGCGGCATCCCTGGCCTCCAGTCCCCGCTGGGCCCATGCAGGGGGAAAGGTCGCCTTGGACTCCCGCGCCCAAGCCAAGGTCTCCGCGCCCATGAAGACAGGTCCAGTCTCACGCTGACCTCCCGCCTCCGCTGACCATCCAGTTCTTCCTCCAGGCCACGTTCTCTTGCGTGGCCACAGACTCTCGCAGAGTGGCCATTACTAGCTGCTGGGTCCTGGCCGCCTCGTCCCTGCGCCGCGGGTCCTGCTCCGGCATCTCCTGAGAACAGGAAGGAGATTCGCAGTCCCAGCCCCCAGCCCGAGGTTCTGGGCCGCCCACTCCACCTCAGGACTCCCGGCTGCGCCTACCTTCAGCATCGCCTGCTTCCGCAGCTCTCCTGGGGTCACGAGCGCAAAGAGCGCGGAGCCCAGCCCAGCCCCGGCGCCCAGCGCTGCGACGACGACCAGCGCCTTCCGCAGCAGCACCATGGCTGGCCGCGCGACCAGCGAGGCGCCCTCGGGAGCCTCCCGCCGCCTAGAAAGGTGGCTACCGACGTCCCGTCACCTCCTGCGCAGCCTAGAGCGGCCCAGAGCGGAAACCATTGAGAAATGGCTGGCCTAGAGAGGGCCTGACCATAGAAACGTTTAGCCCAGAGCGCCCGCGTCTTCACAGATAACAGTTGAAGCGATTGCGTTTCAAGAAAAGGTGTTGGTGCGGAGGACTGAGTGCGTGGCGTTGTGGCTCCAGACCCAGAGTGGGCCGAGTGCGTGCCCTTGTTGTTGCTATAGGTTTTACAGTTGCCCAGTTTTCTGTCCTCCAAGATTTCTCCATCATCCGAGGGCTCAGCTGCACTCTGGTTTCCAGCAAAATTGAGCGTTTTCCTTTTTTAACAATTCAAAAATATATTTAAAAAAATTTTTTTGAAAGGCAGAGAGGGACACATCTTCCATTTTCTGGTTCACTTCCCAAATGCCCTTAGCAGCTCCTGCTAGACCAGGCCAAAACCAGGAACCAGGAACAGCATCCAGGTCTCCTACGTGGGTGGCCGAGGACTCAAGTACTTCAGCCATCACTGCTGTCTCCCAGGGTGTGCCCATTTGGGAAGCAGAGAAACTGGACTCTAACCAAACACTCTGATTTGGGATGCAGGTGTCCCAAATGGCTTTTCAGCCACTAGGCCAAACACCTGTCCCTACTTGAGCATTTTCAACATAGCACAAAATGTCAATCCAGATATTTGCACATATCAATTTACTGACCCAGAAACCAAGCCCTATACAGTGCCTTTGATGTAGATACTATCAGGCCCTAGTCTCCCACAGTCTCTTCCCTTGTCTTAAATTTTCTTCACAAAGCAACCTCTTACTAAAATCAGCTCACTGAACTGAGGGAATAGTGTCACTGGCCCCACTGCATCCTTCATAACAAGTATGAGGTCATTTATTGGCTCAATAAGTAACATTTTTAAAATATTTTCTTTATTTGCGAGGTAGAGTTACAGAGAGAGGGAGACAGAGAGAAAGGTCTTCCATGCATTAGTGCACTCTCCAAATGGCCTCAATAGCCAGAGCTGAGCCCATCCAAAGCCAAGAGCCAGGAGCTTCTTCTGGGTCTCCCACATGGGTCCATGGGCCCAAGCACTTGAGCCATCTTCCACTGCTTTCCCAAGCTATCACAGAGAACTGGATTGGAAGAGAACCAGCACCCATATGAGATGCGGGCACCTCAAGTGGAGGCTTAGCTTACTACGCCGCAGCGCTGGCCCCAATAGGTAACATTTTGATGTTCATTCCTGTTTTGGGGGACAAGTTACTTCCAGAGAAGTAACTACCACCTATAGCTCACTGAAGCCTAGTTTGCTTCATCAAACTTCCTGAAAGCTGTATCTATTTTTGGCCAATCAAGCTGCAGATCAAGCAAGGACCTGCACGTGAACTGAACACAAACTTCTCAAACCCAACTTCATGTTATAAGAACCTTTACCCTTAACCTCTCCAGGAACCTGGGCATTAAGTGATAGCTGTCTGGCTTCTTGCTCTATGCTTTGCAAATAAATACCTACTGTCTTCTTCTTTTTAAAGATCTTCCATCTGCTGGTTCACTCCCCAGGTGGGAGCTGGGTTGGTCCAAAGCCATGAGCCAAGAGCTTCTTCCAAGTCCCCCACCTGGGTGCAGGGGGCCCAAGCTTGTGGGCCATTTTCTGCTGCTTTCCCAGGTGCATTCGCAGGAAGCTGGTTCAGAAGTGGAGCAGCTGGGACTCAAACTGGCACCCACATGGGATGCCAGGGCCGCAGGTGGCAGGTTAACCCGCTGTGCCACAGCACTGGCCCCATACTTACTTTGTTCTACAACCCCAAGGTCAGGCAAGTAGACCCAGGTTTTGGGGGTTCTGAAACAATCCCTTTTAGTCACAACAACTCAAACAAAATGTGGGTTGAAGCCACCACATGTGATGCCCACATCCCATATGGGCACCGGTTTGAGTCCCGGCTGCTCCACTTCTAATCCAGCTCCCTGCCAATGTCCCTGGGAAAGTAGCAGATTTCCCAAGTACTTGGGTCCCTGCACCCATGTGGGAGACCCAGAAGCTCCAGGCTCCTCGCTTCAGCCTGGCCCAGCCCTGGTCATGGAGGCCATTTGGGGAGTGAACCAGCAGATGGAAGATTCTCCCTCTCCTTCTCTCTCTGTAATTCTGCCTTGCAAAAAAAATTTTTTTTAAATGGCCTCTAATAGTACCCATCTCATAATTGTAGGACAATTAAATCAATTTATAGGTGAAACATTTAAGGCAATTCCTGGAGAATAGTAAACACCATAAAAATATTAAATAAAATCCAGACAGATGTCCCAGACTGAGAAAAACCAGTAAACAGAGAAGTCAGGGAATTGTGAATTTGTTGTCAAAGCTCTTCACTCCCAGGCTTTAATCCAGATGCACTTGTTCTCTCCAACCTGTGCTGCCGTGCCCAGTGTCTCTGGGAGTAAGGAGCAATAAAGCTCCTGTCCCACCTCTTGGGCTTCTTCCCCGCCTGGAAAGCCCATAATCTCCTAGCTTGCCACCCTCCTGTCCTCAGAAGCGATTATGCAGTCAGGTTCCAAAGAAGATTAAAGGAGCAGTGTGTGGGTGCCCTGGGCAAGGGTACTCTACCCTGAGGACCCTCTTAAGAATTCAGCCAGCTTGCACTTTTACAGTCACCACCATGGCCCTTGTGCCAGGGAACAGCGAGGAGGATGGGCCTTGGCCTAGGGATAGTGCAGGTTCCTCCCGGTGCCCGGAAGGTCCCAGGCTGACCAGCTCTCTTTGGAAGGACACGGGAGCTATTGGCAGGGCTGAAGGTCCCCAGGATGTTCAGGCTGTCTCTCAAAAGCCACGCCTGCCCTCCATTGTCGTGGAAACGTCTGAGGTGAATGAGGACGGTGCAGGTCTCCAGTGGCCATGTGAGGACCTGCTGCTGCTCACTGATGGTGAGGAGGAAGCCGAGGCCTTCTTCCAGGACCAGAGTGAAGAGCCAGGTGAGAGGTGCCTGGGTGTTCTGGGCAGGGTCGGGAAGGAACACGGTGTCCCCTGCATGCAGCAGGACAAGGCATACAGCAGGCACTCAAAGTGAGGAAAGATGTGGGAGAGAAACATCAAGGCAGATGGTGAAGTTGAACATTGGAGAGAGCTGTGCTGTCATATGGGGTAACATTTTTAGATGTGTACCTTGAATATTTTTTAAAAATTAGTTTATTGTTGGGAAAAGATAATAAAATGACCTCAAACCCAACTACCCATAGTAAATATTCTTGATACCTCTTTTTCTTTGTCCAGTTCTGTGTACTGTTACAGAAGCTACCTATCTTATTTACTTTTTTTAATTATTTACTGTTAGGCAATGAGCTTAACACTTTCACTTCATATTCCGTAAACTCAACATGGGACTTTCCCTTCATGGATGAGGCTGTGGAATCAAGGTTCTCAATCATGATCACTTGTTTGTTTTCCCCCTCAAAGTATTTTTTGTTTGATTTTTAAAATTTTGAGAGGCAGAGAGACAAAGGAAGAAACCGAGGGCTCCCATTTCCTGGTTTGCTCCTCAAATGCTTGTACCAGCTGGGACTGGGGCAATCTGTCTCCCACATCAGTGGGAGGGATCATGTTTCATCACCATCCCTGCTGCCTTGGCAGGGAGCTGGACAAAGGCTGGGAGTCAGGAATCCAAGCTAGGCATTCCAACACGGGACAAGGGTATCCCTCCCAACCTGCATCTTAACTGGTAGGCCAAATATTCCACCTTCCTTTTTATAAGGAAAAAAACCACCTTACACAAATTAGTCCTGTAACCGTTTTAAATCTCACTTATCTATGAGGAGTATTTCACTGCAAATGGGCTCTGCTCTTTTCCTTCCTCCCCAGGCTGGACTTGGAGCCCACAGGACCCTAGGTCTCCCTCAAGAACATTTAACCCTGGAGTCATCTGGGGGCAAGAGCAGTTAGAACAAGATGCCTCTTGGACTCCTGAAGACTCTGAGTACCAGGAAGCCCCCAACCCCTGTGCTCACAGGGACCCAGCAACAGGTTCCTGTGTCTGTAGAAGCCCCTTTGTGGAGTACTCCCACCTCCTCCTCCCTCCTGTTAACTTTGCAGGTAAGTATTGTTGGCTTTCCCTCACCTAGCTTTGTTTATGAAGCCTTTGTACCCATTTTATCATAATCTTCCTTTTTCCACAGGTGAGGTTTAGTAAATTGTTGCTGGGATTTGGACTAAGTACGCTTTGGCATCCCATATGGGCTCCAGTTCCGATCCAGCTCTCTGCTGATGCACTTGGGAAAGCAGTGGATAATGGCTTAAGTGCTCGGGCCCCTACAACCACATGGGAGAAACAGTTTCTGGCTCTTGGCTTCAGCCTGGCCCAGCCCTGGCCTTGAGGAGTGAACAGGCCTTAAAAAAAAAAAAAAAAAAAACCTCTGCTTTTAGGAGCTCCTGTTAGCTCTAGTGGTGACCCCACTTGTACCTTCTCTTTCCAGCAGTCATCCAGTGCCTGCCACTGTGAAATGTCTCACCTATTACTGGATGTAATCTTTGAAAGGGAGAGAACTTCCATTTGCTGGTTCACTTCCTGAATACAGCTGTCAGGGCTGGACCAGGCTAGGCCAGAGCCAGGAACTACATCTCGGGTCTCCCGTGTGGGTAGCAGGGACCCAAGTACTTGAGTCACCATCTGCCGGCATCCCAGGATGTGCATTGGTGGGAAAGCAGCAGGGACCCACTAGGTACTCTATCCAATGTCCACTTGCAACTGTAGGCATTTCCCCATTCTGCAGATGGGTAAACCGAGGCACCAAATGTGGAGGCCAGTTCTCAAATCCTCATATTCCAGCCAACTCACCCTGCAAGGACAGAGCTCTATCTAACCGTTTCCTTGACCAACTGAAACGCCAGGGTCAAAACGCAAGTGTTTTTAATGAGCGCCTTGAACCAAGTACGCAAAGTAGGTAATGCCCCTGAAAGGGCCAAGCTCCTGCACAGTCACATTGCAACCGCGGGACCCTTGCTCCAGGCAGGGCAGCCGCACATCCGGGTCCTCATCTGAAAACTGAATCAGGGTCCCCTGCGGGCTCAGGACCCTCAAGCATTCTGAGAGCAGCCGGTAAGCGCCAGGCAGACCACCTCGGGCAACAGCATCCCAAGTGCCCTTGTCCAGCACTAGCTGGAAGGAGCCCGACGCAGCCACAGGACCCAGGTTCTGAGCATCAGCCTGCATGAAGTGCAGCCGGGAAGCGGGATGCCCAGGGCACAGCGGTGTTTGGCCTTGGCTCCCCTCCAGGAGGCTGTTCATGTGAGCCACGGCGACGGGAGAGAAGTCCACTCCCAGCACGTCCACAGGGTGTGGGGAGCTGGTGTAGAGGCCTGTACACAAGCCCGAGGTCCCACAGCCCACGTCCAGCACCCGCAGTGGACCGGCAGCCCGTGCCTCCTGCAGCAGCGGCAGTAGCAGTCCCTGGACTTGCTCATATCCAAAGAACCAGTCGAAGGTAGGGGCGCTGCCGGGACGCAGCTGGGCATGGAACCGATCCCAGAGGCAGCGGTCCGCCAGGCAGCTACCGGCCAGAGAGCCTGCGGACACAGGGAGCCTGGGTCACCTGGTGCGTGAGTTCCATTTGCAGCCTGCAGGCTCTTGGAGCCACCATTTCAGGGACCACACCGCGGGGCATGGCAGACCCACCTTGCCCTCCCCACCTCCATACCGGCCAAGGCGCGGGGCACGCATGTCACGAGTGACCGCACGTGGAGCATTCGGAAGGTCGGCAAATTCCCGCGCCGCGAGGGACGTATGCAGCCTCAGAGTTTAAAAAAAAAAAGAAAAAGAAAAAGGACGCGGACACGGACCTGCGGTACGAACAAACCTTTATTGGTTACCACGCAAAAGGGAACAGAGCGCGGGGTTTGACAGCTCCTGGTCCAAGGAAGGCGTCCGCAGACCTGAAACCAAAGCAGAAGGCGTGAGCACCCTCCGGGAGCAACCCGCAGGCCCTGGGCTCTGCCCTGCTCGATGAGCCGTGTCTCGGCGCTTGAGGATAGAACCGGCGGACGGGAAGCAGCCGGCACCGAAGACATGACGCCGAGGGGCCCGGAGCCCTCTTCCTCTGCCTCCGCACATAACGGGGAGCGGGATCGTACGCCCGGTCCCCGCCAAGAAAGGGAGGGTTCGAGACCCCACCCACGACCCTCGCCCGACCCCCACCCCCGAGGCGGGCGGCGGAGACAGGACTCACCCGCACAGCGCGCGCGGAAAGACCGGCGCCAGGGCCTAGCCTCCTTATATAGTCCAGGGCCCGCCCCCGAGCCGCGATTGGCCGGCGGGGGCTGGGGGCGGAGCCCTGCGGGGGCTGGGGGCGGAGCCCTGCGGAGCCGGCGTGCGGCGGAAGTGTGGCGGAGAGCGAGCGTCCGGGCTCAGCCATGGGGCCTCCGGGGGGCAAGATCAACAGGCCTCGAACGGTGACTGCGTGGGGTCGCTACTTTTTCCCTTCAGGCGTCGCGGGGCCCCCTTCTCTCGCTCGAGATGGGATCGAAGGGGCCGGGGCCTCCGGGGGCGGGGGTCCCGGGACGCGGCGCGCGGCGTCCCTCTGACTCGCATTTTCTCTGGCGCAGGAACTGAAGAAGAAGCTGTTCAAGCGCCGGCGGGTGTTGAACCGGGAGCGGCGACTGAAGCGTCGGGTGGTCGGGGCTGTGGTAGACGCGGGACTGATCACGCGGCACCACCTCAAGAAGCGGGCGTGAGCGCCAACCCCTTTCCCCGTGGCCCTCCCCGCCCACGCCGGAGCAGCCGGTACCCCCGGTTTGCTTTGCGCGCTCTGATCTGTGCTGGTCGATAGTTCGTTCCCAAACTCTGCTAGCCTGTCTATGCGTGTGGCTTACAGCCTCCTTTAGGGTCTCGGTGAAGCCACCGCTTGGATGCCTGCGTCCCACATTGGAGAGCTGTCGACTACCCCACTCCCTGAAGTAACAGTGTACATCCACTTAAACTTTTTTACCAGTAAACGTATGTTTGCATTCAGAAAACTGCACACAGAAGTGTGTACCAGTCAGTGAGTTTTCCCCAAAACAGAAGATTGTGCACGGAAGTTCCAAGGCTCCCTAATACTTAATCTCAAGATATGTATTGAGATTAAAGTCTAGGTGTTGGAGAGACTTAGCTCATGACTTTCTTAGATCCCAGATTTTTAAACAGTTGTGTGATTTGAATTTTCCCATAGCCATTCCCATTCCCGTTTGCGTGATGTAAACCAGTTCACGGCAACCAGGACTCTTTCTCCTCCTTAGGTCCAGCGCGCGGGCCAACATTACTCTGTCGGGGAAGAAACGCAGGAAACTCCTCCAGCAGATCCGGCTTGCCCAGAAGGAGAAGGCGACTATGGAAGGTGAGACTGGGGCACAGACGCAGGAGGAGGAGTGGGGTGGGTTTATTCTGGTTGTTTCATGCTTCCTTTTTCCTTCTGCTCAGTGGATGCCCCCTCAAAGCCAGCCAGGACCAGTGAACCACAGCCCAAACGGCAAAAGAAGACAAAAGCCCCCCAGGATGTAGAAATGGAGGACCTTGAAGGTGGCAGCTGAAGGTCTTACCTCCTCCATCAGAAGTCTCAACCGGAGCCGGAAGGACTCAGAGGACTTTGGAGAAAGCATTTCCCCCTTTTCATTCTTCCCAGATTCCTCTTCCTTAGTGGCCCACTGACCTCCCCTGGAGGGATGTGTCAGCAGAGAAGAAGGGCCCCTAGCAGTCAATTCCTTTTGTAATAAAGCCCTTAAACTCTTGACTGAGACGTGTGTGATCGCAGTGGGCCGTGAAAAGAGGTCTGTGAGTGTGCAAACACAACAGATAGTCTGGAGGGAGGAGCCCCAAAACTTGCTCAAGCCAAGGCAACCAGGAGCCAACCTCTGCAGTGGCCCAGTCTCCCTAGTGAGTGGCCCTGCAGCTTTGCATTTTCAGACAGAAATAGAGGGATATGTAGGGATAGCAGAGGCAGTAAGGGTCCTGGTAACCAGTGCCGCCATTGCTCCTGTGTGACCAGAATAGGCTAATCATCTCACATTTTGTTTGTCTTTGCTCCTTTTGTTGTGTTACGTTTTCTTTCTCTCTCTCTTTTTTTTTTTTAAGATTTAAAAAATTGGTGCTGGCATTGTGGAGTAGCAGGTAAAGAGGCTGCCTAGGACGCTGACATCCTAAATGGGTGCAGGTTCATGTCCCAGCAGCTCCACTGCCCATCCAGCTCCCTGCCAGTGGTCTGGGGAGAGCAGTGGAAGATGGCCTAAGTATTTGGGCTGCTGCAACCCATGTGGGAGACCTGGATAAAACCTGGCCCAGCACTGGCCTTTGCAGCCATCTGGGGAGTGAACCAGCAGGTGGATGATCTCTGTCCCTCTTTCTAACTCTGCCTTTCAAAATAAATCTTTAAAATGGTTTTTTTTATGTATTTATTTTTTTGAGAGAGAGAGCTCCCATCTGCCAGTTCACTCCCCAAATGCCACAGCAGCTAGGGTTGGGCCAGCCCAAGCCAGCAGCCTGGAACTCCATCTGGGTCTTCCACGTGGGTAGGAGGGCAGCCATCTGCTGCTGTCCTGGTTACATCAGCAGAAAGCTGGATTGCAAGTGTAGCAGCCTAGGTTTGAACCAGGACTCATATAGGATGCCGGCATCACAGGCAGTGTTTAAAGTCACTCTGGCATAACACTGGCCCCTTGAAAACCAATTTTTTTTTCTTAATGTTTAAAATTTCTGTGGGAAGCCAAGGCTGAGATCCTTAAAATGAAAAGCTCCTTTGCTGAAGTACTTAAGAGGGAAGGGTCTCTGTAATTCAGCGATCCCTGGAAGAGGGAGGGCTTGGGCTCAGCATTCACCTTCCCTCAACATTTTTTTTTTTTTTTGAGATTTTTAAAAATTTATTTGAAAGGCATAGTTACAGAGGGAAGGAGGAAAACAGAAAGATCTTCCAACTGCTCGTTCACTCCCCAGATGGTTGCAATGGCTAGGGCTAGGCCAAGCTGGAACCAGGAGCCAGGACTTTCTTCCGGGTCTCTCACATGAGTGCAGGGACCCAAGGACTTGGGGCCATCTTCTGCTGCTTTCCCAGGCACATTTACCAGGAGCTGGACTGGAAGGGAAGTAGCTGGGTTTCAAACTGGTGCCCATATGGGATGCTGGCATCACAGGCGCCAGCTTTGCCCACTACAGCAACTTATATTTTCCCTCAACTTTATATTTAGGACAATTTTAAACCTTTAGTAAGGATAAGAGATTAGTGCAATGATCCCATGACCATGCTCTCTGTTTAGATTCAAATTTAAATAGTTAACATTTTGCTCTACTTGTTTTACTCTCCCTGCATACTCATGTGTATGTGTGTATCCATTATCCTTAAATGAAATCATTTGAGCCGGCGCCGCAGCTCACTAGGCTAATCCTCTGCCTGCGGTGCCGGCAAACTGAGTTCTAGTCCCGGTCAGGATGCTGGATTCTGTCCCGGTTGCCCCTCTTCCAGGCCAGCTCTCTGCTATGGCCAGGGAGTGCAGTGGAGGATGGCCCAAGTCCTTGGGCCCTGCACCCAATGGGAGACCAGAATAAGCACCTGGCTCCTGCCTTCTATCAGCACGGTGCACTAGCCGCAGCGCACCGGCCGCAGCGGCCATTGGAGGGTGAACCAATGGCAAAGGAAGACCTTTCTCTCTGTCTCTCTCTCTCACTGTCCATTCTGCCTGTCAAAAAAAAAAAATCATTTGAAAGCCAAGTACAAATAATATGAGACTTTATCCCTAAGAATATTCTACATGGCCAAAATGCTGCTATTATACTATTATTACATGTCAGATACTTAACATTGATGAAATAACTAATATTTAGTTTCATATTCAATTTCTTCAATTGTTCCAGTAATATTCTTTGCAGCTCTTTATTTTCTCAGTCCAGGAGTCAATCAAATATTGCATTTGTCATGTCTCTAGTTTCCTTTAACCCAGAATGGTACGTTGTCCTAGATAACACTTAAAAAAGATTTTTAAGTTTAAAAAAAGTTTTGTTAATTTGTTTGAAAGGCAGAGTTACAAAGAGATGGAGAGAGAGAGAGGTCTTCCATCCACTGGTTCATTTCCCAAATGCTTTTGTTCATCAGCAGGAAGCTAGATTGGAAGTGGAGGAATCAGGATTCGAACCAGTACCCATATGGGATGACTGTGTTGCTGGCAATTGCTTAACCTGCTGCACCACAATGCTAGCCCTAGACAACACTTTTTTTTTTTAAAGATCGATTTATTTGATAGGCAGAATGTCAGAGAGAGAAAGAGCTCTTCCATCTGATGGTTCATGCCTCAAATAGCTGCAACCACTAGGCCTGATCGAAGCTGAAGCTAGAAGCCAGGAACTCCAGCTGGGTCTCCCATGTGTGGGGCAGGAACCCAAGTCCTTGGGCCATCCTCTCTGCTCTCCTAGGTACATTAGCAGGAATCTGCTCCGGAAGTGCAGAGTGGCTAGCACTCAAACCAGCAGGCATCTCATGGCACCTGCTGCACCATGAAACCTGACCACTATGGACTGTTGTTTTGGTGATCCGAGTGAGGCCTAAGAATTCTTTCAATTTTCTGTTATTTTTTCATGTGTGAATTGTGCCTCTTCAAGGTGATCTCTATGTGCCTGGATGCACATGCTTTGAACACGTCCTTGCTTTCTGGCAAGGAACAGTTATGTTCCAGGCTCACCTACTACTTCCCCTGCCCACGGACTTGGAATCAGCCATTTGTGGACAGTATTACATCCAGTTTTGAAAACAGAAAGGGGCCGGTGCCGCGGCTCACTAGGCTAATCCTCCACCTAGTGGCACCGGCACACCGGGTTCTAGTCCCTGTCGGGGCGCCGGATTCTTTCCCGGTTGCCCCTCTTCCAGGCCAGCTCTCTGCTGTGGCCCAGGAAGGCAGTGGAGGATGGCCCAAGTGCTTGGGCCCTGCACCCCATGGGAGACCAGGAGAGACACCTGGCTCCTGGCTTCGGATCAGTGCGGTGCGCCAGCTGCAGCGCGCCAGCCGGTGGCTATTGGAGGGTGAACCAACGGCAAAAGGAAGACCTTTCTCTCTGTCTCTCTCTCTCACTATCCACTCTGCCTGTCAAAACAAACAAACAAACAAACAAACACAGACAGGAGGGGCCGGCGCTTTGGTGCAGCAGGTAAACGCCCTGGCCTGAAGCGCCAGCATCCCATATGGGTATCATTTCGAGTCCCGGCTGCTCCACTTCCAATCCAGCTCTCTGCTGTGACCTGGGAAAGCAGTAGAAGATAGCCCAAGTCCTTGGGCCCCTGCACCCACGTGGGAGACCCAGAGGAAGCTCCTGGCTCCTGGCTTCGATCAGCACAGCTCCGGCCACTGTGGCCAATTGAGGAGTGAATCATCGATGGAAGCTCTCTCTCTGCCTCTCCTCTCTCTCTGTGTGATTCTGACTTTCAAATAAATAAATATTTAAAAAAAGAAAACAGACAGGAAAAGTGTTTAAACTGTATGCGGATGCAGAAAGGAGAGGACGGGTGAAGGAAAGATGCTCAACATCTTGGTATACCCTTCATAATTTTGTTCTACTCTGTGCCAAGAGGCTATGTTCAAGGAATTGTCAGAAGTTGAGTGTAGCTCAGAGTGGAGTGAAAAAGGGGGAAGCTGAAAAGAAATGAAGTTGAAGAGGAAGGCAAGGGCCAAAACATTTAGTGCCAGTAGGGAATTTGAATTTTATTTTAATTTTTCCCTAAGTATAATGAGGACTATTAAAGTTGCGTTTCAATTTGTATTTTCATTATGGAAGAATCTCAACCATACCTAAAAGTAGAGAAATTACTACTTATCACCCAACCTCTACTCATCCCATTTTCCAAACTTATTTCCAAACTACCACTACATTTAAATAGACATTGTCTTAAACATTTTTAAAAATGAATAAAAGGGGGACAACACTGTGGTGCAGTGCCAGCATCCCATATGGGCACCAGTTCAAGTCCCAGCTGTTCCACTTCCAATCCCGCTCTCTGCTATGGTCTTGGAAAGCAGTGGGAGATGGCCCAAGATGTGGGCTCCAGGCTCCTGGCTTTGGACTGACCCAGCTCCAGCCATTGCAGCCATTTGGGGAGAGAACCAGTGGATGTAAGACTTCTCTCTCTCTCTGCCTCTGCATCTCTGTGACTCTGCCTTTCAAGTAAATAAATAAATCTTAAAAAAAAAAAAACCTGAATTGAAAAAAAAATTAATGAAGAAAAAGACAAATAGACATTGTCTTCCAGTTTCCTTTGCATTTTCCATCCCATCTTCCCATTAGACATCAGTAACAGACAACTTTTATTTAAGCGATTTGCTGTGCTGCAAATACTGTTCTAAGTCTTTTGCATTTATTATTAGTGCATTAACCCCACAACCAGACTCTGAGGCAGATACTGTAACTATCCCATTTTACTGATATGGGAGCCAAAATCTGGTAAAGTCATTTGTCCATCAGTGACAGAGCTTGTATGTAAGCAGAGTCCGGATGGCATCTCCTCACCTTTGTCATTCAAAGAGGAGTTTCTGTATCTGATATGCTAAGCCATTGAAATAAATATCTTAAGTTATCTTCACCAGGAGTTTGTGAGATAGATGTATCATGTTCTCTTTACTGTGGAGGAAATGGGTGCAAACAGCTGAGTCATTTGCTCAGGGTTATTTTGCTAATAAATGGCAGACATAAGTCTGAATCAACCCACCTCCAAAATGAACACCCTTAAACCGTGAGGTCCTGAGGCCAGCACTGTGGTGGAGCAGATTAAGCCACCGCCCGTGTGACACCAGCATCCCATACGGGCACCAGTTAAGTCCCAGCAGCTCCTCTTCTGATCCAGCTTCCTGTTATGTTCCTGGGAAAGGAGCAGAAAGGTGGCCCAAGTCCTTGTGCTCCTGCCACCCACGTGGGAGACCCAGATGAAGCTCCAGGCTCCTGACTTTGGCCTGGCCCAGCCCTGACTGTTGTGGGCATTTGGGGAGTGAACTAATAGATGGAAGATATCTCTCAGTTTCTCTCTCTGTCATCTGCCTTTCAAGTAGATGAAAATAAACACTTAAAAAAGGACATAGATCGATCGACAGATAGATGCTGAAGCTTACCATTGCAGACACTGAGTGCTACGTAGTGACCATATTGTTGTGTTTCAATTTTCATAAACCTAGGAGGTAGTTGTACTACTACCTCCTCGTTTCCTGAAGAGGAACTAGGCATAGGGTTTTAACTAAAGGACACAGCTAGTAAGTGGAGTAGCTGGCAGTTGACCTGGGGAGGGCTCTGCGAGCAGTTTTGCTAACTGTAACTGTTAACTCCCAGGTATGGGGGTTGATACAAGGATGTTTCTACCTCCCACTGGGGGACAACTCTGGCCTAGCACAGTTTGCTTTGGGCTCCTTATCATTCCTTTTTTTTTTTTCTGTTTATCTTCTGAATTTCCTTTTCATGTCTTCTCTGCTTCCCCTTGCCTACTTTTTAATTGTTTATTACATTGCCACTGTTTATTGATTAAAATGTTTCTTAATGTTTCCTTTATTAAGAGCTCATGAGTTGAACATCTGCATTTTGGGCGTTAGGAACAACAATGAAATCCCACCGTGAATGAGCTGATGAGCTTTATTCCGTCTGTTGTCAGTGACTCTTTAGGAAAAAAAAAAAAAAAAAAAAAAGGGTGTGTTGAGGGCGTGTGCCCTTCCCGCTGTCATCGACGCGGTGCGGAACCAATGTATGAGGGTTGCGGACATCGCCGGATTGGTTTTCCTGAGAGGCCTCGTCGCTGGTTCCTTTCTGGGTTCCCGTCACCGCGCATGCGCCGCCTGCGCTCCGTCGCTCCCGCCTCGGGCTCAGGCTAGGGCTCCGGGATGTCCGCGTTGTGCGACCCTCCCGGGGCCCCAGGGCCTCCCGGGCCTGCCCCGGCCACCCACGGTCCCGCGCCTCTCAGGTAGTCAGAGCCCCTGGCATCTTCCCCCACCTCGCGGCCCCGCGCCGATCCTCAGCCTTCTGGGCTGAAACCCGGCTCCTACCTCGAGAACTCGCGTCAGGGTTCTCCGGGATTCCTGGTCGGGTCCTCGCAGAACTCAGGGACTGCCTCACCAAAACGCCGGGCTGCAGGGCCCGCGCCAGCAAGACCTCGATTCCGCCTACCCCTAGACCCCGACGCCCAGCTGCCCTGGAGCCCGGCCTTGCCCTGGCGGGAGTCGGAGCAGAACTCTGGGAACCCAGCAGCCCTGCCCCTTTTAGTCCCGAGGGAACCCCGGGCCCCGACTTCGTAGAGACTCCCGGCCCAGAAACCCGCTGATGCTTCCTCTAGCCTTTCCCTGGCCCTCTAACGGAGTCACTGCACTCGCCTTGGATTGTGTTGTCTGTGTGTGTGTGTGTGTGTGTGTGTGTGTGTGTGTTTGAGGGACCGGAGAGACATGGCACAGCCGGAGCCTTAGCCCCTTGCCTCCTCCCCGAACACTGGCTTCCGTACCTCAGAACCTGTATGTTTCGGGAGTGGAAGGGTTGAAAAGCAGGACCCTGTCTGTGCTTGGGACGCCCTCGTTCCCAGGCTCGTTGAGGCTGGGGTCGCTGGTGGTGGTTGATGTGTGGGTGATTAGGATGCTTGCGGAGTGTGGGCAGACATGAGCTGGGAGGGAGGAAGAGCCCTTAGTAAGGAACTTACATTTCTCTTTGCAGGAAGATTGCAGGGTGCTTGTGTTGTTGGGGAAGGAGGGGAGCGTGTGTGTAAGGCTGGGGAGGTGTTACAGGAACACGAGTGCTTCCCATATATCAGGTGCCTCCACAGAAGGAGATTCAGTGTAGAGCGAGCCCGGAGGTGGTTCCCAATTCTTGAATATGTAGTCTGCTTGCTTAACCTTGGTTTCCTTATCTGTGAAATGCGATTATGGTAATTCTTGATTGAACTGTTGTCAGGATTGAAATAAATACATAGAGCATACTTAAAAGAATACCTGACACATTCTAAGAGTTAACTATTATTGCTATTGTCGTTGTTATTATTGAAAGAAAAATGGCATTTGTTGAGTGATTAGTGTGAACCAGGTGTGGTACTTAAATGATGATCAAATGGCATTGGTTTTGACTCATGTAGATTTTTGAACTAATTTAAATATTTATTTATTCATTCATGTTTATTTGAAAGGCAGACAGAAAGATCTTCTGTCCGCTGGTTCACTCCCCAAATGCTTGAAACACAGGGATTGGGCCAGGCCCAAACCCAGGTCCTGGAACTCAGCCCAGGAATCTCATTTGGGTGGCAGGGAACAAGTACTTAGGTCATCACCTGCTGCCTCCCAGGATGAGCATCAGTAGGAAGCTGGCTCAGAGGCAGAGCTGACTTGAACCCAGGCACTCCGATATGGGATGTGGGCATCTTGAGCCTTATCTTAGTTGCTGCCCCAAATGTCCACCCCTAGATGTGGTACTTAAGAGCTTTAGAAACCTTTTTTACTGAGAAAGGTATAATATTATCCTTATTTTACACAGAAAGAAACCAAAGCTCACAGAGGAAATGTAACTTGCCTAATATAATATCTAAGTCCATTTCTTTTGTTTTCTTACAGTGCTCAGGAGCTGTCCCAGGAAATCAAGGCTTTTCTGACTGGCGTAGACCCCATTCTGGGCCACCAGCTCACAGCCCGGGAACATGCTCGCTGTGGCCTTCTCCTGCTCCGCTCCTTGCCACCTGCTCGGGCTGCTGTGCTTGACCACTTGAGAGGTGTCTTTGATGAGAGTGTCCGGGCCCATCTGGCCACCCTGGATGAAAGCCCTGTGGCTGGTCCACCTCATCTCCGGCCACCTCCACCCTCTCATGTCCCTGCTGGGGGACCTGGTCTAGAGGATGTGGTGCAGGAAGTACAGCAGGTGCTGTCTGAGTTTATCCGGGCCAACCCGAAGGCCTGGGCGCCTGTTATCAGCGCATGGTCCATCGATCTCATGGGGCAGCTGAGCAGTACATACTCGGGCCAGCACCAGCGTGTGCCCCACGCCACAGGCTCTCTGAACGAACTGCTGCAGCTGTGGATGGGCTGCAGGGCTACCCGCACACTGATGGACATCTACGTGCAGTGCCTCTCAGCTCTCATTGGTAGCTGCCCGGATGCGTGTGTGGATGCCTTGCTGGACACCTCTGTCCAGCATTCCCCACACTTTGACTGGGTTGTAGCACATATTGGCTCCTCTTTTCCTGGCACTATCATCTCCCGCGTCCTCTCCTGTGGCCTTAAGGACTTCTGTGTCCATGGTGGGGCTGGAGGCGGAGCTGGTGGTAGTGGTGGAAGCTCTTCTCAGACCCCCTCTACAGACCCCTTCCCTGGATCTCCTGCCATCCCTGGGGAGAAACGGGTACCCAAGATTGCCTCAGTTGTAGGCATCCTAGGGCACCTGGCCTCCCGCCATGGAGACAGCATTCGACGAGAGCTCCTGCGGATGTTCCATGATAGCCTGGCAGGGGGCACTGGGGGCCGGAGTGGGGACCCCTCTCTCCAGGCCACAGTTCCCTTCCTGCTGCAGCTGGCGGTTATGTCACCAGCTTTGTTGGGCACAGTCTCTGGAGAGCTCGTGGACTGCCTCAAGCCTCCAGCTGTGCTGAGCCAGCTACAGCAACACCTGCAGGGTTTCCCCCGAGAGGAGCTGGACAACATGCTGAACCTGGCTGTGCACCTGGTGAGCCAGGCCTCTGGGGCAGGTGCCTACCGCCTGCTGCAGTTCCTGGTGGACACAGCTATGCCTGCCTCGGTCATTACCACCCAGGGCCTGGCTGTGCCAGACACCGTGCGTGAGGCCTGTGACCGGCTGATCCAACTGCTGCTACTGCACCTGCAAAAACTGGTTCATCACCGGGGAGGGTCTCCTGGGGAAGGGGTGCTGGGCCCACCCCCACCTCCCCGCCCGGTGCCCTTTCTAGATGCATTAAGAAACCACGTTGGAGAGCTGTGTGGAGAGACATTACGACTGGAACGGAAGCGCTTCCTCTGGCAGCACCAGCTCTTGGGCCTGCTGTCTGTCTATACGCGGCCAAGCTGTGGACCTGAGGCCCTGGGTCATCTACTGAGCCGAGCCCGAAGCCCCGAAGAGTTGAGTTTGGCTACTCAGTTGTATGCAGGGCTGGTGGTCAGTCTTTCTGGCCTCTTGCCCCTGGCCTTCCGAAGCTGCCTGGCTCGGGTGCACGCAGGGACTTTGCAGCCTCCCTTCACAGCCCGGTTCCTGCGTAACTTAGCACTGCTGGTGGGGTGGGAACAGCAGGGCGGGGAGGGACCTGCAGCCCTAGGGGCTCGGTTTGGGGAGTCGGCCTCGGCTCATCTGTCTGACCTGGCTCCTCTCTTGCTGCATCCTGAGGAGGAAGTAGCCGAAGCTGCTGCCTCCCTCCTGGCCATTTGTCCGTTTCCTCTGGAAGCCCTGTCCCCCTCCCAGCTCCTGGGACTGGTGAGGGCTGGGGTGCACCGCTTCTTTGCTTCTCTGAGGCTGCACGGCCCCCCAGGCGTGGCCTCAGCCTCCCAGCTTCTCACCCGCCTCTCTCAGACCTCCGCAGCTGGGCTCAAGGCTGTCCTGCAGCTCCTAGTGGAGGGAGCTTTACATCGGGGCAACACAGAACTGTTCGGAGGGGAAGTGGATGGGGACAATGAGACTCTCTCAGTTGTCTCGGCTCCTTTGGCTTCTGCCTCCCTGTTGGACACAAATCGCCGGCACACTGCGGCTGTGCCAGGTCCTGGAGGCATCTGGTCTGTGTTCCATGCTGGAGTCATCGGCCGTGGATTAAAGCCGCCCAAGTCTGTCCAGTCACGAAATCAGCAGGAAGTGATCTATAACACCCAGAGCCTCCTCAGCCTCCTGGTCCACTGCTGCAGTGCCTCTGGGGGCAATGAATGTGGAGGATTCTGGGGGGCTCCCACCCTGAGCCCAGAGGCAGCCAAAGCAGTGGCAGTGACCTTGGTGGAGAGTGTGTGTCCTGATGCAGCTGGTGCTGAGCTGGCCTGGCCCCCCGAGGAGCATGCTCGGGCCACCGTGGAGCGGGATCTCCGCATTGGCCGGCGCTTCAGGGAACAGCCCCTGCTCTTCGAGCTGTTAAAGCTGGTAGCGGCTGCGCCCCCAGCCCTGTGCTACTGCTCTGTGCTGCTGCGGGGGTTGCTGGCCGCCCTCCTGGGCCATTGGGAAGCCTCTCGACACCCTGATACAGCCCACTCTCCCTGGCACTTGGAGGCATCCTGCACCCTGGTGGCTGTCATGGCAGAGGGAAGCCTCCTGCCACCAGCACTGGGTAATATGCACGAGGTATTTAGCCAACTGGCACCTTTCGAAGTGCGTCTGCTGCTGCTCAGTGTCTGGGGCTTTCTCCGGGAGCATGGGCCCTTGCCCCAGAAGTTCATCTTCCAGTCGGAGCGTGGCCGCTTCATCCGGGACTTCTCCAGGGAGGGTGGGGGTGAGGGTGGCCCCCATCTAGCTGTGTTGCACAGTGTCCTCCACCGCAACATCGATCGCCTGGGCCTTTTCTCTGGCCGTTTCCAGGCACCTTCATCCACCCTCCTTCGGCAGGGGACGTAGCCTTTCCCAGCTCCAGAAACGAGGGAGGTTGAGCAGTGAGAAAAGGGACTAAGGTGCTACTGAAGGGTGGAAGTTTCTCTTCTAAGTCCTTGGCCTAAAGGGAGCTGTCACTTTTTTCCTCCCCCACCAGTTTTTCTAAATAAAAATTTGCCGAGTTGAGAAAAACAGTCCAATGCTTCCGTCTGATCCTGAGAACCCGCTAAGTCGGACAGCACCCCAAACTGGACATTCCCGCCCCCTGCCTCTAAGCCCGCCCCTGGCCCAGCCCCCTTAGGGGAGTTTAGAGTGCGCGCTCAGCCAATAGGACAGTCGTCAGGCCGCGCTCTGGCTCGACCAATTAGAGGGCCGGAAGGGGCGGGCGCTCACATACGTGGCTCAAGCGCGCAGGGGGAGGGGAGGCCCGGGGTCAAGGAGCAAACCCGGCACAAGATGGCGGCGGTAGCGGCAGTGGCGGCGCGTAGGAGGCGGTGAGGAGCCCGGAATCCCGGGGCGCTCCCGGGACGTCCCTAGACCCCCAGAGCCCTATACCCCCCTTCTTGAATGTCCCCCTGTTCACCCCTGGCTTCGCGAGGATCCTTTGTCCCTTGGAAGCGGCTTCAGGCGTCTCCAGCCTCCCCGCGGTAGATCCGCGCGACGTTGGGGCCCTAGCCTCTGGGGCTCCAAGCTCTGGCCCAGAGGCTTAAAGAAGGCCACACATGTGTGCTCTTGGCCTTGGCCGTTCTCGGCCGCCGCTCTCCCTTGGGGACTCGCGGCGGTCTATGCCGCGGTCTCCTTCCTGCAGTGCGCGGGGCGGTCGGGGGGGATGAGACGTGGCCCAGCCTGGGGCAGGCAACTGCCCTGTGGCCCTTTGGCTGGGGTGGAAGCACCGCGGCTGGCCGTGCTGCCCGTGCTGCCCTTCTTGCCGTCCCCTCCTCCCCCATCCGGCGTCGGACCCTCCCCTGCCGTTGTCTTCACGTGGGCACCTGCCCTGGCTAGTGACCTGTCCACGGTTGCTGGACACGGCTGGGGCAGGATCCAGTAAGTTCGCAGTCTGCCTGGATGGTGTTGCTCAGACCCCACACGTTTGAATGGTTTGGTCTGCGCTTTCGAGTTTACATTACTGAAACAAAAAAAGGTTCGAAGCACATCCTCGCGCCGCAAAGCATTTACCAGGATCTAACGGATGTACTGGGCCGGGAGAGGCATGTACTGTCAGCGGCAATGAGAAGAGGCGTGGACCATAAAACTCAGCCTTCTGGAAGTCTGTGATGTGAAACAGTAAACAGGTGCAGCTTGCCCTGCGGCTCGTTCCTGCTTTGGCTTCATGAACACCTCTTGTGGGTGTTCAGTGCATCCCTGAGTTCCTGGGGTGTTCCAGCAGGTCAGAGCTGAAAGGTCCTTTAGAAATCCTGTCCCTGTTGGTGTCTCCTCAAACCTGTTTTGCATTCTGCAAATAGGGCTCCAGAGAGTATGTACGTTTAACTCACTGTACCTGCTCTGGGCAGGTGGATGTGGGTGGGTCTGCGGCCACTTCTCGGGTGCTGGCCCCCACGCCTTACTGTTGTGTGTTCCTGGTAGCACTTTTTCCTGCTTGTTCTGCTGGTACTTAGTTCCTGCTGAGAACACAGTGCCTCGTGTTTTCTTCACTCCTCTTTCTGGCCTGGTGTGCAGCGCTTGCTTTGCACATTCTTCTGGAGCTCAAAGGCTGCCTGTGTTCTCCCAGAAATTTTCCTTACCTTGAGCTCTCAAGAGGATTCTGAGACTAATGCTAGATACAGTGTATGGTAGGCCCTGGCTTAAGCTGCCCTGTTACAGGTTGCAAAGTTTTGTTGCTTAGAAGTAGCCTGTCTCCCCTGCCTGCCCCACCTTCACTTTGGAACACTTTCTCAGAGTGTGCTCCGGATCCCTCACATCAGAGTCCCCACAAAAGCATGTTTAAAATGCAGATGCCCAAGGCTTGGGAATCTTCATTTAACAAGCACCAGAGGTGATTCTTAACAGACAATAAAATAGAAGAACCTCTGTTTAGTATTTATGAATGAATATATCCCTAAAGTAACTTTTTAAAATAAGCCTATTAGTTCCTATTGTTTCATCGGCTGGCATGTTGGAGAAGGGACAGTTTGTGATGACTTCTTGGGATGGTGATGGTCCCTGGTGGGGCCGGCTCCGTTCATCCTGCTGGTGGTTGGTAGGAATGCAGAGCACTCGGGGCTCAGTGCACTTTTGCTGTCATATTCTTTTCAGCCTTAGGTAGTAATGGTGGTAATTTGTCCTTTTATTTCTTGAGGTTTATTTATTTGAATGGCAGAGAAGGAAAGTGAGAGACAGAGATGTCTTCCATCTGCTGGTTTAGTCTTCAAATGCCTGCAACATTTGGAACTGGGCCACACCAAATTCAGGAGAGAGAGAGAAATGAATAAATCTTCCATCTACTGGTTCACTCCCCAAATACCTACTACATTCAGTGGTGCAGGCCAGGCCCAGTCCAGGAGCCAGGAATTCTGTCTAGGTCTATCACTTGGGTAGTAGCAACACAAATATTTGGGTCATTGTCTGTTGCCTTCCTAGCTCCTTAGCAGGAAACTGGATCCAGAACAAAGGAGTTAAGACTTCACCTGGCACTCCTTGATGGGATGAGGGCATCTTAAGCTGCTGTTTAACTTGCTATGCCCTAGCTCCACCCTTGGTTAATTGTCTTGAGGATGGACGAGTGGAGATCAGAGGAGCAGGATCCCTAAGGTGCTAGGGAAGTTGAGACCCTGGTAGGGGGCCGGTGCTGTTGCATAGCAGGTAAAGCCACCACCTGCAGTGCTGGCATTCCATATGGGCGCTGGTTGGAGACCCAGCTGCTGTACTTCCAATCCAGCTCTCTGCAATGGCCTGCGAAAGCAATGGAAGATGGCGCAGGTCCTTGGGCCCTTGTACCCATGTGGGAGACGCGGAGGAAGCTCCTACCTCCTGGCTTCGGATCAGCACAGCTCCAGCCATTGTGGCCAGTTGGGGAGTAGACCAGCAGATGGAAGACCTCTCTCTCTCTCTCTCTCTCTCTGCGCCTCTGCCTCTGCCTCTCTGTAACTCTGCATTTCAAATAAATACATAAATCTTAAAAAAAAAAAAAAAAAAAAGACCCTGGTAACTAGGACCATCAGGCTAGAGGTACATCTTGACTTTTTAACTCTGTTCCACCCAATGCCATACCCAGGGAAAGGCACAGCTTGCTTTGTTTCTCTGTTCCACATGTGTGGTACCACGACCATTTCCTCTGGGACTAGCTATTACTGCTGCTTTCCTCTGAGACGCTGATGTAACCAGAGTCAATACGAGGGCCCCTGAAGGCCAGAGATCCTTTGTCCACCTCCTCTGCTTTGTGAAGGGAAGGTGGGAGTGAGCTGACTGCTCAGGCCTGGCCCGTCGCCACATGCATTCTGCCTTTTCTGTTCAGTGACCGCAGCCTTTCTTCCCTTTCCTGAGCTGCCTTCTAGGATCGTGATAGGAAGAAGTCTTCCCTCTTGGTGGTGGAGTCCTCCCTGACCGCTGTGTTGATTGTCCCTCTGTCCTTCTTCTCTGCAGGTCTTGGGCAGGTTTGGTACTGGCTTCTTTAGGGGTCTGCCTGGGGATTGCCCTTGCTGTGGATAGAAGCAACTTCAAGACTTGTGAAGAAAGTTCCTTCTGCAAGTATGATATTTGTGGGAGAATGGGATGGAAATAGGGTAACGTGGGAGTAGCCTGGGGACCCCGCAAGTATTAGGACCTCGGGACACGGGGGTGCCCTCACACCTTACTTCCTTTCCATTCCACTTGGCAGGAGGCAGCGAAGCATACGGCCAGGCCTCTCTCCATACCGAGCTTTGCTGGACACTCTTCAGCTTGGTCCTGATGCCCTCACGGTTCATCTGATCCACGAGGTCACCAAGGTAAGGGGAGACAAGGACAAGTGTGGTGGGTGTGGACACATGGCTAAGGGATACTTTTGGAAGAGGGAACCTGTAGCAGACATCCTGTCCTAGCTTCATCTTGGGACTTTGTGAATAAATTTGCTTTCAGTTTCTTTAAGCAAAGGGCTCAGAGGAGGAGACCTCTCGGGAGGAGATGGGTTCAGAAGGCATTTCTTGGTGTAGCTCTTCTTTTTCCAGATCCAAACCTCTGTCCCCGTAGGTATTACTGGTGCTGGAACTCCAGGGGCTTCAGAAGAACATGACTCGCATCAGGATTGATGAGCTGGAGCCCCTGCGGCCCCGATACCGTGTGCCAGATGTTTTGGTGGCTGATCCTCCCACAGCTCGGTAAATTTTTTCTTTTCAACTTTTATTTATTTATTTAATTTTTTTAAGAGAGAGAGTTCCCATCTGCTGTTTCATTCACTGAATACCTGCATCCCCTGAAAGTAACTGGGGCTGTGCTAGACTGAAACCAGGTTCCAGGAGCTCAGTCCAAGTCTCCCACATGGGTGGTAGGAACTCAACTACTTGAGTTATCGCTGCTGCCTCCCAAAGTCTGCATTAGCAGGATGCTGGAGTCAGCAGCTGGAACTTAGACTTCAACCCAAGTACGCTGTTGGGGGATACTGGCATCTTAACTGCTAGGCTAAGTGCCTGCTCCAGCTTAGTACATTTTTACTGAGAAAATACCCATCTCCATGTCTCTTTTCTCCCTTCTACTGAACCTTTTTTTTTTTTTTTTTTTTGGTTGCTGACTTTCTTTTTTTAGATTTATTTATTTATTTGAAAGTCAGAGTTACACAGAGATAGAAGGAGAGGGGGTGGAGGGGGAGGAGGAGGTTCTTCATCCGCTTGTTTACTCCCCAGATGGCCGCAATGGCCGGAGCTGCGCCGATCCGGAGCTAGGAGCCAGGAGCCTCCTCTGGGTCTCCCATGCGGGTGAGGGGGCCCAAGGACCTGGACCATCTTCCTCTGCTATCCCAGGCCATAGCAGAGAGCTGGATAGGAAGAGGAGCAGCCGGGTCTTGAACCGGCGCCCATATAGGATGCTGGTGCTTCAGGCCAGGACTTTAACCCACTGTGCCACAGTGCTGGCCCCTTTGGTGGCTGACTTTCTTTCCCACATGAGGGTATTAGTTGAGTGAGCACTTTACCCCTCTCCCAACCTTTCCTCATGTCTTCCTCTGTTTCACTTACCTTCTTATTCACCCGTTTTTTATTCATTCAGCAAGCAGGTATCGCTTTCTCTTCTGTGCCAGGCCTCAGCTTGGTGCTGGTGTTAAAACAAGAAATAAGGCACAAATCTTGCCTTTCAGGAATACAGTATCTCCCTGGTTCATTTGTTGCTTATCTGTTTTTCTCTCTTTCATCCTTTCTTTTAGGAGCCCTCACATTCTTGAGTTAAGACACATTGTTATCCTTGTTCCATTGTAGCATGCGTGTGCGCTACAGATTTATGTATTTCTTTATTTGAAATGCAACTATAGAAAAGGAGAAACAGAGACAAAAAGAAAGATCTTCTATCCATTGGTTCACTCCCCCAAATGGCCCTGATTTTGAGGCTGGGCCTGGCAGAAGCCAGGAGGCTGGAACACCATCTGTTTCTCCCACATGAGTGGCAGAGACCCAAGCACTTGGGCCGTCTTCTACTTCCTCAGGTGTATTAGCAGAGAGCTGGATTAGAAGTGGAGCGCCTGGGGCTTGAACTGATGCTCATATTGATGCTGGTGTCATGGGCAGCAGCCTAAAGCTGCGCCATAACACCAGTCCCTTGGCTTGTCTCATAATACATAATTTAGGAAATAGCATCATAAAACCTCTACTTGATAAACCCTATCAATCTTCCTCCTAGTTCAACCATGTACTTCCCACTGTCTCTGACTCTCCAAGAAGTGATTGCTATTCTGAAGTTTATCATTACTTCATGTTTTTTGTTCTTAGAGTTATATTGTGTGTGTATGTGTGTAAATGCTGTAGATATATGCTTATGTAATAAATTATGTGGCTTTGTTTTTGAGAGTTATAGGGAATGTATCTTAGTGATCTTAGAGAATGTGATCTGGAGTTCCTCTTTTCATAACTGTTCTGTTGCATGTCTCTCCTGTTCATTCATTTTTACTGCTGTGTAGTATTATGTTGCTTGAGCACACTCCAGCTTACCTGTATATTTCCATATTTATAGGTATTAAGGTTGTTTCCAGTGTTTTGCTGCCCAAAGTGTTGACATGGACATTCTTGTCCATGTCTCCTGTTGTCCTTGTGCAAGACTTTCTCTTTGGGTTATGACTAGGAGAGGTACTGTAGGGTTGTGGAGCATGAGGATGATCAACTTTTAAGATAAAACCAAAGGGGTTTGCTAATTTGCACTTCCACCAGCAGTTTACAGGAGAGCTTATCGATCTGCATGCTCTCCAAAACTCATGGCACCGTTGGACTTAATTTTTGTCAGTAGAATGGGTATAAAACAGCACATGGTGGTCTTCGTTTGGTTGTTGGTGTTTCCCAGTTAATGAGTTGAGCATCTCTTTCTGCTATACTGTTCTGTGAGTTGGTCATTCACAACTTTTGCCCATTGTTCTTTTATGTTGTCTGTCCTCATTAATTTATAGAACTCATTAAATAGTCCCAATACTGATTCTTTGCCACTTATTTGTATTGCTGCTATCTTTTTCTAGGGTGTAGTTTATTTTTGATTTCCTAAAGGTATCTTTGAAAATAAAAATCTTTTGGGAGTAGGCTTATGGTACAGTGGGTTAAACTGCTAAGTGGGATGCGTGCATCCCATTTTGGGGTACTTGAGATCAAGTCCTGTATCTGCTGCTGATCCAGCTTCCTGCTAATGTGCCTAAAAGACAGCAGACAGTGGTCCAAGTACTTCGGTTCCTGCCATTCACATGGGAGACCAGGATGGAGTTCTGGCTCCTGGCTTCAGCACTGGAATGTACAGTGGTTGGATGATCTCTGCCTCCCTCTCCCCATCTCCCTCCCTCCTTCTCTGCCACTCTGCCTTTAAAATAAACTGTTAACTACAAATAAGCAAATAAAAGCACTATATCTCAGAATTGTTTTAGATTGCAAGTATATTCTTTTTTTTTTTTTTTTTTTTTTGACAGGCAGAATGGACAGTGAGAGAGAGAGACAGAGAGAAAGGTCTTCCTTTGCCATTGGTTCACCCTCCAATGGCCGCCGTGGCCGGCGCACCACGCTGATCCGAAGGCAGGAGCCAGGTACTTATCCTGGTCTCCCATGCGGTGCAGGGCCCAAGGACCTGGGCCATCCTCCACTGCACTCCCTGGCCACAGTAGAGAGCTGGCCTGGAAGAGGGGCAACCGGGACAGAATCTAGTGCCCCGACTGGGATTAGAACCCGGTGTGCCGGCGCCGCAAGGCGGAGGATTAGCCAGTGAGCCGCGGCGCCAGCTCGCAAGTATATTCTTAGAGTTCCTGTATCCACGGCACCACTTTCCCTTGCAGTTAACAACACTGTGGTTCCTTGTACCTGATGAATTAGTAGTGAGTCATTACACGTAACCAAAGTCTACATTTTGTGTTTCCTTAGTTTTTACCTAATGAACTTCTTGTGTTACAGAGTCCCTTCCAGGATGCCATATTGTATTTATATTTATTTGTCACACCTGACATAGTTTCTGACTTTTCTTGTTCTTTGTTATCCTAAATATGCCTTATGATAAATAGAAATCCCTAATCTTAATGCTGTTAGATGTGTCAGTCTTTTATCTTCTAGTGTTAGTATTTCTTATATTGTTTAGGATTATAAATAATCCTTCTCTATTTCAAGGTCAGAAAAATATTCGTTTATATTCTAGAATTTTTATTACTAAGTCGTGATCTTTCTGGAATTGATATGTGTATCTGGTATGAGGTAAGAACATGACACCATTTTTTTTCCTTTCTGGGAAATCTTTTTTTTCCTATCCCACTAGTCTTTGTTTCTTCAATATCTGCCATGCCATCTTTCTTAATTTCAAAGTTCTGAGTGTGCTTGGGCCTTCATTTGTTCCTCCACTGTGACCACACTGTGACTCCTAGCAGTCCCTCCTTCTGAACTATTGTGACTGTATCCCCTTTGATCCCTTCTCAGGCTTTCTATCTCTGGCCGTGATGACAATAGTGTGGAGCTAACAGTGGCTGAGGGACCCTACAAAATCATCTTGACGGCAAAGCCTTTCCGCCTTGACCTGCTAGAAGACCGCAGCCTGCTGCTCAGTGTCAATGCCCGAGGACTCATGGGTTTTGAGCACCAGAGGGCCCGCAGGGTCCCGTGAGTACTACATTCAGGACTACAGGGAACCTAACCTGGAAGGGCCTAGGGATGTTATGGGGTTTGGTGCTTTAGTTCCCGGTGGGGGGGGGGGACAGGGTGGGGCCTGGGGGCTGGGAGGAGCTGTCTAGCAGGGAGGGCAGGAATCAGACCTGGGTTGCAGTTTCCTCCATCTCCTGTACAGGCCAGGAGACAGTCGCTTTTTGTCCCTGAGCTGTACCCTGGGCATCTCCTCTGGGAGTCCTGCCTGGGTCTGCCTCTCCCTCCTCCCCTTCTCATATCATCACATTTCCCAAATTTATTTTCTTTCTTTTTATTTTTTATTTTTTGGTTTCTTTCCCCCCCATCTCTGGAAGTTTGTCTACTGAAACTCACTTTTATGTTTCTGTTTTTGTGTTGGTTTTGTGCCTCCTTTTCCCCTTCCCCACCCATCTCCTCCTGCCCCAGTTTCTCGGATAGAGTTAGTCTCACGCTCGGTAGCATGTGGGATAAGATCAAGAACCTTTTCTCTAGGTAAATCCATTTGGCTATTGGTACTGTATCTGTTCCTGTGCCCTTACCCACCCTTTACTCTGGCCCTCGGGGGAACATGCCCATGACCCTTTCATGCCCTCTCCTTTGCTTACCCCTGTTCTCAGCTATGTGGTATCTAAGTCCCCTGTTGGCCTGACTGGGAGCCCCCTGGGAGAAGGAAAATGAAATGTTTGCAGTCCTTAAGGAATGTAGGAAGCTTACTGCTATGCCAGTGGGTGGAGTGGTGCTGCCTGTGACTGGGATTCCTGGCTTTCAGCCAGGGTGCACTTGAGTTTCTGGGCAGAGTTGCTTGCCAGCTGCCCTTGAAAAGCATCCTTTGGCAGACCCCTTGAAGTCCTTGTGTATAGCCATAGGGACTTGCTGTAGTATGACCTACTTGCTTTTGCAAATCCCTGTGTTGGGCCAGGAGGCTGAGGCCCAGTGAGGGCACTTGAGGCCAGATTCTCAATGGAGGCACCAAAAGCCAGGACTAGCATTCAGAACCCAGGCCCTGAGCCACTCTGCCTGTCCCTTCTGAGATGCTGGCAGAAGCCGGTGATTAGGGCCTTTGTGCAGAAGGTACTTCCTGGTGGCATTTACTCCTCATTTCCCTTTCTCATCCCTCCACCCTGTACCCCCCTCTTTTGTGAACTTACCTGCTCACTGGGGGTCCCTCTCCAACCTTTAACATTCAGTCCCTTCCTCCATTGCTTTCGTTCCTTTGGACCCTTGGCTCTCTATTCCCCCACCCCTCCTTCCACTAGCCCCTCGTCCCTGCCCCCTCTGGATTGGAGCAGACAGCTCTCCTACCTTCCAGGCAAGGATCAAAAGACCCAGCTGAGGGCGATGAGGCCCAGCCCGAGGAGATGCCTGAGGATGGTGACAAGGCAAGTAGGAGTGGGTGGGTGGTTGGAGGATGAGGCTGGCTGGGAGGCTGGAGGGAAAGACCCACGAGAAACTTGAGCTTAGTGTTGCCCTCAGGGATGGAATTTAGAAAATGAGAGGGGCAAGAGAGAGAACTGGTTATGATTGGGTAGTGGTTCACTTTCCTCCTTACAGCCAGAGGAGACCCAGGGGAAGGCAGAGAAAGATGAGCCAGGAGCCTGGGAGGAGACATTCAAAACTCACTCTGACAGCAAGCCACATGGTGAGGGGCTGGGAGAGCCGAGGGCAGGGGCACAGGGAGTCCTTTGCTGAGCCGAGGCCCTGAGCTCATCCTTTGCTTTCTTGTAGGTCCCACGTCTGTGGGTCTGGACTTCTCTCTGCCAGGCATGGAACATGTATATGGAATCCCTGAGCATGCAGACAGCCTGAGGCTCAAGGTCACTGAGTGAGTTCCATGGTGACAGCAGGGTCGGGGGGAAGGAGAGCAGGAAGAAGTTGGGGGCTTGGGGAGGTGTGTGTGCAGATTCAGTGCTCAGACTGGGGTGATCACTGCCCATGCCTGACTGGCCTTTGTTGATCAGAAAACTCTTTGAGAAAGGGCAGGGGGCCAAGCTTTGTGACACAGTGGGTTAAACTGCTGCTGGGGATGCCCACATCCTTTATTGGAGTGCTGATTCGAGTTCAAAGCCTAGCTACTCTGCTTCCGATCTGGTTCCCTGCTGAGGTGCTTGGGAGGCAGCAGATGATGACCCAAGCTTTTGCCACCTATGCGGGAGACCCAAATGGAGTTTCAGGCTCCTGGCTTCTGCATGAACCAGCAGATGGGAGATCTCTCTGTTTGTTACTCTCCTCTGTGTCACTCTGCTTTTAAAAAAAAAAAAAAAAAAAGGAAGGACAGAGGAGCCAGTTCTTATGGCATACCTGTGTCGTTGGGGTGAGGGTTGCATGTTGCACAGGCTGGGGCCAGTTATTACCCCAAGTTTATGTGTTTGTAGAGATGGGGAGCCGTATCGCCTCTACAATTTGGATGTGTTCCAGTACGAGCTGTACAACCCCATGGCCCTCTATGGGTCTGTGCCTGTGCTCTTGGCTCATAATCCTCATCGTGACTTGGGCATCTTCTGGCTTAATGCGGCAGAGACCTGGGTCGATATATCGTCTAACACTGCAGGGAAGGTATGAGCACGGGTCCTGGGAGAAGGGAGGGAGGGAGTTGTCAGGCCTTGAGGCAGATGGGTATACTAAGGACATTGGCTTTGAAGCTAATGTGGGATAAAGGTGGGATAGCCTCTTTGGGGACTGAGTGAGAGAGGGGGTCCTGGGTCTTGGTGGACGGCATTTGAGTTTTCCAGTCACTCCTCACACACATGGGGAAGGCATTGCCCTTTCCAGACTGAGGGCTTTGCGTCTCAGTACATTATGTGCTGGGCACTCTTCTAGATGCTGCAGGTGTGCTGAGCTTGATCAGGGAAGGGGGAGACACATTAAACAGGGAGAAGGGAAGGCAGCTGAGCTCAGGGGAGTAGGTGCTAAGGAGGAGCTGACACAGTCCCATGGAGAGGGTGGTGGCGGTGCTTAAATAGTATGGTCTGGGAATGCTTCACTGAGATGACGTTCCATCTCAGACCAAAGTAAGTTTTTTGGAGTCAGCTGTGTGAGTGCTCTAAGGAGAGAAGCGATGCTTCTGTCTTGGGGTTGGGAAATGAGAACGCAGGTGTCTGATCTCTGATCCCCTGTACAGACCTTGTTTGGGAAGATGCTGGACTACTTGCAAGGCTCTGGGGAGACCCCACAGACAGATGTCCGCTGGATGTCAGAAAGCGGCATTATCGATGTCTTCCTGCTGCTTGGGCCTTCCGTCTTTGATGTCTTTCGGCAGTACGCTAGCCTCACAGGTACCTGGTGTCCTCACTGTCGATGGCCTTATATTTCTGCCCTTGTCTTGAGAGGGCTGGTTCTGTGCCCCAGCCTGTTTGCCAGCCCTTTGCCCTTCAACCTCTCTTAATTTCTGGGTTGCCCCCATTGGCCCCAGGTTGGACCTGATCCCCATTGTGACCCCCATCCCTCAATGAACCTGCAGGCACCCAGGCATTGCCCCCGCTCTTCTCCCTGGGCTACCACCAGAGCCGCTGGAACTACCGGGACGAGGCTGATGTGCTGGAAGTGGATCAGGGCTTTGATGATCACAACATGCCCTGCGACGTCATCTGGCTGGACATCGAACATGCTGACGGCAAGCGGTACTTCACCTGGGACCCCAGCCGCTTCCCACAGCCGCGCGCCATGCTAGAGCACTTGGCCTCCAAGAGGCGGAAGGTAAAAGGGCTGTGGCCGTGGTTGATCTCCACAGGGAAGGCTAAGGCAGAATAGCTCTGGAGAGCTCTAACCACTCATGTTCCTTTACCCCAGCTGGTGGCCATTGTGGACCCCCACATCAAGGTGGACTCTAACTACCGAGTTCATGAAGAGCTACGGAACCAGGGGCTGTACATTAAAACTCGGGACGGCTCTGACTACGAGGGTTGGTGCTGGCCAGGTAGGCAAGCCCAGAAATGAGGGAGAAACAACTGAGAGGCCACAGAGGTAGAATGGTAGCGCTTTGGTCCCGTGGGTTCACAGCCACCCTTACGCTCTCGCAGGCTCAGCTGGTTACCCTGACTTCACTAATCCCATGATGAGGACCTGGTGGGCTCACATGTTCAACTTTGACAATTATGAGGTAGGAAAGGCCTCTCCCCATGACCTGTTCCATCTTTCCTACCCTGCCTCCCCACATACGTCTTCTCTGCTTGGCACCTGCTGTTTTGATTGGTTGCCTGTAACTTATCAGGGACTTCTGATGATCCTGGGAGCTCTCTGCTCTGACAGTTTGTCTTACTCTCTTGCCTTTCCATTTGTATTTTCTGCCTGTATCCCCAGGGCTCAGCTCCCAACCTCTACATCTGGAATGACATGAATGAACCATCTGTGTTCAATGGTCCTGAGGTCACCATGCTCAAAGATGCCCAGCATTATGGTGGCTGGGAGCACCGGGATGTCCATAATATCTATGGCTTCTATGTGGTAAGGGGCTGGGAGAAGAGTTGGTGAAAAGGGGGAATATAGGGCTCAGAGACTGAGTTCCTGGGCACTTGCAACAGGTGATGGATGTCTTTTGCTCCTCACTGTCCCTCTTCTCTCCCCTCTCCCTTCCTAGCACATGGCGACTGCTGATGGGCTAATACTGCGTTCCGGGGGCGTAGAACGCCCCTTTGTCCTGAGTAGGGCTTTCTTCGCTGGCTCCCAGCGCTTTGGTAAGATTTGGAGAATGAGAACTAACGCAGAGGGCTGTGAAGGGCGGATGGCAGGAGCCCTGAGTCTAGGCTTGGCTTTCTGAGAAACCTATCCATGCCCCATCCTCTGAGAGCAGCACCCTTCCCACTTGTGCATTTTAAGGGGAGCCAGAGAGTGGGAGGTCCAGTCCTTGTTCAGGGGCTCTTATGAACTCTGCCATCTTCAGCAGAGTCCTGGGGGGCCCAGAGTAGATGTGGCAGGTCAGAGGAATGGGCTGTAGAAAAGGCTGAGTCCCTTCTCGGTGTGCAACCTCCCTCCCTCTTGTGTTCTGCAGGTGCAGTGTGGACAGGGGACAACACTGCAGAGTGGGACCATTTGAAGATCACTATCCCTATGTGTCTCAGCCTGGGTCTGGTGGGACTTACCTTCTGTGGGGGTAAGAGGAGGAGGAATTTGGGAGGGGGCAAAGTAGAGGGCCCACAGCCTAGGCCTGGGCAGAGCCCAGAGTCTAGGGTGGGCCTTGGGAAGCTCCTCAGCAAGCACCTCTGCTCACCCACCTTTCTGAACTCTTTCTTCGACCCCTCCCCAGCGGATGTGGGCGGCTTCTTCAGAAATTCAGAGCCAGAGCTGCTTGTGCGCTGGTACCAGATGGGTGCATACCAGCCATTCTTCCGGGCACATGCCCACCTGGACACTGGGCGGCGAGAGCCTTGGCTGTTATCCTCTCAGCACCAAGACATAATCCGGGATGCCCTAGGCCAGCGATATTCCCTGCTGCCTTTCTGGTACACCCTCTTCTATCAGGCCCATCGTGAAGGGGTTCCTGTCATGAGGTAAGTCATTCACTGAGTCTGTGTAGAGTGGGTTGAGGTGGCTAGGGGACAGTAGAGAGTGAACCACATCTCTGGGCCTCTTACTTCATTTGCCAGGTCCTTGTGAAGAAGGGAGTCTCATTTAAAGATCAAGAGTGAAGGGCGGCCGGCGCCGCAGCTCACTAGGCTAATCCTCCGCCTTGCGGCGCCGGCACACCGGGTTCTAGTCCCAGTCGGGGCGCCGGATTCTGTCCCGGTTGCCCCTCTTCCAGGCCAGCTCTCTGCTGTGGCCAGAGAGGGCAGTGGAGGATGGCCCAAGTCCTTGGGCCCTGCACCCCATGGGAGACCAGGAGAAGCACCTGGCTCCTGGCTTCGGATCAGTGCGGTGCGCCGGCCGCGGCGGCCATTGGAGGGTGAACCAACGGCAAAGGAAGACCTTTCTCTCTGTCTCTCTCTCTCACTGTCCACTCTGCCTGTTTAAAAAAAAAAAAAAAGAGTGAAGGGCAAAGTAACAGGATTAACAACAGTGAATATTTAAAGAAAATTGCCAACAGTGATGAGTTGTTTGACAAAAATAAAACTGAGTAATGGGATTAGGGGAATCACAAAAAGACTTGAGAAGAAGGCCAAGTTAGATGAGGTCTGAAAGATGAGTGACTGACTTTTGGGAGCTAGAGGAAGAATATTGCAGGCTGAAGGGACCACAGGTGCAAAAAAAAGAGCCAGTAATCTGATCCCAGCGGGCCTGGCAGGCCGGGGCACTGAAGTGTATGAGGAGGCTGCTGAAAGACTGCTGTGCAGAGCAGTTGGATGAGTGGGCAGGGGAGCGGAGGCGAGAGCAGTGTTAGGGAGTGAAACGAGCTGACCAGGGTGGTCTTTCGTAGCTGAAGCCTGAACCCCAACTGCTGCAAGCTTCTGAGTCTTACCCTATTCTTCAACAAAAAGTTATTATGAAAGAGATCTTACATCTGTTGGTTCTTTTCCAAATGCCCACAACAGCCAGGACTGGGCCAGGCTGAAACCAAGAACTGGGAACTCAATTTGGGTCTCCCACAGGAGACAGGGACCCAGCTACTTGAGCACATTGCCGGCTGTCTTTGAAGGTTCATGTCAGCAGGAAGCCAGATTTGGGGAGCAGGGCCAGGACTTGAAGGCAGGCACTGTGATATGGACATCCTAAGTGGTGTCCTATTTTTTGTTTTTTAACAAAACAAAATTTTATTTGAAAGAGTTACAGAGAGGGAGTCTGCTGGTTTGTTCCCCAAATGGCTGCAATGGCCAGGGCTGGGCCAGACTGAAGCCATGAGCTTCATCTGGGTCTCCATGTGGGTGCAGAGACCCAAGAACTTGGACCATCTTCCACTGCTTTCCCAGGTGCATCAGCCAGGAACTAGATTGGAAGTGGAGCATTCAGGACTTGAACCAGAGCCCATATGGGATGCCAGCACCGCAGGCAGCAGCTTAACCCGCAATAACATAGTGCTAGCCCCAAGTGTCTTAACTGCTAGGTGTAGTGCTCCCCTGCTCCAGTCCCAGTTCTATTCTCTTTTTTTAAAAAATTTATTTTATTTTATTTATTTGAAAAGCAGTTACAGACCGAGAGGGAGAGGTAGGTCTTCTGTCCACTAATTCACCCACCAGATGGCCACATCGTCCAGGTCTGGGCCACACTGAAGCCAGGAGTTTCTTCCGGTCTCCTACATGGGTAGCAGGAACCCAAGCATTTGTGCCACTTTTCACTGCTTTCCCAGGCTTGTTAGCAGGGAGCTAGAACAGAAGGGGGAACATCCAGGACACAATCTGTTGCCTATATGGGAAACTGGTGTGATAGGCAGAGGCCTTACCCATTATAACACAATGCCAGCCTCCCCCACCACCCTTTTAAAAATATTTATTTGAAAGAGAGGGAGGGACTGGCACTGTGGCGCAGTGGGTTAAAGCCATGGCCTGAAGTGCTGGCATCCCACATGGGTACCAGTTCTAGTCCTGGCTGCTCCTCTTCCGATCCAGCTCTCTGCTGTGGCTTGGGATAGCAGTAGAAGATGACCCAGGTCCTTGGACCCCTGCACCCACATGGGAGACGCAGAAGAAGCTCCTGGCTTCAGATCGGCGCAGTTCCAGCTGTTGTGGCCATCTGGGGGAGTGAACCAGCAGATGGAAGACCTTTTTCTCTCTCTCTACCTCTCTCTGTAACTCTGTCTTTCAAATAAATCTTAAAAAAAAAAAGAGAGAGACAGAGCAGGAGAGAGATCTTCCATCCTTTGGTTCACTCCAGAAATGACTGGAATGGTCAGAGCTAGATCAGGCTGAAACTGTGATCCTGGAATTCCATCTGTGTTTCCCATGTGGTCCAGGGGCCCAAGCACCAGGGTCATCCTCCACTGCATTCCCAGGTGCATTAGCAGAGAGCTGGACTGGAATTGCAGCAGCTGAGACTTGAACCGGCACCCATATGGGATGCACAGTGGCTTAACTCATTGCACCACAACGCTGGCTCTGGCAGTGCTATTATTAATTCTTGCAGATGTATATTTGACTTCTTATAAAACAAATACCTTCCTTTCTCGCCTCCTTCCTAGGCCCATGTGGGTGCACTATCCTCAAGACGTGACTACCTTCAGTATAGACGATCAGTTCCTACTTGGTGAGAGATGGGGAGAATGTTTTGGTGGTGGTTGAGGTAGGGCTGAGAAGCGTTTGTGGGCACTCTGTAGATGCCTGGGGTGAATGAGTGCAGCTGGTGGTGCAAGAGGACGGGCACTTGGGTGGTCTCAGGCCTGGGAACTGATCCCTCCTTTCAGAGTTGATTCTGTTGTGCTTCAGGGGACGCACTGCTGGTTCACCCTGTATCCGACTCTGGGGCCCATGGTGTGCAGGTCTATCTGCCTGGCCAGGGGGAGGTAAGTTAAGGAAGGTTGTGGTAAAGATAGTGGGAGCCAAAGGAGCAGACAGAATGGGGCATCCGCGTTGAGCAACCGATTATCATACTCCTCTGTCACCTTTAGGTGTGGTACGACGTTCAGAGCTACCAGAAGCATCATGGTCCCCAGACCCTGTACCTGCCTGTAACTCTAAGCAGTGTGAGTATTTCTGGCCCAGCTGCCAGCTCCATCTGCCTGTGGGTTTCCAGAAGGGGAAAAGGGTGTGCTTTGGGATCCAGTACCTGAGTGGGCACAGATGGGCAAGAGCAACAGATGCCATGGGGTTGCAGAGGAGGGCCTTCATTGCAGCTCTGCTCCTTCCCCAGATTCCTGTGTTCCAGCGTGGAGGGACAATCGTGCCTCGATGGATGCGAGTGCGCCGTTCTTCAGACTGCATGAAGGATGACCCCCTCACTCTCTTTGTTGCACTCAGCCCCCAGGTAAGTGTGCAGGCAGGATGCGTCTTCAGCTGTCGGCCCACCTCCCTATGACTCAGTGCTCTGGAGATGTGCCCTTTGCCCCCTCTTGGGCTGAGGCACTCACCTGCTCTATTTCTGCTCAGGGTACAGCCCAAGGAGAACTCTTTTTGGATGATGGGCACACGTTCAACTATCAGACTCGCCAGGAATTCCTGCTGCGTCGATTCTCATTCTCTGGCAACACCCTTGTTTCCAGGTAACGGGGTACCCTCTGTGGGGTGCTGGGCCTTGGGATACACAGTTCACCTGGCTTCTGACCTGGCTTTGGGTCTCGCTCTTCCTTCTGCTCTGACAAATTATCCCTTGATGAGCATCTGTTTTTGGCACCTTCAGCTCAGCAGATGCCAAAGGCCACTTTGAGACCCCAATTTGGATTGAGCGTGTGGTGATCATGGGGGCTGGAAAGCCAGCAGCCGTGGTACTCCAGACAAAAGGTGAGTGCCCAGTCCATCTGCCTGGATGGGCAAAGAGGGGAAGCGGGTATAGTTGGGGATGTCTTTGTCTCTGGGAAAGCAGTTGCTGTCCTTTGCCTAATACTGTAACTGTGATGCTCCTCTTCCTCCGCCAGGATCTCCTGAAAGCCGCCTAGAGTTCCAGCATGACCCTGAGACCTCTGTGTTGATTCTGCGCAAGCCTGGTGTCAATGTGGCCTCTGACTGGAGCATTCAGCTGCGATAACCCTAGGGGTGTTCTGGGTTGGGAAGAGGTGAAGCAGTGGGAAGAGTTATCCTTTCTTCTGCTTTGGAGTTTGACACACACACACACACACACACACACATACATACACACCCTAGCCTTGACCTTCCTTATCCCAAGACCCAGATTCTGCCAACATCTGGGCAGGATGAGAGGGTTGTCCCTGGTCTCCAAATTCCTCTTGTGATCTCTTGAGCCGTCCCACTTGGTTGATACCAAGCCTTTCCCTTTGTCCTGCCCGCCACCCCAACCTCCTGTTGCTCTAACTGGAGCACATCGACTTAGGAAGACATGAGGACCACAGGGCCCTTGCCTTGCCTTCTTGGGGGCCCTCAATCTCCTACAGGCCCTAATTCATTCATACCTCTTGTGTTGATGCCGTTTCCTGGAAGATGAAGACTCTGAGCTTTAAGGCTCCTTCTGTCTTTGCTCTTCTTCCCCACCACACTGCTTTCCCGTCCCTCCTTTTATTTCTTCCTCCTGACACTACCCTGTCAGCCATCCATTTTTTATGCCCCACTGATACACTGGGACCACCTTTTTACCTGTAAGGGATGAATGGATCAAAGGAGTGAGGTTGCTGGAGAACACCCTCTTCTCTCTCATCCCCACATTTCCTTTCCCCAATTCCTTCTAGAGCTGCTGCAGTTCTGATGGGGGCAGTTCTACCTCCCCTGTCCCTTGGGGGAAAAAAGTTTCTACGCCTCCTTAAGAGGGGATGGGCATTAAACTTCTTTTGCCCCCTTCTTGTCCCCTTGAGGGGCATTCAAGATGGAGAAATCAGTTGTGGTTTCATTGAATCACGAACACCTGTATTTATTGCTGGGAAAAGGCTGAGGGTGGGGGGAGATGATCATGTGTGCCCAGGGCTGGCCAGAAGCCCTGGGTGGGGTGGGGTGGGGAAAGACTAATGGAGAATGAATGGGAATATTTGTGGGAATTCTTTTTACTTCTTGGCCCCCAGCTGTGACAGGTTTTGATAAAAGGAAAAACAATAAAGAAACCATAAGTAACTGTCAAGTGTCTGGATTCTAGGTGTACCTGAGCCATATATCCTAGAAGCCAAAGAGCCTGACATTTTCACCAGGCTTCAGCTTAAGTCTCATTTGCGCATCAGTTAGCTAGCACAGGGGCAAGCATTTGGCACAAGTGGCTTAAGATGCCACTCGGGAGCTGGCACCTATGATGTAGACATCTCATATGGGCGTTTGTTTGAGTCCTGGCTACTCCGCTTCTGATCCAGCTCTCTGCTAATGTGCCTGGGAAAGCAGCAGAAGATGGCCCCCAGTACCCACATGGGAGACCTGGAAGAAGCCCCTGGTTCCTGGCTTCTGATCAGCCCAGCTCTGGTTGTTGCAGCCATCTGGGGATGGAAAATTCTCCTTTTAAACTTTTAAAATAAATCTTTAAAAAAAAAAAAAGAAAGCCACTTGTGATGTCCACATCCTTTGGAATACCTGGAATCCCAGCTACTCCGCTTTGGACCACTTTCCTGTGCCAGTGGATGTCCCGGGAAGCAGTAGATGAGTAATTCGACCAGTTGAGTTCATGTCACCCACTGGGGAGACCCAGATGGAGTTCCTGGCTCCTGGCTTTGGCCTGGCTCAGCCCTGGGCATTGTGGACATTTAGGGAATGAGTCAGCAAATGGAAGGTCTCCTCTCTGTCTTTCAAAATGGGGAAGCAAAAGAAAGCAAATACAAGCCTTCCTCAGCTTTTGGGTTGCTAATAGCCATAACAGCCCACAAGGCCATCTGGTTTTAGTAGGCCTAGTTAATCAGTGATGATCAGAGGTGATGAAATTCCCTAGCGTAGAAATAGCTGGAAAGTCATATTCTCACACTAAAGGCTGTTTCTCTAGCTACCAGCACTTTGGAAAATTTTCCAGTGTTTAGTGACAGGAAATAGTTTTCTCTGTTTTGTGGACCATCAATCTTAAAAGATAATTTTTATAAGAATTTTTAAAAAAAATATTTAAAAGGCATTGGCCGGCGCCGTGGCTCACTAGGCTAATCCTCCACCTTGCAGCACCGGCACACCGGGTTCTAGTCCCGGTTGGGGCACCGGATTCTGTCCCGGTTGCCCCTCTTCCAGGCCAGCTCTCTGCTGTGGCCAGGGAGTGCGGTGGAGGATGGCCCAAGTCCTTGGGCCCTGCACCCCATGGGAGACCAGGAGAAGCACCTGGCTCCTGCCATCGGATCAGCGCGGTACGCTGGCCGCGGCGGCCATTGGAGGGTGAACCAACGGCAAAGGAAGACCTTTCTCTCTGTCTCTCACTGTCCACTCTGCCTGTCCAAAAAAAAAAAAAAATATTTAAAAGGCAGTGACCTAGAGGGAGAGATGGAGATCTTCCATCAGCTGGTTTATTCCCCAAATGGCCACAACAGCCAGGACTGGGCCAGACCAAAGCCAGGAGCCCAGAGTTCCAACGGAGTGTTCCATGTGAGTACTTGGGCCATCCTTTGCTGCTTTCCCAGGTGCATTATTTGGGGAGCTGGACTAAAACAGTAACGGATGTGAACCTGTGCTCTGATACAGGATGCCAGCGTCGCAAGTAGCAGCCATAACACTGGCCCTGAGTTGGCTATTTAAAAATTCTTAAAAAATTTATTAATGCAGAATAGATTTCATGTATTTTATAGAACAATTCTGAGAATATAACTATACTCCCGTCCCTTCCTGAATTGGCTATTTGTAAGTAGGAAAAATGGCAGCTAAGGATGGCTTGTGTTTGTGAGGATGTGGAGCCGAGTTCATGGGATTCCCCAGCTCAGGGAATAGTTCCAGTTGCCTGTAGGTGGCCTGCCTTGGCACACCTCTTCCCCCAGGCACCTGCTGCAGAAATGTGGGCCATGGGAGACTGTGCAGATCCCGGAATCAGGTATGTGGAAGGGGCATAGAAAACCACCCCGTGGGAATGACATCATTTTTGCCCATCTTGTTAGTGGACACAGGGGCCTGTTTGCTTGGGTGTCACCAAATAATCAGCCTCAAGGAGCTGCTCAAAAGAAAGTTTGCTTGTGACAGTGGGGAGGTAGAGTTCCCTACAGGTGTCTCCCAGAGGTGCAGCGTGCCAGGACGCAAAGGGAGAACGGAGCAGCCTTCCTGTGGAAGCAGACATCATACGTGGCATGCACGAGGCGGCTTTCCTTGTGTGTGGCGGTCCTGCCCGCACCAGCAGTGAGGACGAGCGATCCCGGAGCAGCCTCTGAAAACCAAGCTCCAGAAAACGAAGTGGTTCAGGGTCTCTGCCCCTGCGCCCTCTTACCTACAACCTTGGCGATGCCGACTATGTCAGGATTCCGGCGAGGATTCTTGGGACGCTCTTGTACCCGCCGGGCACATGGCAGGCCCCGAATTCCATTCACTGTGTAACAAGCTAGTGGGTGCCCCGGCTGGCGAGCGGATGAATGAACACCAGGGGAGGCTGGGTGCGAGGACCGGCTTTAAACTCCGCGCCCAGCGGGCGGGTCTAGAGGTGGCTCCCACGTGCCTCCACCCCGGCCCTGACACCGGATATGACGTCAGTCCGCGGTTCCCGGAACTAGGCGGAGAGACCGGAAATTGACTCGGGTGGCGGGGGGCACAGCACAGATGACCGGAAGTGCTGAGCCCGGGCGGCGAGGCCAAGCCCCCCGCTCCCGGGCCCAGTGGAGAAGCGCTGGGAGGGCGGGGTCGCTGCAGGGGCGGGGCCTGCGGGCTGGCGGCGGGGGCGGGGACCCCCGTGCTCCTGCGCCCGCGGCGGCGCGGCCATGAAGCTGAAGCTGAAGAACGTGTTTCTCGCCTACTTCCTGGTGTCGATCGCCGGCCTCCTCTACGCGCTGGTGCAGCTCGGTGAGCGGGGCGGGGCGGGGGTGCGTCCACCCATCCCGCTCGGCCCCACGGACGGCCCTCTGCGGCCGCGGGCGCACTGGCCCTCCCTGGGACGCACCGCGGCTCCCCGCCGCACCTCGGCCGAGCCTGCAAGGCCTGCATGATCCTGTCGCCGTTCGCCTCTCGAGCCCCACTTGCTCCCCTCTCCCCTGCTCTGCTCCGGCCGGCCTGCCTTCCTGACAGCTCCTCCCAAAACCCCAGGCTGATTGCTCGCGCAAGCTTCACCAGGTCCCTCTGTCCGTGCTTGTGTCCCGGGTCTTCCCTGGTTGCCTCTTATCCTAGCTCGAATGTCACCTCCCCTGACCACCCTAGCTACAGTCATCTCTTCCCGATTCCCTTTTATTCTCTACCCTATGTATTCCCTTCATGGCCGTAGCGATTTTGTTAATTTGCTGCTTTGCTTACTGTCTGCCTCCCTTACCAACCTGAAAGCGCCGTAAGGGGTGAGACCGCGTCTGTTTTGCCCCAAAGGCAGTGCCTCCCCCGAGGAGCATTCAATAAATATTTATCCAATGATGGCATCGATGAATTTAATGAGTCTTTGGTCACAGACAAGGAGACAGGTTGAACCCTGCCTCTTACGCAGGGGCTTAGTGACAGTGCCACCGCATGAGCCTCAGGTATTTGAAAGGCTGCCCTGTTTAAGGGCATCCAGAAGACAAAATTAGGACCAGCAGGCAGAAAGAACAGAGGTAGATTGTCTGCTCAGTGTCCAGATGAAACTTAGAATTTATGAAAGGTGGAGAGAGGCTGCCAGTTGAAGCGGTGCCTTCCACGGCAGCAGAGGGGCAGTAAGGGGATCTCAGTGAGGGTCTGGTCCCCTGGGATGCTGAATGTTCTGATTCTCTGCTCCCACCCCCTTTCCTGACTGGTGCTTCCTGGGACCAGGCCAGCCATGTGACTGCCTCCCTCCCCTGCGGGCCGCCGCGGAGCAGCTTCGGCAGAAGGATCTGAGGATCTCCCAGCTGCAAGCAGATCTCCGGCGCCCACCCCCTGTCCCCGCCCAGCCCCCCGAACCCGAGGCCCTGCCTACTATCTATGTTGTTACCCCCACCTACGCCAGGTATGGGGTCTGGAGCACCCAGAAGGGCTGCGAGTTCGGGGAGGCACAGGGTTGGGGGATGTTGCTCAAAGTAGAGCATGCCAAACGACAGACTAAGTGACCCACGTCTTCACCCCAAGACTTACGGGAAAATGCTCATTCTTCTAGGACAGAGATATGGCTAGACTTTGAAGCAGAATACAAAGGTCCTGCTAAATTTTAGGAGAGAATAATAATGCTTTAAAGAAATTTTGGGCTTGCCAGTGAGTTAACTCTCTCCATAGAAATCCTGTGGTGAAAAAGTTTTAAAAATTCCTGAATAAGGAAGCGGGCAGTCATACCAGGGTCTAGAAGTGGTTACAACCAGCTGTTGTTTCCATGTCAGGCTGGCGTTAAGTGCTTTACATTTGTTTTGACTACATTTTAAATCAAACTGAAGCCTTATTGCTGACAGAAGCTACAGGGGAATGTGGTATTGTACCTGTCACCTAACAGGCCTGTTAACACACACACCTCTCTGGACCCAGGTGGCAGAGCCGTCCAGACACAGACAGCTCTGCACAGCGCTCCCTTCCTAGGTGCACACCACCAACCTGGGGCTGGCAGGCAGAGCTGGAGACATAGATACGCAGAAGCTGCCACGCCTCCCATTTCCCAGTGCCTAAACTCAAATCTTCGCCTGGTGTGGAATAAGCCAAGGGGCTTGACTAAAATAAATTCCTTTCTGGAAACCCAGCTCACAAGGCAAAAGAACCTGGTTTACTTGTGCTTTAGAAAGTCACCGTCTTAATTGATCTTTAAAATGTCATCCTTAAAGGTACTGTTAGTCCCATTTCACACATGAGGAAACTGAGGCCAGGGAGAATGAGCCATTTTCCCAAGGTTGCTGACCTAATCAGTTACACAGCAGGGATTCAAACCCAGGAGGTGGGTGACAGACATGGTCTGGAGAAACAGGGCAGGTGAGCATCAGCGCGAAGGTGACTGGCAAGAAAGGGGGTTTGGGCGCTGCTGGGGAGAGGCCGCGGGAGATGCCCGGGAGCAGCTGTGAGTCCGGGCTGCAGTGAGCACGCGCTGCCTCTCTCCCCCTGCAGGCTGGTGCAGAAGGCAGAGCTGGTGCGGCTGTCCCAGACCCTGAGCCTCGTGCCCCGGCTGCACTGGCTGCTGGTGGAGGACGCCGAGGGCCCCACCCCACTGGTCTCAGGACTGTTGGCTGCCTCCGGCCTCCTCTTCACACACCTGGCGGTCCTCACCCCCAAGGCCCAGCGGCTTCGGGAGGGCGAGCCAGGCTGGGTTCGGCCCCGTGGTGTAGAACAGCGGAATAAGGCCCTGGACTGGCTCCGGGGCAAAGGGGGTGCTGTAGGGGGAGAGAAGGACCCACCACCACCAGGGACCCACGGAGTTGTGTACTTTGCTGACGATGACAACACCTACAGCCGCGAGCTCTTTGAGGAGGTGAGTGCTGGGATGGGGATGGGGAAAAAGCCAGCTGGGGACCAGCATCATCCGTTACCATGGTTCCCAGTGCTGCTGCAGGCTGCTGGGTGAGGAGTGGGGAGCATGGGGCAGAGTGAGCCCAAGTGGCTCTTCCTGCTGCCTCCTTCCCTATGGGCCACCCCCCTCTGTTTTCTCTCCTGACCTCCATTAGATGCGCTGGACCCGTGGTGTCTCAGTGTGGCCTGTGGGGCTGGTGGGCGGCCTGCGATTCGAGGGCCCTCGGGTACAGGATGGCCGGGTTGTGGGCTTCCACACAGCGTGGGAGCCCAACAGGCCCTTCCCCATGGATATGGCGGGATTTGCTGTCGCCCTGCCCTTGCTGTTGGCGAAGCCCAATGCCCAGTTTGATGCTACTGCTCCCCGGGGCCACCTGGAGAGCAGTCTCCTGAGCCACCTCGTGGATCCCAAGGACCTGGAGCCCCGGGCTGCCAACTGCACTCGGGTAAGGGGATGGAAGTGGGCACATCTGGGATGGCCCCTGGGGATGGGGGGTTTGGACTAGGAGGCCCCCCCACCCCGATCTCCGAGTCACCTTGCTTACTCTCCCAAAGGGGCAGTGGGGAGCCAAGGAGGGAGGGTGTTCCCCTGTGTCTCTCAGGGTCCTGGACGCTCTGTGGCTGACAGAGGGGCGGGGACAGGGCTCCACTTTAGAGGCACTAGAGCCTGCCCGCCCCCTGCCCTTCGCATTTTGCCATCCATAGAGGGGGTCAGGGAATCCACTCCACCTTGTGGGCCCCCGAGGCCCGGCTCTGTGGGCCCAGCCCTAACTGAACCTTCCTGGCACAGGTGCTGGTGTGGCACACACGCACAGAGAAGCCCAAGATGAAGCAGGAGGAGCAGCTGCAGCGGCAGGGCCGCGCCTCAGACCCCGCCATCGAGGTGTGATGGCGGCCCCACCCCAGCTACCACCTCATTTCAGGAACAGACCTGTGGGACTAGGCTCCAGGCCAGCCCGGAATGTGGCTTTCTGAGTCCTGGCCTCTCAGAGCCTCTGGCCCCAGGGTGTGGCCCAGCTGCTTCTCCCCTCCCCCAGCCTGCCATGTGGCACTGCCCACAGGCTGGGGACAAGCAGCCCTTGTGTTGAGCCAGGTCAGCCTTGTCTGGGGTGAGCAGAGGGACAGCCGGACTCGGGGGGGAGGGCAGCAGAGGGACTGGGTAACTTATTGGGGTTGGGCGTGCACTGGGGGCCAGAGGAGCTGGGCTGGACCCTCCCCACCTGAGCATGCAGACCCTCCTCCTACCTCCAGAATAAAGAATCTCAACTTGGAGGGGCCGCCTGTTGTCCTCTCCTTTGCGCATCCGGTTCTCGCTTTCTGATCCTCCCAGATGTGGGCACCTTTTCCTGCACGGGCCCAGCTGGGGTCCAAGCTCTGGAGTCCTGGCTTCTCCGTGAGGCAGAAATCAGTTCTCTTGGGGGGGGGGGTGGCGGTGGGGGGGACCCTCCCTTGATGAGAAAGAGCAGCAGCTTCCATCTAGAACTTTATTGAGTCTGTGCACCAGAAGTAGCCTCCTGTCTTCCCGTGACACTTGTCGCTTTCCCATCAGCCTGTTTTCTGTTCCCTGTGGTGCTGGCCATAAGGTCCAGTGGGCCCTAGGACACCCGGTTTCCCTTTTCATCTCAGTCCAGGTCAATGACTCCTTAACCCTTTTAATCCCAAAGACACCCCCCACCCCACCCCCCCACATACACCTGGAGCCTTGGTGGGGGGTCTGAGGTTTCCAGACTTGTCAGTCCTTCCTGCATCCCTTCCCCCCCAATCCCACACCCCAAGCTCCAGGTCACTAGGCCTCAGGTGGACCCTCCTCTTCTGGTGGGGCCTCCTGGGGTGCTGGCCTGGGGGCAACCCCTCCCTGAAGCCAGGCTGTTTTCAACATGTCTTTCAGCCCACCGGGAAAGAGATAGCCCTGCGTCTCTCCTTCCCCATCGATGACCCCTCCCAGCCCCTCCAGCGCTGTCTGCAGGTACCGCAGGCCCAGGAGCACCAAAACCTGTGGGCAAAGCGAGGAGAAAGAATCAAGGTTGGAGGCCACACTGGGTCCCAGATAGGAGGCCCCAGACACTTTGCTGACTCACCTGGAGCAGGAAGGTGACAGCCAGCATACTGCCTAGTGTGCTTGCCAAACTCTGCAGGTGCCCCAACAGCACCCCGTGGCACCCTTGGGCCCAGAGGTTTAGGTTGGGTTGTCGAGGATCGAAGAGGGGGTGGGCATAGGGGTCTGAGAGCCGGCTTTGCAGGCAAGGCCGAGGTGAGTGGGGGTTGCAGCAGGAGAAAGGGACGCCGTCAATCAGGTAGAGGCCTTCCACGTTGCTCTGGATCCGGCTGCAAAGGCAGGGCAGGGCCGTTAGGACAGCTGGAGACAGAGGGGGCCGAGGGAGCAGAGGGCCGGAGGGGTTGGGGAGAGAAAACCAGTAGTAAAAACATTTACTCTTTACTAGGCACCAGGCATGCATAGCTCAGTTTATCTTCACAAGTTTATATGATAGGTAACTATAAGATAGATGCTATTATCTCATTTTACAGACTAGGAAATGGGCCCAGAGTGGTTTGGCAACATGCCCTGGGTTCCACAGCTGAAAAATGTCAGGGCTATGACCCATCCTCTCAACCACTATGCTCTATTTATTGCCTGCCTGGGTGAGGTGGGGCTTCAGGGCAGGGGGAGGGAGCCCTCTCTGGGGAGGAGAAAGAGGAGAAAAAAGAAACGAATCACTCACTCAACCACGTCCTGGTCACTGGGGTCCAGGTAACGGCTGCTGACCCACTGGACCCCAAACCAATCCTTGTACCCATGGCGCCCGCAGCACTGGTGCCTCAGCTGCAGCTCATCCACCAGCCGTTTGGCATGACAGTGCCCAGGCACCTCTGTATCCTTGTAGTGAGCCAAGGCGGTCCCCAGGCCCTCCTCCAGCCCCTCATCCAGACTCCCAGGCAAACCCAGGGCTAGTCCCAGGGCGAAGACTAGGAGCCCCCCGCCCACAGCAGTGCCAGCCACCAGCAGCGGGCCCAGGACCCCCCGCCAGGGTGGGTATCGAGCTGCATCCAGACTTGCCCGGCTGGCTCCTGCACCCCCCAGTCCTGTGCCCAGAGCCACCGCGCCCGCCGCCAGAGCAGTCTGGGGCAGGGCAGAGAATGGGCAGGAGGGAGCCAGGAAGGTGCCAAGGTGCCACAGCTGGATCAGGAGGTACCCGCTACAGAGGAGAGTGAGGCCACCGGCCAGCGCCAGCAGCCAGGAGAAGAGCCAGAGCCCCTGCGCCAGACGGATACGGGGCTGGAGGGGCAGCACCAGGGGCAGCACCGGCGCCATCTCCCATGTCTGCCCCAGAGAGTGCAGGGCTGTCGGGGATGGGGGACGGCCGGAGCAGGTCGCTGAGTCAGCCTAGCTCGGCTTGAGCTGGGCTAATGCCACCCTGACCCCAATACCCTGGGCATCCTCTCTCCCCTAGCCTTAATAAGCTGCCGCCAGGTCCAATTCGGGATGCCTTGGCCTTGCCCCCTTAGGAAAAGCCCCGCCCCCGGGCAGAGGGCCCGTTTCGTGACCCCGCCCCTGCCCCCTCGCGGAAGTGGGGTGTTTGGTCGGCTCAACCCTAAGGCGCCAGGGGCTGGGGGGCGGAGACCTCAGGGCACGCGCAGCCTCCGCGATCCCCTGGGAATCTGGGGGCGGGGACCGGGAAGGGCTTGGAGAACCGAGGCCAGGAAGGGGCGAGGGGGTCAGCCTCTGGCCCCGCCCCCGGGCCGCGCGGCGAGGTCCGGACAGGGAGGGGTTACCAGGCGGCCCGGCCCCCCCCCCGGACCCGCCCCCCCTCCCGCGCTTCCTGGCGGCTCCGCGTCCGGCGCCTGTTTGTGCTGCGGCGCTGGGGCCCGGGACGGCCCCGCCACCCCACCCCCGGGAGCCCAGAGCGGCCCCGGGAGAGTCCGAGGCCGGGACGGGCCCTGGAGACCGCGGCCCCGGCCCCACAGCGCCCCCTCCAGGCCCTTTCCCCGCACCCGACAGCGCCCCCGGGGGGTGGCACGGCACCCCAGCGCGCGCGTCCCGGGGTGCTTCCCCTTCCCCTCTCCCCGGCCATGGCCCCCGCGGCTTAGACGCCTCCGCCGCCGCCGCTCGGAGCAACCCGGGGGCCGGATGGACGGGGCCGCGGGGCCCGGTGAGTACGGGGCGGGGCGGGCGGCGTGCCCCTTCCCGGAGCGCCTGGCCCGTCGGGCGCCCGACGGCTGTCTGGTGGCGTCCCCGCGTGCTCCTGCGTCCCAGGGGCTCTGAGCATCCTACACGGTTGCCCAGGGCGCTCTGCCTGGTTGCTTGGGTCCTCCTCCTGTCATTTCAAACTTGCCCAACGTCCTTGTGCCCCCCGTGTTACCGGGGCCCTGGGTCTTCCCCTGCCCACTGTGTTAACGCTGGGCCTCTTTTCCTGGTGTTTTGGGTCTTTTTACTTCGGAGCCCCACCGTTAACCCTGGGACCTTCACTCCCACCCTGCTCACCACGACACCCTCTCCTGCCACTCTGGGTCTCTTCCTGTACTCCCTGTACTCGAGGTCCTCCATCTGACTCTGCTGTGGTGCCCCCTCCCCTCTCCCCGCGACCCCGGCTCAGTTACTCTGCTTTCGCTGGAGACCTGCGCTTGCTGGTGCAAAGACGGAGGGGAGGGGGGGCTGCGGTCCCCCTGCAGGACCGCGCCTCTCTCTCTCTCTCTCCCCGCGGCTCCCACGTTCCTCGGCAGTACTCCATATTTTCCCCTGGTACTCCATGGTACTCCCTGTCTTTGCGGAGGCTGAGACGGCAGCAGGAAGGGAGCTTTGCCAGGCTCCTGCCCGCCCTGCCAGGAGGAGGCCCTTGATCCTCTACCGGCCGTCTCCTCCCCCTCTGGACCAGGCTCCAAGCCCCAGGCTGCTTCAGGAGGGCAGTGCTATTGGATAAATGTACAGTCCTAGGAGGACGGCACCCCTCCACCCTTTCTCCAGGTGGTGGAACATTCTCAGTGCCTCTCGCCCCTTGCCCAGGTGAGGGCCCTGCTCAGGAGGGCCTGCAGTCCTTGAGCCGGAGGCTTCGGGTGCAGGAGGAGGAGATGGAGTTGGTAAAGGCAGCCCTGGCAGAAGCCCTTCGCCTGCTGCGGCTGCAGGGCGCCCCCAGCTCCCTGCAGGGCTCTGGTGCACCAGCTCCTGCAAGGGCCAGGTATGCACATCTGCACACACCTGTCCTCCTTCCTGGGGCCTTGCGCCTTCTGGGTGGTGATTCACTGTCTCCCCAGCAGCCCTGCGGCGCCCCCAGGGCTGCCGCCCACATGCAGCCCATCCTTGGTGAGCCGGGGCACCCAGACGGACATGGAGGTGGAGATGGAGCCGTCCCCTGGACCCCCTGGCCTGAGCAACGGGCCCCCAGTCCCTCAGGGAGGCAGCGAGGAGCCCAGTTGGACCCAGTCTGAGGGAGGGGGCAGCAGCAGCAGTGGTGCTGGCTCCCCTGGCCCCCCTGGGATCCTCAGGCCTGTGCAGCCCCCACCACGCGCTGACACGTAGGTGTCCTGTAATGGTGTCTGGGAAAGGGGGGGCAGATTCGGGGAGCAAAGTCCAGAGGGAAAGCCCCTGACCGGCTCACTATGCTTTTGCCAGGCCCCGGAGAAACTCTTCCTCGTCTTCCTCCCCCTCCGAGCGGCCTCGGCAGAAACTGTCCAGGAAGGCGGCTTCCTCGGCTAACCTGTTACTGCGGTCAGGGAGCACGGAGAGGTGGGCGGGGCTACCCTCAGTTCTTCCCGGCAGGCTCAGGCTGTTGTCTCTCCACATCCCTCAACCTCCCTTCCCTGGGCGGAGCAGGGGGAAGAAAGGAGCCAGCACTCCTGGAGTGCCTGCTCTGTCCCAGGCACTGTGCTAAACCTTGGGCCTCTTCCACCTCATTCAATGCCCCCAGCATCCCTGGTGGGTAGGTCAGTCATGCTGTCCATTGCACAGCTGAGGAAGCAGGCCCAGAGAGGGTAAGTCATTTGCCTGTGGTCACACAGCTAAAGTCAGGATTTGAACCCAACTGTTCCTGGTACCAGTTCCCTCGCCCTTTCCACCATATTACAAGACTCCAAGAAGCTCCCGTGATGTTCACCTATGGCTGTACACAGAGCTTCAGCCCTCCTTCCCCCTAAATCTGCCGAGCACTGATCTGCTTACTTTTCGAGGACCAGGAGACATGTTGGTGGCCAGAGGTAGTGTGTGCAGGCTTCAGGACACCTGAATGTTCATCCTAAGCCCATCCTTCCTCAGTCTCTAAAGAGATATTGTCACCAAGTGATCTCTGCTCCTTGTGATTGATGGTTATCACCCGTGATCTCTGGAGTTATCTGTCACTTTACCCTTGAAACGGAGGGCTCTCTTGCTTACCTCCCAGAAAGGCAGGGCTGGTATGCATTCTGGATTCACTTTGGTCCTATTTTACAAATGGGAAAAAGACCAATAGCCAGAGGCCTGGTGGGCTGGAGGAGAGGGCCTGGCACCTGCACTGCCTCTTAACAAGCTTCGAGTCCTTGTGCTGGGTGCTTAGTCCTTCAGCCTCAGTCTTCTCATCTCCTAAATGGGACTAGAGTCCCCTCCTATGCCAGGACCCTGACACGCAAGATGCACACGAAAGCCCGCAGAGGGGCCTGTGGTCTCCGGAGGCCCCTCCTTTCTTGTGTCCCGCCCCTCCTCCATGGGGGTCTTAGTCCCTGCCCCAGGCCCCATGCTCTTCTCTCGTCCCAACAGCCGTGGTGGGAAAGACCCCTTGTCCAGCCCTGGGGGTCCTGGATCCCGGAGGAGCAATTACAATTTGGGTATGTACAGAGGGAAGAACTAAGCTGGCGGTAGTTAGGGTTTGGGGTGCAGTCCCAAGAGCTGTTTTGGGGCACCCGTGAGGTGTGGTGGGTGGAGTTTTGCTCTGGCTGTCCTGGAAGGGAGGGCTGCAGGGTGCTGGTTGACGCCCCCCTTTTTTTCTGTAGAAGGCATCTCAGTGAAGATGTTCCTTCGTGGCCGGCCCATTACCATGTACATCCCGTCTGGCATCCGCAGCCTTGAGGAGCTGCCCAGCGGCCCACCCCCAGAGACCCTTAGCCTTGACTGGGTGTATCCTGCCCCCTCTAGTCCCATGGGAACCACCTTTCCCACCTTGGGACCCCCTCCCTCCCCTCTTTGACGTCTTCTCTTGCGTCTCTCAAGGAGCCCACTGAATCCTCCCCTCCCCTCCTATTGCTGATGTTACACAGCCAGAAGCTCTGATCCTCTCCCTTCTTCCTCTCCTTGCCCATCATCCTACCCTTTCCTTGACCATGGTCCCTGCCCCAGGTATGGGTATAGGGGTCGGGACTCCCGCTCTAACCTGTTTGTGCTGCGCTCCGGGGAGGTGGTCTACTTTATCGCCTGTGTGGTGGTGCTGTACCGGCCTGGGGGAGGCCCAGGGGGTCCTGGAGGTGGTGGCCAGAGACATTACCGGGGACACACGGACTGCGTTCGCTGGTGAGGGGCCTGGGGCGGGAGACTGGTGGGCTTGGCAGCAAGAGGGTCTGGGAGGGTGCCAAGGAGCAGCGGAGAAGAGTGGTCGTGCAGCATGTCTTGGGTGGGCCTCGAGAGACCCCCTTTCCCTAGAGTGTCTCCTCTCTCACTCAGCCTTGCCGTTCACCCTGATGGCGTTCGGGTAGCCTCGGGACAGACAGCTGGAGTGGATAAGGATGGGAAGGTAAGGCCGACGTCCAACACCAAGCAGGCAGCACGGAATGCTCACCCAGTCTTTTTCGCACCCCTGACCCTGTCTCCTCCCCCAGCCCCTGCAGCCTGTGGTTCACGTCTGGGACTCAGAGACGCTGCTGAAGCTGCAGGAGATTGGACTGGGGGCCTTCGAGAGGGGTGTGGGGGCCCTGGCCTTCTCCGCTGCGGTGAGCTGGCCCCAAGGCTTACAGACCCCTCTTTTTGCCCCGGGGCACCCCACAGTTGCATATCACTTGGAGGTCCTGGAAGGTCTGGTCCTCCAGAACCCTACCCAGCTGGCTTTCCTGAGAGAGGGACACGTGCCAACTTCTCCTGCCCTCTCAGCCTGTGATGGCGAGCTGCCCAGTGGCCACAGGTCCCAGGCCTCCGAGGGCTCACCCAGCCCTTTCAATGTGTTTCTCCCATCCTTAGGATCAGGGTGCTTTTCTTTGTGTTGTGGATGATTCCAACGAGCACATGCTGTCGGTGTGGGACTGCAGCCGCGGAATGAAACTGGCTGAGATCAAGGTGCAGGGTCCAAGTGGTCTGGACAGGCTCTGAGGCTCGGGGGGTGGGTTGGTGAGGCAGGGAGCTCAGAGGGACCCGCTGACTTCCTTTCTGGCTGGGTCACCTGCCAATGGCAAATCTGGCCCATGAGCCTTGGTTTCTTCCTCTGTGAACCAGGGCCCATGGCTGTTCTGACCTTGTAAGGGATGCGTTAGGGACTAAGTGGTGGGGAATAGAAAGTGGACCAGGGTCCAGGCAGGGTTGCTGGACTGCCGCTGGCCAGCTGCCAGGAGGCATGTTTAAGACAGTCAAGGAGAACAAGGGTGCTCAGGGCTTGGGGTGGCTAAATCTGGTCTCTTCCCTTCAGAGCACAAATGAGTCAGTCCTGGCGGTTGGCTTCAGCCCTCGTGACAGCAGCTGCATTGTAACCAGTGGGAAATCTCATGTCCACTTCTGGAACTGGAGTGGTGCAGCAGGGGTTCCTGCAAATGGGACCCTCGCCCGGAAACAGGGTGTCTTTGGGGTGAGGCGTACTGAGTGGAAGGTGGGGGGCGGGGCGGGGAGGAGATGGAAGTGCCCTTTCTGAGTACTGCAGACCCTAGTGCCCCTCTGCCCCCAACTGCTTGTGGCTTTGTGCTTCCTGTGACCTCTGCTCCCTGTGTCCTCTCCCGGCTAGAAATACAAGAAACCCAAGTTTATCTCTTGCTTTGTGTTCCTCCCGGATGGAGACATTCTCACTGGAGACTCAGAAGGGAACATTCTCACCTGGGGACGGAGCCTCTCAGACTCCAAGACCCCAGGCAGGGGAGGGGCCAAAGGTATGTGGTTGGGGATGGCATCTGGGAAGTCCAGTACCTTAGAAGGGTCTGGGCCAGGGGAGACGGCTTCTCACCTTTCTTACCCTGAGAGTTGCTTGTTCCAGGGGTGTGTATAGGGTTGGCAGGGAGCAGGTCTAAAAGGGTGAGGGGCAGCTAACAGAAGGAATGGCTGGGGCTTTGGGGCTGCCAGGTATCTGGCAGAAACTCTAGCTGTGTCACTAGCTGTCTGGCCTTTAGGAAGTCCCCCCAGTTCTCGGAGCCTCGCTTTTCCTCTCTGGAAATTAATGAGAATGACAGCTGCTCTGGCAGTCATGAGAATCAGAGGTAGCTAGCGTTCAGTAGGCACTCGCCAGCCGGAAGTTACCGCTGTACCGTGGTGGCTCAGGCTATCCCTGTTCCCCCCGGGGCTTTGCCAACAGAGACCTACGGGATCGTGGCCCAGGCCCATGCTCACGAAGGCTCCATCTTTGCCCTGTGTCTGCTGCGAGATGGGACGGTGCTAAGTGGTGGTGGACGGGACCGCCGGCTGGTGCAGTGGGGGCCTGGGTTGGTGGCCCTCCAGGAGGCCGAGGTGAGGGCTGCTCTGGGGTCAGGGGAGGGAGAGGCAGGAGGAATAGTCAGTGGGTTCTTGACATTCTTCCGCCACTCTGCAGATCCCAGAACACTTTGGGGCCGTGCGGGCCATTGCTGAAGGTCTGGGCTCTGAGCTGCTTGTGGGAACCACGAAGAATGCATTGCTGAGGGGAGATCTGACCCAGGGCTTCTCCCCTGTCATACAGGTTGGGGTAGAGGGCTTGGTGAGGGGGAGGGGAGAGGTTACTGGGGCAGGGCAGTGGTGACAGCCCCTGCTGTGCTGCAGGGCCACACGGATGAGCTCTGGGGGCTCTGCACACATCCCTCCCAGAACCGCTTCCTCACCTGTGGCCATGACCGGCAGCTCTGCCTGTGGGACGGGGAGGGCCATGCGCTGGCCTGGAGCATCGACCTCAAGGTAAAGCCTTTTGTGCCACATACCCTAGGCCACGCCTCCATTCCTTCCCTGACATCCTCTTTCTTCTGCTCCTCCAAGACAGCCGGTTTGCACTGGCATCTCTGAACTGTCTGCTGAAATACACTCTTCTGTACTGATCGGTAAAAGCCGCTGCCTGGACACTGCTGCCCCTCCCCCCACCCCTGAGGCCTCTTGGAACAGCAAGCTAAATGGTTAATCTCCAGCACAGCTGGGAGCCTCAGTTCTGATGGTTAAATATTTTGAGTGCCACCCCCTGTTTAGAGTCCGGTGACACCCTGCCTCCATCCCAGGTCTTTTGTTCCTCTCTTGTCCCAAACTCTCCTTAGGAAGAGGAGGCTTTGACCTGGCCAGGGTCAAGACCACAAGGCATCGGTCCTGGTTCCCAGGGTTCCCAGACTGGACGGGCATCTTCCTGAATTTGCCTTCTCCCCCTCCTAGGAGACTGGACTCTGTGCTGACTTCCACCCGAGTGGGGCAGTTGTGGCCGTAGGACTGAACACGGGCAGGTGAGAGGCGGCCGGGACGCCTGGGAGGGAGAGTTCAGAGATTCTGGGGAGGGCCGCTGGTAAGTGGCTCAGAGTGACCATCGCCGCTCAGGAGCCGGGTTGTGCCTCTCATCTCCTTTTGCTTCTCGCTGCAGCCCAGGCCTCCCTCCTGCCTTGCTCTCAGTGGTAACTGTCTTCACCCCTTCCCACAACCATTCTCTTCTCCAAGCCTGAGAGTGGACGAGGTGGCAGAAGCAGCAGGAAAGGGAGGGGCCTAGGGGAGAGAAACACCACAGGGAAGTGGCGGCCTTGATCTCACCAGGCTGGTGCAGTGGGTCCCCGCTCTGTAATTTCTGATTTCTTTTCTAGACAGCATCAGAGCCCCTCAGCTGTCATCCGCCCCAGCCCCTTCCCACTCCCAGCATAAGCATGTGATAACCTCCCTTCTGCATCATAGCCTTTCTGCCCAGGGTGGCTTCGGCGGGGGGGAGGGGTGCCTCTCACATTCTGGCCTCCCCCCTTTCCTTTCAGGTGGTTGGTTTTGGACACAGAGACCAGAGAGATCGTTTCTGACGTCACTGATGGCAACGAGCAACTCTCGGTGGTCCGGTACAGCCCAGGTGGGAGCCGCCCCCACCCTGGACTCAGATCCATCCCTGGCCCTTCCCTCTCTCTGAGCAACTCTCTTCGCAGATGGGTTGTACCTGGCCGTGGGTTCCCATGACAACATGATCTACATCTATAGCGTTTCCAGTGATGGTGCCAAGTCTAGCCGCTTTGGCCGCTGTGTGGTGAGGACCCTGGGGTGGAGGGTGGAGTGAGGTTGCAGGGCAGGTAAACCCACAGGAGCCTGATGCACGAAGGGGCATGGGAAGTTGTGGCTGCATTTGCAAACTCTTGACCGTTGCTCCCAGGGTCACTCCAGCTTTATCACCCACCTTGACTGGTCCAAGGATGGGAACTTCATCATGTCCAATTCCGGAGACTATGAGATTCTTTACTGTGAGTGAAAGGGGTGGGGCCCGAGGGAGCGAGAGGGGCTTCTGGTTGAGATGAATGGGGAATACTTGGGGAGCTCCAGGCAGAGGGGCTGTTAGATACGGAGTGGAGGTGGTTGAAGTGGCGTCAGAATTACACACATGGAAAATTTTCTGATTTGTAAGAAAACCACCACAGTTTCACCCCATGACTTGTTCCCACAAGGAGTTGAAAAATGCACCCGGAAAAGATTGTTCCGGAACCGATTCTCAAGGCAGATGTGGAGAAGTTATCTAGACAGGAGGTGCTGCTAAGCTCTCCGGGAACTTTTCGGAGAACTCGGGGAGCACCCGGGGTGGGTTTCTGCCCTGGGCGGGGCGGAAGTGAGCACAGGGACCAGTTCGCATGCCAGAGCCTCACCTCAAACCAGTCTGACCATCCTGGCCTTCTCGGGCATGTTTCCAGCTGCGGGCAGGGTGGGCTGAGCTGGGCCGGCTGTCTCCCCAGGGGACGTGGCTGGAGGCTGCAAGCTGCTGAGGAATCGCTATGAGAGCCGAGACAGGGAATGGGCCACCTACACTTGCGTGCTGGGCTTCCACGTGTACGGTGAGCAGGGGTGGGGGGCCCGAGCGGGACGAGGTGGAGCCCGCTGTGGGCTCGGCACGCCGGGCGGGTGTTCGGAGAACCTGCGGACCCAGCCCACGGGCCCCCTACCCCTTCGCCCTCGGGGCCAGGACGGACTGCCTGGAAGGCGGCCGGTTGTTGGTGGCAGCGAGTGCCAGAGATGGGGCTACGCTGGGCGGTGGCGGGCAGGGGGCCGGGCTGAGGCCGTCGCTGTGCTAGGCGTGTGGCCGGACGGCTCCGATGGGACCGACATCAACTCGCTGTGCCGCTCCCACGACGAGCGCGTGGTGGCTGTGGCCGATGACTTCTGCAAAGTGCACCTCTTCCAGTACCCGTGCGCGCGCGCCAAGGTGAGGCTGCCCGGGGCGCCGGGGGCGCGGGCGAGGGCGGGCCCGGACGGCGCTGCCGCTCACCCTCCCCTCCCCGCCAGGCGCCGAGCCGCGTGTACGGGGGCCACGGCAGCCACGTGACCAGCGTCCGGTTCACGCACGACGACTCGTACCTCGTCTCACTAGGCGGCAAGGACGCCAGCATCTTCCAGTGGCGCGTGCTGGGCGCTGGGGGCGCGGGGCCGGCGGCCGCCACGCCCTCCCGGACCCCGTCCCTGTCCCCCGCCTCCTCTCTGGACGTCTGATCGCTGCCGGACAGGACCGACTGGCCGGCCCCTTTTCCTCGACTTCGAGACATTCCCAAGTGCGCATCTCCCCGGGGGGCGATCGCCCCTGCACACACTGTAGGGACCCGCTGGCCGAGCCGGGCCGCCCCAGCCTGGGTCCTGACTCCTGCTGCCTGCTGAGGGGCAATAAACCAAAACCAGAGTCGCCTCCCTGTGCTTTTGTGGGGCGCAGCTGGGTGCCCTAGGGACCCCGAGGGGTGGGATGGAGGCGAAGAGGAGTGTGGAAAGCGCCGGTAGGCCGTTCATGCAAATGGTAGGCAAAGCTGTTTGCAGACCGCCCGGCGAAGCGCGAGGGCGCGCGCGCCTTGCGGGACGTCAGGCGGAGCCGCAGACTCCTGCGAGGGAAGGGTTAAGCCCGCCTCCTCCCCCGCCCTCGGGGAGGGGGCGGTCCCGAGCTGCAACGGAAATAACCGAGGGACGGGCCGCGGTTGGCCGAAGCCACTCGAGCTCATTCCGGAAGTAGCCGATCTGTGGGGTCTTGCTCTCCGACCTGAGCCGAGCGCCGGGCCTTGTTCTCCGATCAGCCGAAGGTGTTCCGGAAGAAGGCGAATCCCGAGGCGGGCAGGGCTAGCCTCCCCTGGGCCCGCGGAGCTCAACGTCTGGTGGGACCGGTCGAGGTCGGGGGTGGGGGTGGGGGGGCGGCTAGCCGGAGCCTGGCTCCGGTCCGGCAGGAGCCGAGTTCGTTCCGGAAGAAGCCGAGCGGACCGGCGCCGGCCTCGGCGTCCCGGGCTTGAGGCGGCAGCAGCGGCGGCGACAGCGCGGGCCGGGATGAACCGCGACGGCTGAGGCAGCGGAGGCGCCGGCTGCGCGGACCCCAGGAAGACTCTCGCAAAGCGCCGGCCCGGCTCTCGGGGCTTCGCCTCGAGCCGAGCCCTGTCCCCGCGAGCTTCCCGGACCCCTTTGTGCGGCCGGAGGCGGCGGCGGGAACGGCCATGGCGGCCAACATGTACCGGGTGGGGGGTGAGTACCGGGCGCAGGGGCGCGGGGCCCGGGGCAGGAGGGGCCGGGCACTCGGCGGCGCAGGGAGCCGCGTCTGGGGCGGCGTGGACCGGAGCTCGGACCGGAACCGGAACCGGGAGCCCGGGGAGCGAGGGTGCGGGGACCGCGACGCGGCCGGGCTCCGGGGGTCGGGAGAGGCTGCGGGCAGCCCCGACGGCACTCGGAGTGCGGCACCGCGGGCCCCTGGGGCGGGGAGTGGGCTTGAGAAACTGGTTCCGAAGGAGCTGACAGGATAGGGACGGGGCCCCGGGGGCGGGGGGCCCGCGGCGACGGCTGTGCTACCTGCGGGGAGCAGCCTGAGGTTTCTTCTCCCTGGGCGTTATTGTGCGCCTCGCTCCGCCAAGGCGGGGGCCGGGTGCTGGAGCGAACAATTGTTCACTTCGCCGGGGCTGGAGTGCAACTCCATCGCTGAGTTGGGGGAAACTGCTGCCTGTCTTTTCCTGAAGGCTCACTTTTGAGCGAAGGGTGTGATTTAGAATCCGATGCGGCAAGGTGGAGGCATCTTAGTCTGCCCCTGTCCACACTCGAGCCTCCTCTGCCTGGACCCTTACCCGCTTTTGGTCGACGCGGGCGGTTTTCTCTCCTCCTACCCTGACTGGCTGTCCCATCTTCCCGTTCTTCCCCACCCCCTCCTACAGATTACGTCTATTTTGAGAACTCCTCCAGCAATCCTTACCTGGTTAGACGGATTGAGGAGCTCAACAAGGTGAGTGGAATAGACCCCCCTCCCCATCCCCCAAGTGGGCTCCTTTGAGGTCTCTAAGTTCGGGTGGAAGAGAGGCCACTAACCTGAGTGCTCATTCATATTCATTCATTCATTGGGTGCCTACAGGACAGGCTATTGAGAGCTTAGTGGGAGTCTTCCTCATCTGTCTCTTGGGTGCAAAGGAAAGGGGTTTGGAAGTCTGTCCTTGAATTAAATCCTTATAATTTCTTGAGCTCTTTTACTTAGGTCCCTTAGAAATTTATTCCATGTTGTTAGGCTCTGTGCATTTCCACTTTCAGATAACCAATTTTCACTGCTGCGTTTTTTTCCCCTCTCTTAGACTGCAAATGGAAATGTGGAGGCAAAGGTTGTCTGTCTTTTCCGGCGAAGGGACATTTCTAGTAGCCTCAACAGCCTGGCTGATAGTAATGCCAGTGAGTGTCTTCATCCCCTCCTCCTGCCATCTGGGCATGTCCCTGCAGGTGTTTCCCCTGGTAGCATGCCCAAAGCAGGGGTGTGAGTTTTGGGGGTGGGAAGTGCCTGGTTTGTGGAGGGAGGCCTGTTTTTACACGTTGGGGTTGGAAGCAGGGTGGAGAGACCATGATAAGGAAAGCCAGACTATGGTGTATGTGTGTGTGTGTGTGTGTGTGAGAGAGAGAGAGACAGAAATGATAGTGTTTACATAGGAGATAAGGAAGAGAAGCAGGACACTTTGAGGGGGTAGAGTTTTGAGTACACTGAGACAATGAGGGGTGTCTGAGGGTCAAGGTGAGAAGGAAGAGATTGTACTGAGAAGCCAGTGCAACAGGGAAGCAGGCTTACTTTATAATCACGAGGTGGTGCGAACACATTGAAGGGAGAGAATGGAAGTTAGGATATGGCAGGAAAGTGTTCTTGCACTTTTTCTTGTTTCTCACCTCTTCCATGTCCCCTCCACTCCATTTTACTTCTTTCCTTTTTCCTTTTGCCTTATCTTCCTTCCTTTTAAGCTCTCATTTTCTTTTGGAAAATGTATTGCCTTCATTTTTTCCTTGGCTTCTTTTTCCTTTCCTGCTTTGGTTTTCTTTCCTTTTCCTCTTGTCTAAGTTATTTTCCTTTTTAAAGGCTGCACTGGGCTTGAAGGGGTTAATGAGGAGAGCTGGGCTTACCAAGTTCCCTGGGCCTTTGGGGTTTCCAGCCTCCTCTGGCAGGGGCTGACCTTGGCCTTGTCCAATCAGAAAGGGTGTGGGGGGTGTGGTCCCCTTTGCCTTAGCACAGGGTTTCCGGAGCACACAGGCAAGGGGTGGAGCATATTGCACCCCTCCCCATCCCCCCCTCCCCGAGGTCGGGAACAATGCACCAATGAGCCTGAGCCTGAGGCTCTCCTGCACCCTCCCACTTTGACTGGCGCCCGGCCAGGTTAACCCTTTTCACCAAGGTTTCAAGGCAGGCTGCAGCTCCTTGAGGGAGGTGTTGGCACTGGCTTGAGAGGTGTTGTCCTTGAAAGCCCCACAAACTATTATTAGCCAAGTAGAAAGTGAGGGATAGTTAGGGTTGCATGTGATGTTTGAGAGCAGAGTCTCCTGAAATCTGAAAAGAGGAACTGGTAAACACAACCTGTGACTTTTTTTTTTTTTTTTTTCCTCTTATTGGGTTCCTGGACCTTAGGCTGGTTTAGCAAGAGACAGACAGTGTGATGGGCCTGGTGTGGGCAGTGTCTGCTTTCTGAGTGACGTCTGAGCATTGGCAGCTGGGTTTGGGATGCTTTCCTGCAGCATTCTTCGTACTCAGCAGCCCTTCCTTAAGGCATTAGTGATGAGAGTTGGGAGCATCTGTGAACAGGGCATAGAGAAATGCTGGTGGGATAAGAGAACAGAAGGTAGATGCAGGGAGAATGTGAGAAAAACAGCTGAGCCAGGGAATATTTTCCCTGGGTAAGAGTTCCCTAGGTAGTGACTTTCTGGATTTGTGTTTGACTTGGTTTCTTCCTCCTTAACCTTGCAGGGGAGTTTGAGGAGGAATCTAAGCAGCCTGGGGTATCAGAGCAGCAGCGACATCAGCTGAAGCACCGGGAGCTTTTCCTCTCACGGCAGTTTGAGTCGTTGCCAGCTACCCACATACGGTACAGGATGATGGGGCCCAGTGTGGCCTGTGTGCACCTCTTAGGAGAGGGAGAGGAGGGTGGTGTGCTGGAAACGCCGTGGACAGGAAGGAGGGACTCACCTAAGGTTTTTGGCCCTGTCCTCTAGGGGGAAGTGCAGTGTAACCCTCCTGAACGAAACAGATATCTTGAGCCAGTACCTGGAAAAGGAGGTGAGAAAGAGGCGTTGGGAGAAGAGGGAGGGAAAGGGTAATGCCCCCACAAGACAAGAGGGAAATAGGACAGTGATGAGGTATGGGGTTGGCAGACTGCCTGTCCTGGGAACTGAGGGTACTCCATTGCCCCGCCTGTCTGGATTGGTGCCCTGCTTACCTTCTGTCTCCACATCTCCAGGACTGCTTTTTTTACTCGCTGGTGTTTGACCCTGTGCAGAAGACACTCCTAGCTGATCAGGGGGAAATCAGAGTTGGTTGCAAATACCAAGCTGAGATCCCAGATCGTCTGGCAGAGGGTAAGTAACAAGAGAGACTGCATGACTACTGGTTATTTAACTCCAGTGGGCTCTTGGTTGCCATAGTGTCTGCAGATGGGGTGCCTTGGAGGGGCTGGCACTTGCAAACCTGGCATCCTGTTATCAGAGTACAGGTTTGAGTCCTGGCTGCTCTTCTTCCAGTCCAGCTTCCTGCTAATGTACCTGGGAAGGCAGAGGAAGATGACCCAAGCACCTGGGCCCCTGCCATTCATGTGGGAGACCAGGATGGAGTTCCTGGCTCCTGGCTCCTGCCTGGCTCCTGCCTGGCTCCTACCTGTCTGTTGCAACCATTTGGGACTCGAGTGAACCAGCAGATGGAAGATAATATCTCTTGCTCTCTCTGTCACTCTGCCTTCTAAGTAAATAAATAGAATCTTAAAACAAAAAGGTGTGCCGAGTATACAGTACAGTCTGCAAGGCTCTCTGCAGGGGTCCTGACAGAAAGGGATCTTAGGAACTTAAAAGGCAAGGATGGGCACGGTTGGGACAAGAAATCCGAGAGTTGGGGTGGCTGATAGAATCCAAGCAGGAGAAGAGGAAAGGAAGTGCCATTATGAATTTTAAGACACCAGTTATTTTCCCTTTTGTTGTCCTGATCATACTGCCATTGCTGTCTTCCCTAGGGGAATCTGATAATCGGAACCAACAGAAGATGGAGATGAAGGTCTGGGACCCGGACAACCCTCTCACAGACCGGCAGATTGATCAGTTTCTCGTGGTGGCCCGGTGAGGGGTGGGTGGATGGGGCAGATGGGCTGGGGGAAGTGTGTATGTGGCTTTGAGTCCTACCCATTCTTAGAAATTCTTGTTCTTTATTTCTCTTTTTTATCTTCGGCATGGGTGATTTCCTTCTTCTGGCTTATTTCCTCAGCCCATTCGACCTTTCTTTTTCTTTTGTCTTAACTTCTCCTCTCTTCCTTAGAGCTGTGGGGACCTTTGCACGAGCGCTGGATTGCAGCAGCTCCATTCGGCAGCCAAGCTTGCACATGAGTGCAGCTGCTGCCTCCCGAGACATCACCCTGGTGAGCAGCAGTTGGTGGGTAGTCGGGCAGGCGGGGGTTTTGTGGGGATGCGCAGAGCCTGGGGACAGGGGAGGAGGGTGTCTCAGAGGGAGTGGGAGTGCTTACAGAGCAGCGCGAACTGGTACCCAGGCTTCAGGTCCTGAGCCTTGTTTCCCCCCTTCCCTGTAGTTTCACGCCATGGACACATTGCAAAGGAATGGCTATGACCTAGCTAAGGCCATGTCTACCCTGGTACCCCAGGGGGGCCCAGTGCTGTGTCGGGATGAGATGGAGGAGTGGTCTGCCTCTGAAGCCATGTTATTTGAGGAGGCCCTTGAGAAGTATGGGAAGGATTTCAATGATATTCGCCAGGATTTTGTAAGTAGATGGGTATAGGCAGAGAGGTGGGAGAGGTAAAGGAATGAATGAGGGTACCAGGCCCTGGAGCCACATGTCAGCTCATCTTTCTTCTCTCACTCTCCTTAGCTACCCTGGAAGTCACTCGCCAGCATAGTCCAATTTTATTATATGTGGAAAACCACAGACCGGTATATTCAGCAGGTATCGTCTGGGGTTGGGAGGCTGGGCTGGAAGCCACCTGTTGTGTCCTCCCTGTTGAGATGCACTGATTCTTCTCTTTTTTGTCTTTTTTCCCTTTCCACAGAAAAGATTGAAAGCTGCTGAAGCGGACAGCAAATTGAAACAGGTCTACATCCCCACCTAGTAAGTGTGGTGAGCAGGGTAGCAGTTTCCCTCTCTTTCCCCAGCTGTGTTTCCTTGGTAATTGGGGTGGGCAGAAGCCAGGGTCAAATTACGGAGGCAGGGCAGCAATGGATTCTTTTCCTTAACTATTTCTCTTTCTCCTGTTTTCCTCTTTAGCACTAAGCCAAACCCTAACCAGATTATTTCTGTGGGTTCAAAACCTGGTATGAATGGGGCTGGATTCCAGAAGGGCTTGACTTGTGAGAGCTGCCACAGTGAGTTCCAGGGGGGACAGGGTGTGGGGGGTGGCTGGGAGGCCTGCTGTGGCCCAAGAACCTCAGGGACTTGGGTAGCGTGTTTTGTCCCTGACCTCCTCTCTGGGTCCTTACAGCCACACAGTCTGCCCAGTGGTATGCCTGGGGCCCACCCAACATGCAGTGCCGGCTCTGTGCTTCCTGTTGGATCTACTGGAAGAAGTATGGGGGACTGAAGACCCCAACCCAGCTTGAGGGGGCTGCGCGGGGCACCACAGTAAGGATTGATGGGGTACAGGCAAGGGCCAGCAATATACATGCTGATGGGAGCTTTAGACCATATTATGCAGCTGTTCATATGATGATGGTTTGATTGGCAGGGGGTGATTGACAGTGTTGGGGAGCCAGGTGGGTTGAGTGTGAATGAATTACTGAGATCAGGCAAGAAAAAATTTCCTGTGCAGGAAATGGAAGGAAGAAAGGAGTCTCAGGGCTGACCTGTCTTCTCCCTTTTTCCTATTTTCTCCAGGAGCCACACTCAAGGGGTCATTTGTCCAGACCTGAAGCCCAAAGTCTCTCCCCCTATACAACCAGCGCCAACCGGGCCAAGCTGCTGGCTAAGAACAGGCAAACTTTCCTGCTGCAGACCACGAAGCTGACCCGTCTTGCCAGACGCATGTGCAGGGACCTGTTACAGCCAAGGAGGGCTGCTCGCCGACCCTATGCCCCTATCAATGCCAATGCCATCAAGGCAGAGTGTAAGGGCAGGAGTGGTGGGGCTGGGGTGCGTTCAGGGTGTCTCTGGATGTTACTGACAGTGGGGGAAGTAGGCCACAGGAGCATGTTTAGTAGATATGACTGCCGGCCTGAGAAGAAGCCTGGACAGGGAAGCCCCTCAGGAGCTGTCGTCTTTGCTCTCCAGGCTCTATCCGACTTCCGAAGGCCGCCAAGACCCCCCTGAAGATTCACCCTCTGGTGCGGCTGCCCCTGGCGACTATCGTCAAAGATCTGGGTATGGGATGGGGAACCAGACTGGAGATCGAGGGTGGTCATGGATCGGGAACCAGTTGGGCAGGTGTCAGGCTCCCGGTTCTTTTACTACTAAAAATCTCTCCCTGTGCTTTTTCCGTTCTCGCTGAGTCCCAGGAGATTTAGTCTGACTACTTTTGTGGGTTGTTTCTCATAAGCTGTCCAGTATTACCTGGTTTGATCAGATCATGCTTGTGATTTTTTTCTGAAACACTGTTCCCCCACCCCTGCTTTTGGGGCTGCCTGAGAAACTGCTGTCTCAGAGAAAAGCAATGGAGGTGAGAAAGAGGAGAAAGTGCAAAAGTTCTATATGCCTTCTCTTTTTTTTGCCTCTGGCAGTGGCCCAGGCGCCTTTGAAACCAAAAACACCTCGGGGCACCAAGACACCGATCAACAGAAACCAGCTGACCCAGAACCGGGGACTGGGGGGCATCATGGTGAAACGGGCCTATGAGACTGTGAGTTGGCAGACCGGTGGGCCACGCTGAGGTGGGTGGGCTTTTGTCTCTGAGAGGGTTCCCTGCCTCACTGTGCCACCCCACCCTTTTTCAGATGGCGGGGGCAGGGGTACCCTTCTCTGCCAATGGAAGGCCTCTGGCTTCAGGGATTCGCTCAAGCTCACAGCCAGCAGCCAAGCGTCAGAAACTAAACCCCGCAGATGCCCCCAATCCTGTGGTGTTTGTGGCCACGAAAGATACCAGGTAGGTATTCACTGTGGGAGGAGCTGCGAGGGGACAGTCCAGGATGGTGGAAGTGGGAACCAGAGCCATCTGAGCCACACCGGCTCCACGAAGATGGTGGGAGCAGGGTGGGGATGCCAGAGAGGGATGGGCCGGGAGGCAGCACTGCAGTGTGGAAGGTGGGCTTTTCACCTGGCAGTCTTACACCCTTTCTGTTCTCTTTCTCTGGCCAGAGCTTTGAGGAAGGCTCTGACTCACTTGGAAATGCGGCGAGCTGCCCGCAGGCCCAACTTGCCCCTGAAGGTGAAGCCAACGCTGATTGCAGTTCGGCCTCCTGTTTCTCTACCTGCACCCTCACATCCTGCCAGCACCAATGAGCCCATTGTTCTGGAGGACTGAGCGTCTGTGGGAAAGGGAGGTGGGCTGAGAGGTAGAGGGGGTGCCCAGGGCACCCAAACCTCCCTCCTTTAGAATCAAAAGGAGTGAGGAGGGAGGGAGGGAGGGAGGAGGGGATGGAAGGAGCAAGTGAGTGTGTGTCCCCGAGGGGTTGAGCGCCCTCTGGTGTTAGCACCTCATGACTTGTCCCCTTCCGGTGCTTCTCCACGCTTGGTGATGGAGGGCCCACGCAGGGACTTGGCCCATGTGGGATCCTAGCCTGTTTTGGGGGATAGGACCCACAGTTGTCTTGGACAGGTTTGGGGGGAGGGTTTTTTAATTTTTTAAAAATTTTGCCTCCCTTTGTGAAAGGGATGGGGGAGGGGAAGAGTAAACATGTATCAGGTGGTGATACCTGGTTGCGGGAGGGGGGCGTGCACTGCCATGTCTATCTTTTTTTTTTTTTTTTCCTAATTGGGGGTTTCTCTTCCTGTCCGGTGTCCGGACTTTCCTAATTGGAGTTTGAAGCCCCAAAGCTGGCATCAACCTCAGCCCATGCTTGCTCTTTCCTTCCCCCCTCCCCCCTCCGCCTTTTGTATGCCAATTCTCAGAAATAAAGATCTTTTGTCCATTTTTTTAACCTTGGATTCTGTAATTGGTTCTTATAGTAACAAATAAAAAGCTGTTTTCTTCAGCTCTTCCTGGCTCAGCTGTTCTCTGCCATGGGTGGGTGTGTGTGTGTGTTGGTGGGTATCTTTGAGAAGGAAAATAAAGGACAATTAACGAGATACAGATGGTGTTTGCCCTGGGAACAGCTATATGAGATACCCAGCCTGGACTGAGGTAGCCTCTTCTGGCTACCCTTCTTGTGGGGACCACACTGCACCCCAGCTCCCAGTGGGCTGGAACCCAAGCACCATCTTGGCCCAGATCCACTCAAAACAGTTGGGAAGAGCTGGCTTTCTGGGTGGCTGGTGGCCTCCATAGGAGGGGGCACAAGGGTGCTTCTCCCTCTACTTCTGAATTCTTACTCCCCTCATCCTTAGGAGTTGCCCCCAGCCAGGGTAAGCTGTGGGGGTGGTTAGCAGGATCCTGTCCTTTCTGTGTGGTCTATTTGCACAGCTGCTGTTTCCAGATCCTCAAGTCCAGCCTCCCCAGCTTCTTGGGTGTCAGGGTCCACTGTCGTGGTGTTTCCTGTCCTTTTATGGTTTGGAAGACAGACACCTGGGGCCCAACAGCAGCAACACCTTAGGAGAGAGAACAAGAAGTTGCGCCTACTATGTGCTCCTTGGACACTTCCCTTAGAGATGCAGAACAGCCTCAGTAGTTGGGACTTGCTCAGGGTCACTACTTTTTACAAGATGCAGAGCTGCAGGCTGTTAAGCACAGCACAAGCTGCTTAGCTCTTTTTTTTTTTCTTTTTATTTTTTTAAGATTTATTTTATTTACTTGAAAGGCAGAGTTTCAGAGAGGGAGAGCGAGTGATCTTCCTTCTGCTGGTTCACTCCCTAATAGACTGCAATGACAGGGCCTGTTCCAGGCTGAAGCCAGGAGCCTGGAGATTCCCCCGGGTCTCCCACGTGGGTGCAGGAGTCCAAGGACTTGGACCATCCTCTGCTGCTTTCCCAGGCACATTAGCAGGGAGCTGCCCATAGGGGATGTTGGCGCTGCCGCTAGGCCACAGCACCGGCCCCTGCTTAGCCCATCTGGTAGTCCTCTCCACCTCGTGGTCCCTGTCCTTAGGGCGTCCGCAGCTCCCTCCTTCCCTGGCTGTCTGGAGCTTACACCTCCTGGTGCTGAGTGGACCGACCCCTGTTCTGTTCAGGGGTCTTTTGTCCTCCAGCGTCCTTACTCAGCTGCCCCCCTAGTCGGTTCTGTCCCACTTCCGAAGTGGGCTCTGACGCCTCCTGAGCACCCTGCACACAGCCCACTAACGGCGCAAGGAGCAAGCCCGGCTCGCTGGGACCGCAGCGATCTGGCCGTTGGTTCGCGGAGTCCGGAAAGTGTCCAGTGCGGGCGGAGCCCCTCAACCGGGGCTAGAAAGCAGTCGTGGGACCTTCGTTTTGCGGGAGGAGCCGGGGTGGAGGGAGAGAAGAAAGGCCCTGAAGGGGCTGGCAGTCCTGGGACAGCCCTGGAGTCAGCGGAGGTAAAGACGGGACTGAGGGGACAGCTGCGGGAGTCTCTGCTACTGCCCGGTGGAGAAGCGCGCGGCGCAGCCGGCCCGCGACCACTGGCCAAGAGGTGACTGGCCGCCGGTCGGGGAGCCAGCCTGACGCAAGCCGCCGCCTACCTTTGTGGCTGCTGTTTTGAATATTCACGATCCTTTGGGCCAATCAACGCCTGAGTAGCTCGGAGCTCGCCAATCGGCTTACCGCCTGCCGATGAGCGTCGTCGCCGGGCGGCTTTTTCCCCACCCCGGACTGGAAACGGAACCAGGAGTGGAAGGAGCTCGGTTTCTGGGGGAGTGTGCTCCTCGCGATTGACCGTCACTTCCCATCCGGTTGGCGGAAGTGGCTTGCGAGCGCGCTGGGAACCGGCGAAGCGGATCCGGCGGTGGCGGAGGCGGAGGCGGAGGCGGAGGCGGATCCGGCGGTGTTCCGTCGGCGCCGGAGGGTCGCGATGGCGGCGGTGGATTCGGATGTCGAATCGCTGCCGCGCGGGGGTTTCCGCTGCTGCCTCTGCCACATTACTACAGCCAACCGTAAGCGGTGGCTAGTGAGGGTGGTGGTGGTGGTGGTGGTGGGCTTCTGCCTGTGGGTCCTAGCCAAAGTTAGGGTAGTGTAGACCATAGTTCCTCTGCAGTCAGCGGTAGGGTCGCTCACCCCCTTTTTCACTCTGCACGTCCGAGAGAATTGGAGAGCCGGGGACGGCTCCACCACGCTACACCCTTCTTTCCCAGTATAGGAAATCGCGCCGAAAGTTTCCCCGAACGTCTGCCCTGTGCCTGGTACTCTGCTGGGCTCTAAGGGGTGGGTGAGTGGGGAGAGGTGGTTCACTACCCAGAGACGGACGAACTCAGTGCTCCGCAGGTATGTTTGGAGAGCTGCGGGGTCACAGACAGGGCGGTGATTGAGTCTGGGAAGCCCTAGAGGGGACCCACCCAACGGCGGGATGGGCGAACCAGCATGGCACGAATAACTGGAGAAGAGGTACCGGTGGGGAAGAGGCAGGAGGTGGGGTTGGCAAGGTAGACAGCGTCCTTGTATGATGGCGCAAGGGGCGCCGGGAGACCTCAAATTGTACCTGAAGTATGAGTCAGAGCTAACCTAAACAAGGTCTTCATTTTCTTTGTGAATGGTACTACCACTGTTTGTCCAGTAAGGCAAGGTAGAAACCCAGGTCTTCTCTGGCCCCACCTGCTTCGGTGACAGCAAGCAGCTGATTCATAATAAACATAGCAGCTTATTCCCCCACATTTACCATGTACCAGACTCTGCCAAGCACTGCATATGAATAACACCCGTGTAGTAGGTACTATTATTGTCTCCATTTTACATCTTGGGAAACTGATGAGCAAGGCATTAACGCCTCAGCTTGACAGCTTGGATTTGAACTTGAGCCGTGTGATTTCAGATCCTGCACTTGCAATCACTGTAACATGCCCAGAGACAATCCAGGAGGATCCTTCAGCCATTAGTTCTTCTAAATAGGGCCTGAAGGAGTTACCTGTCAATTTTTATTTATTTATTTTTTCCCTTTTGCTGGTGTTGCTTTACCTTGGCATATATATGGTTTAAGAACTAGTGATAATGTATCTGGTTCCCTTGGAAACCATTTAAAGGATGCATGATACAGACAAATGGACAAGAGAGAACTGTGAAAGCAGCTGGGGCTTTGTTATTCACAGGCCACACTGTGGCTTGGAAAGATGGTAGGATTTACACAGGCAGAGAGCAAAGGCAGGAGGGCAGGTGCTGATAGTGAATCGTATGTGTGTGTCTCTCACTTGTCTTGCAGGACCCAGCTTAGAAGCCCATTTGGGAGGCCGGAAGCACCGGCACCTGGTAGAACTACGAGCTGCCAGAAAGGCCCAGGGACTTCGAAGTGTGTTTGTCAGTGGATTTCCCAGGGATGTGGATTCTGCTCAGCTCTCTGAGTACTTCCAGGCATTTGGACCTGTGGCCAGTATCGTCATGGACAAGGACAAGGTAGAGAGAGTGACTCTAGGGTTTAAGAATGAATCAGGTGTGCCACATACCGAGAGGGACAAGAGAGAGAAACCAGCAGCCTGTTTGGACTGCTTCCTGATGTGACCTTGTCTTGGTGGACACCATTGGGCTACTTTGACTTGATGAGCTTCTCCTACCTTCACATCCTGCTCCCTGCCCCTGGGTTTTATTTCATCAGGGTTGGTCACTGGGGGACTTGTCTGTCATCTACTTCTTCAGCTAATGTTTTGTTCAGCAATTAGTTATTCATTGCTAACTTTTAGTAGGCACTGTCTCAGGGCTGCATTCTGAGTAGTGAATGGGATAGATGTGGGCCTGCTCACATGAACGTCCAGTCTAGGTGAGAAAGTAGATAGTTCAGTGGGTAATTATAGTGAACGTTGGTGCTTAAACACAGCATTACCAATGGAGGATCAAATGCACAAGAAGCCAGCTCATAAACTGGTTGGCAGCTTATTAACTTACATTAATAGGTACTGAGGTTATGAGGTCAGAGCTCTGTCTCAGACAGTGTTCATTTTTTGTGGTTCTTTTTGTCTTGATTCCCTGATTTAAAAAAATGGTTATTTTTTATCTACTTGAAAGGCAAAAAAGAGATAAAAGAGAGATTTTCCATCTGCTGGTTTACTCTCCAAATATCTACCAGAGCTGGACTTCGCTAAAGTCAGGAGCCAGGAGTTCTATTCGGGTCTCCCGCATGGGTGGCGGGGCTCAAACACTTGAGCCATCATCTGCTGCCTCCCAGGGTGCATTAGCAGGAAGCTGGATCTGAAGTGGAGCAGCTGGAGCTTGAAGCAGTCACTCTGATGTGGGATGTGGGAGTCCCAAGCACAGGCCTAACTCTATATGCCAGGTGGACCTTTTCATTACTGTACCTTTAGTTATCTGAAAAAAACTCACTGTTGTGTTGTTGGTCACATTGTGATTCTGAGGCTGCACTGTGGGTATGTAGGTGTGGCTTGGGTGATCCCAAATATCCTTAAGCAGCCTAGGCCCTTCTTTTAGGTTCGGGGTGGGTGGGCTGGTTTTTGTTAGGACTGTATTGAGTAACTCTACTACAAATGGCTTAAAAATAATCTAGCTTTTCTCATGTAACCAATAATCCAGACCTTGGAAGTCCTGGGTTGTGCAGTTTTCCTGCTGCTCTGTCATTATTATTGGCCCACGGTTCTTACCTCATAGTTGTGCAACTGCTGCTTACCCATCTTTAGGCCGAAGGAGGCAGGTTGAAGAGTATGATGTAGAAGGCCAGTGCCAGCTGAGTGTAACTCCCACTTTTTTTTTTTTTTTAATTTCTGAGGAAAAACTTTCTCCAGAGGGCTTTTCCCCGTGTTATAGGCAAGCTTGGGAAATTAAGCATTTTTAGCGGGCAGTTTGCCTCTCAGCAAAATCAGGGTTTTGTTAGTAAGGAGGAAATGAGAACGTGTATTTGATGGGTACTTGGCAGTGTCTGCCCCAGGTTACTTCTTTGGGAAGTTCAGTGACCTTGTGTTTGTTGATAACTTATTTAATTTGCAATTAATGATCTTGTCCTGAAGTTAAACCTCAAATTTCTGAGGGTTCTAATTATTATAACAATGATGATTAAAATTTTTCCATAATTACTATGCACCAATTATGTACTAAGTATTTTACACACACTATCTCATTTAATTTTCACCATTCTTGAAAAAAAAAATCATCAGTGAGAAGTTGGGCATTTGGAAGTTTAAGGTCTTACTTAGGGGGGCCAGCGCTGTGGCGCAGTGGGTTAAAGCCCTGTCCTGAAGCGCTGGCATCCCATGTGGGTGCCGATTCTAGTCCCGGCTGCTCTTCTTCCCATCCAGCTCTCTGCTATGGCCTGGAATAGCAGATGGCCCAAGTCGTTGGGCCCCTGCACCTGCGTGGGAGACCCAAAGAAGCTCCTGGCTCCTGGCTTTGGATCAGCTCAGTTCCAGCCATTGCGGCCATCTGTGGTGTGAACCAGCAGATGGAAGACCTTTCTCTCTGTCTCTACCTCTCTCTGTAACTCTGTCTTTCAAATAAATAAATCTTTTTAAAACAAAAAAGATCCTACTTAGGAAGCAGTGACAAGTACTTAGTGTCTTGGAGTTAATTTCCTAACTTGTAAAATGAAAATAACAATATATATATATTTTTAAGATTTATTTATTTATTTGAAAGTCAGAGCTACACAGAGAGAGGAGAGGCAGAGAGAGAGAGAGGTCCTCCACCTGATGGTTCACTCCCCAGTTGGCCGCAATGGCCGGACCCGTGCTGATCCGAAGCCAGGAGCCAGGAGCTTCTTCCAGGTCTCCCATGGGGGTGCAGGGGCCCAAGGACTTTGGCCACAGCAGAGAGCCAGATCGGAAGTCGAGCAGCCAGGTCTCGAACCGGCACCCACATGGAATGCCGGTGCCCTAGGCCAGGGCATTAACCTGCTATGCCACAGCACCGACACCAACAATATATACCTTATAGGAGGCTGAGGAGCCTTTGAGATAGTTTATGTGAACTTCTGGCTTTATAATGAGCATTCAACGAATGGTAGCTCTAGCTGAGGCAGGTGGTGTTGAGAGGAGAAGAATGTTGAGGGCAGTTGCTTCTGGGTCTGCTAATTCTGGCTTCCCTGATGCTGTCAGGTTCTTGAGAGAAAGGTGCACAAGGACAAGGATAGGCAAAGGGACAGCTAATTTCTTTCTTATTTTTTTTTAAAAAGATTTATTTATTTATTTGAAAAAGAGATCTTCCATCTGCTGGTTGATTCCCCCGAATGGCCGCAACAGCCAGGTCTATGTCAAGCCAAAGGCAGGAGCCAGGAACTCCATCTAGGTTTCCCACAAGTAGTCGGGCCATCTTCTGCAGCCTTTCTTGACAGGTTAGCAGGAAGCTGGATCAGAATTAGAGCAGCCATGGCTTGAAACAAGCACTCCAGTATGGGAAGCCTTTTGCAAGTTGGGGCCATAACCCGCTGGGCCACCACATCAGCCCTGACACCTAGTTTCTAGCTGGAGCTTTGGTTGCAAACTTGATGCTGAAGTGCAGGCTGGTGATTCTGCTAAGACTTGCCTAGGCAGGTCCAAAGAGTGGTTTGTCCTTGGCTTCACTTTCGTTCTTTGCTCTGACATAAGGGTAGATGTAAGTGTAGGGTTGGTAGCTTTCCTTTCTTAAAAATTTGAGAATCTTACACAGCATAAAATATACAGTTCAGTGAGCAGGCATTGTGATGCAGAGGGTTAATCTGCTGATTGGGACACCTGTATCCCATGTCAGAGTACTGGTTCACATTCTGCCTGCTCTGCTTCCAGTCCACTGCTTCTCCCTGCTAATGCTTCTGGGAAAGCAGTGGAAGGTGGCCTGACTGCTTGGGCCTCTGCCACCCATGTGGGTGACCTGGATGGAGCTCCAGACTCCTGGCTTCGGCCCGGCCCAAGCCTTGGCTGTTGCAGCCATTTTGGGGTAAAGCAGTAGATGGAAGATCTCCCTCTGCCTTTCAAAAAATAATAAAAAATAAACTTTTTTTTTTAGAAAACAAAAGTTAAGGCCGGCGCCGCGGCTCACTAGGCTAATCCTCCGCCTAGCGGCGCCGGCACACCGGGTTCTAGTCCCGGTCGGGGCGCCGGATTCTGTCCCGGTTGCCCCTCTTCCAGGCCAGCCCTCTGCTGTGGCTAGGGAGTGCAGTGGAGGATGGCCCAGGTGCTTGGGCCCTGCACCCCATGGGAGACCAGGAAAAGCACCTGGCTCCTGGCTCCTGCCATCGGATCAGCGCGGTGCGCCGGCCGCAGCGCGCCGGCCGCGGCGGCCATTGGAGGGTGAACCAACGGCAAAGGAAGACCTTTCTCTCTGTCTCTCTCTCTCACTGTCCACTCTGCCTGTCAAAAATAAAAAAAAAAAAAAAAAAAAAAAAAAAAAAGGAGCATTAGAAAACAAAAGTTAGGGAGTAGATATTAGTATCTCCTGTGAAATGATAAAACTGGGAAGAGTAGGGGATGATAAAATAGGCAAAATGGGATTTTCAGAGGCAGATTAGGGTGACAGAAATGTGTTGGTTAAGAGTGAGGGAGAGAATTGTTTTTCTTTTTTTAAAATTTATTTATTTGAAAGGCAGAGTTACAGAGAGGTAGAAAGAGAGAGGAGAGGAGAGAGAGAGAGGGGTCTTCTAGCCGCTGTTTCACTCCCCAAAAACCCTAATGGCTGGAGCTGGGCCAATCCAAAGCCAGCTTCTTTTGGGTCTCCCATGCAGGGGCCCAAGGACTTGGACCATCTTCTACTGTTTTCCCAGGCCATAGCAGAGAGCTGGATTGGAAGTGGAGCAGCCGGGACTTGAGCTAGTGCCCAGAGGGGATGGTAGCACTGTAGCAGCGGCTTTACCCATTGTACCACAGCTCGGCCCTGAGAGAATTGCTTTTCTAAATATGTTCCCTATTAATGAAAGCATCATCAAGATAGTATTCCCATGTATGAGGTATTCCACTGCTGCACCACAGGTTTGAATTTTTGGTCCAAACCGTCATGCTTTCTCTGCTAGGGAGTGTTTGCCATCGTGGAGATGGGGGACGTGAGTGCTCGGGAGGCTGTATTGTCACAGTCCCAGCACAGCCTGGGAGGACACCGCCTGCGCGTCCGGCCACGGGAGCAGAAGGAGTTCCAGAGCCCAGCCTCCAAATCCCCCAAGGGAGCAGCCCCTGACAGTCAGCACCTGGCCAAGGCACTGGCTGAAGCCCCAGATGTGGGGGCACAGATGGTAAAGCTCGTGGGGCTGAGGGAGCTGTCTGAGGCCGAGCGACAGCTTCGGAGCCTGGTGGTGGCCCTGATGCAGGAGGTTTTCACGGAGTTCTTCCCGGGTAAGTCACCTCCGCGACTGTGTCCGAAGCCTCCTGTCCTTCCCTCCTCAGTGTCTGCATCCCGGTGTCACAGCTGGAGGTGTTTACCTGACTGCTCTTCCTCCTGGGCACTCCTTTATGGTCTTCCACCCCTGCTCCTCCCTAATGTTTCTTGACCTTTATTCTCTGCTCGGCACCCAGGCTGTGTGGTCCATCCTTTTGGCTCTTCCATAAACAGCTTTGATGTCCATGGCTGTGATCTTGACCTGTTCTTGGATCTGGGTGACATGGAAGAACCTCAGGTGAGTGACGAGGGGGCAGCTGGGAAGAGGCAGTGAGAATGGTCATGTGACAGTGGGCCTTAGTTTCTCATCTGCAAAATGGGTATAATAGGACCTCTCTGAAAAGGTTATTGCAATTGGAGGAATGTGAATATGGTTAGGCATTAGTTAGGATGAAAATGAATTGACACAGAATAGATGACAGTTATAAGAAGAAATCTGCCTCTGAAAATCTCATTTTCTCTATTTTATTGTCTCCGTCATTTCATAGGTTGTACTATGATGTACCACGTTTCTTTCTTTTTTTTTTTTTTTTTAAAGATTTATTTATTTTGGGTCTGGTGCTGTAGTGTAGTAGGCTAAGCCTCTGCTTGTGGTGCAGGCATCCTGTATGGGCACCGGTTTGTGTCCTAGTGGCTCTTCTGATCCAGCTCTTTGCTGATGGCTTGGGAAAGCAGTGGAAGATGGCCCAAGTGCTTGGGCCCCTGCACCCACGTGGGAAACCCAGAAGAAGCTCCTAGCTCCTGGCTTTGGATTCGGCCGGCTCTGGCCATTGTGGCCGTTTGGGGAGTAAACCAGTGGATGGAAGACCTTTCTCTCTGTCTATAACTCTACCTTTCAAATAAATAAAGAGTTACATAGCCAAAGATCTTCTAACCACTGGTTCACTCCTCAGATGACAACAGCCAGTGCTGAGACAGGCTGAAGCCAGGAGTCAGGAGCTTTATCCAAGTCTCCTACATGGGTGGCAGGGGCCCAACCACTTGGGCCATCCTCCGCTGCTCTTCCCAGGCCATTTGCAGGGAGGTGGATCAGAAGTAGAGCAGCCAGAAGATAAATAGGTACCCATGTGAGATGTCAGTGTGGGAGACAGTAGCTTTACCCTCTATGCTACAATGCTTGCTCCTGTTTCTTTTAAAACATGTTTGTTTATTCATTTTTATTTATTTTAAACAGCAATTTCAAAGTGGTATATACACTATCTTATTTTGGAAAAAAATATATAGTAAAAGGATACACAATAAGGTGATTTAGGAGTTTTTTTTTTTTTTAAGGTTTTATTATTTGAGAGGTAGAGCTACAGACAGATGGAGAGACAGAGAGAAAGGCTTTCCATACACTGGTTCACTCCCCAAAAATGCCCTCAATGGCCGGAGTTGGGCTGGTCAGGAGCTAGGAGCTAGGAGTCAGGAGCTTCTTCTGGGTCTCTCACATAGGTAAAGGGGCTCAAGCACTTGGGCTGTCTTTCACTGCTTTCCCAGGCCACAAGCAGAGAGCTGGATCGGAAGTGGAGCAGCCAGGACATGAACCAGTGTCTGTATGGGATGCTGGTGCTGCAGGCAGAGACCTAGCTTGGTGTACCATAGTGCTGGCCCCGGGAATTATTTTAAATTTATTTTTATAATAATTATTTTTTCCTTCAAAGATTCATTTATATGTCTGAAAGAGAGAGAGAGAGATCTTCCATCCACTGGTTCACTCCTCAAATGGTTGCAATGGTCAGGGTGGGGCCAGGTTGAAGCCAGGATCCATCACGTCTCCCACATGGGTGCAGGGACTCGAGGACTTGGGCCATCTTCCTCTGCCTTCTCTGGGTGCATTAGCAGGAGCTAGATGGGAGGCAGAGCAGCCGGGACATAAACTGGCACCCATATGGGATGCAGGTACTGCAGACAGCAGCTTAACCCACTGTGCCACAGCACTGAACTCTGTTTTATTTTTTAAAGATTTATTTTATGTATTTGAAAGGCAGAGTGACAGAAAGAGGGAAAGGCAGAGAAAGATCTCCCACTTATTGGTTCACTCAACAAATGGGCCAGGCTGAAGCCAGGAGCCAGGAACTTCATCTGGGTCTCCCACATGGGTGGTAAGGACCCAAGTACTTGGGTCATTTTCCACTGCTTTCTCAGGTGCATTAGCGAGAAGCTGGATCGAAAGCAGAGTAGTTAGAACTCCAAGCTGTACTCAGATATGGGATGCAGGCCTCCTAAGCAGCTAGTTTAACTCATGGTGCCACAGTGACTATCCCTACTTAACTGTATTTTCTTCTAAGATCAGATGAAATCAGGCACATTCAGGGTGGTATGGCCATAGAGAACCTGTATTTTCTAGCATGTAATGTACAGATTGTCTTTGGAATAGGAAAGGTTTATTATTTTTTAAAATAGTCTTTATTTTTTAGAGCAATTTTAGATTCACAGAAAACTGAGCAGAAAGTGAAGTTCCATAGACCTTCTGCCCCAACAAAAGGTGTTATTTTTTTTAAAAAGACATTTGTTTTGTCATTCTCTGTATACGTGCATGCACACACACATTGTCCTTTATGAATCATTTGAGAGGTTGCATTATAACGTATAACCTAAGAATCAAAGCGTTCTAGTGTGTTACGACAGTGTAGTTATCAAGTGGGGGAGATAATACACTGGCTCAAGTGTACAACTTTCCAAGACTACAGTGCATACGCAACTGTGTCAGCTGTCCCAGCAGTGGACTGCTGTGTCTTTTTAGTCTTCATAATCTGTAGTAGTTCCTCTGCCTTTCTTTGTCTTTTGTGACAATGACATTTTTGCAGAATATAAACCATTTATGAGATTAAAGGTTATCTTAAGAAAGGGTTGCTGTTGCGTGGGTATTTGCCATAGCAGTTAAGGAAACACTTAGGATGCCTGCATCTCATATTGCAGTACCTGTGTTCAAGTCCTAGCTCCACTTCCAAGTCCAACTTCTTCTTCTTCTTCTTCTTTTTTTTTTTTTTGACAGGCAGAGTGGACAGTGAGAGAGAGAGACAGAGAGAAAGGTCTTCCTTTGCCGTTGGTTCACCCTCCAATGGCCGCCGCGGCCAGTGCGCTGCGGCCGGCGCACCGCGCTGATCCGATGGCAGGAGCCAGGAGCCAGGTGCTTTTCCTGGTCTCCCATTGGGTGCAGGGCCCAAGCACCTGGGCCATCCTCCACTGCACTCCCGGGCCACAGCAGAGGGCTGGCCTGGAAGAGGGGCAACCGGGACAGAATCCGGGGCCCTGACCGGGACTAGAACCCGGTCTGCCGGCGCCACAAGGCGGAGGATTACTTCTTCTTCTTTTTTTTTTTAAAGATTTATTTATTTATTTGAAAGGCAAAGTTACAGAGAGAGTGCTCTGTCTGCTCCTCATTTGGGCCACAATAGTTGGGGCTGGGCCAGGCTGAAGCCAGAACTTCATCTGGGTCTCTCACATGGGTGCAAGGGGCTCAACTACTTTGGCTACCTGTCACTGCTTTCCCAGATCCATTAGCAGGGAGCTGGATTCGAAGTGGAGCAGCTGAAACTCCCAACTGGTGCCTGTGTGGGGTGCCGACATCACAGGCAGTGGCTTTACCTACTACACCACAACGCCAGCCTCTTGGGTAGAGTTCTTGGTTCCTGGCTTCAGCCTGGCACAGTCCTGGCTATTGCAGCCATTTGAGGAGTGTACCAGTGGAGGGAAGAGCTCTGACTCTCTGTCTCTCCCTCCCTCGCTGTACTCTGCCTAATAAGTAGTAATATTTAGTATCTTGGGGATGGGGATGTCAGTAGACAGCAGGAGGGGCATTCATTCAGCTCTCTTGTCCACAGCCAGTCCCAAAGACTCCAGAATCTCCATCCCTGGACTCAGCCCTTGCTTCCCCACTGGATCCTCAAGCCCTGGCCTGCACCCCGGCCTCTCCTCCAGACTCTCCACCTCCGAATTCTCCCCAGGATTCTGAAGCTCTGGACTTTGAAATGCCTTCCTCTTCCCTGGCGCCCCAGACTCCGGACTCTGCTTTGGCCTCCGAGACCCTCGCCTCTCCCCAGTCCCTGTCTCCAGCCTCACCACCACAGGAGGACAGGGGCGAGGGGGACCTGGGGAAGGCCCTGGAACTAGCAGAATCCCTAAAGGGAGAGAAAACAGAGGGGGCAGCAATGCTGGAGCTGGTGGGATCCATTCTCCGGGGGTGTGTCCCTGGGGTGTACCGAGTCCAGACTGTGCCCTCTGCCCGGCGCCCTGTGGTCAAGTTTTGCCATCGGCCTTCAGGACTCCATGGTGACGTCTCCCTCAGTAATCGGTACCTTTGTCTTGGGGAGGTTGTGGTTGGGGAAGGCCAGTGGAGAATTCTGGGGTGTATGAGTAGTGGGAAGCTCCTCTCCCTGTGCAGTCTTGAGTGTTTTCTTGTTTGTTCCCATCCTTTCTGCCACTTATCTTCTCCTATCTGGCTTCTGTTCAATGTTTGCAAAGTGCATTCTTTGGAATGCTATTTTTTAAGGGATGCAGAAAAGAGTTCATGGCTGAATAAATTCGGGCAATGCTAAGTTAAATGCAGATAGGTTTCTCCTTCCCCTCTCTCTTCCCTTTCTATTCTTCCATTTTTCTTTCTTTTCCTTCCTTTTGCTTGTTAAAGGGTCTGAGCAGTCGCACGCTCCATGAATGTCAGGGTAGGCAAAGAGCACGTAGTGCTTTCCAAGCTTATTTGACCTACTTTGCACATTCTCACAAGACCAGCATTTCAGCAATGCCTTGGGAAACCTGTGTTTGGTCTTATTCCAGCAGGCCTCAGTGACACAGGTCTGGAATGAGTACTGGGAGTAATGGGTTTCGAGAGTTCCTAAGCCCTAACGTGCAGTCTCCCCTTTATCCCAGGCTGGCCCTGCACAACTCTCGATTCCTGAGTCTCTGCTCTGAGCTGGATGAGCGAGTGCGGCCCCTGGTGTACACCATCCGCTGCTGGGCTCAGGGCAGAGGGCTGTCGGGTGAGTGTGAATTGGTGTCCAGATGAAGGCAGGGATTCAGAAGGAAAAGGGAGGAAGGTATGGGAACCAGGGCTGAGGAAACTGCCAAGGAGAGGCCCAGAGACACCTTTTGTCTAACTGGAATTCTTGATTATTTACCCAGGAAGTGGCCCCCTTCTCAATAACTACGCCTTGACCTTGCTCGTGATCTATTTCCTTCAGACCAGGGACCCTCCTGTGTTGCCCACTGTGTCTCAGCTCACTCAGAAAGCAGGTATTAAGGCCCAGCCTCTACCCTTCCTGCTTCATCAGCTTCATCTCTCTTCTTCATCGTAGCCAGATACACTATCTCTGGTGCATCCCCATTTCTAAGCCCGCCCCTAATCTTGCTGCTTCCAGATTGTCCCTTACCTCTTTCACTTTGACAGGTGAGGAGGAACAGGTAGAAGTTGATGGCTGGGACTGTAGCTTCCCCAGGGATGCCTCAAGACTGGAGCCCAGCGCCAATGTGGAACCCGTTGGTGAGTCTGGGGAGCCTGCATGAGGACTAGTAATGATGCTCCTCTCAATCATAGGTGACTTAGGTCACACTTACCGTGTGGCTGGCATGGTTTTCACAACAGCCCTGGGGTTGGCTAATATTGTCATTGCCATTTTACAGAGGAAGAAACCATGCCTTACAGCGATTAAGTGACTTGTCCAAGGTTACACTGTTAGCAAGGGCAAGAAGCAGCACTGGGGTCTGGGGAGGGAGGCGTGGCCCCTTGTTCACAGGGATCAGAGAAGTCTGGCTGCTTGGGACTCTTCTCAGGAAACGGCTCCCGTCAGGACCTGTGCGAGTCTCAATCCCAGCTCCGAAGTGACCTCTTATCCCCAATCTGCCTCCTTCAGGTTCCCTGCTAGCCCAGTTCTTCTCGTGCGTCTCTTCCTGGGATCTTCGTGGCTCACTGCTGTCCCTGAGGGAGGGTCAGGCACTGCCTGTGGCAGGGGGCCTGCCCTCTAACCTCTGGGAGGGTCTGCGCCTGGGCCCCATGAATCTCCAGGACCCCTTTGACCTGAGTCACAACGTTGCAGCCAACGTGACCAGCCGCGTGGCCGGGCGGCTGCAGAACTGCTGCCGAGCGGCAGCCAGTTACTGCCGAAGTCTCCAGTACCAGCACCGTTCCTCCCGGGGTCGGGACTGGGGTCTGCTCCCCCTTCTGCAGCCCAGCTCCCCAAGCTCCCTGCTGTCTGCGACGCCCATCCCCTTACCTCCTGCTCCCTTCCCCCAGCTCACTGCTGCCCTGGTCCAGGTGTTAAGGGAAGCACTGGGATGCCACATAGAACAGGGAACCAAGAGACCACGGTCAGAGGGAGGTGGGACTGAGGAGTCTCCCCAGGGAGGGACGAGCAAAAGGGTGAAACTAGATGCACAGAGGAGCTGTGAGGAGGGGCAAGAGGAGCAGCAAGGGCATGCAGGGGACCACAGTGAAGCTGGAGTGGAGGAGATGGTTATAGAGGCTGGAGAGACGGTGCAGGACTGGGTCATGCAGAGCCCTGGGCAGCCAGGGGAGCTGCCCCTGATGCCTGGAAAGCACCTGGCTGGGGGAGAAGGGCAGCGAGCTCTCACAGTACTAGCAGAGCAGAGGGCCAAGGGCCCTGAGGCAGCCCAAGAAGGGTCTCAGGGCGACACGGGGAAGGGGGCATCACTCCTCTCCTCAGTGAGCTGGCCCTGTGCCTTGTGGCACCGAGTGTGGCAGGGGCGGCGGCGTGCCCGGAGGCGCCTGCAGCAGCAAACCAAGGAAGCAGGTGGAGGTGGTGCTGGCACAGAAGCTGGGTGGCTGGCAACTGAGGCTCGGGTAACCCAGGAGCTGAGAGGACTGGGAAGTGAACCCAGGCTAGAAACTGACCCCCTCCTGACCTTCATCGTGTCTGCCTCCCAAGCTGACCAGACTCTCACTGTGACCCCTCTCCGGGATTCCCAGGGCCTGTTCCCTGACCTCTATCACTTCTTACAAGTTTTCCTCCCTCAAGCACTGCGAAATCTCCTCAAGTGAACATGGGCCATAGAGGGCAATAAAGCTGCTAGTTTAATACAAATACTCTCCAGTTTTCTCTGATTTTCTCCCGGTACTTTCCGCCTCCTTCTTGGGCTCTCCCACACCTTAATACAGCCCTCTCAGATCTGCCTTGTCTGACCCCGATCACCCCGGTCTTCCCACTTAGCACGGCCTGCAGGCACCTGGCAGAGTTCCCGAATGACCGTGCTTGCGGGCTTTGCAGCAAGTCTGCCTCCAGTGAGGCTGCTGCCCCGGGTTTACACGTGGTGTCAAAGCCGGAGATGTGGGTTCAGACCTCTTCCATTCTCGTTCTTCAACTGAGTAATAGATTTTCACACCGGAACATGGGTAAAAAGCAACCCAGCAGAATGCAGGCTCCGAAGCGGGTGGCAGGGCCCATGGCTGGGTTCTCCTGCGCCCCTGAACTGCTGCGGGTCAGAGGTCTGGTGTCCTTGTCGCAGTACCAGCATGCGGAGTTGCAAACTAGTGTCATGTGAGCGAACCTCACTCTGGCAGACGGTTTCAGACCCGAGCCCCTGTTACGTGTACATTCCTCTCTCAAGTCCAGAGCGGGAACAAAAGGAACCTCGCCAGCTCCCGCCTCCGCGCAGCTCTGGCTTCTCGGCCCCGTGAGCTTCGCGGGCGATGCGAGGGGCTGGCAGAACCTACCGTCAGGCCGCTTGCCGCAGGAAGGCGGGAGGGGTGCGCCTGCGGGAGCCGGCGCCGCACTGGGTGGGCCGCTGTGCCACGTAGCCGCGAAGGGGCGGCCCTGCTAGCCGGTTCTCACAGTTTCCCCGCCCCCGCCTCCCCCCCCCCGCCTTCTACCTCCACCTCGGGGCTCTGATTGGTCGGCTGCAGCAGAAGGGCCGGCCAGTCACAAGCCCAGCGCGCCGGCTGCGCGGCCCCTCAGGCCCCACCCCCTCCAACGCGGCTGGATACCGAACTGTCGTGCGTGTGCCTTCTATGCCGTCCTCGCTTTCCGGCTGCTGTTTCTCCACGGCTCTCCCCTTACCCCCTCCCTTTTCTCCCTGGCGGCTTACTTTGCGGCAGCGCTGAGAGCCCAACCCCCTTTCTCTGCGGAATCACCATGGCGGCCGGGGTAAGTTTGCCGGGTCTAGTGAGCCGGGTCACCTTATCCGCCGCCATCCTCTGTCTTAGTAGGGCCAGTCGGCGCCGGAGGCGTTCTGGAGCTGAGTGGGGGACCGATCCGGAGTTTACAGACCGTACTGTAGGAGAACGGAGGTCCTAGGGCCCGGAAGGGAACTGAGGCTGGGGCTCTCAGAGGCCAGAGGTGGAAGAGTCTGGGGTAGAGGAGCAATGAGATGCTGGATCTGGGCCGTCTGGAGCCTGACAGGGGGTTCAGCTTCATTGCTTCGTTGAGACGCGGGATCCGGGCAGGTTGGCGGAACTTTCGCGGCCGTTTTGTGGGGCAGCAGCGGGGGCAGAGCGAAGAGGAGGGTCTTTGTGGAGAGGCTCGGCTGGCATGGTTAGGGGTTGCCGCTCAGGGAGGCTTGGGGGAGCGAGGCATCTCTGGACGGTGAGGCCAGACCGGGTGGATGGATCCCTCTGGCCGGGCTCTCCGAGATGGCAGAAGCTGGGAACTCGCTGCGGGACGGGACGGGACGGGAGGGAAGGCGTGCGCGACTCGGCAAGAAAGGCTTTTTAGGGCAAGGAGTCGATTTAGGAAGAGGGCATGCTATTGGTTGTCTCGATGGCTATCCTGAGGGGAACTTGAAACGTCCGGATGTGTGTGCCTTGCAGAGGAGGTTGGCGGCTCTGAGGCAGTGATGAGCTCAGCGGTGGAGTAGGCAGGCACTGGGGAACCGTCAATGAATGAAACGCAGCCCCCGGGAAGGCAGGGGTGTAGGTTTGTAGGCAGACGGAGTCTCACGGAGGAAGTGCTGGGCTTCTTGGAGATAAATATGAGGGGAAGGAGAATGAGTGCTTCCCGAGATGTCCTTAGGGAAGGTCAGTTTGTCCCCGAGCTTTATTTAGCCGCTGATGCGTAGTTCTGTGCTTGGTGCTTCGGAGGACTCTGATTACATGTGGCAAGCACTAGGGAACCTGGTTTCCCTGAGGGAGTAAAAGTGAGCGGAACCGATTGTGATGGCTGAGGAAAGCCATGCTGGCATATGGCGCGCAGGCTGGGACCCCTCCTCACATTAATCTTTTCCCCTTTTCTTACATAGACCCTGTACACATACCCTGAAAACTGGAGGGCCTTTAAGGCCCTCATCGCTGCTCAGTACAGCGGGGCTCAGGTCCGCGTGCTCTCCGCACCCCCCCACTTCCACTTCGGCCAGACCAACCGAACCCCTGAATTTCTCCGCAAATTCCCTGCTGGCAAGGTGAGTAAGGAAGTGGTGAGGGGCTTTTGGACCTGGGACCCTTAGGAGCCCTGATTCCGTCACTCTGGGGATGGGCCTTATCTTTAAAAGACAGCTTCTCATGTTATTTTCTTTCACATTTCAGTGGTTAAGAACACTTTCTTAGATAATTGTAGTTGTGAAAAATAATAGCTCCTCAGTGACTTTATAAAACTGACAGGCATGCTTTATATTTCTGAGAAAGAGAATGAGTTTTGGCCAACTATTTCAGTGTGAGTATATAGATTATATATTGTGAGCAAGGTTTTTAATCCAAGGGGCTTACAGAGATAGGGAAATTACTTCACTAAGAGTGGAGGGATCAGGTGTATATGCGTAGGCCAGATACAGTGAGTGATACAGCAAACATGTATAACTTCGTTTCTAGCCCCTTCGTATTTGAAGACTTCTATACAAATACCTTATAATAACCAAATATTTTGGGTTTCTTAGTTTAGACATGGCAAATTCAGATTACAGGGGATACCAAGTTATCAAAGTCTGTTTGTTAGACGGTATTAAGAGTTTGGATTACAAGAATTGTCAGCCTTATGTAGACAGTTTTGTCCAAAGCAGTTCAGTTCCTGGGATTCGCTAATGAGATGTACTTTATGTTTTCACTGTTTTGCCCCCAGGTTCCAGCATTTGAAGGTGATGATGGATTCTGTGTGTTTGAGAGCAACGCCATTGCCTACTATGGTAATTTACAGGCACTTATGGGAATGGGAGGGTGTGGAGGTGAGGGTGTAGGAGAGGATGCGGGTGAGCTGGAGTGGACAAGGAAGAATTCTTGGGAACCTAGACTTATGTTGGCATGATCCCAAAGTTCTGCTCTTTGTGTTCTGCCTCTGCAGTGAGCAATGAGGAGCTGCGGGGAAGTACTCCAGAGGCGGCCGCCCAGGTGGTGCAGTGGGTGAGCTTTGCCGATAGTGACATAGTGCCCCCAGCCAGCACTTGGGTGTTCCCCACCTTGGGCATCATGCATCACAACAAGCAGGTGAGCCTCGGAACTTGGGGAGAAGCAGGAGCAGGGTTGGCATCAGCTTCTGCATGCTGGGGAGTAAGAAATACAATAGGCTGAGAAAGCAAAGTACCACAGATGTGTGGGCAATGAGGAAACGTAGGCTTTGGAGTATACATGTGGGACAGTGGGTGCTGGTATCTGGCTTTTTTTTTTTTTTTTTTTTTTGTCAGTGGAAGTGTTATCTGTCATAAGAGATCAGAGGAGAGATTTCTGTTGTAGGAAGTTTACCAAGTTGTAGAAGAGTTAAACCAGATGACGTCCAAGATTCCATCTACTTATCCAAAGATAAATGAGTACCATCATTACTGTGGAAATGAAGCCAGACTGCCATAAAGAAATTTAACCATGGAGAGCTTTGTGATTTGGAATCATCTTAGAATCTGACTCCATTGAAAGAGGGCTGGTCTGGGTGAGCCAGACTCAATTCAGTGAAGCAGCTTTTTTTAGTTCTGTGGAGGGTTGAGGGAAGGGAATTGCTTCCCACTGAGAAGTTTGATGATTTCAAATCAATAGGCCACTGAGAATGCAAAGGAAGAGGTGAAGCGGATTCTGGGGCTGCTGGATGCTCACTTGAAGACGAGGACTTTCCTGGTGGGCGAGCGAGTGACACTGGCTGACATCACAGTTGTCTGCACCCTTTTGTGGCTCTATAAACAGGTGAAGTATGTAAAGTACTGGTTTGGAGTAGGTGGGCACTCAAAGTAATGGACCTTCCAGGTTACCCTGAATTCTGTATTTTGCCAAGGGCTTGCCTACAGGGGAGTCTGAGATAGCAGTTAGTCTGAGGAATCCTTGTTGGACTCCCAGAATATCCCAAGTAGTATCAAGTTTGTTTGTGTTTGTTTTTGTTTTGTTTTTATTTGCTTGAAAGGCAGAGTGACAGAGAGAACTCTTTCATCCTCTGGTTCACTTCTCAAAAGGGTGCAACATCCAGGGCTGGGCCGGACTGAAGCAAGGAACCAGAAACCCCATCTGGGCCTCGCATATGGTGGTGGGAACCCAAGTAGTTGGGCAGTCTTTTTGCTGCCTTCCCAGGTGTGTTGGGAAGCTGGAACTAGAATAGGAACTAGCAGCTTAACCCACTGTGCCACAATGCTAGCCTCTTGTTTTAAGACTTTTTTTTTAAAGAGTGTTTTTGTTTATCTTCATTTGACAGAGATATTGCATCTAGTGGCTTACTCCCCAAATACCTGCAACAGACTGAGCTGGGCCAGGCTGAAACCAACAGCCTGGAACTCAGTCTGGATCTTTAAGTGGATGTCAGGGGCTTAGTTACTTAGTCCATCATCTGCTTCCCAGGTGTGCGTTAACAGGAAGCTGGAATCAGGAAGAGATCTGGTGGGGCACAGCAGGTTACACCTTGGCCTGAAGTGCTGGCATCCCATATGGGCGCCAGTTCTAGTCCTGGCTGCTCCTCTTCCTATCTAGCTCTCTGCTGTGGCCTGGGAAAGCAGTAGAAGATGACCCAAGTCCTTGGGCCCCTGCACCCATGTGGAAGACCCTGAAGAAGCTCCTGGCTCCTGGCTTCGGATCAGCATAGCTCTGACTGTTGCAACCAACTGGGGAGTGAACCAGTGGATGGAAGACCTCTCTCTGTTAACTCTGACTTTCAAATAAATAAATAGACCTTTAAAAAAAAAAGTCGCCGGCGCCGTGGCTCAATAGGCTAATCCTCCGCCTTGTGGCGCCGGCACACCGGGTACTAGTCCCAGTCGGGGTGCCGGATTCTGTCCCAGTTGCCCCCCTTCCAGGCCAGCTCTCTGCTGTGGCCCGGGAGTGCAGTGGAGGATGGCCCAAGCCAGGAAGAGATCTGGGACTTGATCCCAGCTACACTGATAACGGGATTCAGGCATCCCAAGCAGCATCTTTAATTAACTGCTGCACCAAATGCCCACTCCAGGACTGAGTACCCTGACTCTGCTTTTCTGTTTCCTGAGAAATTGGGTCATGTTCTTTTGCCCTTAGTTTTTGTGTAGCTGCTTAATGTTCAGTGACTTCTATATTTCTTGAAGCCTGGTTTTGCTTGGTTGTGAAGATAGCAGTAAGGGAATAGCGTTAGTATCAAGGTCTTTTGGAGGTAGATTTAGATTCAAGTCCATTATTTACTAATAGAGGTAGAGGGATGTGGGTGTCATGTGTTCCTTTAGTCCCATGTATTTTCCGTTCTGGGATGTGTTAAATCAGGGTAGTAATAATCACTTTGTAAGTTACTGTATCAAAGGAGAATGATGTTGCAGCTCTTGGGCCCATGCTGTTCCAGAGTAGTAATGTGATAATAGCAAAGGAAAAAACACCCTGTGCTAAGGGCCTCACAGGAATTATCTCAGTGAGTCTACACCTGTTGTATGGGTGCAATGAAATGTAACCTGCCTGCGGTTTCACAGCTCATGTAAGTGGTACAGCAGAGTCTGAGTCCACATATGGCAGAACCAGCATTTCTGAAAGCTATATTTTGTGATGCAACCACAGTTTTCCCTTCTGATTTTGGCATAGTGAAAAATACATCTGTGAGGTCTTCATGAATGAAGTTTAATTTAAAGGACTGTTAATTCTTTTTTTTTTTTTTTGGACAAGCAGAGTGGACAGTGAGAGAGAGAGGCAGAGAGAAAGGTCTTCCTTTTTGCCGTTGGTTCACCCTCCAATGGCCGCCTCGGCTGGCGCGCTGCGGCCGGCGCACCACACTGATCCGATGGCAGGAGCCAGGTACTTCTCCTGGTCTCCCATGGGGTGCAGGGCCCAAGCACTTGGGCCATCCTCCACTGCACTCCTGGGCCACAGCAGAGAGCTGGGCTGGAAGAGGGGCAACCGGGACAGAATCCGGCGCCCCGACCGGGACTAAAACCCGGTGTGCCGGCGCTGCAAGGCGGAGGATTAGCCTAGTGAGCCGCGGTGCCGGCCCAGGACTGTTAATTCTAAATCAGTTATACTTTTTTTTGCTGTCGAATTTTCACTTTTCTGAAATTTGACAATAGTATGTTATGTGAATTATATTGTGTACTCAGTATAGATAATAGATACTTATAGTTTTTTATCATTGTGTTTGACAAGGTAAGTATTCATACATAGCCAATTTTTTTTTTTAAAGATTTATTTATTTGAAAAACAAGAGAGAGGTAGAGACAGGTCTTTCATCCGCTGGTTCCCTCTCGCAATGGCTGGAGCTGTGTGGATCTGAAGCCAGGAGCTTCTTCCAGGTCTCCCACATGGGTGCAGGGGCCTAACGATTTGGGCCATCCCCCACTGCCTTCCCCAGGCCATAGCAGAGAGCTGTATTGGAAGAGGAGCAGCCGGGACAAGAACCAGCGCCCATATGGGATGCTGGTGCTGCAGGCCAGGGTTTTAACCCGCTGTGCCACAGCGCCGGCCAAGATTTATTTATTTATTCATTTATTCATTCATTTATAAATCAAGAGTTACACAGAGAAAGAGAGGTCTTCCATCCACTGGTTCACTCCCCAGTTGGTTGCAACAGCTGGAGCTGTGCCGATCCAAAGCCAGAAGCTAGTAGCTTCCTCTGGGTCTCCCACACGGGTGCAGGGGCCCAAGGACTTGGGCCATCTTCCACTGCTCTCCCAGGCCATAGCAGAGAGCCAGATTGTCAGTGGAGCAGCCGGGACTTGAACTGGCATTATGTACATGTGGGATGCTGGCACTGCAAGTGGTGACTTTACCCGCTACACTACAGTGCCAGCCCCAATAGCCTATTTAAAAAAAAATTATTTATTTATTTGAGAGGCCAAGTTACAGAGGGAGAGACAGAAAGAGGTCTTCCATCCGCTGGTGCACTTCCCAGATGGCTGAAACGGTCAGAGCTGGGCCAATCCGAAGCCAGGAGCTTCCTCTGGGTCTCCCACATGTGTTCAGGGGCTCAAACACTTGGGGCATCTTCCACTGGTTTCCCAGGCCTTTAGCAGAGAGCTGGATCAGAAGAGGAGCAGCTGGGGCTCAAACCAGCATCCATATGGGATGCTGGCTCTACAAGTGGAGGCTTAACCTATGCCACAGCGCTGGCTCCTATAGCCCATTTAGAACTTTTTGTTTGGTTCTATCTTAATTTTTAAAAGTTACTTCTTTATTTTCTTAATTATTTGATAGGAAGAGAGAGACAGATAGATCTTCATCCTGTGGTTCACTCCCTGAATGTCCACAATATCTTGGGCTTGGCCAAGTGAAAGTCTGGAGCTGGGAACTTAATTGGCATTTCCATTGTGCATAGCAGGGACCCAAGTCCTTGGACTGTCCTACTGCCTCCCAGGGCATAAATTAGGAGGAAGACTGGAATTGGGAGCAGAGCTGGGCTTGGAAGCCAGGCATTCCTGTGATAGGGGATGTGCTCGTCCCAAATGAGGTTCCAATGGCTACATCAGATGTCCACCCCCAACTTTTGTTTTTTTTTGACATTTGAAATTTAAAGGATTTAAAACAGTGGACATTAAGTAAGTTTGTAAATCAGCAAGATACTAAATGTTATTTCTACCAAATGGATTCTTGATACATAGAGGATGGGCCCAAGTATCCATTAAGTTGGACTGCGCTGTGAAAAAAGGTGAAAGAGAGAAAGGCTGTAGGGAGCTGCTGTCTGGGGCTGTAGAGGAAGGTGTGGCCTGGGGTCTTGGGGAGAGAGAGGCCCTGGTCTCCTGAGCTCTGGTTGGAGATTGTCCAAGGCTTTCTGTTCTCTGACTTTGTTTCTACCCTTACCTCCTGGCAGGTCTTGGAACCTTCTTTCCGTCAGGCTTTTCCGAATACCAACCGCTGGTTCCTCACCTGCATTAATCAGCCCCAGTTTCGGGCTGTCTTGGGGGAGGTGAAACTGTGTGAGAAGATGGCCCAGTTTGATGGTAAGTCTGAGGAGGTGGAGCAACACGCGGCCAGAGTCCACTGCTTGATTTCTTGTCTAGCCTTTGGGTTATGGGCACCTGTAGCATGTAGGGTATCATGCACAGTAGCTGATATTTTGTCAAGTTTGTCCATGTACCCACTCAGTTGCATTAGCACGTTGAATTGTGATATAGCATGTCTTTGTGGCTGAGGGTTGTGTCTTTGCTCAGGGACATTGAGTAAACTGGTGGCAGGCAGTTTCCTTGTCCCTTCCATCAGCTGTCCCTTAGTTCCCTGTGCTGCCTGTTTTTGGAGGACTATGGGAAGAGATAAGGTGATCACTTTTCTTTTTTCCTGTGTACCAGCTAAAAAGTTTGCAGAGAGCCAGCCTAAAAAGGACACTCCACGGAAAGAGAAAGGCTCACGGGAGGAGAAGCAGAAGCCCCAGGCTGAGCGGAAAGAGGAGAAAAAGGCAGCTGCCCCAGCTCCTGAGGAAGAGATGGACGAATGCGAGCAGGCACTGGCTGCTGAGCCCAAGGCAAAGGACCCCTTTGCCCACCTGCCCAAAAGGTAAGGACATTGGCGAGAAGCCTGTTCTCGCCTCTGTAGTCTCCATTCATCGCTGCTGCTGCCAGAATTTTTATTTGTAAATAGAGCAACTCTCTGACCTTATGCTGAACTATTGAGCACATTCCGGAAGTCAAAAGCAAGTCCTGAATACATCTGATACTTGGGAAGATTGCAACTCCCCTTTTAGTGGAGAGAAGCGGGGACAGTTCAGTGTGGAGGTCAACCAATCGTGAGCTGCTTGTTAAGAGCATCTGAGACCCCAGAATCCCGGGCAGTGAGAGGCGCAGGGAGGAGGAGGTGCAGAGGGACTTGCTGAGGTGTGGGCGTCAGAGCAGGATCCTTTGGTTTCTCCCTGCCCACCCGGTTTTGATGAATCAGGTGGTAATGAAAGTTGCTCATTAAGAGAAGGGGTGGTGATCATGGCTAAAATTGGAGGGGTTGTGTCTCCAAGGAACTTCTTCATCTGCATCCTCTATTCAGTAAATGTAGGGAGTCTTAGGAAAAAGAATGTGGAGAAAGGGATATTTTTGGTGTGAAGGTGGAGGGCATCGTGTGCTTGCCCAGTTGTCTGCCCTAAGCCATTTTACTGGGAATTAGGGCCAATGGGAGAAACATCTTCCCTGGTCACTTCTAAGCTTTTCAGCCCAATCAGTCTGCTGTTCCCAAAGCCTCCAGTCTGCATGGTCTGTTTAGGGTTCACGTGTGGCACCACTGCCCCCTGCATTTTCCAGTCCTTCCGGTCTGAGGTGGAGCATGGAGGGGCACCATGTTGTTGTCACAGTAGCTGTGTGTCAGATTGTAGATGACAAGCATCACGCTAATGGGCAGCAGCAAGTTAGAGGGGGCTGAGAGGTGTTACTTCAAGGTACTTTCTGTGCAAGACCAAAAAACTAATTACTAAGATTGCATATGCTGTTACACAAACATTGCTAATTATTAGAGAGTTTCATATGTAATAGGTTTCTCCTTTGGTAAGAAAATAGATCAAGCGGTAAACTTGAAATCTTCAATAGACTTATGCTTTTGCGTGTTCACTCTTACCTGTTGCAGTGTAGTGATGCTCTCCCCCGGGAGTTTTGGTGTCACAAAGGTGGTACCCTTGAAGATGAAGACTGTCTTTTTTTTTTTTTTTTTTTTTTTAAGATTTATTTATTTTTGAGCCCAGGCACATTAGCAGGGAGCTGGATTAGAAGTGGAGCAGTCAGTACTCATGGGATGCCAGCATCATAGGAGTGGCTTTACCCACTATGCCACAATGCACTCCCTAAAGACTTATTTATTTATTTATTTGAAAATTAGAGTTTTTGAGAGGAGGGATCCATCTTCAGCCACTGATTCACTCCCCAAATGGCTGCAACGGCAGGGGCTGGGTTAGGCTGAAGACAAGAACTTCATCCAGGTCTCCCACTTGGTTAGCAGGGGCCCAAACATTTGGGCCATCCTCTGCTGCTTTGCCTAGGCCATTAGCAGGGAGCTCTGTTAGAAGTGGAACCGCTGGAACTCGAACTGGTACTCACATGGGATGCCAGCATTGCATGGGTCAGCTTTACCTGCTATGCCACAATGTCAGCCCCAGAGACTTCTATCCAGAGTTTAGTTCTATTTTTTTTTTCAATATGATTCAGCTAAACTCATTTGAGGAGCCTGTGGTTACCTGAAAAAAAAAAAAAAAAATTTGATCCATGAATAATAAAGTTGAAACAGTTCAGGGGTATGAGAAAATCCCATCTAACTTTTGGGGTGGTTGAGGTTTCTCAAAGCTCCTCAGATCAGGTCTCTGGGACCTGGGATCCTAGGGTTAGAGGACAGTTTCTGCTTTGCTGCAGTGTAGCCTGGGACAAGTCTGTAAAGAGGGGAGAATAGGGGTAAAGGGCTGTTGGTGATGTCCATGCTGATAATTGAACCTATTAAATATCTACCGTTCAGGGTTCAGTAGGTTCATGGCACATTTCGTGTAGTAGAGGACTGTTTAGCCATTAAAATGTTGGCAAAGAGTTGTTTGAAAATTATGTTACAGAAATGTATTTTTAAGGTTTTTGTATTATTATAATTGTACGTATTCATGGAGTACAGTGTGATAATCCACTTATGATATGTGGTGAGCAAATCAATCTAGTTAGCATTTCCAGTAAAGAATTCATAATAGCATGTCACAGTATTAGCAAAAAGGAAGGCACAAAACTGCATATGTCATGCTTGTATCTGGTCAGAGGAAAATGTAAAAATTGAATTATCCTGTTTACTGGCATTAAAGTCAGCATATATATTTGAAATTGGAAAGAAAAAGTAGAACTTCTAGTGATGCTGGCACTCTTGGCTCAGTGTGCCAGACTTCCTCCAAGATAAGCTGAACCTGAAGGTTCTCAGCATGCGAACTTGTTTGGGGGCAGAGCGGGACTGAAGGGCGTGGGTATAGATTTTAGGTGGAGGCCCTCTGCTTGCATTCCTGTTGCAGCTTGTGTAACCTGAAGAGGTCTGGGGAAGACTTGGGTGCGTCAGTGACTGAATGTGGCTCATGGAAAACTGCCCAGGGAGGGGCTGGACAGGGAGGAAAGGGAGCCCTTACGCTTTGTCTCCACCTGGGGGCAGCAGTTAGCCATGTCCTTACTGGAGCAGGTCTCACTGGGTCCCCCACTCGGTTCCACCCTCCACGTGCTTAGCATGCTTAGGCAGGGAAGTGTCCTAGGCTCCCGTTCACACCCCTCTGCTTGGCTCTCTTCCCTCATAAGGTTATACATACCTGCTGGGCCAGCAACCGCTTCCTTTGAACCAGTAACAGTGAAGTGAGAACACCCTTAGCTTCTAGCAGGCAATGCTCTTGTCTCCGTAGGACCTTAGTGACTGCCTCGTGTTTCCTTTCAGTACCTTTGTGTTGGATGAGTTTAAGCGCAAGTACTCCAATGAGGACACTCTCTCTGTGGCGCTGCCATATTTTTGGGAGCACTTTGACAAGGATGGCTGGTCTCTGTGGTATGCTGAGTACCGTTTCCCTGAGGAGCTCACGCAGACTTTCATGAGTTGCAACCTCATCACTGGTGAGAAGAAGTGCAGTGGGAAGGGGAAGGAGGACAGGGTGTGAGCGATGCGATTCTAAAGGCGGAGTGTTCTCCTCTGTCACTTCAGGAATGTTCCAGCGGTTGGATAAGCTGAGGAAGAATGCCTTTGCCAGTGTCATCCTCTTTGGAACCAACAATAGCAGCTCCATTTCTGGAATCTGGGTCTTCCGAGGCCAAGAGCTTGCCTTTCCGGTGAGGAGCGTGGAGGGGAGGAGCCTCTTGAAGGTGGGGCAAGGATTTGGGAAGCAGAATACTTTATTCCTGGGCCATGTGGCGCTCAGGAGAGTTTAGGAATGTGTATGGGAAGGAGCTACTCACACTCGCCGTCCTGGCCTGATGACTTGTGTCTAAGATGAAAGTACCACAGGTGTGGGACAGTGTCCCATAGTCTGACCACATGCTTCTTTGGCTTTCTGTCCCCAGCTGAGTCCAGATTGGCAGGTGGACTACGAGTCGTATACGTGGAGGAAACTGGATCCAAGCAGCGAGGAAACCCAGACGCTGGTTCGAGAGTACTTTGCCTGGGAGGGGGCCTTCCAGCATGTGGGCAAAGCCTTCAATCAGGGCAAGGTCTTCAAGTGAATGCCTCTTGCCATCGCCTAGCTGCCTGCACCTGCCCTTCAGGGAGATGGGGGTCATTAAAGGAAACTGAACATTGAACCCTTCCTGTCCTGCCTCCTTTGTGAGTGGTGGCTTCTGCACAGGGGACTAGATGTGTCCAAGCAGGGCGTTTTCTATGTCTGAAGTACCTCCATTTGCCACAGAGAAGTCTTCAGAAGAGCGGAAGTGGAGGACTGTCCTCCTCTGGGTTTGTTGCTCTGCCTTCTACAGTGGTGACTGTCTTGTAGCTGGGAAAGATGGGAAGCACGTGGAGTGGGTAGCGATGTGGGGCTTTGGGTTGTTGTTAAATTTATTATTTGAAAGGCAGAGTTACAGAGCAAGATCTTCATCTGCTGGTTCACTCCCCCAAATGGCCGCAATGGCCGGGGCTGGCTGAAGCCAGCCGTCAGGAACTTCATCTGGGTCTCCCACGTGCATGGCATGTGCCCAAGTACTTGGGCCATCCTCTTCTGCTTTCCTAGGAGCATTAACATGGAGCTGGATCAGAAGTAGAGCAACCAGAACATGAATCGGTGCTCATGGGATGCTGGTGTCCCAGGGGGCTTAATCCTCTGTGCCTTAACATGGGACTCTGTAACTACCTGATTCTTAGGGATCGGATTCCAGGTCCTCCTCAGTGGAGAGAGGGAATCCCTGCTAATAATGCCAAGGGTTGTATGTAACTAAGGGGACCTTGCCATTACAGTCAGCCCTAGCTCTGCAGGGGATTGATTCCAGGATGGGATCCCAGAATTCACTAACGATAGCGTCCCTTACATGAAGGGTGTATTTCCATACAACCTATATACTTAAAGTCATCTCTGAATTACTAATGTGACCTAATCCAGTGCACATGCTACGTTTTATAATGTATTCTAATCACTTCTTGGCCTTTTGGCTAAGATTGAGTGTGTATATTCTATAAGACGACGTGTTCAGTGTAGGGGCTATTTTTGATCTATAGTTGGTTATGGCCGTAGATGCACAATGTGGGAGTTTGGAAAGTGGACTGCTCTTGGAGGGTGGTGGCCATATCCAAGAGTCATAGTTTAAATGCCTCAAGCACTGTAGGGAGACCAGGCGCAAACCAATCAGCAGACCTTGGCCTGTTGGCCCTAATGGTGTCTATCAGCTCCCATATCTCTGCTTTCTAACAAGGAAGTAGGGGTTCAGCGATTGTGCTGCCTGCCTGCCTGTGGTCACACCTGACTGGTAGAGGCAAGGTTTTGAACCTAGAAGGTAACGGTGAGCCAGCCCTGCTACCGCCTAGAACACGAGGTGCTTGTGATTGTCTAACGCCCTGCTCGGACCAGTGGTTCCCATTTCTAACTCTGAGCTGATTTGATGCCCTATTCAGATTCTTGCTCTCATGGTCTTTTTCTGAAGAGCAACGAAAATCTCCCTATCCTAACAGTTCAAGTGACATTGGAAATCTTAGTTGGATCCATGTGAAGCAGAGGCAATCATGACTGCTCTCTGGGTTTGGGAAGATGTTGACTTTACCAGGTCCGGATAAGGGCTGGGAGCTTGGGAAGGAATAGGCTGTAATCTGGCTGGCATTTGACCTGTAGCTGGGGTTCTGTGAGTGAGTGGGCAGAGGAGAGCTGGGGCTTGCAATCCAGACAGGTGGGGATAGGTTGGTTCTTGCTCAGGCTCTGCTCCCTGGCACCTCAGCTTGTGTTGGATCCAAACTTGATACTTGTCTTGCTTCTGACATTCTGGACTCCTCATAACGCTAGCATCTGGAAGTGCTAGATGCTGGCTTGGGGTGTGCCCCTTAGCTAGTTGCTGGGGCCTCACCAAACCTGTCAGACTCCTCCCAAATTCGTTCCCACCACACTCCCTTCTTTGTGCAATCTTTGCTACCTTCATGAAATGCCCTTAATCTTCCAGTAGCTGAAGATTTAGGCAGGAGGGGCCAAATTGGCAAAGTGGGTTTAGGTTTGAAGGGAAGGCCTAAGAAGGCCAACTGTTAAGGTGGGGTTTACTGGGTGGGCCATTGCTTAGGCAGTAGCAGGCCTGGAGACCCACGTGGGACTGGGTGGGTCTGCCTGGGGAGGGGCCAGGGACCCCCACCTCCTAGTCTCTAAGCCTGCAGGAAGAATGACTCATCTGCACATCCTGCCTTCTGTGCCTCTGGCCCTGGTGGTTTTGGTGCAGAGCAAGGGTGGCCAGGTTGTTGGATGAGGCCAGACCTGTACTTGGGGGAGGGCCAGTACCCATAAACTGGAGTGGATGGGGTTATGGCTTCATGAAGCCTGGGTTATTGGCCACTAGAGGGGGGGGGGGTAGGAGGGCCTCTGCCTTGCCATGGTGGGCAGGGAAGAGGTTAACAGCTGTGGCAGATGGGGGGCAGGAAAGAAGGGAAGCACATCTGGAGTTTGTTCTGTCCCCGCCCTGCCCCGGGGAGGCCTGAGTCACTTTACTGCCAGCTCAGTACGCAGCCCTCATCCTGCTGGGGCCCCGCGCTGCAGCCTGGCTTTTCCCTGCCACAGCCAATTGGAGCCTGCATCACTGGACGCCTCCAGTTGCTGGGCAGTTTTCCTTGTGTGCCAGGGACGCTTGTGCCACCGGAGCACTACCCAGAGCTGGTGTCCTCATGCCACAGGGAGGCTGGGGTTCAAGGCGGGGAAGAGAGGGGGTTGTTGGCTGAGAAGGGTGTGATCTCGGAAAATGGGTCGATTGAGAGGAGTCTTCTACACTTGCAGGCAAACCCTCAGAGCGTTCACAGAGGAGGGCTGAAAGAAGTAGGAAGGGTCTGGGGCCCGGAGCTTATTGACTTCAATAAAATTCAGAGCCTAGAGTGTGAATGGGAAGGGCTGAGACTTGCTGCAGTAGATGCTGGTTATAGGCAGCTATTTATTTTAGCTTTGTTGGCACTTCTGCTTAAGTCACCTATTAAGAAGTTGAAAGCCTTTAAAGTTCTTCCAAGAAAGACCTGGAATTGTCTTCATGTCCTGCTTTGAGCTGGAGCTGGACAGCTGCTGTTCTCCCCGGGTCAGCCCCATCCCACCAGCTGCCCACATGCCCCAAATGTGCCACTTCCCCTTTTAAAGGTGGGGGGAGGGTCTAGAATGTTGGAGGGAGAGGAGTGAAGTGCTTTGGAGGCTCCACCCCATCATTTCTGAAATTAATACTGCAGTTTTCATAGCAACTGGCACTGTGTTTGCAGAACCCAGAACTTTCCCTGTGCACACGTCAGATGGAGTTTTCTGGGTGACTGTAGTTTTCTGGGCTCCCTCAGCTAGTGTGGCAACAGGCCTGTAACTCCCCCACGTTGCTGTAGTCCTCTGTGTACTTGCAGTTCTGGGGTCCCCACCCTGTTCTCTTCTTCCCCCATAAAGCTGTGGAGCTAAAATATTGGCGCTCCTGAAAGGTTAGAGAAACTGTGCCACCTGCCCTTGTCTGTTTGCTCTGATCAGTCTGGCGTGGCTCCCGGAGCAGGCCGTCGTCTTACTCCAGTGGAATTGCTGGGATGTCCCAGTGCCCCGGCACCCAAGCAAGGGCTGGGTGGAGTGGGGCATCATGGGCTTGCTGGAGACCAGCACTTGAATCCCTTGAGTCTCAGCAGAGGGCGAATACCTTGGCCAGGTGATACTGGTGTAGTGTGACCTTGGACTTTTTCAGTCCTGCAGCCCCCTTCCCACCCCTTGCCTCCTCCCCACTTTGTTTTCCTGATTTCCTCAGAATTCCAAGGGAGTCTGTTGACTCTACCTTTTTTTACACAATGGGCAGTGTGCAGATCAGGGGCTGGATGGTCAGCCAGTTCAGGGTTATTTCTGATAGGATCTCCCCTGGAATGTGCCTCTACTTCCAGCTGCCCCCACCCCTCTGCAGCAGGAGCAGCTGTCATGTGAGGGCCTCTGCGCTGGCTCAGCCCTTTTGCAATCATCTGGCTGGCTCTGCCGGGATGGGGGTGGATGCGAGGATGGGCAGAGCCAAGGGGTAAATGAGGGGACATGGCAGGGTATGGGGAGCTGCTGAAGCGTGAGGAGAGCTATGGTGCTGAGCGAGAGAGTGAGTGAGCGAGCATGAGGGAAGAAGCGTTGCCAGGGTCAGGTAGGAGGAGTGGAAGCAGCTGAGCAGGCCAGGGAGTCGCAGTGCGCTCAGGGCCCCCATCACAGGAAGTAGAGATTGGCCGCTTGCGAGGTGAAGGGGAGTTGGTTATAGCGGGCCCTCTGCCAGTCATTTTTCACGATCCACATTGCCCTTGACTCACAGGGAAGCCACAGGGTGCTTTCCGGCCAGTCCTCCTCCATGTGAGACCTGAGTCACTGAGTTGCCAGGGTGTTGGCTGCCCCATGGTGACAGTGCCTCTGCCCTGCCCTGCCCCACCCCACCCACTCCCACTGTTAGGACAGGGGTTAGGGACACACCCCTTTTATAGCGCTCTCTTCAATAGTGACTTTGACTCAGACTTCACAGAATGTACCTCATGCAATGACTGCCCGAGACTCTCAAGTTCTCTTGTTCCACGTGTGAGCAAACTGGAACCCAGAGAGGGGAAGTGACTTATCAAGGGTGCATCCAAGACTTTCCACTGTTCTTGCAGCCACTCCTTGAGTCACAGTCATGGAAACCAGCAGCTTTCTCTGAAAAGCTTAGGAGTCAGTGTGGTGGCCTCAGCACACAAGGTTTTGGAGGGCGGGGAGAGGGTGGCACTGGGAGGCTTCCAGCAGCCCAGAGGAGCTCTGTGGTCAGAAGCGGAGACGTGGAGGAGCCCCGGGCAGGGTCAGCTGCAAGCAGTCCAAATCCTGGGGCGGGCAGAGGGCACAGGACTTCGAGTGACAGGAACCTCAACTATGTGGTGACTCAGGCTCTGGGCAGCCTAGGCCCTTCCTTCCCTGCTTAGCCCGAGCTTGGGCTGAACCTGGGGAAGTGTGAGAGCTGCAGAGGGGAGGGAGGCCCGTCTTCCCTTCCCCTGGGGGAACTGGAGCTGCAGGGACCGATGGGAGGAAAAAGCAGATTCCAAGAAAGGGGCGAGGAGGCTGGTGTTCCCCGCATTCTGGGCCCCTCCCTCCTGCTCCCCGCGGGGAGGGGAGCTGGCTGCTCCCTTCATTCCAGCTCCCTCCCTCGGCCGCTGTTTACAGCTCTGCCCGCCCAGTCCCCAGTTTAGTTCTGAGCTCTTCTGTTTTTTCTCTCTCCCTCCCTCCCCTCCCAGCCGCGTGCGTGCAGTCCTGTTTTGCCGTTTCTTTTCCTTAATGTCAGGTTCACCTCTCCTCCTGTGTTACTGCTCCCACAGTGTCCCAACACTGCCCTCACTGCTACTTGGAATCCAGCATGGCCCTGGGGCCGCCCGCTCTCCTCTCCTTACCCATTTCCATTCCTTTCTCTGGCCTGGGCAGTCTTCCCTTGCCTTTTTCCTCCTGGACTCTCTGCTCCGGAGACAGAGCCTTGGGTCTCTTCTTCTGTAACCAGCTTTAACTTGGGTTCTGCTTGGGCCCGAAGATTTCATTAGGATTTAGCGTCATGGGAGAGTTTCCTGATGTCACAGCTGTCTGATCTGAGTAATTCAGGAACTCCTGATTTGAAGTTTCAGGTTTAAATGTGGGCCAGGATTTGAGCTGGACTGGGGAAGGCTGATCTTACTTGACTTCTTAGAGTTAGGGGGTTGGGGTTTGAGAATTGCTTAGGAAGTAATGTTTGCATTCCAGAATCACCCAACAGGTTTGCTATTTGACTGAGAAAGATGACAGATTAGGAAGTGCTGAAGGGAGTGGAGAAGGACCTGTTTGGCAGGGATGCTAAGCCCAGGGCTGGTGGGTGTATGGGGTTGGGGGGTGAGGTCTCTGATTCCAGCATACGAACGGTCCCTCCTGGGCAAGGAGTGTGCTTCTAAAGAGAGAGCAAACACACACATAAACACACACACACGCACACGCACGCACACACCACTGACGCACATGTTGCTTCCTTTCTGGGATCAGAGTTTAAAGAACGATTACCCTCTGAGCCGCCAGCCTCTTTCCTTGCCTGCAACATGCTGGTTTCAGAAAAGAGGACTGCCTAGAAAGGACGGGAAGGGGAATCCCCTGGCCAGGGCCCTGCCCACAGAGCTCCCTTCGGTGGTTACCTTGGAAACACGCATAATAGGAACAAAACATAGACGTGTTGCCAGGCAACAGAGCAGCCCAAGGTTCACTGCACACACAATCATATCAGGGAACCCCCTCCCCCGGGAGGGGAGGGAGTGTCGCTTCTGGGGAAGCTGGGGGATCCCGGGGATGACAGTCCTAGAACTCACTTAGCTTTGCCAGGGAGTCTGGAGGGCTGTGGTGTGGCACAGCTCTGAAGGCGGCAGGAAGACCTGCCTTCTCCCTGATAGTCACCTTATTTTGACAAAGGTGCCTGGAATCTTTGAGATGATAGGTTTTGCTTGCAATGCTGAGATATAGGGTGTGTGTGTGTGTGTGTGTGTGTGTGTTTGGGGGAGGTGGCAGTGTAGAAGACCTAGTAGAAAAAATAGCTTCCAGTTTTCTCCAAGCACAGGAGCCAAAGAACTCAGAGGACAAAGTAAAGGGGGTGTCTTGCCGGGTTCTCTATGAGCCCTAGCACCATCACAGGTCCCCCACCCAGTGCTGGACACACACAAAATGTTTGTGCAGTTGCCTGGGAGATCTACAGGTAGGGGAATTGCCCCCTGGGGGTTGAGAGCCCTGGGGGAAATGTGACATCAAGAGTGACAGGCTGCGTCTGAGCTCACTCAGCCGTGAAGACAGACTGCAGTGTGCCAGCCACTGCTGCAGGCTTGCGGAGGGCAAATGCCCCTGCCTTCATGGAGCTCAAGTGCTGGTGGGAGCTCTGACTCCTGCTTCTCCAAGTTTTATAACTTTAGGTTGATCGCTAAGCCTTAGTGCCAGCCTCCCTCCCAGGGTGTGTGCGTTAATGAGCTGACATAAAAGTCCCTGCTGCTAGGTTAGACACAATCACTATGAAGGGAGCTTTGGGGGGTGGGTGAGGAGGGCTTCAGTGCTAGGCACAAGAAGGAGGGTGGCAGAAGCTTCCAAAAGTGTGTATGCTTGCACTTACACCTTGACAACCTCTGAAAGTATTCCACTTCCGCGCGCTGAGGACGCCGACCTAGGAAGCTCCACCTCTGATGGTAGCCAGCATAAACATGGATTTAAAAAAATTGTAAAAATTATATTTATTAAGTTAGATTGTTGGAGAGAGAGAGAGAGGGAGAGAGAGACTATCTGCTGGTTCACTCCCCAAATGCTGATGAGAGCAGAGGCTGGGCCAGGCTGAAGCCAGGAGTCCGGAACTTGGTCTGGGTCGCCCCCATGGGTGGCAGGAACTCAAGTACTGCAGCCATCACAGGTGCACAGCTGCAGGAAGCTGGAAGGGGGAGTGAATCCAGGGATTCCGATACGGGCTGCAGGCGTCCCAAGCTGACTCTTAATTGCTACACCAGGCCCACCTACGGTCCCGGAGTTTTAGGGGGCAGGGTGGCTGTTACTCCTTCTCTAACCTCCTAGCCTGGAATGGAGAGGAGCCAGCCTGCAGAACCACACACTCTAAGTGATCCTGACACACTATTCCCCCCCCAATGAAGTACCTGCACAGTGATCCCTGCTCTGTAGCTGCTCTCCAGACCAGCCTCACCCTCCTGCCTTCTTCCCTGTTGACCAAGAGGGTGGCCAGAACAAACAATGGAGCAGATAGGTTGGCTCTGAGCCCAGGACGCTCACCTCTGCTCTTTAGCTCCTGAGGGCCTGCTGGGGCTGGGGTGAAGGCACAATGTCCATGCTCTCAGCTTCTCTGTTTCCTTTTCCTCCCTCCAACCTGTGTTTTCATGGCATATGTCCTACCAGAGCTATCTTTCTGATAACTTAGATGTCAATCAAAAACTTAGATGTCGATCAACTCCTATTTTCATATACACTGAGAACACTTGCTCTTTCATGGGGTAAAAAGAAAGTTAAAAACATTTTGGCAAACTGTTAAAAGTGGTTACTTCGGGAAGGGAGAGGGACTGGGGTATGGAAGGATGTGGATGTCACTTTTATTCTTTTTGTATTGTTTAAATTCTTCACCATGTGGAGGTATTGATTTTATTTAAATGTCAACAGAGATTATCTGCTTTGTAGGATTACAGGCCACTTTATCTTAATCTATATTTAAAAAGCCAACAAGCTGAAGCAATGTTATTTAAAATAAAATAAAATGTAAAAAGCCAGGGGCTGGCGCTGTGGTGCAGTGGGTTAAAGCCACGGCCTGCAGCACGGGTGTCTCATACGGGCACCAGTCCATATAAGAGAGTCCTGGCTGCTCTATTTCCGATCCAACTCCCTGCTAATGCTCCTGGAAAGGCAGTGGAGGATGGTCCAAGTGCTTGGGCCCCTGCACTCATGTGGGAGACCTGGAAGAAGCTCCTAGCTTCCATGTGGCCCAGTCCAGTTATTGTGGGAGTGAACCAGTGGATGGAAGATCTCTCTGTTTCTCCTTCTCTCTGTAACTCTGTCTTTTACCTGTATGTGTGTGTGTGTGTGTGTGTGTGTGTGTGTCTGAGCGAGAGAGACACACAGAGAGGTAGAGACAGGGAGAATGCTGGTGGCCGGATCTGCCTCGCCTGTGTGTCTCTGCATGTCTGTGCCTGTCTGAATGTCTATGCAGTGTCTCCACCTTTCTGTGTCCATTACATGAGTGCCTGCATGTCTGTAGTGCCTCTTGCTGTCTCTTCCCTCCCCCCAGGGCCTGTACCCTGTGTGGGTAACTGGACCTGGACACAGCCCCCAGGGCTGGCAGAAGAGCTGGTTGACTGCCGGGTATTTTTAGCCTGTAAACATGTTTGCCATTTCAGAGGACAGGGCCAAGCTGGTCTCAGCCCCAGCCCACTCCTGATTCTGCAGAGAGAAAGGCGCTCCGGCCTGCGCCAGGCCTTCTCAGCCCTCCAGCCTAAGAGAAGGAAGGGAAACTGGCTTGGAGCAGGCAGTGGGTGGCCACCTAGGAGGGCAGGATAAGAGGAGTCACTGGGGGGGGGGGGAGGAAGGGGGTGTGTAGCTTGCACCCCATCATTAAGCGTTTAATAAGATCTCCATGTAGTTAGAAGTTGCTGTGGGAATTGGTTGTAAACTGGAAAAGAGTCCTGCAAGTGAGGAGGTGGAGGAGGAGCTCAGAGAGGGGCTCCAGCAGACGGGAGGGGGGGCCGAGGGAAAGCTGCGGCTGTGACTCCTGGCCTTGGGAGGGGGTGTCTGGAGTGGAAGGTGGGCAGCCGGGGCCGCCTCCAGGGACTGCCGGCCTGACTCCCGCGCGTCGCTGCAATGCCCCGGTGACCCTAAGCCCTGGAAGTGGGGCCCGCGGCTCTAAGCTGATTCTTGCCCCCTACCCCGAAAGAGAGAACGCGAGAAATGGGCGCGGGGCACGGAGCTCAGGAGCCAGGAGAGGAAGCGCAGTTCCCTGAGTTGAGAGTCCTAAAACGTCTGCACCTCCAAGGTCCCACGGCCCCTCCAGTGAAATGGGCCGATTCCCAGTTCCAGCTGTGAGGATGAGCCTCGGGGAGCTTCCAGGAGTTTCTCACCGATGAAATCACACCCTGCACACATTGGAGGGTGGGTCCCGGCAGAGGGCGAGGGGCGCGATGAGGGAGGAGCCGACGCCCCTTGTCCCGAGCCCCTTCGCGAACCCGCAGCAGCCCACTCCCGGGTCCCTGCTCTGTTGGCCCCACTCGCTCGTCCCAGACCCGTTCGGGCCCCGCCCGGCCCCGCCCTCTCCCCACAGCTCCGGGCAGACCCGCCCGCTGGAGCCGGAGTTACAAGAGCCGCCTCCGCGCGCGGGGGCCCGGCCACTCGGAGCAGCTCTGCCGCGGGGACTGCACCGCCCGCCCTGCCGGACCCGCCCCGACCGGGGCTCGCCACCGCCACCGCCAGCAGCCGCAGCACCGCGACCTCGCGCCCGGCGCCGGCTATGGCTGTGCCCTGGGGCTGAGCGCACAGGTAGGGGCTCGGGACACACCGTGGCGCGATCGGGGGTCAGGGCACGAGAACGTGTCAGGGAGGTGGGTTGCGGGGCGGGCTTGGGCGAGGCGCGTGGGTGTGTGTGCGTGGGGACGGCGCTGTGAGGCTCCAGACAGTTTGGGGCAAGCTGGGCCGCCCAAGGCCTCCCTCGCGCCTGGGGAGCAGAGCTCTCGCCTCCGGAGTTGGGGCGCAAGTTGAGCAAAGTTGGGAAAATTGCTCTCAAGTGCGCTTTGCTCCGCTGCGAATTTCGCTCGAGAGCAGACTGTTGGCCCCCCGCTGCATCGCCGGGCGCCCAGCTCCTGGCCTGGGTGTGTGTGTGTGGGGGGGTCCCCGTCCCACACCCTCACTCCATGGGGCGGTGGCTCCGTGCGCCGCTCCGTTCCTGTGCCTTGTTTACTGGAGAAGTTACCGAGCTCGCCGCCGCAGCCCCCGGCCCCTCCCCGGCGTCCACGCCCGCGCCCCTGCCGCTGTCCTTCCGTGCTCCCGCACCTCCGCCCGGGCCTCGCGTCCCGAGTCCTCCCGGCCCCACCCGCTTCTGCACCCGCCGGCCTCTCCCTTTCTCGCTCCTGGCAGCCCCCTCAGCCCCTTCCAGCTGCCCCGCCCTAGTCTTGCCCCTCCGCGTTCCCCGCTCCAGAGAACTCCCTTCTTCCTCCAGGGCCGCCGAGCCTGGAAGTTCGTAGCGCGCCTCCCTGCGGGTTGGGTGGGAGTGGGGGTGGGGGCCATAATTAGGGAGATTCCTGCACTGGGGTGGGCGGGGAGGGGGGCTGTGCAGCCCTCGGGACCGCCCCTTCCCCTCCAGAGGCGGCACTTTCTCCTCCACCCAACTCCCAAACCCGTCCGGGCGGGATGGCCCCCGCCCCAGCGCCTGGCCCGGCGCCAGCAGCCTGAGGAATGTGGTGGTTGGAGCCGGTGACTAATTCAAACCAGAACTCGGGGGGAGTGGTGAGGGGCAAAGGGGAGGGGGAAAGGGGCCGTGTGTGGGCGGTGGGGGGCAGAAGCCGGACTCGGCGTCGGAGGAGGTCTTAGCTCCCCTCCTTGGAACCGTGCGCCCAGTCGGTGCGCGCCAGGAGTGAGCGCGGGGGAGCGCGGTCCCGCGGCGGGCTGGAAAGGCAGCGTGCTTAGGGTGTGTGCACAGAACGGTGTTATGTAAGGCTCTCAGGCAGGGAGGGGTGTGCAGTGCGCGGGGCTGGGCGCCCCCTGCAGTGCCAGCGCCGTGTGTGGGGGCGCAGCCCCTTGTGGCGCCTACCAGGAGAGCTTTGAGGGGCCCGGAGCAGGGCTGGCCGCGCCCCTCGTGAGAGGGGGCGGACAGGGGTCCGGGGGACTTCGCAGCTCTGAGCCCCGACGGCCAGGTGGTGGACGGCTCTGGCTCGTCTCTGCACGGTGTGTGCTCCTGCGCTTACAGGGCGTGGCGCTGGCCGCGGGGAGGGTAGGGCGAGGTGTTGGGGAGCGGATTTGCGGAAAGGCAGCGTGGGAGCCTCCTACGGACGCGGGGTCCTTAGAGAAAGACCCGGAGAGCTACCCCCCGTAGGGGGCTCCCAATAATTGGCTTGGAAACTCTCTTCTCCGTTAAAATCCACCCTCTGGTTGCAGGGACCCTCTTCGCTGCCAGCCCTTGGCCGAGCACGTGATAGGAGCTGGGGTTGACTTTGTGGGATCCATGATCCAGGGGGAGGTCGTGGCAATAGGGGAGTATGGGGGGGTGGGGGAAGGAGGGAGAGATTCACGGTGTCCTGGGCGGGGCGCGAGGGGCTCGGCATCTACTGCAGTGTGATTGAGAGGAGTAGATCGCCCCTTGGTCCCCGCCTCAGTGAAGGAAATCCGCGGGGTAGGGTGTGGCACTAACGCTTTCAGAAGCTGAATGGGGAAGCTTCCTTCTCTTCTTAGGGACTGCAGGGCTGGGGCTGCCCAGAGTAGGTAGAATGTGCAGAGCGGGAGTAGAGGGGAGCACCGGTTTTAGGGGCTCAGAGTCATGAGCTGTGAGGTGAGGAGGGTGGAGGGGAGCCCTGAGCTTGCTGGTGGAGGCCTGGGGGTCTCAGGGACAGGGGGTTGACGGTGGCTGAGCCCCTCTGGGAGGCTGAGGTTCTGCGTGGGGACCTCGCTCACAGAACTAGGACACCCGGAGATCCTCCCCGCTCTGAATCAGGGCTCTAGGTCTGGACAGCTTGAAGAGCTGACCCCACAGAGCCGAGGATACAGGCCCAGGGTGGGACGGGAGAGAGGAGGGAGGAGGCCAGCACTGGTCAGGGCAGGGCATGGACTGGGAGTGGGTGGGGTCGGGGTCTCCCAGTTTCCCTGCCATCACCAGGCTGGATTCCTTTAGCTCAACGTGGAATTGGCTGGCCGACCTGGCCGGCCGAGCAGGCGCCTGTGCCTGTGAGCTGGTTTGAGGGGTTGGGGCAAAGCCGTGGGGGCGGAAGGGTGTGTGGGGCGCTGGGGCGTGGTCACCACCTTCTGTAGAACTTGGGAACCGCCTGGGGTCAGACGGGGAGGAAGACTGGGAGAGCGCCTCCGACTCCTGTTGGGAGCTTTGCCTGCGCTCTCTCTTCTGCTACTCCCTGACACCCCTGAGGTTCTGTCCCCAGGCTGGGCTGACCACGTGCTGGTGCATACTTAGGTTTGAGGAAGGGGGGTGGCTGCTGGGGTGGCTTCAGAATGTGCCACTTCCCTTGGGCCGTGGCAGTGGCTCTTTCTGGGTTTCTCTGTCCCCCACTCCCCTTGCCCCCAGCTTCATCCAGGCTCCCTGGGAGTTGGTGTTTTCTCTGGGCTCATACCTTCCAGCTGGACTCCCAAGACTTCCCAGAGCATGGACAGCTTCCCCTGCATGGCTGCGCTGTGCCCAAGTGTGTGTGTGTGTGTGTGTGTGTGTGTGTAGGGGGGTGGGGAGCAGTGGGTGGCTGCAGCAAGGCTTTGCAGGAATGTGTGTATACATTTTGATGAGATTACTGGCCTCGGTTCCCACTGGGGCTGTGGCTGTGCTGACCTGTCAGTGCTGGGATCGCTGGTCTATGTTGGCCTTGGGCCCCCGTGACTGACGGTGTCACAGCCACTGTGTCTCTGAGTGAGGTGTGTGTCATCACAGGTGAGAGTGTTCCCATGCTGGCTGTGCATGGGGGTCCCTGCATCGCGGTGGGCCTGGCTCTGTCACCTCTGCCTGTTGTTGCAAGAGTTCTGGGGGTGGAAATGTCATGCAAGTGTCAGGAGCCAGTAAGGAAGCTCCAAAGTAGGTTTCTCGATCCTGGACAGGTCTGGGCCCTGGAGTTTGTGTGCAGAGGCCGGAGACAGAGCAAGGACAGCCCTGGGAACACAGGCCTGGCTGAGCGAGGCACTGCACACGGCCTGTCTGGGAGGGGCATCCTGCCCGGTCCCCGGGGGCCGGAGCGGAGGTTCTGGGGGAAGGGGAAGTGCCTGGAGCTGATCCCGGCTACGTGTCCCGGCTGTGCTGGGGGGCGGCACTTTGGCGGCTGAGCCCCGGCGGCCTGGCCCTGCGCCCCTGCACTGGCGTGGCCTGCCCGCTGGGGGGAGCGCGCCCGGCGCCCTCTCGGAGGCGGCCATGGGTGGGGCCTCCAGGCAGCTCCCAAGCTGTTATCAACGCCTCAGGGTAGGACCCCGTGGTTACTGCCCCCTTTCAGCTGAGGAGGCTGCCACCCTCAGAGGTGGCATCCTGATGTCAGTGGTCCCGAGTGCTGTGTGGCCACGGGTGGGGACTTCCCACCGGGAGAATGTCGTGCTGTCCCCAGGTTCCTGTCGGGAGGAGCGGGGACAGTCCCTCTTGCCCAGGAGTAGAGGAGGGAATCCCCCTCCCTCCTGGAAGTGAGAACTTGGGTGTTTTGGGGCTTGGAGCCCTCTGGGTGAGAAGGAGGAAGCTGTGTGTAGCCAGAGTGGAGTTGTGGAGAAAGAGAAAGTGACCAACCCGCAGGGGCTGCCCTTGGAGGGGGCTGCCCTGGAGGTCGCAAACCCCAGCTCTGGGGTGAGGGGCTGTGGGAAGAGCCAGGCTGCAGAGGAAGAAGTTCCTCCTAGTAGGAGCTGTGGGCTGGACCAGCACCTGCCTCCCTCAAGGGCAGGGAGCAGGGAGCCCACGGCTTGGGCAGGTGCACACACAGGGATGGAGGCACAGCCTCTGGGAATCAGGTCCCAGGTCGAGGGGCCTTACGACAGGCATGTGCTGTGCACTGGTAAAGGCTGGGACCGTGGGCCTGCTCTGGGCTGACCCCCGAGGGTCTCTGTGTGCCCGCAGCGTGTGTGTGAGTGTGTGTCCCTGTCCTGTGTGTCTTTCTGTCCTGCAGCGTGTTCTCCCTGGTAATTCTACTCTCTGTCCCCCTTGCTCTCACCACAGAGGTAGGAAGTGCCTCCTTGGAATGCACGGGATGGGTTTGTAAAAGATCTCCATGCCTCTTAGATTCCGTCAGCTGCCCTTTTCCAAACGGAAGTCTGGCAACTGCATCCTTGGGGTCTGTTGGCGGCTTAGGTCCGGAAAGAGGTGGCACCCCTGTATTTCTCCTTGTTTCTCTGGGGTGAGGGTCACCTGCCAGCCCCCAGGGAGTGACAGTGCTCGCCCTGCCCTGCCGGATGAGTGCCTGCCTCTAGAGTGAGTCTGGTGCGCATGGAGCCCCAGAAGGGGACGACTGTGTCCCACCTGTCGGGGTGCAAGCAAAATCTAGGGGAGAGCTGGGTTCTGTGCAGCTCGAAGTCCCCGAGGACATGGCCTCAGTGAACCCCAGAACCAAAAGGCCTCTCAGATGCAGGGGCCGGGATGCCTGGGACTGTGCTTGCTGGGTCTGCTCTCCGCTTGCCTGGGGGAAGGGAGGCTCAGAGTCTGCCCCATCCCCCCCCGCCCCGCCCCGGGGAGGGGGGGTTTCCGTCCCCAGTGCAAATCTCACTTCTGTGCATCTTTCTCTGTGGTTTCTCGTGGGTCTCAGCCTGTGTCCGTCTTCACTGGTGGCTCCGTTCCTCTACCTGGGTGAAGACTGTTGGTCCTGGAGATAGAACTCTGGACTTGCATAGTAACTCGGTTTCATACTCAGGCAAGGGTCTTTTCTTCATGACTTTAAAGTCAGGATTGAATTATTATTATTATTATTATTTTTTTTTTGGACAGGCAGAGTGGATAGTGAGAGAGAGAGACAGAGAGAAAGGTCTTCCTTTTGCCGTTGGTTCACCCTCCGATGGCCACCACGGCTGGCGCGCTGCGGCCGGTGCACCGCGCTGATCCAAAGGCAGGAGCCAGGTGCTTCTCCTGGTCTCCCATGCGGGTGCAGGGCCCACTGCACTCCCTGGCCACAGCAGAGAGCTGGCCTGGAAGAGGGGCAACCGGGACAGAATCTGGTGCCTCGACCGGGACTAGAACCTGGTGTGCCGGCGCCGCTAGGTGGAGGATTAGCCTATTGAGCCACGGCGCGGGCCAGGATTGAATTTTTTTAAAGATTTATTTTATTTATTTAAAAGACAGAGTTACAGAGAGAGGTAGAGCCAGAGAGAGAGAGAGAGAGACAGAGACAGAGACAGAGAGAGAGAGAGATCTTCTATCCACTGGTTCACTCCCCAGATGACCGCAACAGCCAGAGCTGAGCTGATCCAAAGCCAGGAGCCAGGAGCTTCTTCCAGGTCTCCCACTCGGGTGCAGGGACCCAAGAACTCAGGGACCCAAGAACTCATTCCCAGGCCATAGCAGAGAGCTTCATCAGAATTGGAACAGCCTAGACTCGAACCTGCGCCCATATGGGATGCTGGCACTGCAGGCTGGGATTTTAACCTGCTGCGCCACAGTGCCAGCCACAGGATATGAATTCTTGTCACGCAGGGTTGCTGGGGTGTTGCATGAGACCCCAGGCATGGGCTGCTGGCAGCATGGTCTCTGGTGCACACAAAGCAGCGAATTCTGTCTCTTTCTACGTGGTGGGAGCTTCCATTGAATATGGAGCTCCCCTTGCTCGTTGCCGCCTGCTCAGTGTTTATGAGAGGCCAAGCTTGCTCTGCTGGGTGTGTCTCTGTTCTTTGTATATCTGACTCCTCCTGCTTATTCGAGTTTTGGGCTTTCCCCCCTGCTGGAGGTTTTAACTTTGGGATGAGTCATTTCGTTCTTGGGGTGGGGACTGCCTCTCTGTGGCGCTGTGTGTGTGGTGGGCCAGTTGGCACGTGTGTGTGCCGCTGTGGACGGGTGATTCTCCCTCCCTTGGAGTGCTGCCTCCTGTGTCCAGCCTGTGCTGGGTGATGCACGCTTGTGTGCCCCTCTGCTGTGTAGCTGGTGTTCAGGCTTGGTGTGTTCAAGCATTGAGGCCCATGGCGAGTGTGTATCAGTTTCTTTTCTTTTTTTTTTTTTTTAATTTTTTTTGACAGGCAGAGTGGACAGTGAGAGAGAGAGACAGAGAGAAAGGTCTTCCTTTGCTGTTGGTTCACCCTCCAATGGCCGCTGCGGCCGGCGCATTGCTGCCGGTGCACCGCGCTGATCCGAAGCCAGGAGCCAGGTGCTTCTCCTGGTCTCCTATAGGGTGCAGGGCCCAAGCACTTGGGCCATCCTCCACTGCACTCCTGGGCCATAGCAGAGAGCTGGCCTGGAAGAGGGGCAACCGGGAAAGAATCCAGTGCCCTGACCGGGACTAGAACCTGGTGTGCTGGCGCCGCAAGGCGGAGGATTAGCCTAGTGAGCCGCAGCACCGGCCTTGTATCAGTTTCTGTCATCTTGACACTGACGCTGGCTGCAGGGCAGTCTTTAGCTGTTGCAGCAGCCAGCCTGGGCCCCCTCCCTGGTTGCCATCGTGTTGGCTCTGGGGTCAGAGGAGGGCCCTGTTTCCTGAGAGCAGTGGAGGAAGGATGTCCCTTTGGAGGAGGTCACCCCTGGCAGAGGCCTGGCAGAGACCCATCTTCCTGGGACAAGGCGTCTCCGGGATCTGCTTGGCATTGCCCTCAGTCCACAGGGGTAGGCCTGGGCAGAGCCCTGTTGCCCTGCACATCCTCTGTGGTTTCCAACTGCAGGATGGCCAGTTCTTCTGGCTTGAACCACACTCCGTGCCGAAGCAGCTTTGGAGCTGGAGTAGCCTTACCGTCTCCCTCTTGTCCTGTAGCCTTTGGCTTCTCCACTGCGGCTCTGCTCCTTCCTGTGGTGATGTGAGCCCGTATCCAGTGGGCTGTGGTAGTAGCAGCTAGGAGAGCCCCAACACTCCCATTCTCACTTTCCTGGGCGTGCAGTGCTGTCCCAGAGCACGGTCTGCGGTGGGGGAATCTCTCTCTCTCTCTGTGCTGTCTAGTATGGTAGCCAGCAGGCACACGCGGCTGAAATGTGGCTAGTGCAATCAGTGAACCGACATTTCGATGTAATATAGATGAAAGAGCCACATGTAGTGCGTCCATCGGCCAGCATCTAGCCCTGAAGGCTTGTGATACTTGGCTGGGCTGAGCAGAATTATTGCCGGCGCCAGAGACCCTCCGTTGGGTGGTAGCAGGACAGAGTCTTCTGCCTCTGGGAAGCTTGGCTGAACCTAAGGAAGGAAAGACCACCGGGCTTGGACCAGGCTCCAGGGGCAAAGGAGAGCTGAGGGCTGGGACCCAGAAGCCCTGCCCCTATGGCTTCCTTTGCCACTGCCTTCTGTATCCCCACACCTGTGCTCGGAGTGGAAGGGCCCAGATCAGATGAGAAGGGAGTGGTGTTTGGCTGTGCCAGGATGACGGGATCAGAGCCAGAGCAGGCAAAGGGCTTGGCAGCCTCACCTGGCCGGGATGCCATCGAGAGGCCGCCCAGGACTGGTCTGCAGCCTGGCTTGGGTCTACAGCTCTTGATAGGGAGGCCGAAGGGAGCCCTAGCCCCTCTTGCCCCTGGGGGTCTGACCCTGGAGGCACTGTGTGGGCCTCTGGTTCTAGGCGTGATCCTCTGCATGTCTAGAGCTGCTGCGGCAGCGGCTGTGACTCACCGGGGAAGGAGGGAGGGTGGGGCCGACGTGTGGGCGAGGGTGAGCTGGCTGCTCGCTGCCCTCCGCTGACTGCTGCTGCTGGCTCAGCACCAGGATGCTGGGCTCAGAATAGAGGCCCTGCTCAAGGAGGAAGAAGGGTGCCAAGGCCATCTGCAGGGCTGGCTTCAGTTCCTTGTGAGAACCTGGGCTGGAGACGGTTTTCCGTCCGTGCCTCCGCCTCGCTCCTTAGCTGCAGGGGCTGACTTCTTAGAACTGGACTCTGGGAGAAGGTGCCGCTCAAGTCCTCGCTTTGCTGTGTCACCTTGGGAGGGGTCTCTGTGACTTCCCGCATCGGCCTCCTCTGCCTGCTCGGAAGGGAGGCTGGTGCTTTCTCACACCTGTGCTAACAGCCCGGTCACCCCTTTGAACACCTGCGGTGCTCGGTACATAGCGAAATGATGAGTTGGTCAAATGGAGAACAGGTGTTGAGGGCTGGGGTCTGTGTGTTTATCTCTCGCCTGTGTTGTCATCTGCCTCAGACGGGAGCAGCTAAGTGCCTTGAATTTCCAGGAGTCATAGACCTGTCCTGAGGAGGGGGGGCAAAAGCTAACACCTGCCAGGCCCCGTTCATATTTCATTCCCCCCAGAAGTCTCCCAAGCCTTCTGGAACATTCAGAGGCTACGTTGGTCACCCCTGGAGCACCTTACTCATAGTTCATATCCGGGGTGGGATCTAGGTTTTAACTCTCCCTCTCATGCATGTGCAAACAGTTGGGTCAGTTTGAGAGGCCCCGGCATGGCTGGAATCAATGCCAGCCTCAGTGCTGGACGTGCAGGAGGCCAGCGGGACACCCGTTTTATTGACCAGTTGCCTGAGTCCTGGACGTAAACAGCTGCAGGGTGGGGTTTGGGTGCGGCTCCCCCACCCCCCGTGATTTATAGCATCCCCCACACAATTCCACAGACTTGCTTTGGGTGGCTGCCGCTGCCATTTTGTGTGGGTGGCTGCGGGCCGAGCCATATCCGGAGCCCTGCCTGCCATCTTCCCAGGGTGCCTCTGCAGCTGATGGCTCATCCTGTGACCAGAGGGCATCCTCACCTATGGGGACCTGGCTCAGGGCCCGGTGTGGGCAGCCAGATGCGCCTTGACTCACTGCATGCCCGAGGCGGGCGGGCTCAGCTGTACTCTGGCCTCTCAGACTTGGGCTGGTGGGTGGTGTGGTTGGGGGGGTGGGGGGTGGTGGGGAGGGGGCTTCTTTTGTTCCGGTTACAGCTGGAGGCAGGGCTCCTCCTGGTCCTGAGGACCCCTATTGTCACAGGGAGGAGGGCTTGTGATCAGCTACAGACCTGACGTGGGCCAGGGCACAGAGTCACTGACGCAGGTCTGAGCCCGGTATGGTTGCTCTCTTACTGTGGGCCCTGGGCAGGTTGGCCTATCAGAGGCTCAGTCTGTCTGTGAAATGGGGACGGTCATGTCCTTCTCCCAGAGCTGCCGTGGAGAAGCTAAGCAGGGCGTGTATGCTGTGGGGTGCCTGTGTGCCAGCTAAGTGCTTTCTGGCCAGGGTCCCACTGCAAGGAGGGTGCAGAGCCGGCCAGGGTTTCAGGTTGCAGCCGGTTGATGGGGGTGTGGAGCTTGCCCACTGTCAAATGTGAGCAGCGCTGTGAACTTTCCCCTAGGCTGTGTGACCGAGACTCCCGACAGGAGTGACTGAGGGGAAGAGAAGGAGGGGCGGGCTCCTGGCAAGGCATTCGCTCCTGAGCAGAGTCCTGCAAAGGTCAGTGGCGGGGGGTGGGGGTTGGGGCTGGGGTGGGTTGGGGAGACACCAGGCCCCAGGCCAGAAGGGATGTGTGGTTGTCACCTCATCTGCTCGGCATGCCTTGGAGGGGCTTCCGCAGTGGGGAGGTGAGCTGGTGCTGCAGGGGCTGTGGCACCGGAGAGAGTGCCCCGCCCCCTGGACGTTCCAAGCGCCAGTGATCCCTGGCTTGCTTTTTTTTTTTTTCTTTTAAATTTTTATTTATATATTTTCATTTATTTGAAAGGCAGAACCAAAAAGAGCCAGAGCCAGAGCTTCCATCTGCTGGTTCACTCCCCAGATGCCTGGAACAGCCTCTAGACTGGGCCTGGCTGAACCCAGGAGCTAGGAGCTCCATTGTGGTCTCCTGTATTCAGTGGCAGGGACCCAGGTACTTGAGGAGCCATTACTGCTGCCTCCCAGGGTGTGCCTTAGCAGGAAGCGGAAGTGGAGCCTGGCTGTCTTATCTCCCACCTGAACTCTGTTTCCTCACCCCGTCCCAGATGGAGAAGGAGGAGGAGACAACCCGGGAGCTGCTGCTGCCCAATTGGCAGGGCAGCGGCTCCCACGGGCTGACCATCGCCCAGAGGGACGACGGCGTCTTTGTGCAGGAAGTGCTGCAGAACTCCCCTGCGGCCCGCACTGGGGTGGTCAAGGAGGGTGAGTCACCCCTGGGTGCAGAGCGGGCACCGGGGCTAGTGGGGGTGGGGTGGGGGTGTTGCCAGGAAGGGAAGGGGGCGGGGAAGCAGGCAGAAGTGTGTGAGTGGCTGTGACAGGCCTGGTCCCAGCAGCCCGAACCTGGTCCTGCCCTCCCTTGCTCACCCCATGTCCCTTGCTTCTGCCCCTTGGGGGAGACAGGCCTGTGGGGTAGTGGAAATCTAGTCCTTAGCTCTGGCTTCTCCACCCACTAGCTCTGCAGTATTGGGCCAGTTAGTTGGCTTTTCTATTTTAAAGATTTTATTTATTTGAGAGGCAGAGTTACAGACAGGAGAGAGGGAGAGACACAGAGAGGTCTTCCATCTGCTGGTTCACTCCCCAAATGGCCACAATGGCCAGAGCTGAGCCCACCCAAAGCCAGGAGCCAGGAGCCTCTTTCAGGTCTTCCACGTGGGTGCAGAGGCCCAAGCATGTAAGAAGATAGTCACATCTTCCACTGCCTTCCCAGGTCATAGCAGAGAGCTAGATTGGAAAAGGAGCAGCTGGGACTTGAACCGGCACCCATATGGGATGCCAGCACTTCAGGCAGAGGCTTAGCCCACTACACCACAGCACCAGCCCCTAGTTGACCTTTCTAAGCCCCACTTGCCTCATCAGTGCAATGGGTATAGCATGCTGGTCTTGTAGGGTGGTCGTGAGGGTTAAATGCACATCTGTTTAAGCGCCCAGCAGGTGGTGGCTGTGTGGCTTTGCTCTGAAACCCAAGGGTCTTACCTGCTTCTGGCTCCTTCCTGCTCAGGGGACCAGATTGTGGGGGCCACCATCTACTTTGACAACCTGCAGTCGGGTGAGGTGACCCAGCTGCTGAACACCATGGGGCACCACACCGTTGGCTTGAAGCTGCACCGCAAGGGGGATCGCTCCCCTGAGCCTGGCCAGACCTGGACGCATGAAGTTTTCAGCTCCCGCAGCTCCGAGGTGGTTCTGGTGAGTACCTGGCGGCGGGTCTGTGCTCCGGGTGTCCTTGTCCACAGCAGCTTCCTGTCTGCCTCCTGGGCCTCTCTTTGGATTCTTGCCCCTCCTTTCCCCTCCCTGCATGCTCTGGCGCCCTCGGCCAGCCTGCTGCTTCTTGCTGACGTGTGACTCACATGTGGCATGTGGTTGAGGCTGCTCGGCCTCTTGAAAGTGCCCGCCCTGCACCACCACGAGAGCTGACTCTTGCAGTCTGGGCCAAGAAGCTCGGGGAGTCGGCTGCTTTGCAGGAATCTGACATGATCTCACAGGTGCCCGCCTTTGCCTTGCAGACGCCGTGTTCCTCTTTGAGAAGCCTGAGCTCCTTCCGTGAGGCACAGGCTGGGCAGCAGGTGCCGGCAGGGATGCTGCTGTGCCCGTGCAGATGGCCTGTTGATGGAACACAGATGGGTCCTCCAAGTGCAAGTGTTAGCACAGCACTTGGGCTTTCCAGTGTGCAAGGGCCCCTGGGAGGCCCCTCTTGGGTAAACATGCAAACCATTGAGTTGAGAGTTGCTGCGCTGGAGGGTCTGGCTGGAGTGCCTGTGCAGCAGGATGGTTTGATTTCTCTGTGATGGATTGTAAATCCTTCTCCCAGGCTGCTCAGTCTAGGAGTCTACACTGCCATGCTCTTTCCAACCAGAATGTCCCCCAAACAATATGTTTTCCTCCTGTGATGTGGCTGTCAGCCCCTGTCTTCTGTCCCGTGTGCCTTTCCCCAGGAGGCTCCCTGGACCTCTCTCTGTGATGGTCCCAGCTTCTTTGGGAACCAGGCAGCCGTGTTGTCGGCTGGGCTGTGGCCGGGCGTCTGGTGACTCAGGCAGACTCTGCTGCAACCTGTGCCGGGCCTGTCTTTCTGCAGAGCGGGGATGACGAAGAGTACCAGCGCATCTACACCACCAAGATCAAGCCTCGGCTCAAGTCGGAGGATGGCGTGGAAGGGGACCTGGGAGAGACCCAGAGCCGTACCATCACAGTGACCAGAAGGGTCACAGCCTACACTGTGGATGTGACCAGCCGCGAAGGAGCCAAGGACCTCGACATCAGCAGCCCAGAATTCATGGTCAAGATTCCGAGGCATGAACTGACTGAAATCTCCAATGTGGACGTGGAGAGCCAGCCAGGGAAGACAGTGATCAGACTGCCCTCGGGCTCAGGGGCGGTCTCTCCAACCGCAGGCTCTGCTGTGGACATCCGAGCAGGGGCTGTGTGCACTTCAGGACCAGAGCAGTCGAAGCTCCAGGTCACCGTGCCTGGGATAAAGGTGGGGAGTCCGGGCGTCAGTGTCAGCGCGAAGGGCTTAGACTTGGGTGGCAAAGGAGAGGTCCAAGCTCCAGTTTCGTCTTCTCTTGGGGGTGGGGCGGTAGAGGTGCAGGGCCCTTCCCTCGAGAGCGGTGACGGTGGGAAAATTAAAATCCCCACCATGAAGGTGCCAAAATTTGCTGTCTTGACAGGGCCTGAGGGCCAGGCACCAGAGGCAGGGCTGAGTGTCTCTGCCCCTGAATTCTCTGTGGGGCACAAGGGTGGCAGGCTAGGCTCGACCATTGGCGGGAACATCCAGACCCCACAGCTAGAAGTCAGTGCCAATATTGAGGGGCTAGAGGGGAAACTGGAGGCCCCCCAGATCACTGGGCCGTCCTTTGAGGGTGACGCAAGCCTGAAGGGTGCCAAGCCACAGGGGAGCATAAGGGTGGATGCTTCTGCTCCCCAGATTGAAGGCTGTCTTTCCGGCCCCAGTGTGGGAGTTCCAGCCCCTGACCTTGATGTTCATGGGCCTGGGGGCAAACTGAATGTGCCTAAGATGAAAGTCCCCAAGTTCTCTGCATCGGGCTCAATCGGAGAGGGAGCTGGTGTGGATGTGACACTGCCCACAGGTGAGATGACTCTCCCTGGGGTCTCCGGTGAGGTCAGCCTGCCCGAGATTTCTACTGGTGGTCTAGAAGGGAAAGTGAAAGGTGCCAAAGTCAAGACTCCCGAACTGATTGTTCAGAAGCCGAAAATCTCTATGCAGGATGTGGATCTGAACCTTGGGTCCCCTAAAGTGAAAGGAGACATGAAGGTGTATGCTCCTGGAGTGCAAGGCGATGTGAAAGGCCCTCAGGTGGCCGTTAAAGGCTCCAAAGTGGACATAGAGATGCCGAACCTAGAGGGGACCTGGACAGGCCCCAAGCTTGGCAGTCCCTCTGGGAAAACAGGAAGCTATGGGATCTCTATGGCAGATGTAGACCTGAATGTGGCAGCACCTAAAATGAAAGGGGGTGTAGATGTCACACTCCCCAAAGTAGAAGGGAAAGTCAAGGGCCCTGGTGTTGACATCAGAGGCCCCAGAGTAGATGTCAGTGGCCCAGATGCAGAAGGTCATGGGCCAGAATGGAACCTGAAAATGCCCAAGTTCAGCACTCCAGGGGTCAAAGGGGAAGGCCCAGCTGTACATGTGGCTCTACCCAAGGGAGATGTCAGTGTTTCTGGGCCCAGGGTCAGTGTGGAAGCCCCAGATGTCAATGTGGAGGGTCTGGGGGGCCAACTTAAAGGCCCTGATATTCAGCTGCCTGCAGTGAGCGTCAAGTCACCAAAGATCTCCATGCCTGATGTAGATTTGCATGCTAAAGGCCCAGAGGTTAAGGGAGAGTGGGATGTAACAGTACCAAAGCTTGAAGGGGAACTCAAAGGCCCCAAAGTGGACATTGCTGCCCCAGATGTGGATGTTCATGGCCCGGACTGGCATCTGAAGATGCCCAAGATGAAGATACCCAAATTCAGTGTGCCAGGGTTCAAAGCAGAGGGCCCAGAAGTGGACGTGAACCTGCCCAAGGCTGATGTCAACATTTCTGCGCCCAAGGTAGATGTGCATGCTCCAGACGTGAGCATTGAGGGACCAGAAGGGAAATTGAAAGGGCCCAAGTTTAAGATGCCTGAAATGAATATCAAAGCCCCAAAGATCTCTGTGCCAGATGTGGACTTACATCTGAAAGGCCCTCACGTCAAGGGAGAATATGATGTCACGACGCCAAAGGTTCAAAGTGAGATTAAAGTTCCTGATGTTGAACTTAAAAGTGCCAGAGTGGACATTGAAGCCCCCGATGTAGATGTCCAAGGCCCAGACTGGCACCTGAAGATGCCCAAGATGAAAACGCCCAAGTTCAGCATGCCTGGGTTCAAAGCAGAGGGCCCAGAAGTGGACGTGAACCTGCCCAAGGCTGACATGGATGTCTCAGGACCCAGGGTAGATGTCGAAGTTCCAGATGTGAATGTTGAAGGACCTGAAGGAAAGCTTAAGGGCCCCAAGTTTAAGATGCCTGAGATGAATATCAAGGCCCCTAAAATCTCCATACCTGATGTGGATTTGCATATGAAAGGTCCCAAGGTAAAGGGCGAATACGATGTGACGGTGCCAAAGGTGGAAGGGGACCTGAAAGGCCCAAAAGTAGACGTCAGTGCCCCAGATGTTGAAGTTCATGGTCCTGATTGGAATCTGAAGATGCCAAAAATTAAAATGCCCAAATTTAGCATGCCTAGCCTCAAAGGAGAGGGCCCAGAATTGGATGTGAACCTGCCCAAAGCTGACGTGGACATTTCTGCACCAAAGGTAGATCTTAGTGCTCCTGATCTGAGTCTTGAAGGACCAGAAGGGAAGCTGAAGGGACCCAAGTTTAAGATGCCTGAGATGCACTTCAAAGCTCCCAAGATGTCTCTGCCAGATGTTGACATGGATCTTAAAGGACCCAAAATGAAAGGAAGTCTTGATGTGTCTGCACCAAAAGTAGAGGCTGAGATGAAAGTTCCAGATGTGGACATCAGAGGTCCTAAGGTGGACATTAAAGACCCACATATGGAAGGTCAGGGTCCAGACTGGAGCCTAAAGATGCCTAAGATGAAAATGCCCAAGTTCACCATGCCCAGCCTCAAAGCAGAGGGCCCAGAAGTGGACGTGAACCTGCCCAAGGCTGACATTGACATTGTTGCACCCAAGGTGGACATTGAAGCCCCAGATGTGAGTTTGGAGGGTCCAGAAGGGAAGCTGAAGGGCCCCAAATTCAAGATGCCTGAGATGCATTTCAAGGCCCCCAAGGTCTCCATGCCTGATGTGGACTTAAACCTGAAAGGCCCCAAAGTCACAGGGGATATGGACGTGTCTGTGCCCAAGGTCGAAGGTGAGATGAAAGTGCCAGATGTTGACATCAAAGCACCCAAAGTGGGCATTGATGTTCCAGATGTGGACGTTCAGGGGCCAGACTGGCACCTGAAGATGCCCAAGATGAAAATGCCCAAGTTCAGCATGCCTGGGTTCAAAGCAGAGGGCCCAGAAGTGGACGTGAACCTGCCCAAGGCTGACATTGACATTGCTGCACCCAAGGTTGACATTGATGTGTCTGCACCCAAGGTGGACATTGAAGCCCCAGATGTGAGTTTGGAGGGTCCAGAAGGGAAGCTGAAGGGCCCCAAATTTAAGATGCCTGAGATGCATTTCAAGACCCCCAAGGTCTCCATGCCTGATGCTGACCTGAATCTTAAGGGCCCCAAACTAAAGGGAGATGTGGATGTATCTTTGCCTAAGGTAGAAGGTGAAATAAAGGTGCCAGATGTAGGTATTAAAGGGCCCAAGGTTGAAGTTGGTGCCCCAGATGTGGATGTTCAGGGGCCAGACTGGCACCTGAAGATGCCCAAGATGAAAATGCCCAAGTTCAGCATGCCTGGGTTCAAAGCAGAGGGCCCAGAAGTGGACGTGAACCTGCCCAAGGCTGACATTGGTGTCTCAGGCCCCAAGGTGGATGTGGAAGTTCCAGATGTGAATATTGAAGGTCCAGATGTGAAAGTTAAAGGTCCCAAATTTAAGATGCCAGAAATGAATATAAAGCCTCAGAAGATCTCCATGCCAGATGTTGGTTTGCATTTGAAAGGTCCTAAAGTGAAAGGAGATTATGATGTTGCAGTTCCAAAAGTAGAAGGAGAGATAAAAGCTCCTGATGTTGACATCAAAGGTCCCAAAGTAGACGTGAATGCACCAGAGGTTCATGGCCCAGACTGGCACCTGAAGATGCCCAAGGTGAAAATGCCCAAGTTCAGCATGCCTGGGTTCAAAGCAGAGGGCCCAGAAGTGGATGTGAACCTGCCCAAGGCCAACATTGATGTCTCAGGACCCAAGGTGGATGTGGACATTGAAGCTCCAGAGGGGAAAATAAAAGGCCCCAAGTTCAAGATGCCAAGCATGAATATACAGACACACAAAATCTCTATGCCTGATGTGGGGCTTAATCTCAAAGCCCCTAAACTGAAAACTGGTGTAGATGTTTCCCTTCCCAAAGTGGAAGGGGAATTGAAAGGCCCTCAAATTGATGTGAAAGCACCCAAAATGGATGTGGATGTTGGGGATATTGAACTTGAAGGTCCTGATGCAAAACTGAAGGGCCCCAAATTCAAGATGCCTGAGATGCATTTCAAGACCCCCAAGATCTCCATGCCCGATGTGGACTTAAACTTGAAAGGCCCCAAAGTCAAAGGGGAAATGGACGTGTCTGTGCCCAAGGTCGAAGGTGAGATGAAAGTGCCAGATGTTGACATCAAAGCACCCAAAGTGGGCATTGATGTTCCAGATGTGGATGTTCAGGGGCCAGACTGGCATCTGAAGATGCCCAAGATGAAAATGCCCAAGTTCAGCATGCCTGGGTTCAAAGCAGAGGGCCCAGAAGTGGACGTGAACCTGCCCAAGGCTGACATTGATGTGTCTGCACCCAAGGTGGACATTGAAGCCCCAGATGTGAGTTTGGAGGGTCCAGAAGGGAAGCTGAAAGGCCCCAAATTCAAGATGCCTGAAATGCATTTCAAGACTCCCAAGGTCTCCATGCCCGATGTGGACTTAAACCTGAAAGGCCCCAAAGTCAAAGGGGAAATGGACGTGTCTGTGCCCAAGGTCGAAGGTGAAATGAAAGTGCCAGATGTTGACATCAAAGCACCCAAAGTGGGCATTGATGTTCCAGATGTGGATGTTCAGGGGCCAGACTGGCATCTGAAGATGCCCAAGATGAAAATGCCCAAGTTCAGCATGCCTGGGTTCAAAGCAGAGGGCCCAGAAGTGGACGTGAACCTGCCCAAGGCTGACATTGATGTGTCTGCACCCAAGGTGGACATTGAAGCCCCAGATGTGAGTTTGGAGGGTCCAGAAGGGAAGCTGAAGGGCCCCAAATTTAAGATGCCTGAGATGCATTTCAAGACCCCCAAGGTCTCCATGCCTGATGTGGACTTAAACCTGAAAGGCCCCAAAGTCAAAGGGAGTATGGATGTGTCTGTGCCAAAACTGGAAGGAGATTTGAAAGGCCCCAGTGTGGATGTGACAATGCCTGATGTTGATCTTGAATGTCCTGATGCAAAGTTGAAAGGCCCCAAATTCAAGATGCCAGACATGCATTTTAAGACTCCCAAGATCTCCATGCCTGATGTGGACTTAAACCTGAAAGGCCCCAAAGTCAAAGGGAGTATGGATGTGTCTGTGCCAAAACTGGAAGGAGATTTGAAAGGCCCCAGTGTGGATGTGACAATGCCTGATGTTGATCTTGAATGTCCTGATGCAAAGTTGAAAGGCCCCAAATTCAAGATGCCAGACATGCATTTTAAGACCCCCAAGATCTCCATGCCCGATGTGGACTTAAACCTGAAAGGCCCCAAAGTCAAAGGGGATATGGACGTGTCTGTGCCCAAGGTCGAAGGTGAGATGAAAGTGCCAGATGTTGACATCAAAGCACCCAAAGTGGGCATTGATGTTCCAGATGTGGATGTTCAGGGGCCAGACTGGCATCTGAAGATGCCCAAGATGAAAATGCCCAAGTTCAGCATGCCTGGGTTCAAAGCAGAGGGCCCAGAAGTGGACGTGAACCTGCCCAAGGCTGACATTGATGTGTCTGCACCCAAGGTGGACATTGAAGCCCCAGATGTGAGTTTGGAGGGTCCAGAAGGGAAGCTGAAAGGCCCCAAATTCAAGATGCCTGAAATGCATTTCAAGACTCCCAAGGTCTCCATGCCCGATGTGGACTTAAACCTGAAAGGCCCCAAAGTCAAAGGGGAAATGGATGTGTCTGTGCCAAAACTGGAAGGAGATTTGAAAGGCCCCAGTGTGGATGTGACGATGCCTGATGTTGATCTTGAATGTCCTGATGCAAAGTTGAAAGGCCCCAAATTCAAGATGCCTGAAATGCATTTTAAGACCCCCAAGATCTCCATGCCCGATGTGGACTTAAACCTGAAAGGCCCCAAAGTCAAAGGGGAAATGGATGTGTCTGTGCCAAAACTGGAAGGAGATTTGAAAGGCCCTAGTGTGGATGTGACAATGCCTGATGTTGATCTTGAATGTCCTGATGCAAAGTTGAAAGGCCCCAAATTCAAGATGCCAGACATGCATTTTAAGACGCCCAAGATCTCCATGCCTGATGTGGACTTAAACCTGAAAGGCCCCAAAGTCAAAGGGAGTATGGATGTGTCTGTGCCAAAACTGGAAGGAGATTTGAAAGGCCCCAGTGTGGATGTGACAATGCCTGATGTTGATCTTGAATGTCCTGATGCAAAGCTGAAAGGCCCCAAATTCAAGATGCCTGAGATGCATTTCAAGACTCCCAAGATCTCCATGCCCGATGTGGACTTAAACCTGAAAGGCCCCAAAGTCAAAGGGGATATGGACGTGTCTGTGCCCAAGGTCGAAGGTGAGATGAAAGTGCCAGATGTTGACATCAAAGCACCCAAAGTGGGCATTGATGTTCCAGATGTGGATGTTCAGGGGCCAGACTGGCATCTGAAGATGCCCAAGATGAAAATGCCCAAGTTCAGCATGCCTGGGTTCAAAGCAGAGGGCCCAGAAGTGGACGTGAACCTGCCCAAGGCTGACATTGATGTGTCTGCACCCAAGGTGGACATTGAAGCCCCAGATGTGAGTTTGGAGGGTCCAGAAGGGAAGCTGAAAGGCCCCAAATTCAAGATGCCTGAAATGCATTTCAAGACTCCCAAGGTCTCCATGCCTGACGTTGATTTCAACTTAAAGGGGCCTAAAATCAAAGGGGATGTTGATGTTTCTGCCCCAGAGTTGCAGGGTGAGTTAAAAGGTCCAGAGATGGATGTCAAGGGCCCAAAATTGGATGTTGACAAGCCAGAAATTTCTGTGGAAGGCCCAGAAGGCAAGTGGAAAAGTCCTAAGTTCAAGATGCCAGACATGCACTTTAAAGCTCCCAAAATCTCAATGCCGGACATTGATCTACACCTAAAGAGTCCCAAGATAAAGGGAGATGTAGATGTAGATGTTCCCAAGTTAGAAGCAGACCTCAAAAGTTCACATGTGGACATCAGTGGACCAGACATTGATATTGAAGGGCCCGAGGGAAAATTGAAAGGTCCCAAGTTCAAGATGCCAGATATGCATTTCAAAGCTCCCAATATTTCTATGCCTGATGTTGATCTAAGTCTGAAAGGACCAAAAATCAAAGGGGATGTGGATGTGTCTGTGCCTGAGGTAGAAAGTAAAATTAAAGTACCAGATGTGGACATCAAGGGCCCCAAAGTTGATGTAAAAGCCCCTGATGTTCATGGCCCAGACTGGCACCTGAAGATGCCCAAGGTGAAAATGCCCAAGTTCAGCATGCCTGGGTTCAAAGCAGAGGGCCCAGAAGTGGATGTGAACCTGCCCAAGGCTGACATTGACGTCTCTGGACCCAAGGTGGACATTGAAGGCCCTGATGTGAGCATTGAGGGGCCAGAGGGAAAGCTGAAAGGTCCCAAGTTCAAGATGCCTGAGATGAACATCAAAGCCCCCAAGATCTCCATGCCTGACATTGACTTAAATCTGAAAGGTCCCAAAGTGAAGGGGGATGTGGATGTGTCTCTGCCCAAAGTGGAAGGTGAGATTAAAGCTCCCGAAGTTGATCTCAAAGGCCCCAAAGTGGACATTGGTGCCCCAGATGTGGACGTTCATGGTCCAGACTGGCACTTGAAGATGCCCAAGATAAAAATGCCCAAGTTCAGCATGCCTGGGTTCAAAGCAGAGGGCCCAGAAGTGGATGTGAACCTGCCCAAGGCTGACATTGACGTCTCTGTACCTAAGGTGGACATTGAGGGCCCTGATGTGAGCATTGAGGGGCCAGAAGGAAAGTTGAAAGGTCCCAAGTTCAAGATGCCTGAGATGAACATCAAAGCCCCCAAGATCTCCATGCCTGATGTTGATCTGAATCTGAAAGGTCCCAAGGTGAAGGGGGATGTGGATGTGTCTCTGCCCAAAGTGGAAGGTGAGATTAAAGCTCCCGAAGTTGATCTCAAAGGCCCCAAAGTGGACATTGATGCCCCAGATGTGGATGTTCATGGTCCAGACTGGCACCTGAAGATGCCCAAGGTGAAAATGCCCAAGTTCAGCATGCCTGGGTTCAAAGCAGAGGGCCCAGAAGTGGATGTGAACCTGCCCAAGGCTGACATTGATGTCTCAGCACCCAAGGTAGACATTGAAGGCCCTGATGTGAGCATTGAAGGGCCAGAGGGAAAGCTGAAAGGTCCCAAGTTCAAGATGCCTGAGATGAACATCAAAGCCCCCAAGATCTCCATGCCTGACTTTGACTTAAATCTGAAAGGTCCCAAAGTGAAGGGGGATGTGGATGTGTCTCTGCCCAAAGTGGAAGGTGAGATTAAAGCTCCTGAAGTTGATCTCAAAGGCCCCAAAGTGGACATTGATGCCCCAGATGTGGATGTTCATGGTCCAGACTGGCACCTGAAGATGCCCAAGGTGAAAATGCCCAAGTTCAGCATGCCTGGGTTCAAGGCAGAGGGCCCAGAAGTGGATGTGAACCTGCCCAAGGCTGACATTGACGTCTCTGGACCCAAGGTGGACATTGAGGGCCCTGATGTGAGCATTGAGGGCCCAGAAGGAAAGCTAAAGGGACCTAAGTTCAAGATGCCTGAGATGAACATCAAGACTCCAAAGATTTCAATGCCTGATTTGGATATTAATCTCAAAACTCCTAAAATGAAAGGGGATGTAGATGTTTCGCCTCCAAGTATAGAAGCTGACTTAAAAGGAGCTACAGTTGACATTAAGGGCCCAAAGATAGATGTAGATGCTCCAGATATTGATGTTCACGGCCCAGAGGGCAAGTTAAAAGGTCCAAAACTCAAGATGCCTGAAATGCATGTAAACATGCCCAAGATCTCCATGCCAGAAATTGATTTGAATTTGAAAGGCTCAAAACTGAAGGGAGATGTTGATATTGCTGGTCCAAAATTGGAAGGTGACATCAAAGCTCCAAAATTGGATGTAAAGGCCCCAGAGGTGGACATTTCTGGCCCCAAGATGAATATTGAAGGCAAGTCAAAGAAATCACGGTTTAAGCTTCCGAAGTTTAATTTTTCAGGCTCCAAAGTTCAGACACCCGAGATGGATGTCAAAGTTAAAAAGCCAGACATTGATGTAACAGGTCCAAAAGTTGATATTAATGCTCCTGATGTTGAGGTCCAAGGAAAAGTGAAAGGATCCAAGTTTAAAATGCCTTTCCTGAGTATTTCATCTCCCAAAGTTTCTATGCCTGATGTGGAGCTAAATTTGAAAGGTCCTAAAGTCAAAGGAGATTTCGATGTTGCAGGTCCTAATTTAGAAGGCGATTTTAAAGGTCCCAAAGTGGACATTAAAGCACCAGAAGTCCATCTTAATGCACCTGATGTAGATGTTCATGGTCCAGACTGGAATGTGAAAATGCCCAAGATGAAGATGCCAAAGTTCAGTGTGCCTGGTGTAAAAGCTGAAGGGCCAGAAGTAGCTGTGGATCTACCCAAAGGAGACATCAACATAGAAGGTCCCAGTATGAACATGGAGGGCCCAGAAATCAATGTGGAAGGTCCAGAGGGAGGCCTAAAAGGTCCTAAATTCAAGGTACCTGACATGAATATCAAAGCTCCTAAAATCTCAATGCCTGACATTAATTTAAACCTAAAGAGTCCCAAGGTGAAAGGTGATGTAGATGTTTCCCTTCCTAAACTTGAAGGGGATCTCAAAGGACCAGGGCTTGATCTCAAAGGCCCAAAAGTGGACATTGATGCCCCAGATGTAGACATTCATGGCCCAGACTGGCACCTGAAGATGCCCAAGGTGAAAATGCCCAAGTTCAGCATGCCTGGGTTCAAGGCAGAGGGCCCAGAAGTGGACGTGAACCTGCCCAAGGCTGACATTGATGTCTCTGGACCCAAGGTGGACATTGAGGGCCCTGATGTGAATATTGAAGGTCCTGATGCAAAACTAAAGGGCCCCAAGCTCAAGATGCCTGAGATGAACATCAAAGCTCCTAAGATTTCCATGCCTGACTTTGACCTGAACTTGAAGGGTCCCAAAATGAAGGGTGATGTGGATGTGTCCTTGCCAAAAGTGGAAGGTGATCTAAAGGGTCCTGAGGTAGACATTAAGGGCCCCAAAGTAGACATTGAGACTCCTGACATTAACATTGAAGGTCCAGAGGGAAAATTGAAAGGGCCCAAATTTAAGATGCCAGAGATGCACCTAAAGGCTCCCAAGATCTCTATGCCTGATGTTGATCTTAACCTAAAAGGCCCCAAAGTGAAGGGGGATGTGGATGTATCTCTGCCCAAAGTGGAGGGTGACTTCACAGGCCCAGAAGTTGACATCAAGGGCCCCAAAGTGGACATTGATGCTCCAGATGTGGACGTTCATGGTACAGACTGGCACTTGAAGATGCCCAAGATAAAAATGCCCAAGTTCAGCATGCCTGGGTTCAAGGCAGAGGGCCCAGAAGTGGATGTGAACCTGCCCAAGGCTGACATTGATGTCTCAGCACCTAAGGTGGACATTGAAGGCCCTGATGTGAGCATTGAAGGGCCAGAGGGAAAGCTGAAAGGTCCCAAGTTCAAGATGCCTGAGATGAACATCAAAGCCCCCAAGATCTCCATGCCTGACTTTGACTTAAATCTGAAAGGTCCCAAAGTGAAGGGGGATGTGGATGTGTCTCTGCCCAAAGTGGAAGGTGAGATTAAAGCTCCCGAAGTTGATCTCAAAGGCCCCAAAGTGGACATTGATGCCCCAGATGTGGACGTTCATGGTCCAGACTGGCACCTGAAGATGCCCAAGGTGAAAATGCCCAAGTTCAGCATGCCTGGGTTCAAGGCAGAAGGCCCAGAAGTGGATGTGAACCTGCCCAAGGCTGACATTGACGTCTCTGTACCTAAGGTGGACATTGAGGGCCCTGATGTGAGCATTGAGGGGCCAGAGGGAAAGCTGAAAGGTCCCAAGTTCAAGATGCCTGAGATGAACATCAAAGCCCCCAAGATCTCCATGCCTGATGTTGATCTGAATCTGAAAGGTCCCAAGGTGAAGGGGGATGTGGATGTGTCTCTGCCCAAAGTGGAAGGTGAGATTAAAGCTCCCGAAGTTGATCTCAAAGGCCCCAAAGTGGACATTGATGCCCCAGATGTGGATGTTCATGGTCCAGACTGGCACCTGAAGATGCCCAAGGTGAAAATGCCCAAGTTCAGCATGCCTGGGTTCAAGGCAGAGGGCCCAGAAGTGGATGTGAACCTGCCCAAGGCTGACATTGACGTCTCTGGACCAAAGGTGGACATTGAAACTCCTGACATTGACATTCACGGTCCAGAAGGAAAACTGAAAGGACCTAATTTTAAAATGCCTGATCTACACCTCAAGGCTCCCAAGATCTCCATGCCTGATGTTGATCTGAATCTGAAAGGTCCCAAGGTGAAGGGGGATGTGGATGTGTCTCTGCCCAAAGTGGAAGGTGAGATTAAAGCTCCCGAAGTTGATCTCAAAGGCCCCAAAGTGGACATTGATGCCCCAGATGTGGACGTTCATGGTCCAGACTGGCACCTGAAGATGCCCAAGGTGAAAATGCCCAAGTTCAGCATGCCTGGGTTCAAGGCAGAAGGCCCAGAAGTGGATGTGAACCTGCCCAAGGCTGACATTGACGTCTCTGTACCTAAGGTGGACATTGAGGGCCCTGATGTGAGCATTGAGGGGCCAGAGGGAAAGCTGAAAGGTCCCAAGTTCAAGATGCCTGAGATGAACATCAAAGCCCCCAAGATCTCCATGCCTGATGTTGATCTGAATCTGAAAGGTCCCAAGGTGAAGGGGGATGTGGATGTGTCTCTGCCCAAAGTGGAAGGTGAGATTAAAGCTCCCGAAGTTGATCTCAAAGGCCCCAAAGTGGACATTGATGCCCCAGATGTGGACGTTCATGGTCCAGACTGGCACCTGAAGATGCCCAAGGTGAAAATGCCCAAGTTCAGCATGCCTGGGTTCAAGGCAGAGGGCCCAGAAGTGGATGTGAACCTGCCCAAGGCTGACATTGACGTCTCTGGACCCAAGGTGGACATTGAAACTCCTGACATTGACATTCACGGTCCAGAAGGAAAACTGAAAGGACCTAAGTTTAAAATGCCTGATCTACACCTCAAGGCTCCCAAGATCTCCATGCCTGATGTTGATCTGAATCTGAAAGGCCCCAAGGTGAAGGGGGACGTGGATGTGTCTCTGCCCAAAGTGGAAGGTGAGATTAAAGGTCCTGCAGTTGATCTCAAAGGCCCCAAAGTGGACATTGATGCCCCAGATGTGGACGTTCATGGTCCAGACTGGCACCTGAAGATGCCCAAGGTGAAAATGCCCAAGTTCAGCATGCCTGGGTTCAAGGCAGAGGGCCCAGAAGTGGATGTGAACTTGCCCAAGGCTGACATTGATGTCTCAGGACCAAAGGTGGACATTGAAACTCCTGACATTGACATTCATGGTCCAGAAGGAAAGCTGAAAGGACCTAAGTTTAAAATGCCTGATCTACATCTCAAGGCTCCCAAGATCTCCATGCCTGATGTTGATCTGAATCTGAAAGGTCCCAAGGTGAAGGGGGATGTGGATGTGTCTCTGCCCAAAGTGGAAGGTGAGATTAAAGCTCCCGAAGTTGATCTCAAAGGCCCCAAAGTGGACATTGATGCCCCAGATGTGGACGTTCATGGTCCAGACTGGCACCTGAAGATGCCCAAGGTGAAAATGCCCAAGTTCAGCATGCCTGGGTTCAAGGCAGAGGGCCCAGAAGTGGATGTGAACCTGCCCAAGGCTGACATTGATGTCTCAGCACCCAAGGTGGACATTGAAGGCCCTGATGTGAGCATTGAGGGGCCAGAGGGAAAGCTGAAAGGTCCCAAGTTCAAGATGCCTGAGATGAACATCAAAGCCCCCAAGATCTCCATGCCTGACTTTGACTTAAATCTGAAAGGGCCAAAGGTAAAGGGAGATGTGGACCTTTCACTGCCTAAGGTAGAAGGTGATTTGAAAGGGCCGGAGTTGGACATTGAAGGGCCTGAAGGGAAACTGAAAGGTCCCAAATTTAAGATGCCTGATGTTCATTTTAAAACCCCACAAATCTCCATGGGTGACATTGATTTGAACTTGAAAGGACCTAAGGTGAAAGGAGATTTTGATGTTTCTACTCCCAAGCTGGAAGGAGATATTAAAGGCCCCAAAGTGGATGTCAAAGGTCCTAAGCTGGACATCAACACTCCTGATGTTGACATTCATGGGCCAGAAGGAAAGCTGAAAGGACCTAAGTTTAAAATGCCTGATCTACACCTCAAGGCTCCCAAGATCTCCATGCCTGATGTTGATATGAATCTGAAAGGTCCCAAAGTGAAGGGGGATGTAGATGTGTCTCTGCCCAAAGTGGAAGGTGAGATTAAAGCTCCCGAAGTTGACATCAAGGGTCCCAAAATGGACATCAGTGCTCCAGATGTGGACGTTCATGGCCCGGACTGGCACCTGAAGATGCCCAAGGTGAAAATGCCCAAGTTCAGCATGCCTGGGTTCAAGGCAGAAGGCCCAGAAGTGGATGTGAACCTGCCCAAGGCTGACATTGATGTGTCAGCACCTAAGGTGGACATTGAGGGCCCTGATGTGAGCATTGAGGGGCCAGAAGGAAAGCTGAAAGGTCCCAAGTTCAAGATGCCTGAGATGAACATCAAAGCCCCCAAGATCTCCATGCCTGATGTTGATCTGAATCTGAAAGGCCCCAAGGTGAAGGGGGATGTGGATGTGTCTCTGCCCAAAGTGGAAGGTGAGATTAAAGCTCCTGAAGTTGATCTCAAAGGCCCCAAAGTGGACATTGATGCCCCAGATGTGGACGTTCATGGTCCAGACTGGCACCTGAAGATGCCCAAGGTGAAAATGCCCAAGTTCAGCATGCCTGGGTTCAAGGCAGAGGGCCCAGAAGTGGATGTGAACCTGCCCAAGGCTGACATTGACGTCTCTGGACCCAAGGTGGACATTGAGGGCCCTGATGTGAGCATTGAGGGGCCAGAAGGAAAGCTAAAGGGACCTAAGTTCAAGATGCCTGAGATAAACATCAAAGCTCCTAAGATCTCCATGCCTGATGTTGATCTGGATTTGAAAGGACCCAAAGCCAGAGGCGATTTTGATTTGTCTGTTCCTAAGACTGATGGTGTCTTCAAGAGCCCAGATGTAGACTTGAAAGGTGTTCGTCTGGATCTTGAGGGCCCTGATGGCAAAGTCAGTGGCCCAGATTTGAAGATGCCATCACTGGAGATATCTGCTCCTAAACTGACTGCTCCTGATGTAGATCTGCATCTAAAGGCACCCAAAATCGGCGTTTCTGGCCCCAAGTTGGGAGGTGGTGAAGTGGACCTCAAGGGCCCTAAAGTTGATCTAGAAGCTCCAAGCTTGGATGTACATATGGAGAGCCCAGATATTAACATTGAGGGGCCAGATGTTAAAATCCCCAAATTCAAGAAGCCCAAGTTTGGATTTGGAGCAAAAAGCCCCAAAGCTGACGTCAAGGCACCTTCCCTGGAGGTGACTGTTCCGGAAGCAGAGCTGAATGTTGAGACTCCTGAGGTTAGCGTTGGTGGCAAGGGCAAGAAGAGTAAGTTTAAAATGCCTAAAATTCACATGAGTGGTCCTAAAATGAAAGCCAAAAAGCAGGGTTTTGATTTGAATGTTCCTGGGGGTGAAATTGATGCCAGTCTCAAGGCTCCTGATGTAGATGTTGGTGTCACGGGGCCGGATGCCGCACTCAAAGTCGATGTGAAATCTCCTAAGACCAAGAAACCTATGTTTGGAAAAATGTACTTCCCGGATGTAGAGTTTGACATTAAGTCATCTAAATTTAAAGCTGAGGTCCCCAAAATGGAGGGTGAAATCCAGGCGCCAGATCTGGATATTTCTTCGCCAGGGATTGATGTGGAAGGACCTGACATCAAGGTGAAGGCTCCCAAGTTCAAGGTGCCAGGTGTGGATGTTTCAGGGCCAAAGATAGAGGGTGACTTGAAAGGCCCCAGTGTGCAGGCAAACTTGGATGCACCTGACATCAACATCAAGGGCCCAGATGCTAAAGTGAAAGCGCCATCTTTTGGCATTTCTGCTCCTCATGTCTCCATGCCCGATGTGGACATTAACCTCAAAGGACCAAAGATAAAGGGTGATGTCCCTGCTGTGGGACTGGAAGGACCAGATGTCGATCTGCAAGGTCCAGAAGCAAAAATCAAATTCCCCAAGTTTTCGATGCCTAAGATCGGCGTCCCTGGTGTAAAAATGGAGGGTGGTGGAGCTGGGGTCCATGCCCAGCTACCCTCTCTCGAAGGAGGCTTGAGTGCACCGGATGTTAAGCTTGAAGGACCTGATGTATCTCTAAAGGGGCCAGGAGTAGACTTGCCTTCAGTGAACCTCTCTATGCCCAAAGTCTCTGGGCCTGACCTTGACCTGAACTTGAAAGGACCAAGTTTGAAGGGAGACCTGGATGCCTCTATTCCCGGCATGAAGGTGCATGCCCCAGGGCTTGACCTCAAAGGTGTTGGTGGAAAGGTGGAGATGGGAGGAGACGGCTTAAAAATGCCGGGGATCGACGTCACCACAGCACTTAATGTTGGGGCACCAGATGTGACACTGAAGGGACCAAGCCTGCAGGGAGATCTGGCTGTCTCTGGTGATATCAAGTGCCCTAAAGTATCCTTGGGTGCTCCCGATCTAAGCTTGGAGGCGTCTGAAGGTGGCCTTAAACTTCCCCAAATGAAGCTGCCCCAGTTTGGCATCTCCACTCCGGGGTCTGACTTGGATGTTCACATCAAGGGGCCACAAGCTGCTGGAGAACTTCAGGGGCCAGGCATGGATGTGAACCTGAGAGGGCCTCAGATCTCAGCACCGGATGTGGACTTCAACTTGGAAGGACCAAAAGTGAAAGGGAGCCTTGGGGCCACTGGCGAGGTGAAAGGCCCCACCGTTGACTTCCAGATGCCTGGAATTAAATCCCCCAGCTGTGATGTGGACCTGCCGGGCGTGAATGTGAAACTTCCAACTGGACAGATTTCTGGTCCTGAAATCAAAGGCGATCTGAAAGGTGCAGGAGTGGGTTTCCACGGGGCTGCCCCCGACATCAGCGTGAAGGGGCCTTCCCTTAACATGGCCTCTCCTGAGGCAGATTTTGGTGTCAGCTTGAAGGGCCCGAAAATCAAAGGGGGTGTGGATGTTTCAGGGGGTGTCAGTGCCCCAGATGTCAGCCTGGGCGAAGGCCATGTGAGTGTCAAGGGCCCTGGGGGTGAGTTGAAGGGACCCCAGGTCTCCTCTTCTCTCAACTTGGATGCATCCAAGCTTGCTGGGGGCCTTCACTTCTCAGGACCAAAGGTTGAAGGTGTGAAAGGTCAGATTGGACTCCAGGGTCCTGGGATGAGTGTGTCTGGGCCTCAAGGTCACCTGGACAGTGGATCTGGAAAAGTCACATTCCCCAAGATGAAGATCCCCAAATTTGCCTTCTCTGGCCGCGAGCTGGTTGGCAGAGAGGTGGGAGTGGATATCAACTTCCCTAGAGAAGAGGCCAGTGTTCAGGCCAGTGCGGGAGAAGGAGAGTGGGAAGAATCCGAAGTAAAGCTTAAAAAATCCAAGATCAAAATGCCCAAGTTCAATTTTTCCAAACCCAAAGGGAAAGGCGGTGTTACCGGCTCTCCAGAAGCATCCATATCTGGGTCCAAGGGTGACCTGAAGAGCTCCAAGGTCAGCCTGGGCTCTCTGGAGGGAGAGGTGGAGGCTGAGTCGTCTTCACCCAAGGGCAAGTTCTCCCTGTTTAAAAGCAAGAAGCCACGGCACCGATCGAATTCCTTCAGCGATGAAAGGGAGTTCTCTGCCCCTTCCACTCCGACGGGGACTTTGGAATTTGAGGGTGGGGAAATGTCTCTGGAAGGCGGGAAAGCTAAGGGGAAACACGGGAAGCTGAAGTTTGGTACCTTTGGGGGATTGGGGTCAAAGAGCAAAGGTCATTATGAGGTGACTGGAAGCGATGACGAGGCAGGCAAGCTACAGGGGAGTGGCGTGTCCTTGGCCTCCAGTGACAGTGGGACTAAGGTCGGCATCCAGCTTCCCGAAGTGGAGGTGCAAGTCTCCACAAAGAAAGAGTAGCAGGCCTCTGTATGTGTGTACATATATATATATATAAACCACATCCGCCTTGGTGTGTTTGTATATAAACTCCAAGGAGAAACACACCGACAGCCTCAGCAATAATGCAGAGAGCATGCAGCAAGTGCTGCAGAACCACCCCTGTAGGCTCCTGTCGCTCTGCAGATGGGTGCAGTCCTGCGTTCTTCCAGCCCATGTGCAAAGTCAACAGTATTCGCCTTCAGACTTCAGTTGTTTATGCATTGAACGCTGAGAGCGCCTGTTTCCCAAGCCAGCTTTTGTGTTTATTATCCTCATTTTTACTGAACATTGTTAGTTGGGGTAGTGGCAACCGGCTTCTTCATTGTCATGACTTTTTTGGGACTTTTGTTAGTGAGGGAGGGTGGGCTAGAAGGCGGCAGAGGCGGCTGGGTCTCTGTTTGTCCCAGGATTGCAGCAAGCACCTGGAGGTGGCCTCAGGGAGTGGGCAGCCCAGGGTGAGTGGGCGTTAGACTGGCAGCGTGGCTTTCTCCCCTCTGGGCTAGCGGTTCCAGCCAGCGTGGTGCTCATGGTGAGAGGGAATTAGAAACTGTTTGCAGATTGTCAACCCACTAGGTCAACACGAGGGCTTCCAGACTGTATTTTGTAAGAGAAATGTTTTACTCATGACTGCCATGTTCCAGCTTAGTTGATTTCTTTTAACGAATACGCTCATGATTACAAGATTTTCTGGCACTTTAATGGCAAATGAATTGAGAATGTAAAAAAATTGATGCTGTCCAAGGCAAATAAAGCTGTTTATTAACCTCCATGTCTGGTGCATTTGCCTGCTGTGGTGGGGGGATGCAGCCCGGGGAGACTGCACACCCCACCCTCCTCGTGCAGACTCGATCTACCCAGTGGCATTGAGTGACTTTGCAGTGCTCACCTCCATGGAGGTGATGGGAGGAATTCTTGGCCTTCCGAATCCCAATTCTGCGAAGTCAAGGGAGGCTTGGCATGTTGGCAGCCCAACTCTCCCCCGACCCCCAGACCCATCCGCCAACTCTGCACCCTCGGATGAGAGTACGAGGTTCAGGAGTAGTTCTGAAGGGTGAAGGGAGGCCTAGCTGTGAGTCACCGGCTTGTCACCTACTGGTGGTGGCTTCCAGTCACCAGCTCCCTTGGGGCCTCAACTTGCTCTTTTTTATTTTTATTTTATTTTTTTATTTTATTTTTATTTTATTTATTTATTTTTTTATTTTTGATAGGCAGAGTGGACAGTGAGAGAGAGAGACAGAGAGAGAAAGGTCTTCCTTTGCCGTTGGTTCACCCTCCAATGGCCGCCGCTGCAGCCGGCGCACCGCGCTGATCCGATGGCAGGAGCCAGGATCCAGGTGCTTTTCCTGGTCTCCCATGGGGTGCAGGGCCCAAGCACCTGGGCCATCCTCCACTGCACTCCCTGGCCATAGCAGAGAGCTGGCCTGGAAGAGGGGCAACCGGGACAGAATCCGGCGCCCCGACCGGGACTAGAACCCGGTGTGCCGGCGCCGCAAGGTGGAGGATTAGCCTATTGAGCCACGGCGCCGGCCTACCTCAACTTGCTCTTTGAAATAAGGGCCCTGATCTCATATTAGGTGTCTTGATGGTTCCATCTAGTCCATTTTATGGCTAAATGGTGTGGAAAATCTCTTCTGGTCAAAACCCCCTTTGGATTTCTAGTTCTGCAGACAATATGTGGTGGCAGAGCCTTCTAGTGACTGGCTCTCATTATTGGTCATGTCTGGGGAAAGGGTGGTGCCTTTGTGTCCCACAATCAGACCAGGGGCAGTGTGGTGGCGCAGTAGGTTAGGCCACTGCCTGCAACTCCAACAAACCATATGGGTGCCGGTTCAAGTCCCAGGTGGCCCACTTCCAATCCAGCTCCAAGTGTTTGAGCCCTTGTACCCACGTGGGAGACCTGGAAGAATTATTTGAATATTCCAGCCGAGCTGCCCTCTCCAGTCCATCCTGGCGGTGCAGTTCTGCCAAGAACTGTGGCATCGCCTGTTCTTGCTTGGGTTTCAGCTGTGTATTCCCCGGCTTCATTCATTCCTACCTCAGCCAGCAGAACTGGGGGTTTACAGGCCAACCGTAGCTCTTGGCTTTGGAAGCAGCAGGTGAAGAGGGCGGTCCTTGATCTCTTGTTAATGCATTTCTTTAGATGACTGACCTGTGGCTGCTTTTGTGAGTTGGACAACGTAACTCCTCTGAACCTCAGTTTTCACACCAGTAAATTGGGAAAGTATTCATAGGACCAAAGGGTCCATTCAGGTGTTTGGGTCATGTACAGGCTGGAATATCCCCTTATCTGAAAGAACTGTTTCAGATTTTGATTTTTTTTTTTTACTGATTTTTGAATATTCTCAGTTACATAATGAGGTATCTTGGGGATAGGACTCAAGTTGAAGTGTAGAATTCATTTGTGTTTCATATACACATAACTTGAAGGTACTTTTATACCATATCTTAATTTTTGAAAAAAATTATTAATTTGAAAGGAAATTTCCATCCACTGGTTATTCCCCGAATGCCTGCGATGGCCAGGGTTAGACCAGGCTGAAGCTGGAAGCTGGGAGCTCAGCTCCGGTCTCCCACGGGGGCGGCAGGGACTCACCTACTTGAGCCATCATCAGCTGCCTCCCAGGGTGCATTCGCAGGAAGCAGAAATCAAGAGTGGAGCTGGGACTCCAACCCAGGTACTCCAGCACTGGAAGCGAGCGTTAATATTTATTTATTTGTTCGAAAGTCAGAGTTATAGAAAGGCGGAGGCAGAGAGAGAGAGAGAGAGAGAGTCTTCCATCTGCTGGTTTACTCCCCAGGTGGCTGGAGCTGCGCCAATCTGAAGCCAGGATCCAGGAGCTTCTTCCGGGTCTCCCACGTGGGCACAGGGGCCCACGGACTTGGGCCATCTTCTACTGCTGTCCCAGGCTCATTATCAGGGAGCTGGATCAGAAGTGAAGCAGCCGGGACTCGAACCAGCACCCATATGGGATGCTGGCAATGCAGGTGGTGGCTTTACCTGCTGTGCCACAGCGCCTGCCCCAGAAGTGAGCATCTTAACAGCTCGGCCAAACGTCTGCCCCTATAAAATATTTATAATAATTTTGTGCATGGAGGCAGATGTAGTGGCACAGTGGGTTAAGCTGACACTTGGAACACCTGTATCCCATACTGGGAATTTGAATCCTGGCTTCTCCGCTTCTGATTCAGCTTCCTGCTGATGCATCCTGGGAGGCAGTAGATTATCCAAGCTCATGCGCTTGGACCCCTGTCATCCACATGGGTGACCCGGGTGGCTCTCCTTGGCCCCCGACTGGCCTGGCCCAGCAGCACCACACGGCCAGGTGCTCTCCTGTTGCCACTGATCTCAAAATCATTTTCTGCTGACCTCTGTGAACTGAATGACATAATAGATGTGAAAACCAGAATGCTTGAAACACTGGAGGTACCATGGAAATAATCCACCTCCCAGGGACGACAGGTTCGGTGTCAATTCCTGAGTTCCCAGGGCGAGACCTCAATGGCTGGAGAAGGAACATGGCGATCGGACATTCAAGCTCCAGAAAACTCCTCATCACCCTCTCCTCACTTCAGGCCCAGGCTGGAGGCAGTGGTGACAGAACAGGAAACTTCCCTCTTGAGGCGACCATCGTCATAGAAAGGGCAGCATGGGCTGGAGTGACATGTGGAGGGCCTATCCCACCTGCCAGTCCTCCTACCTGCCAGTCCTTACTGCCCCCACCCACCCTGATCCCCCTCTTGCGTTCGCCACCTGCCTGTGCCCCCTCTCGGGGAGGTGGGATGTTCCAAGTAAGTCCTCCAGGGGCCCAGCTCACACGGCTGAGGCCTCTGAGGCCCCAGGTCCCGCGTTCCGGGTGACAGCAGCGTCGGGAGACCGGAAGGGATTGGGCTGGGCTCTTCTGTGTCCTTCCTCAGGAACTCCAGGCCCAAGGCTGGCCTTGTAGGCAGAGGGACTGTATGTGAACAGTGATGTGGCTGAGGGTGCGTCTGGAAAACCGAGCTACTCAGAAATGCACCATGGGCTTGCAAATGTGAAGAGTTTTCATAAACTTGAACTCATTTCTGCATCTGCCAGGCAAGCATCCCTCCAGCAAAGGTAGCTCCACTTGTAGACACTTTAGCCAAGAAGGCTTTCATAATGGGGACTGTTTGTGGACTCCTGGGGACACTGGAAGGCTGGTGGTCCCAACCCTGGGCCTGAAGGGGCTTGGGGAAGAAACAGTGTCCCAGAGGGCAGTGCGAACAGGAGGTAGAGGAAGGACCAGGCAGTATCAGCAGGGTGGTAGGCTGGGGAGTGTGGGGTGGGCAGGACCAGAGCATCTGCTAGAGGTGTGGCAGCAGGGACAGGGCCCGGACCTCGCCTCCTCCTGCTGAGGGGCCAGGGAGCCCAGGTGTTGCAGGCGATCAGCCTTGGGCCCAGAGCAGGGCAGAGCAGGAGGGGGAAGCGCACAGAGGTGGAGGGGGCCGACCGCACCCAGGACGGTGTTTCAATTCTCTTTGCTGTTTGCAAAGCTTGAATTTTTATATATCGAGGTTTCATAAAATAGCCACAATAATATGGTTTATGTTTAAGGTGGGGTCATAAAGTAAAGTGATACTTAAAGTGCGCGTGCACACACATACACACACACCTCCCAATGGCTGTTCTGTTTTCAGCTACACACTTGCTGGTGTGAAAATGCTACTGCTAAGAGTAATATTGTTCCCCGTCTTTTGGAACTGCCCTCAGAATCACTTGTACGTAAAAAAAAAAATGATTTCCAGCCGGCGCCGCGGCTCACTAGGCTAATTCTCCGCCTTGCGGCACCAGCACACTGGGTTCTAGTCCCAGTCGGGGCGCCGGATTCTGTCCCGGTTGCCCCTCTTCCAGGCCAGCCCTCTGCTGTGGCCAGGGAGTGCAGTGGAGGATGGCCCAAGTGCTTGGGCCCTGCACCCCATGGGAAACCAGGAGAAGCACCTGGCTCCTGCCATCAGATCAGCACGGTGCGCCGGCCGCAGCGGCCATTGGAGGGTGAACCAACGGCAAAGGAAGACCTTTCTCTCTGTCTCTCTCTCTCACTGTCCACTCTGCCTGTCAAAAAACAAACAAACAAAAAATAAAAAAAATGATTTCCTTAGGGGAACACAAATCTTTTTTTTTTAATTTTTTTTTTTTTGACAGGCAGAGTGGACAGTGAGAGAGAGAGAAAGGTCTTCCTTTGCCGTTGGTTCACCCTCCAATGGCCGCCGCGGCTGGCGCGCTGCGGCCGGCGCACCGCGCTGATCCGATGGCAGGAGCCAGGAGCCAGGTGCTTTTCCTGGTCTCCCATGGGGTGCAGGGCCCAAGCACTTGGGCCATCCTCCACTGCACTCCCTGGCCACAGCAGAGGGCTGGCCTGGAAGAGGGGCAACCGGGACAGAATCCGGCGCCCCGACCGGGACTAGAACCCGGTGTGCCGGCTCCGCTAGGTGGAGGATTAGCTTAGTGAGCTGCAGCGCCGGCCGGGAACACAAATCTTCTGCTCTTGATCTTTGCAAACAGCCAAAGGGCCTGGAAAAAACTCTGGGGTTCCCAGGACAGACCCATGGTCTGGAAGTCTGGGATCAGCTGTGGTCTTGTGCAAACGAAGGCCCCTGTCTGAACCTTGTTCTTAAGATTTGTTTATTTAAAAAAAGACATTTATTTATTTATTTACTTGGCAAGCAGAATGACAGAGAGAGGGAGAGATCTTTCCTCCTCTGATTCATTCCCCAAGTGGCTGCAACAGCCAGGCCTAGGCTAGGCCAAAGGTAGGAGTCTGGAACTCCATCTGGGTCTCCCACATGGGAGACCATCTTCCACTGCTTCCCCAGAGGCATTAGCAGGGAGCTGGATCAGAAGTGGCAGAGCCAGGACTTGAACTGGCTGGGCCGTATTTATTTTTATTTATTTATTTTTTTTACTTGTCACATGGATAAAGCATTGTCTGGAGTCCTTGCCAATTCTAACAGGCTGTGATCCCCTAAGAAGCAACCGTTTCAGGTCAGGAGTAATGAATGCAGTGCAAATCATTTTTCATGTGGCTGGGAAGTTGTCTTGAATGTTGTGAGCAAGAGGTAGCGCTGTTGAAACACTGCTACGTCTCCTAAAGCAAGACTTTTTCATTGCACTGGAAAATGCATGTTATGCAAAAACTATGCATGGATTCCAAAAAGCTTTCTGCAGTAAGATACTTAAGATTCCATTTTTTCCATGAACTTCGTGCAATAGCTTTGTACATGTCCCACTTCAGGGTGCCATGTGAATTCTTTGGTAGCTTGCGTTAGCTAAGACACTAAGAAATAGTATCTGGGAGACACAGCTAAGTCTGTAACTAGAGGTTTCTTTTTTTTAATTTTTAATTTTAAAAAAATTTTATTTGAGAGGTAAAGTTACAGACAGTGAGAGGGAGAGACCGAGAGAAAGGTCTTCCTTCTGTTGGTTCACTCCCCAAATGGCCGCAATGGCTGGAGCTGTGCCAATCCAAAGCCAGGAGCCCGGTGCTTCTTCATGGTCTCCCACATGGGTGCAGGGGCCCAAGGACTTGGGCCATCTTCTACTGTTTTCCTGGACTGAAAGAGGAGCAGCCGGGACTAGAACCGGCACCCATATGGGATGCCGGCGCCTACTGTGCCACAGTGCCGGCCCCAACTAAAGGTTTCTTATAAATGTATTTATTTATTAAAAAGATTTATTTATTCACTTGAAAGGCAGAGTTACAGAGAGGCAGACACAGAGAGAGGAGAGAGAGAGAGAGAGAGAGAGAGAGGTCTTTCATCCGCTGGCTCACTCCCCAGATGGCTGCAATGGCTGGAGGCTTCTTCTGGGTCCCCCATGTGGTGCAGGGCCCAAGGGCTTTGGGCATCTTCTGCTGCTCTCCCAGGTGCATTAGCAGGGAGCTGGATTGGAAGTGGAATAGTGGGGACTCAAACTGGTGCTTACATGGGATGCCAGCATCACAGGCAGTGGCTTAACCCACTGTGCCACACCGCCAGCCCCAACACAATGCATTTCTTATGTCTTTCAATTGGAATCTCCAATCGTTTTATTTTTTAAACTTTTTTTTTTATTTTTTTTTACTTTTACTGGAAGGGCTGAGAGACACAGAGATCTTCCATCCACTGGTTTACTCATCAAGTGCCTGCAACAGCTAGGGCCAGGACAGGGTGAAGCCAGGGACCTGGAACTCCATCTGGGTCTCCCATATGGATGGCAGGAGCCCACGCACTTGTCACCACCCCCCAGCCATGCATTAGCAGGAAGTTGGAATCAGAAGAAGAGCCTAACTTGGACCCAGGCACTCCAAAATGGGATGCTGGTGTCCCAAAGCCTCATCCACTGCGTCTCTCCCTTGGACTCTCCAATTGTTAACATTTACCTTGTTTGCTTAAATATCTCTCTTAAATCATGCATTATATATATGTTATCATTACCCTTATTTCTGATGAATCCTTTGAGAGTAAATTTCAGACCTCATGACTCTATCCCTAAATACTTCAGTACATGTGGACATTTCTCATGTAACCCAAAAACAAAATTTAACTTCAGGAAACGTAACGTTGGTACATGATCTCACATGTAGTCCACATTAACATCTCACAAATTGCTCCAATCATTTCCTTTACAGCAATGTCATTTTTTTCCCATGTGGGCTTCCATCATCTAGGACCCCACTTGGCATTCTATTGTCTTGGTTTCTGTATTTCTTCTATCTGGAATAGTTTCACAGCTTTTTGTTGTCATTCGTGATGTTGATACTTTTAGAAGTGTACGGGACCAGTTGTTCTGGAGAAATATGCTTGGGTCAGGGTTGGTCTGATGACTACGTGACCCCACGGTTAGGCTCGGGTTATGCACGTAGGGGCAAGAAAACCACACAGCCATGGGGGTGCTTTCCAAGGCATCCCCTTGGAAGTGGAAAGCAAAGGAGAGGTGTGTTCATTCCGGCTCCTTGGCTGAGCAGGGGACAGCCAAGCTTCTGCGCAACGCTGCCATGGCTTCCCATTGGAATGAGCAAATTTGCCTGAGTTTTCAAGCAAGAAGTCCAAGTTTGGGCAAGTTTATTTTGCAGGCACACTTGAAAGGGCCAGTGGCACACTTGGCCTTGGCATGCTCCAGGGTAGGGGTTTGAAAAATGGGTTCTGGCTCTGGGCTTTGCAGCACAGAGCAGCCCTCTGTCTTTGCTCACGAGGACAAAGAATTCCGTGCAGGAATGCCTGCCACGGGCCGAGAATGCCATGTGCTGTTTACCAGCCTCTGAACTGCCCTTGGCGTCGGGCAGCCTCAAGTGCTTTCTAAGACTGAGCGCTCCTAGCAGGAAAGCCGTGCGGGCCACAGCAGATGTGTAGGGAGCAATCTGCTGGGGAGGGCGCTTTCACTTCCCCTTAATACCTCTGTTATTTTCCAATACAACTTGAGGCCTGGCTCTGCCAGAAAAGCTTCCCAGTAGCAGGGCCAGGGAAGGGAAAGGTTATGGGTGATGAACCCGCTTTGTCTTTGGACGGGGTGTTCTAGCCCACAAAGTACTTTATGTCCTGAGATTGCACCCTGGGTTCTCAGCTCCACCCAGGCAAGGGGGCAGTGAGGCTCCACGCTACAGACCAGAAAGGTGAGGCTGGGAGAAGAGAAGTGATTTTTCTCAACTCAGAGAGCTCGGAAGAGATGGCCCTGCAAGGTTTCAGATCAAGAAATAAATAAATATTTATTTATTTGAAAGTCAGAGTTAGAGAGAGAGAAGGAGAGGCAGAGAGAGAGGTCTTCCATCCGCTGGTTCACTCCCCAGTTGGCTGCAATGTCTGGGGCTGCGCCGATATAAAGCCAGGAGCTAGGAGCTTCTTCTGGGTCTCCCATGCGGGTGCAGGAGCCCAAGGACTCAGGCCAGAGAGCTGGATCAGAAGTGGAGCAGCCGGGACTAGAACCAGCACCCATTTGGGATGCCGGCACTTCAGGCGGCAACTTTGCCTGCCATACCACAGCACCGACCCCTCAGATCAAGAAATAACACACACACACAGAGAAACACAGACACAGACACAGACACACACAAATATTTTTTTTTCCCTTTCTGTGTTGCTATTGATGTTTTCCTGAGGAAGGTGGGAATTTTTTTCCTTGGGGAAGTTTTTAGGAAATGGGAAGTTTTGTGAATTTTTTAGGGTCTTGGGATGTTTTATCATCACTGAAACTAGTTATTAAGCAGTTTGTTTAAAAATATTTATTTACTGTATTTGAAAGGCAGAGTTACAGAGAGAGAAGGAGACAGAGATCTTCTAGTTGCTGGTTCACTGCCCAAATGGTTGCAAAGGCCAGGGTTGAGTCAGGCCAAAGCCAGGAGCTTCTTCTGGGTCTCCCTTGTGGGTGCAGGGGCTCAAGCACTTGGACCATCTGCTGCTTTTCCCAGGCACATTAGCAAAGAGCTGGATGGCAAGCGGAGCAGCTGGGATTCAAACCAGCACCCACATGGGATGCTTGCATTGCAGGCAGTGGCTTCACCAGCTACACGGCGTACGCCCCTATGAAGCAGTTCTGTGTGCAAAGCCCATTGCTTCGCCAAGCTGCTGTCTATTAGGGAAATAACAGCAGTAATAGATGCCAGTTCCGCAACTGCAGGGCAAGTGAGCCAAACCTTCTGTGCCTGTTTCTTGATCTATCAGAGGGATGAGTTGGTACCTCTCTCACAGAATGGTTGTGAGGATGATGTAAACGAACATATATGATGTGCTTAGCACGTGGTAGAGATTCTAAGTGCTAAGGATTCCTGTACTCCTATATATTAACTTTGGGTTATGCGATGTGTGCCTCAACTCTTGATTTCCACAGCAACCCCATGAGGTGGGTATTATTTTTCTTTTAGTAGGCAAAGAAGGGGAGGCTCAGAGAAGCTAAGCAGTATGGGTAGGGTCACACAGCACTCACGCTGGGGTCTGATCCGACTGAGAAGCGTGCATTCTGCTTGCTCCCGCGCCAGGAAGGCTCGTAGCAGTGCACAAGTTTGCAAGGTCTGGGGCGGAGGGTGGGGTAGGGCATTCCCAGCAGAGGGACAGCAGGAGTGAGAGTGTGGAAGTCAAGGGCCAGGGCAGGCTGGCCGGAGCAAGAGACGAAGGGAGGGTGTGGTGCGTGTCTCTGTATCCGGAGAGAGGCTCCGGATGCAGGCGGCGGCAGCTTCCAGGTCCAGACCTGCAAGGAAACACCTTGTCCCTCACACCTGTTGGCCCACTGTGCGCGGAGCAGGTGGGCTCCAGGTCTCCCACAGAGGGAAGGTTGGGGGGCTGCCAGCTCCTCTCGCCCAGTACCGCCCCGGTCCTTCCAGGGAGATAAACAAGGGGTAGATTACAACCAAGCGTGTTTTCTACTCAGCCCGCCCACTAGGTCCCGCCCGCAAGGCCAGGGGCCGGCTGGGGAAAGGCCGCACCCGCGCTGCAGGAGCGCAGGCCGGGATCGCTGTGCGGCCGGCGGGGGCGCTGTGGGGCGAAGCCCCCGGCTGGGCGAGGGTCTGGAAACTCCGAGAGGACTTGCGGGTAGAGCAGGGCTGTCCGCAGCCGCGACTGTTCCCCTCGACTCTCCCCACCTGCCGGCCCCGCTGGCTCTGGGCGGAGGCGGATTTGAGCCTGGCCGCAGAAAAACGCGGATGCTGGATCTCGGCTTCCTGGGCGGGACGGAGCCGCCCCGCACCTCCTACCCGCGCGCCCCGCCTCGGGGAGGAGCCCGGGCCGCACAGCCCAGGGTGCATTCGAGAAGGCCCGGGTGGGGAGGCGCGGCAGGAATAGGGCGTGGAGCGGGAAGGGAAGAAACCGGAGGGAGCAGGGTGGCGCCCAGGGGGACCATGGGGGGACGTTAGCCCCGCTCCCCTTCTGCGTGTCTCCCTGGCGCCCTCAGTCAGTTTCACAAGCTAACTAAAGCAGCGTGCTTGCAACATCTGCGGCGACCAGAAGCGAGCGACGCCCTTGAGCCCTGTGGGCTTGCTGCTCGCCGCCGCGCCCTGCCTACCCACCGGTCAAAGCCCAGGCCGCATCCCCGGCCTCGGCCCATTGCCAGGCAGAGTTTTATCCGCTGAGGGTGGCTGGGAGCCCCGTGCCTTGCTGCGCACCCAGCGGGTCTGGACTGGGGAGGAGGAGGGAGAGGCACAGGGGTGGGGGTGGGGGACAGGGACGGGGTTGGAGGGGGCCGAGGTCACACTTCCCAAAGCCTGGCCATCGGAGGTCACCCCTTATCCTGGTGAGTCCCCAAGCCCCAGACGCCAAGCTTTTCCCTCTACTCAGACTTTGCTCAAACGACAAGACTTGTACCCTGACAAACTCCTCTCATGGAGAGATCGGGGTTGCACGTGTTTAACACTTCTGAACGCTCGAGCTTGGAAGGGGGCTTTGGGCCGGGAGGCGGGGGTCCCTCCTGGTGGTTATTTCGGGCCAGCTCAGGGTGTTCTGGACAGGAGTTCCTTTTGGCAAAGCCTCACCGCGTGAGTAGAGAGGCACAGCCTGCTTTGTTCACCCGGGAGCTTGACGCAGTCCTGGGTGCGGAACCACAGCAAAGCACCCACCACCCGGTCCCCGCCTCGCTAGGGGTGGCCTCGCCTTCCCACCCCTCCTGCAGCTCAGCGGAAGGGGAGGGTTTTTGACAGCCTGGAGTTTCACCTGGGCGTGTGGTCACTAACAGGGCCCATAGCTGCCAGCTGGGCCTCCCGAGGGCCGGTGTGGGGCGGGCTGGCACGCGAGCAGGCAGGGGGAGAGCAATGACAGGGCATTTTCTATTTGTAAGACTGCAAGTCTGGCTCAGAACTTGAATTTCAAGTGGGCCCTTCAGGCAGATAGGGAAGTCAGGTGCAGTCGGCGCGGATTGTCTAAATTCCTAGAAAATAAATTCTAGGAATTTAACTGTCTGCGGGAGGGAAGAGTGCCAGGTGGGAAAAGTTGGAGGCCTGCCAGGAAGGGGCTGGCTTTTTGTTCTTTTCACTCTACTTGACACCGTGTTTTTCCATAAATGACTTGTCTCTTGAATTCTAACTAAGAGATAAATTCAAGCTTTCAGCCAAGGATTTTTTTTTTCATAATCTTTTTTTTTTTTTTTTTTTTTAACTGGGCCGCAGTACTCTTATGGTGGAAAACCACTCCCTCTAAATTCTGTTTGTGGTGACTGCTCTTTGTCTGAAGTAATTGTTGTCTCTAAAAATGGGAAGTTACACATTACTGTTTATCAGAAGGAAAAACACCTTGGATTGATCGAATTCTTGCCCCTGCACAGTGGTTCTAGGCCTTGCCAACAACCCAGGTAGAAGGCCCGCCTGCCACTTCTGGAAACACTCCCTGGCCTTGTCTCAGAATTTCCAGAGGAAAGGGTTGGATCGTGTGTGTGTGTGTGTGTGTGTGTGTGTCTGCACGTGCGTGTTCCCCTGCCATGCTCTTGTTACGTAATTGTGCAGAAGCTTTGATAGGCTAGTGAAACCACAGGAGGTGGGGCTTGTCCCCCCAACCCCTAGTCCGGAGTGGGTTAGCATGGTTTTGTATTTATGGGCAGTTGCTTCCCTCTCACTAAATAAGGGGACTTAAGAGTTGTCCAGGAACACTTTATTAAGACAACCTGGGCATACCGGGTAAAGCTGCCGTCTGCAGTGCTGGCATATGGACGCTGGTTCGAGACCTGGCTGCTCCTCTTCTGATCCAGCTCTGTGCTATGGCCTGGGAAAGCAGTAGAAGATGGCCCAAGTCCTTGGGCCCCTGCACTTGCGTGGGAGACCCAGAAGAAACTCCTGGTTCCTGGCTTCGGATCGGCACAGCTCCGGCCATTGGTGGCCATCTGGGGAGTGAACCAGCAGAAGGAAGACCTCTCTCTCTCTGCCTCTCCTCTCTTTGTGTAACTCTGCCTTTCAAATAAATAAATAAATCTTAAAAAAAAGATGACTTGTGCCGCTTATGGGGTCACCCAGGTCACCCAGGGCAGTGAAGGTCGTGGGGGCGGCTCTGAGTGCTGCAGGTCTCAGCGGAGGCCTAGGGGGTACGCGTGTCCGCCCCGCTCTGCTCCTTGTCAGCCTCTGCAGCCGCACTCAGCTATTCCCAGCAAGCACGCTGCACTCCTAACACAGCTGGGGCTCTCTGGCCCTGTCTTGCAAGCAATCTTCTCTTCCTATCCTTTGGGTTTCAAGAACATTTCTTCCTAGAAGCCTTCCTAGCTTCCTTTTCTTGTCTTTTTTTTTTTTTTTTAAAGATTTATTTATTTATTTGAAAGGCAGAGATAGAGAAGGAGAGAGACAGGGAGAGACAGGGAGGGAGAGGTCTTCCATCCACTGATTCACTCTCCAAATGGCTGCAACTGCCAGGGTTGGGCCAGGCTGAAGCCAGCAGCCGGGAGCTTCTTCCGGGTCTCCCACATGGGTGCAGGGGCCCAAGCACTTGGGCCATCTTCCGTTGCTTTCCCAGGTGCATCAGCAGGGAGCTGGATCGGAAGTGGAGCAACCGGGACTTGAACCCACCCACTGAGGCCGAGACTTGACCTTCTATGCCGCAGCACCAGCCCTGCCTTCCTAGCTTTCTCGCCACACCTTCCGCAGCTACTTCATGTGCTCGTGTTGCTTAGCATGTTCTTGTTCTCAGTGCTATTCCTGTTAAACCTTCAGAGACTAATTGCTTGTCAGTCTGTGCCCCCATCAGACTGTCAGCTCCAAGAGGGAAGAAACATAGTTTGTGTGTCTACCATTAATTCTTCGTCACAAGGCCAGGCACCCGTCATGTGGTAGAAACTTGATAAGCCACCAGATCTCTATCTTGCAACTTTTTTTTTTTTTTGAAAGAAAATTTATTTATTTGAAAGGGAGAGAGAGAGAGAGAGAGAGAGATATCTTTGATCACCAGTTCACTCCCCAAATGGCTACGACAGCCAGGGCTGGTCCAGGTCAAAGCCAGCAGCCAGGATCTTCATCTGGGTCTTCCATGTGGGTGGCAGGAGCCCAAGCACTTGGGCCATCAGTGCTGCTTTCCCAGGCACAGTAGCAGGGAGCTGGGTCAGAAGTGGAGCAGCCAGGACTTGAACTGGTGCTCATAGGGGATTCCAGTATCACAGGCGGTGGCTTAACCCACTGTACCACAACACCAACTGCCTTACAACTTTATACACTTCCCTGGGCACCATGTGGGCTGGTTTCCTTTCTGCTTATCATTGCTGCCAGCTCCTTGGTCTCTGAGGCACCTGTCTTATTTAGGGTAAAAGCAAACACAAGTAAACGCTAAAAAATAAAGGCAACAGAACACACACTGATCTGATTCTCTAATGAGTCACTGCTGTAGTTTCCTGTGCCGGCTGCTTTCCTGCACCATTGACGGGTCTGCCTTCAGCTACAGTGAGGATATAGAGTTTGCAGCCGGTTGATCGGCAGACTCTTCAAATCCACTCCGTTCCTGCACCAGGACTGCTTTGTTGTGGTGGAGAAGGAGGTAAACCAAAAGCATGGAGATTCAAAGGTGGGACCAGCAGTGGCTTTGAGGGGGTGCTGCTCGTGGAAGAAAGCTGGGGTGTGGAGGAGGAAGGGGAGGAGGAGGTGCCCCAGATCTGATCAGCCAGCCCAGAACAGGTGGGCAACTTCTGAACCGTCACTCATGGCTTAAGTCTGGGCAGCGTGATTTTTATTATTTTCTCATCCATTTATTATTATTATTTACAGGCAGAGTGGACAGGGAGAGAGAGAGAGACAGAGAGAAAGGTCTTCCTTTGCTGTTGGTTCACCCTCCAATGGCCGCCGCGGCCGGCGCGCTGCGGCTGGTGCACCGCACTGATCCTATGGCAGGAGCCAGGTGCTTCTCCTGGTCTCCCGTGGGGTACAGGGCCCAAGGACCTGGGCCAACCTCCACTGCACTCCCTGGCCACAGCAGAGAGCTGGCCTGGAAGAGGGGCAACCGGGACAGAATCCGGCGCCCCGACTGGGACTAGAACCCAGTGTGCCGGCACCACAAGGCGGAGGATTAGCCTATTGAGCCGCGGCGCTGGCCCCATTTATTATCTTTATTACTTAAAAAAACCACATCTTTCTGAAGAGTGAAGCTGGCCTGACCTCATTAAGAGAGTTCAGCAAACAAAGCACCTTCATTTGTTCTCCCTCCCTCCCTTCCTTCCTGGTGAAGTTTTTGGCCCAGGCAGCCCAAACAGGGCATGGAGAGACGAGTTTTCCACCTAAAGCAAAGTGGGACCGGCCTTGTCTTTACGGCAGCTACACTGCCCCTGCCCTCTGCCTGCCCCACGGTCCTCCAAGCCTAGCAAGCACAGGGCGGGTGTCCCTGTTCCCTCCACCAGTGCGGACGGCTGCAGAATGAGACAAAGCCCTGCGCATTTTGCTGGGAAGCCCTTGGCTGTGACATCGCAGCTGCGTGTGAGTGCTCATGCTCATTGGGACTTGGCAAATGTGTTTCTCTTTCTCAGGTTGGGGAGAAATCCTTCTAGAAGGTAGAGTTCCAGGCCTTGAGGCCAGAAATCTACCAGGGAGGGGGAGTCTAGGGTTGAGTGTTTTAGTGTGGTGTGGTGTGTTGGTTCAGTGTCCACCTCCAGCTGTCAAGAGAGAAATAGGGGCTGGCACTGTGGTGCAGCAGGTTAAACCGCTTCCTGCAGGGCGAGCATCCCCTATGAGTGTCAGTTCGAGTCCCGGTTCCTCCACTTCCAATCTAGTTCACTGCTAAAGTGCCTGGGAAAGCAATGGAAGATGGCACAAGTGTTTGGGTCCCTGTGCCCATGTGGGAGATATAGATGAAGCTCCCTGGCTTTGGCGTGGACCAGGACATTTAGGAAGTGAACCAGCAGATGAAAGATCTCTGTCTCTGCCTCTTTCTCTGTAACTCTGTCTCTGCCTCTCTCTCTGCAACTTTTTCAAACAAATACATAAATAATCTTTAAAAAGAAAAAGAAAAGCAGCTTTTGGGGCCAACATTGTGGCATAGCAGGTAAAACCACTGCCTGCAGTACTGGCATCCCATATGGGCGCAGGTTCAAATCCCGGCTGCTCTACTTCCAATCCAGCTCTCTGCTATGGCCTGGGAAAGCAGTAGAAGATGGCCCAAGTCTTTGAGCCCCTGCACCCGCATGGGAGACCCAGAAGAAGCTCCTGGCTCCTGGCTTTGGATCAGCACAGCTCTGGCCATTGAGGCTAATTGGAGAGTGAACCATTGGATGGAAGACCTCTCTCTCTCTCTGCCTCTCCTCTCTCTGTGTAACTCTGACTTTCAAGTAAATAAATAAATAAAAAAAAAAAGAGAGAGAGAGAGAGAGAAACAGCCTGATGATCTGTTTCTCTGAGGCAGTGTTCCCAGCTCCATGCCACCTTGTTCCAGTCTCAGCTACTACTGGTTCCTCATCCACAGACAGCTAAATCTTTCCAGCCAAAAGCGAGATGAAAGGATTGTGTACTATGTGAACAGATGAGTCACACAGGCTCTCCCAGTTCATTTTCCTAGCTCAAAATTGAAAAGAAATGACATTGAGGAGGTTCCTTTCAGTTTGATTTCCAGGATAGTCATCCTGGCTTGGCAGGTTGAACCCTCTTGTGTGTTACAAATCACTGAGGCCATTCACAGCGGCCGGCTGCACCCGGGATGGCTCAGTGTTAGGCCCTCTGGGAGACAGCACGTAGGTTTGAAAGAAACAGGTCCAAACCTGACCGGTCGTGAACAAAGCCGGTCTCCTTTAGCAAACAGGAATCTCCGCGCCAATCACATTACTCCGGCCTTCCAGCACCCGTGTGAACTAGAATTGTGGGGAAGCTGGCTGGGCTGGGCTCAGCTCAGGTGGGGCAGCCAGGTGCCTGTAAGGTGTGATTTGAAGGCCTCAGGGAAGGCAGCCCCAGCCTGAAATATCTCCCTTACTGGCTTGTCAAGGATGTCTATAATTTCACTATTACTGAGTCATTCCTTTGTGTTTACCATGGCCCTCTCCTTGCTTTCCTCTGAGGGCAGGTTGGTCCAGGCTACAGGATCCTTTTAACCCTCTCATTGTAAATCATGTGTCTACAATTAAGCTATGTTTAATCTCTGGGCGAGCCACAAATTCAGTTCCACTTTTCCATGTCAGGCCTCTCATGATTCCTTTCACCTACCCTACCCTCTATTCTGTTCAGTTTAAACAGGAAGCGGAGCTGCAAGCCAGGTGCCCTGGTGCAGGGGTCAGAGGAGCAGAGGAAGGGGAGGAGGGGGCTGTGAGGACCAGCAGGTGCTTGCAAGGGCCAGGCCTTGGTCTGGTGCCTGATGGTGCATCTGGGAGACTTTTGCTCCTCCTCTGGCCCAGGTGGGACTCAGGCTCCTTTTCTGTCTGCTCACAATCCCTTCCACTTGCTCACTTCCCTTTGCTATGCAGGAAGGGAACTCTCACTGGGGACCTGCAGGAGCAGAGCTTGGCCACACCCTTTCCCTCTGGTTCTCAGTCCCAGCAGAAGCCTGGAGCTGCTCAGCTGCCGGCTGTCTCTGCTTGTGCAATGGATTGGAGTGGACATGGAGACTGCTCAGTGAGGGCTAAGCACATGCCAAGGGCCTGCACCAAAGCCTTAACCTCTCTATCCTTTCCTCTTCTCTTGGCATAGAAGATGTGACCAGAGCTCCTCTGTGGCACACCCTTGCTTTCTGGAATGAACTCCACAAAGGCAAGGATGTATTGATTTTTAAAGATTTATTTATTTGAAATTAAAGTTATGGAGTGGGGGGAGACAGAGAAACAGAGAGAGAGAAAGAGAGAGAGAGAGAGAGAGAGAGAGAGAGAGAATCTTCTAACTGCTGGTTTACTCCCCAAATGGCCACAATGGCCAGGACTGACCAGACTGAAGTCAGGAGCCAGGAGCTTCTTCCAGGTCTCCCATGTGGGTGCAGGGGCCCAAGCACTTGGGCCATCTTCTGCTACTTTCCTAGGGAGATTAGCAGGGAGTGGGATCAGAAGTAGGGAGGCCAGACTCGAACCAGTGTCTATATGGGATACCAGCGTTGAAGTCTCGGGTCTCAGCTTAACCTGCTGCACCATACAGTGCCAGCCCCTAAAGGCAGGGATTTAAAAGTACATCTTTGGAATCTAGAACAGTGCTTAGGTGTAGTCAGTGCTCAAGAAATATTTGTTGCTTGTAACCTCCTCTTGTGGAAGCTGGTAAAAGAATTTCAGCCCCGATTAGGGGCTGGTTAGGCAGTCCCTAGCCCTGTTAGGCAGGTGGGTAATTTTAGAACTAGCATGTATGGAGATTTCATTGTTATTTATTTTAGAAGCAGAGCTACAGCAGTCTCATTCACCAGTTTATTCCCCAAATATTTGCAGTGGCTGGGGCTGGGCCAGGCTGAAGCTGGAAGCTGGGAACAAAATCCAGTTATCCCACATGGGTGGCAAGAAGCATCACTTGACTTGTCTTCCAGGGGCTGCGTCAGCAGGAAGCTGGAGTTAGGAGCCGAAGCCAGGCACTCTGCTATGGGACGCAGACATCCTAACCAGAGTCTTGACAACTAGGCTAATCATCTGCTTCCCTAAAAGATTTAATTGAAATATTTATTGGAGCTGGGATTATGGTGCAGCAGGTTAGGATACTGCTTGTGATGCTGGTATTCCACACCGGAGTGCTGGTTCAAAGTCCTGGCTGCTCTGCTTTGGGTCCAGCTCCCTGCTAATGTACCTGTGAAAGCAGCAAAGTGCTCAAGTGCTCAAGCAAAGCAGAAAGGCTCAAGTGCTTGGGTCCCTGCAACCCACATGGGAGACCTGGATGGAGTTCTTGGCTCCTGGCTTCAGCCTGGCCCAACCCTGGCCATTGCAGTCATTTGGGGAGTAAACCAGTGGGTGAAAGGTTCTCTCTCTGCCTTTCAAATAAGTAAATAAATATTTTAAAATATTTTGGGGGCTTGTTCTGTGGCACAGCATGTTAAACTGCCACCTGCAGCACTGGTATCCCATCTGGGCACCCGTTTGAGTTCCATCTGCTCCCTGCTAATGTGCCTGGGAAAGCAGCTGAAGATGGCCCAAGTCCCTGGGCCCCTGCGCTCTCGTGGGAGACCTGGAGGAAGCTGCTGGCTCCTGACTCCATCATGGCCCAGCCTTGGTTGTTGCCATCCATTTGGGAAGTGAATCAGCAGATGAGAAATCTCTGTCTTTTTGCTCTCTGTAGCTCTGCTTTTCAAATAAATAGACCTTTAAAAAATTCATTTTCACTAAAATGATTTATTTGAGAGAGAGAGAGAGAGAGATACCATCCACTGTTTCACTAGTCAAATGCTCACAGCAGCTGGGGCTGGGCCAGGCTGAAGCCAGGAGCCTGGAATTAAATCTGGGTCTCCCATATGGGTGGTAGGGACCCAACTATTTGAGCTGTGATCTGCTGCTTCTTGAGGTCTATGTTAGCATGAAGCTGAAACCAGAAGCAGAGCTGGGACACAAATCCAGGAACTCCACTATGGGATGTGACCATTCTAAGCCACATTGTAACTACTACACCAAATGCTCAATCCATCTGATTTAATTTTTAATTACACTACGTAGTGATTCATTTCTTTAAGATATTCACACAGTGCAAAGGAAGTTCCCTTTATCCCTAGCTCAACTGCATGCTCCTCCTTAGTGACAGTCATTGCCATCTTCTTGGCGTGTGCCCTGCAGACTCTGCTGAGTGTTCAGGCAGCTGTGTGTTAACATCCAAGGCTATAATTTGGTGGGTTAAAAAGATGAGAAATCAGATAGAGCTGTATTGTTTTGTGACTTGCCTTGACCCTACCCCCTTAACAATGTGTTTGGAGTTGTTGTGGGTCGGTAAATGCAGATCTGTGTCATTGTTTTACAGTGTTGTGAAATATTGCACAGCACAGAAGAAATACAATTTGGGAATTCCTCTATTGATGAACCTGTGAGTCATTTCCAGTGAAAATAGACATGCTTGCACTTCCACTTTGAGCACATGGGATACTGAGAGATGGAAATCGTGTGTGTTAAGTGTAGGAACCCACGCATTTAACATTTTAGTAGGTGCTTTCCAAAGGACTGTGCACCTGAGTATTCCCTCTTCTGGATAGAAAGTCCCTGCTTCCTCCATACCCGTGTTAGTTTACTGATCTCCTGTTTACCAGTCTCTATGTCTCATTGTCAGAATAGAAATTTCAGTTCTCTTTTAGCCAGGAAACTGTGAGTGATTTGCATTAGTAAGAAGATCACATGCTCAGTAATGATACTCTGTAACTCTGCATCTTCTGTTACTTGGTAACTGTTTTACATGGCCTGAGCCAGCTCTCTACAGACCTCTTGATAGGAGTGGTTAAGTATCAGTTTTCTCTACACTTTTCACCATGAGATTTAGAAGTGAAAATACCCAGTCTGGGGCTTTCGAGTGCTGCAGGGGAATGACCTCCCATTTCACCTGCTTATCTTCTGTTTTCTGGAGTGGCTCCAGGGAATTCTTCAGTGTCACAACCTGCTCTGCCACCACCTCCTTTCCCGCCACACAGTGGCCCTGTGTGGGAGTGACCGTGCCTCTGGGCCTCTCCCTTGATCAACTCAGATCCACCAGCAGAGGTGGCTGGTCCTGTCCTTTGCTTGGTTTTGTTATCAGGCCCTTTTTTGCACCTTTCCTGGTACCTAAGAAACAACACCACAGGCTGGATCCTGCCTTATCCTTTCCAAGCTCATGTGTCACTCAGTATGACGTTCTTCACAGAGAAGTGCATTTTATGTATTTTTTTTTTAAATGTTTGTTTATTTTCATCTACTTGAAAGATAGAGTGACAGAGACAGAGAGAGATATTCAACTGTTGTTTCATTTCTCAAATGCTCTCCATGGCTGGGGCTGAGCCACTCTGAAGGCAGGAGCCGTGAACTCAATGTGGGTCTCCCATGTGGGTAGCAGAGATCGAATCACCTGTGCTATTACTTGCTGTCTCCCAGGGTACACACCAGCAGGAAGCTGGAATTGGGAACAGAGTGAGGTCTCGAACCCAGGAGCTCTGATTTTGGGACGCAAACATCCCAAGTGGGTATCTTAACTGCTGTGTCAAATGCCTGCCCTTCATTGTTTTGTTTAATAAAGTGAACAGAAACCGAGTTCATTTTCTATTCTTTTATTTAGTCCAGCTACTATGGAGTCTTTGTTTTGCTGGCTTTAGTAATATTACAGTTATTTCTAGCACACTCTATCTTGGACACAACTTACACCAACAGGGCATTGGGAGCTAAGCTATGCATTAGCTAAGAACTGCTCTTTCTTCAGGACAGCTTCTTATCTTGACCATACTGGTAACTTGACTTGAACATTTCCCCTTCTTTTATATTTTCCAATATATGCTATGAAACACCAATGGATGGGCTAGCAGCTCAGGGTGTGGATTCGTGGAGCGAATGGCCTGGGTTCCAACCCCAGCTCTCCCACTTTACAGGTCTATGATCTTGGTACTTAAGCTCTCTTCAGTAAAGTTTGTTTCCTTTTCTGGCAAGTGAGGTACTAATAGCACCAAACTCTAGAGCTGCTGTGAGGAGCTAACTGTGAGTGAAAACTGTTTGGCATGTGGTAAGTGCTGGTGTGTTTGCTGTCATTTGGCTGCTGTTTCTGAGAAGAAAAAAGATTCCTTTCTTCTGTGGTTATTTGGGTTGCTCTAAATTTCATTTTGTAACTGAACACTAAGCAAATTGAAATAAAAGGAAGAGGCATCAAATGCTTTATTACTCAGTCAAATGCTTTCTGGGAAGTGAAAGATTTTTTTAAAGAGATTTATTTATTTATTTGAAAGGCAGAGTTACGGAGAGACAGAGGCAGAGGGGAAGATCTCCCATCTGCTGGTTCACTCCTCAAATGGCTGCAATGGCCAGAGTTGAGCCCATCCAGAGACAGGAGCCAGGAGCCTCCTCTGGGTCTCCCACATGGGTGTAGGGGCCCAAGCACTTGGGCCATCTTCCACTGCTTTCCCAGGCACATTAGCAGGAAGCTGGATCAGAAGTGGAGCAGCCAAGACTTGAACTGGCACTCCTATGAGATGCCAGTGGTGCAGGCGGTGGCTTAAACCACTATGCCACAGCACCACTCCCTGAATATTTTCCATCTGCAGTTGGTTGGCTCTCTGGGTGCAGAACCCCAGATGTGGAAGGCTGGACTGCAGGAGTACTCTGGTCCTATAGCAAAACTCTCCGTTCTTACTCCCCACTCACTCGACTGCCTGTCATTCCTCGGTAGTCAGCTGCACGTTCTCTCTGCTGTCACTGCAGGATTCTTGAGGACAAGGCACAGGCGTTGTCTCATTTGAATGGGAATCTCTGGACTTTGACAGAATGATGCCTTTCAGATGCTTCCTTAGGTTTCCACTGTTATCTCTTTCACAGCCAGAGCTTCCAGGCCAGGGTGGAGCGTGGGCTGGGTTGGGTGTTGGAGGTGATGGTGACATCTACTTATGTAGTAGGCATTTGAGAAATGTTAATTGATTAGATGATTTGATGAGTGACCTGCCAATAATCTTTATCCCTGTTGTTAGAGCACATCGCAGCCATCAGCCCTGGAATGCAAGGACCAGAATAAACCCAAGGAAGCCACCAGCCGTGCAGGGACAATTTCAGCCTCCGCCCCAAATCAGGTGAGAGAAGGCTGATCGCCTTCATTATAGTAATGATGCCCTCTCTGCAGAGATAAGGTTCAGGAGCACTGGGCTGGGGAAGTCACACAGGGAGGGAGCTGGCTCAGCACCCTACGAGCCTAAAGTTCAGTCCTCCTACCTTCCTTTCAGCTTTTTGAAGAGCTTGGAGGAGATGTGCTTACTATGGTGGAAGGGAGGCTTACTGCTGCAGCAGGATTCCCAGGGGCTCTCCACATGCAGCACTGCCTGCAGCAGCCACACTTGCTTTTGGGGCAGCATCTGTTACACTCAGAGGCCAGGGTGGGGCAGAGCCAAAGACTGAGAATTAAAGTGTTAAACGCTACTGCTGGTTGAAGGTCAGCCAGAGAGTAGGAAATATATATATATATATATATATTTTTTTTTTTTTGGTGAAAAAGTATTTATTTTCTTAAAGGCAGAATGACAGAGAGGGAGAGACAGAGAGATCTTCCATCTGCTGGTTCACTCCTCAGATGCCCACAATAGCCAGTGTTGGGCCAGGCCAAAGCCAGGAGCTTCTTCTAGGTCTCCTACATGTGTGCAGGTGCCCGAGTACTTGGGGCCATCTTCTGCTGCCTTTCTCAGGCCATTAGCAGGGAGCTGGATTGGAAGTGGCACAGCCAGGCCATGAATCGGCACCCACATGGGATGCTGGCATTGCAGGTGGTGGCTTTACAGGATATGCCACAACGCCAGCCCCACTTCTGCCTTTATAGGGTTCCTCCCTCTAGCCTGGTCTGGCCTGCGTGTCTGCTTCCCTCTGGAATGCTTGTCCTACTTGAAAGGGTGGCCCATTTGTGCTGTTGCCTCTTCCTCTTCTTCCATTCACTCCAGTGCCCCACCCTTTGGCTCCACCCCCTGCACTGGAAACTGCTCTTGTTTATTACACTTCATTCTGCCTAGGGCCCTCTGGGTTCCCAGAGTCTGCTCTGTGTGCTTGCTGACTGCATGGCTTTGTCTCCACGTCTGTAGCGTTAGGACAGTTTTGCCTTCCCTGGCTGCCAGGCCTTCTGTGGGCCCCTGTCTTCTTTAGCTCATAAAGGGCAGAATTGTCCTGAGGGTTTTATTTTTATTTTTAAAGATTAATTATATGAAAGAGAGAGAGAGAGAAGTATCTTCCACCTGCTGGTTCACTCCCCATGTGGCCACAATGGGCAGAGCTATGTCAGGCTGAAGCCAAGAGTCCAGAGATTCTTCCATGTCTCCTACATGGGTGCAGGGGCCCAAGAACTTGGGACATCTTCTGCTGCTTTCCCAGGCCATTAGCAGGGAGCTGGATTAGAAGTGGAGCAGCTGGGTCTTAAACCAGCGCCAGTATGGGGTGCCTGTGTCACCCCGCGGTTTCTTCTTACACAGTTGACTTCAATGGTGTCTGAGGATTTACAAGGGACTGATTTAAAGATTCCACCAATTTAAAGGTGATCCAGAGATGCATACATCTGCTCATTGCCCAGATATGTCTCAAGCACTTATGAAGAGCTGGGTGCTGAAGGCGGCAGAACTGAAGCAGCCAGTAACGGGGATTCAGATCAAGGCTGCTGAGCTTGGAGGAACTTCTGTGTCTTTTCACCTTCGTATGCCTTGGCTGAAGCTACAGGAGAAAGCTTATAGCTACCCCAGTGGGAGAAACCTCTTCTCTCCCATCACAGATGTTTCCTTAGAAACCAATGTGTACCTCCCTCCACAGTCATGGACATGGATGCTGGGTTTTGTGTGATGTCCCTTTGGTGGAATGCCAGAAATGAACGAACCTTTCCTGCTGCTGCCCTTGGCCTCCAGCTCTCTCTAACTCAGCCTCTCAGGATCCTGCTGTTCCTGTAATAGCTGAAAACCCATTTGATCAGAACGATGCTTGCATGGTTTTCTCATGGTCAGCTGTTGTCAAAAGGAATCCTCTTGGTAAATACGCAGAAAACCAACCCGGTTCTCGTGGCTAGACCTTGAGATACGAGTAGCAGTGCTTTTGAATCATGACATCTACCTGGGCACACAGTGTCCTAGACGCCCAAGGGGGTGTTGAGGAGCAGAGTGCTGGAGCTGCGTGCAAAATCCGCAACCTCACAGCGTTGGGTGTCACGCTGTTCCCTGTGAGAGCCCTGCAACCCTGTGGTTAGGGACCCAGCCGTGGAATGGGGCTGCTTGGGTTTTAATCCCATTTCTGCTGCTGTAACCCTCTTCATCTGAGAGAATAGGTGGATAACCGCCCTTGCCATATGTGGCGGTTGTAAGGATGCAGCCAGTGAGTACCAGTGCAGTGCTGGGGCTGTGCCTGACGCTCAGGATGTGCTTAACTACACGTGTTAGTTGTTGTCATTATGATCCTGTATCCACTTCACTCCGGACAGGTCACCAAAGCTGTCCACAGATCTCCCCTAGTGTCTGTAGTCCACCGAGTTCTTGTTCCTGTCATTTCACCCCCTTTGCTCCTCTGATCACCTCATTGTAAGTCCTGCCCTCTTTCATCGAGTTTTCCCATCTTCACTTTGAATCGTGAATCTCTCCATCTCCCCCAAACCATCAGTCTCCTGTTCTGTATTCAGATGCCCTCAGGGTAGGGTGGAGGCTGATATTCTGTGCTCATAGACAACCATGGGTAAACTCCAGGGTAAATGTTTATTTCTGTTTGTACTTTAACATCTCTAAAACCTTACAGCATCTTGCCAGTGGAATAGTCTGTGAATCTGTTTTGTTTTTTATTAAAAAATTTACATGACAGAGGGCCGGTGCCGCGGCTCACTAGGCTAATCCTCCACCTAGCGGCGCCGGCACACCGGGTTCTAGTCCCGGTTGGGGCACCGGATTCTGTCCCGGTTGCCCCTCTTCCAGGCCAGCCCTCTGCTGTGGCCAGGGAGTGCAGTGGAGGATGGCCCAGGTGCTTGGGCCCTGCACCCCATGGGAGACCAGGAAAAGCACCTGGCTCCTGGCTCCTGCCATCGGATCAGCGCGGTGCGCCGGCCGCAGCACACCAGCCGCGGCGGCCATTGGAGGGTGAACCAACGGCAAAGGAAGACCTTTCTCTCTGTCTCTCTCTCACTGTCCACTCTGCCTGTCAAAAAAAAAAAAAAAAAAAAAAATTTTACATGACAGAGAAAGAGTGCATCTGTCCACTGGTTCACTCCCCAAATGCTCACAGTGGTTGGGGCTGGGCTGGGACCAAAGCCCTGAGCCGAGACCTCCATCCATGTGGGTGGCAGGATCCCCATTACTTAATCCACCCATCCTGCTTCCCAGGGTCTGCGTTAACAGGAAGCAAGGAGTCAGAAGCTGGAGCCAGGAACTGAGTGCTCTGATGTAGGATGTGGGCATCCAAACTAGTAGCCTGAATGTCCCCCCTCCCCCATCTATCAAAAAAATGATGGTAAAATACACACACCATAAACTTTATCATTTCTTTAAGATTTATTTATTTATTTGAAAGAGAGTTACAGAGAGGCAGTGGCAGAGAGAGAGAAATAAATCTTCCATCCATTGGTTCACTCCCCAAATGGCTGCAATAGCCGGAGCTGGGCCGATCTGAAGCCAGGAGCCAGGAGCTTCTTCCAGGTTCCCCTTGCAGGTGCAGGGGCCCAAGCACTTGGGGCATCTTCTACTGCTTTCCCAGGCTGTAGCAGAGAGCTGGGTCGGAAGCAGAGCAGCCAGAATGAACTGGCACCCATATGGGATACTGGCACTACAGATGGTGGCTTTACCCACTATGCCACAGCGCTGGCCCCAACTTTATCATTTCAACCTTTTTTTTTGGTTTACAGTTTCAGTGGTGTTAACTAGTTCACACTGTTGTGCAGTCATCATCACTGTCTCTCAACCTCCAGAACTTTCTTCATCTTCCAAACTGAAATTTTTGTAACCACTAAGAAATAATTCCCCAATTCCTTCTCCCCAGCCCCTGACAACCATGGTCTATTTTCTAATTCTGAATTTGATGACTCTAGTGCCTCATCGAAGTGGAATCACTCAATGTTTTTCCTTTTGTGTCTGCTCACTTTACTGGGTATAATATCTTTAAGGCTCATCCATGTTGTGGCTTGGGTCGGAATTTTATTTCTCTTTGAGACTGAATAACACTTCATTGCATGGATATGTGCCTTTTCTTCATCCATTAATCTGTGGTTGGTGATTTGCGTTGTGTCTATTCTTGGCTGTTATGCTCATCGCTGTATATGAATCTCTCAGAGTCCCTGCTTCGAATTCTTTTGTGTATCTACCCAGATGTGAAATTGCTGGATCATATGGTCCATCTCTTACTCAAGGTGGAGTTTATTTATTTATTTTTAAAGGTTTATTTTATTTGAAAGGCAGAGTTACAGAGAGAGAAAGAGAGAGAGAGAGAGAGAGAGAGAGAGAGAGAGAGAAGATACTTTCTTTCCGATGATTCACTCTCCAAATGGCTGCAATGGCCAGGGCTGGACCAGGCTGGGTCAGGAGCCAGGAGCTTCATCCAGATCTCCCACGTGGGTGCAGGAGTCCAAGTACTGAGACCATCTTCCACTGCTTTCCCAGGTGCATTAGCCAGGAGCTGGGTGAGAAGTAGAGCAGCTGGGACTTGACTTGGACCCTTAGGGGATGCTGGCACTGCTGGTGGTGGCTTTACCCAGAATGCTACAGTGCCACCCCCACAGGTGGACTTTGTAAACCAGGAAAGGAATTTGAGCACTTGGGAAAATTATCTCCCCCCACCCTCACTCCTCGTTGGTGTTTCCCAAAGACTTCATTGTTACCGGTTGCAGAGGGGAAGGTGGTTGCCAGAGTGAGTTTTTGGGGTTCTTTTCCTCAGCTTAGTATGGAATAAAAAGCCAGGAAACAATTTTCAAAGAGGCAGAAACTCTTATTTGACAGAAAAGAAACTTTATTTGGCAAGCAACAGAGAAAGCATCTGGTCTGAGGAGAGCAGGTGGAGTGCCCAAGTGGGACACTGGCTTTGAGGAAGTGGCCGGGGTTTTTAAGGCATTACTGTTGTTTTCATGGGGCAAGCTGTGGGTTGCCCATTGGATGGGGGTTTCACATACGTATGTTGATTGGCTTGGGGCTCATGGAGATAGCGGGGGTCTCCTGGAGATGGCCTGTCTCCCCCTTAGGGGCTCAGCCCCTTCCCCTGCCGGCTCTGGGTGAAAGATTGCACCCACCCTGAAGGTATGATTTAAAGCTGCAAGGTCACACGTGCAGCCCAAGAAGCTGTTAGTGGGGGAGATGCCAGCTGGTCTGGAGACAGGCTTTCCAGGCACAGCTAACAGCCTGCTTGTGAAGGACATTCCACCTGAATCTGTGGGCTCCACAGACCCCCCAACTCCTCTGGCTGGCCTCATTATCTCAAAAAATGTCAGATTATGGGGCTGGCATTGTGACACAGTGGGTTAAGCCACTGCTTGCAATGCTGGCGTCCTATATTGGAGCAGCCGATTCAAGTCCTGATTCAGCTCCCTGCTAGTGCACCTGGGAAGGCACAGGAAGATGGCCCAAGTACTTGGGCTCCTGCCACCTATGTGGGAGACTCAGATGGGGTTCTGGGTTCCTGGCTTCATCCTGTACCAGCCCCAGCCATTCTGACCATTTGAAGAGTGAACCAGTGGATGGAAGATCTCTCTTTCTGTCTCCCCCTCCTTTCTGTCACTCTGCCTTTCAAACAAATAAAATATCTTTAAAAGATATCAGGTTGTTTAGGCTAAAACTTTGAGATTATTTTGGACTCCTTTTATTCTTTTGCATCTGATATTCAGTCCATTAACAAGTCCCAGCTTATGTATCTGGAATCCAATCACTTCTCCCCATCTCCACTGTTCCTGCCCTAATCTGAGCTATCACTTGTCTCTTGTTTGGATCATGCTGGTTGCTTCCTAAGTGGTCTCTCTGTTTTCTACCTCGAGCCTTTCTGGGCTCCTGGTCTCAGAACAGGAACAAGCTTGATCCCTTTTAAAGATTAGTCATTGTCATTCCTCACTCGTGACCTTCCGTGGCTTCGTGTCCTGCTCCAAGGCGTAGCTCGGGGCTCACAGCGTGCTGAGGCTTCTGCATAGTCCGAGCCTCGCTGATTTCTGACCCCATCTCCCCCTCCTTCACTGAGCTCTGGCCACAAAGGCCTCCTTGGAGTTCCTTGGTTGGGCAGCCAAGCTCCTACCGAAGGCTTTGGCACTGGCTGGGAGCTATGCCCGGAATGTTCTTCCCCTTGACACATCCTTTCCCCTAACACCACCTCCCCAGAGGGGCCTCCTCTGACACCTTGCGAAGAGTCACAGCCCCCCACCCCCCCGCAGCCACCACTCATGCTTTCTACTCTGTAGAAAGTCCTCCGTGTACGGTTCCCTCTCTGACGGGTATTAACTCTCGAACTTGCTCGCTTCTTTCTCCCTTGCTAGAATGTAAGCTCTCTGATGCCAGGGGCTTTGCTTTCTTTCCTGCTGTAGCCTTTTTGGGTCTCAGTTCCTTGTCAGGCCTTGGCTCTGGCACCCATTTGGGCAGAAATGTCCACCAGGATGTGGGGAAAGCCCAGAGTAAGAGGATTCACAGTGATTGCAATGACCGGGGTCTGCTCAAGGCTCACGGATCCCCACGGCTTTGTCTGCGGAGCCTGCAAATATCTCACCCCCGTCCCTCCCACTCACCTGCCTTGATTTCTCCTCGTGCTTTTCTCCTGTGCATTTGTGGTAATCCTGCTTTTATATGTTTTGGTTATTTCTTATTACTCTCTCTCAAATAAAAAATAGTGGTTTTTTTTTTTTTTTAACAAAGTGAATTCCTTAAGTAGCAGACTTCTGTGTGTCCCCTGTGCTTTAGAGAAGCATCTGTCATTTAGTGGACACCTGATGCACACCTGCTGAGTGTGCTCAGGGTTTGAGCACATCTCTGCTGCAGTCCTGTGTGAAATTTACTCTTTATAGTTTACTCCATGACAGCATGTAGTGAATATTATCATTGACTTTATCATTGGCTTTATATATATTATCATTGGCTTTATATAGTGGCTGGAGGAATGGAGGCTTCACCACGTTAGGCAATTTGTCTGTTAGTGCCAGAGCTGGGATTCGAACTCAGGTCAGTCGAACACCTTGTTGTACTCCTCAGCTTTGGTATCAGTCAGCCAGGTGGACTTCAGGACCAAATGCATTAAGGGACAGTGGGTTATCCTGTGGCTCTGTTTTCTAATCCCTTCTTTTCTTTTTGAAGATTTATTTAGTTATTTCAAAGGCAGAGAATTAGAGGGAGAGGGAGAGGGAATCGATCGTCCATCAATGGGCTCACTCCCTAAATAGCCTCAACAACAACCAGGGCTGGGTCAGGCCAAAGCCAGGAGCCAGGGGCTTCACCTGGGTCTCCTATGTGGGTGCAGGGGTCCAGGCACTTGAGCCATCCTCTGCTTCTTTCCCAGGTGCATTAGCAGGGAGCTGGATAGGAAGTGGAGCATCTAGGACTTGAACTGGCACCCATGTGGGATGTTGGCACTGCAGGTGGCGGCTCAACCCACTGTGCAACAAAGCCAGCCTTCCTTCCTTCCTTCCTTCCTTCCTTCCTTCCTTCCTTCCTTCCTTCCTTCCTTCCTTCCTTCCTTCCTTTCTTTCTTTCTTTCTTTTTACAGGCAGAGTGGACAGTGAGAGAGAGAGACAGAGAGAAAGGTCTTCCTTTGCTGTTGGTTCACCCTCCAATGGCCACCGCGGCCGGCGCACTGCGCTGATCCAAAGCCAGGAGCCAGGTGCTTCTCCCAAGCACTTGGGCCATCCTCCACTGCACTCCCTGGCCACAGCAGAGAGCTGGCCTGGAAGAGGGGCAACCGGGACAGAATCCGGCGCCCCGACCGGGACTAGAACCCGGTGTGCCGGCGCCGCTAGGTGGAGGATTAGCCTATTAAGCCGCGGCGCTGGCCCATCCCTTCTTTCTAACACTGCTCTGTGCATCCTCTGCTTGTTCTGGCTGTGCAGAGCACACACTCTGCCGATCCTCTGGGCACAGGGCAGACTTGCAGAACTGGGCGGTGTGCTGGCGACATTCTGGTTCCTCCAGTCCCCTTCTGTCTAAAGCTGAAGAGGTGAAGGGCTGAGGAAGCTGAATGACCCTGACCCTGGCATCATCCTGAGCACTGAACAGACTGATTCAGGAGCCTGCAGCACTCTTCAGGTAAACGGAAAGTCTCAGGCCTGCCCTATGCGGTGCCATCACCCTCATGTGGGCACTGAGCCCTGAGGTTGCGGGGTCTCCAGTAACTTGGGTGCTGCTCACTTTCAGGGGTTGCAGATGCTGGCTGAGGTCCCTGCTTCTGAGTAGGTCCCTCTCCAAGCAACACTTCTTGGTATGAAAACCATGTCTTTGAAAATGTCATTTTTTTTTTGGTGCTCAAGCGCACCAAGAGGGTGAGTGTCAGGACCACTCGGTGGGTATAGCCTTGCCGTCGCGTTCCTAGAGCTCTGTCCCCACCTCTTCCTTCTTGGTCTCTCAGGTGTTAAATGCGACCAGGAAGAAGCAGAACAGGTTCTCCCAGCTGTGTTCTGCACTGTGGGAATGAGGACAATTGCAGGGTCATGAATAAGCTGTTGCTTGTTGCTGGGATGTTGGCCAGTAGCATGCTCTTGCTCGCCTTTTTTGCACATGAAACTAGTGAACAGTACAGATGTGCTTGGATGGTGTGGTTCCAATCACGAGGGGTACTGGTGCGGGGCACTGGTGCGGGGGCGACATGGCCAGGTTAAAGTCAGCCCTAATCCTTATCCTCTCCTCTCCTCTCCTCTCCTCCCCTCCCCTCCGCTCCCCTCTCCTTTCTTTCTTTCTTTCTTTCTTTCTTTCTTTCTTTCTTTCTTTCTTTCTTCCTTCCTTCCTTCCTTCCTTCCTTCCTTCCTTCCTTCCTTCCTTCCTTCCTTCCTTCCTTTGTCTTTCTTTCTTAAAGATTTTTTAAAAAATTTTATTTGAGAGGTAGAGTTACAGACAGAGACAGAAAAAGACAGAAAGGACTTCCATCCACTGGTTCATTCCCCCTAATGGCTGCAACAGCCAGAGCAGCACCGATCTGGAGCCAGGAGCCAGGAGCCAGGAGCCAGGAGCTTCTTCCAGGTCTTCCATGGGGGTGCAGGGGTCTAAGGACTTGGGCCATCCTCTACTGCTTTCCCAGGCTGTCACAGAGAGCTATATCGGAAGAGGAGCAGCTAGGACTAGAACTGGCGCCCATATGGGATGTTGGCACCACACGCAGAGGCTTAGCTCACTATGCCACAGTGCTGGCCCCTTGTGTAGTTTCTATGTGTCAGGTGTGACACACACGCCTTATGTGACTTGGTTCATTTAATCTTCACCATAACTCTATGGGGCAGGTACAACTATATCCCAGTTTTGAGGTGGAGGAAGCTGAGGTACAGAAAGATTAATTAGTCCAAAGTCATGGAGAATTAACTGGTAAGGGCACAGCCAGGGTTTGAATACAAACTTGCTGTTTCCAGAGTCCCTTCTTTCTCTCTCTCTTTTTAAAAAGATTTATTTATTTATTTATCTGAAAGACAGAGTTAGAGAGAGAGGGAGACTGACCTTCCATTTGGGGGTTCACTCCCCAAAAGGCTAGAAAAAGCCTGGGCTGGGCCAGACCAAAGCCACGGGCCTGGAACTCCATCTGGGTCTTCCACGTGGGTGCAGGGCCCCAAGCACTTGGGCCATCTTCCACTGCTCTCCCAGGCACATTAGCAGGGAGCTGGATGGGAAGTGGAGCCCTGAGGATTCAAACTGGTGCCCATATGGGATAACGGGGTTGCTAGTGGTGGCTTAACCTGTTGTGCCACAATGCCGGCCCCAGAGTCCTTTCTATGTAAGAGTACATCCTGTGGCCGTGATGAAGGCTTTTTAGAGGAGAGACTTGAGCTGGCCCTTCAAGGCCAGGTGCCAAGCAGGGGAACAATCTGGATGGCAGTCCAGGGATGGTGTGAGCACAGCAGACCCAACAGGGAAGGAGAAGCTGAACTTACTTGGCAAAGGTCATGCTTTGAGGAACAGTGGAGAGGATGGTGGGGCAGAAGACGGGACAGATTATACAAGCTCTTAGCATTGAGGCAGAGGGGGTTACACTTGATCCAGAACAGACGCCCTTTGACAGGTGTTGAAGGGTGGCTTGCTAGAAGCCGAGGTTTGGGGAGATTTTTGGGTGGCAGTGCAGGTCTGAGGCAGGAGATGAGGAATGAGGCACCAAGGCCGAGCCTAGGACGGTGCAAGAGGAATGGAAGGGGAAACCCGTAGCACCTTCCTTCCCATCCAGGAAACCTCAGGGTGGGAGCAGCTTGGCCACTTCCTGAGCTGCTCCTGCCTTCTGTGAGATTGCGCGTGGCTTTCTGGGGGAAGGTCAGGGACGTTCTTTGCTGAGGTCTGTTGTCTTGTGGGTGGCCATCCTTGCCCGGCAAGGAGCATTCCTCCACACCACACATTCCAACTTGGCCAGGTCAGAAGGCAGCAAATCCAGGGGGACCTTATTTATTTATTTTTTTTATGTGCAGAATTCCTTGCATAGCACAGAGCTCAGAAAGGAAGGCCCCGTTTGGGGACAGAGGTCAGGGCTTCAGCGTTCAGGGCTTGCAGAGAAAGGGCTAGGCACTGCCACGCTAATCCCAGGCCTGCTTACTTAGCCTCGAATGGTGAACATGCAAGGACCTCTCTCACAACCAGTCATTTAATTCGACGCCTGAGCTTTATTTTCCCCGACCCCTAAAGTATCAACTATGAAGCGGATTTGGGCAGGAACAAAGAGGCAAGAATGGCAGTGGGGAGGGTTCTGGGGCTCTCATTGTGGGAGAGCGGGTCACTGAGTCCAGCCTGCTCTCCCAGGGGCATAGGCAAGGGACAGAGGGCTGACCTGCTGGGCAGCCAGCGAGCACTGGTTGCCGCCTGCGGCCCTCTCGCTGGGAACTGGGGGAGAGGTTTATGGTGCCCCCCTACCAGCCTGGTGGAGTAGACCCAGCAGGAGCACCGGGTACCTTCTCTCCTCTCCCCTGGGTGCCAGCTCCCTGGAAGCAGCCAAGCTCGCCTTAACTTTTAATTGAATCAAGAAAACCAGTCGAGATATGAATATTCCCTAAAGCCACTTTGGACTGCGTTCAAGAACAGTTTCACAGCAAAACAGGCGAAGGACAGCCTTGCACGCAGCGCTGGATCACCCACTTGGAGCCTGTTGTGGAGAGGGAACTTGCGCTCTGCTGCACGCTGGAAGGAGGGGGTGGAAGGCATTTGGTGGGAGGAATGGGGGCCTGGTGCTTGTCTCGCAGGTTCTGCTCTGCTTGTTGACAGATTCTTAGGGAAAATCTTTATAAAAGGGGCAGGAGTGGTCTGGCTGCCTTCCAGTCCTTGCTGGACCAGGACACAAATGTCAGTCCGGCTGAAATGTTTAGCTAGTTTCCCAGAGCCTCCACCACTTTACAGACCCCTAAGTGCCCAAGCAACAATGCTCTTAAAGAAAACGAAGCTCTTAACAAATTTGTTGAACTATTACAGAAAGTGCTCAAGTAGGCAGACTTTGCCATCTTAACTGTGTCGACATGAGGGAGACCCGTGTGGGCTGTAAGACCTCAGAGAGGTGATTTTCTTTCTTTTTTAAATTAAATTTAATTTTTTAAGATGTATTTATTTTATTTGAAAGGCAGAGTTACAGAGAGAAAGGGAGAGACAGAAAGAGAGATCTTCCATCAGCTGGTTCATTCCACAAATGGCTGCAACAGCTGGAGCTGGGCCAGACCGAAGCCAGGAGATAGGAGTTTCTGGGTCTCCCATGTGGGTGCAGGGACCAAGGATTTGAAGGATTTGGGCCCCCTTTTTTTTTTCTGCTTTCCCAGGTGCATTAGCAGGGAGCTGGATCAGAAGTGGTGCAGCCAGAAATTGAACCTGTGTCCATATGGGTTGCTGGTGCTGCAGGCGGCCTTACCGGCTATGCCACAGCATCGGCCCCAGAGGGCTTGTTTTCATGCTAGGTTGTAAAGTGCACACTTGCCTCTTCTCTAAGAGTTGCTGGGAATGATTAATTTTGGAAAAGTGAAAGAAGAGAGAAAAATAAAAGAAGAAGCACTTTTCCATCAAGGCTCCCTGGAGGCCTTCGCTGTCCCTGGTTGCAAGGGAGGCCTGGGCGAGCCCTGGGGGTGTGCAGTCTGAGTGTAAAGGGGCCTGGGCCTGAGCACCTTGCTGGGCTTGCTGGTCTTTGCCTTGCTGGGCTCTGGCTGAGAAGGGAAGGTGTGTGCTGAGCAGACCTGCTTGATGAGGCTGTGGGCGTGCTGGGAGGCCATCCCAAGACACCACAGGGAGGAGTGTGAACAGGACTCTTCAGTCAACCCAGTCTCCTTCTCAGAGGACGTCCCGGGAGCAGAGGCAACTGAGAGATTCCAAGTTAGCTCCTGCTTGGGGTGCTGAATTCTTGGCTTCCTTTTAAAAAATAATTAAAAATTTTTATTTGAGAGGCAGAGATAGATAAATGGATGGATGGATGGATAGGTAGATGATGGATGGATGGATGGATAGATAGAGTGATAGAGTGATAGAGTGCCCATCCACTGGTTTCCTTCCAAAATGCCCACGATAGCCAGGGCTGGGCCAGGCTGAAGCAGGGAGCCAGGAACTCCATCCAGGTCTCTGGTGTGATAGGAACTTAATCCCTTGGCTGCTACCATTGCCTCCCAGGGTCTGCAATGGTGGGAAGTGAGTCAGGAGTCAAATCCAGGCACTGTGCTATTGGCTGTGGGCATTCTAACCAGCATCTCAGCCTCTAGGCCAAACACCTGTCCCTGGGCTTCTGGTATCTGAGGGTCTCTGGGTTCTGGAGGCCTCTGAGAAACCAACTGGCCAGGTATCGCTTTGTTCTCAGTACTCGATGTACATTCCCCAGCCCTCGTCACCTTGGCCTCTTCTCTCTTCCTCAAGCTCACCATGGCTTCTGGGCCTTTGCACACACTCTTGATTGGCCACAGATGTCAAGTCAGTCGCTGAGCCAATCATTCAGGTTTTGGCACAACCATCACCATCTCGGGAGAGCCTTGACCCAGGCCTCAGGCAGTGTCTCTGCATCTGGCCCTCGAACTGCTTCTCCTGGGCTCCTCTCCTTCATCGGATTATTACCCAGTCTCTAAGGTTAGGGACCGCCTTACCTGCCACCAGGTGTTCTGCTTTAGAGAGGCCAGGAGGGAGATCCCTGCTGTCAGTAAGTGTGGATGCTGGGAGTTGCCTGCTTCCCTTGTATCCCCAGCACCCAGCATGGGGCCTGGCACCCACAGGGCTTGGTGGGTGTTTGCAGATGGACGGAAGCTCAAGCTCTCTTTGGTAGAGCACCTGCCACGTGCCTGGTGCTGTATGTTCCATACCTCATGTAACCTTCATGAGAGCCCTGGGTGGACGGGATTGTGTGTATCAACAGACAAGGTAATCGAAGCTCGGTAGGTTTGGTAACTTGGCTGAGATCACACAGCTAACAAATGGCAACAATGCTCTGCTCTTACCCTCAGGATGCATGGGAATCCTGGGGCAGGGCGGGGGTGAACACTGTAGGTTTCTGAGTCTTGCTCCCAAGATTCTAATTTTGTTATAGTATCTTTCCTCCCTCTCTCCCTTCCTGCTCTCCCTCCTCCCCCCTCTTTTTTTATTAATACTTTTTTTGGGTACTGAGTCACAACTGTATCCATTTATGGGGTACAATGTGATGCTTTGATACATGCATACACTGCAGAATGATTAAATCAAGTTAATTAACATGTCTGTCGCTTCATTTACCTGCCATTGATTTTTACATAGCATTCTAAAAATTATGGTAAAATATACACAATGAGATCTACCGTTTTAGCCACTTTCCCGTGTACATTGTACACCAGGGACACCCACACTGTTGTGTGACTGCCACCACCGTCCACCCTAGAACCTATCTGCCTGCACTGAAACCCTATTCTCCCAGTCCCTGGCACCTGTGTTTTACGTTCTGTCTCCACGAATCTGACCACTGGAGGTACCTCCAATGAGTGGAATCATACAGCATTTATCCCTTTGGTCTGGCTTATTTCACTGTCTTTTTTTTTTTTTTTTTTGCCAGTGAATGGGAAAATAACTGTTTCACTTTGGAGAGCAGGTGGGCGTCGGATCTCAACATTTCTGGAGCTGCTTTTTGGTGCCGGTGGCCTTGGTGACCTTGAGCACGTGGAAGTGCACCGTGTGCTCAGGGCCAGCACTCCCCCACCGTGACGATGACTCCGATCCGGACATCCCTGACGCAGGGGCACAGGTGCGCGGACTTGTTCTTGGGGCGCTTCTCGAAGCAGTTGTACTTGTGGATGTAGTGCAGGTAGTCGGTGGAGGATGATGGCTCTCTGCGTCTTCATTTTGGTCAGGACGCCAGACAGGATTCTCCCTGGGACGGAGACATTTCTGGTGAAGGGGCACTCTTGTCTTTAGTGCCCTCAGTAGCCTTCTTGGGTGTCTTGAAGCACAGACCAGGAACTGCTTGCCGTATCTCCCAGCAGGACCCTCTTCTTGTTCTGGAAGACGGTCGGCTGCTTCTGGTAGGCACGCTGGCTCTGAATATCTGCCATCTTGCTGGCTGCCTGGAAAAAAAAGCTGCCAATTGTTTTTAAAAAGATTTATTTATTTACTTGAGAGGCAGAGTTAACAGAGAGAGGGAGACAGAGAGACAGGTCTTCCATTTATTCCCCAAATGGCTGCAACAGCCAGAGGCAGGTTGATCTGAATCCAGGAGCCAGGAGCTTCTTCCAGGTCTCCCATGTGGGTGGCAGGAGCCCAAGCACTTGGGCCATCTTCTACTGCTTTGAGTGGAAGTGGAGCAGCCTGGACTTGAACTGGTGCCCGTATGGGATGCTGGTGCTGTGGGCGGATATTTAACCTACTACACCCCAGTGCTGGCCCCCCACTGTCATCTTTTAAACAAGGGACCCTGGCATCTTAACTTGGAGAGTCTGGACCACCATGAGAAATTAGGGTAGAGGAAGTAGTTGGGTGTGGGCAAGGGCTGGCCTGGCTTTGAGGGCTGAGTTGATAGGGATGGCCAAGGCTGGGATGAGGCTGGGAGGAGGTGACCAAGGGGCCTGGGCTAGGGAACAGCTAGTTTCTGGCAAGTGGTGGGAGTGTTGGCTTAGGCCAAAGAGCTCTAGGTGGGAGGACAGTGAGGGGATGGTTGTGCTGACTGGTCATTTCAGGGAGGGTCTGAGAGCCCTGGGTTACAGGCTGGGGTGGGGAGGAGCAGGGGTGAGTGTGAATGGCATCTACAGGGGTAGAGGAGTTGGAGGGAGCGTGGACGAGAGGCACACGTGTGTGTAGGTATGTGTGTGTATGTTTTTAGTATGTCTATGTGTGTGGTGGGGTGGTTTGCAGGAGGTTGGGTCTCTAGCACAGCTGACAGAGGCAAGAGCCGGCCACATATGTGTTGTTGCTGTTAAAATGGCCCTGACATTAACCCCTGACTAGAGCGGCTCAGGCAAACTTAATTTGTACATTTATTCATAAAAGATGATTTATGATATTCTGGCTGAAAATCTGAATTTTTCTCTCTGTTAAAATTAGACCTAAGGGTGGGTGTTTGGCACAGTGGTTAGGATGACATATGGGACACGTGCATCCCTTATCTGAGTGCCTGGGTTCATGTCCTGTCTTCACTTCCCATTTCAGCTTCCTGCTAATGTGTGCCCTGGGAGGCAGCTGGTGATGGCTCAAGTACGGCTCTCTACCATCCACATGGGAGATGTGTATGGAGTTCTGGGGCTCCTGGCTTCAGCCTGGCCCTGCTCTGGCTGTTGTGGGAATTTGGGGAGTGAACCAGAGGATGTGAGATCTATGTCTCTCTGCATTTCAAATAAATAAATACTGAACTAAAAAAATTAAAAGTTAGATGTAAGCTGCTTTATAAAAAAATCTTATTTTTAAATTTTACTCATTTCTTTATTGAACCAGGAGCCCAGAACTCTATCTATAGATAGAGTCCCATGTGGGTGACAGGAACCCAGGTGCTTGAACCATCACTTGCTGCATTCCAGGTCTGCATTAGCAAGAAGCTGGGTCAAAAGCTGAGTAGCTGGGACTTGAACGAGGCACTCTGATTTGGATGCAGGTGTCCCAAGTGGAGACTTAAGTGGCTAAGTCACCACTGAGCCAAATGCTCATCTTCAAGCTGCTTCTGAATTTATGAGGCCCCTGATTTTTCTTTTGGGGGATAGCAGTAGATCTAGATTTTGCTAATGTTTCTTCTTTCCCAAAGAAGAAACTTGGAGAAGCCCTCCAAGGCAGGGTCATCATAGAGCCTTTCAATGCCCTGGACCACGTGACTGCCAGCCTCGCTGGTTCCACAGGCACCCACTGTCCCCATGTGCCCCGCCCTGGTGTTTCCCAATGTCCAGCTCACAGTGGGGTTCTCCCTGTCCTTTGTCCCTGCTTCCTCTCTTAGGGCAGTGGTTTTCCACCAGGGGTGATTTCCCTCCTGGGGGCGTTTGGCAATGTCAGGCTGTGGTTTTGGTAGTCCCTGGAGGTTTCTCCTGGCATCCTGCAATGCACAGAACAGCCCCCACAAGAGGAGTGGTCTGCCTGTGATGCTGAAGGGGTCACCGCTGAGCCACACTGCCCAGAGTTGCATGAGCCATGTCTGTAGTCAGAAAAGGATCTTCTGAGGACGCCAGCCTCCCTGCGGCACCAGGTACCCACGACTCTGTCCTCGCCCCAGCAGCTGCAGGAGGCTGAGGCTCTTGTCCATCAAGACATCCTCCCCAGGTCCTTCTCCTATACTGGTGTAAACAAAATTGGAAATTCTTTCCACTCACAGGGTTGGCTATAGGTGGTTGGAGCGTCTTGCTTGGCCAGCAGGGAGGGTCTGTCTGGAGGGATTGCAACATCTCAGCATTCCTGATGTCTGCTTAGTCTGTTGACATTCACCAGTTGCATAGTAGGGATTATTGTTAGCAATTTGGCTACTTGGAAATTTTTTTTTTTTTTCCCGAAAGAAAAAAAGAAGTGAGAGATGGAGCTTGACGGATGGTGGCGACCTGATTGGTGTAAACCGTGGTCCAGCTTGGCTGACGCCATGGGGCTCTGTCATGAACCACAGGCCTCGTTCTGGGGTCATGCAACATGGCATCTGGTTGATGCCGTTATTTCTGTAAATTAGAGAGAGAGACAGGGAGAGAGACAGAGAGATAGAGTGCTCTTATCCGTTGGTTTACTTCTCCAAATGCCCTCAACGGCTGGGACTTGGCCAGGTGGAAGCAAGGAGCCAGGACCTCCCACTTGGGTGGCAGGGACACAAGGACTTGAGTCATCCCTGCAGCCTCCCAGGATCTGCCTTGGCAGGAAGCTGCAGCGAGGAGCTGTAGCCAGGAATCGAACCCAGGAACTCTGATGTGGAATGAGGGTGTCCCCACCAGCATCTTGTCTGCTAGGCCGAACGCCTGCCACGGATGATGTGTTTCGAACTTCCCAACGGTTTTGGTGGCTGGCAACCAGAGCTGTAGTTGCAAGAGCTATTTTATAAGCCCTGTGAAGATTTCCCCTGTGATTGAGTTTATGATCAAGCACTCACCATGGGTGAACCATGCTTTCTGCTTCCTTATCTTGTCACCTTCCCTGTCCCCAACACCTTCCCCCTGGTGAAACCTGTACACACACCTTATGCACCCCTTAGCCACAGCACTTAATGTGGTCTGGCTATGTGAGTTAAGTCCCATATCACTAATGCAACTCATATTTTGTCTCTAATGGAAGGAGATTCTGAAGCACAGGCCCATGTGTTGCCCACTCATCTTTGCTTGCTTGGCACCTGCGCTGAGTCTGATTCTGGATAAGGCTTCAGGAAGTGCTTTGTGGGCTGAGGGGAACTTCAAAGAAGTGAACCAAATGCAGTAATTTGATGGGGAAAATGGCAAATTCTGGGCCACTGAATATTTACTAGGAAAAGTATTGCTGCAAGACTTTATTTATTTTTATTTATTTATTTATTTTTATTTTGAGAGGCAGAAGGAGCTCCCAGCTGGTGGCTCACTCCCCATGTACCTGCAAAGTCTGGTACTGACCCAGGCTGAAGCTAGGATCCAGAAACTCAATACAAGTCTCTCACGTGGGTGTCAGGGACCCAACTTGAGCCATCACCTTCTGCCTCCCAAGGTCTGCATTAGCAGGAATGCTGGAACTGGGAGTAGAGCTGGGACTCGGAACCAGGCACTCTGATCTGGGATGTGGGTGTGTTGACAGTAGGCCCAATGCCCCACCCCTGTTGTCACTGTTTCAGTGAGATACACTGGTAAATGTCTGAGAAAGTGTCCAAACTTGTCACAGCTTTTTTTTTTTGACAGGCAGAGTGGACAGTGAGAGAGAGAGACAGAGAGAAAGATCTTTCTTTTGCCATTGGTTCACCCTCCAATGGCCGCCGCGGCTGGCGTGCTGTGGCCAGCGCACCGCACTGATCGGAAGGCAGGAGCCAGGTACTTATCCTGGTCTCCCATGGGGTTCAGGGCCCAAGCACTTGGGCCATCCTCCACTGCACTCCCGGACCACAGCAGAGAGCTGGCCTGGAAGAGGGGCAACCGGGACAGAACCCGGCGCCCCGACCGGGACTAGAACCTGGTGTGCTGGCGCCGCAAGGCGGAGGATTAGCCTAGTGAGTCGCGGCGCCGGCCAATTACATCACTTTCAAGGATATCCTTTAAATGTATTAAAATAGGATGTGTGAGGAGTGATCTAGGCTTTGCATAACCACCAAGTGAACTAGATCATTTAAGAGAGACATTTGGGATGCATCACGAGTACACAAATGACTCATAATTAGTAGATGTGTTGTTTGTAAACAGTTATTATCCTACATAGTTAAAATGCTTCCTTATCTGATTTACACAGTTAGTTTGCCTGGCAGCCTGTGTTTAAATGAGCATAGATTCTCAATGAGGGGACATATTTGAATTAATAAGGTTTTACTTCATTGATCTAACAAACATTTCTTATAAAAATTACTTATTGGTTCATTTGAAATTGAGAGAAAGATATCTTTTTTTTTTTTTAAAAAAGATTTATTTATTTTATTTGCAAGTCAGAGTTACACAGAGAGAGGAGAGGCAGAGAGAGAGAGAGAGAGGTCTTCCATCCAATGGTTCAGTCCCCAATTGGCTGCAACGGCTGCAGCTGTGCCGATCCGAAGCCAGGAGCCAGGAGCTTCTTCCAGGTCTCCCACACAAGTAGAGGGGCCCAAGGACTTGGGCCATCTTCTACTGCTTTCCCAGGACACAGCAGAGAGCTGGATCAGAAGTGGAACAGCTGGGTCTTGAACCTGCGCCCATATGGGATGCCAGTGCTTCAGGCCAGGGTGTTAACCCACTGCACCACAATGCCGGCCCCAAGAGAGAAAGATATCTTTTATCCATTAGTTCCCTCTTCAAACTTCTGTAGCAGCCAGGCCTTCAGGGAGGCTGAAGCCATGAGCTGGGAACTGCCTCCATTTCTCCCATGGGGGTGGCAGGGGCCCAAATACTTAAGCCATGACCTGCTGCCTCCCAGGGTGCAAAACGTGCATTTCTTGAATGTGTTACGTCCCAGACCCTGGAGGCAGCAGAGCAAGACCCAGTCCTTGCCTTCTTGGAATAGTCTATAGAGGCAAGACATGATGATGGTTGGCAGAAGAGGAAGAAACATTTTTTAAAAATATTTACTTATTTACTTGGAAGTTAGAGTTATAGAGAAGGAGAGGCAGAGAGAGAGAGAGAGAGAGAGAGAGAGAGAGAGAGATCTTCCATCTGCTGGCTCACTCCCCAGATGACTGCAATGGCTGGAGCTGAGCTGATCTGAAGTCAGGAGACAGGAGCTTCTTCCAGGTCTCCCAGGCACTTGGGCCATCTTCCACTGCTTTCCCAGGCACATTAGCAGGGAGCTGGATCAGAAGTGGACCAGCTGGGACTTGAACCATCACCCACATGGGATGCTGGTGCCACAGCTGAGAGCTGGACTGGAAGAGGAGCAACCGAGACTAGAACCCAGCACCCATATGGGATGCTGGCACTGCGGGCGGAAGATTAACCAAGTGAGCCACGGCGCTGGCCCCAGTTCCAAAACTCTTAACTTTTTTTTTTTTTTAAAGATTTATTTGAGGGGCCAGTGCTGTGGCGTAGTGGGTAAAGGTTCTGCCTGCAGTGCCTGCATCCCATGTGGGCACAGGCTCATATCCTGGCTGCTCCTCTTCTAATCCAGCTCTCTGCTATGGCCTGGGAAAGCAGTAGAAGATGGCCCAAGTGCTTGGGCCCCTGTACTTGTATGGGAGACCTGGAGGAGGATCCTGGCTCCTGGCTTCAGATTGTCCTGCTCCGGCCGTTGCGGCCTTTCGAGGAGTGAGCCAGTGGATGGAAGACCTTTCTCTCTGTCTCTTCCTCTTTCTGTAAGTCTACCTCTCAAATAAATAGATCTTTAAAAAAAGAAAGAGAGAGATGAGGGGGTAGGGTTCCCATCTATTAGTTTATTCACTAAATTCCTTGGACTGGGATAGGGCTAAAGCCGGGAGCTGGGAACTCAATCCAGGTTTCCCACGTGGGTGGCAGGAACCTGGTTACTTGAGGCATCATCGTTACCTCCCAGGGTCCGCATTAGCACGAAGCTGGAGCGAGCAGTCCAACCCAGGCACTCTAATGTGGGACATGGGTGTCTTAACTGGTAGGCTACCCTCCCACTCCCGTCTAGGCATTCATTTTTGTTTTTCTTCTCAAAAGTATTGGTTTGTCACCAGTGGAGTATACACATGGAAAGATCTGGATCCCTCTGGCTTGCAAGTGATTGGGGAGGAGTGGGGGATGTCCTCAGAATTCCTCTGGGATTTGTCAGTGTGGGTGAAGGGAATTGAAGCCCAAGTGTAAGCTATTAACCAAGAACAGCAGAGTGAGGGGAAGGCGGCTCAGCGGGCACAGATGCAGGGAAACGGGCCGGGAGGAGGAGACACTGGTGGGACCACTGGGGCTATTTTTGTTCGTGAACGTGGGTGTTATCAGGCCTTTGTGCATGTCCAAGGGAGCGATTCAAAGAGGGACAGATGATGCGGACGAGACAAAGAGGCAGGCTTTCAGCTCTTCGGCCGGCAGAGGAGGGGATCCCGTGTGCCCTGGAGGGTAGGTCTCTGGTGGGTGGAGCAGGGGATCTCCTCCAACTTTAGAGTAAAAGTTCCACACTCCAGGGGCGGATGTTTAGTGCAGTGGTTAAGTAGCCACTTGAGACCCCTGCATCCTGTATTGGAGAGCCTGGTTCAAGTCCTGGCTAATCTGCTTCCAGTCCAGCTTCCTGCCACTGCATACCTTGGAGGGCAGCAGGTGATGGCTCAGGTGCCTGTCACATGGGAGACCAGACTGAATTTCATGATCCTGGCTTCAGCCTGGCCTAACCCTGGCTGTTGCCTGCATTTAGGGAGTGAACCAGTGGATGGAGGATGTTTGTCTTTATGTCTTTCAAATTAAGTGAAAAAGAAGAAAAATCCACATCCCAGGAGTCCCTATAGTCTCAGGTAAACCAGGGCTGTAGGTCCTGCTATCAATGTATCAGGCCAGCCGGTAGAGGACACACAGTCAGCTGCGGAGCGGCCAAAGGTCTGATGGAAGGAAGATGGGGGAGCTCTTGAGTGTGGCTTCTATTTTCTTGGTAACACAGGGTGAGATTATGGACTGAGTGCAATGGCAGAGAGGGAGGCTGGTGGCTGCAGGACAGAGGAGGAGGTGTGGAGTCTTGGGAATGGGAAAGAGGACTTCCTAAGAAATGTTGCCGCGTTTCCAGGCAGTGCTGGGTGGAGATCTGAGACCTGTGGTCATAGATTTAAAGTGATGCCGGTCAGTGTGATTGCGGGGTGTGTACTCTGCTGAGAGCCAAACGGCTAACATCCTGTTATAATTAATTTGTTGGAACATAAGACGCTGTTTGTTATCCCGGACTATGGTTTAAATGGATACATTATGAAAAACACATTCTTGGTTTTGTAGACTGTGAGATGCAGACGGAGCAGATGCCAAGTCTCCAGAGTAAATTCACGATGCCTCATCCTCACCTTCGATTTCTTCCATCAGGGGCTGTTAACATGGACAGTGGAGACTTGGTCATGTTGTCCAGACCCTTTGTAACCAGATCACCAGCTTTTCTGGATTCTGCCCATTTTCATGGCCGGTTTTAGGGAACTGATAGTCAGAGCAGGTGATTCACGAAGTAGAAGAGGATATGGATGTGGAGTGAGTAGACCTGGATTCAAGCAATCCACCTGCCATGCATTGGTCGGGTGCCCTTGTAGAGCTCATCTAACCTGTGAAACTTAGTTTTGTCACAAAAACGTGGCTAAAACTACCCATGCTGGCTGCTTTCCAGGGTGACAGGACTTCATGAACTATGTAAATGCAAGTGTTTTGGGTCAAGGCATGTTGGCTGTTGCTATGGTTATTCATAGCATTTGTAGCATGGTTCGGGAACTGTCTTCCTGTAGTTCCTGGTCCTGTAGCTTTAATAAGGAGGGGCAGAAAACCGCTGATCCACAGGGCGAGGCAGCTGGGCTTTGAATACTGACGGTAATGGGGAGGGCTGGGCCTGTGGACGGGAGACCAGATATGGAAGAGAGGTGGAAGGAGACAGGAGAGCAGGGAGCAGGGGAGGCACGGGGGAGGTGGCAGGGCAGGGAGACTGTGGTAAGAGAGGGAAGTTCTCTGCAAGCTCCTGACATGACAGTGGAGTGATTCCAGGCACTGGCAAGCTCCGGGGTGCCACCTTGAACCGGGACTGCTGAGATAAAGTCCCTGTGTTCTGTTTTAGAATGCAGGGGGGAGCAGTGTTGGGGACAGGCTTCTGTTTACAAGAGTGAAAGCCCAGGACTAAAAGTTTTCACCTTCAGCTACCCAGGAAATCCCACCCCAGACAGTGCCTCGCTTGTTCCCCAAGGATTCCCACATAGCCAGGTTTTTCCCAGGCCAACCACAGAGACATCGGTTCCTGGGAGATTGTTCCCAATTTGTCGTGGGATGTGACTTGGAGGTAATATTTTTGAGCTCTCCATGATGGAGGACTCAAAATACTTTTTAGGAGTTGGTTCTAAAATCCTCAGGTTTTGCTGTTGAGTATAAGAGGGAATGTCTTATGACCCCAGGTTAAGTTCAGATTTCTTCTTAGCTGTCTTAGAAAGGCAACTCTTGAATCCAGCTCCAGCATGCCACAGCCACCTCCCCAGACCACCTCACCCCCCACTCCCAAGGGTCCTGTGTGTTTCTTGCCTTGATTTTTTTTTAATTTATTTTTATTTATTTGAAAGGCAGAGTTACAGAGAGAGAGAGAGAGAGAGGAGAGAAGAGAGATGTTTAATCCACTGGTTCACTCCCCAAATGGCCACAAGGACCGTCTCCTCTTTCCTTGATTTTGCAGGTGACTCTCCCTCCCCTAAATTCATATCATCCTTAGCATCTTACCTGTCTGCTTTCAGAAACTCTGGGCTTCATCTGTTGCTTTTCTGGCATTATCCATGAAGGGGAGAGATTTTTCCCCTTTCATCAGTGTTTAAAGATGTGACAAAATGACAGATTCTTATCACTTACTTCGTGCAACTCAAAGCAGGCTACAGGGGAAAGAGGAGTCATCCCGCTGCCTCCTCCCCCAAGTCCCCCTCCACCCCCCCAGGAAGCTCCCCAGGCTGAAAGCATCCGCAGAGCCAGGCCCCCGGGGCCCCTCCTGATACTGGAGTCCCCTGTCTCTGCACCTTGTCACGAGAGTGTCCTGTCTCAGATAGAGCACACCTTCAGATTGGGGCGGCTAAGTGGGCAGGACCTACATCTGTAGCCGCCTCCAGTTCCTTTCCTGCTCTTGTCACTGTCGCCCAGCGGGAGGGCTTGTATGGATGTCAGCCGTGTCCTCAGCTTCTGTCTGGCCTGTCTTGCTGGCCACCAGGCCCTTCTGGCCTTTAGTATTCTCATCCGAGAAATGGGGGACCAAAGATTCTGATCTTCAGGGGGCTGTCAGTTCTGTCACCCCTGATTCTCACAGCTCCCCTCCTCCGTGGGGGGACCCCTGTGATCTCAGAGGAGTGCTGGCTCAGGGAAGGTGTTTACTGCTTTGGGTGCAGGGTGGTGACTGACTGGGGAAGCTGGAGCTGTTTCCAGTGTCCCTGAGTCAGTTCCTTGTGGTCTGACTTCAGCTTTTCATCTGAAGTGTTGTGAAATCCCAGAATGCCAGTCACGCCCACTTGAACTATGAGTGCGTTCATGGTGCATCTCCATTTTAACTCTGAGGGTTTGCAGATGATCTCTCACCTGTGAGCCTGGGAACTCCTGTTCCTTCTCCTCGTGTGGGAGTTTTGAGAGGTGGCAGGTGGGGGACAACCAGCCCACACTGCTCAGAACTCTCCAGGTTGTGTGTGTGTGTGTGTGTGTGTGTGTGTGAGTGTGTGTTTTAAAGATTTATTTATTTAGGGGCTGACACTGTGGTGCAGTGGGTTAAAGGTCTGGCCTGCATTGTTGGCATTCTCTATGGGCTCCAGTTCTAGTCCTAGCTGCCCCAATTCTGATCCAGCTCCCTGCTAATGCACCTGGGAAAGCAGTGGAGGATGACCCAAGTCCTTAGGACCCTGCACCCATGTGGGGGAACCCGGAAGAAGCTCCTGGCTCTGGATCAGCTCAGCTCCGGCCATTTTGTCCATTTGGGGAGTGAACCAGTGGATGGAAGACATCTCTCTCTCTGTCTCTACTTCTCTCTGTAACTCTGCCTTTCAAATAAATAAAAGAGATTTATTTATTTATTTGAAAGGCAGAGTTTCAGAGAGAGAGAGAGAGGGAGAGACAGAGACAGAGACAGAGAGATCTTCCATCTGCTGGTTCACTCCATAAATAGTTGCAATGAAGCCAGAAGTCTGGAACTACATCTGGGTCTCCCACAAGGGTGTCCGTGGCCCAAGCGCTTGGACCATCTTCTGCTGCTTTTCCAGGTGCACCAGCAGGCGACTGGATCAGAAGCAGAGCAGCCAGGACTCGAACCCATGCTCTGATATGGGAAGTCAGCATTGCAGGTGGTGCAGGCTCCTGAACTCTCCAGATTTTAACACTGAAAATCTATGTCCTAGGAAACACCCTGCTCTCCCCAGGCCAAACCAGGCCGGTGGTCATCCCAGCTAATAAAACAACAGGGCCTGCCCGCCTTCCTTAGTGGGAGAGGCTGCAGCTAAATAAAGGAGACAGCAGGGTGGTGGACTTCAGAACCAGCTGGGGCATTTGATCAATGCAGATTTCTGGGTCCCTCCCTAGAGGATCCCATTTAATGGGACTGGGAATTCCCATGGATAGGCCCTCCAGGTGAGACCAGCTCAGGGGGTTCAGGTACCACACACCTCCCGAGACCCTGTGCTAGGGGCAGTGGAGGGGACAGAGCCAGCTCCTACCCTCAAGGGGCTTATGACTTGGGCTGAAGAAGCCAGAAGGGAACTGATGACCCCGTACACAGTGGAATGGAACAAGAGCTGTAAGCGAGTGCCAGCCAATGTTTTCCCCCTCCTCCTACTCTCCGAAGTAATTCAGGGCTCACAAAGCTTGGCTTTGTTCATTATGAGGGGTGACTTGGCATATTCTGGCTGGGGGCCCACAGGGAGGGTGAGTGTCCACTCTGGCGTGCACCAGGCCCTCTTGTCCCAGAACAATCCAGCTCTCCCTGCTGCCTCTTCGTGGCAGCTTGACCTCCTGGCATGGGGCTGAGGAAGTGGCCTCGTTCTTATTTTTGGTTGGCACTGGTTGGCTCTGTAGCCTTTTTCTAGGTGAGCCAATGACCTACTGTCCTCAGGGGGACACTTAGTTATAGGAATGACCTCTCACAGCTCAAGTGACTTTATTGCAAAGGGCTTGTTTGTTCTCAGGGCTCCGGGAGGGTGCCTTAGCCCTGCTGACGAAGCACAAAGAGCCAAAGGGGGTTCTCCCGAGATGGGAGGAAAGCAACAATGGCTACCTGCCCCACCTGCCCCGAACTCACCTGGAGGGCTCATGAAACACAGAGTCTTGCTCTCTGCTTTGGATCTACTGCAGGGTGGCGCCACTGACCTCTGTTGGTGGGGTCCTTGAATGACTTGCTGTCAAGGGCAGCCTGGGAGCATGGGCCCCACCTGTGTATCTGGCCAGGGAGCAGCCCACTCAGAGGGCCCAGGGGTCAGTACTGTGAGTGTCCCCCGTGCTGTGGTGTGGAGGCTTCCTGAGCTAGAATCTGGTCTGAGTGACTGGTCAGCTGACCGACCAATGGGAGAGTCATGAACTTCTCTGAGCCTCGGTTTCCCCGCCTGTGAAATGGGGGCGACTGTGTTCCCTGTGTTGTTGGGAAGTTGCTTAGCAGAGTGTCTGACGCGTAGCCAAGGTTGACTTCTTCTTCTTCTTCTCCTCCTCCTCTTCCTCCTCCTCCTCCTCCTTCTTCTTCTTTTTGACAGGCAGAGTTAGACAGTGAGAGAGAGACAGAGACAGAGACAGAGAGAAAGGTCTTCCTTTCTGTTGGTTTACTCCCCTAATGGCCGCTATGGCCAGCGTGCTGTGCCAATCCGAAGCCAGGAGCCAGGTGCTTCCTCCTTGTCTCCCATGCGGGTGCAGGGCCCAAGCACTTGGGCCATCCTCCACTGTACTCCTGGGCCACAGCAGAGAGCTGGCCTGGAAGAGGAACAACCGGGACAGAATCCAGCACCCCAACCGGGACTAGAACCCGGGGTGCCAGCGCCGCAGGCGGAGGATTAGCCTAGTGAGCCGCGGCGCTGGCCGCCAAGGTTGACCTCTGTGGTTATTACTTGTGCCAGAGACCGGCCAAGGCCGGGGTGAAGGTTGCAGTGAAAAACCTTCCACAGACTGAGTGGCTTAAATGACAGTCTTTCCTCCTGGTTCTGGAGGCCGGGACATTCAAAGGGCAGCACCAGCTTCTTCTGAGGCTCTCTCTTTGGCTGGCTGGTGCTACCTCCCTGCTGCCTTGCGTGGTCTTTCCTCTGTTCTTGTGTGTCCCTGGTGTCTCCTTTAAGGTCCAAATTTCCTCTTATTAGGTCACTGGTAATATTGGATTAGGGTCCATGTCAACAGCTTCATGTTAATGCCATAATCTCTCTCTCTATTTTTAAAGATTTTATTTATTTATTTGAAAGGTAGAGTTAGAGAGAGAGAGAGGGAGAGACAGGGAAAAAGGTCTTCCATCTGCTGGTTCACTTCCCAAATGGTCACAATGGCCGGAGCTGGGCTGATCTGAAGCCAGGAGCCAGGAGCTTTTTCTGGGTCCCCAGGGGCCCAAGCACTTGGGCCATCTTCCACGGGTTTCCCAGGCCATAGCAGAGAGCTGGATCAGAAGAGGAGCAGCCGGGACTAGAAGCAGTGGCCAGAGGGGATGTGGGCACCGCAGGCAGAGGCTTAGCCCTCTGCACCACAGTGCCAGGCCCTGCCATCACCTCTTTAACAACGCCATCTCCAAGTGCAGTTGCATCTGGAAGGACTGAATGCTAGGGCTCCAACACGTGAATTTTAGGAGGACATATTCAGCCCAGGACCAGAATCTCTGAATGTCGGACAGAAAAGGCCCTCTCCGCAGGCAGACCAGAGCCTCAGTCGTGGCCCACGCATATGTGGGGGAACTGTGCAGGCTGCTGTGGTCGCCCAGGCAGCCTGTCCGTCCCACTGGACCTGGCCATGGTCTGAGTATGGTGCACTTGTGAGCTTGCCGCAGCCCCAGTCTGGCAGGTGTGCAGGGGTCAGCTCCATGGGTGGAGTGAGGAAGTGAGTTTGGGTGGCTCTAGAGGAGACACAGAGGCCACATCCCTACCACGCTGGGGGGCAAGGTCAAAGGTGAGGTGAGGCTTGGAGCCAGCTTGGACAAGAGCTTCTCCAGCCCTTTCAGGTTCACGGGACTTGCTTTCCTCAGTAATCAGAGGATATATCTATATCTATATCTATATCTATCTATCTATATCCATATCTATATCTTTATACTATTTATAAAATATTAATGTGTATTAATATTATATATTAAAGATGTGTTTATTTATTTGAAAAGCAGAGTTACAGAGAGAGAGAGACAGAGAGAGGTCTTCTATTTGCTGGTTCACTCCCCAAATTACCGCAATAGCTGGAGTTGGGCTGATCCAAAGCCAAGAGCCTGGAGCTTCTTCCAGGTCTCCCATGTGGGTGCAGGGGCCCAAGGACTTGGACTTTTACTGCTTTCCCAGGCCATAAGCAGAGAGCAGGATCAGAAGAAGAGCAGCTGGGACTTGAACTGGTGCCCATATGGGATGCCGACGCAGCAGGTGGCAGTTTTACTGCCTATGCCACAGTGCCAGCTCTGGAATGCCCCTGTGCTGTGACGTTGGCACAAATCCCAGGATATGTTTTTATTATTTTTTTAATCTTTTTTTTAAAAGATTTATTTATTTTACTTGAAAGTCAGAGTTACACAGAGAGAGGAGAGGCAGAGAGAGAGAGAGAGAGAAAGAGGTCTTCCATTCGATGGTTCACTCCCTAATTGGCCACAACAGCTGGAACTGTGCCAATCCGAAGCCAGGAGCCAGTAGCTTCTTCTGGGTCTCCCACGCGGGTGCAGGGGCTCAAGGACTTGGGCCATCTTCTACTGCTTTCCCAGGCATAGCAGAGATAGGAAGTGGAGCAGCTGGGACTCGAACTGGTGCCCATATGGGATGCCGGCGCTTCAGGCCAGGGTGTTAACCCGCTGTGCTACAGCACTGGCCCCCACAGGATATTTTTTTAAGAGGGGCAATTGGATCAGTGTCCCAGTGTAGCTTCATCTTACAAGGACCCACGTGATGCATTTCCTGAAGAAATGAGAACTGAGCCTTCGGCAGATCCAAGCATGGAGGCATGAGTCTTTCACGTTGTATGGCCTTTAAGAAGGGGTCAGCGTGAACAAGGGCCAGGCACTCACTGTCTCCATCGCATGAGCAGCTTGTGGAGGTCGCCGGCAGCCTCCCTCTGCTTCCTTCTGCATACCCTTCCCTCCTCCTCCCGCCTCCCACGCTTCTCCATAAGAGTCCTCCGGAAGCTACCGTGTGGCTCTCCCCGCTTCCAGGCAGATCTGTCTCTCTGAGCCCTGGGAGGCTGGGGTTCCTAGACACGGGCTCTCTTTACCCCCATCCCACTCAGATCTTACAGGAGGAGGTCCCAAGGGTGATCCTGGGAGAATCTTCCTAGAGTGAAGCCCAGAGGTCTCAGCTCTCCTTTGGAAGCATTCTTGTTCCTTCACCTTCAATGTCCCATATTTTCATGTTGTTATTGAAGTTTTTTAAAAAAATAATGAAAAGAACATTTATTTGAGAGGCAGAGAGAGAAAGAGAGGGGGAGAGAGATCCTATCTCTTGGTTCACTTCCCAAATGCCTGCAACAGCCAGGGATGGCCAAACTCCTTCTGGGACTCCCATGAAGGTGGCATGGGCTGAAATACTTCATCCACTGCTTTCCAGGGTGTGAGTCAGTAGGAGCCTGGATAGGAAGTGGAGTAACCAAAACTCAAACCTTGATATGGGATGTGGGTGCCCCAAGCTGCGACTTAAGCTTCTGTGGCAACTGCTCACCCCTTAGCTGACGATACCTAGCTGTGCACATGGTGGTGGAGTGTGTCCAACATAGTCTGGGTATTGAGATCTATTCCCAGAACACAGCCCACTAAATCCAGACCTAGAATTCAAACTCCACCTCTGGCTTCGAGTCTTCTCAAGTCCCCACTTCTCTGGGTGAGCTGAAGCACCTTGAATGTGCTCTAAGCTTTCACAAATGTCAAGTGGTGACCTTGGAAGGCAAGAGTGAATGCCAAGTTCAAGTCTTGGGTTCAAATCCTGGCTCTGCTGTTGGCTTTTTGGTCTCCTGAGGGTGTTTGTAAGCTCCAGTTTCCTCACTTCTGAGTTGTTCTGTGCCTGATGCACTGTAAGCACTCAATAATTATGGCTAATCCTTATTCTTATTAATTTTACTGCTCATTGAACTTCCTCAATCCAAATGTTACTGAATATAGTGGTTTCCTGGGAATGGGGCTGACGTGGAAGGAATTACCCTGGGGCTATAATGCTCATCAGAGAAGCCAATGACTAGTTGGGTAAGAGCAGTAATAGCTAACTCCAAGGCAATGATTGATGAAAGACCAGACTGAGTTGTGGGGGCAAGGTAGAGGCAGGTTTAAAATACTCAGGCATTCCTTCTGATGTGCCAAGACAGTTCTGTCTACTCCTCTAGAAACGAACCACAGGCTTGGGAATGGGTTTGGTGGTGGATTGCTCCAGGGACATCTGACTTTGCTCTGGGCGTCTGGACATAATTTACCGAGACACCTTTTATAATTTTACATGTCCTGTTCTCTGAGACCAGGAAGAGTTCAGACTCAGGGGATAAAGGGTTATTGGAGACACCTGCTGTCATCAATCTCTGTCCTCTCCAAGGCATCACAAGTCTTATGTGGAGGCCGAGATGAAAATTTGGTGTCTACTGTGAAGGCGCTAATAAGGCAGTCACTGGGCATCTCTTCCCACAATTCCTTTCTACCTTGACCACCCTCTAGACAACAGCAGTTAGTAAGAAACCACAGGAATCCTACTGGTCCCCCACTCCCTGCCTCATGGAATCAAAGTCCCTCTCTGCAAACAGTGCAGTGGGTTAGGTTGTGTAGCACAGTGGGTAGAACTGCAGGCTCCACAGGGGGATGGCCTGTATCCTGCTCTGGCCTCCCCACTTACTGGGTACTATGATTTGAATAAGATATGACTCCCGAGCTCATGCAGATGGAGAGCCCCCAAGGTCATTCATTATGGAGTAGGGGTGATAGAAACTTGATCTACTCCTAGTGACCTTTTAGGTCACTGAGGCTGTGCCCTGGGAAGGAAGTTCTTGCCAGAGGGTTGGTTATACAAGCTTGAGTTGGGTCCCGCAGTTGTCTCTGCTTCTTGGCTCTCCCACTTTCTGCACCATTTCTGTTCTCCATCCTCCCCAGATGGCTGAACCAAAGGGGTCCATCCTGGGCTTGAGCCTCCAGACCTGGGAGCCAAGTGGACCTCTCCCTTCATAATTGGCTTGTCCTGAGTATATTGTTACAGCGATGAAAGGGTGACTAATAATACACTGGCTGTACTCCCTTAGCCTCAGTCTCCCCTTACTGAAAATGGGGATAATGATGCTATACACATCATATAGTATTGTTCCAAGAAACACAAGCTACACATATAAAACACTCTGCATGAAGGAAGTACTTGCTAAATGTTATATGCTGTTGTTATTACTCCCTTTGGAGTGTGCTTTGTGATCTTCTGGGCAGGGTTTTAAAAGATTTTATTTTATTTATGCACTTATTTGAGAGGCAAATATTTGAGAGGATGGGGGAGAGAGGGAGAAATAGAGAGAGAGATCTTTCATGTGCTGGTTCACTCCCTAAACGGCTACAACAACCAGGGCTAGGCCAAGCCCAGACCAAAAGCCAAGAACTCTATCTAGGTCTCCCACATGGGTGGCAGGAGTCCAGGCATTTGGACCATCTTCTGTTGGTTTCCCAGGTGCATTAGCAGATAACTGGATTGGAAAGTGGAGTAGCCAGGACTCGAACCAGAACTCCGAGATGGGATGCTGATGTTTCAAGTTGTGGCTTAACGTTTTGTGTCACCATGCTGGCCCTGTGGGCAGGCTTTTAGAGAATATTATGCTAATGGTTTGTCACAGGTCATGAAGTACCAGCTATCATATGATACTAGCTTTTATTAGAGACAAAAGGTTCTTGGACTTTGAGAGGTTCCTATTACTGAGCAGCCGTTCCAAGCAATGACTAACATGTTCTGCCAAGTGGCCGCAATGGGCCTAGTGTGAGGGTCTGGAGCCTGGAAGAGAAATGGGGCTGGAGGACGGCCTTTCTCTAACCCAAACACAGTAGGTGGTGTTCTTGTTTAAGCCCCAGTCTCACTGTGAGGCTTGTTCTGGATTTTTGGTGAAGAAGACAGGGCCGAGGCCCGTCCAGGACATGTGGAGGTGATGCCAGTGGCCCACAGCGGGAAGGGCAGGCCCGAGATGCTGGCTTCTTTCTGGGATCTTGAACTGAGCCTCTGCCAACCTTCCCAGTGACTGCTTCTTAGAACTGTAGTGAGCTTTGCTGTTGACTGCAGTCGGCATCTGTTGTGTGTCTGGGGGCTGTGCCAGGTGCCTAGAATATTTACAGGTAGAGCAGACTCACCTGCCTTTAACTCCCGTAGTCCAGAGCTGGTGGCTCTCAGATCTCTCTGCTGATGTTTCCGCTGGGCCCCTGGTGGAGGAAGGTGGAGAGGACGCTCCAGGCAAGGGGATCAGCAGAACAAGGGCTCGGAGGGGTAACAACACATGGCACAAGCCGGGGATGGTGAGCAGCATGGCACGGCCGGATGAGGAGATTGTGCGGTGTGCTGGTGGCAGGATTTTACCTTTGGGGAATGGGAAGTCACTGAAGGTTTTTTTTTTTTTTTAACAGTAAAAAGACAGGAGTGCCTTTTATTTGAATCATAATAGCAGCAATTACAGTGGTTGCTATTGAGTACTTTCTTTGTTCTAGGCTTGAGCTAAAATGCTGTAGAGTTATCTTATTGGATTCTACTTCATAGATGAGCCTTGGAGAGTTCATGAGACCCAACCACATAGCCACAGAGCTGGGGCAAACTAGCTCTCCAACCCTGAAGCCTGTGCTATCGACTGCTCCCTGTGCTCAGTGCTCTCAGCTATAATACCTACCCCCCCTGAGTTGCTGTAGTTAAGTTGGAGAGCATGTGTAATGCACTTGGTACAGTTTCTGGCATGATATGAGAGATCAATGAATTTTAACTGTTGTTATTTTTATTATCATTGCTATTATCTGTCTAGAGAATGTACCTTGGCGTGCCAGATGCTGGGTGGTACCTTTATTGCAGGAGTTGGCATCCAGTGAAATGGGCTAATAAAGCCGCTGGCCAGAGTAGGGGGCAGAATCAGACACTCCCAGCAGCATCTGCCCGCCCCCCCCCCGGTTGCCATGGTTTTGATCTGGGCAGCTGATTCTTCTGTTGCTGGGGCCTCTGCAGCCCAGGCCCAAGTGGCCCTGTCCCACCTGGAGTTGTTGCATACCTGGTTCCCTGGGGTTGCCTCCTGCCTCCCTCTCTAGTTTCAGGTTTGCTACAGCTGGGCAGGGGTAGACCCCACAGGTGGAAGAAGGGAATGAACCTGTGGGACCAAAGGCCAGGAGACCACTGGAAATTTCCAGGAGACTAGAGAAGGTAGGAAGGGGCCTGGGCCATAGGACCAGAGAGAGAGAGGTGGGGGAACAGATCTAAGAAATATGTACGGTTTAGACGTGGTAGGCTGTGATGCTCTGACACTGAAGAGAGGAGAGAGGGAGAAGATAAAAATAAGTGGCGTTTCAGAGCTGGTGCTGTGGGGTAGTAGGTTAAATCTATGCCTGTGGTGCCAGCATCATTTTCCGGCTGCTCCTCTTCCCATCCAGCTCTCTGCTTATGGCCTGGGATAAAAGTAGAAGACGGCCCAAGTGCTTGGGCCCCTGAACTCCCCATGTGGGAGACCTGGAGGAAGTGCCTGGTTCCTGGCTTCAGATCAGCTCAGCTCCGGCCATTGTGGCCATTTGCAGAGTAAACTCCAGTGAACTCTACCTCTCAAATAAATAAATAAAATCTTAAAAAAATAAGTGATGTTTCTAGTTTGAGCGCTATGATGGCTCTCTTTTTCCTTTCTCTGCTTTGCCCAGTGGACCTCAACCACCCACTCTGCTGGCCTCAGGTGTCACCTCCAGGCTGACACCTCCCAGCTGCCTGAGCTCCAGCCATGAACCCTGGGCTACCCCTCCCCCTTCCCTTGCATGTCTCTTAGGCCTTTCAAATTCCACACTTCCAAAGTGGAGCTCAAAACGGAAACCCTAAATGATTTGTCTTTCCTACCTCCAAACCTGCCTCCCCATCTCAGTAAAAGGTACCAACCCCCGCCCCCCCCGCAGGGACATCCCCAACACCACCCTCTCTCTGCCCCGTCATCATCCCTACTTTGGAAATACATCACAAAGTGGCCACCTGTCTCCATCTGCATTGCCCCCATCGAAGGTCAATCACCACCGTCTCTCATCTGGCCTCCCCTCTTCCATTGCAGCTCCAAATTACAGACACAGTGACCCTGAGGAACACAGATCTTATTCAATGACTTCCAGCTGTTCCCAGGGTAACCACCATCTTTTCACAGCTTATGACATGGGGGCAGGTGTTGTGGTTAAGTCACTGCTTGGAATAGCCACACCCCGTATTGGAATGCTATTTTGAGTCCTGGAACCTCTGCTTCTGGTCCACTTCCTGCTAATTCCTCATGGGAGGCAGAGGATGATGGCTTAAGTGCGTGGGCTCCTGCCACCCACGTGGGAGACCTGGATTGAGTCCTGGGTCTCCTGACTTTGGCTTGGCTGTTGTGGTCATTTGAGGAATGAAGTAGCGGATGGAAGATTTCTCTCTTGCTCTTTCTGTCACTCTGCCTTTCAAGTAGATGAAAATAAATAAACATTCTAAAAAAAGAATCAAGAATATTAAAAAAAATATTTTACAGGCAGAGATTCAGAGAGAAAGAGAGAGCGAGAAATTCTTCTATCTGCTGACTCCCTTCTCAAATGGCTGCATTAGTCAGGGCTGGGCAGGCTGAAGCCAATGGCCGAGAACTCCATCTGGGTCTCTCACATGGGTGGCAGAGGCCCAAGTACTTGGGCTATCTTCCACTGCTTTTCCAGACACATTAACAGGGAGCTGAATCAGAAGCACAGCGGCTGGGACTGAAACTGGTGCTCCAATATGGAATGCCAGTGTTGCAAGTGGTGGCTTAACCCACTCCTCCACAGCACTGGCCACAGAGTATTAAAATAAAAAGTTCTATACTAGCTCTCAGTTTCCTTCAATGAACCCTCTCCCTGTCACTCATTTCTCTTTAGCTCCATGGCTTCCTTGTGGTCTCCACAACATACCGACTCTTTCCTTCCCCGGGTCTTCATCCATCACTCACCATTGCTATCGACATCTGGAATATTCTTCCTTGCCTTTGCATGGCCGGTGCCTTCTCATCCATTTAACTCCGGCTTAATTTTTCACTCAGTTGATCACTGCCTGTAAGCTGCCTAAGTTCCCCATCCTCTCCGCATCCTCTTTAGCCAATCATTTCGTGAAGAGGTTGCACTGATCACAACTTGAAGTTTTCAAATTTGTTCTTGTTTATTGTCTGCATTCCCCACTAGAGTGTCAGCTCTGAGGGCAGCCTGACACATGGGAAGTGTCACCAAGTGTCTGTTGAGTTAGCAAGAGGGAGACAATGGGGCCGTGAGAACACTGATATTCAAGGGGTGGACAGAGGAATGGTCAAGGTGATCTCTGAGCAGTGGACAGAAGCTTGGGTGTCAGTGACCAAGGGAGGAGCAATGCGACAGTTGGGGGGTTCTTTGGACTGCAGGTGAGAGCAAACCTGTGCAGAACTGTTTTTCTCACAGTCTGGATGTTCATTAGCAAAGCTCTGTGTCAGTGTCATTGAGGTGCACTTGGCCTTCCCTCAGCTTTGGGCATCACGTCTGGACTGAGTGCAAGTACAATGGGACAGAGGTCTCCTCTGGACTCTTGCTGGTAGGATGTAGGGTTGGTCTCCAGAAGGCCCCAGCCAACCTGCCTCTGTATTCCACCCATCAGAAAGGACACATGCCCACCCTGGAACCCGGGGCTGTGTCTGTCCCGCTGAGGTTGAAAATCCTCTTTCCTGTCCCTGAATAAATAGGATTCTTTCCACTAGGGATTAAGCATCAAACTGTGCTCGCCTTACACACTTTTCACAGAGAAGAGTCTTCCTGCTGGGCTAACAGATGTAAGACGTCAAGTGGGGTGGGTGTGGAGAAGCAGCCCTTGGGTTTGACATGTGGATGAGGTGTGCCCCTCAAGGGGACAGATTCTAAAGAGTGATAGGGTGAGCCTGCAGATGCAGGGACTCAGAATTACTGGAAGGAGCACAGGAGATGAGAATAGACCACCTGGAGTTCTGAGGTTAAAGCAGAGAGTGGGGCAATCCCCTGGTGCAGGAGGCAGACACAGTGCTATCTGCAGTTTCAGGCAGACTTGAAGATGGTAATAGACTGAGCAAGAGGAGTCAGCAGGAGGGAGAGACTAAAGATTTTGGAGCAACGCGGGGTAGTTGATTCCCTTGCCCGTGGGGTTGGGATCAAGTGCACAGAGCTGATGGCTGTTGCTGGAACAAGTGGGGAGACTTCTCTAAGAAGACTCAGTGGCTCTCAGGTGGGAGTTACGAGGGTAGAGGTAAAACACCAAGATGCCCAGTGACGATTCCTCTGGCTTTCCTTTGTGTGATAAGGGACTCATTCAGAGATGGCACCTGTAGCCTTCACCTGTCTGTCACCTTTGTTTTGACATCCTGATATAATAGACTCTGAAAAAAGAAAAAAAAAACAAAAAACAAAAAACAAAACCCAGCTCCTATCTTTGCGGTTGTGCGCTGGAAAGTCCAAGGACAAAGCCCATCCTTGAACTTTCTTGTTCAGATCAGTGGAGCCGCCCAGTGCATAGTCATGGGTGTGGCGATTATGGGATGCAATCCAGAGGGTGCAGGTCACTCAACAGACAGCCCAGGACTGCCAGATCCTGCAGAGTCAGATGGGCAGCAGGCTGGAGCCGGGAGAGAGAGCCCTGGGTTGGGCAGACAGTACTTGGGGTCCAGGTCCAGGCCCTGCACTTAGAAGCTGGAGTTCACTGGTGCCCTTGGAGCCCACGAGCTCATCTGCAGAGGATAGGGCGGGGGCGGCTCGTCTCTTCCCTCCCCTGCTGACAGTCATAGAATGTGCTGGCTCCTAGCAGGGAGTTCATGGAAGGCCCTCTTGCTGCTATCACCACCCTTCCCCTGGGGAGCCTGACCCTGCTCTGGGTGGGCCCAGCATAGGATGCGACTTTTTCGGCACCACTACCCCTGGTCTCTCACTTCTGGCGTCGTTCTCCATCTGTTTTGTGGGCTGATGGCATGGGGCCCAGCGAGTAGGGTTGAGAGCCAAACCCTTCTTCTCTATTTATTCAGATGGTAGCTATGGATGCAGTAAAAAAGCAAACAGAAGTCTGACTAGAGATATGAGCTCCGTATTCCACAGCAGTTAAAGCCTATGTCCACTTACGTAGGAGGCATAAAACACAATGCTGTTAAAATGAATAATGGCCCCAGTGGAAAAAATGCATTTGTAAGAAAAGGTTCTTGGCGAGAATGTTCAGATACATGCAGGTCTGACTGACACCAGCTTCGTGTGGCTCCTCAGTGGCTCTCCACGGCCTGGACATTGTTGCTTCCCCAAGCAGGGAGACTGGAAGGAACACTTTTTCTCTTAGGCCACCCTGTCTGCCCAGTATGTGGGGTAAGACTTGGACCTGGGAGGGGCTCTGAGGATGTCTCCCATTGTGATTGGGGGAGGTTGATATTGGGAATAAGTGAGGCACAAGATTGCTTGGTCCCATCAGAGCTGTCCCATGCATGCCTGCCACCCATGTGGGAGCCCTGGCTTCCAGCTCCTGGCTTCAGGCTGGGCCTGCCTGGGCTGTTGCAGGCACTTGCGAAGTGAACCAGCAGATGGAAGACCTCTCTTGGTCTGTCTCTCTGTCATTCAGATAAATAAATAAATAAACAGCTGCATCAATCAGGTCAGCCCAGACTCTGGGCTCAGCCACTTGCTCTCCCTTAGAGGGGATTCGCAGTGGTTTCCTCCTCCGGGGATGGCTACGGGGATTCAACGAGTTTTAGACGCGCAGTGTTTAGCAGAGTGTCTGGCACAGCATCAGTGCTCTTGTGCCAGTGCATCGCCCAGATGGGGTCAGTCAGTCATTTGGCAAACACAGGGTGCCAGGAGCTTGTCCCCATGTAACCTGTGGGTGGCCTCTGTGCCCTCCAGGAATGAGAATGCAGCAGGAGAAAGGAAGTGGCCGCTTTGGAAAGCACACGCGGCCTCTGGGACTGGCCCTTCCCTGCGGCTCGGACGTCCTGGAGGGTGAGCCGGGCTGGGCGGGCCGCGCTGTCAGCTGGCTCAGCTCAGTCTGCTGGCGGCCAAAGCCGGGAGAAAGGAGAATCTGGTATTCATTGTGCAGTTGTTTCGAATTTCCTTCTGCTTTCGAGATCCTCTTCTAAGGGAGAACAATGCCTTGAACAACCTGGGCACCTGCGAGAAGACAACGGCCAGGCTCTTACAGGCCAATGGCTTTGGTTCAGTCTCCTAGAGTGGTTGGAGACCGTGGGTGTCCGTGGCTCCTTTGAGCCCCAACCCATGGAACAAGGCGCCCTAGTCTCATGCACAACAGTTTAAACCGTCCCTGTTTGCCAAGGAAGGGCAGACTGCTGTGCACCAGCGGGTTCTTGTGAGGCTGGGTGGGTGGGGGCGGAGAATCTCGGAATTCCCCGGGGGGACCCAGATCTGGAGCCAGGAGCCTGCCACTCGCCTCTACACCCCAGCAGGAAGAGGCCGGCTGAGGCTCGTGGAGAAATCGCCCCACCTGGCTCAGCTCACAGAGCAGCAGCTGCAAGGGTCCCCAGCACAGGGCCTGGGGCTGACATTGCCACAGCCAGCGCTCCTAAGAAGGCCAGCTTGGGGCAGAAGGCCCAGGGCTGTGTCCCAGGAATGGGGCGGGGCTTCCTCATTCCTCCATTCTTGGCTGTTCACTTGAACATCAGTACATTCGTCAGCCTTTCTGGGTCCTTCTTTCATCACCAGGAAAAAGAGCGAATCCACAAGCATGGGGCCCGTGAGTGGAAAGCAGCAGGAGACGCTAAACACGTCTCTGCCTGTGACCTTCAGGCCCAGAGCTTTGCTGAGAAACACAGTGTGAGAGCAGCAGGTGGGAGGGCAGGAGTGAGGGCGGCATGGCCCGGAGCCACAGCAGGGGTCAGCTATCTTTCAAATGTGAGAAGTCTAGAGCCAGGGTCCCCAGGGTCACTCAAGAGCCATCCTTGATACTTCTGCCCCTGCCACCTGCCTTCCCTATGACTGTTTACTTAGTATCTTCCTCTAAGTACATTTTAGTTTTGCAACCTTGCATTGGAAGAGAAAGAAATCTTTTAGTCACGGACTCCCAGCACGTGTCTGAAACGCGCTGGGACAAGCAGGCCACAGTTAGAAGTCTTTCTCACTGTCCCCTGAAGTGTCCTGACCACTGCCCCAGCTTTGCTTGGGTTCTGACACACTAGGAGTCTCCAAGGCTGTCTGGTGGTGGTGTTGGGGGTGCACTTGTTGTTGGCGTCAGAGCAATTATTTGTGCCAACTGTGTCCCCATCTAAGATGCTCCTGGGACAACGTGGCTGCTCCTTGACCAGTGGCTTCCTGGGCTCCGTATCAGCGTCCCCAACACGCGAGAATGACAGTGAGGGCGAACAGAAGTCAGATATTTATCACATGTTTGGAGAGAACGGTGTCGAGTGTGTGAGAGCTCCACAAACGTTATCACCCACTGTAACTTGGTGGGGGTGGGGGGGTATCTTTCTTAATCCACTTTCTGTTGCTATAACAAGTGCCTGAGGCCAGGTGATGAGTTATAAAAAAAAGAGGTTTGTTTTGGCTCATGGCTCCTGAGGCTTCTGGTGAGGATCCCTGCTGTGTCCTGTTGGGCAGAGAAGTGGAAAGAGGAAGTGGCTTACAGGGGAGGCAGAGAGAGGCTGCCCCGTTGTATCACAGCCCACAGTTCTGCCACACACAACTCCCTCCCACAGACCTAATCAGTCGTGGGAGAACTCTCTTGAAAGACATTGATCCTTGGGACCGGCTCAATGGTATAGTAGGCTGAGCTTCCTGGGGCTCCAGCATCCCCTATGGGCAGTCTCAGCTACTCCTCTTCTGGTCCAGCTCTCTGCTAATGGCTTGGGAAAGCAGTGGAAGGTGGCCCAAGTGCTTGGACCCCTGCACCGCATGGGAGACCCGGACAGAGCTCCTGGCTCCTTGCTTCAGATAGGCATAGCTCCCGCTGTTGCCACCATCTGGGGAGTGACCCAGCGGATAGGCATGCTCTTCTCTCTCTCTCTCTCTCTCTCTCTCTCTCTCTCTCTCTCTCCCCTTCTCTCTGCCTGTAACTCTACCTCTCAAATAAATAAATGAAATCTTAAAAAAAAAAAAAAAAGAAAGACATTGATCCAGGGGTGAGGGTGAAGCCCCCTGGTCAGTCACCTCCTGCCTTTCCATGCCATTGCCGTGGGGACCTTGCGGTCAGCACATGAAACTTTAGCAGTAGGAGGTTCTGGCTGAGGGTCTTGCTGCCAACTGCCTTCAAGGAGACAAACACAGGACGGATATTGTCCCGGGCTACCCCCCTGCCTCTGCGTGTCTGCTGCTGTCTCCACGGGGACAGGTGCGGCCAGGTGGCCTGACTGTCCTTTCCCTCATGATTATAGGATTCAGCTAAGATGTGGTCTTGACTTCAGTTGTCGTGAGATCTCCCCGTTGTAATCCGCGGCCTTCTTTGTCCACTGGGTGGTTGTCAGTTCTGGGCCTGCCACTCGCCCTGGACGGCCACGGGCTGTTCCTGGAGTGGGACTCATGACTTGCAGGGAGAAAGGGGCTGTGGGAAGCAGGCCCAGGTTCCCCTTGTGGGGCTGGAAATTCTGCCTCAGGCGCTGGAATTCTGACTTCCTGTTTGGCCTGGCAATCGATCCCCCACATTTTCGGCCTTGACGCATCCTCTCCCTCCCCCTCTCAGGATCTGTCTCCTCATCTGCAAAACGAAGGGGTTGCATCAGATCGTATCCAAGGCCCCTTTCAGCTGGAGAAAGCTGTGATTCTGTCTCCCAGCTACCTCCTCACTTTTCCCTCCAGCCTCTTGATTGACAGTGGGAGAGAGGGAGGAAGGAGGAGAGAGGGGGGAGGCCGTGCGTTCTGCACGCCCAGGGCAGCCCCTGGCCCCACCAGGAACAGGACAGTCAGAATGGCACCAGTGCTGAGGCCGAGAATCCCTGTTTTTTTTTTTTTTTTTTTTTTTTGACAGGCAGAGTGGACAGTGAGAGAGAGAGACAGAGAGAAAGGTCTTCCATTCGTTGGTTCACCCTCCAATGGCAGCCGCGGCCGGCGCGCTGCGGCCGGCGCACTGCGCTGATCCGATGGCAGGAGCCAGGAGCCAGGTGCAGGGCCCAAGCACCTGGGCCATCCTCCACTGCACTCCCTGGCCACAGCAGAGAGCTGGCCTGGAAGAGGGGCAACCGGGACAGAATCCGGTGCCCCGACTGGGACTAGAACCCGGTGTGCCAGCGCCGCTAGGCGGAGGATTAGCCTAGTGAGCCACGGCGCCGGCCGAGAATCCCTGTTTTAGGGGAGGGGAGACAGAGGAGGTGGGGAACAAGAGTTAAAAGGCAAAGGCATAAAAATGCCCTAGAAATAACAAATGGTTAGATGGGTGGCAATGAAAGGAAAAATTTAGAGAGAAAATAAAATGCATAGGAAAAGAGGTTTTTAAAAGGAGAATAGGGGACTGGCATTGTAGGGTGGGTAAAACCGCTGCCTGCAGTGCCAGCATCCCATTTGGGCACCGGTTCAGTTCCTGGCTGCTCCACTTCCAATCCAGTTCTCTGCTGTGGCCTAGGAAAGCAGTAGAAGATGGCCCAGGTCCTTGGGCCCCTGCACCCGTGAGGGAGACTGGAAGAAGCTCCTGGCTCCTGGTTTCGGATCGGCGCAGCTCCAGCCCTTGCGGTCATCTAGGGAGTGAACCAGTGGATGGAAGACCTCTCTCTCTCTCTCTCTCTCTCTCTCTCTCTGCCTCTGCCTCTCTGTAACTCTGCCTTTCAAATAACTAGATAAATCTTTAAAAATAAAAAAAGAATAGGAAAAAACCTCCAAGGAGGGGGAAACAGGTTTGAAGTGATGGAAGTCTGCCAGCAATGACCTCCCATGGTGCAGGATCAAAGGTCAAGACCTTCTGCAAGCTGGCCGGGAGGCATGGGCAGGCCAGGCCCCAGCCAGGGGCAGGACATCTGTTTTCCTCTCTGCACTGGGAAATGAGAGGGCTACTCGACCCCACGCGAGTTGTAACTGGAATGTGGTCACTGGAATTCCAGAGGCAGGTGGAGTTCTGGGTTTAGGGCCCTCGGGCCCAAGTGCCATCCCCTCCACTCCCTCGGCCTCAGTTGTACTTGTTGTCACTGGTAAACTCCACCTGCTTTGCAAAGGAGATTAATTTTTATTTAAAGATTTATTTATTTGAAAGGCACAGTCAGAGAGAGAGAGAGAGAGAGAGAGGTCTTCCATTCATTGGTTCTCTCCCCAGATGATTGCAACATTGGGGCTAGGTCAGGCAGAAGCCAGGAGCCAGGAACTCCATCTGGGTCTTACATGTGGGTGGAAGGGTCCCAAGGACTTGGACCATCTTCCTCTGTTTTCCCAGGCACATTAGCAGGGAGATGGACTCCAAGTGGAGCAGCCGGGACTTGAACCAGTGCTCATATGGGATGCTGGCATTGCAGGCAGCAGCTTAACCTGCTTTGCCACAATGCTGGCCCCCGAAAAGAGATCTCGTGTTTTCTATATACTTCATTTACTGAATGGATAAAACCATGGCAATTATACAGAAGTAAACGAAGTCACAGAGAATCCCAACAAGAAAAACAATGTGACAGCTTAAAAAAAAAAAAAAAAGAGTGCAATCAAATGGCAAAAAAGAAAAAAAAAAGAAAAAAGAAAAGGAAAGGAAAAAGAAAAAGAAAAAATGAAAAAGAAAAAGAAAAAGAAAAGAAAGCAAGCAAGCAAAGCTTGTCAGGGAAGGAAGGAAATGTGTCAAGTGGGTGGATGGAGTTGAAGCTGCTGGCCTCAGCTGACACCAGTGTTGAGAGGGTTGGTGTCTTCCCATCTCCTTCCTGGTTCACTTTGGAGATGCCACCACCTGATGGGGACCCTCCTACGGAATTTCTGCAATGCAGTCAGCAGTGGTGCCCCGTTGCCTGACAACAGCCCTGGATCACGGGCTGGACGGGCCGGCGACAGAGGCGGTCCTTACCCTTATCATGAGTGTTATCATGTGAGCCAGCATGATTAGTTTTTCTGCGAGACCTTTGCTCCTTACAAAACAGCAACAGATCCGTTGTCTCCAGTGCTGGAGGCAGAGCCCACATAAAGCATGATTAAAGGAAGCAGACAGAAAGGAGGTCTTCATGGTTTTAGGGAGGGGCAGGGACGTCCACAGCAGAACACACAGAAGTCCCAGCCACAGAAGAAAAGTGAAGAAACTGGACTTTAGGAAAATGAAAAGCCTTTTGTGATCTGAAGGCACTGATCAAAAAAAAATTAAGAGGCAAGTTACAGACTGGGAGAAGATAGATATCTGATACAGTGTTCATTTCCAGACTTCATGAAGAACCAACAGATCAATAAGAGGAAGAGAACAGGATCCGATGAAAAACGGGCAAGAGACAGTGGCACTGAGGCCACTCGGCTTGGGGGCAGAAGGGTGATTCTGTGCGGTCTCAAAACTTCCTGCTACCCACCCTGGAGACACAGTGCTCAGAGGCCTTCACCCCGTGTCCTGATACAAATCCCTCCACCCTCTCGAAAAAATCACACCTGGGGAGCCCAGTCCTTTTATGCACCCTTTCCATCAACCTGTTCCAACTGGGAGAAGGACCCATGACTTCCTATTCACCCTGTTCTGTTTGAAGGTCTCTAAGAATGGAAGTGCGTGGTTGTAGGTCTGGATATTGTAAGCCAGGTTGGAGTTCCAGCTCTGCTCCTTTTCTTTACTTTTAAATATTTATTTATTTGAAAGGCAGAATGACAGAGAGGAGAGAGAGAGGTCTTCCATCCAGAGGTGTCTTCCATCCACTGGAACTCCATCCAGGTCTCCCACGTGGGTGGCAGGGGCGCAAATACTTTGGCCATTTTCCTCTGCTTTCTCAGGCACATTAGCAGGGAGCTGGATGGAAAGCAGAGCAGCTGGGATTTGAGCTGGTGCTCATATTGGGTGCCAGTGTTGCAAGTAGTTGCTTAACCTGCTGGGGCACAATGCAGGCCCCCAGGGAGGAAGTGGGTCTTAACAAAGGTGGATTTTGGTGGAGGCTGAGGTAAGAACTAGTGGAAGACAAAGTTGGAGAGGAAGGCTGGCCCCAGACGCGGTCCCACTAAGAAAGCTGGACTTTTCCTATAAGAAAAGGAGTAGGTGAATGTTGTGAGCACAGGAGGTGGAGGGTGCAGCCCGGACTGGGCAGGCCCACATGAGAGGTGTGAGACCCGGGCCAGGAGGTCTGTGAAGAGAGCAGTGTGCAAGTAAGTTCAGGTGCAGGTGGATTGGGCGTGGCTCTCAGGGCTGAGATGGTAGGATCCAGAGGAAGATGCAGGAAGGTGATGGGAGACGGGGGTTGGGGGGAGATGGGGAGAGGAGGTGAAGGAGCCCTGAAGCCCGATGCTTGGGTTTCGGAAGCAGGAGGAGGAAAGGGGTGGCACCTCTCTTCCTGGGTCCTCACTTGCGTGGGCTATTTGGAGGCTCTCAAGAACACACTGTCTTCTCTGCTCTCTGACGTGTGTGGGGCACCCAAAGGACAGACACTGACTTTCCACAAACTTCCCTTCCACCCCTGCTGCCCAAGAACCGCAGAGAGGGCGTGTCGGGAGCGGAACAGACTCACAGCACACGCCGGCCCAAGGCCTTCTCCCACAGCCCAGAGTCTGTGCAGATGCTGCACCCCGGGGTGGGGGAGTCAACAATCAGCCTCCTGATTTTACAGGGAGATGCAAATGGTGTTTTGAGTAAAAATCCCTTTGTTGTTGTTTCACAGGGCTGCAGCAGTGGCCAGGAAGAAAACCGCCCCCTCTGAAAGTTGTTTTTGTGACTGTTCTTTGGAGCATTGTTCTAAAAATGGGAAATTGCATGTTGCCGTGCCAAAGGAAACAAACACCTGCAGTAAGAGGAATACCTTCCACAAGGCGGCTTCTGGAGCCCGCACGCTCACAGCCTGGCTGTCTCTGGATGGAGGGCTGCTGTGCATCATACTGCACTGAGAACATTTCGTCCTACCCAGGGGGCAGGGGCAGGGGCAGGGGCAGGGGTGTGGGCTTGGGCAGCTACGGGGCTCAGGTTGCTTTCTCTCCTTCGCTCAATAAACATCTGTCAAGCATCTCTTCTGGGTTAGTCCTGTGTGTCACTCTTTTCCTTTCCCTGGAGAGCTCTTTTTTTTTTTTAATTATTATTATTATTTGAAAGCCAGCACTACAGAGAGGGAGAGACAGATCTTCCATCCTCTGCTTCACTCCCTAGATGGCTGCAGTGGCCAGGGCTGGGCCAGGCTGAAGCCAGGGGCCAGGAGCTTCTTCTAGGTCTCCCACATAGGTGGCACTCGCTTTACCCGGGCCATTCACAGGGAACTGGATTGGAAGTGGAGCAGCTGTGACGCAAGCTGATGCCCATGTGGGACGCCAGCGTAGCAGGCAGCAGCTTTACCCGCTGTGCTACAATGTTCGACCCCTCCCGGGCAGAATTGGCAACAGGTGAGTGGCTTTCTCGTTACTTATTTTTCAACTTTCACAGCAGTGCAACACATCTGCTGCCTCCAGATGCCTGGGGAGCTGAGAGAACCATAGCATGTTCTCTCCTTCTCCTCCTCCTCCTTCCCGCTCTCCCTTGTTCCTCTTTTTCATTTTGACTAGTCTAAATGCATACAATCTCATTTTTAGCATCAATATACTTCTTCAGGCACATGGTTTTTCAGTTTCCCATCACTGGGGTGCAGTCTGAAATTCCTGTTCTGCAGTGGTAGACATTAACAGATCACTTTTTTTTTGATTGCTAGCTGGTTAATATTTAACATTGAACAGCATTCATATAATTGCAAAATAATCAGGCTTTGAAGTTTGTCAAGCATGAAGTAAATGCAGTTCAGATGGATTTGTGATCTAGGATGATCTGCTTTCATAAACTGATTTCATCTTCATTCTGAAGAACAAGAAAGAACAACAGGACAGGACAAATTTCAAACTTTTTGAAATTTTGGTTAGAATGTCCTGCCTGAGTGCATGAATTTTGCAAATGTGTTGCACAGAGAGTACTGTGTGGGTGGTGGGCAGAGGGAACTGTAGGACCACTTGATTATCAACACGGCCCTGCCTGGCTGTAGAGACATGGAATAAAAAGGGTTTTGGGTCTTATCCCATCCAATTGTCCTCAGTATCCATGGTGAATTGGTTCCAGGACCCCCTCCGACACCAAAACCCTCAGATGGTCAAGTCCCCTTTGAAATGGGGTCTGTACACCTCCTCTCGTGTGCTTTAAGTCATCTCTAGGGTGGGTGCTTGGCACAGCAGCTGAAGTCACCACGTGGGATGCCTGCAGCCCATATCAGAATGCCTGGTTCAATTCCTGGCTACTCCACTTTTGATCCAGCTTCCTGCTAATGTGCCGTGGGAGGCAGCAGGTGATGGCTCAAGTATTTGAGACTCTGCCACCCATGTGAGAGACTCAGTTGGAATTCTGGGCTCCCAGCTTTGGTTCAGCCAAGCCCTGACTCAGCCTTGGCTGTTGTGGGCATTTGAAGATTGAATTAGCATTTGGGAGATTTCTCTCGGTCTCTGTCTTTTTTTTTTTTTGACAGGCACAGTGGACAGTGAGAGAGAGAGACAGAGAGAAAGGTCTTCCTTTGCTGTTGGTTCACCCTCCAATGGCCGCCGCGGCCGGCGCGCCGCGGCTGGCGCACCGCGCTGATCCGAAGCCAGGAGCCAGGTGCTTTTCCTGGTCTCCCATGGGGTGCAGGGCCCAAGCACCTGGGCCATCCTCCACTGCACTCCCTGGCCACAGCAGAGAGCTGGCCTGGAAGAGGGGCAACCGGGACAGAATCCGGTGCCCCGACTGGGACTAGAACCCGGTGTGCCGGCGCCGCTAGGCGGAGGATTAGCCTAGTGAGCCGCGGCGCCGGCCCGGTCTCTGTCTTTTAACTAGAATGCAAATAAATTAGTAAAAATTTAAAAATCTCTAGATTATTTACAATATCTAATACAATGAAAATGCCAAGTAAACAGTTGTTGCATTGTACTGTTTAGGGAAAAATGATGAGAAAAAAAGTCTACACATGTTCAGTACAGGTACAATTTTTTCCCCTGAGTATCTATTTTTTAAGATTTTTTTTTAATTTGAAGGACAGAGTTATAAGGCTGGTGCTGTAGCATAACGGCCCATATGGGCACTGGTTCATGTCCCGGCTGCTCCACTTCCTATCCAGCTCCCTGCTAATGCGCCTGGGAAGCCAGCAGATGATGTCCCAAGTCCTTGGGCCCCTGCACCCACGTGGGAGATCCGGAAGAAGCTACTGGCTCCTGGCTTTGGTCTGGCCCAGCCCTGGCCGTTGTGGCCATTTGGGAAATGAACCAGTGGCTGGACGATCTCTCTATCTCTTCTTCTATCCCCCTCTGTAACTCTACCTTTCAACAAATAAATAAATCTTTTTTTTTTTTAAGGCAAAGTTACAGAGAGAGACAGAGACAGAGACAGAAACAGAGATCTTCCATCGGCTGGTTCACTTCCCACGTGGCTGGGGCAGTTGGGGCTGGGCCAGGCCCAAGCAAGCTCCATCTGGGTCTCCCACATGGATGCAGGGACCCAGGCACTTGGGACATCTTCTACTGGCTCCCCAGGCACATTAGCAAGAAGTTAGATCAGAAGTGGAGCAGCCAGTACTTGAACCAGTGCTCATACAGGATGCCAGCGTTGTAGGCAATATCTTAGCCCACTGCACCTAATGCCAGCTCCTCCCTTGAATATTTCTGATCTGCTGTTGTTTGACTCTGTGGATGCAGGACCTGCAGAGGTCAGTGTGCTAAACGTACTGTCCATATTGGCTTCAGCGTTTCCTTTAGAAGCTCAGAAAATAGGGTCCTGGGGCCAGTGCTGTGGCGTAGCAGGTTAAGCTGCTGCCTACGGCGCCGGCCTCCCACATGGGCTCCAGTTTGAGTCCCAGCTGCTCCAGTTCCAATCCAACTCCCTGCTAATTCTCCTGGGAAAGCAGCGGAAGACAGCCCAAGTGTTTGTCCCTGCTATCCATGTGGGAGACCTGGAACAAGCTCCTGGCTTTGACCTGGCCCAGCCCAGCTGTTGTGGCCATCTGTGGAGTGAAACAGTGGTGAGAAGATCTCTCTCTCTGCCTCTCCTTCTCTCTCTCTCTAAGTCTGTCTTTCAAATAAATAAAAATCTTTTAAAAAATACTGATATGTTTCCAGCAATGCAAGGATCAGGAGGGATGGAGAAGGGTTTTTCAGGGGACTTTGGGAAGATGAGGCACTGCTGTCAGTCAAGATATATTTTATTTATTTATTTGAGTGACAGAAGGACAGGGAGAAACAGAGATGCATAGACAGAGGGAGCTCCCATCTGCTTTTCACTTCCCAGATGCCTGGAACAGCTGGGCCTGGGTCAAGGCAGCAGGCAGGAACTCAAGCCAAGTCTCCCACATGGGTGGCAGGGGCTCAGGCACGTGAGCCATCACCACTGCCCCGCAGGGTCTGCAACAGCAGGAAGCTGGAGTCCGGAGTCAGAACCTCGCTCTCTAATGCAGCAGGCTGGTGTCTTAACCGCTAGGCTAAATGCCACACCTGTGGAATTTTTTTTAAGCAGTTAAATTTGTTCCAGCAGCCATAGGCCACTAGTTGAGAGGCTGTTTGCCATATTCTAGACCACAGATGGTGGAAGCCTGGTGGTGGCAGTAGGGTAGAGAGAAGGGGACAAATTCAAGGTAAACAGAAGGATTTAGAGACTCACGGATGTAGGCCTGCCCCTGTACTGATGCCCTGTGGCCTGCTCCTTGTCCATCCCTCCTGGGGAGCCCCTGATCAGCTCTCCACCCTGTCCTAAAGTGAGGGGTACCTGCTTCTGGGACAGGGGACAAGGGAATCCTATAAGAAGCTGAAGAGCTGTGTGCCTTGTGGTTACACAGAGTGGCTGGGTGCCATGAGCACTTAACTGCAGATACAATATTTTTTTTAAAGATTCATTTATTTATTTGAAAGGCAGAGAGAGAGAGAGAGAGAGAGAGAGAGAAATCTTTCATTTGCTTGGTCATTCCCCAAATGGCTACAACGGCCAGGGCAGATCTGGGCCAAAGCCAGGAGCTTCTTCCAGGTCTCCCACATGGGTGGCAGGGGCCCAAGCACTTGGGCCATCTTCTGCTGCTTTCCCAGGCACACTAGTAGGGAGGTGGATTGGAAGTGGACCAACCAGACACAAATGGGCACTGAATAGGATGCAGGTGTTGCAGGAGGAGGCTTTCCGTGCTGTACCACAACACCAGCCCCAACTGCAGCTATCTTCCGAGTTAACTGGACTTTTGTGATAGGTTGGGAATCCACTCACTTGACAGAGGGACAAATGTGAGGTCCAAATTCCTGGCTTGTCAATTCCGGAACTGGAAACCGCACTGGCTTAGCTGAATCTATTGTCAGGATTTTTTTTTTTTTTTTGCACGGACCACGGTTTTATAATTTGAGTTTGTTCATGGAAATGCGTTGGGTGGCTAGCTGCCGATGACTCACCCCCACATTACTCCCACGTGGCCATCGGTGGATTCTGCAGGCGCTGGGGAGGAAAATGCCCTAATTGCACGCTTCGGAATGCACTGTCTGTGTGGTTCCATCATCAGCCAGAAGCTTCCTTATCATCTCTCTGAAGCCATTGGCGAGGCCATCGCCCTGTGGTGAATTACTATCCACAAATCCCCTGGTATTCACAAACAGCAAGCATGCCTTGCATCAGCCATAAACTGGAGGCGATTGCATCCACATCATCTTGATAAAGTTGGTGAGGGCTGGTTTTGCTTCCTCTTCCTGCCTGGTGAGTCACACACAGCTTTTCTGCCAGGCCAGCCGCGGCCATCTCACGTACAACACTGCAGCCTTCCCACCCGTCAGCTCACCCAGGCCCCACGCGGACATGCAGAGGGACAGCCCTCGGATTTGTCCAGCATTTGGTAGTTTCCATTCCTCCTTGGCTTTCGGCGAGAGTGAAGCTCCTTTGCGTGCAAGGGGTGAGGAGTAACAGGCACTTTTCAAAAGCAATTTCACCCAGATTTAATTTTCTTGACAGCGGGATCAAGAAGCATGGTCTTTTCTCCCTTGCGCTTCCCAGAGGCAGGAAGACTCTAAAACTGGTGGAGTGCTTGAAATACATTTCTTATTGTTCGTCTTTGTTTGCTTTGTGGAAACACCATTTTAAGCTTTTTCTGCACTCAGTTTGTGCTTACGACTGCCCGATTGCAGGAAGCTCATACTGGTCTCTGTTTTAGACTTTGGCATAGTGATGCCAAGTGACTATGGCTGATTATATTAATATACGTATATATTTGTATATTTTATATAGTAAAAATATAATACATCAGTGAACACTTTTTTCCCCTTCTCTTCCTCCGCTTTTTTAAAAAACTATTTATTTATGGCCGGCGCTGCGGCTCACTAGGCTAATCCTCCGCCTTGCAGCGCCGGCACACCGGGTTCTAGTCCCAGTTGGGGTGCCGGATTCTGTCCCGGTTGCCCCTCTTCCAGGCCAGCTCTCTGCTGTGGCCCGGGAAGGCAGTGGAGGATGGCCCAAGTGCTTGGGCCCTGCACCCCATGGGAGACCAGGATAAGTACCTGGCTCCTGGCTTCGGATCAGCGCGGTGCGCCAGCCGCAGCGCGCCGGCCGCGGCGGCCATTGGAGGGTGAACCAATGGCAAAGGAAGACCTTTCTCTCTGTCTCTCTCTCACTGTCAAAAAATTAAAAAAAAAAAACAAAAAACTATTTACTTATGTATTTGAAAGGCAGAGTTACAGAGAAAGAGACTTTCCATCCATTGATTCACTCCCCAAATGGCTGCAATGGCCAGGGGTAGGCCAGGAGCCTGGAACTCCACCTGGGTCTTCCACGTGGGTACAGGGGCCCAACTACTTGGGTCAACCTCTACTGCTTTCCCAGGCACATTGGCAGGGAGCTGGATTGGACGTGGAGCAGCTGGGACTCGAACAGGTGCTCCTTTAGGATGCTGGCGCGCCACACCCATACTCACCCTCCCTCTTCTTCAAACATAAAACCATTCGTCGTCCATGCAGAAAACGGGCCAGGCCTGGGCTTGGCCTGCCAGCTGCAGTCTGTGGCCGGTGCCGGGCTCGCAGTGTGCTTAACTGTTCGGAGTAACCGCATGCAGACAGAGCCCACTGAACACCCCCAGCTTCCTCCTGCGTCCCCCCAGCTCGCGTCCTTCTGCCACTGAGATCAGTCTGTGCACACTGCTCCTCTGCACCTCAGGTGCATTTCTGAGAGCTGACAGCCGGCACATTCCTGTGGCCGCCTGCAGCCCCCGCACGCAGTCTAATTGCGTGCACTTCCTCCTATCCTCAGATACCTGCCTTGTATTTGCCCTCTTGGGCTGGGAATGGGTAATTAAAATTCTGCACATTTTATGGCCCTGGATCCTTATCCGCCTGAACAAGACTCACCTAGGCGGACTCAGCGAGCTCAAGGTCTGTGTTGATGAGGACCCCGCTGCTGGTCCTGGCGGGGAGTCGGGCAGGCCCCGCCAGGGCCGCACCTGTGGCTGAGGAGTTCCCGTGCGCTTCGCCCGCAGCCCAATGCCCTGACCTGCCTCGGAATTTTTACGGTCCCGGTCCCTCCTGGGCGCAGACAGCGCTGGGCGGGCGTGGCGGTTTACAGCCCCTGTACACAGAGTGTGTTGCGGGGGTGGGCGGCTGTTGCCGTCGGTGCGGCTGGTTCCCGGGCTCCAGAGTCGTGCCACAGGGAGTCCTGCAGGGCGGGACCCGGGGCCTGCGCTCTGGAAACCCGACCGCGTCGGCAGAATAAAGGAGAAATTGTGGACACACCGGCCAGGGAGTCAGCAATCGATAAAGGCTCTCAGGTTGTGGTTTCCGCTTGGAGACTCCACCAGCCCGGCAAGGATGGGCCAAAGGTCGGCCCGGCCAGCTCCCCTTCCGGGCTAGCGCAGGTTCGAGTCCCCTGTGGGAACATTCCGGAATCGCAGCTAATTCCAACAGGGCTGATTCACGCCTGGAGGACTCCAGCCCGCCCCCTGTGTTTCCTCAGAATTCGCATTGAGAAAAATCTTCAAAAATAAAATTCAGAGATGCTACGGCGGACAGAAGTTGCCGGGGTTCAGCGACTGCCCCGCGGACGGGCCCGCGCCTCCCGCCTGCAGGGTTAGAGACGGCGTGGCCCACACTGCCCCCTGGTGGCCACGGGGCGCGGCCCCCCGCCCAACCACGTAGCTTCCCCAGGGCGGGGACTGCAGGGCTGGCGCTCCCGCCTGGGCCGCCTCCTTCCCAAGACCTTTCCATTCCCGCCACGCCTCTGCCCCAGGCTGACCGCCCGGGCTGGGGAGGCTTTGTGTTTCTTAAATTATTTTTATTTTTACAAATTTTTTATGTTTAGTATCGCCATGAGACGCGTTTAGGACAAGTGTTTTTTTTTTTTTTAAGGAAGTTTATTATTGATTTAAAGTTTTATTTATTTGAAAGAATTACAGAGAACGAGAGGCAGAGGCAGGGAGAGAGAGAGAGAGAGGAAGAGAGAGAGAGAAAGAGGATCTTCCATCCTGTTGTTCACTCCCCAAATGGTTACAATAGCAAGGCAAAGCCAGGAGCCTGGAGCCTGGAACTCAACCCGAGTCTCATTCATGGGTTTCAGGGACCCACGCACTTGGGTCCCTGCTTCCCCAGGCGCATTAGCTGGATTGGAAGCAGAGCAGATGGGACAGGAACCTGCACTTGGATTTAGGGTGCTGGCATTGCTGGTACTATGGGTGCTGGTTTAACCGGCTGTGCTACCACACCGGGCCCCTGAATGTCAGGTTTTGTGTTGAAAGCACTGGGCGCTTTGCGGGATAGAGTGGGCCAGGTGTGTGGAGAAGGCACTGCAGGGCACTGGAGTCCAGCTGGGGTTGTACAGGCAGAGATGGGCGGTTCCGTCGGTGGACTTGGAGGGAGTGGAGGGTGCCAAAGCCCTTCAGAGGTCACCTCGCCCACTGGAAGCTGAATGGTCAGGGATGGCCCTTAGGCCCTTGCCCCTAGTGCCCCCAGCTGGAGGTTGGAGATAGAACTCCTGGATTAGGACCAGACCTGGGTGGGGGGTGGGGGGGGTGAATTCTCTCCCACAGGTGGAGTTTGAGACGTAGGTGGTAGAATGTAAGGGGAGAGGGCTCAGCTTTTTGGGTGGCCAATGGCAGAAACCTAGAGGAAAGGACTTTGGAAGGCGTCAGAGTTTCCTCGTGGGGTCCAAGGGCAGGCTCCGCCGCCTTCCTGGGAGTCCTGGCTACCCTTCCCTGGCAGGTGCACGCCTCTCTCCCTCAAGCAGGTAAATAAGAGCTCAGGACGACGGATGTGATCTGCTTGCAGTTTATTGAAAGCAAAGGCTGGCTGGGTTGGGTGGGTGGGGGACCCAAGGGGCCAGGGGCAGCAGCAGGGGCTTCAGCAGGTGGAAATCTTCGGCTTCTCAGTCCGCAGGACCTCGGATTCCTCCATCCTACATACACAGTGGGCTCTTCACTATTTTTTCCTGAAAAAGAGAAACAAAAGCCCCCGTGAGGCTGCAGGTGAGGCAGAGATGCGGAGACACAAACATCAATGTCAGTGGAGATGTCCAGTAAACTCTGGGAGGAATGATGGTTGTAAGGGCATTTTTTTTCCTTCTCAAAAAGCCATTTTAGAAATGGGTAAGGGGAAATGCCTGGAGAGGTGGCTGTGCCCGTGAGGACATGGGTACTACGGGGATGTTGGTATTGCAAGTCTTTTCTCTGGGTTAGGAAAGGGTCTTAGCATGGGATGAGACCACAGCTGAGGGGCTCCGGAAGCCACTTATAGGTGGCGTGGGCAATAGGCGCTGGTTACCGTGAGCTTCATGATGTTCTCTCTGGTCGTCTGGGGCAGGGAGTCCAACACCTTCTTCATCTGCATCCCTGCATCTTTCATGGTGTCATCAGGTTCAAATTCCTTCAGGGATGTCTCGTAACTGGAGGGCGTGCCCAGGAGGAGGTTTTCAATGACGTGGGCAAATCTCGGGCAGATGCCTGCAGATGCTGAGAACAGAGCAGGAGAAGCCCAGGAACCAGGGGCACACAGCCAGGCTCGTCAGTCAGTTTGAGACTAGACAGCTTTTCATGGACGGGGAGGGGAAATCAGCTCTGCTGGTGCTCTAAGCGCTGGGTGAATTCTCTCTAGGTTACAGCTGGTGTTTTTGTGGTTGGCCTGAGCCTTCCCTGGACTTCCTGGGCTGGCGTGGGCCAGGGTGCCATTTGTTTTTTATGCTCATGTTCTGGGTGGAGTATTGATAATAGAAGCTGCTGGGCTGATTTTTAATGCAGGGTGGGGCTGGGAAGAGGCCACTGAGAGCTTTGGTTCCTACCAGGACCTTGCCTGTCTTCTGTGGTCCATGGTGGTTGGAGCCACGTGTCACTGAGGGGATGTGGCAAAGCCAGGCTGAGGCTGGTACCAGCCCAGCATGGGGCTCCCCACCTGGCACGGGACAGGCGTGCACATGTGAGTGGTGGGCCTTGTGGTTTGCTCAGCTCAACACAGACCAACCACTTGTGCCACTGTCCCTATAACTGTTTCTCAGGCCCCTGCCCCCAGGTTGTGGGGGGGACTCACCACGCCCCACCTCTATTTGCCTCCATCTTCCCATGAAGTCTCAAATCCCTGTCCTTGAATTCTCTGCTTCATGTGCCAACTCAATGTCTGCTCTCAGACTGGAGGCCCTACTCAGGGTGGCCATTCCAAACCACACCCTCTCCAGAGCTCAGATCCCCACCTTGCAACTTACTATGCCCTCAGGAGTTACTTGATCTTACAAAGTGCTAATAGCTCAGTTTTTATCATCTGTAAAATGGGTACAATGTCCCCTCCTCATGAGGTTGTAAGAAAGAAAAGAGGTGTATGTCAAAGGGTTAAGAGCAGACATTATTACACGTGTGCACACAAAAGTATATGAATGGGTGTTGTGTCCCTGATCCACCCCTTAAAGGGTTTCAGTCCAGGGCTGGTGCTGTGGCATTGTAGGCTAAGCCTCCACCTGCAGCACCAGCATCCCATATGGATGTCAGCTCATGTCCGGCAGCTCCTCTTCCGATCCAGCTCTCTGCTTTTGGCCTGGGAAAGCAGTGGAAAACGGCCCAAGTGTTTGGGCCCCTATACCTGCATGGGAAACCCAGAAAAAGCTCCTGGCTTTGGATCGGCCCAGCTCTGCCACTGTGGCCAACTGGGGAGTGAACCAGTGGATGGAAGATTCTCTCTCTCTCTCCCTCTCTCTGTAACTCTACCTCTCAAATAAATACAATCTGTTTTTTAAAAAAGAGGCGGGGGGTGGTTCAGTCCTGTCCTCCTGAGTCACCACCTCTATACTCAGTACCCAGATCTTCTAATTCATACATTTCAGCCCCAAATGATGTCATTTCCCACCGGAGAAACAAGTAACACTCTCTGCCAAACAGTTGTTCCCACTCCCTCTCGGTTTGGTTTTTCCAATCCCCCAGGGTCGTCAAACTCACATCTAGGAGTTGTGTGAAACTTTCCGTTGGGGTTTGCTGATGAAAACAACAACAATAACAACAGCAACAGCATTTTCAGATGGGAGTGGAAGAGGCTGATGCAGGGTGAAAAGCCGAGTTAGGTAACCTCCTTCCCAAATGGCAGGGCGCTCGGAGGGAGATGTGAGCCCTCCCCTCTTCTCCCCTCCCTTCCTCCCCGCTTTCTCCTTTCCCATTCCTTTCCTCCTAGCAACAGCAGCAGCCACTTGGAGACTTGTAGCCCTTTTTGCAGAGAACAGAATTGTTTAGAAAACGGCACTCTGGGCTGGCGTTGTCCCAAAGGGAAGATCCTTTTTCTGGACTTGTCCTTTAGGCCCAGACCCGGAAGCTGTGCCTTGGCTTGGGTTTCTTTCGGGGATGTCCGTCTCTGCAGCTCCCCTTTCAGGCCCTGTGGCTGCCAGAGTCGGGCGGAGGCCCCAGTGGTCCTTGGGCATCTTGGGGTCTACACAAGTCTGGGCTTTGGGAGACTGTATTCCTCTCCCACTTGCTGTTGCACTGTTCACCCGCAGGGGCCTCCTCCCTCCCTCTAGCCTGTCCTGTCCCCCGGAACGCGGAGGTTGTTGGATGTGGAAGAGGACATCCTTCCTGGTTTCCTAACAGCCGCAGGGCCCTCCCCAGGTTCTCAACGTGGGGTCGCTCACCAGACCCCATTTTCCGAAAGTCCACGTTCTCAGGCCCTGCCAGCAGCTGCAGGGAGGGCACAGGCAGCTCACCTCTCCCTCTGAGCAGAAGTGGGTGGCGGAGAGGGTTGCCTGGGGGAAAGGGACGCTGGGCACTCACCAGGGCTGCAGAGGAGAGCCAGGGTGACCAGGGCGAGGGTGATGGCGAGCTTCATGGTGGCAGAATGGGAAGGCTCTGGGCTGGCTCTGGATCCGGTGATCTTGAGGGGGACGGCCGTCAGGTGCCTTTTTGTATTCTCCGGGCAGTGCCCAGATAGAAGAGGGCAGGGCCTGGGCTCCACTTACTTGACTGCATTATTTACTTGGGCATTGACTTGGTGGGATAAGTAAATATTCCCTTTTCTCAATCCAGTTTCCATCCCTATTGAAACTGAACTCACACAATGGGTCCCTCGGGGGGAGGGAGAGCCCGGAGTCTTGTGCAGGGGTGTGGCAAGGGGTGCCTGCCCCCGAGGGCATGGTGACCTGGCCACCTGCGTCTTCTCTTTGAACCAGGGCATTTGGGCAGCCCAGACCAACAGAAGCAAGTGTGTCTCCTGTCACCCCAGGAGAAGCTGAGGCCCAAGTGGCTGTGACAGGATAGGAGCACCCAGGATCCTGTGGCTGCACTGGGCTCCTCTGCTTCCCCCCTCCGAGGAAGGTGGCTGGACGTTGAGCCGTGAAGGTCACTGGGTTCAGAGCATTGCTGTGAGCATTGCCTGGAGGAGACCCTGGCCTGAACACGTGGACAGAAAAAGGACTTCCGCAGAACACCCACCAAAGACCCAAACCCCATACCTGGCCGAGCCAATGCCCTGCCCGGGCTGGGTCTGTTGTGGTCTAGAAATGCCCTCAAGCTCTGCCTTTCAGAGGGCCTCTTTGATGGGCACCTGCAGTCCTTATCACCCTGACCTCTTAATGGCCTTGACCCTCTTGGCCGTTTCCTTCTTCAGCCATTCTCTCCCCTGCTTTCCCACGGCTCGGTTCTTTCCTGTTTTCCCTCGCTGACCATTCCTTCTTGTTCTCTTCAGATGTTTGCTCGCCCCTGACTGCTCTTGAGTGGTGGTGGTTCCCAGGCTTTGACCTCAGCCCTGCTCTTGTTCCGCTGGCCGCGCCTCGAGCCTTTAACACCTGGCTTGGCCTTGTGGACTCAACGCCTGCTTGGCCTCTGGCCTCCCACTTTGCCTTCATCTGACCTTCTCTGCAAGGCCATCGGAATGATCTTTCCAAAACCCGCTGGTCATGTTGTTCTTCTCTTTGAAACTCTTTCTCCAGCAGGATGAGATAACTCAGGTGCAATTTACACGGCTCTTACCCACTGGCCCCTGCCTACCATTTGAGCTTCAGTCATTGGCTCCCTGGCATGGTGATTTAACCTGATTGTACCAATATTTAGGAATATTTCATGTATTTTTCATACTTTTCTACCTTTGCCCAAGCTAAGACTTATGCCTAGAACACACATTTCCTGCCATGTCTGCTTCTCCCAATCTTATTTGTATTTCAAAGCTCAGTCACATATCCAACCATCCACCCATTCAATAAATGCTGAGCACTGCTGTGTGCTGGGCACTGTGCTGGGAGTGGACATTGGGGTGGGTGTGGAGGAGGCACTGCTTGGAGAACCTGTGAGAACTGTGGTCAGCAGAGAGCCTCACACTTGCCAGTCGCCCCAGCTGCAGAGAACTGCTTTGGTCAAGGTCACACCCTTCCTAGGGCTGCTCCTAACTGGTGGCCCAACAAGAAGATGACACAAAAAAGCCTGGGTGTGTCAGCACCGAGTGGACGGCTCTGGTGGGCAGTCCTTCAGGGCTCTCTGTCTGGTTGGCTCAAATTTTGCTGAGCCTGTGCCACACTGCAGCTTTCCCCTGTGCCCAGTCTGCTTCCACCTCCTTCCCTCACAGGGGCTGACCCCTTCCTAATAACAGCTGTGCACCCAAAACTTCATTTCAGCATCTGTGTTCCCGACAGGCATGTAGTGATGGCCGAATCAAACCCAAACCCCTGCCACCATGAAGCTCCACTTTGGGGAGGGGAGGAGACAGACAAGCAAAGGACTAAGCATATGATGTTATTACAGCTTGCCGTTCATGCTACAGGGGAACTGAGCAGAGTGTCGGGATGGACAAAGACGGAGACCTACTTAGGTGGCCTTCCCGAGCAGGTGGCATGGAGAGGATTCTGGGAAGGGGAGACCCAGCACCAAGGCCCTAGGTGGAGAGGACCCTGGTGGGCTTGAGGAGCAGAGAGTGCTCCTTGCATCTGGGTGAGGAGTCTGTGCAGGATGGGGAGGGGTGAGATCACCCAAGGCCTTGTGCTCAGAGAGGCGGAAACTCCAGAAGGGTTTATTAAGTCAGGGGATGATGTGGTCTGAGTTCATTTCTGATGCGATGACCCTGGCTCGCTCAGAGCTGCTCTGGGACATAGAGAAGACTCGGGAGGGGTAAGACTGAGAATGGAAGCCCAGGAAGCCCAGTATGATGGGCGATTCTGCCAGTAACAGCTCTCACACACTGTGCACCTCTCCCCACCCCTTTGGTTAGCCGGCCCACCATACGGTATTTTACTGGCACGAATCCTTTGCTTGATTGGCCCCACAAAGCCAAGTACTTGATGTTCACTAAACAGGCACCTTGGAACGAATCAGTGAACAGGCCTTTGTGTCAGGTGCTATTTGCAGGCCGTGGAGACACGTAGTTAAGAGCACGGGTTCTAAACAATCCACCAATCAGGACTTGCCAGGTGAATTACTGTGTGCCCCTATGACGTGGCTGAGAAGACAGGAAAGGAAGATCTTCTGAACTGATAATGAGATGATTGCCAAGGCAGGCTGCAGAGTGAAAAACAAGGCATAGAACAGAGTGAACAGAGTGGAAAGGAGCAAAAGGACTCCGTGTCCGGATTTGCTTGCACACGGAGGGGAGAACAAGACTGACACTTTTTTTTTCCTTTGTGCTTTTCCTAGGTGTTTTTTGGAAAGATTTATCTCCCAATCTCTGCTTCACTCTTCAAATGGCCGCAATGCCTGGGGCTGGGTCAGGTTGAAGCCGGGAGTCTGGCACTTTATCTGGGACTCCCACATGGGTAGCAGGTGCCCAAGCATTTGGGCCATCATCTGCTGCCTCCCAGGTTGCATTGATAGGAAACTGGACCAACAGTGGAGGTGTCAGTACTCGAACTGGCACTCTGATATGGGATGTGGGCAATCTAAGTGTTGGCTATGCCACAACATCTGTCCCACTCGGATGTGTAAAAATGTATTGTTGATTCAAAACAAAATTTCGAAGAGAAAGAACTAAGGGCTGGCATTGTGGCATAGTGGGTTAAGCTGCTCCCTGCCATGTTGGCATTCCTTGTTGGAGTGCCAGTTTGCGGCCTGGCTGCTCTCTTCCAATGCAGCTCCCTGCTAATGTGCCTGGGAGAGCAGCGGGAAGTGGCCTAAGTACTTGAGCCCCTGCCGACTATGTGGGGAACCTGGATGGAATTCTAGGCTCCTGGCTTTGGCCTGGCCCATCCCTGGCTGCTGTGACCATTTGGGGAGTGAATCAGCCATTGGAAGATCTGTCTTTCTGTCTCTTCCTCTCTCTCTGTCACTTTGACTTTCAGATAAATAAATCTTAAAAAAAAAAAAAAAAGGCAAAAGACAGAACACAAAACTGGAGCAGGAGTGGTTCAGTGGGTTAAGCCACTGCTTGCAATGCCTGCATGTCATATTGGAGCACCCGTTCCAGTCCTGGCTGCCCAAGCATTTGCACATCCCCACATTGCCTGTGCACAGGCAGTTTCCTTGTTCGAGTCTACACATGAGTGACTTGGCAGCAGAGGATCCGGGCAAGCACTGCTGCTGGGCTGGGACCTTAGAGGGAGTTTTCCCTTTGTTCCTGAAATGCCCATCTGTGCCCATCAAATGACTCCTAGGTTCAGCTGACTCCCGTGTCCCTGGCCTGACCCTAGGGCCTGGACTGATGGGTGAGATTACGGCAAGAAAGAATACTGAGGCAGTCCTGGAGAACAGCTTGGAACGCCAAGGAGTGTTTTGTGTGCCTTCTTTGGGTTGTAGAATGAGGGAGCCTCCTTGTTAAACAATGGGTGCTTCCTGGCATGACCACCAGGTGTCACAGCCCAGTGGCTGTGCTGAGATGGCCCAAGAAGGGTCACAGAGATGGCTGCTCGGGCGTGAAAGACTGCACAGTCTCTCCCCACAGAGAATTCCGTGTGCTCCTCTCCGAGGCTAGGCTGCTGGGGCCAGTGCATCCTGGTCTTGTTTCTGTCCACAGGTCCCTTCCCTGCCTCCCTGGCTCTTCCACCTCCATTCTCGGGCCCTCTCTCCTCTCCCGGCCCTTCCTCTGCCATCCAATGAAAGAAGATGTGTTCCATGTGCTTCTGCTGGTTAGGAGTGTCCCTGGCTGCGCTGTTCCTGGGGCCTGTGACTATCCAGGCTCAGCAGGTGGAGGCTGAAGGTCCATCCTGGTTCTGGGTGGCCTTTGATCACCACCTCCAAGTGTCCCAGACAGGCTCATCCAGCCCTGGCCCTTGGGAGAACTCTGGGGCAGTGGTGGATGTTTCTCTCCCCAGCCCCAAGAGCCTGCCAAGCTCCTTGCATGGGTCAGTGAGGCAGAAAGTATCAGTCAAGGCTGAGAGCATGACCCCAGCTCCTCAAGTCCTTAAACCCCATACTGTGAGTCTGAGGCTAGACCCTGCAAGACTTCCTGAGTGTATGGCGAGGGCTGGGAGCTGGCGTTTCTGGCTACACAAAGGCCACTCTTTTGGAGGGAGACAAGCCACCCCATCACTGGCAGAGTGGGGGTGGCAGTGAATTGGCGCGGCTCCTGCAGGTACCTCCAGCCCCCTCAATCCCTGCAATCAGCTACGCTTTGTTCTATGGGTGCCTTGTTCCCACCCTCCCCACCCCCCCACACTCTGGGATTGCTGGAGCTTTGCTGGCCACAGCTGGGCAGTGGCTGGGAAGGCTGCTCTGAGCCTGCTCACCCCAGGTTCCAGCTGTGATCATCTTGGTCATGACCAGCCTATAAGAAAGCGCCTTGCCCAGAGTGCGGAGGTGGCAGGGTGCCCAGGGGCCTGGAAGCCTCGCTTGGCTAGGGGTACCGTAAGACCCTAGTTGTGCTGCCCTTTTCCACACATGGAGCATGTGTGGGGGCACGTGTGGGTGCAGGCTGTCAAGACATGCTCAGTACCCCTCAGCAACCCCAGGTCCAGGTCCCCACTTAGATGTCTGGTGCTGAGAGTGGGTGCGAGGCATTGGGCCAGGAGCAGCCCCCAGCCCATATCTGCTACAAGGAAGTGACGGGGACCAGATGTTCTCCCCTAGGCTCAGAGCTTGGCCTATCCTTTTGGGCAGGAGCTGGGCGCAGCCTGTGCTGGCAGCTGGCTTGCTGCAAGTCCTGGCATGGCCCAGAAAACAGGTTGGCCTTGGGTAGGATGTTCTGAGCCCTTGTATCTGGCTGGTCGCTGCAGGAGGGCTAATGAGGCTTGGGTCAGCTCATGGGGCCACCTCCTGCGGCAAGCTGTACAGTCCAACTCCCTCCCTGCAGCCTGGGTGGCCGGCTCAGTGCTTGCTCAGGAAAGAACTCCCAAGCAGAGCAGGTATCTGTTCCCTTGTAGATCTCTCCTGCCCTGGGGACTCCTTTTCTGGGAGACATGCTTGGATTTAGATGGGTGCCCGCTCTTTGTTTGTGTCACCTCTTCCAAGCCTGGAAGCCTTGGTGTATGGCAGGCCTGGGGAGGTAGGAAGGGCACGGTTTCAGAGGCAAGGGAATATATTGTGCTCGCTTTGGCAGCACATATAGAGGCAAGGGAATATAGATAAATATTGATCTGTTTCCCAGTTTGTCTATCAGCCCACAAACCAGAGTGGCTACTGAGAGTCGGCAGAGATGGTTACATCTGCCCAGCGCTTGTGTCCCTGTGGACAGCAGAGTGGCATCCTGTGGGCACCTGTCACCCCTTCCTCCTGCTGCCAGCTGTATCCAGGTGTGAAATGACCCAGGTTTTGCTGTTTCTAGAACCCAAGCATTTCAGGGAGGGTGGAGGCAGCTCCGGGCACTGCTTGGCTCCCCGGCCCGGCAGGCATGGGGCTCTGAGATGTGCCTTCCGCAGGTCAGGGCACCTGGCACACCCGGCAGGTTCTTTGTTCTGGGGTGGGGACGGTGAAGTTGATGGAAGTCCCTGTTCTGCAGGATGGGAACTTGTTCCCCTCCATTGTGTAGGGCGACCCGGGGATTTGGGCAGCAGAGTTGGGGGTTGGGAGCAGAGCAACAGAGTCACTCATTGGGCTTTCCCAGGGCGCCCGCTCTCACGGTTGCTGACTTCTGCAGTTCTTTGTTCTGTGCTGACTCACCCGTGTCCTGCCCTCCCTGCCTGTCCGCCCTCTCCCACCTCCCCTGCCCGGAGCGTGTCCCCACTCACGGATTAGGGAGGGTGGGCTGCACAGCTCTGTTCTGGGTCACCAGGGGAGGATGAGCTAATATGGCTGCAGACAGGTGGCAGCTGCTGGCCGGCTGAGTGGCTTTGCAGGGCTGCAGCTACACACACAGGCAGGGTCTACACTTCGGGATCTTTCTGGCCCTCAGTCTGAGGCCCAGTGAGCTTCTACTAGAGAAGCCTGGTGAGCCCCTGGCCCTGCCTCACCAGCCAGTAGCCCGATTCTGTCCTCTCTGGGCACCTCACTCCTGGTTTGTTTTTTTTTTTTTTTTTTTTTTTTTAAGATTTATTTTATTTATTTGAAAGGCAGAGTTACAGACAGAGGCAGAGAGAGAGAGAGAGAGAGAGAGAGAGAGAGGTATTCCATCCTCTTGCACACATCCCAAATGGCTGCAATGAGTAAGGCTGGGCCAATCTGAAGACAAGAGCCAGGAGCTTCCTCGGGTCTCCCATGTGGATGGCAGGGGCCCAACCACTTGGGCCAACCTCCACTACTCTCCCAGGCACACCAGCAGGGAACTGGATGTGAAGTGGAGCAGCTGGGACTTGAACCAGGGTCCACATAAGATGCCAGAGCCTCAGGCTGGGGCTTTAACCTGCTGCACCACAGCACTGGCCCCAACTCATTACTTTCAGGTCATCTGCATGTAAGGGGGCAATACAGGGTCCTCAGACACAGGTGTTCCCAAAATGAAAAAGAACTATCAATCTATCTATCCATCCATCTATCATCTATCATCTCTGTCCTTTCCTATATCATCATCTGTCATCTATCATCTGTTCGCCAATCATCTACCTATCATCTGTCACCTATCTTATACATCTATCAGTCATCTATCAATCATCTACCTATCCATCATTTACCTATCATCTGCCTATCAATCATCTATCTTTTCTATTTTTATAGGTATTTTTATGTTGTTATATATAGCTTTTATATATAGTTATATTTCATATTTATATATAACATATGCAGTGATACCATATATATTACATATATGCATATATGCTATATTATAATACTAATATAACTAAAATAAATGTAATTTCAGTCTCAAGCTTTTGTTCTCTAAGGAGATGGAGTCCCCCTCCCTGGGCTTGTGCCTGACTTCCTGTTGCTGAGGGCACCTGGTACTTGGCAGCTTCTGTCGCCAGCCTGTCCCTTGTCACTGTCCAGCAGCTGCGTGGGCTGCTCGTGGGCATCCCTGGGCACTGGCCACAGGCCTCAGCTCACTGCTTTCTCTGCCACTGCAGGGCCACTCCTGGGTGTACAGGAGTCTTCCTGCTCCCACACTGTGGGGGTGAGGAGGGCCCTGCCAAGTACGTGAGTGTAAACTCACAGCAACAAAAATAAACAAACATTACAGCACACACAAGTGCATAGGAAAACATAACTGTTTACTCAATAGTTTGTGTATTTATCTAGCTGGACTTTGAGTCAATGGTTATTGTTTGGTCTATTAATATCTTACGTAAGTAAATTATCCAGTAACCAGTAAGTGAATTTTTATGAAATCAAAATATCTGTAAAAAGTAAAGTTTTGGCAACTACTAAATTGGACAGTTTTATTTTTTATTTTTCTTAGTTCTATAACAAATAACAGCTGAAAAGAACATATTTTTTCAAAGATATTAAAATTCAGTATATGTTCTGTATGGACTAACATGTACACCTACCAAGCAGAAATACTATACATTATGCTCTTTCATTATTTTATTTCATTTTTAAAAATATTTTCTTATTTATTTGAAAGGCAGAGTGACAGAAAGTGAGATTTTTTTTAAAGATTTGTTTATATATCTGAAAGTTAGAGTTACACAGAGAGAGAAGGAGAGGCAGAGAGAGAGAGAGAGAGAGAGAGAGAGAGAGGTCTTCCGTCTGCTGGTTCACTCACCAATTGGCCACAATGGCTGGAGCTATGCTGATTTGAAGCCAGGAGCCAAGAGCTTCTTCTGGGTCTTCCCATGCAAGTGAGGGGGCCCAAGGACTGGGCCATCTTCTACTGCTTTCCCAGGCCATAGCAGGGAGCTGGATTGGAAATGGAGCAGCTGGGACTCGAACTGGCACCCATATGGGATGCCCACACTGCAGGCAGTGGCTTAACCCACCATGCCACAGCACTGGCCCCCAAGAGATCTTTCATCTGTGGGTTCAGTCTCCAAGCGGGATAAGCTACACCTGCCACCCATATGAGTCCTGTTTGAGTCCTGGCTGCCCTGCTTCTGATCCGGTTCCTGCTAACGCATCTGGAAAAGCAGCAGAAGATAGTTCAAAGGCTTAGGACACTGCCACTCACGTGGGCAACCTGGATGAAGCTCTGGGCTTCTGGCTTTGGCCTGGCCCAGCCTTGGCCATAGAAGCCATCTGGGGAGTGAACCAGCAGATGGAAGATCTCTCCCCCTTTCTCTCTCTAACACTACCCTTCAAATAAATAAATAATCTTCAAAAAAAATGCATGTTGTACACCATAAATATAATTACTTTTCAAATAAATTCATAAAAAGGAGAAGCAACATCTTGGGGACCACCTGTATAACTACGATTCTTAGAAATAATTTCTTTCTTTTAAAAAAATCTTTTACCTATTTAAAGTTAGAGTTACAGAGAGAGAGAGAGATCCACCATCTGCTGGTTCATTCCCCAGATGCCTGTAAAGACTAGGGCTGGGCCAGACCAAAGCCAGGAGCCTGGAACCCCATTCAGGTCTCCCACATGGGTGCAGGGCCCAAAGACTTGGGCCATCTTCAGCTGGTTTCCCAGGTGTATTAGCAGGGAACTGGATTAGAAGCAGAGCAACTGGGATTCTAGCTGGCACTCCTTGTGGGATGTCAGCGTTGTGCCACAATGTTGGTCCCAGTAATAATTTCTGTGTAAAATGGGATATTTATTTAAAAACAAGTCACAGGGCCAGCGCTGTGGTGTAGCGGGTAAAGACGCCGCCTGCAGTGCCATCATCCCATATGGGCGCTGGTTCGAGTCCTGGCTGCTCCACTTCCAATCCAGCTCTCTGCTATTGCCTGGGGAAGCAGTAGAAGATGGCCCAGTCCTTGGGCCCCTACACCTGCATGGGAAGACCCAGAGGAAGCTCCTGGCTCCTGGCTTCTGATCAGCACAGATCCTGCCATTGCGGCCAGTTAGGGAGTGAACCAGCAGATGGAAGACTTTCTCTTTCTTCTCTCTCTTTCTCTGCCTCTCCTTCTCTGTCTGTGTAACTCTGACTTTCAAATAAACAAATAAATCTTAAAAAAAAACCAAGTCATAAACATGTGCTAATTGAATGAATTTTTGCATGCACATTATTAGAACCCGAGAGTAACTGCAGCAAATCTTTAGAACTGAAGGGAAATGTCCAGGTAGGAGATTTTGGCTGCTCACAGTGTAGGGTGTCACAGGTATATGGTGATGAAAAAAGCTGACCACATTCAGTGGATTTTGCCATGGCTTTCAAATCTGCCCCAACCTGCACCTGCAGTGGGCAAAGTACTCCGGCCTCCGCAGGTACATCAGCTCTCAGTGACACCTGCTCTTCACTTCCGGGCCGCCTTGGGCATCCTTGTCTGGGGTATGGCAGGGCTCTGGAAGCCTTTCCCCTCCTGCCCAGGCCAAGCCAGTGAGAAGCCATCACCAGGACAAGCTCTCCCTCTCTTTGCCTTCCTTTGTCACAGCCTCGGGGCTGCTTTAGCTGCCAGGAGCAGGGAAAGAGCTAAGAGAGGGAAGGAAAATAAGAGGGGGGAAAAATGGGTCAACTGTTTCCCACAGCACGAGGATGGTTTGGGAGGTTCCACGGGGCTGCCCTGCCCCAAATCTGAACTTGCAGGAACCTGGGACAGCAGCCTGGCAGCTGGAGGGGCCGGGGAGGACCTAGGGCAGGCTGGTTCCACCCTCTGCCCCAGGGTGAGGAACCACAGGCTTGGGGAGGGGTTGCAGCTCCTCAGAGATCGGGAAGACAGGGAGGGCCAGAGCCAGGACTTGAACTTGGGTTCAGGGCTGCGTCCAGGAACCGTCTTGCTGTTCTGAAGTGCAGAGCGTGGCTCTGTCCCTGTCATTTCCTGTCCAGCTCTAAATACATCCAGTGTCTTAGGAGCAAAGTCCGTTCAGGGCATGTATGCTCCGAGCTGAACAGAGCCACAGGGCTTGTCACCACGCTGACGACAGCCAGTGCTGGCTGCGATTGGCTCTCCACGGGAGTCACTGGTGGGTCTTCTCCCAGTGGATTCAGCATGCCGGGAAGTGGGATAAGAGCCCTCAGGCCCAGAGAGGCTGGCTGTGGAGACGCTCAGGTCAGACAAGTGGCTGTCGCAGCAGCCTGCTCCACAATGGCCCAGTGGGCGGGGTCTTGACAGTTAGAAGGATTTCAGCAGGTGTGGAGGGGGCGCAGGTAGGAATGAGCAAAAGGGCTAGGGCAAGACAGCTGAGTGCACCTGGCCTCGTGAGTGGTGCTGGACGCAGATGCTGAGTGCTTAGCATGTGCCAGGCATGGACGGCTAAGTCCACTGCACCAAGGCTCACAGGACACCTGCCAGTGAGGCGAGTGGGTGAAAGGTTCAGAGTCCCACTCATTCATTCAACAAATATTTAGCAAGCACCCACTGCGTGACTGGGCCCTGGAGAATCAATGGAGCTGAGGGAGGGGCTTACATTCTGCAGGGAGAGACATGACACAGAGGTAAAGACACAAAGGAGAATGTTATAAGGGTGGGCGTTGTGGCACAGTGAGTTAAGCCATCTTTGGGACATCCACATCCCGTACCAGAGTACCAGTTCAAGTCCCGGCCACTCTGCCTCTGATCCAGCTTCCTGCTAATGGTCTGAGGACGCATTAGACGATGGCCCAAGCTCTTGGGTCTGTGCTGCACACATTGAGACTTGGATGGGTTTCAGGCTCCTGGCTTCTGCCTGGCTCAGACCTGGCTGTTGCAGGCATTGGGGAGTGAACCATCGTATGGAAGATCTCTTTCTTTTTTTATTTTTATTTTTAAAGATTTATTTTTATTTATTTGAAATACAGAGTTACAGAGAGAGGTAGAGCCGGGGGGGAGGGGGAGGGAGCATCTTCCATCCAAAGGTTCTCTCCCCAGAGGACTGCAACAGCCAGAGCTGAGCTAATCCAAAGCCAGGAGCCAGGGGCTTCTTCCAGGTCTCCCACATAGATGCAGGGGCCCAAGCACTTGGGCCATCTTCTACTGAATTCCCAGAAGTGGTGCAGCCAGGACTCGAACAGGCACCCATATGGATGCCAGTGCTGCATCCCGCTGTGCCACAGTGCTGGCCCCAGTGAGATCTCTTTCTGTCTGTCTCTGTCATCTCTCTGCCTTTCAAGTAAATTTTTAAAAAAATTAAAGATGGAGAAATCAAGGTTTAGAATGTTGTCCAAGACTTCCTGGTTGGCAAGTAGAGGAGCTGGGATTTAAACCCTGAGATGTTGACCCCAAACCTACCCTGTACACCCCCTTCCTGGGTTGGCCGTCCGCCTGTCCCATGTTGCTGCTCCCTTTACCTGCAGCTTCCGTCCCAGTTGCCTGCCTTGCCCAGAGGCAAACAGAGCCCCCCGCTGGCCCCCCACCCATCATCGTGGTGTCCAGACTCCTTGTCCCATTGCTGGGTGGATCTGCGCTGAGTCTGGCCCTTCTCGCCCCAGCCCACCCCTAGCACCTGTCTTTTCCAGTTCCCTTTCTGGGGTGGTGACGGAGGAGCCTCTGTCTTTTTTCCTTCATCCTTTGTCATGTTATTTGCAATAAAAGTTGGCTGCATAGGATGAGATATGCAAATTTTGAAGGCAAAGAAGAGCGTGTGCTGGGAAGAGACCGGGAGGATTTGGCAAACTGAAGGCAATTACTGTAAATGTCACCTTAGCATTTCTGTGTCATACTTCTCTGTAGTCCGAGTTACTAAATACATTTTACAATGTAATCTTGGCTGATCTAATTAGATCCTGTCTCTGTGTCTTTCTGTCCTCTGCTTACAACTGCTGCTTGTCTGACCGAGGCATCTCCACAGCCAGTCTCTGGGCCTGAGGGCTGCACACTCTCTGTTATCCTATTTCCTGGCATCCTGAATCCACCCACAGAAGACCTGCCGGTGACTTCAGGTGAAAGTGAATCACAGGGCCTAAGGCCAGGGCGGTAGGCTGGATGCTCCTGGGGCTCTGTCTCCTCTACAGTCCACACAGTGCCAAATGCCGTTGGCCCTCTGTACCCGTGGCTTCCATATCTGCAAATTCAACCAACAGCAGGTACAACATATTCCAACCAAAACTCTGGGGCTGTGCTGAACACAGACTGTCCTTGTCATCATTCCGGAAACAATGCAGTGTAACAGCTGTTTATGTCGCACATGCATTGTATTCGGTATTACAATCACCTAGGGATGACAGAGTATACAGGAGGGTGTGCAGAGATTCTAAGCAAATGCTATGCTGTTTTATAGAAGGGGCTGGAGCATCCGTGGATTTTGGTGTCCTTGGAGGTCCTGGAACCAATCCCCCAGGGATATGGAGGGATGGCCATCTGTGAGTGTTTAGAAGAATTGCAAGAAGTTTGAATGGCTTTTCTCTTCTCTTCAGAGGTCTTGCCCAGCTAACTGTGGCTAATGGAGGCCCCCAGCTCTCAGATCAGATGGGATGTCAGAGTTCATTAAATGATAAGAGGAAGTCAAACCTCCCCCACCCCAGTGCGGGTGTTGGAGAGTGCCCTAGGCTGGAGAGGCCAAGGGCAGTGGTGTGGGTCAGGGACTGTCATTAGTTGGGCCCAGAGGCTTGGTGCTGCTGCAAGGATCTCACAGTCATATGGGGACACAGAGGGACAAATGTGACCATGGCAAGTCCCTGAAGAAATGCTCCGAGGAGGAAAAGACGACTTCCGAGTGGGCATGGAAGGCTTCCTGGAGGAGGTGACTTTCAGCTGGGTCTGGTGGATGGGAGGTAGCCAGGTCTGAGCTGCGAGAGGCTGGGGGCCTCCCTCCGCTATCTTTGGTCCAGCACACACGTGTGCGGGGCCTGCTGTGTGCCAAAGCACTGTCTAGGATGAGACAGATGTGAACTGCAGTGGAGGAGAGATGAAGGCTGTGAGAGGATCACGGGTGACGGCGGCCTTCAAGGCACAGTCTGGGGAGAGACGGGCAAGGAGCTCCTGGGCGGAAGGGAGAGGGCATGGAGCTTGGTGGCCCGGGGAGCAGGCGCGCACGAGAAGCTGCGTGGGTGATGTCAGGCAGAGCTGTGGGTGCCGTGTGGCTCAGGACCTCAGGGCCGAAGGGGCCTTTGGGTTTGGCCTGGCTGGCAATGGGGCCCCACAAAAGGCACTGAAGTGGGGTCAGGGGCACTGTGCCTGCAAGGGAGGAAGCGTGCCGGCCGCTGCTGGGAGGGGGCAGGGTTGGTTGGGGTGTGGGGAGGAGGGGAAGCCAGGCCCCCTCGCAGAATCCGAGTCGCTGGGTCTCGTAGAAGCTGTGTGAGCTCTGAGCTCTCAGGGCAGCATGGCACTGCAGGCCAGCCGGGGTCGGGGTGGGGCTTGGTTTCATGTTATTTCTGCTTTGTGGTCATGGCTGTCGTTACGTTTGATAAACGAATGAGAACAGACCCTCCGCCAGGGCTCAGGAGCTTGGAACCCACCTTACACTGCCCATGCAGGCCTCTGCCTCCCCTTGCTTTGGCCTGGCTCTGCCCTCGGCCCTACAAGCCTCTTATCACATGGGCTGCAGAATCAGCCTGAGGAATGGCTCCGCGGGGGCCCATGTGCAGCGGGTTCCCCCTTCTGTCCTCAGGTTCTCACCTCCCACCTGGTTCCCCCTGGCCTCTCATACTTGCTTGGCAGCCCCTGACCCAGTGAACTGGACCGTGGGAGTAGCAGGCCCTGGCCCTGGGCTGGGGGGTGGACAGGGCTGGCTGTTTGCCCAGGTCTCAGGGTGAGTCTGCCCTGGCCATGCACCCTTGCCTGCAGCATGGACTGTAACCCAGCCTTCCTTATAAATATTGGTTGGACATGGCTGTGGGTCTGGATCTGTAGCTGTAAGCAGGGGCCAACAGAAGACTGCCCCCTCCCCGGGGCGGGGGGCTGGTGTCATCCCTCCAAGGCTTGCCTGAAACTGGAGTCCCACGGCCATAAGCTCACACCCCCACATCCCTACTTGCTAGCTTGGAAAGTCACATTTCTCCAGGCCTTAGTTTTCTCATCTGAACAATGGGGGTAGCATCTGGTGTGCAGGCTGGGGTAAGGCTGGAGAGAGTTAAAGGTTGGCCTTGGACACTCCTTGTTCTGACCCTGAAGGGGAGCAGCCCTGAGGCCTGGCCCAGCCCTGGGAGGGCTCACCAGGCCTTCCTCAGTGAGCAGCTCTGCCTGCCAGGAGCTGAGCTCATGGGCAGGGCTGCTGCAGGGCCACACCCAGCCAGCCGTCCTCCCTTTCCTGGGAGCCAGTCCAGAGGCGAGGGGCAGGGCGTCTGGCTTTCACTGTGCGCCTGTCTCTAATTCCTTTGGCATCTGAGTGTCTTTTCGGAGACGGGGGCTGTGCTTAACTGGTTGTGACCCAGCGCGGTGCTGGGGAAGAAGCTCTGGGCTCGGAATGAAGCAGAGCTGGATCTGAAGCCTCCGTTGGCCACTTCCTGGCTGCGTGGCCTGGGCAAGGCTCTCAGAGGCTCTGAGCGTCGAGGGCTCTGTCTGGAAAACGGGAAGAAGGTTTCTGCCCTGTCCACTCCACAAAGCAGAAGTAAATGTGGAAGTGTTTTGTCAACGAGAACATGCGAAACTGGGGCTCTCCTCTGCGTGGTGTCACAGAGGGCGGGGCCTCGCCCCACCTGGGAGCAGCCTGGTTCCTGCTGGTCAGGTACCAGGCCCACCTGTCTGAACGGTCAGAGCGGCTTTGAGGTCCATGGCACAGAGATCCCAGTGTAGAAGCTGCTGGCCGGTGACTCTGAGGAGGGGCAGGGGCTTGGTAAATGAAGGGTCCACTCTGGCTGGAGAGGTTTGAGAATACGGTGGTACAGTGACAATAGCTAAGGCTTGCCACCTGCCGTGCACCACAAAGTAATAAACCTTCATTACAACCCCGAGAGCCTACGCTCATTCTCCCTCTGAACACTGATGGGGGGGGGGCGGGGCAGGGAGCGGGAAACCCTTTCTGGTCTGGGAAGGGAACTGTGGAGCTGCTGGCTCGCTGTGGGCAGTGGGGTGGCCACCTGCAGTCTTGAAAGCCAAGGGGGTTAGGGCTGAGCTCACAGCAGCCGGGAGCCCTGGATGGTATTCAGCGATCTACTCTTGGAGGGTGGGCGTGGGGTTCCTGGAAGGGCCAGAGTGGTGTTCTGGAGCCTGGTCCCTGTCCTGCCTGTGCCAGCCCTCACAGGCAGTTCTCCTGGGGCCGACCGCCGCCTGCCACCTGCCGTGGCAGCTGACTCTGGGAAAGGCAGGGGTGGGGGGAGGACGATAGTGCTCCCTGGGGTCAGGCAGGGGTGTCAGGCGCTAGCCATGGTGGTGAGGCAGGAAGCAACGCTGGTATCTTTTCGTGTCACAGTTGAGTTGGCGGCGATTAAAAGTGCACTTGCATGCTGCCAGGTACCCAGACAGCAGGTGCATTGCATTGGTACATCCGGTCAAGGACTGGGGGCCTCGTGTGCGGGGAGACCGTCCCACCCCGGGTCCTGACCCTTTCTGTCTGAGAGCAGTGGCTAAGCATCCGCTGTGTGACTGTGACTGTGCCAGAGCCAGAGATAAGGCAGACAGAGATGGCTGTGCAGATTGGGGGAGCACAGGACACAAGGTCCGCATTGGGGTGAGGCTGCTGGGGAGGCACGTGCACGGACACCCATGTGGGCCCAGGTGAGCGGCAGAAACAGATGAAGAAGGAAGACTTGGCCGAGGTCCATGGTGCGTCTACCTGGGCCGCTTTGTAAATACTTCTGGAAACTTGGCTCTGCTGTAGCTCTTGCACACTGTGAGGGAGCAGGAAGGTGAGGGGAGCTGGAAGGAGAGAAGACATTCTCTGTGGGAGGGGCAGCTCCCCTGGAGGGAAGGAGGGCGGGAGTCCTTTCCTGGACTGGCTCTCGCCTGCTCTTCCCACTGGGTGAGGCCTCGGGCACAGTGCATAATTCCCCTCCAAATCTTCCGCCCGGGTCCACCCACGGCCCAGCACTGCTCGGCTTCTGCTGCAGAAGGGACGTCAATTTCTCTGCTGGAAATGGTCAGCCTGGCACCCAGCACCCACTGTGTCCAGCCAGAGGCTCCCCTCACACCTCTAGGGGTACCCTGACTTACTGAGCGGGTACCTGGGCCCCCAGATTCCCTGGTCAATGCTACTGAAAAAGGTGCAGGATCTGGACAAAACTGAGCAATAGGACACTAAAAACAAACTGGGGAGATTTAATATTGATCAAGTATTATATCAAGTTAAAAATGGAATAACTGGGGCTGGAGCTGTGGAAATGGGCTCTGGTTCTCGAGTCTCTGCAGCTCCACTTCCGATCCAGCTCTCTGCTGTGGCCTGGGAAAGCAGTAGAAGATGGCCCAAGCCCTTGGGCCCCTGCACCCATGTGGGAGACCAGGAAGAAACTCCTGGCTCTTGGCTTCGGATTGGTGCAGCTCCGGCGGTTGTGGCTACTTGGGGAGTGAACCAGCAGATGGAAGACCTCTCTCTCTCTCTCTGCCTCTCCTTCTCTCTCTGTGTAACTCCAACTTTCAAATAAATAAATAAATCTTTTTTTAAAAAAAGATGGAATAACTGAAAAGAGTTACAAATAGCATGTATGATACGATCTCATTTTGAGAAAATATGCATATATATGCCCAGAAAAAGACTGGGGAGAAATTATGAAGGGGCTTCCAAAAGTTTGTGGGAAAGTAAAATTAGAAGATGAAAACAAGGGCTGGTGTTGTGGTGTAGTGGGTGAAGCTGTGGCCTGACGTTCTGCCATCCCATATGGCTGCCGATTCAAGTCCTGGCTGCTCCATTACTGGTCCAGCTCCCTGTTAATGGCCTGGCCCAAGTACTGGGCCCCTGCCACCCCATGGGAGGCCTGAATGAAGTTCCTGACTCCTGGCTTCTGCCTGACCCAGCTCCAGCGGCAGAACGGGGCATGACCAGCTGATGGACGATCTCTCTCTCCCTCTTTGTAACTCTTTCAAATAAATAAATCTTAAAAAAAAAAACCAAATCCATAAAAATACAAAGTGCAAACTTCATTTCTCAACAAAAGCTCCAACAAGCTCTAGACACTTGTAAAGGACACCAGCTTTTTAGTCCATCCCTGAAGAACTGAGGGTCCCGGGAAGTCAGCCACGTTGAGTCTTTTTTCCATTAACCGAAGAAACATGGGCATCCTTTAACGACCAGGAAACAGAAGAAGCCAAAAGGAGCCAAATCAAGACTGTAGGGCGGATGCCTGAATGCTTCCCATTGATACGCTTGCAAAATTGCCCTTGATTGATGAGAGCCATGAGCGGAAGTATTGTGGTGAAGGACTCCCAGGTGAAGCCTTCCGAGAAAGCTGACTTTCTCAGAGCTCCCTCATAATAAGCACACAGTATTTTCCTACAGCCTCCCAGAGGGTCAACAAGCATCCCCCAAACCCTGTTGCCGTGAGCTTTGCTCTGGATCAGTCAGTCTGCTTTTGCTTTGACTGGACCACTTCCGCCTCTCGGTAGCCCATGCTTTGGCTGTGCTTTGTCTTCAGGATCATGCTGCAGAGCTGTGCCTCATCTCCTATTCCAGTTCTTCAAGGAGCTGCTTCAGAACCTTGATCCCACTTGTTCTAAGTTTCTATTGAGAGCTCTGCCCTTGACTGCAGCTGGTCTGGGTGCAACAGTGTGGGCACCCATTGGGCGGAGAGTTTGCGCCACTTTTTCTTTCAGGATTGTGTGAGCTGACACAGTTGAGAGGTGCATGGTGCTGGCTATTGTTTCTGCTGTCAATCATTCATTGACCCTCTTTGATTACGGCACAAGTAAGATGAATTTTTCCCTCACAAATTGGTGTGAATGGTTTGCCCTCCTGGGCTTTGTCTTCAACATTGTCTAGTCCCTCCTTAACATCTGTTATCAATTTGTAAATAGTTGGTTTTGGGGGGGGTATTGTGCCATAAATTTTTCATAAGCACCAATAATTTCCTTTTTTTAAAAAAAATATTTACTTATTTATTTGAAAGACAGAATTTATTATTTATTTGAAAGACAGAGAGAGGGGGAGAGAGAGAGAGAGAGATTCTTCATTTGCTGGTTCATGCCACAGTGCTGGCTTGGAGGCTGTTTATAAACTGATGTCTTAGTGCCTCAAAGTAGACATGTCATAACAAGTTAGTATGAATTTATTCTGGTGCAAAACATTTTTGAAATCCTTATGTAGTATTTTCATAATATAAAATACAAGACCTTTCCTACAATAAGTTATTAACAGTGAAATTCACTGGGTGATAGGAAATTCTCACCCCTTTTTGTTGTTGACATGTTCTTTGAGTTTATTTTAAAACTTTGTTATTTTAGATTTTATTTTTCCACAATCCACACATACTGCTTTTTGATGCAGTAAAAGTTTATTTTTATGTTTAAAAAGATTTTATTCATCTGAAAGGCAGTTAGAGAGAGATCTTGCATTCGTTGGTTCACTCCCCAAATGGTGGTAATGGCTGGGGCTAGGACAGGCTGAAGCCAGGAGCCAGGAACTCCAGCTGGGTCTTCCACAAGAATGGCAGGGAGTCAGCACTTGGGTGATCCTCTGCTGCTTTCCTAGGCGCATTAGCAGGGATCTGAATTGGAAGTGGAGCAGCCGGAACTCGAACCAGCACTTACATTGGATGCTTGTGTCGCAGGCAGCAGCTTCACCTGCTGCACCACAACGCTGGCTCCATTAAGCATTTAACTAAAAAATGCTTGGTAACAAATTGCTACCCTTCAAGATAACCCAGAGGTCTCTTGTGCCAGGTAGTCGAGGGTGGCCCTAAGGGAGGAGGCTCAGTCTCAAGGGGTGGGAGGACCCAGCTGCTCTTCTCCTCGGCTCCCAGGCAAAGTTTTGAACAGAATTCCGCACAGGATCTAGAAAGTGTGGACTACCGCACAGCAAAAAACAGTTAACTCTGAGATGATCAGTGACTGGGAAAAAACAAAACAAAACAAAACAAAACAAAACAAAACAAAAACAACCCAGGCTGCTTTCCTCTATCAACCCGTCCACGAGTCTGTGCCCGGCCCGCCTTTCACTGGAAACCCAACTTCATTTTAATGGTGGATTGGGAAAAACCCTGGAGTTTGAAGGACAAAGTTGTCAAAATGTGCTTGTCTTTCCTGCCTCTCACTGAGACACTCTTGGGCTGTCCCTAGATCCAGGAGGATGCTGGCTGCTGGCATGAGGATGGTCAGGTCAGGTCCGAGAGCCACAGGACTCGGGGAAGCAGACAAAATCCTCAGGTTAGCAATGTGGAGCAAATGGCTGGGAAGAAGCTCCAGTTTATTTGAGCCTCATTTTTTTCCCTATCCTTCGAATGGACAGAAAAATCCCTGTGCTTCTCCTTGTATTTATTTTCAATTTATTTTCAATTTGAAAGGCAGAGCAAGGGTGTGAGAGAGACAGAGATCAATTTTTTTTTTTTTTTTTTTTTGACAGGCAGAGTGGACAGTGAGAGAGAGACAGAGAGAAAGGTCTTCTTTTTTGCCGTTGGTTCACCCTCCAAATGGCCGCTGCGGCCGGTGCACCGCGCTGATCCGAAGGCAGGAGCCAGGTGCTTCTCCTGGTCTCCCATGTGGGTGCAGGGCCTAAGCACTTGGGCCATCCTCCACTGCACTCCCGGGCCATAGCAGAGAGCTGGCCTGGAAGAGGGGCAACTGGGAGAGAATCCGACACCCCGACTGGGACTAGAACCTGGTGTGCCGGCGCCGCAAGGTGGAGGATTAGCCTATTGAGCCAGGGCGCCGGCCAGAGATCAGTCTTTCATCTCATTCCCTCCCTCCCTGAATGCCTGCAACAGCCAAGGCTGGGCCTGGCTGAATCCAGGAGCCTGGGACTCCAACTGGGTCTGATGCACACCGGTTGCAGGGACCCAAGCACTTGAGCCATCGTCTGCTGCCTCCCAGGGTGTACATTCGTGGACAGCTGGATCAGCAGTGGGGTCGCTGGGGCTCCAGGCGGGCACTCAATGTGGAGTGAAGGCGTCTTAAGCCCTGAGCCTGGCCCTCTTTGTTTTTAACCTCTCAGAAGACACAGGTGTAGATGACTATGGCTCAATTCTTTGTGGGCATCTGTGTTTGGTGTGGGGTCAGGTAGAAGTATTGCTTTCCCATTCAGTGGTATTTATATTTTGGAGGGAGCCACTAATTGGCTCCCATACCACACCCACCCCTGCCCCAACCCTACCAGTGTCCCAGGCCCAAACTTCCTCCCAACCCCATTCCTAACCCGGTTCTGCCTCTGTCCCTGGGCTGCGCCTCATTCTTTTCTGGGTCACGCCGACATCATGCAGAGCAGAGAGAGGACACCTGCCTTTTTCTTCAGTGGCCCAGCTCTGTGAGGCCACCTCCTTATTTCCTCACAACTGCTGTAAAATCCAAAGTTGGTGGTGGTTTTGAAAGGGATGGGAGGACCCTGGAGAGGGTGGGGGCTGAGAGGAGCCCCCTGAGCAGCAGCCCCCAGACCCAAACCTCCAGTGACAGGGACACTGAAGAGCATTGCCAGCCCCCCCATTGCCAGCACTCGGAGTTTCTCATGCTGCATCTAGAGAGGACATTCTCTGAAAAACAGAACAAGAAGTTTATTGTTCTTGGGCTCCTTCATGTCTCCCCACTGTGGTGGGTGGGGGCCCAGTTACCACCTGTCTTCCTGGCTGGAAGGCAGGCAGCAGGCCCTGGGGCAGAGTGGGGCTCAGCTGTTGATTTGGATGGGCTCTGTGTGGCCTCTGCGAGCGTTCGTTCTTTTTGGACAATGCTGCTGTAAACTAAATCGTAGTACTTGCATGAAAAATGAAGGGCAGGAACCGGAATCCTCTTTTGGCTCCAAATTTTTACAAGAGACTTCAGATGTTACCAAGGGGGCGGGGAGATCACCTCCCTTTCCAACCGCCATGTTTTATGGTTTGCTGCCATCTAGTGGCAGAGAGTGATAAAGGCCGTCATCCCTTTAAATAACACCTTGCTCATTTGTTCGGTGAACACTTACGGAGCAGGCCCCAGACAAGTGGAATCCCAAGGCTAGTGGAGGTGGCTTCTCATAGAACCAAGGCCTGAGAGCTCTGCCCAAAGGGGCTGACAACCTTGTATTCCAGGATTGGGCCACCCAAACAGACCAAGTGGCCACAAGCTGAGCGGCCACTAGCTGAGCCTCCAAGAACTAGGGTTACCTCCCCCTGTGAATAGGAGAATCGATGAGGAAAGCCCCAAATCAGATCTTCCAGGGGCCTTCCTTTTCCATTTAATGACTTCTACCTCCTCCACAGGCTGTCCCCCTTGTCGGATTCTGCTTTGCCTTCTGCCACGGGCTGAATTCTCTCCTCTTCCAAATTCATGTTGAAGCACTAGGCCCTAGTAGCTCAGACTGCGGCTGTATTTGGAGACAGGGTCTTTAAGAGGAAGTCTCACACACAGGGAGGGGGACCAGGGGTGTGCATGCAGGTGGCAAAGGCCGTGTGGGGACACAGTGAGACGATGCCATCCACAAACCCAGGAGGGGCTGCTGGAGAAACCGGACCTGCACACCCCTTGGCCTTGGGCTTCCAGCTTCCACAACTGAACTTGAGCCACTCAGTCTAGGGTGTTTGGCTGGGGCTGCTCTAGCAAACTAATACGCCTCCTAACAAAATACTTTTTTCTAAAATATTTGAAATGGAGAGAGCGAGACAGACTGATCTTTCATCTGGTTTGCCCCTCAAATGGCTGCAACAGCCAGGACTGGCTCAGGCTGAAGCCAGTAGCCAGGAGCTCCAACTTGGGTGTTCCACATGGATGGCAGGGACCCAAGGACCTGTGACATCTTCTGCTGCCTTCCCAGGCACATCAGTAGGAAGCTGTATCGGAAACAGTGTAGCCAGGGACTTGAACCTGCACGCTGACGACAGGGGTGCTGGTGTCCTAAGTGGTAGCTTAGCCTACTGTGCCACAACGCTCACTCCCCAAATGTTCGTTCTAAAGGGGGCAGTTGTACATTGAGGTTTTCAGGAACATAAACACAGAAACCCTCTCCCAGGCCTGACCGCAGTTTCCATGTTTGTCTGTTGGATCCGTTAAGACGAAACACTAAGCCCTTTTCCTTTACTTTTATTTAATCTCGTATGTCATATGTGAAAAGGCCTGTAAGGTAATTAGCCCAGGTTTCCAGGGTCACGGGGGGATCTGAGCTCCGTTCTGCAGCAGTTCAGAGCCGCTGATGTGGGCCCAGCAGGGTCTTGGGACGGGAGCAAGAGCTGTGTGCATCTGTCTGGGGTGAAAACTGGCAGACTGCAGGAGGACTGAGCTACAGACCCTGGAAATACTTGCAAATGGTGGCATGGCTTCTTCCTCAACTCAATCAGAAAGCTCAGTTCTTCTGAAAAGCTCTGTAATGTGGGAGTCTTCAAAAAGTTTGTGGAAAATGGAATCCAATTGTACATCTACTTTGGTACAAAAACAATTGTACTCCATGCAGTTTTCTTATAGCACAGGAGCTTTCTGAAGACTGCATGTGCTCCAGGAGGCAGGATGGCCTACACCACGTACCACCCTTATCTCTAGGCCTTATTTTTTAAACAAGACTTATTTTACTTGAAAGAGTTACAGAGGGAGGGAGGGGGCAGAGAGAGAGAGAGAGAGAGAGAGAGAGAGAGAATGTCTTCCATTTGCTGGTTCACTCCCCAAATGGGCAAGATCCAACACTGGGCCAGGCCAAAGCAGGGGCCAGGAGCTTCATCTGGGTCTCCCACGTGGGTGGCAGGGGCCCAAACACTTGGGCCATCTTCCGCTGCTTTTTGCAGGTCATTAGCAGGGAGCTGGATTGGAAATAGACAGCCAAGACATGAACCAGCACCTGTATGGGATGCCGGTGTTATAGGTGGTGGCTTTACTCACTATGGCACAACACTGGCCCCTCCATATGTCATTTTAAAGATTTATTTATTTGAGAGGCAGAGTGATGGGTGGGGGGTGGGGGAGAATATGTTTCATCTGCTGGTTCACTCCCCAAATGGCTGCAATAGCCAGGTCTGGGCCAGGCCAAAGCCGGGAGCCAGGAGCTTCCTCTAGGTCTTCTACATGGGTGGCAGGGGCCCAAGCGCTTGGGCCATCCTCTGCTTCTTTCCCAGGTGCATTAGTAGGGAGCTGAATTGGAAGTGGTGCAGCCAGACCGCAAACCTGCGCTCTGATACAGGATGCCACTGGCTTAACCCACTGAGCCATATGCTGGCCTCTCACCCTTATCTCAAGAGCACTCTTTATCTGGTCCCCTTGTCTGAACCAAGACCAAGGAGGGCCTGTCTATGTTTGGGTCTTTGTCAATAGTACTCCTGTCCACACTGTTATTCTTTCAAAATACATTTTATTAGTGGCACATGGAATTTAACGGTAAGCGGTTTCTTTCCAGAGAGAAGGTAGACATGTCACAGCAGAAACACCATTCCCAGTGAAATGAGAGGTTACTGGAGGGCTCTCCAGTCCACCAAGGACGTTTCGGGGTGCGGCGAGCACCCAGGCCTGGAGGGGGTGTTCCGATGGCCGGGACAGGACAGATGCTTGCTAGGTCGCGGCTCATCTCTATATCAGAGCCTGCTCCTTGCTGCTGGAGGGGTCGTGAGCCCTGCTGTTCACTAGGTGAGGCCCAGAGGACTGGCAGGTGGAGGGGAGGGGCTCACCTGGGAACCCAAGAAGCCCTCGGACCGCAAGGGACTGCACGGTCTCTACCATGACCCTTCATCTCCAGGTGAGGGAGCCGCGGATTACCAGAGGGGCCTCTGACACATCTGGTCACATGTCTACACATCGAGTCAGAGAGAGCTGAACTCCCCCAGGAAATTCATTTTCTCCCTCAGAGATGAGTGACACCCTGCTTAAAGGACTCTCCTTCTTTCCCTGGAGGTTCCTGCGACTAAAAGGAAGTCGGCAACACTCTGAGTTCTCCTGGATGTCCCTTGCGATCTCTTCTGCTGCTGCTCCTGCCTCTCGCTCCAACAGCCTTCCCACAACTCCCTCCCTGCAGGTGCAGCCCAAGGCTTCTGCAGGCTGTGGGGCTCCCGATTCCCCTGAGGCAGCCCTTCCTCACCTGACACAACGGGGATTGTGCCGGAGGAGGGCGCCCGAGAGTTTGTCGCCTTCCCGGGGCTCACTCTGCTCTCAACGTGGGCATTTCTCTCATCACTTTGGAACCCTCCCCTCAACCAGACAATCAGATACTTGCTGATCAACACAACAAAACCATCGACAGACGGCATCATTTTTCCATTTCTAGATCTAATTGGTTAAGCTAAGCCTTCACACCAGGATATCCGTCCAAGCCAGCACGCAAAGCAAGACGATTTTCCACTTTCCGGAGACTTAGGGCAGCTCTGTGACCTTGGTGTCGTCAAGATCAATTCCAAAGTGCAGCTGGCCATCCTTGGCGGCTGCCCAGGGCATGGAGGCAGATGTCCACTTGGCTACCCAGTCTCCCGTTTTGCTGACTACGATGAGGCCACCCAAACCTTTGAGCCTTGACTTCATATAACCCAGCGACAGGTCAGCGGCTTCTTCTAATGTCTTTCCTGAAACCAAGGAAAGGTTCAAAAAAATCACGCATGTTACTCAAAGGGATCTCGTGGGAAAATCATTTGCAGTATGCAAAACCCAAGTGAATGGGTTAGGGTTAGGGTTAGGGTTAGGGTCAGAGAGTTTTGGTGCAGATTTCTACTTGGGTGCTCAGGAGGATGCCCACCTCCCCACCCAGACCGTGCTGGGCAGCCTAAGCACAGCGCCTTCCCTCCCAGCCCAGGCTCAGTGCCCCTCCTCCTGGGAGGTGGACCCTGACAGTATTCTAACTGCTTTCCTGTTCCAGATCCTGACACACGGGAACACGGGAAGCAGAGTCAAAATAAAGTGCCAGCATCTTGGAAGAAACACCAGCAGCAAACAAGCAAGAGTGGGGGCTGAGTTAAGCCTCTGCATCCGATCCAGCTCCTGGCTAAGGCGCCTGGGAAAGCAGCGGAACCACCCAAGAGGGGGTCCCAGATGGTGTTCTAGGCTCCTGGCTTTGGCCTGGCCCAGCCCAGGCCATCACAGCCAACTGGGAAATGAACTAGCAGGTGGAAAATCTGTCTCTCTCCCCCACCCCCTACCTCATAATCCTGCTTTTCAAATAAATTAGTGCATTTATTATAAACCATCTGCTGGGGGTCGGCGCCATGGCTCACTTGGTTAATCCTCTGCCTGTGGCACTGGCATCCCATATGGGTGCCGGTTCTAGTCCCAGTTGCTCCACTTCCAGTCCAGCTCTCTGCTGTGGCCAGGGAGGGCGGTGGAAGATGGCCCAAGTGCTTGGGCCCCTGCACCCACATGGGAGACCAGGAAGAAGCACCCGGCTCCTGGATTCGGATCGGCACAGTGCCGGCCGTAGTGGCCATCTGGGGAGTGAACCAATGGAAGGAAGACCTTTCTCTCTGTCTCTCTCTCACTGTCTATAACTCTACTTGTCAAATAAAAAAAAATAAACTATCTGCTGGTTCATTCCTTAAATGGCCTCAATGGCTGGAGCTGGGCTGATCTGCAGCCATGAGATAAGCCAGGAGCTTCTTCTGAGTCTCCCATGTGGGGCAGGGGCCCAAGCACTTGGGCCATCCTCTGCTGCTTTCCCAGGTGCATTAGCAGGGCGCTGGACTGGAGATGGAGAGCCAGACTCAAACTGGCGCCCATATGGGATGCCGGAACCGCAACTGCTATGACACAGCGCTTCTGCTCCACGCACCTTGTTCTACGTGGAAGAGGGTGAGTCTGGCCAGGTTCACCTTCAGGATGCTTTCCCCGTGCCCTGTGGTTGAGACGGCTCCGATGCTGTTGTCAGCGTAACCTCCAGATCCTGCTCAAAAAAAGTGACTGGTTCTGAGTAGTAGCAGCAGCGTTACCAGTCTCGTGCTACACGCACATTAAATCCCCGAGTGCTAAGGTCAAGTACAGAGGAGCAGCTGCGACCCACTGGTGCTTGTGAATACCCCAGAGTCCAGGCCGTGGAGCCTCGGGCAAGGCAGGCTTGACCCTCCACAGAACAGTCACCCCAGGATGGTTCCTCCTCTGCCCCACGGCCCAGCCTTCCCCCATCTCTCAGTGGAGCAAGACCTCCCACCCCCCACAAAGGGAGAAGACCATGATGGCCTGGACAGATCCCCAAGAAGACCACTGCACTCAAATACTTCTGGCATAACTGGTACCCCCAAACCTAACATCCACGCATACTGCCCAGTGATTTAGAGGGAACTTAGCTGGACCGAGGGAACTGTTCAGGGCTATCCATGAAACAGGGGCTGGAGTTCATACTATTTTGGTGTCTGTCTTATTCTGGTCTGGGATTAGGCAACCTGACAGCCTTCTCTCCAGCATTCCTGTCCCTGTTCACACACACCTGAAGCCTTGGGAGCGTCCACCTGACCCTCCCCATGACTGACATTTGCCTTTTGTATTGATATTGGACATGGGGATGGATCAGGAGTGGAGTTGTTATGTTGAATGTCAAAGGTCCCCAGGGCTCTCAAACCCCTTACTGGTTCTGTACAGATCTGAAAATGGGTAGGAAGGTGAACTACGGTATGGGAGAAAGTTTTTCCTTTTTTTTTATAAACGTCGCTGTGGGACAAACTGGCCGGTGGGACAAGAGGCCCTGATATCCGGCCCAAGTCTGTTTTCAGTTGGTCTAGGGCCACGAAAGGCCAGGGTGACTCTGAGAGGTCCTGGCACGGGGAGCAGGATCCCGGTATCCGTTCTCAGGGTGACAGCTGCCCTGCCAGAGGGGAAGGTGTTGTGTGCCTGGTATCATCCCTCCTGAATGTCCATGCAGGGTCCCCCGTGCCAGCTGGAGCACGCCCTGGGGAGGAGGGTTCACCAGAAAGGCCAGACAGAGCCCAAGACGAGGACGTCTGAGAATTCAGGTCATGCTTTTTTCTCTTTCAAGACTTTGCCACGGAAACTCAACAGGTCCAAAATTAGTTTCTAGGATTGGACCCTGGGCTGGGGCTGAGTCCTTGTCTGAACCCAGATGGATGGAAGCTGTACTACTGATCAGGCCTATTTGGCTGGAAATTTCGTTAAGGGAAAACACAAAGACTATTGCATATCTCTGGAGGCAACAAAGCTATCAGGCAGGCTTCTCTTCAAAGCCGCTTCAAGTGTCTCCTCTGAGTTCGTGACACAGTGGAGAATCATCAGGGGTGCAGATTGTCCCTAAAGACGACAGCAATACCCTGGAGAGGGAGGGGAGGGCTGGTTCCCCACCAAACGTAGAAGCTGCTCTTTTGGGCAGATGGCACATTTCAACTGTTTCTTAAAACTCCAGGTGTCTGCATGTGCTCGCGAGAATTCCCCTAAGAGCCTGGAGGTCTGCACAGCCACCTCTCTCTGCCAGGCAGCTGTCTGGGGAGAGACCATGCTTCTGTGCTCCTCTCCAGTACTGCTGTGGACGCGTGTCACTTGCTGCACACTTTAATTCTCGGCCTTCTAAGACTGCTGCTTTGGGCCTGTACCTGAGCTAGGGTTTCATGTACAACTCAGCCTGCAGCTGCAGTGCCTGGGGCCGCACAGGAGACAGAGGCACCGCTGGGTGATTTGGGGGCTGCTTTAGCATTCCCCATCTCCATTTCCCTCCCGAAGCAGTGCTCCAAAAGGCATGCCAGCTAGGACAGGTGGTGTGGGCACCTGACGCAGATGCCCTCATGACAGTTCCCTGTACAACTCCCTCCCAACCCCAACAGAAGTGGCCGCATCAGAGAAGGGAGGTGAAGAAAGAGAGGGGGCGAGAGGGGCAGAGAGCGGACAACGAGCAGAAACCTCTGAGAAGGAAGGAGAGAGCAAGGCGGAAGCCGCCCACGGTCCTACCTACGCACGGCGAGTCCCCGACCCGGCCGACCAGCTTATTGATGGTGCCTCCTGTGGAGGTGGCATAGGCTACGTTTCCTTTGCAGTCCAAGGCAACAGCACCCACGGTTCCCAAGTTTCTGCCAAAAATAAACAGAAATAAGCAACAGCTTGATGATGAGAAACGCTCCCACAGCTTGCAATGAGACCTAAGGCCACTGAAATTTTCCCGTTACACATGAAGGCCAGTGGGATGCTCTTCGGTCCCGCCATTCCAGCCAGATGTACGAGTTCAGTACCCTTTTCCGGCTGTGTGACCTCAGTCAAGTTTTAGTCTCTATGTCTCACTGTCCTCACTTAGAAAGTGGGGACAAAACAGAGGGTCTCTCAAACTTTGATGTGCATAAGAATCCCTTGGACCTCTGGGTTCCCCAGAGATTCTGAAGTTGCCACCAAGAAAAAGGGAGACCTGAGTTGGTAGACGGGGGGCAGGGGTGGGGGAGATGGGCCGAGTGCCTGTCCCTTCCAGGTGTCCCCGATGCTGCCTTGCAGGTAGCCCACCTTGAGTACCTATTTCACACGAACATCACGTAAGTTAATGTTCCCCCCATATTTCATTAAAAATTCTCATATATTAAAAAGTTGAAGAAATCATACACCCGCACCATACACCCGCCATGGAGATTCTACCGTGTACACTGTATTTGTGTGCTGGGACCCAGCAGTAAACCAAAGGCAGAGAGTCCCTCCTCCCGTGCAGCTTGCCTTTGGGGCAGAGGGCGGGAGTACCAGAGCAGAAAGAACTCAGGTGGTGATGGAAACGCGGGGGAAGAACCCAGGGACCCAGGGGCACGGGGTTGAGGGCGGGTGGGGCAGGGACAGGGAGATGCTGTCTTCACACAGGGCTCCCCTGAAGGAAGTGAGGGGCAGGCCATGCTGACCGCCGGGGAAAAGCGTTCCAGACACAGAAGCATGCTTTCCATATTCATGGGATTTCAAGGAGGCCATGGTGGTTGGAGAGAATAAAATGAAGAGAGTGGTAGGGGCAAGATTAGAGGAGCAGCCCGGGACCGGATGAGGAAGGCTGTGGCGAGTGGTTACACAGGACTGCCCAAATCTGTGCCTGTCATCCCAGGGCAGTTATTAACAGCGTCCCTTTCGCTCCCAGGCAAGCTCCAGTTTGAACACTAAATCATCTGGTCACCCTACTCTGAGGCCAGTGTAAAGGCTTTACTTATTTATTTATTTTTTTGTTAAGGCTTTAATTCTGATTGAGATGGGAGGTGACTGAGGCGTTTGAGCCAAAAGGTTTCACAGTCTATAAGTTTTTTTTTTAAATAAATATTTTATTTATTTATTTGAGAAGTAGAGTTACAGATATAGGGAAGAGACAGAGTGAAAAGTCTTCCATCTGCTGGTTCACTCCCCAATTGGTTGCAATGGCCAGAGCTGGGCCATTCTAATGCCAGGAGCCAGGAGCTTCTTCCACATCTCCCACATGGGTGCAGGGGCCCAAGTGCTTGGGTCATCTTCCATTGCTTTCCCAGGTCATAGCAGAAGAGGAGCAGCTGGGACACGAACTGACAAACTGGAGCCCATATGGGATGCCAGCACCGCAGGCAGAGGCTTAGCCTACTACACCACAGCGCCTGCCTCACAGTCTAAGTTTTAAAAAGAAAACATTCTTACCACTAAACCCACCTGTGACAATGCCTACACCAAGAAAAAAAGACATAATGTCAACGGTTGGCAAGGGCGTGCAGGGATTCCATGCAGGCCTGCTCAGAGCCGATGTTGCTATGGTTTCCTTGGAAAACCATTTGGCACTACCTACGGACACTGAAGGAATGTACACTCCACAGCTCCCCGTGTGCCTGTCCATCACAAACATGATCGTGTTCACCAAAAGTGGACAGAAACATTCACAGCAGCACTGGCTGTCACCACTCAGGCTGAACACATACGTGTCCGCCAAAGGCGGAGTATTTAAACTGTGGTACCTTCATGAAGTGGAGCACGCTGCTGTGACAGGAACCAACCACCGCAACAGACACACAAGTCTCAGAGCGCTGGGGGAGGGCGGGCCGAAGGAGGGCACTCTGTGATCCCATTTAAATAAAGGTAAGAAACATCTTCCATGGAGTAGACGTCAGGCAATTGGGGCCAGCGCTGTGGTGTAGCGGGTGGGGCCGCTGCCTGCAGTGCCGGCATCCCATATAGGCACCAGTACGAGTCCGGGCTGCTCCTCTTCCGATCCAGGTCTCTGCTATGGCCTGGGAAAACAGCAGAAGATGGCCCAAGTCCTTGGAACCCTGCACCCGTGTGGGAGACACGGAAGAAGCTCCTGGCTCCTGGCTTTGGATAGGTGCAGCTCTAGGTGTTGTAGCAATCTGGGGAGTGAACCAGCGGATGGAAGACCTCTCTCTCTGAGTAACTGTGACTATCAAATAAAATAAATAAATCTTAAAAAAAAAAAGAAGCAGCCAGGCAAGCAAATGCAAGGAGGGATGAGGAAGCTTCTGACCGCAGCGTCGTCTTCTTTGTAAATCCGGGCGCTGATTACATGGCTGCGTTTATTCCATAAAAAGTCACCCAGAAGTGCATATGATTTGTGTGCTTCCGTATGGACGCTATACTCCTACAGAGTTCATCTCCAAAGAATTCCTCTGGCTGTGGGGTGGGGTTAACAGGGAGACAAGAGGAGAAACAGCAAAGGAGGCTTGAGGAAGTGTTGGCCGTGGGAGGGTGAGAAGTGGGCTGGAGCTGGCACAGTTTGAAGGTGGAGCTGACAGAATTTGTAGGTGGGCTGAGTGGGAGAGAATCATGAAAAGCTCTCAGCAGCTGAGGGACGTGAGAACCAACGACTGAAAGGTGGATGGTTATTAGAAGAGGGACTTGGTTTCCTTGCTGGTGTGTGCGTGTGTGCGTGTGTGCGTGGTGGAGTAGCAAAACAAAACAATTCCATTTGGGACACGAGCTTGGGGTCAGGCAATCACATGGAGAGACAGAAGGGTCTGGCATTCATAGAGCTTGGAAGAAACCCCCTGGAAGGCAAGAAGATGGGACTCCTATCGTCTACATCACAAAAACAAATTCCAGGTGGCTTAGACCTAAACACTAAACACTAAACAAATCCTTCCAGAAAACCTAGCCGACTGCAGGGAGGATACTTTCTGAGGTTCCAGTCTCACAGGCTGTGAGAGAAGATATCTCTATCTGTATCTATATCTATCTATCTATATCTATATCTATCTATCTATACATATATATATATATAATATTTTCTAAGGCAAAAATACCATAAAGAAAATAAAAGCAAAAGAAGACAGATTTGGGAGGTTTTTTTTTTAACAACACAGAACAAATGTAAAGCGCTCATTAATAGCCAGGGAACAGCTAACCACAGACAATGTGCACTTCACAGGAGGGAAGTATCTGCCCACCCCAGCATCTGCCAAGGGCCAGGGCAAGAATACAAACACAACAGGGGGCCCATATTTAGGATATAAAAATCTACCTTTTTACCGTGGCAAATTTATCTTGAAAATCTTTGTAGCACATAGATGCTAGACTTACAAAGAAATGGGATTATGTTCCAACAAACCCATTGTTGAAAATATGAAACTGTGGGGCCGGCGCTGTGGCTCATTAGGTTAATCCTCCACCTGCGCCGCCAGCATCCCATATGGGCACTGGTTCTAGTCCCGGTTGCTCCTCTTCCAGTCCAGCTCTCTGCTGTGGCCCAGGAAGGCATTGGAGGATGGCCCAAGTGCTTGGGTGCCTGCTCCCGCATGAGAGACCAGGAAGAGGCACCCGGCTCCTGGCTTCGGATCGGCGTAGCTCGGACCGCAGCGGCCATTTGAGGGGTGAACCAATGAAAGGAAGACCTTTCTCTTTGTCTCTCTCTCTCACTGTCTAACTCTATCTGTCAAATAAAAAAAAAAATATGAAACTGTAAGTCGAGATTCCAGGCCTCCATCTCAGCTACAGGCCATCACAGTTTGGCAACACTGTGAAGTGTCCACTGTTGCCCTCACGACTGTGTGGCTGACTGACAGCTGCAGCTCGCTGCCACTGCCCAGTGCGAGGACAGTATGAGACCCCACATTGCCAGCCTGGGAAAAGATCAAAATTCAAAGTCTGAATTACTATTCTGATTGAATGCCTGTTGCTTTGGTGCCATTGTAAAGAAACCCTAAGTTGAACCATCGTAAGTTGGGGATCATCTGTATGTATCTATTTTTTTTTGGCTATATTCAAGGTATACAACACTTTTTGATACACACACACATAGTAAAGTGATTATTACAGTTAACCAGAATAACATCAATCTTTCAAAAAAAATTTTTTTTTTTTAACAGATAGAGTTAGGCAGTGAGAGAGAGAGATAGAGAGAAAGGTCTTCCTTCCATCAGTTCACCCCTCAAATGGCCACTACGGCCAGAGCTACGCCGATCTGAAGCCAGGAGCCGGGTGCTTCTTCCTGGTCTCTCATGCAGGAGCAGGCGCCCAAGCACTTGGGCCATCCTCCAATGCCTTCCCGGGCCACAGCAGAGAGCTGGACTAGAAGAGGAGCAACCGGGACTAGAACCAGTGCCCATATGGGATGCTGGCGGCGCAGGCGGAGGATTAACCTAGTGAGCCATGGCGCCGGCCACCATAGTTTTCTTTATTTGAATATACCCAGAATCCTCTCAGAAATCTCCATCTACAATGATATTAACTATAATCCTCACAGAGCACAGACCTCCAAACTTACTCCTCTGACCTAACTGCAACTTTGTACCCTTTGACCTTCATTCTCATTTCTCCAAAGTGCCCTGCACCAGCCCCCACAAATACCATTCTATTCTGTTTCTGTATAGTCAACTGTTTTTTTGATTCCACATTTTTAAGTGGGTTTGGCTGACCTCACTTAGCACAGTGTCTTCTAGGCTCGTGCACGGTGCTGGTGACAGGCAGGTCTCCTTTTTAAAGCCTGACCCATCTGCCACTGCGTATGGACACCACTTTCCGTAGTCATCGTTGGCTGACGGGCACTTCAGGTGATAACACGTTCTGACTGCTGTGAATGAGGCTGCACTAAATGTGGGAGTGCAGACGTCTTTACAAGTAGTGTTTTCACTTCCTTTGGGTCTGTGCCCAGAACAGGAACAGCTGGGCCACACGGTTCTATTTTTAATTTCTTAGGAACCTTCACACTGTTTTATCTGGAAAAACACGTATTGCAAAGCTATGTTGTCATATGACTGAAAAACTTCCAATGATGACTTAACTTAGTAATTGCGCACACCCGGACTACGAACTGACCAGCTGGTGATGGCAAGTGAGCAAAAAAAAAAAAAAAAAAAAAAAAAGAAAAAAGAAAAAAAAAAAGACTAAATACACATGTACAATCCATACATTATTGGGCATGCTTCCTATGAAGTCAACGTTGCTTGTCTTCATTTCAGGGGCAGTGACCATGTTTTTATAGTCAACATTCCCAACACAATATAAATTTTATTGATAAAATGCCAAGACACCTTGTCTAGAGTCCAAGTAGGTCTTAGCAAGTGTTAAATTGATTTAATGTGGAAAAGTCTCACTCTGCCTGTGCCAGCAGCAACTGTAATTATCAGTAAAGCTCTTCAAGTAATATTCTGATTTGGAACTGAATCCTGATTTTTGTATTACCACACTCAAATACTATATGGATTTATATATGATACATTATCAAACAATATAGCTTAGCGTATAATCACAATTGGTTATTATAGTCATTGTCTTCTTTTAAAAAATATTTATTTGACAGGCATAAAGAGAGAAGGAAAGAGAGATAAGAGAACTTCCACCTGCTGCTTCTCTCCCTAAATGGCAGTAACAGACAAGTCTGGGCTAGGCTGAAGCCAGGAGACCAGATTCTGGCTGCAGGGGCCCTGGTACTTGGGCCATTTTCCACTGCTCTCCCAAGCAGGGGGAAGCAGAACAACCTGGACTCCAGCTGTTGCTTGACTGTGGGATGCTGGCGTTCCAAGTAGTGGCTTAACGGCTGTGCTACAACGTTGGCCCTGATTTTCATCACTTTTAAGTAGTACAAAAAAGTTCTTCATTTAAATTCTAATGTTGATACATTATAAAGAAAATAAAATAGCTGCATTTTATTCAAATTTCTCTTCAAATGATACTATCTACAGAATTTGGTTTGGGGATTATTTGTATGTGACTCTTCTTCAAGTCTGGCAAATATTTTTTTTCCATGTTTCATAGTATATTTCTCATGCAGTTTGGTTTTGTCTCTCTAAAACCTTTTTCTTTTCTTTGACAGGCAGAGTGGATAGTGAGAGAGACAGAGAGAAAGGTCTTCCTTTTCCGTTGGTTCACCCCCCAATGGCCGCTGTGGCCGGCGCACCATGCTAATCCGAAGCCAGGAGCCAGGTGCTTCCTCCTGGTCTCCCATGGGGTGCAGGGCCCAAGGACTTGGGCCATCCTCCACTGCAATCCCGGGCCACAGCAGAGAGCTGGCCTGGAAGAGGGGCAACCGGGACAGAATCCGGCGCCCTGACCGGGACTAGAACCCGGGGTGCTGGCGCTGCAGGTGGAGGATTAGCCTATTGAGCCACGGCGCCAGCCCTAAAAACTTTTTTTTAAAAAAGATTTCAAAATCAGAATTGCAGAGAAATGGAGATACAGAGAGCTCATCCATCTGCTGGTTCACTCCCCAAATGGCCACAACGGCTGGGGCTGAGCCCGGGCAAAGCCAGGAACCAGGAGTTTCCTTTGGGTCTCCCATGTGGGTGCAGGAGCCCAAGGACTTGGGCCATCCTCTGCTGCTTTTTCAGGCACATTAGCAGGAAGCTGGATTGGAAATGGAGCAGCCAGGACTTGAACCATTTCCCCCATGGGATACTGGCATCGCAGGTGGCAGTTTAACCAGTTATGTCACAATGCTGGCCCCCACTTTAAATACTTCTTAAAGATGAAAAATCTTTTTAAAGATGAAATAGCTTGATTTAGATTTTTTAAATAGATTTATTCATTTATTTGAAGGTCAGGGTTACACAGAGAGGAGGAGAGGGAGAGAGAGAGGTCCTCCACCTGCTAGTTCACTCCTCAAGTGGTCACAACGGCTGGAGCTGTGCCAATTCGAAGCCAGGAGCTTCCTTGGGGTCTCCCACATAGGTGCAGGGGCCCAAGGACTTGGGCCATCTCCCACTGCTCTCCCAGGCACGGCAGAGAGCTGGATTGGAAGTGGAACAGCTGGGACTCGAACTCGTGTCCAGATGGGATGCCAGCACTGCAGGCAGCGGCTTCACCAGCCATGCCACAGTGCTGGACCCTCAATTTAGATTTTTAAAAAAGATTTATTTATTGGGGTCGGTGCTGTGGCACAGCAGGTTAATGCCATGGACTGAAGTGCTGGCATCCCAAATGGGTGCCAGTTTGAATCCCTGCTGCTCCACTTCCGATCCAGCTCTCTGCTGTGGCCTGGGAAAGCAGAAGAAGATGGCCCAAGTCCTTGGGCCCCTGCACCCATGTGGGAGACGTGGAAGAAGCTCCTGGTTCCTGGCATCAGACTGGCCTAGTTCCGGCCATTGCAGCCAATCACCTGCTGCCTCCCGGGGTATGCATTAGGATCAAGCTGTATCAGAAGTGGTGGCAGGATTTGAACCCAGGCACTCCAATATGGGAAGTGGGTGACTTAATTGCTGCGTCAAAAGGCATATCCCATTACTTTATTTAAGACATTTTACATGATTTAACTTCTCATTTTACTATCCATTAAATTAATCACCTACTTTAATTCTCCATCCTAGGTAGTGATTCACTGCATTTTTTTTTAAATCCTAAATCATCTGCCTGGCATTTTACAAAATTCTGAATCATTATAAACCTAGAAAATTTCCATTGTTTTTTGTAAACACTATATTGATGGTGTCATAAAAAATCATTAGGCATGGCTAAATATTGGACACCTCATAGTATTCTTTCAAGAACAGGATGTGCAGGTTTTCTGTTGTCTCTTTCTGACGCTGGCTGTCAGTTATCTGAGGTTGTGAGCTCTTCTGTGTGTGACTCTTTGTGGTCAGCAGTTCAATCTTCCTTTAGTAAAAGTCATGAAGTCCCAGGGATTTCAACTGAGCAGTTCAGGTTGTGGATTTGGTGAGAATAATAACTTTCTTACTAATTTTCATTATTTTGACCAGTAATTATATCTTCACATAACAAAGAATTTGTAATGTCCTGTCTGCATTTGATGTTGGCCATCTTGGAAGAATACTGCTTATTTTTACTGTTTTCAAAGACTGCTTCTTTAAAGATTTTTTTTTCTTTCAGGTTTTTTTTTTTTTTTTTTGGTGAGCTCTGCTTTGGTACCTTTTTGTCTATCAAAATCTTGATCTACGTTCATTTTCAAAAATCTAGTAATTAAAAAATAAAACAATTATATCCTAAGTATACAAAATCAAAATATATTTTCACAAAAAACAAATCTAATAAACTGGAAAAAGCAATTTGCAAATATAATTTTTGAAGTTAGTTTTTTGTAAAATATACAGGATTTTCTATGAAAGACAAGATATGAATTATAATGAATATTTTAAGAAAAATTAAAGTTGAAAAATCTTATATTTTTGAAATCAGCTAAATATTTAAATTTTTTTAACAAAACAAACTATTCACAATTCTGATATTGCTTGTCCACATAAATAGCTGGTCCTTCATGCAGGGCTGTCTGGACCTGGGTGGTCACTCCAGCAGCTGCCAGCTATAGGTGGTCTCTGAGTAGCCAGGAGCTGTGTGTGCCTAGTCCATACTGTGATGTACCAGAAGCGGAAAACACATGTCATATTTTAGAGATTTAGTATGAAACAAGGGTCCAAGATATCTGATTAATAATTTATTATATTGATTGCATGTTGAAATGATAATATTGCGGATATATGGGTTTAAACAAAATATATTATTAATTTTACTTTTTTTTTTTTTTTTTTTTGACAGGCAGAGTGGACAGTGAGAGAGAGAGAGACAGAGAGAAAGGTCTTCCTTTGGTGTTGGTTCACCTTCCAATGGCTGCTGCAGCCGGCGCACCGCGCTGATGCGATGGCAGGAGCCAGGTACTTATCCTGGTCTCCCATGGGGTGCAGGGCCCAAGCACCTGGGCCATCCTCCACTGCACTCCCGGGCCACAGCAGAGAGCTGGCCTGGAAGAGGGGCAACCGGGACAGAATCCGGTGCCCTGACCGGGACTAGAACCCGGTGTGCCGGCGCTGCAAGGCGGAGGATTAGCCTAGTAAGCTGCGGTGCTGGCCAATTTCACTTATTTCTTTTTAGTTTTTTTTTTATACAGCTACTAGAAACGTTTAAGTTAGATAGGGGCTCTTGTTATACTTCTGTTGAGCAGTGCTGTCCTATTCTTGCACATACACCCCATGTGTTCTGTAGTAAATTAACTATTTTGTGTATTTGTCATATGAGGGCCCAGGGCAGGCGCCCCCTGGCTTACATCCAAAAGCAGCATTGCCTGGTGGGGTTGTGTGGGAACAGTTTTTGGAGAGCACCAGGATGATATCATTTAAAATGAACATGGGCCACGGATAAAGCAGCCCCCTCCCTGTGACTCTAGGCAACAGACCAATAGCTATCACCCACGACCACCACGCAGCCAACCTTGTGAAACAGCCCTTGACCTGGGGGACGCAGCAGGTGCACCTGGGAAACTTTTTCACATCACAGCTGCCTGGATTTCCCTCCTCAGATCTGGTCAATTTGAGTCTCTGTGAGAGAGGCCCAGACATGCATATCCTGAGAAAGCTCCCTAGGTGGCTGTCTGGTTAAATATTACCTCACTAAGAAGTATGTGAAGTTGAATTCCACTACACATCCTTAGACCATATTCAAATTTTATTTTCAAAATTTCCCTTAGATCAAGAGGCTCTTATCGGGGATTCTGAAATCTGTAACACAGAAAGCCGTCATTTAGAACACATAACCTGACTTCTTAAGAGTTGTGCTGACTTCTCTGCACCGTGGAAGAGTGCTTCGGCAGGTTCATTACGTATCCCTGACCGCAGAGGACCTGTTCAGTCAATTTCAGAAGCGTCCCTAACATTGATGCACTGATGCTAATCACTCTCCATGTCAGAGAAGGAACTGGAACCTAGTTTAAGCTACTACTTGCAGCAATAATAAGTGAGATTAAATTTAACAATCAAAAGAGCCGTTCATCCATCATTTAAGGAATGCGCAAAATCAGGTGTCTGCCCGACTCACGCCCTTGCACAGGCCTGGCAACGTGAGCACACGCGAGACTTACTTCTGACAGTCTGGTTTCTGGGCAGCTTTCTCATGCTTCTCCTTTTCCAGGCGTTTCTTGTTCCTCTCTGTGACCAGCTTTTCTCCAGGAATCTCTGGAATCCCCATCTCTGCTGCAAACTGGGCTGCACCTTGGTCAGTCAGAAAGCAATGCGGTGTCTGAGCAGGGAGAAAAGGACAAGTGTTTATGGTGTGTTGAGAAATTTTGAATCTTTCCAAGTATTCCATCTGTGTGGGTGCAGAGACTCAAAGATGCAATTTCCCTTCATTTTCTGAATGCGGAAAAGAGCCTGGCTCTCTGAGTTTTTGCATTTTCAGAAAAACCCCTCCAAACTGATTTTTTTATTACTTTGGGGATATAAGTTACATACGACCTTAAATGTGGAAATTTGATTCATTTATCATTTTGTTTATTTTTTAAAAATGTATTTATTTGAAAAGTAGTGTTAAAGAGAGACACAGAGAGAGGACAGACAGACACTGGGGGCTGGGCCAGACTGAAGCTAGGGGCTAAGACCCCATCCAGGTCTGCCATGTGAAAGGGGGCTGAAGAAAGTACATGCATGTTCTGGGGCCGGCGTGGTGGCACACTAGGCTAATCCTCCGCCTGCGGCGTTGGCATCCCCTATGGGCGCCGGGTTCTAGTCCCGGTTGCTCCTCTTCCAGTCCAGCTCCCTGCTGTGGCCCGGGAAGGCAGTGGAGGATGGCCCAAGTGCTTGGGTGCCTGCGCCCGCATGGGAGACCAGGAAAGAAGCTCCTGGCTCCTGGCTTCAGATCAGCGTAGCTCCGGCTGTGGCGGCCATTTGGGGAGTGAACCAACAGAAGGAAGACCTTTCTCTCTGTCTCTCTCTCTCACCGTCTGTAACTCTACCTGTCAAATAAATAAATAAAAAAAAAGAAAGTACATGCATGTTCAAGCGATTCCTAGTTAGGCTGCTTTGTTAACAGCCATAACCTTGGCTGGTTTGAGAAGCTCAGGTAACGCTGTTTCTGTTCCTGTTTGCAGTTTTAGGACAGCAGTGATCTCCCGTCAGCCCCCTTTATGGCTGGAGGACAGTAACCATCCCTTAGAGGAGAATGCTGTCATCACAGATACCTTTTCCATAACGAGCCGTGCAAGTTTAACGGGATTTGCTATGCAGCGGACTGCAGACACTGCTCCCGTGGACAGGTCTTTTCCATCCATGATACTAGCATCCATTTCAACTTCACCGTTTACGTTCAAGACAGACCCATGACCTGAAACCAAGAAGTTGAAAAGTAAGAATTACACATTTAAGAATGGCTTTTAATTCATTCTGCATTCCATTACCAGAGGATTGTTTAAAATTTATTTTTGAACTGGGGAAGAGAAGGGGAGGGCGGGAGGAGACAGGAGCCTAGAACACCACCTGTGTTTCCTACATGGATGGCAGGGGCCCGAGCACTTGGGCCATCTCATACTGCTTCCCCAGGCACATCAGCACGGAGCTGGACTGGAAGCAGAACAGCAGGCACTTGAACAAGTGCTCAGATATGGGAGGTCGCAGGCAGTGGCTTAACCCCCACTGCACCACAATGCCAGCCCTAGAGATTTTTTGAAACTGATAATTTAAGCAAGATAAGTTTCTTTTTTCTTTCTTAATCTTTTTCTTTTTTTTTTTTTTTTAATTTGAGAGGCAAAAAGAGACACACAGAATGAGATAGTGAGAGAGAGAGGGAGCACGTTCCCATCCACTGGTTTACTCCGCAAATTCTCGCAATGGCAGGATTGGGTTGAGTTGAAACCGGGAGCTGCAAACTGTACCCAGGTCTCCCACATGAGTGGCAGGGATCCAGCTACTTGAGCCAACACTGTTGCCTCCCAGGGTCTGCATTAGCAGGAAGCTGGAACTGAGAGCAGAGCCAGGAAACGAATCCAGGCACTCTGATGCTGGAGTCCTAACCAGCATCTTCACCATCAGGCCAAATGCCTGCCCCAAGATTAGGTTCTGAAAATTAATTTTACTAATTATAAAGGCACTGCAAGCTGTCTTTTGGGTAGAGAATTGGATGCTTTACTATTAAGGGGAAGCAGGAGATTGAGAAAGTCAAACTTGAGAATTTGGGTTATGGCAATGCTAATTTCCTTAGTTAAATCTAATATTAAGCCTGTATTATCTGCAAAAGTACTGTAATACTGTCCATTAACCTAGCGGATACACTACTATTTGCCGAATGCATGTTAATAAAAAGGAAGCAAGTGCAACAGAACTATTTTTACACAAAATATATGACATTAGAAGGTACCAGAAGGAGAACTAGAAAATATGTGGGTCACATCAAGTTATGTGGGAAAATATGCCACAAAAAGACTCTCCCCAGCCAGTGAGGAGCAAGCAGTGATTACTTACCACAGTGAGGGGGAATTAGAGAAAAGGTCTTGAATTCACACAGAATTAGAGAATTAGTGTGATGTTAAAAAAAACTGCGTGGACTTGTGGCCAAAAAAGGCACAGGAACAGACTTAACTTCCTGCCTTAAACTGGTGGACACAAAAGGTGGACACAGCACCAAACAGCGATCATTCGGACGTCACTCAGCCATATCCAGGCCGTGCAGGATGGTGGCTCCCGAGAGAGGCGCCACGAGGAGTGCCCCATAGAGCCTCAGCTTTCTGCCTAGAGTGTTTCCAGTCCCCACACAAAGCTGGACTCTGTGGGGCAGAGCACTTGAGAGGAGGCTGCCAGGAGAGAGAGCCAGCAAACAAGTGAGGGCTCCCCGCTCTGCAGAGGAGCCCGATCCTTCAGCTGAGTGCTGGCGGTACAATAAGGGAAGGGTGGAGTGGTAAAACCTCAAAGGGCACCCGGTACTGGGTGTGGCACCCAAAGTATCCTGTATCAGCAGGGGGCAAGTCAGGCTACAGCAGGCCCCCCTGGTCCCAGCTAACAAACCTTAGGGGCAAATCTCAAATAGCTCAGACTGCTTCTCAAGTAATCCTTCAAGATTACTGAGACAGCCAGAGCCCGTCGAGATAAAAGTCATAATGTCTGGTCTCCAATAAGAAATCACCAGACACACAAAGAAACAGGGAACTATGACCTGGAATGAGGAGGAAAAAAAAAAAAACAACCCAATAGTAACAGACTTGGAAATGATACAAATGACACTTGGTAGACAAGGATGTAACACAGGTTTATAATTATGTTTCACATGTACTAGGTTCTGGAGGAAAATATAAAAGGACCCAAGCAGAACCAGAGATTGAAGAAGATATATATATATATACTGGATGGTGTTAACATCAGATTAGACACAGCAGCAGAAAATACTAATGAACTTCAGACACACGATTAAAAACCACAAAATAAAAACAACAACAACAAAGAACAAAGAACAGAATCATTGCGCTCAGGGAAAACTTCAAGCAGGTTAATATATGTATAACTGGAGTTCCCAGAATGAGAGGTGAGCTAAAGGGACAAAAAATTAAAAATGGATATATTTTTTTAAATTTCATGAAAACTAAACTCACAGATCTGAGAAGCTTAATAAACTCTAAAACAACCAAAATATGATGAACACTACTAAAGCCAGGTGCATCAGGATCAAACAGTTCACTGCTAATGAGAAGCAGAAAATCATAAAAGCATCCAGAGGTAAAGACACGTTAGGCAGAGAAGGAAAAAAATGATTATAGACTTCTTGCCAGGAACAATGCAAGCCAGAAGACACTGCAACAGTTTCTTTTTAAAAAATATTATCTATCTATCTATCTTCATGTTATTTAAAAAGCAGAGGCAGAGAGAGAAGGAGGGAAGGAGGCAGCAAGGCAGGGAGAGAGACTTTCTACTTACTATTTCACTTTCCGCAAATGTGCAAAACCTGGGGCTGGACCATGCTGAAAGCCAGAAGCCCTCCCACATGGGTAACAGGGGTCCAAGTACTTGAGTCATCACCTGCTGCTTGCCAGTATGCATTAGCAGGACACTGGATTGGAAGTGGAGGTGGGACTTGAACCCAGGCAATCTGATTTGGGATGTAGGTGTTTCAAGCAGTGTCTTAACTGCTGAGCCAAACTCCCACAATGGAGCAATATCTTTAGAGCATTGCAAGAATTATATAACCCGGGGCTGGCACTGTGGCATAGCGGGTAAAGCCACTGCCTGCAGCACCAGCATCCCATAGGGGCATTGGTTTGAGTACCAGCTGCTCTGATCCAGCTCCCTGCTATTGCACCTGGGAATACAGTAGAAGATGGCCCAAGTTCTTGGGCCCTTGCACCCATGTGGGAGACCTGAAAGAAGCTCCTGGCTCCTGGCTTCAGATCAGCTCAGCTGGGGCTGTTGTGGCCATTTGGGGAGTTAACCAGTGGATGGAAGACCTCTCTCTCTCTCCCTCTCTCTTCGTAATTCTGCCTTTCAAATAAAACAAATGAATCTTTTTTTAAAAAAATAATTCTATACACAAAGTGTCTTTCAAAAAGACTTTTTCAGATATACAAAAGCAAAAAAAAATCATCTATAGGAGATGTGCAATATAAGAAATGTTAAAGAAAATCCTTCAGGCAGGAGGGAAATAATATCAGATAACAAACAGGATCTGCACAGAGGAATGGGGGACACTGGAAATGGCAAACAGGAGGACAAACACAAACACTTTCCCCCTTGCTTCACAGTATGTTTAAAATAGAATCATTTGACACAAAAATTTCAACAACGTAGAAGTGAAATATGTAACAGCACAAAGGCTTGGAGAGGGGGAAAAAAGGTATGCTGTTATAAGGTTCTTACACCATCTTGAAGTGATGTTACTGTATAACTCAAAGGTAGACCGTGATGGTGGGAGGTACATGCCATAAACTCTAAGACAACTGATTAAAAAAAAAAAATGACTAGCTCCCAAGCCAACAAAGGAGATACAATGGCATCATGTTATTCCAAAGAAGGGAGTGAAAGAAAAAGAGGAAAAAAGGACCACAGGCTAGATGGGGCAAATGGGAAGCAAACAGCCAGATGACAGGTTTATACCCCAGTGTATCAACAACCACCTTAGATGGAGATGGTCTAAACACCCCAGCTCTGAAAAGTATTCCAAGAAATAATGGCTGAAAACTCCCCATATTTGGCAAAAGGCATACATCTAAATATTCAAGAAGCAGAACAGACTCTAAACGGAAGGAAGCACAAAGAAATCCACACTAACAACTGGGAACTAAGGACACAGAATCCTGAACGCTCCAGGAGATAAACACCATCTCTGACGAGGATGGGTAGCTTATCAGCAACATTTTCTCAAGTGCTGAAAGAACAGAGCTACCAATCAGTATTCTATTTCCAGCAAAAACATCCTTTAGGAAGGAAGAAGAAATCAAGTGGTAAGCACCTCTTCAGATGCTGATGAGCTGGCTGAGGGCTCAGGCTCAGGGACAGGGGAACCAACCACGTGGTTAGTGGTGGGACTTTCAGCCCCACCAGGACTCTGCCTACTGGGAGGCCAAGAGGCTGAGGGTTGAGTGGATAAACAACGGCAGAGACTTGGGTCCCAGTGAGGAGGCTTCCATAAAAACCCTCAGGGATGGGCTTTGGATGCTGAATATGTGGGGATCCAGGAGGGTGGTGCGCCCACACGTCTCTTCACCTGTATCCTTTATCCCATTTATTAATACACCAGAGTGGTAAATCTAAGTGTTACTCTGAGTTCTGTCATCTGCTCTAGCACATTAATTGAACTTGAGAAGGGAGTCATGGTGACCTTCAATTTGTAGCCAAGTCAGGCAGAAGTTGTGGGTGACCTACTCCTTTAAAAAAAAAAAAGTTATTTGCATTTTATTTTAAAGGGAGGGAAAGAGGGAGACATAGAGAAAATATGTATCTTCCATCTGCTGGTTTACTCCCTAAATGTCTGCAACAGTCAGGGATGGGCCGGGCTGAATCCAGGAGCCTGGAACCTAACTGGGGCATCCCACATGGGTAACAGGAACCCAAACACTTGGGCCATCACCTGCTGCCTCCCTGGGTGCACAGCAGCAGGATGCCGTATTGAAAGCGGAGTAGCCAGGACTGAACCAGGCACTCAGATGTGGGATGCGGGTGCCCCAGGCAGTGAATTCATAGCTGTGCCACACATCTGCCCTGATCTACTCCTCTGATTGGTATCTAAAGTCGGGGGGCTCAGCCCTCCACCTGGGGGATCTGACTCTACCCCCAGGCAGTCAGTGTCAGATGGAAGTGATCTCTTCCTGTGTGCCTTTTCGTCTGCATGTGTTCTTATATTCCTTATAATAGACGGGTAAATGTGTTTCTCTTGAGTGACATGAGCTGTCACAAGTTTTTAAGCCTGATTTGGCTAGGACAGAAGTGTGAGCAACCTGGAGGTCCACTGCTTTCGATCGGTGTTTGACAGTGAGCATGAGGCTGTGGTCTGTATTAACTGTAGACCGCGTCATGACTGAACTGCAGGACATGCTACAGTTGGCGTCTTGACAGCCGGGAAACTGGCTGGTCCAGGAAAAACTCCTACATATTGTGAAACCCGAAGTACTTTATGAGGGTATAGAACATAAACAACTTATTTGTTCCTGAATACCTTTCCAATAATTAGTGTTTGGATAATTATGGAAAAAACTGACCTTGAAATACACCTTGTGCCGTATACAAAAACATATTCAAATTGGAGCAGAGACCTAAAAATTCTAGAGAGAGCATGAGAGAAAATGTTTGTAATCCTGGTTTAGGCAAATACTTTTTATAAGATGACATGAAAAGCCTGGCTCACTAACAACAATAGAAAATCATCCTGCTCTTTGAAAGACATCGTGAACACAAAGAAAAGACAAGCCACAGACTGGAAGAAAATATGTGCAGATCACATTAGATGCTAAGACATCTATCCAGAATACACAGAAAGCACTCTGAAAACTTGGTAACAACGAGGAAAATGAAAAATCAACAAAAGGCTCAGATAGAAACTTCTCCAAATAAGAAATCCAATTGGCCTGTAAACACACAAAAAGCTGTTGAACATCATTTGCCGCTGAGGGAAATGCAAATTCATACTACATGGAGATGCTGCCGTACAACTGTTAGACTGGCTCAAACAAGAAATACCAATTACCACTGCTAGTGAAGATGTGGACTCACTGGAACTCGCATATGGTGCCGGGGGAATGGAAACTACGGCAGTTCCTGAGAACATTAAACACACACTTGTCACACGACCCAGCAATCCCATGTCTAGGTATTCACCAAAGAGAAACAGAAACTTATGTACACGCAAAAACCTGTATGCAAAGTGTTTTTATTTGTAATGGCCCCAAATGGAACATGTCAGCTGGTAAATGGCTACATAAACTCTGGAATATTACTCAACAAGAAAAGAGGGATAGCATTCTCATGTGTTATGTTAAATGAGGAATCCAGATTCAAAAGGCTACATGTTACATAATTCGAGCTGTGACATCCTGGAAAAGGTGACAATACCAAAGGGACACAAAACTGCTTAGTTGTTGCCAGGATCTGGGGGTGGATGGAGGTGTAGACTTAAAGGGATGTGGGACAGTATTGGAACTGTTATGATTTTATCTGGTCTGTGGTGGCTACATCACTCTACGAGAGTACTTCAAAAACTATGTGGAAAATGGAATTAATACACATGTTTATTGTGGCACAAAAATTTTTGGAATCTATACATAGTTTTCTCATAATACAGTTTCCATGAACTTTTTGAAGACCCTTGTATGGGTTTGTCATGGTCATGGAGCCGTACACGGAAAAGGGTTTTTTAGTTTATGCAAATTATATTAAAATGAAATACCTGCTAAAATTGTGTGGCTTTAGGCCTGTAGATTCTAAGCCTGGTTATACCTCAGAATCACTGAGGAATCTTCAAAACAGAGAAATGGGGGCCAGTGCTGTGGCGTAGCGGGTAAAGTCACCGCCTGCATTGCAGGCATCCATTACGGGTGCCAGTTTGAGTCCCGCTGCTCCACTTCCGATCCAGTTCTCTGCTATGGCCTCGGAAAGCAGCGGAAGATGGCCCAAGTCCTTGGGCCCCTGAACCCATGTGGGAGACCTGGAGGAAGCTCCTGGCTCCTGGCTTTGGAAAGGCACAGCTCCGGCCATTGCGGCCAACTGGGGAGTGAACCAGTGGATGGAAGACCTCTCTCTCTCTGCCTTTCCTTCTCTCTGTGTAACTCTGACTTTCAAATAAATAAATAAATCTTTAAAAAAAAACCAGAGAAATGAAAAACAATTCCTAGATACCAACTCAGGTTTTTACCTTATAGATGTTATAGTATAAGGAATCTAGATAGGTCGGCGCCGCGGCTCACTAGCCTAATCCTCTGCTTGTGGCGCCAGCACCCCGGGTTCTAGTCCTGGTTGGGGCACCAGATTCTGTCTGGGTTGCTCCTCTTCCAGTCCAGCTCTCTGCTGTGGCCCGGGAAGGCAGTGGAGGATGGCCCAAGTGCTTGGGCCCTGCACCCGTGTGGGAGACCAGCAGAAGCACCTGGCTCCTGGCTTTGGATCAACGCAGTGTGCTGGCCGCAGCGGCCATTGGAGGGTGAACCAATGGAAAAGGAAGACCTTTCTCTCTGTCTCTCTCTCTCACTGTCCACTCTGCCTGTCCAAAAAAAAAAAAAAAAAAAGAAAAAAGAAAAAAGAAAAAAGAAAAAAAAGAGTCCAGAGAGAACGCAGATAAATGAAAAAATAAAAAATAAAAGACCGAAAACAAACACCCTGTTATCTCAAGGACTCTGGCAGCTTATAAAACTGAATTGCAGAGAGAATAATTATCTGAAGTGCTGTGCAAATAGTGCTCAAGTCTAGTGAAGGCAAAGTGTCATTTTCTGGCTGCCAACCCAATGAAGTCTTTAAAGAGTATTTCTAGCATTCAAACCTAAAAGTTTATTTTTTACAGTGTTGGTATCTAATTAGTAAGTTCCTTTTTAGTAAACTAAGTATGATGGAACCAAGTTTAAACATAAAGTGAAATCCAGATTGGAATATGAATGGAATGTGGATGTTTCCACAAACACACAGAGAGGCCGCGTCATGAATGCTAACGACTGGCACAGTACTCAGTAACTGCTGGGAATCGGCTTTTTAAAGAGGTTCCCACATAGCAGCTGCTGGGAATACTGTTTGCTTGTACTGACCTTGGCTGGGAAAAGCAAATGGAAAACTCAGTCTCCACAGACAGTATGCTTTCCTCCCTTATAGCTTATTTATTTTTAAAGATGCATTTATTTATTTGAGAGGCAGAGCTACAGACAGAGAGGTAGAGACAGAGAGAAAGGAAGTCTTTCATCCGCTGGGTCACTCCCCAGGTGACCACAACAGCCGGAGATGGGCTGATCTGAAGCTAGGAGCCAGGAGCCTCTTTTGGTCTCCTGCATGGGTACTGTGGGGAAATTAGGCACAGGAGGCAATTCAAAGATAGTGGCTGAAGGGAAATTAGGCACACGTGGCAATTCAAAGATGGCGCCCAAAGGAAGTAAGGTGGGTGGTGCCCAAAGCTGTTTACCACCAAAGCTGATTGGCCACGCGGCATCAGGGGAGGTAACAACTGATGATGAGTGTACAGACATATGGCTGGTCCTGTAAAAAGTCACCCTGTAAAATGACCTTTTAAGTAATTGGTTGGTCCTTAAGCCCTGCCCCAGTAATCATGTGGTCTTGTGCTTTAAAAGGCTTTGCCATGTGCCAATAAACGGAGTTCTTGCTTGCTTGACTAGACTCCCCGCTGCGTCTGATTGTCTCCGGGATCGGGAGGCTGGGGAACAGGCGAGTGGCGCACTTACCTTTCTTCGGACCCAGTCCATCCTCGTTCGGGTGGGCTAAGACCCAGCAGGTACAGGGGCCCAAGCACTTGGACCTTCTTCTAATGCTTTTCCAGGCCATTGGCAAGGAGCTGGATCTGAAGTGGAGCAGATGGGACTTGAACCAGCACCCAAATGGGATGCCAGAGCTGCAGGTGGAGGCTTCACCTCCTATGCCACAGTGCCCACCCCTTATTTTTTATTTGAAAGGCAGAGAAACAAAGACAGACAGAGACTGTCCATCTGATGACTCACTACCCAAATTTCTGCCGAAAGCCAGGGCTGGGCCAAGTCAAAGCCAGGAAGAAGGAACTGAGTCTGGGTCTCCGCGTGGGTGATGTGAGTCATATCTGCTGCTTCCTAGGGGGTGCATGAGCAGGAAGCTGGACAGGAGGGAGAGCAGGGACTTGGACCCAGGGAATCTGATACAGGATGCAGGCGTCGCAAGCAGTGTCTGAGTGCTGCACCCAACGCTTGTCCCTCCCCTAAATCTTCCATTTCCTTCTTTTCAGCCTTACTCTTTGCTCCCTCGATGTGCTGAATGGCAGACATCTGGGAAACCACGGAGGAGACACACAGAGGAAGGCCTCTGAGTATGGAGGAAAGAAATGAGAGCAGGATGCTCCAGCTCTCTAATCTGCACCTCCCTGATTCTGCAGATGACAGAGCCTGACTGTGGGAGACCACAGTGACTGGCTTCACGCAGGGTCCCTGCAAATGCACAGTGGGTTGTCAGCTAAGGTCCCGACTGCTTGAGGCTTAACACGTCTCCCGTGGAGTGCTGGTGGATCCCCCAATGGCTCAACACCCACAAAATGCACTGCTAGGCCTCAGTCTATAGCCAGGCAGACTCAGGACAAGTTCCCAAGTGTTAAAGAGTACCCAGCGGAGTCAAAAAACCTGAAGAAATACTCAGGAACTATTTGTCATCAATGGCTTGGGCTTTCCAGAAATTCTTCTCTCGCACCAATGTTGCATGGGAGGTGTCATACCAAGAAGTATTTTAATTCCCAGGTCTCAGGCTTTCTATTTTAAAAAGGAAATGAGGGGGCTGGTGCTGTGGCGTAGTGGGTAAAGCTGTCACCTCCAGTGCCAGCATCCCATATGGGTGCTGGTTCCCGTCCTGGCTGCTCCACTTCTGATCCAGCTCTCTGCTATGGCCTGCGAAAGCAGTAGAAGATGGCTCAAGTCCTTGGGCCCCTGCACCCGTGTGGGAGACTCAGAGGAAGCTCCTGGCTTCTCTTCCGACTGGCACAGCTCTGGCTGTTGTGGTCATTTGGGGAGTGAACCAGTGGATGAAAGAACTTTCTATTTGCTCTCCTTCTCTCTCTGTATAACTCTTTCAAATAAGTAAATCGTAAAAAAAAAAAAAAAAAAAAGGAAATGAGTATCTTTCAGCAAATTACTTATCCTCTGATCCTCTGTGCCTTACTTTTCTCATCTGAGAAATGAACCAAACATTTATAACTCACAGGAAAAGTAAATGAATCACTCATGTTTCTTAGACCGTTGTCTGGTACATAGCAGACACTAGCATTAGCTATGACAATTATTAATTCTCAAAAAGGGTGAATTTTGTGAAAAACACCATAACCAGAAGAATATGGTCTGTATGACTTCATTTATGTGGAATTCTAGAAAGTGCAAATGAATCTGCAGTGACAGGAGCAGAAGGGTGGGTGCCAGGAGCTGAGAGCTAAATACGGGTGTGTGGGGGGGTGGAGATTAACTGCAGAGTGGCAAGAGAGAACCTGTGCGTGTTCCTTCACACTCAGTCCGTGACAACTGTCACAGATATGTGGCCCCCCCCCCATCATTTCTCTGGCAGACGCTAAGTGTGGGTCTCCTGTAATTGAGGTCAGTTCTCGCACCATCTACCTAGGAGGCACAAGTTGGCTCAGTCCCAAGAGATGGCCCTCCTCCCTCACTCCAGATGCCAATCAAAAGGAGTAGGTCACCCACACTTTCTGCCCATCTTGTTTAGAAATACAAGGTTACCACAACCTCCCTTTTGGGTTTGATACATTTGCTGGTTTGTTACAAAAATAAAGGACAGGATAAAGAATACACTTGAATTGTCAGGAGGAAGAAACACACAGGCAAAGACTGGAAGGGCACTGGGAGTAGAGCTCCTTCCTGCCCTGTGGACTTGGGCTGTGCTATCCTCCCGAACCCCGCAGCTCTGTGATTTTCTATGGGCACCTCATCACACAGGCTCAACCCCGGGCTCTCTCTTCCTCCTGGAGGTTGGGGCATGGGTGCCAAGAGCCCACCAAGAGTCCCCTCATTAGGACAAAAGTTCTCGTATCACCCAGGCAACTCTGAGAGGTGAGGAACTGGGATCAAAGACCAAACAGGAGAACCAAAGATCCTCCTAGCACAACCATTCAGAAAAGACAAAAGTTTCAGGAGCTCTGTGCCTGGAACCTGGGACAGGGACCAAGAAAAATACACATGGAAGTGCTTCAGCAAATCCATGGAAAACAGAATTAAAGATAAGCTTATCTTGAAATCCATGCAGACAAGTTGTCTTCCAAAAGTTCATGAAAAAACATGTTACGAAAAAAATCTACGCATGGATTTCTTCCTCTATCACAGGATCACAGGGGAGCGCAAGAGAGGTCTTAAATCTCGAAGACACAGGTGGTTACAACAGGCCTACCCTTTTTGCAAAAACTTAACAGGGATGTGGTTTATAGCTTGGACAGCAGCCTGCTCCCAGTCTCCCTGCCAAAACAGATGTATGGGGATGTGAATTCTAGGAGGTAGGTTAAATAAGGAGTGAACTTATGGATTTAAAATCTTTTACAGCAACTTGGTCTACAGGCAGGAAAAGTACAATGAAATACCGCTTCTCTTCCCCCTTAAGCCCGCAAAGCTGACTGGCTCCATTCAGCACTCGGCACCCCGGGGAGGGTCCATGCGTTCCGGGTAGGGGGAGCGAGCCCGGCCCGGGCACTACCTGCGTTGAACTCGGGGTCGTCCTCCAGGACAGCCACGGCTTCTTCCACCGCGTCCACGGCGCTGCCGCCCGCCTTGAGCACTGCGTAGCCCTCGCTGGCCGCCTTGACGATCCCCTGGCGCACTCGCTCTTTCCGCTCCTTGGAGATGTTGCCGGCGCCGCCGCCGTGGACCACGACCACGGGGTTCATGGCCACGGAGCCTGGACGTCGGCAAGAACAACGCGTCACTCCCAGAGGGTCAGGCGATCTTCGCGGGCCGGAGACTCCCGGGGAAAACGCCCAAGGCCCCGGCGCAGGGGCGTCTCGGCTGGGACCCTGCCCCCCAAAGCCCAGGGCGCGCCCCCGGGGGCACCCGCCGGCCCGGCGATGGTGGGGGCGCTCCGGGACTCTGCTCAGCCTCCCGGGGTCACCGCAGCGACCCCCGTGCTACACCCGGTGCCCCCAGGGCAGGTTTCCCGCTCGGGCTCCCGCCAAGGGTCCCGGGCGGCTCAAGGGCAGGACCCCGGCGGCACCCCACCTCGGGGTCTCAAGCCCCTTGTCCCGAAAGGGATGGAGAAGCGAGTGTTTCCCCCTTCTCTTCGGTCGCCATCCCTGTCCCCTCCGTCCGGCGGCTGCTCGGCAGGGTCGCCGACTTACCTAGGGCTCTGCCGGAGGCGCACGCCGCGGCCGCAGGCTGGGCCGAGCGCCCGCGCAGCCTCCGTGCAGCCGGCGCTGCGAAACCGCTGCGGGGCAAACCGCTCGCCGCGCAACGGCTCCGCGCCTGCGCTCGAGGGCGGGCCCGCCGGGTCGCGGCGAATCTCTGGGTCTGAGGCCGGGTCGGGTCTCACACCTCGGGAGGGCTCTGTACCGCCCGCTTCTTAAGTGCAGGCCAGGAGAGTGCAGCTCTCGAGAGCTTCCTGGTGGCACGGAGGGGACCTGGCGTCTGCGGTTGGTGGTGTGCGCCAAGGTTGTGTAATCGCAGCCTGGGAATCATTGCAATCCCTTCTTTGCCCAAGAGGTGGCAGGCTGGTGTATTATTAAATCTTTTTTAGAAAGATTGATTTATTTGAGAGGCAGAATTAGAGAGAGAGAGGAGAGACAGATCTTAAATCAGTTGGTTCAGTCCGCAAATGGCTGTAGGGACTAACTGCGGCTGGGCCAGGCAGGGGCCAGGAATGACTTCTGGGTCTCTGACATAGGTGGCAGGGGCCCAAGCACTTGGGCCATTTTCTGCTGCTTTCCCAGGCACATTAGCAGGGGGCTGGATCGGAAGTGGAGCAGCTGGGATTCGAACCAGAGCCCTTATGGGATGCTGGCACTGCAGGCTGTGGCTTCACCCGCCATGCCACAGTGCCGGCCCCTAAGCTGGAATCTTTTAACAGTCTCTTCCCTTAACCTTCTGAATGCCCATATGGATGTCCGTGCTGCAAGCTGGGGTTAACAGCTGAACCACCGCACAGGCCCCCACTAAACTGAATTTTTAAAAATATTTATTTATTTGAAAGTCAAAGTTAAACAGAAGAAGGAGAGGCAGAGAGAGAGAGAGATAGAGAGAGAGTTCTTCCATCTGCTGGTTCACTCCCCAACCGGCCACAGCAGCTGGAGCTGCACCGATCTGAAGCCAGGAGCCAGGAGCTTCTTCTGGACCTCCCATGAGGGTGCAGGGGCCCAAGAACTTGGGCCATCTTCTACTGCTTTCCCAGGCCATAGGAGAGAGCTGGATCGGAAGTGGAGCAGCTGGGATTCAAACCAGTGCCCATTTGGGATGCTGGCACTGCAGGCTGTAGCTTCACCTGCCATGCCACAGCACTGGCCCCTAAACTGGAATCTTTTAACAGTCTCTTCCCTTAATATTCTGAACATAAACTGTAAAAATGTCCATAATTGTTCTGGATCTCTCTCTAGGGTGCCCTGAGTCTGTAAGCCCCCAACTGATTCCCCTCAGCCCCCAAACTAGTTGGAGGAATTGCTGAGGGACCCTCTGTTTGCCCGACGGGTGACAAGCCAATTAGTGACACTGGGATGGTGGAAGAAAGTAGTTTATTTTCCAAAATCTTTAAAAAAAAACACGGAGTTTATTTTCTGTGCGTGGAGCAAGGAGTCGGGCAGCCATCTCTCAGTTCCCAACTCCTGGCGAGGTTAAGAACAGTGAATTTTTTTAAAATTTTTTATTATTTTTATTTATTTATTTATTTATTTTTGACAGAGTGGACAGTGAGAGAGAGAGAGAGAGAGGAGAGAGAGAAAGGTCTTCCTTTGCCGTTGGTTCCAATGGCCGCTGCGGCTGGTGCACCGCGCTGATCCGATGGCAGGAGCCAGGTGCTTATCCTGGTCTCCCATGGGGTGCAGGGCCCAAGCACTTGGGCCATCCTCCACTGCACTCCTGGGCCACAGCAGAGAGCTGGCCTGGAAGAGGGGCAACCGGGACAGAATCCGGCGCCCCAACCGGGACTAGAACCCAGTGTGCCAGCGCCGCTAGGTGGAGGATTAGCAAGAACAGTGAATCTTATAAGGTGAGGTCTGAGCAGCGTGAGATCAGCTTGTGTGCAGGCTGGCTGCTCTACAGCGCTGTGGTCTCCCTTGGATTTGTTCCGCTTGTTCCGCTGAAGACGCTCTGATGGCCAAGTGGGCTTCCGTCTGTGGCAGGTGTCCAGGTGGATTGGTTATCACTTTGTTTCGTCAGGGGTTGCAGTTTGTGCAAAGCATCTCCAAATCCAGCCGAGTCGTAGAATGTTGGCCACAGGTGATCGAGGTCTGAGTCTTATAACCTGGAGTCCTTCAGGGCCAGCCTGACTCTTGTACTGCTCCCTTAATTTAGTGAGTCAATCTTTAGAAAGGAGTTGACCTATGATCACCACCGTGAAGATACAGGCAGTGCACGTGAAGGGAGGGAGAGGGGCCTGATCTGTGTCAAAGGCGTTAGGGCTGGGAGCTCAGTTTCAGTGTCAAATATCTACATTCTGTTTGCTGACAGGTGCCACCCCTCCACTCCCACAAGCACTTAAGATAATGACGATGGGCCGGCGCCGCGGCTCAATAGGCTAATCCTCCGCCTAGCAGTGCCGGCACACTGGGTTCTAGTCCCGGTCGGCGCGCCGGATTCTGTCCCGGTTACCACTCTTCCAGGCCAGCTCTCTGCTGTGGCCGAGGAGTGCAGTGGAGGATGGCCCAAGTGCTTGGGCCCTGCACCCCATGGGAGACCAGGAGAAGCACCTGGCTCTTGCCTTCGGATTAGCGCGGTGCGCCGGTCGCAGCACGCCAGCCGTGGTGGTCATTGGAGGGTGAACCAATGGCAAAAAGGAAGACCTTTCTCTCTGTCTCTCTCTCTCACTATCCACTCTGTCTGTCAAAAAAAAAAAAAAAAGTTTAAGATAATGACGATGCAGAGGCTGACTGCACAAAGGGACCCAGACCTTGCAGAAAAATAGAACTCTGAGCCACCAACCATTACAGCAACCAGCCCAGGAACTGGCTCCAAACATTTACAATTTTTTCAGTAGGAACCAGTTTCCCAGGGCAGGCACAGTGGCATAACAGGTAAAGCTGCCACCTGAAGTGCCAGCATTCCATATGGGTGCTGGTCCATGTCCTGGCTGCTCTTCTGCTGATCCAGCTCTCTGCTATGGCCTGGGAAAGCAGTAGAAGATGGCCCAAGTCTTCCACGTGGGAAGACCTGGAGGAAACTCCTGGCTCCTCTCTTCTGATCGCACAGCTCAAGCTGTTGTGGTCATTTGGAGAGTGAACCAGCGGATGGAAACCTCTCTCTCTATCTCTCTCTCCTCTCTGTAACTCTGCCTTCCAAATAAATATTAAAAAAAAAAACAGTTTCCCTAATTTTTATCCTTTCTTCCAAGTTAGGGCCAACCAGAGAAAGCCAAACCTGTTCCCCTACCCAATTACATAGGATAAGCTTCCCTGTTCCAATAGCCTCTGATCAGGGCATGCCTGTGTCTTCCTTCCTTTATTTATTTATTTATTTTGACAGATTGGACAGTGAGAGAGAGAGAGACAGAGAAAGGTCTTCTTTTTCCATTCGTTCACCCCTCAATGGCCACTGTGGCTGGTGCGCTGCGGCTGGCGCACTGCCCTGATCCGAAGCCAGGAGCCAGATGCTTCTCCTGGTCTCCCATGCGGGTGCAGGGCCCAAGGACTTGGGCCATCCTCCACTGCATTCCCGGGCCACAGCAGATAGCTGGACTGGAAGAGGAGCAACCGGGACAGAATCTGGTACCCCGACTGGGACTAGAACCCGGAGTGCTGGCACCGCAGGTGGAGGATTAGCTTATTGAGCCGCGGCGCCGACCCCCCCCCCCGCCTTTTTTAAAGTGAAATTAACACTTTAAGATGAAATGACTTTTTTTAAAAAAAAAAAAACATTTATTTATTTATTTGAAAGGCAGAGTTACAGAGAGACAGAGGGACAGACAGAGAGAGTGAGAGGTCTTCCATCCACTGGTTCACTCCCCAGATGGCAGCAATGGCCAGAACTATGCCGTCTGAAGCCAGGAGCCAGGAGCGTCCTCTGGGTCTCCCACATGGGTGCTGGGGCCCAAGGACTTGGCCCATCTTCTACTGCTTTCCCAGGTCACAGCAGAGAGCTGGCTTGGAAGTGGAGCAGCCGAGACTCGAACCAGTGCCCATATGGGATGCTGGCACTGCAGGCAGTGGCTTTACCTGCTATGCCACAATGCCGGCCCCATTCCTTTTTTTTTTTTTTAAGATTTATTTATTTATTTGAAAGTCAGAGTTACACAGAGAAGGAGAGGGAGAGGGAGGGGGGGAGGGAGAGGGAGAGGGAGAGGGAGAGGGGGAGAGAGAGAGAGAGAGAGAGAGAAAGTCTTCTATCCACTGGTCACTCCTCAGTTAGCCGCAGTGGCTGGAGCTGCCCCAATCTGAGGACAGGAGCAAAGAGCTGGATCGGAAGTGGAGCAGCCGAGACTTGAACCAGTGCCCATGTGGGATATCAGCACTGCAGGCGGCAGCTTTACCCGCTGTGCCACAGCATCAGCCCCAACTCTTCCTTTTTTTCCACTGCAAAGCCTACCACTCCCCTGCCTGCCTTTGAGTCTCTGCTGACTGTGGCTGACTCCTTTGCAATAGCAAGCTCTGAATAGATAGCCTCTGCGTTTTCTCAGTTGCGTGGGCTGCATTCATTTCTGCATGCCTAAATACACTTTCTACTTGAGGGAAGGACTTGCACAAAAGGTACCTTTAAAGGAGAGGCTGGACTTCTTTAGCTCTGGAAATCACGTCATGAGGCCAAGCTTTGATGCTGGCCTCTGTTGTCTGCCCAGCACCTGCCCCATGCAGTAGCCCAGTGGTATGCACTTCTTTTTGGCTCATGTCAACCAATCTCACCCTTGCTCTTCCATCAAGGAATGCAGTGAGAATGTGAGTGCCTGAGAGTGACTTTGCCTATAGGATGATGTTGCAACTTTTTAATTTATAGGAAAAGCTTTTATTCCAATCTTTGAGAGTACTTGATAGCTCCAAACATTTTATTTAGTTATGGGAGTGGGAGTGGGAAGGGGAGGGGGAGGTGGAGGTGGAAGGGGAGGGCTCTCATTTGCTGGATTACTCCACAAATGTCCTCAACAGCTAGGCAGGGTCACGTTGAAGCCAGGAACTGACTCAATCTGGGTATCTTACTTGAGCAGCAGGAGCCCAACCGCTTGAGCCACCAGGGTCTGCACTAGCAGGAAGCTGGAGTTGGGAGAGGAGCTGAGACGTGAACCCAGGCACTCCAGCGTGGGATGCAGCTGTCTAACTGCTAGCCCTGCCCCTTTTTTTCTTTTGGGGATTACTTTGACACAGCTGAGAAGAGTCCCACTGCCTTGTGTATGTGTTTCCTTTACAGTGGTTCTGACTTCTCCTCTAAATAACTCCTAATGGGGGCGGGCTCTGTGGCATAGCAGGTAAGGCAGCTGCCTGAAGTGTCGGCATCCCGTATGGGCACCAGTTTGAGTCCCGGCTGCTCCACTTCTGATACATTTTCTGCTATGGCCTGGGAAATCAGCAGAAGATGGCCCAAATGCCTGGGCCCCTGCACCCACGTGGGAGACTCGAAAGAAGCTCCTGGCTCCTGGCTTTGGATCACTGCAACTTTGGCTGTTGTGGCTATTTAGGGAGTGAACCAGTGGATGGAAGACCTCTTTCTGTCTCTCCCTCTGTCTGTGACTCTACTTCTCAAATAAATAAATAAATAAAATCTTTAAAAAAAAGAAAGAAAAGAGAAGCTCCAAACAGTAGGATGGGAGGGGCTGGTAGAGAGAGACCAAGCTGCTGAGGTCTGCCAGCCTCGAGGTGTTTGTGTGTCCACACGTTATCTCCAAGGTACAAAGGTGGTGGTGACACATTAGTTACCGTGAAGATCGGGCAGGCTTCGCGGAGCCCTCGCTGGCTTGTTTTTATCTAAGCCTGGATCTTGTCATGGAAACCTAGCTCTTGTCATCGGTGATAAGTATTTGTTAGAACGAGCTTCCACCCTGTTCTGCCGAGCGTGTACGTGCTGGAAGGCGCTGCAGTTTGGACGTGCCGGCCAGGAGCTGTGGGAGGGCGTCAGTCTGGCCTGCTTCTAGTCCCGAGCACCCTCGCAGAGGACTGTATCTACATTTACTCTTTGAATCCCTGCAGCAACCTTACAAGGTGAGATCAGCTTTTATCACCAGTTTACAGATACTTGGCTTTCTGTTTCCATTCTCTACTGAAATTGTCCTCACAGAGGCACTAATATCCTTCATGTCACCAAGTGGAGTGAAATTTCTCTGGAGGCCTTGTCTTATTGGACACCTCTGCATCCTTTAATCCCAAGGAACTTTCCCTTGTTATTTTTGCCCTGTTCCCATCTTTTCAGAATTCTGTCTGCCTGGATTCTCTTCTCTCTGTCTCGTCTGGCTGCTGCTTCTTGCTTTCTTCACATATTTGTTTTCTTCAGCCATAATTGAAGATAATCCTCTGAGTTCTGTCTTTCGCCCTCTTCTTTATTCTTTCCAGATTCTCTTTAGGGCAATTTGATCTCCATCCAGGACACCACCCACCTTTCATAAGACAAAAAGTCTCAAATTTATGTTGCTAGCTTCTCTCTCCTGAGCCCCAGGCTCCAACTCCAACATGTCCAGGCACCTGCCCTGGACATGTCCACATGTTGGGTCCGTTGTCACCTGAATCTCAGTGTGCCTGAAACTGACCTCATTTATGTCTCCCTTATCTGTTCTGACTTCTCTCCTCCTGTCTTATCTTCCTTAATGGACAGCACATCATTTACCTAGTCCTCTAAACTGGAAACCTCAGTCACCCGTGGGTTCCTCACCCTAAACCCCATCACCACTGGCATCGTTTTAATTTAAGCTTGTATATGGACTGCTGCCTAGAAAGTGTTTCCATCCCATCTTAAAAAAAGATTTATTTTTCTTATTTGAAAACCAGAGTGACACACAGAAAAGGAGAGACAGGGAGATATCTTCAATCTCCTGGTTCACTGGCCCAAATGCCTGCAGCAGTCTGGGCTGAGTCAGTCCAAAATCAGGAGCCTAGAACTCCATCTAGGTCTCCCACATGGGTACAGGGGCCAAAGGACTTGGACCATCATGTGCTGCCTTCCCAGGTACACTTGCAGGGGGCTGGATCAGAAGCAGAGCAGCTAGGGCTTGAACTGTTGCTCTGAAGTGGGATGCTGGCATCTCAGGTGTGCAGCTTAACCTGCTGTGCCACTATACTGGCCCTCACTTCCCTTTTTGATGGCCACAGATCCTTAATTCATACCCACAGGCATGGGCACACAAACCAGGGTTGGCTAACCATGGTATTCCATTTATTTGCCAATGGTAATTGGTTCAAGCGATGGCTATGTGGCTAAGCAGGGCCAGTTATATAACTTCTCTAGCATGGATGTTTGGTCATGAGAAGAAAGAAATTTTGTTTACTATTGTTGATAAGCAGGGAGGCTGTGATCTTGGGACTGTTACCTTTCCCACCCAGTGGAGATGGTGTTGGAGGATGAAACTGTATAATAATGAATTAACTTTGGCCAAATAAAGACCAATCTTTTCTTTTGGCTCCTGGGAAGTGACCGTTAAACCCTTGGAAGGTTCTGCTTGGTAGGTGTTACTGTTTACCTGGGGCCTTGGGCCATGGCATGTGGTCTGACACTATTGATTGTAAGAAGAGGAGAATTTGGAATAAGAAATAAAACACTGGGGCCAGCGCTGTGGCACAGCAGGTTGATCCTCTGCCTGTGGTGCCGGCATCCCATATAGGTACTGGTTCTAGTCCTAACTGCTCCTCTTCCCACCCAGCTCTCTCCTATGACCTGGGAAAACAGTAGAAGATGGCCCAAGTCCTTGGGCTCCTGCACCCACATGGGAGACCCAGAAGAAGCTCCTGGCTTGTGGCTTTTGACCGGCCCAGCTCCAGCCATTGAAGCCTTTTGGGTAATGAACCAGTGATGGAAGACGTTTCTCTCTGTCTCTCCCTCTTACTGTCTGTAACTCTACCTCTGAAATAAATAAGATCTTAAAAAAAAGAAGTAAAGCAACACATGCAGGCAGGGAATGGAGTGAGGCATCTGCAAGGCAAGAAGACTGAGGATTTCCAGGAGCTGCCAGAGCTAAGGAGAAACAAGGAAGGGTCCTCCCCTAGAGACATGAGAGAGACTAGCCCCTGGATACCTTGCTCAGACTTGTGGCTCTAGAACTCTGAAGGAATGTATTTCTGTATTTTTAAGCTGCCTGGTGTATAGTCCTTTGTAGTAGAAGTTCTCTCTTTCACTGGGTTCTGGAGCCTCAGGATCCTAAGTGATTCCTTGCCAATGCAAAGCCTGTCTCTGGCAGATGTGCCTGGGGTGCCCAGGCCTGTTTAGGTGGTCCCTTTCTGCTCATCAGTCACAGTGCCCTCCTTTACTTCCCTCAGAAGCTCACGTGTCCCGAAGCTTCGAATCAGGAGAAGAAATAAGCACGTGGCATTGTCCGGAGTCGACCAAGTCCTTTCTAAGTGTTGGCTTTTCTGAGATACTACAGAGTCGGGTCCAGAAGATCTCCACAACGAGAAGTATCCTGCTGACAACCTGGTTAAGGTAGCTCCACATCTGGCAATTGTTATCCATGGAATTTTCTCCAGAAAGGTATGATGGTTCTCTCAACACAGGAATAGTTTACACAGAAGACATTCCAGAAATATCTTCCTGCTGCTTCTCCACATAGTTGTGTTTTTGTGTCATGAAAAATTGTGGCTTATCTGCAGCCATCTTGAACCACAGCCTACTGTTTGTCACTAGAGTGTGTCTTGAGTACCTAGTCTGACAGCAAAGGCCAAAGGCCAAAAGCCATGGAAGGGAATCTTGGTCTGCCAAAAATGTGCCGTTTTTAGTCTCTTTTCACTCAAATGCTTGGTGAATGATAAATGTGCTTGCTTTGTTTCTCAAGTGCAGAGTGTTAGAGGGCTTAATTCAACCATCTGTGTGTGTAGACAACCCATCTGTGTGGGTAGACAACAGGGAATTGAAATAGGCTAGGAATGATTAAAAGTATTACCTGGAAGTAATTCTGTCCACTGACAATGTTCTTCAAGGGAGAGGCGGCCATTCCAAAAAGTGTCCCCCATCTCAGCTTCCTGCTTACCACAGCCCTGCCTGCCTCTTTCCATGCCCTTGCTGGTTGTGGCCATTGGGGGGCTCATTTGACAGCAGACTAAGCAATGAACATTGTGTGGGCAGAAGCCTGGACAGTTCTGTTTGTACTACAAGGCTTAGCACAGTGCCCAACTCTCAGGTTTTCGTGAATGTCCATCAGGTGAGGTACAAATCATGCAGAACTCAAAACTCAAAAGTTTGAGGCACAGCTCTTAGGAGGAATGAACCTGGAATATTCTGGATATCTGTGAGCTGATCAATTAGCATGAATTGTTGCCATGAGAGAAAAATAAGCACTGGTTTTAAATAGAGGTGCTGGGAACTCGTGTTCCTGGCAGTCGGTCATGTGGGTGCCAATTTGTGGGCTGTGGTTATAGAAGTAATGAGGGCTCCATGAGGGCACCACCTGGGCAGTTGTATTCATGGCTTTATCCCCTGTGCCTGACAGTAACTGCTCAAAATGTTTGTGGAATAAATGATGGGCTGGCTTTAGACAAGGAACCCTCAGTGGTCGGGCAGACATTGGGCTGAGGCCACAGGGTGTTGCACATGTCAACGACTAACAGCTCTTGTGATTCAAATCTCTCCATCAGAATAAGAGAAAGTCCTGATTTCATTTCCATAATGTTGCATATGGGGGGGAAATGTTCATGGATACTTGCAACAAAATGATGGAACTGGAGATCATTATATTAAGTGAAATAAACCACATGTGGAAAAATACTGCCTGCTCTCTTTCATAAGTAGGAATTACAAATATAGCTCATGTGAGCTTAGAACAGAGGCTGTGGAGGGCGGAGGGAAGGAGGACAGATGGAGGCTGGAAGACAGGCACCCAAACACAGTCTGGTGGAAGTGTCAAATCCTAGTGCTCCACAGCACCGTGGTGGACCACAGTTCCCACTAGTGCATTATATGCTGTGTGAAGGCTTGGAGGAGAGGAGCTGGTGTGCTCCACACACAAAGAAAAGACAAGGAAATGGAAAGGCTGGCTGCCTGGTTTTGCTGTGGGCTAGGGTGTAGTAATTTTTACTCCAGGCTTGTGCCTCATAATTGACAAGCATTCTGAGTGTAGACACATATAAGGTGCACAAGTGATACCAAAAATTTGTTCAACAGGTGAGAAAGTGAACACCTATACATGTGTGAATGTAGGTGGCTCTACATGGATAATTATCTGTTATGAGTGGACAGTGGGCCAGAGAATTGCTTGAAGGAAGGATGGTGGGGTAGGGGAGAGAGAGAGATTGTACCTGTGCAGCATCTCCAGGCACAGTCTGTGGGGAAAGAGAGAGAGAGAGAGAGAGAGAGAGAGAGAGCGAGCCAGAGAGCTCCTCCTCTGCTCTTGGCCTCTTTTATGAGATAGGAGGTGATTCTCCTAAAGATCTGAAGCCACTTGGGGGTTATATGGCCCTTCTACAAGTTCCACATGGAACTCTATACTGTATTTTCATGGCATCCCTCCCCCTTAGGTCCTGGATGAAGCAGATGCATATTGGGAAAGGGGGTGTTTGGATGGACAAGTATGAGGATAGAATTACAAATGGGAGCTTGTGACTTCCAGCTCAGCAGACCTAAGCTAACTAACTACCTGCCTGTTTATCCCACATCAACTTGATTGGCTTGTGCTGTACTTATGTGTTGAGATATTGAAGGGTACGCCATAAAAATGTAACAGTGTTGCATGTTAATAAATAAAAAGCAAGCGCTGTAAAACTAAAACAAGTGTTCATGAGAAATAAATTTAAAGATAAATTTATATTAGTGCAATGATGTTTTTGGTTAAGACACCCACCTCTCCTATCAAAGTGCCTAGATTTGAGTCCCGGTTTCACTCCCAATTCCAACTTTCTGCTAATGTACACCAAATGCGGAGCTGGGAGACCGTCAGTGATGGTTCAAGTAGTCAGGTCCTTGCCACCTACATAAGAGACCTGGACTGCAGTCCCAGCTCCTTGCTTCATGCTGGTTGCAAGCACTTGGGGAGTAAACTGGTAGTTAGGAGTGCTTGCTCTCTCTCTCTCTCAGATAAAAAAGAACTTTTAAAGAAATTTAAATATAAATAAATGTAAGCCCCAAACTATCCTTAGACTTTGCCTTCCACAGAGGCCTGCTTCTGTCCTATATGAGCAATTGGGATTTCCTAAGTTTAGAGCCACTCACAAACAGTGACTATACCTCGCCCAGTGAGTGTATTCCCTGTGAGGTTTGTTCATGCTATTCGTCCCCTCTTAAAGCATCATGAGCCTCAGAAAATTTCTCTGTGTGTGGCAACAACCCATGTGATTCATGAAATCATACAAAAGTTCTTCTAAAAGTTCATGAAGTTGAAATCCATGCACCATTTTTCTTCTTTTTTTTATATTAGCACAAACCCATTTATTGACAACTCAGAGGGATGATCCTAATTAAACCAACACTTTTGGGATAGTTGGAAGTGAAAAGTTTGTGATAACAATAATTTAATATATTCATGAAAAAAAAAGCAGTATGGAAATTTACTAATTGAATTGAGCTTGTTAATTGTTGCAGCTAATTCCTGTCCAAAACAATGACAGAACTTTTGTCTGGCTTTCTCATAGACCTGATGACAGGTGGCTTTGTTCATGAAACAATCCATCATTAGTTTCCCATCTTGCAGTTTCCTTGTGAATGCATGAATCATTTTCTCATAACACATTTTCCATGAAACTTTAAAAATAAATACATCTTTTTAAAACATGTATTTATTTATTTGAAAGGCAGAGTTAGAGAGAGAGAGAGATCTTCCATCCACTGGTTCATTCCCCAAGTGACCGCAACAGCTGGGGCTGGGCCAGGCTTAAGCCAGGAGGCAGGAGCTTCGTCAGGGTCTCCCACATGGGTGACAGGGACTCAAGAACTTGGGCCGTCTTCCGCTTCTTTCCTGGATACATTATCAGGGAGCTGGATCTGAAATACAGCAGCCAGGACTGGAACCAGCACCCATACTGGATGCCAGCATCACATACAATAACTTCAACCACATACAATGCTGACCCCTTCCATGAACTTTCTGAAGACCCCCTTATGCACAGAGGATAGTTTCAACTGCTAGGCCCAATGCTTATCCCCAAGCACATTTTATAAAGTTCTTGAGGAAGCTGGCTTGATCACAGCAGAGATCTGTAGGTCTCTTGGTGCCAAAGATTTGATGCTGGTATTGTCAGGTGAGGCTTCAAAGCTCCAAGGCTGATAGGGTACCTCCTTGTTGCAGCCTAAGCTCATAGGCTTTGATAAAGCAGGTTAGAGAGTCACCCTGCCTTGTCAAAGTCTCTTCAAGTGTGAAACTCGGGTTATATTTGGGATAATTGTCAAGTCTAGGAGTTGAGGCCAGTAACTCCCATTTGGGGGTCAAATGAGGTTTGATGTAACATTTCTAAGGAATGGGGAAGTTCATTCCCAGTTCTCACACATGGGATCTGATAAGATGTCACACAGTGGAGGGAAGGAGAAATACATTCTAAAACAAAAACATGATGGAGCAAACTATGTCAGTGCCTGGAATCATTTCAAAGCTATGTAACATTGGGCTGGGTGCCGTGGCGCAGCAGATTAAAGCCGTGGCTTACAACACTAACATCCCAAATGAGCACTGGTTCGAGTCCTGGCTGCTCTGCTTCTAATCCAACTCCCTGCTGATGGTGCCTGGGAAGCAGCAGAAGACAGCTCAAGTGCTTGGGCCCCAGCACCCTCGTGGGAGACCCAGAAGAAGTTCCTTGCTCCTGGCTTTGGTCTGGCCTAGCCCCAGTTATTGCGGCCATTTGGGGAGTAAACCATCGTGGATGAAAGACCTCTCTTTGTCTTTACTTCTCTCTGGAACTCTGCCTTTCAAATCAATAAAAACAAATCTTTTAAAGAAAGCTATGTAACACATAAGGAAAGATTTTTTTCCAGACTTGTCAATCATATGAATTCTAAAGTGAGTAAAAATATATTTTCTTTTTTTATGGTTTTTTTTTTTTGACTTTTTAATATTTTTTTATTTAGTAAATATAAATTTCCAAAGTACAGTTTATGGATTACAATGGCTCCCCCCCCCCCATAATTTCCCTCCCACTCGCACCCCTCCCATCTCCTGCTCCCTCTCCCATTCCATTCACATCAAGATTCATTTTCAATTATCTTTATATACAGAAGATCGATTCTCAAGTAAAGAAGTATATTTATTATATAAAAGCATATAATAGCTAAAAATAAAAATGAATATAATTTTGCCACTTAGAGATACTGTCAATTTTTTGGAGTATATTTCATCCTCTCTCTTCCTGTTAGGATGCTGTGTTTAATTTTCCACTCAGTAGTATTGTGTATTTCATGTTATTAGGTGTTTTCTATATGGTACTATCAAAGATAATGCTTCAGTGAGCATCATCTTTATACTTTATATACAAATCCTTATTTGTATTTTCAATTGTTTAAAAAAAATGAACCGAAGTGGACGTTGTAGGTCAAAGGTTATGACACACTTCGCAAAGTTGAGGGGAAGCCTGTTCTGTGTAGAACTGACTTTCCCACTATCAGCAATTAACAACAGCAGCAACAACAAGCAAGATGGTGGCTAAGGTGCTCCAAGGATCGTTTCCCTACAAAGATGCCAACTTGAACGGCTAATCACATACAAGCCACCTTTATGAGAGCTAAAGGAGCCAGACCAGAGAACAACGTGTCTTCAAAAAAAAGATGCATTGAAGCCGGAAGGAAAGAGTTGCAGTGTCACCCTCACCCGGCTCCAAGCAGGGCAGCTCTGCAGGAGGGAGAGGGAATTAAGTCCAGACCTTTAACCTGAAACCCAGTACCAGGCCTGCCAGTGTACAACCCAGCACCGCAGGCCCTGTCACTACCTGTAGACCAAACTTTGGACCTGCCTCAGCCACACGGTGAAGGCACTGCATCCATCATCTTTTCCTCAACATTTAGCAGACAGTAGAGCAAGATTCCAGCAACCGGACAGCAGGGTGGGGAACTCAATGCAGAACTTCACCTTGGAGCCCAACGTCAGCACATCCGAAGTATGACTCAGCACCAAATAAAGCCCAAAGTTCTCTGTTCCCAGGCTAACTCTTGCAGGCAGAACCTCTAGTGGTTCATTCTGAACTGCATGCCAGCTGTGGATGTGGGGTGCACCTGGAATTGGGGAACCCTTTGGTGTTGAAATAGCAGCAATGTGCTAATAACTGGCCTGCAGTAGACCTGAGCGTGGGACGCCACCAGTGCCGAAATCCTGGAAATGTCCGTAGCCACTGAGAAAATCAACAAGACTGCTTAGAATTTCTGGAAGCAGGTACAAACAAAGCCAGATTATGAAAACTGGGAAAAAATTCTTAATCTTTCAACTTGTGCATGATATTGTACACCAATAAGCATCAAAATTTTCTGACAGCCATGACCTCACCTAATGTACAGAATGAAGTGCCAGAAACCAAACAGATAGCAACTGATAAAGGCAAATCTTCAGGTGTAAAATTCAAACTAGCTGTTTGAGGAGATTCACGGAGATGCAGGAAAACACAGAAACTTAGTGGACAGATAGAAATAAATAAAAGAAGGAAATCCTTGTGTTGAAAAGTATGTTAAGGAACATTAAAAACGTGATAGAATACACCAGTAGCAGACTAGATCAAACAGAAGTAACAATTAGTGAGCTTTAAGGCAGGCTAGTTGAAAGTATGCAGAGGAAGAAAAAAACATGAAGAGGAATGTAAAATGCTCACAGGGACTTTGGGACAGCATTAAAAGAGCAAATATTGAAGTAACTAGGGTTCAAGCGGAGCTTGTGAAGGCCAAAGGTATAGAAACCAAAGAGATAATAACAAAATTTGCCAAGCACAGGGCAAGTTGCAGCTGTCCAGATACAGGGAAGTCAGGGGTCACCAGTCTGATTCAACACAATCAAGTCAATCCCAAGTAGTATTAATCAAAGGTTCCAAGGTTAAAGATAGAGGCTTCTCAATGTTGCAGAAGGAAGGGAAGTACACATAAAGGTGTCAGTTCACTGGACTGCACACTTTCTGGCTGGAACCTTGTGCAGTAAGAGAGAGTGAGATAAGACTTTCAGTATCTGAAGGGAAAAACCTGCCAACCAGCTAAGTTATCGTTTGGACCTGAAGGAGAGATAAAGACATTTCTAGACAAACAAGAGCTAGACTTGTCCTACAAGATATGCTAAAGGGAGTTCTTCAAATAGCAGGTAGGAGATGCTGACAAGTAAAAAGAAAACATCGGAAGATAGAAAACTTGCTGATTAGAGAGCCTGGAAAGAAGTCCACTCATCTCCAATCCTGACCTAAGACAGGTGGTGGAGTTTTTCGAACCGGGGGCTGAGGTGTAAGGCCCGGTCAAGGGCAGAAGGCTGGTGTCTCAGCTCCAGCAGTCTGGCAGAGCGGGTGAAAACCCCTTGCCTTTGCCTTTTGTTCTATTCAGGCCCTCAGTGGATTGGGTGATGCCCACTCTCACTGGAGAAAACCATGGGCTTTACTCAGCTCACTGATTCAAATGCTAATCTCATGTGAAACTGCCTCCCCCACCCCCAACAATGTTTAATCTAGGCACCTGCTGGCCTAAGCTGACCCTACAAAGAACCATCCTGCACAGGATTGCAATCATCAGTTCCTTTGGAATATACTCTGTGCATAATGCGTGCACAGCATGCAAATTGCCAAGTTCAGAAAGGAAGCCTCAGGGGAGTGTGTTTCCAAGATCTAAGACTTTCAGAAACCAAGTAAACCACACACAGCTTGTGGGAGTTAGGCAACTCTGCAAGCCAGGCTGGGTAGACTGCCAAGATGACGGGCCATCTGACTATGTTTCTAGGGACAATAAGGCACCCTATTTGGCACCAGTTTTGGGAAAAGTGGAAGAAGTACAGCGCAGCCAGCTGAAAGCCTTCGCCTCATTGGAATTCAGCTGGGCCCGGAGGACATCTGCCATCTGGGCTGTTTTGTTCTCTGCTTGTTCCTGTGCCTGGGGAAGAGCCTGGAACACTGTGGGTTTCACAACACCACACTCTCCCCGGGCATGACTTGAGACAGCATCGTATGTGTGGTCCATGCTGGGAGGGTGCTTGGAGGAATATAAAAACTGTCTGGAGGGTAGTTATCAATCAGCTGCTGTGTCAAGACCAGTTGCAAACAACAAAACCCATCAGTCTAGATTAAGATGATAAAAAGACTTATTGGAAGAATATTACAAAACCTACAGAATTGCTACATGGCTCTAAATCCACATATACTGGAATAATACCCAACTAGGCTGTGGGTTTGCTCCAGCCTCCCTGGGCACTTTTGCTGGGCATCCTCACCTGGATTGGCTGCCTAACGCTGCTCCCCTGCCTCCCTGATCACAAGGCATATTTGATGTGCTTCTTGGGAGATTGGTCCCCTCAACTGTTACTTTGAAATTGGCCAGCTTTATTAATGCTGAGGGGCCCCGCTGTCTATCCAGATAACAATTCTGAATATCAGCTTGAATAAAGCAGGCAACATGGTAAGGTTTTTAGCATTTATTCAGTGAGAGAAATACACAGGGAAGCGAGAGCTTTATTTAGGCAGAAAGAAGTCTAGAAATGTTAAGCTGGGTCCATACCAGGCAGAGAGCAGGCCAGGAGCCATCTTCTACTGCTATCCCAGGCCATAGCAGAGAGCTGGATCAGAAGAGGAGCAGCCGGGACCAGAACTGGCACCCATATGGGATGCCAGTGCTTCAGGCTTTAACCCCTTGCACCACAGCGCTGGCCCCCTTTCTCTTAAGTTTATAGATTGCTATAGTCAAAGCCAATGCACTGTTTTCATATTCAGATCAATGACCATTATCTTTTCTGTCTTTGGTAAACGGAGTTAGAGTGATAATGAGAGGTGAGTTAGGAATAAGAATGTGCCCAGAGGCTTCCTGCTAATGTGCACCTTGGAAGGTAGCAAATGATGGCTCAGGTAATTGGAACCCTGTCACCCACGTAGGAGATCCAGATTGAATTCTCAGTTCCTGGCATTGGTATGACTCAGGCTTGCCTGTTGTGGACATGAGGAGAGAACCAATGGATGGGAGATCTCTGCCTGCCCATATGGGATGCCAGAGCGTCAGGCCAGGGCTTTAACCCACTGTGCCACAGCACCGCTCCCCCCCCATGTTTCTTTTAACAGATTAATTCCCTTATCAGAATCTCCCCAGTGCCTCTAATTCCTAAAACGAGCAGCAAGTAGCCAGAATGACCGATTATGTGGCTTTCCTGGAAAACTGATTGATCACTGAGTTTAAGATCCACCTTCAGAATCCTGTACACTGCCACATAGAGAAATGTAAAATTTTTATTTTCAATTTATTGGCTGGATTAAGCACCTCAGCATTCCTTACTGAGTACGTGATAAAATTCACATGTAATATAAATATAAAGTGTATTATACATACCTTGTCCTCAAACATGTTAAAAATTCATTGAAACAATTCTCATTTTGTAAGATTTAGCAGTTTGGACGGAGCCTGTCAATATTATGCAATTTCTATTTCTATTTCCTGGTGCCCTGCCCCCAGCACACACTCCGCTCCCATTTTACTGTTGGCTGATGGTCACCGTGACTGGTTGAGGTTTGAGGAGGACGGTCCCCACGGGCCACCCCTGGATTGCTGGGGACTGTGATTCATCCTCATTGGAGAATATGCTCTCTTCTCCCCAGCCCCGAGAATCACTAGTGTGGGATATAGAAAAATAGGCATGGAACAAATTTCCGTAGTAAACCATGTTAGTAACATCCAGTTTTTTCCAATAGCGTGAGTATATCCTTTGCTGGCAGCAGAGGGCTTCCTGAGGAGTACAGAGTTTCCCTTCAGGAGAAGGGAAAAGTGCGGTGTGCACGGTGAGGAATGAAGCTACTAAGAGAAGCCACAGCTGTCCTGCAGCTTCTTGGCTGTGTGTGCTCAATCCTTGGTTCAAGTTCTGCTGTTTGGCGAATCCCTGAACACTGTGTGACAGCCATCTGAGTATTTGAAGCTGTTTATTGTATTTTCAGGTTGAGGCATTTGGATCTGGCTGAAGAGCCCATGAGAGTATTTCATGCATGGAAATCAAGACACTCTGGCAAAAACAAAGAGGACCTAAATGAAAGATCTCTGTGAGTGAGATCCCAGTGGAAAGAATGGGGACATCGAAGAAGGAGGTATCTTTGTATTTTCAGGTTGAAACACCCCTTAGTTCAATTACTCTGCATTTGTTCAATAAATACTTAATTGAATTCTTTTTTTTTTTTTACACACTGATACAGCTTGTTTTTTCTCAACAATCAAAATGCAAAGTTCATCACAATGGAGCTGTTGTTTTGGTTATGCATAATGTGTATCCCTCCAAAAGCAGAAGAAAAACAGAAAAAGTACCCTCACTAAAGTTTCCCCATCACATCTTTCAAGCTCATCCCACAAAGGTGCCACGGGAGACTCAGGAAAATACTTAGAAAGCTGCCCGATGAGGTATTTATGCAAAAAGAGTAGTTCTGGAGTAAAGAACACATTTTATAAGATATTCATCTATTTTCTCAAGAGATCAGAAAAGGAAATCACACACATTGCATTTCATTTTTTTAAAATTAAAAAAAATTTTTTTGACAGGTAGAGCTAGACACAGAGAGAGACAGAGAGAAAGGTTTTCTTTTTCCGTGGGTTCACCCCCAAATGGTCGCTGTGCTGATCTGAAGCCAGGAGCCAGGTGCTTCCTCCTGGTCTCACATGCGGATGCAGGACCCAAGGACCTGGGCCATCCTCCACTACCTTCCTGGGCCACAGCAGAGAGCTGGACCGGAAGAGGAGCAACTGGGACAGAATCCGGTGCCCCAACCGGGACTAGAACCCGCTGTGCTGGCGCTGCAGGCGGAGGATTAGCCAAGTGAGCTGCGGTGCCGGCCACATTTTATTATTTTCTAAAAGAAGCCTATGCCCCTTTAGAAAAATGAAATGAGGGGGGACAGCCCACTGTGGGGAGTTTCATTGGAAGAGTCCCCCTGCCAGAAACAGCCCTGAAAGTTTGCCTCTGCCTTCCAGGAGAGAGAAGCCTGCATTTCCTCATCGTGGCGGGGGTGGGGAAGGTAGGGGATTGAGGTGGTGGTCTTTGGGATGGGTCAGGTGGCAGCAAAGACAAGCGCTGCTCAGTCCCACAACTGTGGACCGGAGGGACTTTGTGGCATCAGATGTTTGGGTAGAGGGAGGGGGCAGAGCACTGTCACCTACACCCTCAACAAAGACACTGGATGTGTCAGGCTTAGGGAAAGTCCCTGACCTGCTGCATAGGTGCAGGGTTTCCCATGTTCTCTCCTCAGCAACCCAAAGGAAGATGAAAGTGGGCAATGGCCCAGTGGATTCCCACTGTCCTGGCTGCTGGCTCGGCATTGGCCCACAATGGCCGCATCGAGAGGATCTGGGATCTCCACAGCCTCCTCCGGCTCCCCCACCATCAGACCCCACCCAAGTGGATGTTTTTGCTTCAAAACTGCCATCCTTTTGGATGGGAAATAATATTCCTTGACAGGTTTCTCTTTGGATCTCTCTGTTCAACGTCTGATTTTTCAGGCAAAGATGACAGGGTTTCTTGGCTACGTGACACCGTGTGGTTGTCTACATTCAGCTCTCGAAATCTTGTGGTCTTAATTCCTGGCTGGTTGATGCTCTCGGGTGATGGACAGGCCGGCCGTCCCTTCTTCCTGTGAAATGGCGCTGTTGCAAAACAGCCGGCCGTCCTTACCCCTTGGGCTCACTTCCTCCATCACATGTACCCTATCTCCTACTCTCACCCAAATAAGGCCCACTAGCAGGTTGCCCCTTCTCCTGGCAAATTTGCATAATGATTCACTGCCTTTTTTCCTAGAACCGAATCACGGCAATGATTTTCTCAAGTCAGCGTCCCATGATTCTCTTGAGTCTATCATACACACTCACTACTAAGTTTGCCCTCTATTGCTTCATGTGAAACACGAGCAGACACAGAGAAAGGACACACTTTTCAACAGAGAACTGGAGGGGCTGGGGGCTGAGTGCACACAAGTCCAGCTGAGAAGACACCTGCACAACCAGCTTGTACTATGCCCTTATTATCCATTATAATAGTGCTAGGAAATATTATCATTGTTTTAATGGAACCTAAAGTGTAATCGCATTAGCTTATTAGGCAACTAGTAGTAATGATAAGCAATGCTAAGTGTCTTTGACTTTATGTATGTATTATGTTAGATGTTGAGTTAAGTAATCCAGTAACTACATTAAGTTGATTACACTCCCCCTTCCCTCCACCTGGCCAAATGTGACCCAACCTTGACCCAGGTCCAGGAATGTAAAAGGGAGGTATAAAGCTTGAGATAACAACCAGCCCCTACCCTGGAGTCCGCAGCAGGTGTGGGGACTTATTAGAAGTGTCAACTTGATCTATAGCATTCCCCTAAAGCCTGCTTGTACATGATAAGAAAAGCTCTGTAAGAATTGGGCTCGGGGCTTCTCGGGGGCTTCCTCTCCTGGAGGCACTGAGGGGCCCGGGTTCGAACTCGTAATAAAAACGACCCTGCTAATTGGCTTCAACTTTGGTCTCTGGTGGTGTGATTTTCGGGGGGACCATGGACTGCGGGCATAACACAGCCATCCAAGCCCCTACCAGAGCAAGAAGAGAAATATATATATAAAAATATAAACATATATAAATATATATTTGTAAATTATATATATAATATATATAAATATATTGCAGAGCAAGTTCCACAAGTCAGAATTTGTCCCTGAAGAAGGTTAAACCTTAAACGCCTGCTTCAAAAAACCAAAACAAAATAACCCAGAAAAAAAGAAAAAGAAAAAACCAAAACCAATAACAAAGAGTGAATGAAAAAAGAAAGAAGAAGAAAACCAAAAGACCTCTGAGCCTAAGGGTTTAAAAATTAGAGGCATAGTCTTTTCTCTGCTTTCTATATTTATATGAAAATAATTCATGCGTCATGCTAAATAAATTATCTAACTGTGCAAGAATTTCGTTTTTTTTGAATAAAAGTTTGTTTTCCTGATTTTTTTTCTTTTTTTTTCTTCAAAGGAGTCCATGCATTGTGGATCAGAAATTTCCGGCCGGCGCCGCGGCTCACTAGGCTAATCCTCCGCCTAGCGGCGCCGGCACACCGGGTTCTAGTCCCGGTCGGGGCGCCGGATTCTGTCCCGGTTGCCCCTCTTCCAGGCCAGCTCTCTGCTATGGCCAGGGAGTGCAGTGGAGGATGGCCCAGGTGCTTGGGCCCTGCACCCCATGGGAGACCAGGAAAAGCACCTGGCTCCTGGCTCCTGCCATCGGATCAGCGCGGTGCGCCGGCCGCAGCGCGCCGACCGCGGCGGCCATTGGAGGGTGAACCAATGGCAAAGGAAGACCTTTCTCTCTGTCTCTCTCTCTCACTGTCCACTCTGCCTGTCAAAAAAAAAAAAAAAAAAAAAAAAAAAAGAAATTTCCGCGACTACACTGACTGAAAGTGGAAACCACTGATTTTCGTGAAGATGAACTTTTTTTTTTTTTTTTTCTGATCAAGGTCCCACTTTATTGAAGGAGGCAGCTTATATAGTACAAGGCAAGGATTGTAACAGTTGAGGGCAAGCAGGGGTCATTTTACAACATAGTTAGAAGGAATGGTTTTACAGGAGTTTTAAATCAACATCAGTTTGACAAGGGGAGTTACCGTGGGGTTTTACAGCCACCAAATACGCTTATCAAGATACAAGAGGTTGTGAGATCAGAGGGCACTGAAGCCAGAAGGCCAAGCACCAACCATATCAGTGATCTGTACAAACGGAGCTTTCTAGTGATTTGTAGTGAAAGTTAATCTAAACAGAGGCCTATACAGGGAAACCAACACAGTGGCTCCCAACAGTCTCCTTCCCTCCCCAAAGCCTATACCCATCTTAAGACTATTATTGAGGAACTGTGCTGCTCTGTTTTCTTTCAAAGCAGTTTCTTTGAAATTGGCTAGAAAGGAGTTCAGTATGGACAATTTGGCACATTAGTGGGGAAGGTTAGATGAAGAATAATCTATAAAAAAGTGAGGTCAAAGGAAATCCATGCCAATAGAAAGCCTGAGTAAAAATTTGTAACCAATAACAGAATTATTTTTTAAAAAATACTAGTCTGTACATGAGAAAGCAATTTCTCTTCCACACCCATTATCTAATTCCAAGTTAGTTTGCAAACTCCATTTTGAGGGCAGAATGGGAGTTACTTTATTTGAGTTGTTTTTTTGCCACTTTTTTGTTTTGTTGTCTGTCAATGCGTCTTCACTCTTTTAAAAAAATACACCACAATACAAATGGCAGCTTCTGCAGCTTTGTTCTGTTTTGTTTTGCCCACTTGGCTCAAATCGTGTTGACAAAGAGCTCTACCATTATTTCCTTAACAGCTCCTGTGACTTCGTGACCGCCCGAGACTGCTCCTCCCGCGGGCACTTGAGAAGACACGACTGGCTTTCTGCAAGTTTTCTTCTCACTCTCACTCTGCGTGTTGCCTGTTGTGTGTTGTGTTGTGTGTGTGCACACAGGGCCCTCCTTCAGGCTCATGGCTTTTGGAACTTGTTCTTAATTGACTCTAGAGTAGAATTCGAGGATTAGCAGCTTCACTACAAATGCACCGGTTTCCTCTCTCAGTCGCTGACACCTGACGGATCTGAACGGTTCCTTCAGGGTCCACCAGGCGAGCTGCCACCAGGCTTCAGGGTCACGAGGCGCAGAAGAGCAGAGGCCAAGGCCCCGTGCGCACTGCGTGGCAACGCCAAGGGCCCTCCTGGCACAACGGCATGCCCAGGGCCACGGGTACAGGTCGTCCTTCTTCCTAATTGCGTTCCTTTCTGCTACTCAGTGAGCCCAGCTGGGTGTGCGACCTGACTCTTTAAACCTGAGGGTGGGCCTGCACGCCGGTCGCTTTGCACATGTGCTTTCTGCGTGCCGCGTGTGTAAATCCCGCGGCATCGCTGTAGACACCCCTGGGAATTCAGCCACACGTTTCCGACAAACTGGAGGAAGCAATGGTAATTTTCGCTTTTTTGGTTTTGCCTTCAGATGATGAAAAGCTTTTGTAAAACGGCTGAGTGTCAACACGAGTTCTACGGCTTCAATCTCCATTAAAAATAAAATCCTTAAGGGTCCAAAATAAAGGAAAGGGGGGCCAAAAAAAAAAAAAAAAAAAAAAGCAGGTGTCATCCCCCGCCGCCTCCATAGACCGCTTCCAATCCAGAGGAGCGGCATAGAGTAACCTTGCACTGGCCACAAGGAGGCGCTGTTCCCCCAAGGATCAGCCGACAGAGGTCTTGAGCAGCTCCTGTTGGCGGCTGGTGGGAGCCTGCTAAGTGCCAGCATCTTTGATAGAAACAGGACTGCGCCCCGAGTAACTTCTCTTGTAACCCCTACCTTGTCATTCGGGAATACATCGTGGGGGGCTGGCATTTGGGAAGTGAATCAGAGGATGGGAGAGCTTCCTCTTTGTAATTCAAATACATAATGAGTAAAAATTAAAAATAGAAGAAGAAAGGCATCTTGGACAACACCACTCTGTCAGCAGCAGCTCATGTATACTATTGGTGGTTATTGGGATTGTTTACTGTCTCTGGCAACTGTAAACATACTTGTGGTGGTCATGTTGGTCCCGACATTGCTGGAGGCTGGGCTGGTTCTAACCCAGTCTTTCCCTGACTACAGGACAGCCCTGTGCTCCTCTCGGCAGGCGGGCTGACTTACCTGGCTGGGAGAGTGGGCAGTGGGTCGCTGGGAGTGTGAAGCTCTGTCTCCCGTTGGCTCTGCCCTGGACTGGCCTGCATGCGGGTTAAGTCTTCTCTCGTTCTTCCTGGTGATTAACTTCTCGGGGTGCAATTGTCTGCAGTTCTTGTAACACTTCTGAAGGTAAGGGTGCTGTTTTCCTTTTCCATGTTCACGTGTTACTTGTTCTACTTCTGCTTTCTTGTGTTTGTAAACTCACCTGGGAAGGCCTGGACATGTCAGGTGCTTGGTCTATGGCTGACAAAGTCCATGTTGGCCCAGAATCAGAAGATTCTATGGAGATGATCTCTCAGCAGTCTTGTTACTCCCATGTGTTTTATTCACCTGATTCAGAACTCGGAAGAGGTATTACTTCAAGCCTTCAAAGCAACAACGTGGGCTCCGGAAGTAGAGGAATCAGTTCCGAATCCCCATCCTTTCGTTCATTTTCTTACTTTTACGACCTTCGGCAAATTATCTTTCTGAGCTGCAGTTTACTTAGTTTGCATGCTCTCTCCAAAGCTCAAGGAATTCAATTACTATCATGAGGTTAAGAGGTGGGACCTTTCAGAAGTGGTTAGGTCACGATGACTCCATCTTCCTGAATGGACTGATGTGATGGTGGGAGGGGGTTATTTCTTGTGACTGCAGCAGTGGACTAGTTGTGGCTGAGGGGAATGGGTTAATTGTGACTGATGGAATGAGTTAATCTTTTTTTTTTTTTAAAAGATTTATTTATTTATTTGAAAGTCAGAGTTAGAGAGAGAAGGAGAAGCAGAGAGAGATAGAGAGAGATAGAGATAGAGAGGTCTTCCATCCGCTGATTCATTCCCCAATTGGCTGCAAAGGCTGGAGCTGTGCAGATCCAGAGCCAGGAACCAGGAGCGTCTTCTGGGCCTCCCACACAGGTGCAGGGGCCCAAGGACCTGGGCCATCCTCCACTGCTTTCCCAGGCCAGAGCAGAGAGCTGGATTGGAAGTGGAGCAGCCAGGACTCGAACCACCATCCATATGGGAAGCCAGCACTGCAGGCGGTGGCTTTACCTGCTACGCCACAGCGCCAGACCTGGAGTGGGTTAATCTTATGACTGTGTGAGCGGGTTTGTTCTTGTGACTGAGTTTTGGCCCGTCTTGCCTCCTTGTCTCTCACCCTCTGTAGCCATGTGCTGCCTTTGCCATGCATGAGCCTGGTCAGATGCTAGCACCACTCTCTTGGATTTCCCAGCCCTCAGGACTTTGAGCTAAATAAACTCCTATTGTTTATAAATGTCTCAGTCGTTGTTATTCTGGTATAGCAGCAGGAGACTGACAGACACTCCCCTAGTTCTCTGCTCCTCCTTCTTGGATTCCACAGTGGTGTTTTTCAAGCCTCTATTGTGGATGGGCTCTTACTTTATTTCTACTCTCCGCTTCCTCCCTAGACTGTTTCATCCACTTTACTTTCGTGGCTTCAATCATTATCCATACACTGACAACTTGCAAATATTTTCCTCGAGCTCAGAACTTTTATCTTGTTTTGCAAGCCCGTATGTATATTGTACCAGTTTCGTGATCTCTTATCCATTTGTTTAATGGGTACTGAAATTCGAGTATATTCCAGCCATGCTTTAACTATTGAGGACGCCATATTGAACATAACAAGCTTGATTTCTGCTCACACCAAGCTTACATCCTGGGTGGAATTAGATTGGAGAGACAGATGGAAACAGTTGAGTTGCAGGATAATTTCAGAGACTAAAAAGACATTTGAAGAAAATAAAACAAGGTATGAGGATGTGAATAAGTCTTATAGGTAGAAAAGATTTTTCTGAGGAGATATCATTTAGGTTTAAATGTGAATGATGAGGCTGGCGCCGTGGCTCAGTAGGCTAATCCTCCACCTAGCAGCGCCGGCACACCGGGTTCTAGTCCCAGTCGGGGCACCGGAATCTGTCCCGGTTGCCCCTCTTCCAGGCCAGCTCTCTGCTGTGGCCAGGGAGTGCAGTGGAGGATGGCCCAAGTGCTTGGGCCCTGCACCCCATGGGAGACCAGGAGAAGCACCTGGCTCCTGGCTTCGGATCAGCGCGACGTGCCTGCCGCAGCGCGCCAGTCGCGGCGGCCATTGGAGGGTGAACCAACGGCAAAGGAAGACCTTTCTCTCTGTCTCCCTCTCTCACTGTCCACTCTGCCTGTCAAAAAAAAGATGTGAATGATAAGAACCAGTTGTGCAAAGTCCTGGACTAGATTTGTCCAGGGCAAGGGAAGCAGGCTTAGAATGCTTAGGAGGTAGCTCTGGTGGGGCACAGGAAGTGCTGGCTTGAACCATTCCCCGAAGGTCATGTGTTGGAAACGTAATCCCCTAATTCAGATGTTTCTTGTGTTTGGAGGTGAGAACTTTACAAGGTGACTGAAATGTGTTCTTCCGTTCATGGATTAATGGGTTAGTGGCGTATGAGGAAATGGCTTTGTTATGAAAGGAGCTCTCTCTGGCAGCTTGTCATCTTGCCACCACGTGATGCTCTCCATCGTGTAATGATGCAGCAAGAAGGCCCTGGCCTGATGCTGCGCGAAGGCCAAGGCCATGTCTTAGACCTCCCAGCCTCTAGAACAAGGAGCTAAGTCAACCCCTTTGCTTTAGAAGTTAACCAATTTCAGGTATTTTATGACAACAGAAAATTGGCTAAGACTGCAAGCAAGAAGAGAAATGGGAGAAGAGGTGGTGACAGTTGGAGAGGTCTTCTGTCTGCATTCCAGCCTCAGATGTCAGCCAGGCCAGGGGAATCGCCCTTTCACACCCTCAGAGCACTTCATTTGTATTTCTCTTCTTGCCCTCAGCCCAGTTTGCTGTGCTGTGGTTTGTTGGTTATGCATTTTGTGAGTTCTTTTTGGAGGACCAAATGACTACAGCTACTTCCGACTTCTGAGGTCACTATGGGAGGTCTTAAAGAAACACTGGCAGAGACACAAGCATTGGAACACATGACAATTGTTATCTGCTTGTTTATGAGATTCACTGAAGAATCTTCTTTCTCTGTACCCACCCAGAAAATGAAAACACGGGGCTGGTGCTGTGGCACAGCCGGTTAACGACCTGGCCTGAAGTACTGGCATCCCATATGGGTGCTGGTTCTAGTCCCGGTTGCTCCTATTCTGATCTAGCTTTCTGCTATGGCCTGAGATAGCAGTGGAAGATGGCCCAGGGCCTTGAGTCCCTGCACCCCTGTGGGAGACCCGGAAGAAGCTCCTGGCTCCTGACTTTGGATTGGCGCAGCTCTGGCCGTTGAGGCCATCTGGGGAGTGAACCAGCAGATGGAAGACCTCTCTCTCTCTCTCTCTCTCTCTCTTTTTCAATCCTTTAAATAAATAAAATAAATATTTTTAAAAAATTCCTGGAAATGAATTGAGATGAAAATAAAATATCAAAATTTATGGGATCAGCAAAAACAGTAACAAGGGGGAATTTTGTGATAAATAGTGTCTACATTAAGAAATTGTAAATACACCAAATAAATGAGCTATCAATCCACCTCAAATTACCACAACAAACCAAATCCAAAATTAGTACTAGGAGGAAAGAAATAGTGAAAATTAGAGAGGAAATAAACAAATTGAAATAAAAAATACAAAAGATCAGGGAAATGAAGAGCTATTTTTTTTTAAAATACAACCAAAATTGATACACCATTAGCCCACTAAACAAAAAGGAGGGAGAAGAACCAAATCAATAAAGTCAGAGATGAAAAAGGAAATGTAACAACAGACATAGCCGGCGCCACGGCTCACTAGCCTAATCCTCCGCCTAGCGGCGCCGGCACACCGGGTTCTAGTCCCGGTCGGGGCGCCGGATTCTGTCCCGGTTGCCCCTCTTCCAGGCCAGCCCTCTGCTGTGGCCAGGGAGTGCAGTGGAGGATGGCCCAGGTGCTTGGGCCCAGCACCCCATGGGAGACCAGGAAAAGCACCTGGCTCCTGGCTCCTGCCATCGGATCAGCGCGGTGCGCTGGCCGCGGCGGCCTTTGGAGGGTGAACCAATGGCAAAGGAAGACCTTTCTCTCTGTCTATCTCTCTCACTGTCCACTCTGCCTGTCAAAAAAAAAAAAAAAAAAAAGACACTAAAGGAAAAAAAGAATCATCTGGAATTACTACAAAGAGCTGTATGCCACCACATTGAGAAACTTAGAAAAAACGGATAGATTTCTGGACACATACAATCTACCAAAATTGGTTCAGGAAAACATACAAAACCAAAACAGACCAATAAACAAGAAAGAAATTGAACCTGTTGAAATCCTTGCTTAGTATATACTAAGTTGATCTTCTGTATATGAAGGTAATTGAAAATGAAACTCGATGAAGGGCGGGATGGATTACAGTAGCTTCCCCCCCCACCATAACTTCCCTCCCACCCACAACACTCCACTCTCCTACTCCCTCTCCCCTTCCATTCACATCAAGATTAATTTTCAATTATCTTTATATACAGAAGATCAATTTAGCATATATTAAGTAAAGATTTCAACAGTTTGCACCCACACAGAAACACAAAGTGTAAAATACTATTTGAGTACTAGTTATAGCATTAATTAAACACCTAAGAGTAATTGTGTATTAATTACAGAGTTCAACCAATAGTTTTAAGTAGAACATAAAAAATACTAAAAGGGTAAAGTATTAAGTTCTTTTTTTTCTGTTTCTTTTTGTTTGTTTTTTTTTATATAGTTTTTTTATTTAATAAATGTGAATTTACAAAGTGCAACTTTTGTATTGTTGTGGCTTCCCCTCCCCCCAACCTCCCTTCCTCCCGTGGCCCTCCCCTCTCCCACCCCCTTCTCCCATCCCACCCTTCATTGAGTTTCATTTTCAATTACCTTCATATACTGAGATCAACTTAGTATATACTAAGCAAGGATTTCAACAGGCTGCACTCACACAACCGCATAAGGTATAGGGTATTGTTCGACTAGTAGTGTTGTTTTTAAGTTTCATAGTAGAACACATTAAGGACAGAGATCCTACGTGGGGAGCATGTACCCAGTGACTCCCGTTGTTGATTAACAGTTGGCACTCTTATTTATGACGTCAGCAATCACCCGAGACTCTTGCTATGAGCTGTCTAGGCTATGGAAGCCCCTTGAGTTCACCGGCTCTGAACTTGTTTAGTCAAGGCCGTATCACAGTGGAGGTTCCTTCCTCCCTTCAGAGAAAGGCGCCTCCCTTCTTGATGGCCTGTTCCTTCTGCTGGGGTCTTATTCACCAAGATCTTTCATTTAGATTGTTTTTTGCCACCGTGTCATGGCTTTCCGTGCCTGTGAGACTCTCATGGACGTTTTAGCCAGATCCGAATGTCCAAGGGTTGATTCTGAGGCAGGAGTGCTGCCATTCTATGAGTCTGCTGTGTGTCCTGCTTTCCCTGCAGGATCATTCTCTCCCTTTTAATTCTATCCTTCATTAGTTGCTTACACTGGTCTTATTTGTGAAATCTCATCGACACATACCCTATCTTTTTTTGATCGGTTGTGTATTTATACTTATCACTTTACCAAGTGCACTGGCATTGGTACCTGCCTCCTTGGTAAGATTGAGTTGAAATCCCCTGGCACATTTCTAGTTCCACCATTGGAGGTAAGTCCCTCCCGAGGGAGGGAGGTTGTGGGGGGAGCCACAACAATACAAAAGTTGCACTTTGTAAATTCACATTCATTAAATAAAAAAAAAACTGGAAAAGAAAAAAAATTCATATGGAAACACAAGAGACCCCAAATAACTAAAGCAATCTTATACAACAAAAACAAAGACCAAGGCATTACAATACCAATTGTCAGAGACACTATGGACAATTATAATTAAAACAGGTTTGTACTGCCTGAAAAACAGATGGATAGATCAATGGAATAGAATAGAAACTCCAGAAATCAATCCACACACATACAACCAACTTATCTTTGACAAAGGAGCTAAAACCAATCCCTGGAGAAAAGATAGTCTCTTCAACAAATGGCGCTGGCAAAACTGGATCTCCACATGCAGAAGTATGAAACAAGAACTTACATAAAAATCTTATACCTTACATAAAAATCCTTACACCTTACATAAAAGTCCACTCAAAATGGATCAAATACTTAAATCTATGACCTGATACCATCAAATTACTAGAGAACTTAGGGAAACTTTCCAAGGCTGTGGCATCAGCAAAGACTTCTTGGAAAAGACCCCAGAAGCACAGGCAATCAAAACTTTTAAAATGGACAAATGGGATTACTTCAAGCTGAGAAGCTTCTGCACTACAAAGGAAACACTCAGCAGAGTGAAGAGGCAACTAACAGAATGGGAGAAAATATTTGCAAACTATGCAACTGATAAAAGATTAATATCCAGAATATAAAAAACTCAAGAAACTCAACAACAACAAAACGAACCATCCAGTTAAGAAATGGGCAAAGGACTTGAACAGGCATTTTTCAAGAGAGGAAATTCAAATGGCCAACAGACATAAAAAAATGTGCAGGATCACTAACCATCAGGGAAATGTAAATCAAAACCACAATGAGGTTTCACCTCACTCCAGTTAGAATGGATCTCATTCAGAAATCAGCAAACAATAAATGCTTTCTCTCTCTGGGCCTCTGCCTCTCTGTAAATCTGTCTTTTAAATAAATTAAAAAATTCTTAAACAACAAAAAATGTCAAGGAACATGTAACAGGCATTTAGCCTGGTGATTAAGAATCCAGCGCCCCATGTCAAGGTACCTGAGTTAAATTCCTGGCTCCAGCTCCTGACTCCAGCTTCCTGCCAATGCAGATCCTGGGAGACAGTAGTGATGGCTCAAGTAATTAGATTCCTGTAATCTATTTCACAGAGAGACCTGATGGAGACCTGGCTAGTTTTCCCAGCTCCCACTTCAGGCTAGCCTAGCCCCAGACATTGCAGGCATTTTAAATATTTATCTACCTACCTACCTACCTATCTATCATGTATATATATAATAAACAAATACAATAAAAAAAAATTCAGGGCCAGCATTGTGGTATAGTAGGTTAAGCCTCCACCTGCAGCCCAGCCATCCCATATGTATACCAGTTTGAGTCCCAGCTACTCCTATTCTGATCCAGCTCCCTGCTAATGGTCTGGGAAAGCAGTGGAGGGTGGCCCAAGTCCTTGGGCCCCTGAACCCATGTGGCAGACTTGGAAGAAGCACCTGGCTCCTGGCTTTGGATCAGCCCAGCTCCAGCCATTGCAGCCATTTGGGGAGTGAACCAGTGAATGGAAGAACTCTGTCTCTCTCTCTGTCTCTCCCTCTCTCTGTCTGTAACTCTATCTCTCAAAGAAATAAAGAAATATTTTTAAAAAAATCAGTAGTAGGAAAAAAATCTCTACTAGCTTTATATTAAAAAAAGAAAAGAATTCAAGGAACAGCAAAAACATATTTACTTACTCATTTTTTTTGACAGGCAGAGTGGACAGTGAGAGAGAGAGACAGAGAGAAAGGTCTTCCTTTTGCCGTTGGTTCACCCTCCAATGGCCACTGCGGCCAGCGCGCTGCGGCCGGCACACCATGCTGATCCGATGGCAGGAGCCAGGTACTTCTCCTGGTCTCCCATGGGGTGCAGGGCCCAAGCACTTGGGCCATCCTCCACTGCACTCCCTGGCCACAGCAGAGAGCTGACCTGGAAGAGGGGCAACCGGGACAGAATCCGGCGCCCCGACTGGGACTAGAACCTGGTGTGCTGGCGCCGCAAAGCAGAGGATTAGCCTAGTGAGCCACGGCGTCGGCCATATTTACTTACTCTTATCAGTAGCTTAAGAAAGGGTGTGTGGTTTACTGGAAGAGTTGTGGCACTTGACATCTGATAGACCTAGATTTGATCTTGACTGCTACTTTTAAAACTATGACTTTAGACAAGTTTCTAAAACTCATCAAATTCTAAACCCAGGGTTGGCATTGTGGCACAGTAGGTTAGACTGCTACTTGTGATCCTGGTATCTCATATTAGAGTGCTGGCTCAAGTCTAGGCTGCTCCACTGTCCAGCCAGCTCCATGCTCATGGACCTGGGACAGCAGCACAAGCTGGCCACTCATGTGGGAGCTCAGGATGGAGTTTCTGACTCCCCCCTGGCTTCAGCTGGGCCCAGACCTGGCTACTGTGGCCATTTGAGGACGGAAGATCTCTCAGGGAAGATCTCTCTCTCCCATTTTTTCCTCTGTTACTCTGCCTTTCATATAAATAAACCTTTTTAAAAAAATTCTAAATCTAAAATAGATTTAGAATATATATATATAATAGTATTTGAGAAGAACCTGACACTTTGCTCGACAAATATCTATCAATTGAATGGGCTAACAGTGTCACACCACAAAGTAGGAGTGATGTGTTGTGCTATAATGTCACTGGATGGTAGGAATTTATCAGCTCCTTTATCATTGTACATACATTGTCAATTGTTGACCAAAATGTCATTAGGCAGCAAGTGACTATATAAAAACTGTCATATTTATTATATATGAGTATATTTCCAATATATAATTATGATCACTGTCATCATTTTATGAACCTCAGAATAAACAAATCACAATACAATCAAAGAAAGTAAAAAAAATTGAGTGTCTGCTATATTCAATGTCAATTTTGACATTGATTGAAAATTATACTTTCCTGTTATTAATTATGAAAGGCATTTTGTGGGATGTTTAAATGCCGTTTTGACTTACTATTATTTTTCATTTGACAAATTTTTTTTTTTTAATTTTTGACAGGCAGAGTGGACAGTGAGAGAGAGAGACAGAGAGAGAAAGGTCTTCCTTTGCCGTTGGTTCACCCTCCAATGGCCGCCGCTGCAGCCGGCGCACAGCGCTGATCTGATGGCAGGAGCCAGGATCCAGGTGCTTTTCCTGGTCTCCCATGGGGTGCAGGGCCCAAGCACCTGGGCCATCCTCCACTGCACTCCCTGGCCATAGCAGAGAGCTGGCCTGGAAGAGGGGCAACCGGGACAGAATCCGGCGCCCCAACTGGGACTAGAACCTGGTGTGCCGGCGCCGCTAGGCGGAGGATTAGCCTATTGAGCCACGGCGCCAGCTCATTTGACAAATGTTTTTTATCTAGCAAATCTGCCTGCTAGTCTCAGTCATTTCTTGCATGGGACCCTCCCTCTCTGGGCCAAAGGTCATCCACATCCTTGAACCCTAGGGAAGCCCTGCTGGCCCTCAGTTCTTCATGGTTGGCTTACAGGTCAGGTCAGTCCTGTCCTTGCCCAAGCAAGAAGGCTTGATTCAAGCCCATGCATATAAATAGGAAGGTGGTTGATATTCTGAAGATGACTTAAAAGGGAAAATTAGGTCTTTTGCAACAATGATTCTGTTTTCTCTTTTCTTTTTTTTAAAAGATTTATTTTATTTATTTGAAAGACAGAGTTACACAGAGAGAGGTAGAGACAGAGAGAGAGGTCTTACATCTGCTGGTTCACTCCCCAGATGGCCTCAACAGCCGGAGCTGTGCCAATCCAAAGCCAGGAGCCAGGAGCTTCTTCTGGGTCTCCCACAGGGGTGCAGGGACCCAAGGACCTGGGCCATTCTTGTGCCTTCCCAGGTGCATTAGCAGGAAGCTGTATTTTAAGTGGAGCAGCCAGGACTCAAACCAACACCCATATGGGATGCAGGTGCTGCAGGCAAAGGTTATAACCCACTGTGTCACAGCACTGACCTCTCCAGGAATTTTTTTTTTGTTTTTTTTTCTTTTGATTTCTTTAATGACTCACTGTTTATTCAGGAGTGTCTTGTTCAGTCTCCATTTGTTTACATATTTTCTAGAGATTCTTTGGTTGTTAATTGCCAGATTAATTCCATGTGATCAGAAAAGATATGTGGTATGATCTCATTTTTTAAAATTTTCTGAGACTTGCTTAGCTTATGGTGTATCCTAGATAAAGTTTCATGCAGTGATAAAAGATTTTGTATTCTTCAACTTTGGGATGGAGTGTTCTATATATATCAGTTAGGTCTGTTTGGGCTGTAGTATAGGCTATCTCTTTTGTTTCTGTGTTGATTTTCTGTCTAGTTGATCTGTCCACTGCTGAAAGAGGGGTGTTGAAGTCCCCCATTATTATTTTATTAGAGTCTATGTCTCCCTTTAGATCCATTTACATTTGTTTTAAATAGACAGATGCCTTGGCATTGAGTGCAAATGCATTGATTATAGTCTCACCTTCCTGTTGAATTGATCCATTAATCATTACGTAATGCCTTTTTTTCTCTTTTTTTTAAAAAAGATTTTATTTTATTTCAGAGGTAGAGTTATAGACAGTGAGAAGGAGAGACAGAGAGAAAGGTCTTCCTTCCATTGGTTCACTCTCCAAATGGCCACAATGGCTGGAGCTGTGCTGATCTGAAGGCAGGAGCCAGGTGCTTCTTTCTGGCCTCCCACATGGGTGCAGGGGCCCAAGCACTTGGACCATCATCTACTGCTTTCCCAGGCCACAGCAGAGAGAAAACGACCCTAGAACCGGCACCCCATGGGATGCTGGCACCGCAGGCAGAGGATTAACCATGTTGCCGGTCCCCCCCTTTTTTTTTCTCTTTTAAGAGTTTTTGTATTAAAGTCTATTTTGTCTGATATTAAGATGGCTACACTTGCTTGATTTTGCTTTCTAGTAGCATGGAATATCTTTCTCCATCATTTAACTTTCAGTCTGCATGTGTCTTTTTTTGGTGAGATGTGTTTATTGTAGGCGGCAAATAGATGGGTCATATTTTTCAATTCATTCAGCCAGTCTGTATCTTTTAACTGTAGAGTTGAGGCCATTTATATTCAAGGTGACTATTGATAAGTAACTACTTGGACCTGCCATTTTTCTGTAATATTCCTACTCTTTGACTTGGGTTTCCTTTCTACTTTTACTAGGAAATTTTTCTGCCTTCACCTTCTTTCATATTGACAAAGATGTTTCTGTGTGTAGCACATCTTTAAGCATCATTTGTGAGACTGTTTGAATGGTGACAAATTCTGTCAATTGCTGTTTGATATGGAAAATCTTTATTTCATCTTCCTTCATAAAAGAGAGCTTTTCAGGGCACAGGATTCTGACTTGACAGTTTTTTCTTCTAAGACTTGGAGTATGTCTTTCAATTCTCTTGTAGCCTGTAGGGTGTCATTTGGGAAGTGAAACAGAGGGTGCAATGAAAATCTCTCTCTCACTCTCCCTCCCCTACCCTATCCCTCCTCCTCTCCCTCTCCCCTTCTCTGTAACTCTGTGTTTCAAACAAATAATAATAAAATACATCTTACAAAAAGTAGTGATTTTCAGTGGAAAAATTTTTCCACCATGTACCCAAGAAAGCAGTGATTTTTGATCTCCAGAAAAATCTGAGTTTATAACAAAGACCAAAGGTATAGGTGAAATGATCCATGCAACATTGTGAATTGGTGCTGTCATATTTTTTTAAAAATTGTGTTCTTACTGTATTCCTCTGCCCCTGTACTCCTTATTTTTCTCCTTTTAAATTCCTAGTTCTTTTCCTCTGCTTGCTCTTCTTCTCTTTCTTCTTCAAGTTATAAATATAATAGCTACCTAACCTGTGTGTTTTTCTGTCCTGGTATAATCAGAGCTGAGCTAGATGCAAATACTGCAATATTCCTCCTGGAGGCAGAGTAGCCTCACCAACAGACAACTTTTTCAGAAGGTAATTTTAAGTTTGAGGCAGAAGTTATTTTTATCAAAGGTCCACTTATGATTTTTGATGGTACTTATTTCACCACATTCATTTAGCCTCATAAATTGTTGCATAAATCAATGAATTTTTTAGTTATTTCACGATTTTATGGAATTTCCTTCCATTGATTCAAAGTAACTGTGAGTTAGAAGAATAAGTGACTGCTAAGGGCAGGAAGAGTTGAGTTGTGAATGATGTTGGAGTTTGTTTTCATATAGATGTAGATTTCAACCATGGGGACAACATTTGGTCGTGATGTGTCCCTGGGCAAGCTACAGGATAAGTGTCTCTGAGCTTCCCATCACATTTTGTAATTTGATTTAAAAGAAACCATGCTGAATATTTGTAGCACTGATAGACACCCAATGAAAAGCTTAGAGCATCTGGTCCATGATGAGAAAAAGAGAAATAAATGATTATTCACACATGAAATGTTAATTCATTAATCATTTGACCATACATTATTGAAAACATATCTATGAGGTCTCTCATGCATACTGGACCTTGGGCTATGTGCTCTGGATTCAGTTGCAGGAATGTGACAGATGAGAACTTTACTCTTCTGGATCTCATTTTCTTTTTTTAATAGAAATTTTATTTAATAAATATAAATTTCAAAAGTACAACTGAGCTGTTCTTTCTCCCATAACCACCTTCCCACTCACAAATCATCCCATCTTCTACTCCCTCTCCCATCCCATTCTTCATTAAGATTCATTTTTAATTATCTTTATATTCAGAAGATCAACTCTATACTGAATAAAGATTTCAACAGTTTGCACCCATACAGACACACAAAGTGTAAAGTACTGTTTGAAGATTAGTTTTACCATTAATTTCCAGAGTACAACACGTTAAGGACAGAGGTTCTACATGAGGAACAAATGCAGAGTGACTCTCGTTGTTGACACTCTCATTTATGACGTCAGTAATCACCCGAGGCTCTTGTCATGAGCTGCCAAGGCTATGGAAGCCTCTTGAGTTCACAAACTTCAACCTTATTTAGACAATTCCATAATCAAAGTGGAAGTTCTCTCCTCCCATTAGAGAAAGGTACCTCCTTCTTTGATGGCCCCTTCTACCACCAGGATCTTATTCACAGAGATCTTTCATGTAGGTAATTTTTTGTCACAGTATCTTGGCTTTCCATGCCTGAAATTCTCTCATGGGCTTTATGGCAGATTCAAATGCTTTAAGGCATTTGGGATGCCCCACTGTGGGCACTGCCTGGTAGGTCCCATCCGGTTCCATAGCAATGGCTGTTTCTGACAGGAGCCAGGTCTTGGCATCATGTTATGCTGTGGTTCCAGTATTAGACAAACTTGGCCCTACTGCGTTTGCTCCTGTTAAAATGGATCTTGGAAATATTAAGAAGGTGAATCAGAAGTATATAACCAACAAGGAAGAGTTTACCACCCTCCAGAAGATAGTGCTGCATGAAGTGGAGGCGGATGTAGCTCAGGTCAGGATCTCAGGTACAGAAGCCCTCTTGTGGCTGAAGAGAGGTCTCAAATTTTTGAAGGGATTTTTGACAGAAGTGAAAAATGGGGAAAAAGATATCCATAAAGATATCCAGAGTGCTGTTTAGGGTATTTGTCATTCTATGAGTCTGCTGTGTATCCTGCTTCCCATGTTGGATTGTTCCCTCCTTTTTAATTCTATCAATTATTATTAGCAAACACTGGTCTTATTTTTTTAACTTTTATTTAATGAATATAAATTTCCAAAGTACAGTTTATGGATTACAATGGCTTCACCCTCATAACTTCCCTCCCACCTGCAACCCTCCCCTTTCCCGCTCCCTCCCCCTTCCATTCACATCAAGATTCATTTTCGTTTCTCTTTATATACAGAAGATCAGTTTAGCATATATTAAGTAAAGGTTTCAACAGTTTTCTCCCACACAGGAACATAAAGTGAAAAATACTGTTTGAGTACTAGTTATAGCATTAAATCACAATGTACAGCACATTAAGGACAGAGATCCTACATGAGGAGTAAGTGCACAGTGACTCCTGTTTTTGTTGACTTAACAAATTGACACTCTTGTTTATGGCATCAGTAATCACCCTAGGTTCTTGTCATGAGTTGCCAAGGCTATGGAAGCCTTTTGAGTTCACCGACTCTGATAATATTTAGACAAGGTTGTAGTCAAAGCGGAAGTTCTCTCCTCCCTTCAGAGAAAGGTACCTCCTTCTTTGATGACCTGTTCTTTCCACTGGGATCTCACTCTCAGAGATCTTTCATTTAGGTCATTTTTTTTTGGCAGAGTGTCTTGGCTTTCCATGCCTAAAATACTCTCATGGGCTTTTCAGCCAGATCCACATGCCTTAAGGGCTGATTCTGAGGCCAGAGTGCCGTTTAGGACATCTGCCATTCTATGAGTCTGCTGTGTATCTTGCTTCCCATGTTGGATCATTCTCTCCCTTTTTTATTCTATCGGTTGACACTGGTCTTATTTATGTGATCCCTTTGATACTTAATCCTATTTTTGTGATCAGTTATGAACTTAAACTGATCATTTTAACTAGTAAGGTGGCATTGGTACCTGTCAACTTAGTGGGATTTGGAGTCCCATGGCAAGATTTTAGCTTTACCCTTAGGGGTAAGTCTAAGGGAGCATGTGCCAAACTGTATATCTCTTTCTTCTCTTATTCCCACTCTTATTTTTTAACAGAGATCAATTTTCAGTTGGGTTTAAACACCTATGAATAATTCTGTGTTAATTAGAGTTCAACCAATGGTACTAAATAGAAAAAGAAAACACTAAAAAGAATAAAATAGTAAGCTGTTCCTCAACATTCAGGACAAGGGTTGCCTCATTAGGATAATGAGATCAAGTCATTGCTTCTCTTAGTGTCAGTTTTACTTCTACAGGTTTCCTTTTAGGTGCTCAGTTAGTTGTCATAGATCAGGGAGAACATATGATATTTGTCCCTTCAGGACTGGCTTATTTCACTCAGCATGATAGTTTCTAGATTCCTCCATTTTGTTGCAAATTACTGGATTTCATTTTTTTACTGCTGTGTAGTATTCCATAGAGTACATATCCCATAATTTCTTTATCCAGTCTTCTGTTGATGGGCATTTAGGTTGAATCCATGTATTAGCTATTGTGAACTGAGCTGCAATAAAAATTGAGGTGCAGATAGCTCTTTTATTTGCCAAATTAGTTTCTCTTGGGTAAATTCCGAGGAGTGGGATGGCTGGGTCAGGTGGTAGGGCTATATTCAGGTTTCTGAGGAATCTCCAAACTGACTTCCATAGTGGCTTTACCAGTTTGCATTCCCACCAACAGTGGGTTAGTGTCCCTTTTTCCCCACATCCTCGCCAGCATCTGTTGTTAGTTGATTTCTGTATGTAAGCCATTCTAACTGGGGTAAGGTGAAACCTTATTGTGGTTTTGATTTGTATTTCCCCGATGGCTAGTGGATCTCATTTTCCTAATGAGGCAACCAAATTAAAAAAAGCTACTGATACTGGAATGTGGTAAAAGCTGCAAGAACAAAATGGCACAAATGCTAAATTAAATGTTATATTGACTAGTGAGGGGTGCCCACTGTAAGCCTGTCGGAGGGGGTGCCATTTTAGCTAAGACGTGGATGAACTGAGGGATAATATCCAGAGAAAGAGAGAAGAGTGTTCTAGGCAGAGGGAAACAGAAATACAGAGATCTGAGGGAGGATGGCACTTGTCAAAATCAAAGAAGGCAGAGGAACTGGCCATATGGGTTCAAGGAAGGAGAAGGACAGCCTAATGTGGTAGAAATGTCAGCCAAGTTTAACTAGGCACAAGGTACATGTAATAAGAGCAATAGAAACAAACATGGCTTTGGATTTCACTAAATAAATGCATGTGGGAGCCAGAGATTTCATCCTACGTCCCTCCTGATTGCATTGTTTCCCGTACGGATTACCTGTGGCGTCTTTCTGCCCCTTTAGCTGGAGCTCAGTTTGTTCTGTTTGAGAACACACTTGATTTCAGAAGAGATAAAGGGAGTTTTGTGCTTTTGTCAATATTTTGACACAGTAGGTCAGGAATGGCATCTTTTAATCTAAAGACATTAAAGACTTGATAGTGAAAAAGAGCAACCATCTATTTGCCCAGGACTTACGGAGATTCTTCCTAATGCTGCAGTTCTTATGGACTTGCCCTATCACCTGCAGAACCTATGACTTTTTAGAGCTTTCTTATCCATCTGAAAAATATTCTGCATCTATTACAGGATCCCACAATAAAGAAGATGTGTTTTCTTTTTTTTAAAATGATTTATTTATTTGAAAGTCAGAGTTACACAGAGAGAGGGGAGGCAGAGAGAGAGAGACGTCTTCCATCTGCTGGTTCACTCCCCAGTTGGCCGCAATGGCTAGAGCTGTGCTGATCCGAAGCCAGGAGCTAGGAGTTTCTTCCGGATCTCCCACGCGGGTGCAGGGTCCCAAGGACCTGGGCCATCTTCTACTGCTTTCCCAGGCCATAGCAGAGATCTGGATTGGAAGTGGAGCAGCCGGGACTTGAACCGGTGCTCATATAGATGCTTTACCCGTTACGTCACAGTGCTGGCCCCTACTTAGTTTTTGGAATTACTTTACATTCTAGGTATTCTTTCTTTGTCAGATGAGTAAGTTGCACATAATTTTTGCCTTCTGTCTGTTTCTTTTCACTCTGCTGATTGGTTCCCTGACTGCATATGCAATTATTAGTTTGATATCTCAATTGGTTAATTCTGAAGCTCTGTCAAATCTCAGCCCCTCTTGCTAGTGCTCTCACTCCATTTACATCACAAACACAACATTCCCTGAGAAAAACTCACTTTGATAGAGATGAAAATAGAAAGAAGCCAGATGAGAATCATGACAAGTTTCATTGAGGAAGCTGTGGTTGGCTGTTTAGTCATATGAGACCAGTAATCAAAGAATTCATTCTGAAGATGAGTACCCGCAACTCCTTTATTTCCCAGGGAGCTACCTTGATCCCTTCAGGAATGACAGGATAAGTCAGAGATTCACATTGGGATTGGGCGAGGTAACAACAGTCACATGAAATGAAAAACAGCCAATCTCTCATCTGTTGGTAAAACCCAAGGTGACAATAAATTTTGGAGCCCAGAAAATTTGGGGACTTCATTAATGATACATTACTTTATGTAAAATGAGTTTCATTTTATTTTACAAATTAGGAAACAAAATAACAGTGTGAGCTTGTGCTGTCATCACTGTTTTTATTATTCTTAGAATACTGTTCTTTTTAAACAATTTTATTTTTTTAACCTTTATTTAATGAATATAAATTTCCAAAGTACAGCTTATGGATTACAATGGCTTCTCCCCCATAACGTCCCTCCCACCCGCAACCCTCCCCTTTCCCACTCCCTCTCCCCTTCCATTCACATCAAGATTCATTTCCGATTCTCTTTATATACAGAAGATCAGTTTAGCTTATATTAAGTAAAGATTTCAACAGTTTGCTCCCACACAGAAACATAAAGTGAAAAATACTGTTTGAGTACTAGTTATAGCATGAAATCTCAGTGTACAGCACACTAAGGACACAGATCCTACATGAGGAGTAAGTGCACAGTGACTCCTGTTGTTGACTTAACAAATTGGCACTCTTGTTTATGGCATCAGTAGTCAACCTAGGCTCTTGTCATGAGCTGCCAAGGCTATGGAAGCCCCCTGAGTTCACTGACTCTGATAATTTTTAGACAAGGCCATGGTCAAAGTGGAAGTTCTTTCCTCCCTTCAGAGAAAGGTACCTCCTTCTTTGATGACCCGTTCTTTCCACTGGGATCACACTCCTGGAGATATTTCATTTAGGTTTTTTTTTTTTCCCCCGGAGTGTCTTGGCTTTCCATGCCTGAAATACTCTCATGGGCTTTTCAGCCAGATCCACATGCCTTAAGGGCTGATTCTGAGGCCAGAGTGCTGTTTAGGACATCTGCCATTCTATGGGTCTGCTGTGTATCTCACTTCCCATGTTGGATCATTCTCTCCCTTTTTGATTCTATCAGCTAGTATTTGCAGACACTATTCTTGTTTATGTGATCCCTTTGGTTCTTAGTCCTATCATTACGATCAATTGTGAACAGAAATTGATCACTGGGACTAGTGAGATGGCATTGGTACATGCCACCTCGATGGGATTGAATTGGAATCCCCTGGTATGTTTCTAACTCTACCGTTTGAGGTAAGTCAGCTTGAGCATGTCCCAAATTGCACATCTCTTCCCTCTCTTATTCCCACTCTTATATTTAACAGTGATCACTTTTCAGTTAAGTTTCAGCACCTAAGAAGAATTGTGTATTGATTATAGTATTCAACCAAAAGTATTAAGTAGAACAAACAAAAAAAATACTAAGAGGGATAACATATTAAGTTGCTCATCAACAGTCAGGGTGAGGGCTGATCAAGTCACCGTTTCTCATAGTGTTCATTTCACTTTAACAGGTTTCCATTTTGGTGCTCAGTTAGTTGTCACCTATCAAGGAGAACAAGTGGTATTTGTCCCTTTGGGATTGGCTTATTTCACTCAGCATAATGTTTTCCAAATTCCTAACAGGGATCACTTTTCAGTTAAAATTAGAATACTATACAGCAGTCAAAAACAACGAAACCCGGTCATTTGCAACAAGATGGAGGAATTTGGAAAACATCATGCTGAGTGAATTAAGCCAGTCCCAAAGGGACAAATATCATATGTTCTCCCTGATCGATGACAACTAACTGAGCACCAAAGGGGAAACTTGTTGAAATGAAATGGACACTATGAGAAACAGTGACTTGATCAGCTCTTGTCCTGATGGTTGATGTACAATGTAATACTTTATCCATTTTAGTGTTTTTTTTTTTTTGTTCTAGTACTGTTGGTTGAACTCTGTAATTAACACACAATTATTCTTAGGTGTTTAAATTTTAACAATTTTATTTTTTAAAGATTCTGTTTATTTATTTGAGAGTCAGAATTGTGGACACAGAGAGAGAGAGAGACAGAGAGAAAGATTTTCCATCTGCTGGTTCACTCCCCAAACAGTTGCAATGGCTGGAGCTGTGCCAATTCAAAGCCAGGAGCCAGGAGCTTCTTCTGGGTCTCCCCCGTGGGTGCAGGGTCCCAAACACTTGGGACATCTTCCACTGCTTTTCCAGGCCAGTAGCAGAGAACTGGATTGGAAGAGGAGCAGCTGGGACTAGAACCGGCGCCCATATGGGATGCCGTGCTTCAGGCCAGGGCTTTAACCTGCTGTGCCACAGCACCAGCCCCAACCGTGATGCTCTTCTAATCAACTTCCTGCTTGTTCTTATTTTACTCACACTCTTCTTCTTCTTGCTCTTCAAAGCATGAACTTCATAACCTCTATATCTCTGTCTATCTTGGAGTTAACTTTTTGGGTTCAGTATACTATAATCTTCCTCTTGGAGGCAGATTTCCCAGACATATAGATAACATTTCAGAAGGTGCTTTATGTTTTTGGGAACAGCTTATTAATAGTTAGCTTCCACCTAAATTTTTTGTCAGGAATTAGCTGTTAATTTACTTTAATAAACTGATTACATTATAGATCTGTGAGTGGGGGTGGGTATTGTAGTGCAGTGGGTCAAGCTTCTGCTTGGAATGACAGCATCTCACATCAATGTGCCTGGTTCAAGTTCTGACTACTCTGCTTCCAATCTAGCTTCCTGCACTGTGCATCCTGGGAGGCAGTTGGTAATGGCTCAAGTATCTGGGTTCTTGCCACCTACATGGGAGCCCCAGATGTAATTCCAGGCTCCTGGCTTTGGCATGGCACAACTCTGGCTGTTACAGGCATTTTTGGGAGTGAACTGGCAGTATAAGATCCCCTCTTCTGCCTTTCAAATAAATAAAATAAAATAATTATACTTAAAATTAAGTCTCTGATTCCTTGTTTAATTCTCAGTTGGAGATTTAGAATTTTCCTTTCTGATTCAAAGGATGCTGCCTATTAGTAGAGTAACTGATTGAGTAGGCAGTGCTGAATAGTTATTGATGATAAGATCTGTGATCATTACAGGTGATTTGGGTTCTGGAGCCAGCATCTGATTATAACTATTCCTGTACAACCAACAGTGATAGTGTTCTGTGTCCCCTCCCCCTTTTAAAAGTCAAAGTTACAGAGAAGCAGAGGCAGAGAGAGAGACAGAGAGAGAGAGAGCGAGAGAGAGAGAGGTCTTCCATCCACTGGTTCACTCCCTAGATGGCCAGAGCTGCGCCGATATGAAGCCAAGAGCCAGTAGCTTCTTCTAGGTCTTCCACATGAGTGCAGGGGCCCAAGGACTTGGACCATCTCCTACTGATTTTCCAGGACATAGCATAGAGCTGGATCAGAAATGGAGCAGCCGGAATTCAAACCGGCACCCATATGGGATTCCAGCACTGCAGGTGCAGCTTTATCCACTACAACACAGAGCCACCCCTCCCGCATTTTTAAAACTAGTATAAATGAAACAATGCTGAATTTTTAGTAGTCATAACTGATGCTCTAACTAAATCATCTTTCATGAAGTGTAGACTAAGATCATCGTGAATAAATGATTACTCTTAGATGGAATTCTCATCCATCCACCATCTAACCATCCATCTAACCATCCATCCATCCATTCATCACCATCAAATGGTGAACACATGATTATGGAACCTCTCCTCCAACCTGGAAACCGTGTTGTATGCAGTAAATTCAGTTGTAGGAGCAAAGTAGATTTGGCCTGTGTTCTTGAGTTTCTTTCTAAAGAGGGAGTCAGTGAACAAACCTACCAGGATGAGTGATATTATCAGGTGGTCATTGCTGCCAGAGGGACAAAATAACCACAGTCATAGAATAACTGATAAGGGAAACTCCCTGTAAGCAGTTCAAGGTAACATGTAGGAAAAGGAGTTATTGTAGCTGAGAACTGAATGGCTAGATGCCAATATTCAGAGATGGTACTGGAGACAAATATTCCAAGCAGTGGAAACAGCAAGTATTGAAGCTTAAGAGTGGTTGCCACTTGTTTAGGTCAAAGAAGGCAAGGAAAGAAGCCAAATGAGGTCAAGAGAGGAGTAGAACAGCCTTATTCTGGGCAATCTCCATCAAGTTTAATTAGGGGCAAAGTATAGGTAATAGGAATAAGGAAAAAAACATGGCTTAGGTCCTAAAAACAGAAACAAATGTGAGAGTCAGAAACATGGATTCATTTGTACTTCTCACAATCACGTTGTTTGCTCTCTGTTACCTGTCACATCTTTCTTTCTTTCTTTCTTTTTTTTTGACAGGCAGAGTGCACAGTGAGAGAGAGACAGAGAAAGGTCTTCCTTTGCCGTTGGTTCACCCTCCAATGGCCGCCGCGGCCGGCGCACTGCGCTGATCTGATGGCAGGAGCCAGGTACTTATCCTGGTCTCCCATGGGGTGCAGGGCCCAAGTACTCGGGCCATCCTCCACTGCACTTCCCTGGCCACAGAAGAGAGCTGGCCTGGAAGAGGGGCAACCGGGACAGAATCCGGCACCCCGACCGGGACTAGAACCCGGTGTGCCGGTGCCGCAAGGTGGAGGATTAGCCTAGTGAGCCGCGGCGCCGGCCATGTCACATCTTTAATTATATAACATAGATAGAACATAAGTTCTTCAGTGTTAAGGACACTCCTGATTTTGGAATAGTCTAGGAGAGGAGTTGTATTCTTGTGTGATTGCTTTCACACAGTTGGATGTGGTTGGACTCCTTTGATCCAAAGTCAAGGGAAGCAGTTGACAGTTGACTTTGCCATAACCAAGACTTAATGGGGCTCTATCTGCTGTTTCAATCCTTATGCATTTGCCCTGCCATCTGCTGTTCTAGAGGCTCCCTAAAATATTTGTGTTTTATCTGAAAAATATTCCACATTAGGAACAGTGTTCTGACATTATAGAAGTTGTGTTTTCTTTAATCTACATGTCTTATCAGAACATGGTATGATGATCATTCCCTGTTGAATCAAATAACAACTCAGATCAGAAAATATCAAATGCAAACTTGGAGGTACAGGGAGAGTAAAGAGAGCACAAATTCTCAGAATATTAGTGTTGACAGTCCAAATTTTCTCTTCTTAAAAGGAGACTTTAATCAGATACCCAAATGAAGTCTGCAAACTGAAGTCTAGGATCCTTTGGTGTCCCACATTTGCCTGACAAATATATAATTGGCCACTTGCCTATGACAATCATAATGCAAAGATAAGTCATTTACAATTCAATCCAAATTAATATTAAATTTGGAGAGAAATAAACTATGTAATCAGAAAGAGTGATACTTCACATGGCCTAGAAAAAAATCATTCCTCAACAGTCGAGACAAGGGCTATTAAAAATCATTGAATCTTGGCAGGCGCCGCGGCTCAATAGGCTAATCCTCTGCCTTGCAGCGCCAGCACACCGGATTCTGCCCCGGTTGCCCCTCTTCCAGGCCAGCTCTCTGCTGTGGCCAGGGAGTGCAGTGGAGGATGGCCCAAGTGCTTGGGCCCTGCACCCCATGGGAGACCAGGAGAAGCACCTGGCTCCTGCCTTATTGTGGGGTTAATCTTATGAGTGTAAAGTTAACTGAAAATATATCTTTGTGAAAATTAAGAATGGTAAAAGGAGGAAGAAGGATGGGAGGAGGAAGAGGATGGGAGTATGTGCTAGAGGGAGGGTAGGTTGGGAATTATCACAATGTTCCTGAATCTGTATATAGGAAATACATGAAATTTGTATACCTTAAATAAAATTAAAAATAAAGCAGTCAGGTGGTGAAATTTCATGTCTGTGTTTCTTATTTCTCAGGCCATAGCTTACCACACCTCCACACTCCTGCTAAGTCAGAAGCTTGCATGGCACCAACTTTTCCAGGTTTTTATGTATATGGGTAGTGACAAGGGATGGGGATTGAGTGAAGGGTGACAGTGAGAACCCTCCATAAAGACCACATTCAATGAAAAACAGTGGATTCTTCTTTTGGGATACAGCTTGGAATAAGAAAAGGCTGGAGTCTCCATGGTAACTCCAAGGCAGCACCAAGATAGAACCCCCTTCCCTTCTATCTTCTCCTAATAAACTCATTTGTGTGAAGTGACCTGTGAACTTGTGAACCTCCAAGAGGTTTGAGGAGACATGCTCAGTAAATAATAAGCCTATTTGATTCAAGAGAGAAGATGAAATGTGGATAAAGAGATTTTGAAGTCAGAGGAGGGACAGGGAACTTCCCTTTAACTGGGAGAAACCTCTGGTTCAGAGGATCAGGGAAGGCTTTGGGTAGAGAACAGATGGGCCAATTTGTGCGAATTTAAATGATGAGGGAAGTGAGGGTAGGTACAGGGAGTAGGACCTGGGAAGGCAGGTCCATGGAAGCTGCACCTCCTCTGGGAGGAACAGTGTCACTTCTCTGTGAATTCTGTAGCACTCTCAACTGCAGATGGGTGATGAGGGAGGACTCTGAGGCAGACAACCTAAGTCCAAATCCCATCTGCACCAAGTGCTGACTGCAACATTAGACAAGTGACTTAATGTTCCATGCTTCCTTTAAGATGAGAACAGTGTAGTGTTTTTGTGAGGCATAAATAAACTAAAATGTAGAAAGTCTTTAGAACAGTGCTTGGAACACAAGCAAGTACTACCTAAATAATTGTCAGCTGTAGGAAATATATTTATGATAAATGTCCAAGGATACCCTAAGCCAATATAGACCCTGAAAACCATATTTCTACCTTACTTTACATAATTGCTCGCAAATTTATCCACATTCAGAAACAATTAAAATGTTATGTTTGAAAATAAGGTATTGCAGGTTGATCCAAGTTTACTTAAATTTATCTGACTCCTTTTATTAAAATAACTTTATTATTATTACTGTTTATGAACAAAATATCTCCCAAACATGTCTAGGGACTAGATAAGTTTTGTTATACACTGGAATAATGTTATATCTTAATTCAATTTTCACAAACTTTTAGAAGCTTCCTCATATTCCACATACTGTCACCATATTCATCAGTCCAGAAATCAGTTCTAATGCATTTCATATAAAAATGTTTCTTTTGCATTCTTTTAACCAAAATATTAAACTATGGTCGACATGTAAAAACATTATGTGTTTAGAATACAACATGTATTTTGATATGTGTATATGTTGTAAAATGACTAATTCAACTAAATAATATTCATCTCACATTCTTGCCAACTTTAGAGGTGAAAATATTGAATACTGAGCTCTTAACAATTTTCATGAAATGTTCAATGAAATATGAAAGACAAACAGTTGCACATCAATCACTAGATGACAGGCAGCTTTGCAAGCCTCTTTAATTTTCATAACACTATCATTAGCAGGACAACCATGGGATATACTGTAAAATGTGGTTCCTTTGGAGAAAGGACAAGGACATTAAATGCATGAAACACCAGGAAAATGTAAACTAGGACTGTCCTGAGCAGACAAGTGTGCATGGTCACTTCCCTAGGCTGGGGGCATTTCATTTCATTTCAGTTATAGGAAATGGAACACAGAGATTTAATTAAACTTCCCCAGGGTATGGCTATAACCTAGATATGAACGAGTTGTGCAGAGACTGCTCTCAACTTTATTTTCTTCCTTACTCAAGGATGTCTCATTGTGGCTCAGATGGATCCTTGTGGCCTTGACTCCCCTTCTGTGCTGTGTGAATTCTGGATTGATTTCTGAGCAAGTTCCACCATTTTCTGCTGGAAGATGTTGATCCATGTGCCCCCCTCCCCTCATCAGTTTCCTTCCTCAGTTACTCCAGTGGAAATACCTCATTCTCATCAGCAATATTAAAGTCATCTCATGCCTTTGATCTCACCTGGACTCTGCATCTCTATGGATGTCTCCACTCACAGGACTCCCTGGTTCCCTACAACCAAATTCCACCTGACATCTCCAGGACTCTAATCCCTAGCCCTTCCCACAGAGTTCACTCTCCTTGATCATATGAAACATACAGAACTGGTGTTTGTATGACAACATCATCCAGTACAGGTGCTTAATAAACAATCTCATAATTGATTTTGTGGACTAAGGCTTGACATTTAAAAGACTCCACTGATTATATTACATGTTTTTTCCTCCTCTAGGTCTTTTACAAGATAAAAGCTCTTTGAATCTAATAGTGGCAGAGAAAAACTTAACGTTGTGACACCCTTGGCATAGACATCTCCTCTATACTGTTCTAGATGAGGACTTTGGGGTCAGGGAGAGAGGTGGCAAGTGAGGAGAAAAAAAGGCTGGGGATTGGGTGAACCAAGGTCTCAGCCTCTCTTTTTGCTTGAAGCGACTATTTCCAAGACATGATCTAACCCCATTGCACCTAAAGAGTTGAGAGTAGGGCCAGGTTTGGAAGAAGAATCACAATCGGGTATCAACCCCTCTCTGATTCTCCTTGACTCTTTTGTCAAAACCCCGAACTTTACTCAATTTGACATTTCTCTAAAATGTGTGGTTAAAAGCTTAATCTTGTATATGTAACACAGTTGCTTTACTTCATGACATCTGTTTCATTAGATTAACATTGTTTCTTCCTTCAATTGCCATGTTTTTCTGATAACTGTAGATCCACCATCCAAGACATCTAGTCCTGAGGGATGTTACAGGGCTATGGAATAAGTATATCTTAGTTCAGATTCGCTGCTGAGCCAGTGGAATGATGTGGTCTCAGTATTGCTATATAAGCCCTGTAATGCATAGAATTAATCATGGAAAATTGAAAATAGATCCAAGTTAAAAATAAGAGGGGAATGAGAGAGGGAGGAGCTGTACAATTTGGCACATATTCCCACAGACTTACCCCTAAGAGTGAAGTGAAAAACTTGCCATAGGACTCCAAATCCCATAAGGTGGGTGGTACTAATCCCATCTTATGTGATAAAGTGATCATATTAAGTGTGGAATTGATCATATGGATAGGATTAAAAGTCAAAAAGATCTCATAAAGAAGGCCAAATGTCTGGTAATATCAATAGATAGAATTACAAAGGAGAGAAGATTCCAAAATGGGAAGCAGTCCACACAGCAGACTAATAGAATGACAGATGCCCAGCACTCTGATCTCAGAATCAGCCTCTAAGGCATTCGTATCTGGCTGAAAATCCAAGGGCAGCATTTCAGGCATGGAAAGCGAAGACATAGTAGCAAAACCGGTTCTGCATGAAAGATCTCCATGAAATATCCTCAGCTTAATATCTGGATTCTGTAAAAGTTCTGTAACATGGCTGGAAAGCACAGCACATGTGTATGTAAGTGAAGTACTTTGTGATGAAGTATGAATGATCTCCAGAGTCGGCGAACTCAAAAGGCTTCCATAGCCTTGGCAGCTCATGACAAGAGCCTAGGGTGATTACTGATGCCATAAACAAGAGTGTCAATTTGTTAAGTCAACAACAGGAGTCACTGTGCACTTACTCCTCATGTAGGATCTCTGTCCTTAATATGCTGTACATTGTGATTTAATGATATAACTAGTACTCAAACAGTACTTTTCACTCTGTGTTTCTGTGTGGGTCCAAACTGTTGAAATCTTTACTTAATGTATGCTAAATTGATCTTCTGTATATAAAGATAATTGAAAATGAATCTTCATGTGAATAGATGAGGAGAGGGAGTGGGAGAGGGGAGGGTTGCTGGTAGGAGGGAAGTTATGGGGGGGGACCATTGTAATTGTAATCCTTAAGCTGTACTTTGGAAATTTATATTCATTAAATAAAAGTTAAAAAAGGTATGGATCCCCTAAATAAAGAATCATATTGTCTGCAAAGAGGGATAGTTTGACTTCTTCCTTCCCAATTTGTATCCCTTTAATTTCTTTTTCTTGCCTGATGGCTCTGGCTAAAACTTCCAAAACTCTATTGAATAGCAGTGGTGAGAGTGGGCATCCCTGTCTGGTACCAGATCTCAGTGGAAATGCTTCCAACTTTTTCCCATTCAATAGGATGCTGGCCATGGATTTTTCATAAATTGCTTTGATTGTATTGAAGAATGTTCCTTCCATACCCAGTTTGCTTAGAGTTTTCATCATGAAAGGGTGTTGAATTTTATCGAATGCTTTCTCTGCATTATTTGAGATAATCATATGGTTTTTCTTCTGCAGACGATACGATTCTTTATTTAGAGGGTCCACAGAACTCTATTAAGAGACTATTGGAACTCATAGAAGAGTTTGGCAAAGTAACAGGATATAAAATCAATGCACAAAAATCAACAGCCTTTGTATACACAGGCAATGCCATGGCTAAGAAAGAACTGCTAAGATCAATCCTATTCACAATAGCTACTGAAACAATCAAATACCTTGGAATAAACTTAAATAAGGATGTTAAAGATCTCTACAATGAGAATTACAAACTCTTAAAGAAATAAATAGAAGAGGATACCAAAAAATGGAAAAATCTTCCATGCTCATGGATTGGAGGAATCAACATCATCAAAATGTCCATTCTTGGCCAGCACAGCAGCTCAACAGGCTAATCCTCTGCCTTGCAGCGCCGGCACACTGGGTTCTAGTCCTGGTCAGGGCACCAGATTCTGTCCTGGTTGCGCCTCTTCCGGTCCAGCTCTCTGCTGTGGCCCAGGAGTGCAGTGGAGGATGGCTCAAGCGCTTGGGCCCTGCACCCGCATGGGAGACCAGGAGAAGCACCTGGCTCCTGGTTTCGGATCAGCGCTAGGCGCCAGCTGCGGCGGCCATTGGAGGGTGAATCAACGCAAAGGAAGACCTTTCTCTCTGTCTGTCTCTCTCTCTCACTGTCCACTCTGCCTGTCAAAAAATGAAACAAAACAAAACAAATAAAAAACCCCAAAATGTCCATTCTCCCAAAAGCAATTTATAGATTCAATGTGATACCAATCAAAATACCAAAGACATTCTTCTCAGATCTGGAAAAAATGATGCTGAAATTCATATGGAGACACAGGAGACCTCGAATAGCTAAAGCAATCTTGTACAACAAAAACAAAGCCGGAGGCATCACAATACCAGATTTCAGGACATACTACAGGGCAGTTGTAATCAAAACAGCATGGTACTGGTACAGAAACAGATGGATAGACCAATGGAACAGAATTGAAACACCAGAAATCAACCAAAACATCTACAGCAAACTTAATGTCAGCAAGGATCTAAAACCAATTCCTGGAGCAAGGACAGTCTATTCAATAAATGGTGCTGGGAAAACTGGATTTCCACGTGCAGAAGCATGAAGCAAGACCCCTACCTTACACCTTACACAAAAATCCACTCAACATGGATTAAAGACCTAAATCTACGACCTGACACCATCAAGTTATTAGAGAACATTGGAGAAACCCTTCAAGATATTGGCACAGGCAAAGAATTTCTGGAAAAGACCCAGGAGGCACAGGCAGTCAAAGCCAAAATCAACTAAAGGGATTGCATCAAATTGAGAAGTTTCTGTACTGCAAAAGAAACAGTCAGGAAAGTGAAGAGACAACCAACAGAATGGGAAAAAATATTTGCAAACTATGCAACAGATAAAGGGTTAATAACCGGAATCTACAATGAGATCAAGAAACTCCACAAAAACAAAACAAACAACCCACTTAAGAGATGGGCCAAGGACCTCAATAGACATTTTTCAAAAGAGGAAATCCAAATGGCCAACAGGCGCGTGAAAAATGTTCAGGATCACTAGCAATCAGGGAAATGCAAGTCAAAACCACAATGAGGTTTCACCTCACCGCAGTTAGAATGGCTCACATACAGAAAACTACCAACAACAGATGCTGGTGAGGATATGGGGAAAAAGGGACACTAACCCACTGTTGGTGGGAATGCAAACTGGTTAAGCCACTATGGAAGTCAGTCTGGAGATTCCTCAGAAACCTGAAGATAACCCTACCGTTTGACCCAGCCATCCCACTCCTTGAAATTTACCCAAAGGAAATTAAATTGGAAAACAAACATGCTGTCTGCACCTTAATGTTTATTACAGCTCAGTTCACAATAGATAAGACCTGGAATCAACCCAAATGCCCATCAACAGTAGACTGGATAAAGAAATTATGGGATATGTACTCTATAGAATACTACACAGCAATCAAAAACAATGAAATCCGGTCATTTGCAACAAAATGGAGGAATCTGGAAAACATCATGCTGAGTGAATTAAGCCAGTCCCAAAGGGACAAATATCATATGTTCTCCCTGATGGGTGACAACTAACCAAGCACCAAAGGGGAAACCTTTTGAAGTGAAAGGGGCACTATTAGAAACAGTGACTTGTTTAGTCCTTGTCCTGACTGTTGATGTACAATTTAATACTTTATCCCTTTTAGTATTTTTTTTGTTCTAGTTAATACTATTCATTGAATTCTGTAATTAACACACATTTATTCTTAGGTGTTGAAATATAACTGAAAAGTGATCCCTGTTAAATGTAAGAGTGGGAATAAGAGAGGGAGGAGATGTACAATTTGGGACATGCTCAATCGGACTTGCCCCAAATGGTGGAGTTAGAAACGTGCCAGGGGATTCCAATACAATCCTATCAAGGTGGCATGTACCAATGCCATCTCACTAGTCAAAGTGATCAATTTCAGTTCACAGTTGATCACACTGGTAGGTCTAAAAGTCAAAGGGATCACGTAAACAAGACTAGTGTCTGCGAATACTAACTGATAGAATAAGAAAGGGAGAGAACGATCCAACATGGGAAGTGGGATACACAGCAGACTCATAGAATGGCAGATGTCCTAAACAGAACTTTGGCCTCAGAATCAGCCCTTAAGGTTTCAGATTTGGCTGAAGAGCCCATGAGAGTTTTAGGCATGGAAAACCAAGACACTCTGGCAAAAAACAAAAACAAAACAAAACAAAACAAAACAAAAAAACAAACAAAAAAAACCAAAAAACAAAAAACACCTAATGAAAGATCTCTACAAGTGAGATCCCAGTGGAGAGAACGGGGCCATAAAAGGAGGAAATACCTTTCTCTGAAGGGATGAGAGAACTTTCACTTTGACTATGACCTTTTCTAGATAAGATCGAAGTCAGAGAACTCAAGAGGCTTCCATAGCCTTGGCAACTCATGACTAGAGCCTCGGGTGATTACTGATGCCGTAAACAAGAGTGTCAGTTCGTTAAGTCAACAACAGGAATCACTGTGCACTTACTCCTCATGTGGGATCTCTGTCCTTAATGTGTTGTCCAATGCGAATTAATCCTATAACTAGTACTGAAACAGTATTTTACACTTTATGTTCTGTGTGGGTGCAAACTGATGAAATCTTTACTTAATATATACTAAATTGATCTTCTGTATATAAAGATAATTGAAAATGAATCTTGATGTGAATGGAATGGGAGAGGGAGCGGGAGATGGGAGGGGTGGGGGTGGGAGGGAATTTATGGGGGGGGAAGCCATTGTAATCCATAAACTGTACTTTGAAAATCATATTTACTAAATAAATATTTAAAAAAAGTATGAATGATCTCATACTTTCTAAAGAAAAACTATACATTTTGTAAAATTGGGCTAAGCTAGAGTTGAAGTGGTGAGAAACATAGGTTGGGGTGAATTGGCAATAAGATAGGCACTGTCTTTGGCCACCAGACACTAGAAGCAGCCATTCATAATTTTGACCCTGAGCATTCAGAGGGACCCTGGACCCAAGATTCTCTTGATACAGCACAGTGAAATGGATTTTGGGCATCTTTCCTCCAGAATCATTATACAATAAGTTGTTTTAAGCCATGTAATGCATGACAGCTTGTTACAGTAGCCAGTAGAAGCTCAAACAGAAGGTCCAGTGCCATGGCTCACTTGGCTAATCCTCCGCCTGTGCGCCGGCATCCCATATGGGCACCGGGTTCTAGTCCCGGTCGCTCCTCTTCCTGTCCAGCTCTCTGCAGTGGCCCAGGAAGGCAGTGGAGGATGGTCCAAGTGCTTGGGTGCCTGCACCCACGTAGTAGACCATGAGGAAGCACCTGGCTCCTGGCTTCAGATCCGTGCAGTGCACTGGCTGTAGTGGCCATTTGGGTGGTGAACCAACGGAAGGAAGATCTTTCTCTCTGTCTCTTTCTCTCACTGTCTAACTCTATCTGTCAAAATAAATAAAAAAATAAACCAAAATCTTGAAAAAAAAAAAAACTGAAACAGAACCTGTGACATCTCCATGTTTTATGTGGCAGGTGTCATGCTGGATATCCAGGATGGAAGGAAGAATCATTTGAGGATATTCAGTTTGTACATTTTCCTTCCCAAATATTTGTGGAATGTTTAAGTGGAGTTAACCACTCAACAGCAGAGTGCTTCTTTCTGAAGTTATTAGGAGAAGTTGATGAGGGAAGCATTTACCTAAGAAGTGGGTAAGAGGTTACACACTAAGGAGCTATCTGAGGGCATAGATTCAACAAAAAGAGTTTGGTGGATGGTGACACTTGAAAATGCACCTCAGATTGAGAAAGTGGTAAATTATTGACACTGTGCATGGCGTAGGTTAAAACTGCAGAGAAGGAGTGCGCACTAAGCAGAGTGACAGTTGAGATGATGAGGACATCACACTCATGCTGCTACTGAGGCTGTGAATAATGTGACTGGTGGCTGGTGAGACTGGGACCATCCCCAAGTCCAGGCCTGAATAATCCTATAACTGCTATTTACCCTTTACCCTCCTTCTCACTCATGGTCACAATAGTAGGGAGTCTGTGAAGTAAGGCAGAAGACTTTCTGACTATATATATATATATATATATATATATATATATATATATATATATATTGTGATGCCTGAAACTTCCAGTGCCTTTGGATCCTGGCTCTCTGCAATTGACACCTACCAACACCAAAAGACAAATTCATTATTAAAACCCCATGATTCAAGGACAGTGACTGTAGTTTAATAACAAGACACACAGATAAGTGCACGAGAAAATGATTTATTAAAGGAAGACATTGAAACCTTTACATTGAGAACTGAAGATCAGGGTGTTCTTGGAAGACGGTGGTAACCAGGATCCAATATAGCTTACATCTCATTGATTACATTCATTCACAATTTCTGCCTGAAATTGAGAGAATGTAGGAATAAAAAGTAAAGTCAGTCACACGTATCCTGGAGGTAACAGGTTAACAAATCCAAGACATCACTGAAAAGCTGATTTGAAATAAGTTTATCTTGGAACAATTTTCAAGTAGTGCATGTTTTTTAAAAATAATATGACCTGAAGACCTCACCCTGAGTGGCCCAATGGTGCAGTTCAGGTCTCTAATGGAAGAACTTGAGTAAATAAATGGACAGAAGTGCCCAGGAGTTGTTTTCTGTAATGTCTCAGGATAGTGGACTCTGCTTTCACTTCCAATGGAGGACCCAGGCCTGAGAGACTTGGAGCAGAACTGGGGTGGGACTTTGGGAAGCTCTACATTCAGGGTATAGATCCTGCCTCATGACCCATGCAATTCTTGGCAGTGAACTTCAGTTTTGATGGACTTTGAAAATGAACTCCATGATCCACACTCAGATGCAGATGACCTCAGATATCCCTCCAAATCACCAGCTTTCATGACATACCCAAGTGACTGCTCCTGTTATGCATAGCATAGGAGTTAAAGCAACAAGAGTGTCTGCCAAGGGTAATGGCAGGGAAGAGAGTTGGAGGCGAGGAGGGGAAAAATGGGTCCTTAGAAGCTGGGATGGTCTCCTGGCTCTTCAGAACCTAGTAGAGAAACTCAGCCAATGATCTTTCTGGCAGAAGACCTGCCTCACTTCCCACCCTCTCTCTGACTCCATGTTCAACATTCTCAAAACTCTGGTGAGACTCCCCAGTGACTGACACACCCTGGTGAGTGGAGTTTTCCCTCAGGATTTCTACTAGTCAGGAGCATAGGAGAGCTTGGCCCTTCAACATCACTTCCCGTGTTCCAGGCTCTCTATGTCATGACACAAGGAGGAAGAAGGCAACCAGGTGGATGACCTGAGATGGAGGAGCTTGCCCAGGAATATCTGTGCACCTGAGTTTAATTCAGCAGATGTACTGCTGGCATCCGCTTTGTGGCAAGGCATATTCCCATTACATTTGTACCCCATAGAGTGGCAAGCTGACCTCATGCCTGGTGGTATGGCTGAATAGGTGCCCCTTTATATGAAGGAGAAGAAATTACCAAGATTTTTCCAATCAAGGCTCTGTCACTATAAGACATTGTATCTGTGCATTTCTTTGCTTCCACCATTGCTTCTGAACCCGCTGAAGGTGGCCCATATTTGGCCAACTGTTGTCTGAACTGCTCCTTAGTAGCAAACAGGAATGCTGAGCTTTCAGAGACAACATCTGGGCAGACGACTGCATTGCCTAGAGCACAAAAGTAGACACAATTTGCATAAGGAAAGCCTTTTCCCCCATGAGTTTCTCATGGAAGACTACATAGCATTCCTAAGGTTTTATGTTTTTATTCTAAAACTGTGCTGATGGCAGGGAAAGATCCTCTCAGTAGCAACTTCATCAGAATTTCTCAGCAAGTGGTGAAACTCAGTTGAGAAAACCAGTTTCTGAATCACTCATTCAGTGTCTGTTTTTCTGAACACAATCCAATACTTTGCTAAGCTTTTCCATTAGCTGAAATTCCAATTTCTAGATTTTAACCAACTCAGTTTTCCTGTCCATTCAAGAAACCTGATTAGTCCTAGATGTTGAAGAAGAGGAGTTTGGGGCATCCAGTTTGGAAGTGAATGGTACTCAGAATCTTACCACAGATCTGAGATGTGAGAGACCACCTGAGAATGGCCAGAGTTGATTACTGCTTTAAAGTTTAGAGGTGCTATTAGAGACAAATTTGGGGAATTCAGAACGTGCCATTGTATGCAGAACAGCTAGAAGCTAAGTTTCAAGGACAATTAGTCTCCACCCAGGTGAGAATCTCATAAAGGACACTGTGTTGGGCTCTTTCATTCTGCAGGAAAGTATGGAACCCTTAGACTGAGGGGAAGGACCAGTGCCCATTCCTGACCATACTGGGAGTTGTCCAGAAACCTGTAGAAATCACTGCTCCTGGTCTTGATTCCCCATTCCCTGAGGGCTGGCCACCATCTTGCATACAGAAAGGATACTGCAGGCTCCACTGAGACCCAGTATACAGACAACATCAAGCTTTGGCCAGGATTTGAAGAGGATAGGATCAGAGACAATACAGTGAACCAGGAGTAGGTTCAGAAAATAAGAGGATAAATAAGACTTAGACAGTCTTGGCTCATCCTGAGGCAGGAAGATGTGTGAAGTATTGTTTTGTTGAAGGAGAAGATAGGATTAGTTTTAACTCAATAAAAATCTTAGTTCTATTAGACCTGCTCTACCATTATTGGAGCACCTCTATAAAGTCAATAATACTCTTTTGAAGGTTTATTATTCAGGGATTCAAAAATATGCCTAGTCTTCTGGGAAAAAGGAGCTCTATGGAATTCTTTCCATGCATAACTTTTCTAATATTTGAATTTATGAACACAGGTGTTGAGGATGGGCTGGGGTTTGCATGCAGCAAGTAAATCCAATTGCAATTCCCACATGCCACATTGCAGCACCCATTTGAGTCCAGGGTTCTCCCCTTCTGATCCAATTTTCTACTAATGTTCCTGGGAAGGCAGTGGAGGATAGGCTGACTACTTGGCCCCACCCCCACCCTTGTGGGATACCCAAAGGGAGCTCCTAGCTCCTGGCTGAAGTTTGACCCTGCTTTGGCTTTTATGTTCAACTGAGGAGTGAACCAGCAGATGAAGTGCTCTTTCTCTCTCAACTCTCTCTCTCTACCACTTAAATATATAAGTATGTAAATCTTTTTAAAAAGTCAGTGAGGGCTCAATTGTCACCTGAAAGTATCTGGGAGCAGAATGTCTGATCACTGCAGTTACCAGCTTCCTATTGACAGCTGGCCTTTGATAGGCTTAATCTCACTTGATTCTCTGCTGACTGGAAACACATGTGTCAGCCAAGGAGTGGGACTCTAACAAGACTTCCTAAAATTTCCTTCAGAGAGTTTTCATGTATGATTTCCTTAGCACTGGGAAATTGAAAAAAAATAAGCTTTGGGGTAAGCAGAATGGCCATTTTAGTAAATTTAGGAAAATCTTTGGAATGTTGGGCTCTTCCAGACCCCATCCCTACCCCAAATAATATCACCCCAAATAATAAGAGCAGGGAAGGCCCTTACCAGACTCATCAAAAATCATACTCACCCTCAAAGCAACAAGAGGCCAGAATGACTAGCACGAGAGACACTGACAGTTTCATGATCATTAATTTTCTGTTGAGCTCTCAGCTTTAGAAATTGAAGAGAGATCTATACTGCACTACAGGAGACCCTGGAGATCAGGGGAATTTGTACCTGATGAATGCTTCTGGTCCTGCCCACAGAGGCAGGTGCCAGGTCACAAGACTGGTGTCCAACCCTCCTTTCTGAGGGAGAGCCATTGTCACTCCCATACCCACATCTCTGTACACAGGGCAGCAGCCTGAGGGATCTCTGCTCTACATGCCAGCCATGAACTCAGAATGCCTTGAAATGACCTTTGAGCCTCAGTTTGCTTTTGAGATTTTGATTATTGTACCATTTTTCTGTCAACATAGAGTCACAAATGTGTTCTGAGAACGTGAGGGTTGGAGTAGAGGACAGGAAGATAGGGGTAGGAAAGCCGAGAGACTGGGCATTGGTTATGGCAGAGAGGTCCATAAGAAGACGCTAACTAGGGGTCTTTCACATGCACACTGATCCAGTTGAAAAAGCTGTTTCCTCTACTGGTCTCCCTTTCCGTTTCCTCCTAACTTAGTTATATTAAAGCATGGTTAAAGAAATGTTTACGTGAGAAATATCTCTTGAGAATCCAGCTGTTACACCTGATTGTGCTGAGCTCACAGCTCAGTCAACTTCTTTCCTTAAGTGTGACATGGGCATATCACAGAGGTTCACATTTTCAGTTCTGTAAGATCAAGTCTAGGGGGTGTTGTCAGCAAGCACACAGAGCAGGAAGTTCTGGAGGTGGCTTTTCTCACCAAACACAGATGGAATGATAATTCACAGATAAATTGCCTTTGTGAAAAATTTGAAACTAATTGAATGTCCTGTGTATCCAGGAGCATAATTGCAGATTCTCTCTAATAAGTAGGGACATTCTGGATACCCTTGCCCAGGGTACCCTGAACCCAGTGCAATGCCATAGTTCAGAAAGACATCTTTGATCTTAGGCAAGGAAAGGCATCAGACCTCATGTCCAGTGCTCTAACATTTTCTAGGGACAGCATTGTGGACTGGCTTTTGTCTGGAGAGTCTTGTGAGTGGTCTGAAACTGTCTAAGTACCCTTGGGAGAGTGCAAGTAATGACACTGCCTGGAGTCAGCGTTGATATTTCTCCTGCTCAGCATAGAATGAGCCCAAAACTACTGGATCATGATCCTTCCAGAAAAAGTAATTGTAGATTCTTGCATCTAGCACCTAAACTTCTCTCAGATGGTTGGTATAGACATCTCAAATTTATCTGTGATCCCAACAGGAAGACATCCTAAAAACAAAAAATGGTGGAGACTTGAAGATGGTAGGTGGATACCACAGGAAGATAGGAGATAGAGAAAAATAGAACACAGAGGAATTCAGGGTAGAGACCTTCTTCTATAGGATATTCTAACATTGAGTACAACTCAGTATACATTTGTACAAAACCATAACATATAAACCAGGAGTGAATTGTACTGTAATCTATGAACTTTGGACCATAGTAATATCTCATTGAAGGATCAGCTACTGTAATAAATGTAACACTCTTTTTCAAGAAGTTAGGGAAGGCTTGGAATGTGTTGGGCAGATGCTACATAGGAAATCTCTGAACTTTCTCTTTAAATATGGGTATAGCATTTCTCTAAAAATACCATTTTAAGCATAAGCGGAAAACTACCAATACTTTTAAGAAATGGACAAAGGATTTGAATAGACAGTTCCCAAAAGGAAAAATGCAAATGACCAACAAGGGTAAAAATGTCACTGGCCATCAGGGAAATGCAAATCCAAACCACAATGAGATATCACTTCACCCCTATTAGAATGGCTGTTCTGAGGAAGCAAGTAACAAGTGCTAGTGAGGATGTAGAGAAAATAGAACTCCTGTACACTGTTGGTTGGAATGTAAATCAGTACTGCTGCTATGGAAAAAATATGGTGATTTTTGAAAAAAGAAATAGAAATAGAACTACCATATGATCCAACAATCCCAGTACTGGGTACATAACCAAAATAAAATAGTTGTTTCAAAGAGATACTGCAGCACTGTTCACAATAGCCAAGATATGGATTAACCAAGGCATTCATCTTCAAATGAATGTGTAAAGCAAATGTGACATATATATGTGTGTATATACACACACACACACACACATACACACATATACACTCACACACAATTGGACAATATTCAGGCATAAAGAATATTTGTTATTTGCAGCAAAATGGATAGATTAACCTTTAAACTGGGGAACTCATTCCTGATGTATAAAAGTAAAGGATGGCTTTTACTTAATATATGTATAGGCTTTCTTCATGGACAGCTCATGGGCCTATTTATAATTCCCCCTTTATTATCACTACTACTCTAATTTACCCAGGAGAAAAGATATATCTTTGATCAATATGAATATTAATTCTAACCATTGATTTAAATATATGCACTACAAAAGATAAATTTGTATAATATTCTGTGACACATACACAATTTTTTCCATGTCTGTGTTACATGTTCCTTGCTATGCTTAGAAGCATGAAATTGTCTAAGCATAAAGCATGCCTAGAAACAAATATCAGGCTCATCTCTCAAAGCAGCCACTCAGGGTGACATCCTGAACCCTAATCCCATTGCTTTAAGTTTCTTGGATGAATATTTGATGATTGTGGAGGAAGGATGCAGCTGAACCGAAGCTGTAGTCTTCCTCTTTCCATCCCAGGGTGGGATATCTCTGCCCCTTTCCCCAAGGTTACCATTGCCATTTGACATAATCCCAAGAGCAAATCACAGAAGTGCTTAAGCAGAGTGAATAGCTTGTACAGAAGCCTGAGGGTAGTTGGCACCTCCCAAGGTCAAGGAAGGCAAAGACAATCACTACATTGGGTCAAGATGTGAAAATAAAAAGCCAGCCTCATCTGATGGAAATCCTAGCCAACCTTAACTAAGGACAGTTTAATATAATAAGAACAAGGAAAACAAACAGGGCACAGGTTTTGACCAAGTAGAAATATATGTGACAGCCAAGACACAGGTCCAATCCTCATTACTTGTGAATGTATTGTTTCTGTCTGGCATAATGTGACACCATTCATTACATAATTCAGCTGCTGCCTATGTTGTTCTCAGTTAAGAATACTCTTGATTTTACAAGTGGCTATCTGAGAGGGGTGTGTGCTTATGGATGTACTCTCTCTTTCACTCAGTGGACATTGATGGATTCCTTCATTTCCAAGTGAAATGATGAGCTCTACTATTGAAAGGAGTAACTTTCTACTTGCCTAGGACTTGATGGGGCTCTGGCTGCTGCCCAGGACATTATGATCTTGCCTTGCCACCTGTGCCAAAGGGCCCTCTTGCTGCTGCTTACCCATCTGAAAAAATACTTCACATAGGTATAGGTTTCCATACTAAATAGATGTGTTTTCTTTAACCTCCATTTTTTCCCAGGATATCTGGTTGAGTCATTCTCAAGTGAATCAGATACCAGAAAGCAGCTCAGGAGAAATTTGACTTGCAAGCTGGCATTCACAGGGAGAAGGAGAGCCAGAAACTCAGAAAACTGTGTTGTTTCTATAATTTTCTCTTCCCAAAAATGATTTTGATCAGGGTCCCAAAGGAAGTTGACAAACTAGAGAAGTCTAGAATCCTTCTGTGTCCTAAGTTTCTTATCATAACTTTTTTTTGAGCAGACTTGTTTGCAAACCTCTGGAGCTAACCCAGTTCCATTGCCTAGAGCAAGTCCCAGACATTGGTATTTTTTCTTAAAATTCTATTAAATGTATACAATTCTTTTGACAGGTAGAGTGGACAATGAGAGAGAGAGACAGAGAGAAAGGTCTTCCTTTACCGTTGGTTCACCCTCCAATGGCTGCTGCGGTTGGCACACCACGCTGATCCGAAGCCAGGAGCCAGGTGCTTCTCCTGGTCTCCCATGCGGGTGCAGGGCCCAAGCACTTGGGCCATCTTCCACTGCCTTCCAGGGCCACGGCAGAGAGCTGGACTGGAAGAGGAGCAACCGGGACAGAATCCAGTGCCCTGACTGGGACTAGAACCTGGGGTGCCGGCGCCGCAGGCAGAGGATTAGCCTATTGAGCCACGGCGCTGGCCTATTTTTAGCTTTCTGAAGTGTCTGCTTAGTGTCCTGCACAATGGATGCACCAATTTACATATCAGCCAACAGTGGATTAGAATACCTTTTTCCCCCACATCCTAGCCAGAATTTATTGTTGATTTCTGTATGAGAGCCATTCTAACTGGGGTGAGGTGAAACCTTATTGTGGTTTTGCTTTGCATTTCCCTGATGGCTAGTGGTATTGAGCATTTTTTCATGTGTCTGTTGACTATTTGTATTTATATTGAAAAATGACTGTTCTTCCAGTGCTGTGGCTCACTTGGTTAATCCTCCACCTGTGGCACTGGCATCCTATATGGGCTCCCTGTTCTAGTCCCAGTTGCTCCTCTTCCAGTCCAGCTCTCTGCTGTGGCCTGGGAAGGCAGTGGAGGATGGCCCAAGTCCTTGGACGCCTGCACCCGTGTGGGAGAACAGGAAGAGGCACCTGGCTCCTGGCTTTGGATCCACGCAGTGCACCAGCTGTAGCGGCCATTAAGAGGGTGAACCAATGGAAGGAAGACTTCTCTCTCTCTCTCTCTCTTTGTCTAACTCTGTTTGTCAAATATAAAAATGACTGTTCAAGTCTTTTGCAAATTTCTTAACTGGATTGCTTGTTTTGTTGTTGTTGAGTTTCTTGACTTCTTTATATACTCTGTATATTAATTCAATATCAGTTTCATAGTTTGTAAATATTTTCTCCCATTCTGTTGGGTGCCTCTTCACTGTTTTTTTGCAGTGCAGAAGCTTCTCAGCTTGATGTAATCTAATTTGTCAATTTTTACTTTGATTGCTTGTGCTTCAAGGTCTTTTTTCATCTAGTCAATGTTTTGCAGGGTTTCCCCAATGTTCTCTAGTAATTTTAAGATATTAAGTTATAGGCTGGTGCCGCAGCTCAATAGGTTAATCCTCTGCCTAGCGGCGCCGGCACTCCTGGTTCTAGTCCCGGTTGGGGCGCCGGATTCTGTCCCGGTTGCCCCTCTTCCAGGCCAGCTCTCTGCTGTGGCCAGGGAGTTCAGTGGAGGATGGCCCAAGTGCTCCTGCCTTTGGATCAGCACGGTGCGCCGGCCGCAGTGCGCCGGCCACGGCGGCCATTGGAGGGTGAACCAATGGCAAAGGAAGACCTTTCTCTCTGTCTCTCTCTCACTGTCCACTCTGCCTGTCAAAAAAAGATATTAAGTTACAGATTTAGGTCTTTGATCCATTTTGAGTGGATTTTTGTGTAAGGTAGATATCTTGTTTCATACTTTTGCATGCAGAGATCCAGTTTTGCCAGCATCATTTGTTGAAGAGATTGTCCTTGCTCCAGGAATTGATTTTAGCTCCTTTGCCAAAGATAAGTTGGTTGTAGATGTGTGGATTGGTTTCTGAAGTTTATATTCTGTTCCATTGGTCTACATTTCTATTTTCTATTTTTGCCAGTATTAGGCTGCTGTGTAGGATGTCTTGAAATGTGGTATTGTGATGCCTTCAGCTGTATAAAATTGTATAAATTTTCTTTAGCTATTCAGGGTCTCTTGTGTTTTTTTTTCCATTTGAATTTTAGCATGGCTTTTTCTAGATCTGAGAAGAATGTCATTGGAATTTTAATTGGGATCACATTGAATCTGTAAAGTGCTTTTGGTAGTATGGACATTTTGATGATATTGATTCTTCCAATACATGAACATGGAAGATTGTTCAATTTTTTGGTGTCTTCCCCTTTTTCTTTCTGTATTATTTTGCAATTTTCATTGTGGAGATCTTTGACATCCTTGGTTAAATTTATTTCAAGGTATTTAAATTTTTTTTGTAGGTATTCTGTACGGGACTGATTTTTTAAAAAAAGATTTTATTTATTTATTTGACAGGTAGTTACAGACAGTGAGAGAGAGACAGAGAGAAAGGTCTTCCATCTGTTGGTTCATTACCCAAATGGCTGCAAAGGCCAGTACAGTGCTGATCCAAAGCCAGGAGCCAGGAGCTTCCTCTGGGTCTCCCGTGTGAGTGCAGGGGCCCAAGCACTCGGGCCATCCTCCACTGCTATCCCAGGCAACAGCAGAGAGCTGGAATGGAAGAGGAGTAACCAGAACCAGCGCCCATATGGGATGCTGGCGCTGCAGGTGGAGGATTGACCTAGTGTGCCATGATGCCAGCCCCATTTTTTTTTAAAGGGGACTGATCTTAGAAGTTCTTTCTCAGCTATGGCATTGTCTGTATATGAAATATGGAGGCTACTGATTTTTGTGGGTTGATTTTATATCCTACCACTTTACCAAACTCCTTTACGTGTTCCAATAGTCTCTTAGTGGAGTCTTTGGATCCTCTACGTATAGAATCATGTCATCTTCCTTCTTTTTTTCCAATTTGTATCCCTTTGATTTCTTTTTCTTGCCCACTGGCTCTGGCTCCAGGACTATACTGAATAGGAATGGTGAGAGTGGGCATCCTTGTCTGATTCTGGATCTTACTGAGAATGCTTCCAACTTTTCCTCATTCATGAAAATGCTTGCTATGGGTTTGTCATATATTGCCTTCATTGTGTTGAGGTGTGTTTCTTCTATACCCAATTTGCTTAAGGTTTTCATCATGAAAGAATGTTGTATTTTATCAAATGCTTTTTCTTAATCTATTGAGATAATCATATGGTGTTTATTCTTCAGTTTGTTAATGTGATGTATCACATTTATTGATTTGTGAATGTTGAATCATCCCTGCATATGAGGGACAGATCCCACTGTTCTGGGTGAATGATCTTTTTTATGTGTTGTTGGATTTGATTAGCTCATATTTTGTTGAGGATTTTTGTGTCTATATTCATCAGGGATATTGGCTATAATTCTCTTTCTCCGTTGTACCTTTTTCTGATTTAGGGATTAGGTGATGCTGGCCTCAAAGAAGAAGTTAAGGGGGATTCCCTCCATTTCAATTATTTTGAATAGCTTGAGAAGAATTGAAATTAGTTATTTAAATGTTGGATAGAATTTAGTAGTAAAGCCGTGCAGTCCTGGCCTTCCCTTTGTTGGGAGGGTCTTTATTAGTGATTCAGTATCTGTCTTGGTTATTGGTCTGTTTAGGTTTTGTATGTCTTCCTGACTCAATTTTGGTAAATTGTATGTGTCCGGAAATCTATCCATTTCTTCTAGGTTTCCCAATTTGTTGTCATAGAGCTTTTTGTATTTATTCCTCATGATTCTTTTATTTCTGTGGTATCTCTTATTATGTTTCCTTTTTCATCTGTGATTCTGTTGTTTTGGGTCTTTGTTTTTGGTTAATTGGGCTGGTGGTGTGTCAATTTTATTTTTTAAAAAATACCAGCTCTTTATTTCACTAATTTTTTTTGTTTCAATTTTGTTTATTTCTTCTCATTTTATCATTTTTTCCTTCCTAGTATTTTTGAGTTTGGTTTGTTGTGATTTTTCTAGGTCCTTGGGATGCATTGATAGCTCATTTCTTTGGTACCTTTCCATTCCTTGATGAAAGCATCAATTGTTGGGGGTGCACACAAGAGCTGTTGCTGATAGTTATGTTCAAATTGGTGTCTGCCCTCTCCCAGCCAGTCATCTGCACGCTGTGGGGTTGGGCCTGGGCAGAGTTAGTAGGTTCACTATCCCCCTTAGGACTCCAGGCCATACTCACTCCAAGGTCTTCTCACTGTATCACCAGTAGAACAGATTGCTGTAGTCTGATCTCACTTTCCTCCAGCTCTCAGCTGCTGGGATCATGTGCTGTTTCTGTATTCGTTCTGCATGTGTGAATCTTTTGCACTGATCCACAGCGTACCTCTTTTTTTGTGACAGTTTTCTCTTTAACTCTTCTAAGAATGTCTTCCTCAACTTTTAAAAAACTTACTGTTTTAGCACTCTAGCCTCAGAATCAGCCCTTGAGGCATTTGGATCTGGCTAAAAAGCCCATTAGAGTATTTCAGGCAAAGAAAGCTAAGACACTGTGGCAAAAAAAATGACCTAAATGAAAGATCTCTGTGAGTGAGATCCCGGTGGAAAGAATGGGCCATCAAAGAAGGAGGTACCTTTCTCTGAAGGGAGGAGAGAACTTCCACTTTGATTATGGCCTTGTCTAAATACTAATGGAGTTTGTGGATCTGAAAGGCTTCCATAGCCTTGGCAGCTCATGGAAAGAGCCTCAGGTGATTTCTGATGTCATAAATAAGAGTGCCAATTGTTAAATCAACCACAGGAGTCACTGTGCACTTGCTCCCCATATAGGACCTCTGTACTTAATGAGTTGTGCTATGAGAATTAATGGTGAAACTTGTCTTCAAACAGTACTTTATACTTTGTGTGTCTGTGTGGGTGCAAACTGTTGAAATCTTTACTTAGTATAGAGTTGGTATTCCATATATAAAGATAATTAAAAATTAATCTTTTGCCGGCGCCGCGGCTCACTAGGCTAATCCTCCGCCTAGTGGCGCCGGCACACAGGGTTCTAGTCCCGGTCGGGGCGCCGGATTCTGTCCCGGTTGCCCCTCTTCCAGGCCAGCTCTCTGCTGTGGCCAGGGAGTGCAGTGGAGGATGGCCCAAGTGCTTGGGCCCTGCACCCCATGGGGAGACCAGGAAAAGCACCTGGCTCCTGGCTCCTGCCATCGGATTAGCGCGGTGCGCCAGCCGCAGCGCGCCGGCCGCGGCGGCCATTGGAGGGTGAACCAACGGCAAAGGAAGACCTTTCTCTCTGTCTCTCTCTCTCACTGTCCACTCTGCCTGTCAAAAAAAAATTAATCTTTTTTTTTGGACAGGCAGAGTGGACAGTGAGAAAGAGAGAGACAGAAAGGTCTTCCTTTTTCTGTTGGTTCACACCCCCAGTGGCCACTGTGGCCAGTGCTCTGCGGCCGGTGTGGCACGCTGATCCGAAGCCGGGAGCCAGGTGCTTCTCCTGGTCTCCCATGTGGGTGCAGGGCCCAAGCACTTGGGCCATCCTCCACTGCACTCCCGGGCCATGGCAGAGAGCTGGACTGGAAGAGGAGCAACTGGGACAGAATCCGGTGCCCCGACTGGGACTAGAACCTGGTGTGCCAGAGCCACAAGGTGGAGGATTAGCCTATTGAGCCGTGGCACCGGCCAAAAATTAATCTTAATGAGGAATGGGATGAGAGAGGGAGTAAGAGGTGGGACAGGACTGGTTGGGGGAGGGCGGGTTTTGGGGGATGAACTACTATATTCCTAAAACTGTACCTGTGAAATTTGTATTCATCAAATAAAAGCCTTCTGAACAAAATAAAAATAAAATCACTATGGGAGACCAGAGTAGGAAGTCTATCTTCAGTAACTTCTTTAAGTTGTGTCAATGCATCATTCCTGCCAAAGAAGGGAAACAATTTTCCTGATGACTTGTAGAAAGAAGGTTTGTGAGGAACCACAATCTGCTCCTGGTTGTTGGCAATGACTAGAATCTCTGCGTGGGTTCTATCTCTGATATTGAAACAAGTGACTGTGACTGGGGCTGTGGCATAGTAGGCTAAGCCTCTGCCGGTGGTGCTGGCATCCCGTAAGGACAATGGTCTGTGTCCTGGCTTCCAACACAGCTCTTTGCTATGGCCTGGGAAAGCAGTGGAAGATGGCCCAAGTGCTTGGGCCCCTGCACCCACGTGGGAGACTTGGAAGAAGCTCCTGGTTCCTGGCCCCTGACTTTGGATCAGCCCAACCCTGGCCATTGTGGCTATTTGGAGAGTGAACCAGTGGATGGAAGACCTTTCTTTCAGTCTCTCCAATATCTGTAACTCTGCCTCTCAAATAAATAAATAAAATTTTTAAAGATTCATTTATTTTATTTGAAAGGCCGAGATACAGAGAGGCAGAGAGAGAGAGAGAGAGAGAGATTGAGAGAAGTCTTCCATCTGCTGGTTCACTCCCCAGATGGCCACAATGGCCAGAGCTGCACTGATCTGAAGCCAGGAGCCAGCAGCTTCCTCCACATCTCCCATGTGGGTGCAGGGGCCCAAGCACTTGGGCCATCTTCCACTGCTTTCCCAGGCTGTAGCAGAAAGCTGGATTGGAAGTGGAGCTGCAAGGACTTGAATCAGCACCCATATGGGTTGTCAGCACTGCAGGAAGCAGTGGCTTTACCTACTATGCCACAGCGTCAGCCCCAATAAATAAAATATTTAAAAAATAAAAGAAATGAGTGACTGTCTCCTTTCCTATAATTTGATGGGGCTCTGGATGTTGCCCCAGTCATTATAGACTTGTCCTGTCAGAGGGCCATTCAGATGGTTCTTATTCATCTGAATATACTCCACAGAAGATACAGGTGTCCACTCTAAAAGGGTGCAATTTCTAAACTCCGTGTTTTGTCAGCACATCTACTTATGCCATTATCCTTTGAACAAAAAAAAAAAAACCCATTAGTCAGCCCAGGGAAAAGTTCACCTGCAAACCAACATTACAGTAAGAAGAATTATACCTGAGGATTCAGAAGAATGTGTCTGCACGACTTCTTTCCTCCCCAAAAAGGATTTGATAAGGGTTCCAATGAGAGTTCACAAACCAGAGAAGTCCAGATTCCTTCTCTGTCCTGTTTCTAGGCCAGATACTTACTAACCACTCCCAATGGCAAGCATGCTGCAAATATAAACCTTTGGCAGACTGTGTCCAATATGAGTGGAAGTGAAATGGCCACACCAAAGTACAGCTGATATTATACTTGCCCAAGAAAATTTGAAATCAGACCCAGGGATATTCTCCTAGGAGTGCAGGAGATAGAGCATCAGGGATTTCTGAACTCCACCAGGGCAGAGCAGAGAGCGGGAGATAAAGAGGAGAACTGTGGTGCAGTCACTGGTTAGTGGTGCATTAAGTCTGTCACTATGGAGTGCACTAAGTTAGATTCAGTTTGTTTCATTAGATAGTTCCATCATGTTTCCAAGATGGCCAAAGAGGGAAAAGATAAGCTGCTTTCAACCAGGGGAAAATAGCAGAATAAAAGTAGAAGAAGTGCATTCCCAGACAAGAGTTAAGAGAAGTTTGCAGAGGAAGATTCACAGAAGGATAAAGACACCAGGTTTCAGTGTGGAAGGTGTGTATGTGCAGTAATGAGCAGAGACACTAAGCACAACACAGGCAGCCAAGAGCTGGAGGAGTTGCCATCTTTGGAGAGTGAGCTGAGGGCAGACAGTGGCAGCCTGTGCCCCTAGTGATCCTGTCTGAAGGAGAGCCTTGTGGACCACACTATCTTTGAGTGCGACCTGGAACCATAGAGGTAGCAGGATACACACCTAATATGGTGAAAGAAAAACAGATTTCTCTCTTCCCATTACCCCACAAGAGCACCTGACAACTGGTGGGAGAAAGCACCGTTTTAACAGCACAGGCTGTGACAGCTCTTGTGACCAGGGGATTTTTATCAGAGGGAGAAATCTGCATTCCCCATGGGCCTTGATTTTGACCAGAAGTGTTTACAGGGGTGGGGGCCATACATAGGTTTTGAGGTGCCCCCCATCCTCTCAACCTATTACAGACTACAAGGTTCAAACTGCCAAGACAGAATAGCCACTGGTAGCTGGTGCTGGTAATGTCTTTGCTGTCTCCATGGAGAGGACATGCTTGGGGCTGAGAGGATCCTCTACACCCCTGATTGTGGGAGCCTTGTGCACTGTGGCTGTGGGAATTCTGTGATGGCGTGATAGGGAGCAGAGTGTAGCTGGGTCTCTGAGCAATCATTATCTCTAGTGTCAGAGGCTCAGAACTCCCCAATGGCCTGAAGTGGGTCATTGCACAGGGTTTCTTGTTCACACTGATGACCACACACTTATGCTTTGTGTAGCTCATGTGCCAGCATGTGTGCTAAGCCTCGTCACTGATCACCTTGGAAGAGAGGAGGTGAGGTTTTGATTACACCAGCAAGTGGGATCACACCTTTTCCTCTGCTGACAATAGAGGAAATCAACCATGTCCAGCTTGGGTGTCAACTTGGATTCTTGCCCCACCCTGGAATCTGTTCTCCAGGGTGTGAGTAATTTGTTCTTCCATATCAATTACAACATCTTCCTGCTAACTCTAGCCCTCCAGGTTTGTAGACCACTATTCCTTAGGTTGTGAGATGAAATGTAAGGAAAGTTGATGTGAACCTTCCCTCTCCTAATGTATAGTTCTGGTGAGCTAGAGAAAGTCTCATTCCCTCCATCCTCTCGGGAAAGGAGTGATTTTTCATGAACAGACCATTGGAGTCTTCAGTGATGACATGAGGTTTTAGGTGAAATGTCTCTGAGAGTGCTTCCATTCTGATCAAACCCAGCAGTGGGAGCTTAGATCTCTTCACTGCTTTTGTATTTGCTGTGATTGTCTGTTCTGCCTCTCTTCTTGTGTGCCTTGTTCTTCTTCTGCTCCATCTTCCTGAGGTGCATACCGTACCTCATGTGTGTATACTTTGTATTAAACATTATGGAGCTACAAGAAATTCTGTAATATTTCTGGAAGGTAACTTCCCCCAATATTAGACAATGATTTCAAAAGGAGATTTTTGTTTTGTACAAAAATTGTTAATATCCAGTCATCACTGAAAGCTTTTTATATTTTTACAGTAACTGCCTCACCATGTTAATTCTTCAGAAATTGACTCTGATATAGATCGTTGAATGTGTGTGCTTCTTTCATGTTTGGGGATTTGCAACTTTCCTACACATCTTCAAAGGCTGCTGTGAATCCCTAGACTGATTAAGTCCTTAGAGCAGGAGGTACTACACAGTGACTGATGATGAGGTTTGTGTTTCAGGATGTGTGGTCTGTATCCTGGGAGCAATGTATGCTCATGGGATCATTTTGGATGGGTTACATTGCCAGTGTGTCTCAGATGACTGTTGCTTCTTAGTAAAAGGAATAAGTGGAACCATAAGTGTTGTAGTAGAGTTGATAGATGCTGTAATTACAGCTACCACAATGTGATCTACAATGAGATAGTAAAGAATAAATGATTAATTTAGATGGAAGTTGCATCCATGCAATCACCCAGTCATGAACGATCCATGTTTTCTTCAGTGAAGAGCATCCCCTGCACTCTGATCTAGAATTTGTGCTACAAATTTAGTGTATGAACAAATACATTCTGATCTTAGCTCTTTTAGAGCTCACTTTCTAAAGAGGGAGCAAACGAACAAACTTAAAATAAACCAAACACATCAGAATCCTACAAGAACAACAGTACAATCACAAAAACAGCCTAAAGTGATAAGCTGAGTGGTAATGTGGAGTCTCTAGTGTGCAGCCCTACAAGAACAGGCGCATTTACCTGAGACTTGGATAAGGGACAATGACATACGGGGCAGATATGGGAGGAGTGATCTGGGCAGAGGGATAGAAAGCACAGGAGCCTGAGCAAGAAGGTCAATTTCCAGTGTCATGCAAGTTAAGGGAAGTGGTCACGTGAGGTCAAGAGAGGAAAGGCACAGCCACATAGGATATAAATGCCAGCCAAGTTTAATTAGGGATAAAGTTAAGTGGGTAAAAAGAAGAAAAACAAGCATGGCTTATGTGTTAAAAATGAATATGAGAGCCAGAGATGTAAGTTCCTTTTTATGTACTCATAAATGAGTTGTTTGAAGTTGGGATTTTTTGTTGCATCATTCTTTTTTTTTTTTTTTTTTTTTTTTTTTTTTTTTTTTTTTTGTGACAGGCAGAGTTAGACAGTGAGATAGAGACAGAGAGTTTCTTTCTTCTGTTGGTTCACCCCTCAAATTGCCGCTACGGCTGGTGAGCTGCACTGCTCTGAAGCCAGGAGCCAGGTGCTTCTTCCTGGTCTCCCATGCAGGTTCAGGGCCCAAGCACTTGGGCCATCCTCCACTGCACTCCAGGGCCACAGCAGAGAGCTGGACTGGAAGAGGAGCAACCGGGACAGAATCCAGCACCCCAACCGGGACTAGAACCCGGGTGCCAGTGCCTCAGTCGGAGGATTAGCCAAGTGAGCCACTGCACTGGCCTCATTCCTTTTTTTTTTTTTTTAAAGATTTATTTATTTAATTTTAAACTTTTATTTAATAAATATAAATTTCCAAAGTAGAACTTTTGGATTATAGCGGCTTTTTCCCCCATAACCTCCCTCCCACCCACAACCCTCCCATCTCCCACTCCCTCTCCCATCCCATTCTCATCAAGATTTATTTTCAATTATCTTTATATACAGATCAATTTAGTCTATCAGTGAGCTCCCTCCCTATTCTGCCATCTTGGAGCCACTCCGGGGATTATTAAACTTGATGAATGTACACTGTACTTTTTTCTTAATAATAAATTTCTGATATATATCTTTTTCATGTTGGCATAAAATATATTTCCTTTATTTTATTCCTTATATAAATAGGATTCTACCCACATCTATTTGGGTTGTTGGGAATTTTAGCTCAGTCATATCATAGTGGTGAATCTCATTCTCTGTAAGATTTTCAAGTCCCAGAAGATGGTAGAGAGCTGCTTACCCTGGAGAGGAACTTGGAAAGGCCTCTGGCTTGGAGGCATCCTGGTGGACACTGAGTTGCCTGTAAGTCCAAGTCAACAAGTTTTCTCCTGAGACAGAGGCCTCACTTGCTTTAAACCAGCCTGGTGCTGAGAATTCATGTCTGTGTTTCTCAGTTCTCAGTCCATACCTTACCTCACCACACCGGCCCTGTTAAGAGTCTCCAAAAGTGTGGCTGTCCTGGGTTAGATGTGCACACACATAGTGACTAGTGCCTGCATTGAGCCAAGAGGAACAGTGAAAATCCTCACTGAGATCATACACACTGAGGAACATGTTCTATCCTCTGTTTCTAGAACAGGACTGGACAGAAGATGTAGCCTCCGTGGTGAGTCTGCACCAACCAGGAAAGAATGTTTCTTCTCCTCACACACAGAAATACTCATCACAATTGTTTACCTTCTTCTGCTGACTCGTTTGTGAGAGGAGACGTATGTAATATGAACTCATTTTTAGAAAGCTTATATTTAATAAATATAAATTTCATAGGTACAGCTTTAGGAATATAGTGGTTCTTCCCTCCATACTTGCCCTCCCATCCCCACTCCCATCCTATCCCCTATTCTCTCTCCCATCCCATTCTTCATTAAGATTCATTTTTAATTATCTTTATATACAGAAGACCAACTCTATACTAAGCAAAGATTTCAACAGTTTGCACCCAAACAGACACACAAAGTATAAAGTACTGTTTGAAGACAAGTTTTAGTTAATTCTCATAGTGTAGCTCATTAAGGACAGAGGTCCTACACGGGGAATAAGTGCACAGTGACTCCTGTTGTTGATTTAACAGTTGGCACTCTTATTTATGAAGTCAATAATCACCTGAGGCTCTTGTCATGAGCTACCTAAGCTGTGGAAGGCTTTTGAGTCCACAGACTCTGTCTTTATTTAGACAGGGCCATAAGCAAAGTGGAGTTCTCTTCTCCCTTCAGAGAAAGGTACCTGCTTCTTGATGGCCCCTTTTTTTCCACTGGGATCTCACTCACAGAGATCTTTCATTTAGGTCATTTTTTGCCACAATGTCTTGGCTTTCCATGTTTGAAATGCTCTCATGGGCTTTTTAGCCAGATCCAAGTGCCTTAAGGGCATTTGTGAAGCCAGAGTGCTGTTTAGGGCATTTGTCGTTCTATGAGTCTGTTGTGTGGCCTGCTTCCCATGTTGGATCATTCTCTCCTTTTTAATTCTATCTATTGTTATTAGCGGACACTTGGTCTTATTTACGGGATCCCTTTGACACTTATTCCTATCTATATGATCAGTTACACTCTTTTTTTTTTGACAGGCAGAGTGGACAGTGAGAGAGAGAGACAGAGAGAAAGGTCTTCCTTTGCCGTTGGTTCACTCTCCAGTGGCCGCCGCGGCCGGCGATCTGCGGCCGGCGCACCGTGCTGATCCAATGGCAGGAGCCAGGTACTTATCCTGGTCTCCCATGCGGGTGCAGGGCCCAAGCACTTGGGCCATCCTCCACTGCACTCCCTGGCCACAGCAGAGAGCTGGCCTGGAAGAGGGGCAACCGGGACAGAATCCAGCGCCCCGACCGGGACTAGAACCCGGTGTGCCGGCGCTGCAAGGCGGAGGATTTAGCCTAGTGAGCCGCGGCGCTGGCCACCAGTTACACTCTTAAAATGATCATTTTAACTAATAAAATGGCATTAGTACCACCCAACTGAATGGGATTTGGAGTCCCATGCCAAGTTTTTAGCTTTACTCTTAGGATAAGTCCAAGGGAACGTGTGCCTAACAGTACATCTTCTCCCTCTCTTATTCCCATTCTTATTTTTTACTGGGATAAATTTTCAATTGGATTTTACAAAGAGATTTATTTATTTATTTGAAAGACAGAGTTACAGAGAGGCAGAGGCAGAGAGAGAGAGAAAGGTCTTTCATCTGCTGGTTCATTCCCCAGTTGGCCACAATGGCCATGGCTGCACTGACCTAAAGCTAGGATCCAGGAGCTTCTTCCATGGGTGCAGGGGCCCAAGCACTTGGGCCATCTTCTACTGCTTTCCCAGGCCATAGCAGAGAGCTGGATTGGAAATGGAGCAGCCAGGTCTCTAACTGATGCCCATATGGGATGCTGGCACTGTGGACCAGGGCTTTAACCTGCTGTGCCCCAGCACTGCCCTCAACTTTTTAAAATTCTTTTTCAGGTCACAAAAATAGCTGCCACATGTCTAGAAAATAAAACAACCCTGCAGATTACAATTACCACTTGTCAGATAGGACCAGTGTCATCTAGGTTCTGGAGATATTTTTCCTACTTGTAATCCTATTGCTAAAGCTGAAGGCCCCAGCTTGTATTGCCAGATGGCTCCTTGCTAGGTTCTCAAGGAAGGCGATGGTAGGAGAATAAAAGGTGGGAGGAGGTCAGAAGCCAGATTATTCTGCTTATTTGTGCAGTTTCCTGTTGCAGTGGTTGTGCAGCAGTATCTACAGCAGACAAGTAACCGAGCCACAGTGGTTATCAAGTATGGACTCTGGGATTCTTGCTTAACTTGTTCTGTTCATTTTGCCTTCTTCATTTATCAATCATTGGATATTGCTAAAAGGGAGTAGCAAAGCATCCTAGAGTCAAATTGACGGATTTATGTTTATATAAACATGTTAAATAGTTGTTTGAAATTATTGGTGACATTTATAGCCTGGTTCTTCCTGGTCAGTGATTTTAAAAAGCAATTAAGGTTGGCCGGCGCCGCGGCTCACTAGGCTAATCCTCCGCCTAGCGGCGCCGGCACACCGGGTTCTAGTCCCGGTCGGGGCGCTGGATTCTGTCCCGGTTGCCCCTCTTCCAGGCCAGCTCTCTGCTGTGGCCCGGGAGTGCAGTGGAGGATGGCCCAGGTGCTTGGGCCCTGCACCCCATGGGAGACCAGGAAAAGCACCTGGCTCCTGGCTCCTGCCATCGGATCAGCGCGGTGCGCCGGCCGCAGCGCGCCGGCCGCGGCGGCCATTGGAGGGTGAACCAACGGCAAAAGGAAGACCTTTCTCTCTGTCTCTCTCTCTCACTGTCCACTCTGCCTGTCAAAAAAAAAAAAAAAAAAAAAAAAAAAAAAAAAAAAGCAATTAAGGTTTTTTTTTCCTCTCTTGGAAGCCCCTTGCATGCTGCTCTGTCTGGAGGTCTCTGACTCTAATAAATCTTGCTTTTAAATCTCTCTGCTTGCCTGCTTGGAAATTCTTCCATGTGGGATAAAGAACCGAGGTAATAATATTCTCTCTGCTGCCATTTTGCTGTAACATTTTGGTGCCGTGACTTGGATAGCAACTCCATTTGGACTCAGATAGCAACTCCAACATGACACAGATCCCACTTGAGTTCAACTCCAGTCAGCATTGGATCATCCTGCCGGACTGGTGAACATGCATATTGCTCTAGATTTTTCTTCAGAGAATCTTACTCTCCTTCATGGTAACTCTCACATCTTTTCAAAAATACCAGATCCCTGTCAGCCAGTTAAAAGTGATCAGCAGGCCGGCGCCGCGGCTCACTAGGCTAAATCCTCCGCCTAGTGGCACTGGCACACCAGGTTCTAGTCCCGGTCGGGGCGCCGGATTCTGTCCTGGTTGCCCCTCTTCCAGGCCAGCTCTCTGCTGTGGCCTGGGAGTGCAGTGGAGGATGGCCCAAGTGCTTGGGCCCTGCACCCCATGGGAGACCAGGATAAGCACCTGGCTCCTGCCATTGGATCGGCCGCAGCGCGCCGGCTGCAGCGGCCACTGGAGGGTGAACCAACGGCAAAGGAAGACCTTTCTCTCTGTCTCTCTCTCTCTTTCACTGTCCACTCTGCCTGTAAAAAAAAAAAAAGTGATCAGCACAGCTGCCAATCTTAAGACTCAGGGGTAAGGCTTGCTGATTAAGGCCAGCGCAATCCCTTGGAGCTGAGATTCTAGCCTAACCTCTCTTTTCTCCAGTGTGGATCAGCCATCCGAGTGGGACTGGAAGAAGGACTTGAGACAAATGATAGATCCTGGCTGGGGATACACTCCAGTGCTTCCAGAAGGTCTCCTGGCTGGAGATGAGACCCCAACAGCTGAAATGGTGCCGGGCGGGAAATGCACTTTCCTGAGTCTCCTGCCTTTTTGCAGCCCTCACGAGTTGTAAAGCCAGAGGCTCCACTCTTTGCACTTCTCATCTCAGCTCTGGGAATGTTGGCCTGTTCTAACTCAGCTTCCCCTCACAGGAATCAGCCTGACACGTGAGACTGATGGAAAGGCTTGGAGTAATCTTGAAATTTAGGCCAGGTCCACTCTTGCATTTTTCAAGGATTCCCTGACTGTACACCAGACTTCAATGACCAAATAGGGTGTTGTTGAAAACTACATTCTGGGCTGGTGCCGCAGCTCACTAGGCTAATCCTCCGCCTGCGGCACCCCGGGTTCTAGTCCCGGTTGAGGCACCGGATTCTATCCCAGTTGTTCCTCTTCCAATCCAGCTCTCTGCTGTGGCCTGGGAAGGCAGTGGAGGATGGCCCAAGTACTTGGGCCCTGCACCCGCATGGGAGACCAGGAGGAAGCACCTGGTTCCTGGCTTCAGATTGGCGCAGTGAGCCACAGCATGCAGACCGTAGTGGCCATTTGGGGGGTAAACCAATGGAAGGAAGATTTCTCTCTGTCTCTCTCTCTCTCACTGTCTAACTCTGCCTGTCAAAAAAAAAAAAAAAAAAAAAAAGGAAAAGAAAAAAGAAAACTACATTCTGGGGGCTGGCACCATGGCACAGCAGGTTAATCCCCCGCCTGCGGCACTGGCATTGCATATGGGTACCGTTTCTAGTCCTGGCTGCTCCTCTTCCAGTCCAGCTCTCTGTTGTGGCCTGGGAAAACAGTAGAAGATGGCCCAAGTCCTTGGGTCCCTGCACCCATATGGGAGACTGGGAGGAAGCACCTGGCTCCTGGCTTTGGATCAGTGCAGCTCTGGCTGTTGCGGCCATTTGGGCAATGAAATAACGAACAGAAGACATTTCTCTCTGTTTCTCCCTCTCACTGTCTATAACTCTACTTCTCAAATAAATAAATCTTTTAAAAAATGGAGGCTATCATGTTGCATGAAATAATAAAATTTATTAACAAAAATAAATTGATAGTAATTATATATTACAAAAAAAAAAAGAAAACTACATTCTGTTCTCCCTTCCTCAGAGATTAATTTGTTGGTGAGACTGGATGCAGCCTGTAGCGAGGCCATGGGCTCCAGGTTCCATGCCTCAATGAGCTTTTCCTTCACCCAGATCCCAACAAAATCTCTGTCTCTGTGATCCTCTAAAGGCTTTCCATATCTCGTCAAGTCTCCTCAATTCCTACAAACTCGATTCTTGGTGCTGTCAGTGGGTATTGGCTAGATGTCTCATTCATTATCTCTGGGTTAATCCCTTTTTTCAGACAGGCAGTTTTGGGTTTCAGACTCCCATTAAGTCCCCACATGACCTGAATTTGTGTAAATCTAAAAAAAAAAAAAAAAACCCAACAACAAAAGCAACAATGAAAATTTTGCCTGGGGGTTTCTAGGCAAGAATCTAGACCCAACAACTTCAGATGCTATTGATTATACATAGATTAATCCAGATAATAAAGTCTTGGACTTGAGACACTTCCTGACCTGACCCCTCAACCCTGAGGCTGGTTTGACTGAAAGCCCCCATGCTTAGACCCTTCCAATATTAACTTTTGGTTTTGGGGTATACTGTTACTGTCTTTTTGTAGGGCCTCCAGTTTTTCTCTCTCTATCCTGCCTATTCTGGGCTCTTACAGGATCCTCCTTGTAGGTCATTGCCATTTATGCTGTCACCTCCCAGATTCTCCTTAGGAATCTCTGGAGGAGTGACCATTGCTCTGATGGGTACCCTCTCCCATCAAACCTAACATAATGATGAACAATCTCCAGTGGAAAACTGGACTCAAATTCAATTATAATCTAAAAAGACGTCTTGGTAATAACAATCTCATGCATGAAAATTCGGTTCAGCTATAGTTGGAATTGGGTTTAAAATATTTCTCTCTTTTGAATCTAGGAAAATCAGTGCCTTTAAAAATATTGCTTTGTAATTTGCCAAACTTGTTTTGCAACTTGATTTTTTTTTTTTTTGACAGGCAGAGTGGACAGTGACAGAGAGACAGAGAGAAAGGTCTTCCTCTGCCGTTGGTTCACCCTCCAATGGCCACCGCGGCTGGCGCGCTGCGGCCGGCGCACCGCGCTGATCCGATGGCAGGAGCCAGGAGCCAGGTGCTTTTCCTGGTCTCCCATGGGGTGCAGGGCCCAAGCACCTGGGCCATCCTCCACTGCACTCCCTGGCCACAGCAGAGGGCTGGCCTGGAAGAGGGGCAACCGGGACAGAATCCAGCGCCCCGACCGGGACTAGAACCCGGTGTGCCGGCGCCGCTAGGCGGAGGATTAGCCTAGTGAGCCGCGGCGCCGGCCTGCAACTTGATTTAATGGGTTTCTAATGAAACAACAATGGGTAATCAATGCTTGTTATAGCCCCCCTAAGGTGGATTTTGCAATTTCTGTTTTAATGTCACTGATTTACAGCTAGAGTTTTATAAAAAGGGTAGAATTCCCTATAAATGTAATTTTTAAAAAAATATTTATTTATTGGCCGGCGCCGTGGCTCAATAGGCTAATCCTCCACCTTGTGGCACCGGCACACCGGGTTCTAGTCCTGGTTGGGGCGCCGGATTCTGTCCTGGTTGCCCCTCTTCCAGGCCAGCTCTCTGCTGTGGTCCAGGAGTGCAGTGGAGGATGGCCCAAGTGCTTGGGCCCTGCACCCGCATGGGAGAACAGGAGAAGCACCTGGCTCCTGGCTTCGGATCAGCATGATGCGCCAGCCACAGCACGCGTGGCCATTGGAGGGTGAACCAACGGCAAAAAGGAAGACCTTTCTCTTTGTCTCTCTGTCTCTCACTGTCCACTCTGCCTATCAAAAAAAAAAAAAGAAAAAATATTTATTTATATATTTGAAAGGCAGAGTTACATACAGAGAGAAAGAGAGTCAGGGAGAGAGCGAGAGTGAGAGAGAGCGAGAGAGAGAGAAAGGAAGAGGACTTTCCAAGGCCACAGCAGAGAGCTGGATTGGAAGTGGAGCATCCAAGACTTGAACTTTGACCCATAGGGGATGCCAGCACTGCAGGTAGTGGCTTTACTTGCTATGCCACAGCACCAGCCCCTATAATTGTACTTTTGACCTCAATTCAGATATAGATAGATATAACATCATCATCTTCAATTAGATGTAATTGCTAAATGTAAATTGGGTAGGGGCCATGGCTCACTTGGTTAATCCTCCGCCTGTGGCGCCGGCAACCCATATGGTGCCGGGTTCTAGTCCCAGGTGCTCCTCTTCCAGTCCATCTCTCTGCTGTGGCCTGGGAAGGCAGTAGAGGATGGCCCAAGTGCTTGGGTGCCTGCACCTGTGTGAGAAACCAGGAAAGGCACCTGGCTCCTGGATCGGCACAGTGCGCCAGCTGTAGTAGCCATTAAGAGGGTGAACCAATGGAAGGAAGACCTTTCTCTCTCTCTCTCTCTCTCTCTCACTATCTAACTCTGCCTGTCAATAAAAAAATGTAAATTGGGTAAAAGAAAAAGAGATAAATATGTTTAAATGTAAACTTTGGTACTCTTAGCATCTTATAGCCTATGGAAAAACTATTTGGGTTTGTTGACATGTTTTCATACATTGTCTATGAAAATAATTTAGCACTGCTTGAAAGTAACTAAGGTTGCTGCTCACTTGGCTAATCCTCCACCTGCGGCACTGGCACCCTGGGTTCTAGTCCCGGTTGGGGCACCAGGTTCTAGTCCCAGTTGCTCCTCTTCCAATCCAGCTCTCTGCTGTGACCTGGGAGGGCAGTGGAGGATGGGCCAAGTGCTTGGGACCTGAACCCTCATGGGAGACCAGGAGGAAGCACCTGGCTCTTGGCTTCAGGTTGGCACAGCGCGCCGGCTGCAATGCACCGGCCGTAGCGGCCATTTGGGGGGGTGAACCAATGGAAAGGAAGACCTTTCTCTCTCTCTCTCTCTCTCTCTCTCTCTCTCTCTAACTCTGCCTGTATTAAAAAAAAAGAAATTTGAAGTGTATTCTTATTTAGAAAATGTTGTCTTCTATTAGTCTATTTTTCTTTCACATAGAACTAGAATCTGATCCACAGGCCATTAAAGAAGGAGGTACCTTTCTCTGAAGGGAGGAGAGAACTTCCACTTTGACTATGACCTTGTCTAAATATGATCAGAGTCGGTGAACTCAAAAGGCCTCGATAGCCTTGGCAACTCACGACAAGAGCCTCAGGTGATTACTGATGCCATAAACAAGAGTGTCAATTTGTTAAATCAACAGCAGGAGTCACTGTGCACTTACTCCTCATGTAGGATCTCTGTCCTTAATGTGCTGTACATTGTGATTTAATGCTATAACTAGTACTGAAACAGTATTTTACACTTTGTGTTTCTGTGGGTGCAAACTGTTTAATGCTTTACTTAACATATGCTAAATTGATCTTCTGTATATAAAGAGAATTGAAAATGAATCTTGATGTGAATGGAATGGAAGAGGGAGTGAGGAGAGGGAGTGAGAGAGCGGAGGGTTGCGGGTGGGAGAGAAATTATGGCGGGGGGAAAAACCCATTGTAATCCAAAAGCTGTACTTTGGAAATTTATATTCATTAAATAAAAGTTAAAAACAAAACAAAACAAAACAAACAAACAAACAAAGAAGAACTAGAATCTGATCCTCTATTAAAGCAGTGAGGTTTTTTAAATGCGTATATGTTCGTAAATATTTTTAAGAATTCTTAAAAATCTGTTAAAAAATGGAAGCATCTCCTTTTTATTAGTTTTGTTTAATTGGTGACACTCTTCGTTTTCTAGCCAGCTCCAGTAAACTATTTTCTCTTCTGTAGCTCTGACTCTGTTAAAATTGTTTCAAGTTATAGGATGATTCCACATGCTAACTCTTATATTTAAGATTTTATTTCCAATTTTTGGGATGACCAGACAGATTTTGTGTTTTGCTGAAGTTATCAATTTTGTTCTCTTAGTGTCTCTGTTAAGTTCTGCTTATTTAAAAACAGCTGAATTTTTTTATTGAGTTATGATTTGTTTAAATATATACTCATTCTAAAGCATTTGGGTAATCACCTTGTAACAATGATCAGACTTGTTTTATATTATTTCAAGATGTTAAGGGATCCTGTTTCTACCAGATATTTTAAACCTTGGCATCCTTCACAGGCATTAAAAAATCAAAGTTCCAAATTCTTTGGACTTTGATATTTCCAGTTGGGCCCCTAGAAATATCAAAGGATATATATATCATCTTTTTTTTAACTTTTATTTAATGAATATAAATTTCCAAAGTACAGAATATGGATTACAATGGCTTCCCCCCCCATAACGTCCCTCCAACCCGCAACCCTCCCCTTATCCACTCCTTATCCCCTTCCATTCACATCAAGATTCATTTTCGATTCTCTTTATATACAGAAGATCAGTTTAGCATACATTAAGTAAAGATTTCAACAGTTTGCTCCCACACAGAAACATAAAGTAAAAAATACTGTTTGAGTACTAGTTATAGCATGAAATCTCAATGTACAGCACACTAAGGACAAAGATCCTACATGAGGAGTAAGTGCACAGTGACTCCTGTTGTTGACTTTACAAATTGACACTCTTGTTTATGGCCTCAGTAATAACCCTAGGCTCGTGTCATGAGCTGCCAAGGCTATGGAAGCCCCCTGAGTTCACCGACTCTGATCATATTTAGACAAGGCCATGGTCAAAGTGGAAGTTCTCTCCTCCCTTCAGAGAAAGGTACCTCCTTCTTTGATGACCCGTTCTTTCCACTGGGATCTCACTCGCAGAGATCTTTCATTTAGGTTTTTTTTTCCCCAGAGTGTCTTGGCTTTCCATGCCTGAAATACTCTCATGGGCTTTTCAGCCAGATCCACATGCCTTAAGGGCTGATTCTGAGGCCAGAGTGTTGTTTAGGACATCTGCCATTCTATGGGTCTGCTGTGTATCTCACTTCCCATGTTGGATGTACAATGTAATACTTTATCCATTTTAGTATTTTTTTTGTTCTAGTACCATTGGTTGAACTCTGTAATTAACACACAATTATTCTTAGGTGTTTAAATTTTAACTGAAAAGTGATCCCTGTTGGAATTTGGAAAACATTATGTTGAGTGAAATAAGCCAATCCCAAAGGGACAAATACCACTTGTTCTCCTTGATAGGTGACAACTAACTGAGCACCAAAAAGGAAACCTGTTAAAGTGAAATGAACACTATGAGACACGGTGACTTGATCAGCCCTCACCCTGACTGTTGAATAGATATATATATCATCTTGTAGAGATACCAACTAATAAGGCTATTTAGATTATATTAAATGTACTGTCAAGATGTGAAGTGTAAAATTTTAAGTTATGATAATGTAAAATATTACTAATATTAATGTTCAAAAGTTTAAAGGTCTAATGATCTTGTGTTACCAGACATGATGATTATTTTAATGAAAAAGGTGCAGAGGCCTAAAGGGATAAATGTTATATAAAGTCGTAGAGGTGCTTTCAAAAATGCTATGTGGACTAAGCAAGTGCCTCCTGTGGGTTAATGAGCTTATAATTTTAAGCATGGCTATTTAAAGTCTTTTGTCATCCACAGTTTTGTATATTAGGTTTACTGTTCATGGAAGTTAAAACATTGTTGATTCTGTGTGTAAGTATGTCCTCTTTCAGGTTCCAAAGGACTTCTTTTTCCCTGACCTCTATTGTTTCAATACTTTGGGATAGTTCTGTAAGCAGATAAAGCCAATAATGTACTACAGTTGCAACTTAGAAAAAGTATGGTTAATACAGATTACTAGTGGCAGGAAGAATTCTATTCAATTGATGGTAATTAAAAAACAGATTTTAAGAGGCTATTAGTAAAACTGCTTTATTGCTCTATCTTGTATATTATGTTATACGTGTGTACATATTGTATGTCTACATGGGAAAATTTATTTAGAGCTGTTTTAATGGGCTTAAAAATAAGATTGCTCATAAATTTAAACTGCTAAATTAATTGAAGATACTTTTTTGGTTCAAATGACCTAAATAAGTCTCTGTATCAGATGTTTTAAATTTGTTGGTAGAAAGAAACTAAAACTGTTTAAGTCACTGACATGTTTATACTTGGGTTTGCTCATCAAATAAGTTACACTTGTGTTATAAATTTAAGGAATGTTTGCCAGTCAGGAAAGTGAAGAGGCAACCAACAGAATGGGAGATGTTATTCGCAAACTACACAACAGATAAAGGATTAACAACTAGAATCTATAAAATGATCAAAAAGCACCACAAAATCAAAACAAACAACCCAATAAAAAAATGGGCCAAGGACCTTAACAGACATTTTTCAAAAGAGGAAATCCAAATGGCCAACAGGCACATGAAAAAATGCTCAGGATCCCTAGCCATCAGGGAAATGCAGATCAAAACCACAATGAGGTTTCACCTCACTCCAGTTTAATTGGCTTACATACAGAAATCAACCAACAACAGATGCTGGCGAGGATGTGGGGAAAAAGGGTCACTAATTCACTGTTGGTGGGAATGCAAACTGGTAAAACCACTATGGAAGACAGCCTGGAGAGTCCTCAGAAACCTGAATATAGCACTACCACAGCACCCAGCCATCCCACTCCTTGGAATTTACCCAAATGGAATTAAAGGGGAGAAAAAAAGAGCCTTTTGCACCTCAATATTTATTGCAGCTCAATTCACAATAGCTAAGACATGGAATCAACCTAAAAGTCCATCAACGGATGACTGGATAAAGAAACTATGGGATATGTACTTTATGGAACACTATATAGCAGTAAAAAACAATGAAATCCGGTCATTTACAATAAAATGGAAGAAGCTGGAAAACATGCTGAGTGAAATAAGCCAGTCCAAAAGGGACAAATATCATATGTTCTCCCTGATCGATGGCAACTATATGAGCATCTAAAATGATACCCATTGAAGTGAAATGGACACCATGAGAGACAATGACATGATCAGCCCTTGTCTAGACTGTTGAGGAACAACTTACTATTTTATTCCTTTTAGTATTTTTTTTGTTGTTGTTGTTGTTGCTCTGTTTGTTCTACATAAGACCACTGGTTGAACTCTGTAATCAATGCACAATCATTATGAGGCATTTAAAATTAACAGAAAAGTGATCAAAGTGATCTCTGTTAAACATAGGAGTGGGAATAAGAGAGGGAGGAGATATATAGGTTGGCACATGCTCACGCGGACTTACCTCCAATGGTGGAGCTAGAAATGCTCAGGGGATTTCAACTCAGTCTTACCAAGGAGGCAGGTACCAATTCCAGTGCACTTGGTAAAGTGATAAGTATAAATACACAACCGATCAAAAAGATAGGGTATGTGTCGATGAGATTTCACAAATAAGACCAGTGTAAGCAAACAATGAAGGATAGAATTAAAAGGGAGAGAAGGATCCTGCAGGGGAAGCAGGACACACAGCAGACTCATAGAATGGTAGCACTCCTGCCTCAGAATCAACCCTTGGGACATTCGGATCTGGCTACAAGGTCCATGAGAGTCTCACAGGCATGGAAAGCCATGACACGGTGGCAAAAAAAAATCTAAATGAAAGATCCTGGTGAACAAGACCCCAGAAGAAGGAACAGGCCATCAAGGAGAGAGGCGCCTTTCTCTGAAGGGAGAAAGGAACCTCCACTGTGATACGGCCTTGACTAAACAAGTTCAGAGTCGGTGAACTCAAGGGGCTTCCATAGCCTAGACAGCTCATAGCAAGAGTCTCGGGTGATTGCTGATGTCATAAATAAGAGTGTCAATTGTTAAATCAACAACGGGAGTCACTGAGTACTCTCTGTCCTTAATGTGTTTTACTATGAAACTTAAAAACAACACTACTAGTCGAACAATACCCTATACTTTGTGCGGTTGTGTGAGTGCAGCCTGTTGAAATCCTTGCTTAGTATATACTAAGTTGATCTTCAGTATATGAAGGTAATTGAAAATGAAACTCGATGAAGGGCAGGATGGGAGAGGGAGTGGGAGAGGGGAGGGCCGTGGGAGGGAGGGAGGTTGGGGGGGTGGAGCCACAACAATACACAAGTTGCACTTTGTAAATTCACATTTATTAAATAATAAAAAACAGATTAAATTGGGTGAGGGAGGGCCCTAAATTCAATGACTGGCATCCTCAAAAGAAGAGAAGACAGACACCAAGATGACCCTGTGAAGACAGAGGCAGAGGTGGAATTCTGTGGCTATAGGCAGGAAGATTACTCCACTGGAATCAGGAGGTATGCCCACTGGCACCCTGATTTTGGACTTCTGGCCTGTAGAACTGAGAAAGAATAAATGTCTTGTTCCACCCCCCCCCCCCCAAAAAAAGACATTTAAGGAATGTTTCCAAATATGTGCTCTCTTACCTTGAAATTTGTAGAAGGCATTGGACATTCTGGTAAATACTTTTTTTTTTTTTTTGACAGGCAGAGTGGACAGTGAGAGAGAGAGACAGAGAGAAAGGTCTTCCTTTGCCGTTGGTTCACCCTCCAATGGCTGCCGCGGCCGGCGCACCGCGCTGATCCGATGGCAGGAGCCAGGAGCCAGGTGCTTTTCCTGGTCTCCCATGGGGTGCAGGGCCCAAGCACCTGGGCCATCCTCCACTGCACTCCCGGGCCACAGTAGAGAGCTGGCCTGGAAGAGGGGCAACCGGGACAGAATCTGGTGCCCTGACCGGGACTAGAACCCGGTGTGCCGGCGCCGCTAGGCGGAGGATTAGCCTAGTGAGCCGTGGCACCGGCCCATCTGGTAAATACTTTTTATAATTGTTAATTAAGAGTTAAAATTTCTTGCTAAGTTTTCATTTGATATTAAGTTATTGACAGTAGGTGATTGAGGAAGGCTGACTTGTTCTTTCATTTTTCTATTCTCTTAAGGATGGGAAACTGACTCTATTCTGAAGGACTCTCCAGTTTGATCTTTAGACCTTATAAAAGGGATGGCTAACATTTTTCTGTAATAATAGCATAGCCAAAACAAGACCTTATATTATGATTTTACAGCTAGATTTACTATGCTAAGGGCACAGTAAATAGGCAAAATCCCCATTTTCAAACCTAACAAAAGGAGAGAAAGTTTTTACTAATGACTTCAAATTTTATAGATAAGGTGGTCATCATTTTTTGATGGTAAAGTGAGGACATAGCTTTCCTCATGGGTATTGTCTACCTCACAGAAAAACCCATATCAGAGCATGCCTGTGATTATAGACTTCTAGTTTAGGCCACCAAAGATTAGAGATGGGACTTCAAGACCTCCTTGACTTGCATCCTCTTATAGGTTTTGCTGGTCTGCTTTAACAAAAACCAGGAGGAAGAGGAAGCTAGGCAGCAGAAGCAATGTGAAGATGAGTGGTGGCCAATTAATGGCTACTTTACACAATGATCTGCCATCCGGGAGACCCAACAGGCAAGTCCACTGCATTGGTTTTTAATGTGGAGAGCCAAGGCTTCAGCAGAAATTAGGTTATAAAGAGCCCTGGCAGCTCTGCCAATCAAGAGTTGGGTCACTGGAAACAGAACTGCCCTGGAGTTGAAGGACTCCTAGCTCAGAGCAGAAGACCTTGTTGGCTCTAAGCTGAATAGCCTTTCACTCGGCCCAGCTTCCAAAGTAACCACTGCTATTGAGGGGAGGCCAAGTAGGGTCAGCAACATTGCAGTCAGAACTGTACGTTAACTATAAATGGTTTTCTTTTAGAGATGCCACTTACCTTCTCTTCCAGCCAGCTCTCCTCCCACATCAGCTAGGTAGTGGAAGTAACAGGTGCCTTTCCTAAGGGTGTTCACACCTCCCTTATGATGGACCCCATGTGAAAAGACAGATATGTCTGAGCCTCATAACTGGCAAGGCCTTAAAGCCCACCTGATCATTACCAGGCCCTTCTATCAGTTCCTATTTGCCTCTCAATGGGAAAACTTGCTCATGGTGTAGATAGCACTTTTCTTAGGTCTTCTAGTAATGACTCTGTCCTTTGTTTTAGACTCTGTGATATTAAATTTAAACTGCTTGTTAGATTCTTTTGCTCCAGACTTGAATCAGTGAAATTCTAGATGGCCATGTGCATGAAACATTGGATGGAAGCAGTTTCTGCAAGCTGGCACTATTGTCTCCCTCAAGAAGCCACCTCCTGCTGAGAAGCCACCTCCTGTTGGAGCCCTGTCTTGACTGCCCTTCCCAACAATGCCCCTTTTCAGCATGAAGGAGCCAGAGTGATCATTACCCAGTCCTCCTAACAGAAGTTAGGGTCCATTCTTCTGCTGCGGGGGATGTGAAGAGTCAGATGGGTTAATAGGCAGTCAGTGGAAATTGATGTGGAAAATGTTCCGTCTAAAAGTTATCATTAGCAAGATTAGAAGTGTCTGCCTGCCCACTCTTTGAGAGTTTCTAATCCTGTCATGAGAATAGAAAGGGAATGGTCGGTCGGTGCCGCGGCTCAATAGGCTAATCCTCCGCCTTGTGGCGCTGGCACACAGGGTTCTAGTCCCAGTTGGGGCACCGAATTCTGTCCCGGTTGCCCCTCTTCCAGGCCAGCTCTCTACTGTGGCCCGGGAGTGCAGTGGAGGATGGCCCAAGTGCTTGGGCCCTGCACCCCATGGGAGACCAGGAGAAGCACCTGGCTCCTACCTTTGGATCAGCGCAGTGCGCCGGCCGCGGCAGCCATTGGAGGGTGAACCAATGGCAAAAAGGAAGACCTTTCTCTTTGTCTCTCTCTCTCACTGTCCACTCTGCCTGTCAAAAAAAAAAAAAAAAAAAAAAAAAAAAAAAAAAAAAAAGGGAATGGTCACTCTATCCTTCTGAGCTCCCAGTTTTCTATAAAATAAATTAGGTATCCCACCCTTGTGATGGCTCTTTGTTTTATCATGAGCAAGCCAAACAGGATAAAGGATTGGAAATCAGGTCTTTTGAGTTTTTTCCATGCCTTGTTTTCTTTTTCTTTTTTTTTTAATTTATTTTTTAAGGAATACAAATTTCATAAGTATAACTTTAAGAATATAGTTATTTTTTCCATTATATCAGCCCTCTCATCCTCACTCCCACTCCTCCTCCTTCTCCCTCTTCCCTTGCCAGTCCAATTATCCATTAAGATTCATTTTCAACTAACTTTGTATACAGAAAACCAACTCTACACTAAGTAAAGATTTTAACAATTTGCACACACACAAAATTGTTTGAGAACTGGTTTTACAGTTAACTCAGTTAAAGATAATTGAAAATGAATCTTTATGTGAATGGAATGGGAGAGGGAGTGGGAGATGGAAGGGTTGCAAGTGGGAGGGAAGTTATGGCGGGGAAAAACCATCGTAATTCATCTTACTTGCTTCTTACCCCTTGATTACTAAGTCTGTGCTTTTCTTATGGTTGTCTAATGGTAGATGTCTAGTAAATTATTATGGAAATGATTTTGGGAACACTAATTAGCTTCTTAACAAAGATGTTACCTATTACATTACATGTCTCTCTCCTGTGTTGATTTGGAAACAGGACCTTACCTAAATGTAAAGCTTTGGTAAAGGCAAAGATCAGATCCAACTGTCAAACCACACATGAAGTTGACATCTTGAGTCCTGAAATCTTCATTTTATATTTCCAGGATGCAGATTAGGATCTCATTGAGGAAGGATAGAGCTGAGCAGAGGATGTAGTTGAGTGTTTTTACCCAGGGATGTAAATCCCTTCCCCTTGGTCCAAAAGTTACCATGGCGGCCAGCGCCACGGCTCAATAGGCTAAACCTCTGACTGTGGTGCTGGCACACCAGGTTCTAGTCCCGGTGGGGGTGCCGGATTCTGTCCCGGTTGCCCCTCTTCCAGGCCAGCTCTCTGCTGTGGCCTGGGAGTGCAGTGGAAGATGGCCCAAGTGCTTGGTCCCTACACCCACATGGGAGACCAGGAGGAAGCACCTGGCTCCTGGCTTTGGATCAGCATGATGTGCCGGCCCCAGCGCGCTGGCCGCAGCGGCCATTGGAGGGTGAACCAATGGAAAAGGAAGACCTTTCTCTCTGTCTCTCTGTCTCTCACTGTCCACTCTGCCTGTCAAAACAAACAAAAAACAACAACAAAAAAAACCCAAAACAAAACCAAAGGTTACCATGGCTATGTAGTTTAATCAGGATTGATCTAGAGTCTTGGGTCCAGGATCTATATTTGAAAGTAGAGCCAGAGTGCAGATGTCAGCTCCTGATGACTTCCTGGTCCTTTCACCTAAATTCTAAACTTGACATTGCCTGATATGCACCCTTAAATATTTAATCAGAATATCCATGTAAGAGTTCATTTAATGCCTTAGATATCTGTACCAACATCTGTCCAGTGTGAGCTATTAATTTGTTCTTCCACTTCAATAACGCATTTCCTATTAACTGAGTCATGTAAATTTGTAAGCCTTCAGTCCTTAGGGATGTTAGGAAAAGTATAAGTGGAAATAATATGTTTTTTCTGCTAAAGTAGTGATTCTCAACTGTGGATAATTTACTCCTTCCATTTACCCATGGTGGTGGTGGTGATTTTTTAAATCTCAAGACAATTTGTGTCTACAATGATGACACAGATCTTTAAATAAAATTTTTGATTTTTAAGATTTAAGAATGTTTTCCAAACAATACAACAAAACCTGGGAATTTGAGCTTGTGGTGTTAATCAGTGCTTTTTTTGTTTCACCAAAAAATCCTTTTATTTAATGAGTACAGATTTCATAAATATAACTTTAGGAATATAGTGATTCTTCCCACCATAACCACCCTCCTATCCACACTCCCACCCCTCCTCCTCCTCCCTCTCCCATTCCCTATCTCATTCTCCATTTATTTATTTATTTAGAAAGCCAGAGTTACCCAGAGAGAGGAGAAGGAAAGAGAGAGAGAGGGAGACAGAGAGAAAGAAAGAGAGAGAAAGAGAGAAGGGAGATCTTCCATCAGCTGGTTCACTCCCCAATTGGCTGCAGCAGCTGGAGCTGTGCCAATCTGAAGCCAGGGGGCAGGAGATTCTTCTGGGTCTCCCATGCAGGTAAAGGGGCCTAAGGACTTGGGCCACCCTCCACTACCCTCCTAGACCATAACGGGGATCTGGATCAGGAGTGGAGCAGCTGGGACTTGAACTGGCACCCACATGAGATGCTGGCACTGCAGGGCGTAGCTTTACTCTCACTATGCCACAGCACTGGCCTCTCATTCTCCATTAAGATTCATTTTCAATTAACTTTATACACAGAAAACCAACTCTATACTAACTAAAGATTTCAACAATTCATACACACACACATACACACACACACAAAACTGAGAACAATTTTATAGTTAATTCTCATAATAGAACTCATTGAGGACAGAAGCCCTGCATAGGAAGTAGGTGCACAGTTACTCCTATTGTTAATTTAACAATTAACACTTTTATGTATGACATCAGTGATTACCTGAGGCTCTTTATTTATTTATTTATTTATTTTTTTTATTTTTTGACAGGCAGAGTGGACAGTGAGAGAGAGAGACAGAGAGAAAGGTCTTCCTTTGCCGTTGGTTCACCCTCCAATGGCCGCCGCGGCCGGCGCGCTGCGGCCGGCGCACCGCGCTGATCCGATGGCAGGAGCCAGGAGCCAGGTGCTTTTCCTGGTCTCCCATGGGGTGCAGGGCCCAAGCACCTGGGCCATCCTCCACTGCACTCCCTGGCCACAGCAGAGGGCTGGCCTGGAAGAGGGGCAACCGGGACAGAATCCGGCGCCCTGACCGGGACTAGAACCCGGTGTGCCAGCTCCGCTAGGTGGAGGATTAGCCTAGTGAGCCGCGGCGCCGGCCTACCTGAGGCTCTTGATAAGAGCTGCCAAGGCTATGGAAGCCTTTTGAATCCACAATCTCTGTCAGTATTTAGACAAGGCCATAAGCAAAGTAGAAGTTTTGTCCTCCTGTCAGACAAAAGTATATCCTTCTTAGATGTCCCCTTCTTTCCACTGGGTTCTCTCTCACAGAGATCCTTAATGTAGGATATTTTTTTTTGTCACATTGTCTAGGCTTTCCATGCCTGAAATGCTCTCATGGTTTTTTTTTTTTTTTTTTTTTTTTTTTTTTTTTTTTGTCAGGCAGAGTTAGACAGTGAGAGAGACACAGAGAGGAAGGTCTTCCTTTTCTGTTGGTTCACCCCTCCCCCGCAAATGGCCACCATGGCTGGTGTGCTGCAGCTGGTGCACTGTGCGGATCCAAAGCCAGGATCCAGGTGCTTCTCCTGGTCTCCCATGTGGGTGCAGGGCCCAAGGACTTGGGCCATCCTCCACTGCACTCCCAGGCCACAGCAGAGAGCTGGCCTCAAAGAGGAGCAACTGGGACAGAATCCAGCGCCTTGACTGGGACTAGAACCGGGGGTGCCGGTGCTGCAGGTGGAGCATTAGCAAAGTGAGACACAGTGCCAGCCCTCATGGGCTTTTCATCCAGACCAGAATGCCTTAAGGGCTTATTCTGAGGCCAGAGTGCTATTTAAAGTGATTGTCATTCTGAGTCTGCTGTGTGGACTGCTTCCCATGTTAGAACATTCTCTCCATTTTAATTCTCTCTGTTATTATTACCAGACACTTGATTTTATTTGTATGAACCCTTTAACACTTAATCCTATCTATATGATCACTTTAAACTTAATATGGTCCTAGCTTAATGAGATTTGTGGTCCTATGGCAAATTTTTAAATCATACCCTTAGAAGTAAGTCCAGAGGAATGTATGCAGAACTACACAACTTTACAGTTACAAACTTCCACATCCATCTCTTATTCCCACTCTTATTTTTTCCTGAGATCTCTTTTCAACTGACTTCATGCAAACATGATTAACTCTATGGTAAGTAAAGAGTTCAACATAAACTATGGGGATGAGAAAAGAAAAAAACAAAACAAAATAAAACTGTTCCTCAACAGTCAGGGCAAGGCTATTCAAGTCATTGCTTCTCAAAGTGTCAATTTCATTTCTACAGATTTCTTTTTACATGCTCTATTAGTTTGCACAGATCAGGGAGAACATATGATATTTGTCCCTTTGGGACTGGCTTATTTCACTAAGTATGACGTTTTCTAGATTCATCCATTTTGTTGCAAATGATTGAATTTCATTTTTTTCCTGCTGTGTCATATTCTATAGAGACATATCCCATAATTTCTTTATCCAGTCTTCTGTTGATGAGAATTTATGTTGATTCCATGTCTTAGCTATTGTAAATTGAGCTGCAATCATTGTTTTTATTTTCATTGTGTTCATCTCAAATTACCCATCCATTCTTTCTCTTCCTTCTTCTCTTTTTATCTTAATTGTTTTCTTGCTTCTCCCCTACTTCTTCAAGGTGCAAATGGCTTCATAACCTGCAAGTCTGTCTATCCTGATATAATCAGTTAAATGAAATGTAACGCTGAATGTTTCCTCTGGGAAGCAGGTGCCTCTCACTCATACACAACATGTTTAGTAAGTGTAATTTTGGGGAGAACTTACTAATATCTACCTTCCATTGATCTTTTTATAGCAATTATCTCTGAAAAATAATTCACCTTAAGAATTAATTCTATTATGTATGTTTGAATACTTTTCATTTTTTGTTGGTTTTTTAGATTTTTACTTTCAAAGGATGTGTGATTTACTAGTGACTCTTATTAGGGTTGGAACTGCTGAACAGTGAATTTGATGATTTTTGAATTTGAATCCTGGAGGCAACATCTGGTCTTGTATGTCTTTGGTAAAGTTACAGTGAAGGTCTCTCTGAGCTTCTTGTGCTCTTTTGTAAACTTTTTACCAATTAAACTATGCTGAATTTTTGTGGAGCTGATAGAAACCCTAGATTAAGCTCACACTGGGTTGTCTATCAAAGGATCATCATAACAAGATTATTTATAAATGATGTTTCCACCCATCTATCCCTCCCATCCATCCATCCATTCTTCCATCCAAGAATCCATCCATCCATCTACCCATCCATCCATCTAAATGCTATCCAGTGTTGAACACATAAATATGAAATCCCTCCTGCACTCGAGATCCTGTTCTGTGGGGTGTGCATTTAGTGTTGGAACAGCTTGGAACTGGTCCTTACTCTTCAGGAGCTCACTTTCTTTTGAAAAAGCAAAAAACCCACTTATTAATAAATGAGATATGTCCAAAAGTGTTAAATACAGCAAGAATTACAAAAATAACTACAAAAAGAAGGAAATGACAGATTCCTTGATCAGTGTGGGTTCCATCAGCAGTCAAAGAAAGCCAGTAGGGAGTGAAGGAATTATAACCTATAATTGTATAAGTGGAAGGTGATATCCAAGAGCTAATCAGGGAAATACTGAATGTAGAGGAAAGAATATGTACACAGGCCTGAGGGTGGAGGAGACTTGCCAATGTCAAGGAAGGCAAAGAACATGATAAAATTGGGTCAACATGGAAAAGAACAGTCTAATCTGATAGAAATCCATGCCATTTAATTAGGGATTAGATCGATGTAATAAGAACAAGGGAAACAAATTTGACCTGGATTAAAAAAAATGAAATGCATCTGAGAGCCCTCCTTATGTATGAATGCATAGTTTCTATCTGAATTACAGTGACATCCTGTTTACCTCATTTAGCATTTTTGGTTAAGAATACACTTGACAATGACTATTAGAGGAGGGAATGTACTTCTGGATGTATTTTCACTCAGTGAACATAGGTGGGTTCTATCATTTCCAAGTGAAATGATGATATTTGATATTGAAATGAGTGACCACCTCCTTTCCTAGGACTTGGTGGGCACTGACTGCTGCCCTAGTCATTATGGACTTGTCCTGCCAGAGGACCATCCAAATGGTTCTTTTTTTATATTTTATTTTATTTAATGAACATAAATTTCCAAAGTACAGCTTATGGATTACAATAGCTTCCCCCCACCATAACTTCCCTCCCACCCACAACACTCCCCTCTCCCACTCCCTCTCCCCTTCCATTCACATCAAGATTAATTTTCAATTATCTTTATATACAGAAGATCAATTTAGCATATATTAAGTAAAGATTTCCACAGTTTGCACCCACACAGAAACACAAAGTGTAAAATACTATTTGAGTACTAGTTCAGGCATTAACTAAACACCTAAGAGTAATTGTGTATTAATTACAGAGTTCAACCAATAGTTTTAAGTAGAACATAAAAAATACTAAAAGGGTAAAAAAGTTCTTTTTTTTGTTATATAGTTTTTTTTATTTAATAAATGTGAATTTATAAAGTGCAACCGTGTATTGTTGCAGCTTCCCCCCGCCCCCAACCTCCCTCCCTCCTGTGGCCCTCCCCTCTCCCACTCCCTCTCCCATCCTGCCCTTCATCGAGTTTCATTTTCAATTACCTTCATATACTGAAGATCAACTTAGTGTATACTAAGCAAGGATTTCAACAGGCTGCACTCACACAACCGCACAAGGTATAGGGTATTGTTCGACTAGTAGTGTTGTTTTTAAGTTTCATAGTAGAACACATTAAGGACAGAGATCCTACATGGGGAGCCTGTACCCAGTGACTCCCATTGTTTTTTTTTTTTTTTTTTTGACAGGCAGAGTGGACAGTGAGAGAGAGAGACAGAGAGAAAGGTCTTCCTTTGCCGTTGGTTCACCCTCCAGTGGTGCTCTGCGGCTGGTACACCGCGCTGATCCGATGGCAGGAGACAGGTGCTTATCCTGGTCTCCCATGGGGTGCAGGGCCCAAGCACTTGGGCCATCCTCCATTGCACTCCCTGGCCACAGCAGAGAGCTGGCCTGGAAGAGGGGCAACCGGGACAGAATCCGGCACCCCGACCGGGACTAGAACCCGGTGTGCAGGCGCCGCAAGACGGAGGATTAGCCTAGTGAGCCGCGGCGCTGGCCCACTCCCGTTGTTGATTAACAATTGGCACTCTTATTTATGATGTCAGCAATCACCTGAGACTCTCGCTATGAGCTCTCTAGGCTATGGAAGCCCCTTGAGTTCACCGACTCTGAACATATCACAGTGGAGGTTCCTTCCTCCTTTCAGAGAAAGGCGCCTCTCTCCTTGATGGCCTGTTCCTTCTGCTGGGGTCTTGTTCACCAGGATCTTTCATTTAGATTTTTTCTTTTTTGCCACCGTGTCATGGCTTTCCATGCCTGTGAGACTCTCATGGACCTTTTAGCCAGATCCGAATGTCCCAAGGGTTGATTCTGAGGCAGGAGTGCTGCCATTCTATGAGTCTGCTGTGTGTCCTGTTTCCCCTGCAGGATTATTCTCTCCCTTTTAATTCTATCCTTCATTAGTTGCTTACACTGGTCTTATTTGTGAAGTCTCATTGACACATACCCTATCTTTTTGATCGGTTGTGTATTTATACTTATCACTTTACCAAGTGCGCTGGCATTGGTACCTGCCTCCTTGGTAAGATTGAGTTGAAATCCCCTGGCACATTTCTAGTTCCACCATTGGAGGTAAGTCCGAGTGAGCATGTGCCAACCTATATATCTCCTCCCTCTCTTATTCCCACTCCTATGTTTAACAGAGATCACTTTTCTGTTAATTTTTGAACGCTTAAGAATGATTGTGCGTTTTTTACAGAGTTCAACCAGTGGTCTTACATAGAACAAACAGAGCAACAACAACAACAACAACAACAAAAATCCTAAAAGGAATAAAATAGTAAGTTGTTCCTCAACAGTCTAGACAAGGGCTGATCATGTCATTGTCTCTCATGGTGTCCATTTCACTTCAATGGGTATCATTTTAGATGCTCGTTTAGTTGCCATCGATCAGGGAGAACATATGATATTTGTCCCTTTTGGACTGGCTTATTTCACTCAGCATGATGTTTTCCAGCTTCCTCCATTTTGTTGTAAATGCCCGGATTTCATTTTTTTTTTTTTACTGCTGTATAGTGTTCCATAGAGTACATATCCTATAGTTTCTTTTTCCAGTCATCTGTTGATGGACATTTAGGTAGCTTCAATGTCTTAGCTATTGTGAATTGAGCTGCAACAAATATTGAGGTGCAAATGGCTCTTTTTTTCTCCCCTTTAATTCCACCAAATGGTTCCTATTCATCTGAAAACTCCACATCACATATAGGTGGCCATGCTAAAAATGTGTGTTTTACCTTTGTATTTTGTCAGCATATCTAGTGGTATCATTCTTTGGTTTATCAAAAAACAATACTCAGTCCAGGGAAAATTCCCCTGCAAACCAACATTCACAGGGAGAACAAGGACAGCCAAAGACTCAGAAGATCATATTGCTTTTACAATATTTTCCTCCCCAAAAGGGATTTGATAAGGGCTTCAGATAGCTCTCAAATTGCAGAATTCTAGAAAACTCTGTCCTAAGATTCTATGACAGACACTGATTCATCATTCCCAATGGCAAGCATGCTGCAAACATAAACCTTTCACAGACTTTGACCAAACTGAGTTGGAAAGAAATAACTGCACCAAAAGACAGCTGATAGTATACTTGCTTAAGAAGATTTCAGGCCATATTCTGGAATACTCTTATGCATTTGAAGTCTTTGCCATACTTAACTTACCCACCAACATTTTTTGAGAATCATACTTTTCAGTGATTATAAAGCAAAAAAGATGGCCGGTGCCGCGGCTCACTAGGCTAATCCTCCACCTGTGGCGCCGGCACACCGGGTTCTAGTCCCGGTCGGGGTGCCGGATTCTGTCCCGGTTGCCCCTCTTCCAGGCCAGCTCTCTGCTGTGGCCAGGGAGTGCAGTGGAGGATGGCCCAAGTGCTTGGGCCCTGCACCCCATGGGAGACCAGGAAAAGCACCTGGCTCCTGGCTCCTGCCATTGGATCAGCGCGGTGTGCCGCCCGCAGTGCGCTGGCCGTGGCGGCCATTGGAGGGTGAACCAACGGCAAAGGAAGACCTTTCTCTCTGTCTCTCTCTCTCACTGTCCACTCTGCCTGTCAAAAAAAAAAGTTTATTGAGCTTCATGAATACTTATTAAGTTTACTTTAATAGTGTTTCATGTATGTATCTTCCATCTGGGGATAAGACATATTATATTTCCTTTATTTCACTTATTCTGTTAATAAAATTCCATCTTCACCTACTAGGGTTATTGGGAATTTAAGCTCGAGTGTGTCATGAAGGCGAGTCTCTTCCTTTTCAAGATTTTCAAGGTCTGCAAGAGGCGTAGAGAGCTGCTTACCCAGGACAGTAACTTGGAACATTTTCTTGTTTGGAGGCAGTTTGATTGGCAGTGAGATGTCTGTAGTGCAAGTCATCAAGTTTTCTCCTAGGACAGGGGCCTCACTTGCCTTAGACCAACCTGGTGCTGGGCACTCATGTCTGTACTGTTCAGTTCTCAGTCCATACTTTTACCACACCAGCTAAGATATGTCAGAGGCCTGCAAATATGTGACTTTCCTGGGCTAGATGTGTGCACACATAGTGACTAGGGCCTGGGATTGAATCAAGTAGAACAGTCAAAATCCACATTGGGACCACACGTGTTGAGGAACATGTGCTGACCTTTGTTTCTGCAATGGGGCTAGAGAGAGGATGTGGCTTCCAGGGTGTGTCTGCAGCAATGAAGAAAGAATGTCTCTCTTCCACACACACACACACACACACACACACACGCATATTGCAACTGTTTTCTTTCTGCTGACTCATTTGTGGGTTGAGGTCTTTATGAACCTGTAATAGGCTTGAGATCACACTCAGGGTTATTCAGGAAAGGTGCACAGAGATGTACAAATGAGCCCTGAGGAGTCATAGGAAGGAGAAGGAACTTTCAACTGTAGAAACTTGCTCTGTCTCAGAGGATCAGAGGAGGTTTTGAGCCTAAACATAGTGAGTTCAGATGGTGAGGGTGGTGGGGGTGTGCACAGGGGATTCAGCAAAGAGGAGATCAGGAGGGGATAATTACTCACTTTCAGGTGTTGTCCCAACCACACTGGAATATCCCCAGGCCATCAGAAAGCCCCTGGGAAGTGAGGGCCATGAATACCTTTCATATCACAATCCTATCAGAGCTGTAAAATGAGAAACTGTTTCAAAGCCCTTCCAAGGCTAGATCCTTTCAGGGAACAATCCCTGGGCACCCTGCTTGCCCAGAACCAGCTCCAGATACTGCCTTTCCAGGAAAGTGCCCCAAGGTTCCTTCAGCAAAGGCTGGAGTGGCTGAATGGTCATTCTGCTGGTGGCAGTCTGTGGAGCCATCCACAGGATGCTGGATTGCTGTGACAAATTGGGAGAGTCGTGGGATTGTGGCAGCTTCCACCAAGATTTTAAAGGAATTCCCGAGAAGTCAAGCAGAATGGTGTTCCAGGGTTGTGTCCTGACAAGATGGAGTCTAGTGAAGCTGTGAGGATCAAACACAATGGTTGCACAGGGTGAAAATTCTGCCTCATGGCTCATGAACTTCTCAGTACTGAGCTCCACCTTCTAAGGGCATTTGCAGCTGAACTTCACAATCTAAACCCAGGGTCAGAAAGACAAAGAAACACCATTCAATTATCGCATTATTTTCTTCTTTTCTTATTTTTTAAAGATTTATTTATTTGAAAGGCAGAGTTACAGAGAGAAAGAGGGAGAGGGAGAGAGATAGAGAGAAATATTGATTTTCCATTTTCTAGTATATTCCAAAACAGCCACGGCTGGGCCAGGCCAAATTTAGGAGCCTGGCACTTTACCCAGCTATCCCATGTCAGTGGCAGGGCCTGAAGTTCTTTTTTTTGACAGGCAGAGTGGACAGTGAGAGAGAGAGACAGAGAGAAGGTCTTCCTTTTTCCATTGGTTCAACCCCCAATGGCCGCTGCAGCCACTGCGCTGCAGCCAGTGCACCGCGCTGATCCGAAACCAGGAGCCAGGGGCTTCTCCTTGTCTCCCATGCGGGTGCAGGGCTCAAGGACCTGTGCCATCCTCCACTGCACTCCCAGGCCACAGCAGAGAGCTGTACTGGAAGAAGAGCAACTAGGACAGAATCCGGTGCCCACACTGGCGCCACAGGTGGAGGATTAGCCTATTGAGCCACTGCACCGGCCTCGGGCCTGAAGTTCTATGGCCAACATCCGCTGCTTTCCCTGGTGATGATTAGGAAGCAGAATATCTGGGTTATGAACTGACACTGACGTGAGATGCTGGCATTGCAGGCAGTGGCTTACACCCTTGCATCACACCTGAGGCCCCCATCACCATTTACTATGCAGAAACATGTAAGTATTGCAGCATCACAAGGCAACACAGGAGATGAAGCTGCAGAAGTTTCTCACCTCACCCACAACAGGGAAGTGAGTGGAAGGCGAAGAGGGGCCTTAAATGACTGGGACTCAGTTTCTGGGTCTGAAGTCACTGGGAGAGAAAGTCAGCCAGCTACAGCCTGAGTCTCACAGAGCATGGGTTGGAATGTTGTCCCTTTCTTTGTCTTCAGGTTGAAATCACCCAACACTCCCCAGGAGATTCCGCAGACATTGTGGCCCCTTGGATAAGTGAAGGTCTGCTTCAGGAAGCTCACAGGTTGCATGGCTGCAAGGTGTGCCCATCAGCATCCTCATTTGTGGCCAGGTTATCCTTTTTCTCAGGAAAAAGCTAACATGGATTCATTCCTGTCCTATGACCTGAGAGGGAGAGACTTGTCTAGGATGTGGTGTGCACATAGGTTTAATTCAGCAGGTGTATGTGGTACCATCCACCTATGGCCTGGTGTCACCCTATTGTAAGGACAGAAGCCCTGTCACCTGGAAATCACATAAAAGAGTAAGATGATCTCATTCATCACGTTTGAACAGAAGTCTTTATGCACAAAGAGGAAGAAATTACCAGTGGTTTGCCGTTTACAAGTCTGTTCACAAGGGATATCTGATCCATGTGTTGTTGGTTCCAACTTCACCTCAACAGCATCGAGAGATATGTTAACATTTTCAAAGCTGTAATAACCTGAAAACAGATTCCCCAGTCATTACATCGCCTTAGCTTACAGTAAGAATCACTGGATAGACCACTGTGTACTCTAGAGTACAAAAGAAGAAATGTAATTTATGCATGGCAAGTAGTTACTCCTCACACCAATCAAGTTGCCCATAGCTGTACTTTTCCCCATAATTGTGATACCAACCATGTCAGACCTTCAGGAGCACACAGAAAGTCACAGAGCTAGGACCAGAAATAGTTTTTTTTTATCTGACTTGTCCCAAATGGTAGAGTTAGAAACGTGCCAGAAAATAGTTTTTTAATCACTAATTCATTTTCTACATTTTTTACAGTCACATTCACTACTTTCCAATGCTGATTTTCCTCTACTGGAATCTCTATTTCTAGTTTTTAAAAGACATTTTATTTCTTTGAAAGGAAAGAGTTATAGAGATAGGAAGAGCGAGCGAGCAAGCGAGAGAAGAGAGAGAGAGGAGTGAGTGAGAGAGAGAGAGACAGAGACAGAGAGAGATCTTCCATCTGCTGGTTCACTCCCAAAATTTCTACAATGACTAGGGCTGGGCCAAGCCAAAGCCAGGAGCCAGGAGCTTCTTCCAGGTCTCCCATGTGGGTGCAGAGGCCCAAGAACTTGGGCTATCCTCCACTGCTTTCTCAGACACATTAGTACTGAGCGGGATTGGAATTGGAGCAGCTGGGACTTGAACCGGTTCCCATATGGGATGCTGGGGCTGCAGGCAGGGGCCTTAACCCCCTGTGCCACAGTGCCTGCCTCAACCCACCATTTCTAGTTTTTACAAAACTATGTCTGCAAATTGCATGCAGAGAAACTTTCAGTAATCTATTTTTGAAATAAATGATTATTAGTGTCTTACCACAGATTGAGCAGTAAAAGGTAAATTTGAGATGAGCAAGTGAAATTGCTAAAATGTGAATTGATATTTTGAGCTAAATTGGAGAAATTCAGATTATGCCATTGGGTAAAGACATAGCTAGAAACTAAAATACACAGGGAGATAATCAACTACCCCCCAACAGAGGCTCATGCAGGAAGTTGAGTTTGGCTCATTCATTCTGAATCTTTGGAATCCTTACAGGGCCAAAGAAGAGGAATCTGTGTCCCATTCATGCTCTAGTGGGAACTGTGGGGGAAAACTGGAAGAGAGACAAATAAGGGCACTATATAATGATTAAGGGATCAATTCAACAGGAAGAAGTAACTATTATAAAGGTATATGCACCTAATAACAGAGCACCAGGCTATTTAAAAGATATGTTAAGTAACTTAAGGGAGACTTAGACTCCAATACAGTAATATTGGGGGACTTCAATACTCTGCTTTCGGCAATGGATTCATCAACCAGACAGAAGATCAACAAGGAAACAGCAGATTTAATCGACTCTATAGACCAAATGGATCTAACAGATATATATATATATATATATATATATACACACACACATATATACATATATAATATATATAGTACTTTTCATCATACTGTTGCAGAATTCACATTCTTCTCAGCTGTACATGGAACTTACTGTAGGACTGACATATGCAAACACATGGAGACTGAACAACAACTCCTGAATGAACACTGGGTCATAGAAGAAATCAAAAAATTTCTGGTAGTAAATGAAGATAACAACACAACATATCAAAACTTATGGGAAGAAGCAAAAGCAGGGTTAAGAGGAAAGTTTGCAGCAATATGTGCCTACATCAAGAAATTGGAAAGGCACCAAATAAATGAGCTTTCAATGCATCCCAAGGATCTAAAAAACTGCAGCAAACCAGACCCAAAACTAGTAGGAGAAGAGAAATAATTAAAATCAGAGAAGAAATCAACAGGATTGAATAATAAAAACATTACAAAAGATCAGATGAATGAAGAGCTGGTTTTTTGAAAAAAAACAAAACAAAACAAAACAAAATTAACACACCATTGGCCCAACTTACCAAAAAAAAAGGAGAGAAAAGACCCAAATCAATAAAATCGGAGACAAAAAAGGGAGTGTAATGACAGAAGCACAAAAGTGAGAAGAGTCATTAGAAATTAATACAAAGACTTGTATGCCAGCAAACAGGGAAATATATCAGAAATGGAAAGATTCCTGAACACATACTAAATACATAAATTGAACCAGGAAGACACAGGAAATCTTAAAAGACCCATAACTGAGTCAGAAATAGAATCAGTAATAAAGGCCCTCCCAACATATATGCGCAAGACTGGAAGGATTCACTGCTGAATTCTACCAGATATTTAAAGAAATAACTCCAGTTCTCAAGCTATTCAAAACAATTGAAAGAGAGGGAATCTTCCCAAATTCTTTCTATGAAGAATCATAGAAATCAACTTAATTACTAAACCTGAAAAAGACTCAGTAGAGGAAGAGAATTACAAACCAATTTCCCTGATGAACATAGATGCAAAAATCCTCAATAAAATTCTGGCCAATAGAATGCAAAAAAAAAAAATAAATCAGAAAATGATCCACACAGACCAAGTGGGATTTGTCCCTGGTATGCAGGGATGGTTCAATGTTCACAAATCAATCAATGTGATACAACACAGAAAGAAACTGCAGAAGAAAAACCACATGATTGTCTCAATAGATGCAGAGAAAGTGTTTGATAAAATTCAACACCCTTTCATGATGAAAACTCTAAGCAAATTGGGTTTAGAAGGAACATTCCTCAATACAATCAAGGCAATTGATGACAAACCCACGACCAGCATCCTATTGAATGGGGAAAAGTTGGAAGCATTTCCACTGAGATCTGGTACCAGACAGGGATGCCCACTCTCACCACTGCTTTTCAATATAGTTCTGGAAGTTCTAGCCAGAGCTATTAGGCAAGAAAAAGAAATTAAAGGGATACAAATTGGGAAGGAAGAACTCAAACTATCCCTCTTTGCAGATGATATGATTCTTTATTTAGGGGTTGACCTTTAAAAACTGTATATAGGCTGGCACTGCGGCTCAATAGGCTAATCCTCTACCTAGCAGCGCCAGCACAGTGGGTTGAAGTCCCGGTCGGGGCGCCGGATTCTTTATTTAGGGGATCCAAAGAACTCTACTAAAAGACTATTGGAATTCATAGAAGCATTTGGCAAAGTAGCAGGATATAAAATCAATGCACAAAAGTCAACAGCCTTTTTATACACAGGCAATGCCATGGCCGACAAAGAACTGCTAAGATAGCTACAAATACAATAGAATACAATAGCTACAAAAACAATCAAACACCTTGGAATAAACTTAACCAAGGACGTTAAAGATCTCTATGATGAGAATTACAAAACCTTAAAGAAAGAAATAGAAGAGGATACCAAAAAAATGGAAAAATCTTCCATGTTCATGGATTAGAAGAATCAACACCGTCAAAATGTCCATTCTTCCAAAAGCAATTTATAGATTCAATGCAATACCAATCAAGATACCGAAGACCTTCTTCTCAGATCTGGAAAAAATGATGCTGAAATTCATATGGACGAACACAGGAGACCTTGAATAGCAAAAGCAATCTTGTACAACAAAAATAAAGCCGGAGGCATAACAATACCAGATTTCAGGACATACTACAGGGCAGTTGTAATCAAAACAGCATGGTACTGGTACAGAAACAGATGGATAGACCAATGGAACAGAATAGAAACACCAGAAATCAACCCAAATATCTACAGCCAACTTATATTTGATCAAGGATCTAAATCCAATTCCTGGAGCAAGGACAGTCTATTCAATAAATTGTGCTGGGAAAACTGGATTTCCACCTACAGAATCATGAAGCAAGACCCCTACCTTACACCTTACACAAAAATCCACTCAACATGGATTAAAGATCTGAATCTACGACCGACACCATCAAATTATTGGAGAAAATCAGAGAAACCTTACAAGATATTTACACAGGCAAAGACTTCTTGGAAAAGACCCCGGAAGCACAGGCAGTCAAAGCCAGAATTAACAATTGGGATTGCATCCAATTGAGAAGTTTCTGTCCTGCAAAAGAAACAGTCAGGAAAGTGAAGAGGCAAGCAACAGAATGGGAAAAATATTTGCAAATTATACAAGTGATAAAGGGTATCTACAAAGAGATCAAGAAACTCCACAACAACAAAACAAACAACCCACTTCAGAGATGGGCCAAGGACCTCAAGAGACATTTTTCAAAAGAGGAAATCCAAATGGCCAACAGACACATGAAAAATGTTCAAGATCACTAGCAATCAGGGAAATGCAAATCAAAACCACAATGAGGTTTCACCTCACCCCGGTTAGAATGGCTTACTTTCAAAAATCAACTAACAATAGATGCTGGTGAGGATGTGGGGAAAAGGCACAATAACCCACTGTTGGTGGGAATGCAAAATGGTAAAACCACTATGGAAGTCAGTTTGGAGATTCCTCAGAAACCTAAATATAGTCGTACCATACAACCCATCCATCCCACTCCTTGGAATTTACCCCAAAGAAATTAAATTGGAAAATAAAAGAGCTGTCTGTACCTCCATGTTTATTGCAGCTCAATTCACAATAGCTAAGACCTGGAATCAACCTAAATGCCCATCAACAGAAGACTGGATAAACAAATTATAGTATATGTATTCTGTGGAATACTATACAGTGGTAAAAAGAAGGAAATCCAGTCATTTGCAACAAAATGGAGGAATCTGGAAAACATCATGCTGAGTGAAATAAGGCAGTCCCAGAGGGACAAATATCATATGTTCTCCCTGATCAGTGGCAACTAACCGAGCACCAATAAGGAAACTTGTAGAAGTGAAATGGACTCTTAGAAACAATGACTTGATCAGCTCTTGTCCTGACCGTCGAGGAACAGCTTACTACTTTATCCATTTTAGTATTTTTTTGTTCTACTTAATACTACCAGTTTAAATATTTAATTAACACACAATTATTCTTAAGTGTTTAAATTTAACTGAAAAGTGATCCCTGTTAAATATAAGAGTGTGAATAAGAGAGGAAGGAGATGTACAGTTTGGCACATGCTCACTCGGACTTACCCCTAATGGTAGAGCTAGAATCGTGCCAGGGGATTCCAATTCCATCCCATCAAGTGGCATGTACCAATGTCAACTTACTAGGCAACATAAGCAGTTTCAGTTCATAATTGAACTCTTAGAACTAAGGTCTAAGAGTCAAAGGGATAACATAAACAAGACTAGTGTCTGCTACTACTAACTGATAGAATTAAAAAGGAGAGAAAGATCCAACATGGGAATTGGGATACACAGCATACTCACAGAATGGCAGATGTCCTAAACAGCACTCTAGCCTCAGAATCAGCTCTTAGGGCATTCAGATCCAACTAAAAAGCCCATGAGCATTTCTCTGGCATGGAAAGCCAAGACACTGTGGCAATAATAAATGACCTAAATGAAAGATCTCTGTGAGTGAGATCCCAATGGAAAGAATGGCCCATCAAAGGAGGAGGTACCTTTCTTTGAGGGAAGGAGAGAACTTCCATTTTGATTATGCCCTTGTCTAAATCAGCTCTGAGTTTTTGAACTCAAGAAGCTTCCATGGCCTTGGAAGCTCATGACAAGAGCCTTGGTTGATTACTTTCATCATAATTAAGAGTGTCAATTGTTAAATCAACAATGCGAGTCGCATACAGTGATGCTCCCCACGTAGGATCTCTGTCCTTAATGTGTTGTACTATGTGAACTAATGGTAAAACTAGTCCTCAAACAGTACTTTATATTTTGTGTTTCTGTGTGGATGCAAACTGTTGAAATCTTTACTTAATATATACCAAGTTGATCTTCTGTACATAAAGAAAATTGAAAATGAATCTTGATGAAGAATTGGATGGGAGTGGGAATAGGAGATGGATGGTTGCGGGTGGTAGGGAGGTTATGGGGGGGAAAACCACTATAATCCGAAAGTTGTGTTTTCAAAATTTATATTTATTAAAAAAAGTTTAAAAAATAAAATAATAGAAATTATGAAACAATAAAATTATGTACAGCGAGGGATGCAATTTCATTTCTTTTTTGTTTATACTTTATTTTATTTAATGAACATAAATTTCCGAAGTATAGCTTATGGATTACAATAGCTCCCCCCCATAACTTCCCTCCCACCCACAACACTCCCCTTTCCCACTCCCTCTCCCCTTCCATTAATATCAAGATTAATTTTCAATTATCTTTATATACAGAAGATCAATTTAGCGTATATTAAGTAAAGATTTCCACAGTTTGCACCCACACAGAAACACAAAGTGTAAAATACTATTTGAGTACTAGTTCAGGCATTAACTAAACACCTAAGAGTAATTGTGTATTAATTACAGAATTCAACCAATAGTTTTAAGTAGAACATAAAAAATACTAAAAGGGTAAAGTATTAAAACCTTTTTTTTCTTTTTCTTTTTTTTGTTTGTTATATAGTTTTTTTTAAATTTAATAAATGTGAATTTACAAAGTGCAATTTGTGTATTGTTGCAGCTTCCCCCCCCCAACCTCCCTCCCTCCCGTGGCCTTCCCCTCTCCCACTCCCTCTCCCATCCCGCCCTTCATTGAGTTTCATTTTCAATTACCTTCATATACTGAAGATCAACTTAGTATATACTAAGCATGGATTTCAACAGGCTGCACTCACACAACCACACAAGGTATAGGGTATTGTTCGACTAGTAGTGTTGTTTTTAAGTTTCATAGTAGAACACATTAAGGACAGAGATCCTATGTGGGGAGCATGTACCCAGTGACTCCCGTTGTTGATTAACAGTTGGCACTCTTATTTATGATGTCAGCAATCACCCGAGACTCTTGCTATGAGCTCTCTAGGCTATGGAAGCCCCTTGAGTTCACCGACTCTGAACTTGTTTAGTCAAGGCTGTATCACAGTGGAGGTTTCTTCCTCCCTTCAGAGAAAGGCGCCTCCCTCCTTGAGGGCCTGTTCCTTCTGCTGGGGTCTTGTTCACCAGGATCTTTCATTTAGATTGTTTTTTGCCACCATGTCATGGCTTTCCATGCCTGTGAGACTCTCATGGACCTTTTAGCCAGATCCGAATGTCCCAAGGGTTGATTCTGAGGCAAGAGTGCTGCCATTCTATGAGTCTGCTGTGTGTCCTGTTTGCCCCGCAGGATCATTCTCTCCCTTTTAATTCTATCCTTCATTGTTTGCTTACACTGGTCTTATTTGTGAAATCTCATTGACACATACCCTATCTTTTTGATCGGTTGTGTATTTATACTTATCACTTTACCAAGTGCGCTGGCATTGGTACCTGCCTCCTTGGTAAGATTGAGTTGAAATCCCCTGGCACATTTCTAGTTCCACCATTGGAGGTAAGTCCGAGTGAGCATGTGCCAACCTATATATCTCCTCCCTCTCTTATTCCCACTCCTATGTTTAACAGAGATCACTTTTCTGTTAATTTTTGAACGCTTAAGAATGTGCGTTTTTTACAGAGTTCAACCAGTGGTCTTATGTAGAACAAACAGAGCAACAACAACAACAACAACAACAACAAAAATCCTAAAAAGAATAAAATAGTAAGTTGTTCCTCAACAGTCTAGACAAGGGCTGATCATGTCATTGTCTCTCATGGTGTCCATTTCACTTCAATGGGTATCATTTTAGATGCTCGTTTAGTTGCCATCGATCAGGGAGAACATATGATATTTGTCCCTTTTGGACTGGCTTATTTCACTCAGCATGATGTTTTCCATCTTCTTCCATTTTGTTGTAAATGCCCAGATTTCATTTTTTTTACTGCTGTATAGTGTTCCATAGAGTACATATCACATAGTTTCTTTATCCAGTCATCCGTTGATGGACATTTTGGTTGATTCCATGTCTTAGCTATTGTGAATTGAGCTGCAACAAATATTGAGGTGCAAATGGCTCTTTTTTCTCCCCTTTAATTCCATTTGGGTAAATTCCAAGAGGTGGGATGGCTGGGTGCTGTGGTAGTGCTATATTCAGGTTTCTGAGGACTCTCCAGGCTGTCTTCCATAGTGGCTTTAGCAGTTTGCATTCCCACCAACAGTGGATTAGTGTCCCTTTTTCCCCACATCCTCGCCAGCATCTGTTGTTGGTTGATTTCTGTATGTAAGCCAATGTAACCAGAGTGAGGTGAAACCTCATTGTGATTTTGATCTGCATTTCCCTGATGGCTAGGGATCCTGAGCATTTTTTCATATGTCTGTTGGCCATTTGGATTTCCTCTTTTAAAAATGTCTGTTAAGGTCCTTGGCCCATTTTTTATTGGTTGTTTGTTTTGATTTTGTGGTGTTTTTTGATCATTTTATAGATTCTAGTTGTTAATCCTTTATCTGTTGTGTAGTTTGTGAATAACGTCTCCCATTCTGTAGTTTGCCTCTTCACTTTCCTGACTGTTTCCTTTGCTGTAAAGAAACTCTTCAATTTGAGGTAATCCCATTTGTTTATTTTATCTTTGATTACTTGTGCCTCTGGGGTCTTCTCCAGGAATTCTTTGCCTGTTCCAATGTCTTGAAGGGTTTCTCCTATGCTGTCAATTAGTTTCATGGTGTCATGGCGCATCTCTAGTTCTTTGATCCATGTTGAGTGGATTTTTGTGTAAGGTGTAAGGTAGGGGTCTTGGTTCATCCTGCGACATTTGGACATCCAGTTTTCCCAGCACCATTTGTTGAAGAGGCTGTCCTTGTTCCAGGGGTTGGTTTTAGGTCCGTAGTCAATTATGAGTTGGTTATAGATGTATGGATTGATCCGGTGTTTCTATTCTGTTCCATTGGTCTATCCATCTGTTTTTGTACCAGTACCAGGCTGTTTTGATTATAACTGCCCTGTAGTATGTCTTGAAGTGTGGAATGTGATGCCTCTGGCCTTGTTTTTATTGTAAAGTATTGCTTTAGCTGTTCTCGGTCTCCTGTTTCTCCATATGAATTTCAGCATCGTTTTTTCTAGGTCTTTGAGGAATGACTTTGGTATTTTGATTGGTATTTCATTGAACTTGTAAATTGCTTTTGGGAGAATGGACGTTTTGATAATATTGATTCTTCCAATCCATGAGCATGGCAAGTTTTTCCATTTTTTTGTGTCGTCTTCTATTTCTTTCTTTAGTGTTTTGTAATTTTCATCATAGAGGTTCTTGACATCCTTGGTTAAATTTATTCCAAGGTACTTTATTGTTTTTGTGGCTATCGTGAATGGAATTGATCTTAGAAGTTCTTCCTTGGCCCTGGCATTATCTGTGTATACAAAGGCTGTTGATTTCTGAGCATTGATTTTGTATCCTGCTACTTTACCAAACTCTTCTATGAGTTCCAATAGTCTCTTATAGGAGTTTATCAGGTCCCCTATATATAGTATCATGTCATCTGCAAATAGGGATAGTTTAACTTCCTCCTTTCCCATTTGTATCCCTTTAATTTCTTTTTCTTGCCTGATGGCCCTGGCTAACTTCTAGGACTATATTGAATAGCAATGGTGAGAGTGGGCATCCTTGTCTGGTGCCAGTTTCAGTGGAAATGCCTCCAAGTTTTCCCCATTCAGTATGATGCTGACCACTGGTTTATCATAGACTGCCTTAATTGTGTTGAGGAATGTTCCTTCTAACCCCAATTTGCTTAGGGTTTTCATCATGAAAGGGTGTTGTATTTTGTCAAATGCTTTCTTTCCATCTATTGAGAAAATCATATGATGTTTGTTTCTCAATTTATTAATGCGATGTATTATATTGATTGACTTTTGAATATTGAACCATCCCTGCATACCAGGGATAAACCCCACTTGGTCTGGGTGAATGATCTTTCTGATGTGCAGTTGGATTCGGTTTTCCAGAATTTTGTTGAGTAGTTTTGCATCTATGTTCATCAGGGGGATAGGTCTGTAGTTTTCTTTCTCTGTTGTGTTTTTTCCGGGCTTAGGAGTTAAGGTGATATTGGCTTCTTAGAAAGAATTTGGGAGGATTCCCTCCCTTCCAATTGTTTTGAATAACTTGAGAAGAACGGGGTTAGTTGTTCTCTTTGATTTTACAGATTTGGGTCTTCTCTCTCCTTTTTTTGATTAGTTGGGCCAATGGTGTGTTGATTTTGTTTATTTTTTCAAAGAACCAGCTCCTGGTTTTGTTGATTTTTTTTTGTTTCAATTGTGTTTATTTCTTCTCTGATATTTAGTATTTCTTTCCTCCTTCTGGATTTGGGCTTGATTTGCTGCTGTTTTTCTAAATCCTTGAGGTGCAGGGAGAGTTCATTTGTTTGATTCCTTTCCAGCTTCTTGATGTAGGCACCAATTGCTATAAACTTTCCTCTTAGCACTGCTTGTGCTATGTTCCACAGGTTTTGATAGGTTGTGTTATCATTTTCATTTGTTTCTAGAAATCTTTTGATTTCTCTTTTAATTTCTTTGATGACCCACTGTTCGTTTAGGATCATGTTGTCCATTCTCCATATATTTGCATATGGTGTAGAGATTCTTGGGTTGTTGATTTCGAGTTTCACTGCGCTATGGTCTGAGAAGCTGCATGGTATAGTTTCAATTTTTTTGAATTTGTTGAGGTTCCCTTTATGGCCTAGCATATGGTCAATCCTAGAGAACATTCCATGTTCTGGGGAGAAATACGTGAACTCTTTGGCTGTGGGATGGAAGGTTCTGAAGATATTTATTAGGTCTATCTGGTCTATAATGTCAATTAACTCTGTTGAATTTCTGTCTGGTTGATCTGTCCATTGGTGAGAGTGGGGTGTTGAAGTCCCCTGTTACTATTGTATTTGAATCTATATCCCCCTTTAAATGCTTTAGTAATTCTTTCAGGTAGCCAGGCGCCCTGTAATTAGGTGCGTTTACATTTACAATAGTAATGTCTTCCTGTTGGATAGATCCTTTAATCATTATATAGTGCCCTTCTCTGTCTCTTTTAATAGTTTTTATGTTAAAGTCTATTTTGTCTGATATCAGGATGGCCACACCAGCTCTTTTTTGATTTCTGTTAGCTTGGAGTATCTTTTTCCATCCTTTCACTTTCAGTCTGCATGCATCTTTGCTGATACGGTGTGTCTCCTGAAGGCATCATATAGATGGATTCTTTTTCTTGATCCAATCAGCTAGTCTATGTCTTTGGGTAGTATAATTTAGACCATTCACATTCAGTGTGATTATGTTAAGTACTGTCTTTTCCCATTCATGTTTCCTCAACGAGCTGTTTATGTATTTTGAACTTTGTTTGTAGGTTACTCTACATTCGCTATTTTTTGTAGTGAAGTTCTTGTTTTTGTATTTCTGTGTGCAGCACATCTTTGAGCAATTGTTGTAGGGTTCGATTCATGGATACAAATTCTTTCAGCTTCTGTTTGTCTTGGAAGATCTTTATTTCCCCTTCATTCATAAATGATAGCTTTGCAGGGTATAGTATTCTAGGTTGGCATTGTCTTTTAAAACTTGAAATTATCATGCCATTGTCTCCTTGCCTGTAGTGTTTGTGATGAGAAGTCTGGGGTGTGTCTGATTAACTTACCCCTGAATGTGATTCGTCGTTTTCCTCTGACACATTTTAGGATTTGTTCTTTGTGTGTCACTGAGCTGAGTGTTGCCACAATGTGTTGCGGTGAATTTCTCTTCTGGTCTATCCTGTTCGGAATCCTGGCTATCTGTTGAATTTGCCTGTTGTTATCCAGCTGCCTTTGTTTGAAGTTTTCTGATATTATTTCATTGAAAACACCTTCCAATCCATTCTCTCTTTCCACCCCCTCAGGGACTCCTATTATCCAAACATTACACTGTTTGATTGAATCTTGTAGGTTTCCAACCATATTTTTTATTTTTTAAATTTCTTCTTCCTGCGTTTGAACTGACTGTATTATTTCTGGAAGTTTGTCTTCGCATTCTGATATTCGGTCTTCTATTTCATCTGTTCAATTTCCGAGGGATTCCACAGTGTTTTTTATATGGTCAATTGAGTTTTTCATTTCCAGTATTTCATTCTGGCTTCTCTTTGGGATCTCTATTCCTTGGGCTTGTTTTTCGTTCAGCTCTCGACACTGTTTCTCATTATTTCTAGGTAATCTGATTATTAATTTTCTGAATTCTTTTTCTGGCATAGTTTCAAATTCTTCTTCTTCTTCAGCCTCTGTTATGGTTGGTTTAGCCTGCTCCATTGGCAAGTTTATATGTTCTTCTATATTCTTATTGTGGGTTTTTTTTTTTTTTTTTTGCATTCCGTCTGGGTGGTTTTTCAGGTTGATTTCCCTCTGCTATGGCTGCTGTGAGTCTGTACCAATATCCAGTGTAAGCAGGCTGCTCTGCCTTCTAGAGTTTATTTGTTTATTTTTTACTTATTTATTTATTTATTTTTTGTAACTTGAGTGGGCTGGTGTCAGGGCTTTGAGGTGCCAAATCCGCTGCTTTGGGGGCCGGTTTCCTTGTTCCTATGTTCGCTCTTACGTGTCTGTGCCTGGGGTTCATTGGTCAGCCACTCTCTTTCACTGCACCTCCTGCGTGAGGAGTGTCAAGTAGCTCCAGACCACCTTTGGACTCTATCCCTGCTGCTTCCTCTTCGGAGCAGAGGCCAGCCTCCTTTAAGCCCGAATGTAAACAAACAAGATGGCTGCACTCTGCCCACTGCAGCTCTGATTGTGGGTTGGGCAGCTCCTAAGGATCCTGGCATTTTTGATCCCTCAGTTCATCCCCCTGGATCCTGCCCTCTTCCTGTGGGCTCTATTCAATTTTTTTTTTTCTGGTAACTTGAGTAGACTGGTGTCAGGGCTTTGAGCTGCCCTCCCTCGCTGCCCGCCCCTGTGCAGAGTGTCCTGTTGCTCTACTCCACCTTTGGGCTCCGCCTCTGAAGGTTAGTGCAGAGGCAGACGGAGTTCTCCTTTAAGCCCGAATGTAAACAAACAAGATGGCTGCTTCCCGCCCGCTGCAGCTCCGATTTGGGGGAGGGATCCTGGATTGTTCAGTCCCTCAATCAGACCCCCCTGAATTGCTCACTCTTTCTGCAGGCGCTACTCACTCTGTTCCATTTTCTATTTCCTCCCCCACTCAGTCGTGCGTGTCTCAGTGTCTGTCCCAGGGTGGGTTGGGGGAGGGGCGGTGGCAGCTGCTACAGCGGTGCTGGGCGAATGCCCTGTCTCACCTCGGCTTCCAGCGCTGGTGTGTACACACTCCTGCTGGTTTCCTGCTCCTCAGGCATCCGCATCCTCCTTGCAGGTCCACCCTGTCTCCCCCGTTTCAGAAGAGCTTCCCTTTCCTGAAACTACAAATTCTCACCCCTCTTTGAACCTTCCCTTCCTGGACCATTGGTGTGCTCCCTCCCTATTTTGCCATCTTGGAACTCCTTGTAATTTCATTTCAATTGGCCATCTCCCCACATACACATATAACAAAATACATACATATATATACATATAATTTTCAATTGTTCAATAATGAAAAAATAAAACTGGCCATTTACTTTTTTATATTTAAAAATTTTAATTAATATTAAGGGAAGAGGTTATGTATTTGATAAATATAATTCTAAGAAGATAACCATACTTCCCTCTTCTCTGTCTCCCTCTCTCAATCCCCTCTTGCTTTCTTTCTTTAATTTTTACAGAGAAATAACTTCAATTTACTTTATAATCACAGGCTTATTGTACCACTAACCATAATATTTATCAAAGAAAAAGAGAAAGACCACAATTCCACAGGACTATAAGACAACAGCTAACATATAATAATCAAATAATAAGATATTCAGTTCATTCTTATCCTTTTGAAATATATATTAGTTACTATATATCAGACAAAACATATATTTATCTTTTTGAGGCTGGCTTATTTCACTAAGGATCATAGCTTCAAGTAGCATCCATTTTGTTGCAAAAGACGGATTTCATTCTTTTTATGGCTGAGTATTTTTTCATTGTGTATATATACATTTTCTTTATCCAGTCATCAGTTTATTTATTTATTTATTTGAGAGGTACAATTATAGACAGAAAGAGGGAGAGGCAGAGAGAAGGTCTTCCATTTGCTGGCTGGTTCACTCCCCAAATAACCGTGATGGCTAGAGCTGAGCTAATCCAAATCCAGGAACCATTATCTCCTGGGTCTCCCATACAAGTGTAGGAACCCAAGCACTTGGGTCATCTTCCACTGCTTTCCCAGGCCATAAGCAGAGAGCTGGATCAGAAGAGGAGCAGCCAGGACTTGAACTGCTGCCCAAATGGGATGCCAGACCATAAGCAGAGACAGTTACTATGCCACAGCTCTAGCCCCCCCTTCATTTCTTAACTAGATTGTTTGGTTTGTTGTTGTTGGGGTTCTTGGGCTCTTTATAGATCCTGGATATTAACCCTTTATCAGTTGCATAGTTTGAAAATATTTTCTCCCATTCTGTTCATTGCCTCTTCACTTTGCTGAGTGTTTCCTTTGTAGTGCAAAAGCTTCTTAGCTAGATTCAATCCCATTTGTCTATTTTTGCTTTTATTGCCTGTGCCCCTGGGGTCTTTTTCAAGAAGCCTTTCTTACAGAGTATCCTCAATGTTTTCCTACAGAAATTTGATGGTCTTAGGTCATAGATTAAGATCTTTGATCCCGCCGGTGCCGTGGCTCACTAGGCTAATCCTCCGCCTTGCGGCGCCAGCACACCAGGTTCTAGTCCCAGTCAGGGCACCGGATTCTGTCCCAGTTGCCCCTCTTCCAGGCCAGCTCTCTGCTGTGGCGAGGGAGTGCAGTGGAGGATGGCCCAAGTCCTTGGGCCCTGCACCCCATGGGAGACCAGGATAAGTACCTGGCTCCTGCCATCGGATCAGCGCGGTGCACTGGCCACAGCACGCCGGCCATGGCGGCCATTGTTAGAGTGAACGAATGGCAAAGGAAGACCTTTCTCTCTGTCTCTCTCACTGTCCACTCTGCCTGTCAAAAAATTAAAAAAGAATCTTTGATCCCAATAAGAACGGGAAGTGGAGAAGGCTCAGATTGGGGAGGTTGATGCCAGCACCCAGCAGACCAGGTGAGACAGAAAATAATTGTTCCACTAAGCTGCAAATAGCAGCAAGAGGGAGAGCTGGGCAAACCACTTTTGAAGTTCCACCTCAGAATACCCCCTCCCCCCAGGAATGAGGAAAACAAATTTCAGAAGAATCTTCCCCATGATGCAAGCTGTACAATAAGGAGAAGTCCTGATTATTGAAAACTTGAGCCCCCTCCATTCACCATTGAGAAGTGAGCTGAGCTAGAGTAGGTAGGACTCTATGCACCAGAGCTTATACCCAGGTCCACCAGAATTGAGAAGTGAGCTGGGTTCCAGTAGGAGAGGCTCCATTCTTCCAATTGCAGTACACAGACACATAGCAGCTCATAACAAAGGGAAACATCACCACAAGAAAATCTCCAAGATCAGAGATGCAGTTCAGTAAAAATGGCAATATAACCCTGAATACACCAGAGACTAACAATGGGGCATCCCACAACCAGGAGGAAAAGGGCAGATCACACCAACAGATATGAACAACCTCCTCCAATCAGATAACCAGAGTAAAGCTACAAAGCCCCACAGAGGCCTTACATTGGATACCACCTCCACCATGGAGTACTGTCCCCAAAGGGACAAATATCATATGTTTTTCCTAATCTTTGATAACTAATAGAACACCTAAAAAGAAATCTGTAGGATTGAAATTGTCACTTTGAAAAGCAATGACTTGAACAGCCCTTGTCTGGACTGTCTAGAAATAGTTTTGTTTTATTTTCTCTTCTTCACATTATTTTTTGAATTCTTAGTTAATGTAGAGTTAATCATATATGTATAAAGTCAATTAAAAATAGATCTCAATAAAAAAATAAGAGTGGGAATAAGAGATAGAGGAGGAAGTTTGTAACTGTAAAATTGTACAGTTCTGCATATATTCTTATGAACTTACTTCTTTTTTTTTTCTGTTCAAGTCTCTGTTTATTTATTTATTTTTTTTTAAATTTATTTAATGAATATAAGTTTCCAAAGTACGAATAATGGATTACAATGGCTTCCCCCCGATACCGTCCCTCCCACCCACAACCCTCCCCTTTCCCACTCCCTCTCCCCTTCCATTCACATCAAGATTCATTTTCGATTATCTTAATATACAGAAGATCAGCTTAGTATACATTAAGTATGGATTTCAACAGTTTGCTCCCACACAGAAACATAAAGTGAAAAATAATAGATGATTTTTTTTTAATGATGATGAAATCAGATCAGACCTATTGTCATGTTTAATCCCAGTGAGAGTCAAGTTGGGAGTTGATAGTTTCTTTTCTTTTCTTTTTTTTTTCTTTTTTTTTTTTTTTTACAGAGGATCAGTTTAGTATGCATTAAGTAAAGATTTCAACAGTTTGCACCCCCATAGAAACACAAAGTGAAATATACTGTTTGAGTACTCGTTATAGCATTAAATTTCAATGCACAGCACATTAAGGACAGAGATCCTACATGAGGAGTAAGTGCACAGTGACTCCTGTTGTTGACTTTACCAATTGACACTCCTGTCTATGGCATCAGTAATCTCCCTATGCTCCAGTCATGAGTTTCCAAGGCTATGGAAGCCCTCTGAGTTCTCCGATTCTTATCTTGTTTAGACAAGGTCATAGTCAAAGTGGAGGTTCTCTCCTCCCTTCAGAGAAAGGTACCTCCTTCTTTGAAGACCTGTTCTTTCCATTGAGATCTCACTCACAGAGATCTTTTGCCAGAGTGTCTTGGCTTTCCATGCCTGAAATACTCTCATGGGCTTTTCAGCCAGATCCGAATGCCTTTAGGGCTTATTCTGAGGCCAGAGTGCTATTTAGGACATCTGCCATTCTATGAGTCTGCTGAGTATCTCACTTCCCATGTTGGATCACTCTCCCCTTTATTTATTCTATCGGTTAGTGTTAGCAGGTACTAGACTTGTTTATGTGCTTCCTTTGACTCTTAGTCCTTTCATTATGATCAATTGTGAACTGAAATTGATCACTTGGACTGGTGAGATGGCATTGGTACATGCTACCTTGATGGGATTGAATTGGAATCCCCTGGTATGTTTCTAACTCTACCATTTGGGGCAAGTCAGCTTGAGCATGTCCCAAATTATACATCTCTTCCCTCTCTTATTCCCACTCTTATGTTCAACAGGGATCACATTTCAGTTAAATTTCAACACTTAAGAATAACTGTGAATTAATTACAGAATTAAACCAGTCATATTAAGTAGAACAGACAAAGAAACTACTAAGAGGGATAATGTATTAAGTTGTTCCTTAACAGTCAGGGCTATGCTGATCAAGTCACCGTTTCCCATAGTGTCCATTCCACTTCAACAGGTTTCCTTTTTGGTGTTCAGTCAGTTGTCACCAATCAGGGAGAACATATGGTATTTGTCCCTTTGGGACTGGCTTATTTCACTCAGCATGATGTGTTCCAGATTCCTCCATTTTGTTGCAAATGACTGGATTTCGTTGTTTCTTACTGCGGTATAGTATTCTAAAGAGTACATATCCCATAATTTCTTTATCCAGTCTACCGTTGATGGGCATTTAGGTTGGTTCCAGGTCTTAGCTATTGTGAATTGTGCTGCAATAAACATTAGGCTGCAGACTGCTTTTTTGTTTGCCAATTTAAATTCCTTTGGGTAAATTCCAAGGAGTGGGATGGCTGGGTCGAATGGTAGGGTTATCTTCAGGTTCCTGAGGGATCTCCAGACTGACTTCCATAGTGGCTTGACCAGCTTGCATTCCCACCAACAGTGGGTTAGTGTCCCTTTTTCCCCACATCCTCGCCAGCATCTGTTGTTGGTGGATTTCTGAATGTGAGCCATTCTAACCGGGGTGAGGTGGAACCTCTGTCGCTCCCCCTCTTCGCGGAGGAACGACACTGAACCCTGCGCTGTTCTTTCATCTGCTCGGCCCTCCCCGGGTTTGCTGCTGGTTCTTCCCGGGTTGGCTACTATCCCTTCCACCTCCGTGGAAGGGCAGTTCCCCCTGGCCACATTCCCCACTTCCGCAGGGGAGCGGCACATCGCCGGCCGGCTCTTCTCGGGGGCTGCACAGGTGTTCCCTTAGATGTTCCCCATGGATGTTCCTGGTGCATGCCGTCTCTCTCCTCCTTTATAGTCCTCCTCCGCCAATCCCAACTCGGCTGCCCACACGCCGAGTACGCTGCTCTCCAATCAGGAGCAAGTCCTACAGTTAATTGGTTGAACTGGAGGCAGCTGTGCGGAAGCTGTTTACTTCTCTCCCAGCGCCATATTGTGGGAGAGCAGATGCATAGAATAAGTCTTAATTCCAGTAACTTAGTCCAGTCTGGATTGCTCCCCACAGATCCCCCTTTCTTTTTATTTTTGGCGTTGATACGCGCCTGTCTTCGGTGTCCCGCGGCACACACTCTGCTCTACTTGCTAGAGTTGCCACAGGCTCTTACAAGTCCTATCAATCAGGAAAACTGAATCCGGGTCCTCTCTTCACCATGTTGTGAGGAGGTTTTTAGGCGCTGATGCGTGCCTGTGTTCGGTGCCCTGCAGCGCATGCTCTGGTCGAGCCTGCAGGGGCTTACAAAACCTATCAGGCAAACCGAATCCAAGCCTTCTCATTGCCGTATTGTGGGGGAGACTTATTAGTGTTGGTTTGTGCCTATCTTCGGTGACCTGCAGCTCATACTCTGGTCGAGCTGCTTGCTGGCGCTTACCGCCTTAAATCAGGCAGACCGAATCCAAGCTTAATATTGTTGTATTGTGGGGAAGCCTTACTGATGTTAATTCATGCCTGTCTTCGGTGACCTGCGGCGCATAAGCTGCTAGCTGCCCGCAGGTGCTCATCGCCTCACTTGATTAGGCAGACCGAATCCAAGCTCTCACATTGCAGTGTTGTAGGGAGGCCTTTTTATTTCTCTATTTCTCTATCTCCGGGCATTCCTATTTCTCCCATTTTACTTCTATCTTCCAGCATTCCTATTTTTCTCACTTTACTTCTAAACTTCTGTTTCTCTTATCCCTGCGGCTTTCCGGCACCTCGCCCCGCCGGCGGGTTCCCGGCTCTGCGCCGCTTCAGCCCGCGCGCCTCTCTCATCTGCGCAGCTTCCCGGCTTTGCGCGGCTCGGCTTCGCGCGCTCCGCGGTCTCCACGCTTAACCCTTTCGCGTCTGAACCACGGCCTACGCCAGCCCCGTTCCCTATCTACTTGTGCCCCGCACGCTCTCTCTGCACGCGGCGGCTTCCGCGAGTAACACAGCGTAGCTTACGTGTCCGCCACTAGCATTCAATCTAAGTTCCCCGGGCTAGTCTGGCGAATTCAACCCAGCGTACGTCTCCGCCCCATGGTTTGGCTTCCCGTCCTTTGCTCCCCGGGCTAATCAGACGGATCCCAACCAGGCTCACGTTTCAGCTTCTGGTTTCAACTTTTCGCCCCCTATTCCCGGGCTAACTTGAGAATCCCAAAGTGGCTTTCGTATCCGCCTTGGCCTGCCCCCCGCGGCTTCAATTTCCCTAACATTTTTCTCTACCCGGTATGTTTCCCCAAGCTTTCCTCCAACGATATTCCTCCCTCATTTCTCCTGGCCTCTCCCCACAGTCCGTATCCGAGTCTGTTTGTTCTAGCTTTCACTTTCGCTTTCGACCTTAGAGATTTCTCCCAGCTTCCCCCCGTAGTCCGTATCCGAGTCTATGCCTAGGCTTTCAATAGCTTCTTCCGGCACCCTTTTCGTCCGGCTTTTCCCTAGGCTGTTTGCTAGTCTCTCTCTCCGGTATTTTCCCTAGGCTGTTTGCTAGTCTCTCTCTCCGATATTTTCCCAATTCTTCCCGTTTCTTTCCGTTTCTTCCCTCCTAAGTTTGCTATCCGTCCTAGGTTTCCTATCCGAGTCATTTCTTCCCTCCTAGGTTTCCTATCCGAGTCACGGCACCATTATGTCGCTCCCCCTCTTCGCGGAGGAACGACACTGAACCCTGCGCTGTTCTTTCATCTGCTCGGCCCTCCCCGGGTTTGCTGCTGGTTCTTCCCGGGTTGGCTACTATCCCTTCCACCTCCGTGGAAGGGCAGTTCCCCCTGGCCACATTCCCCACTTCCGCAGGGGAGCGGCACATCGCCGGCCGGCTCTTCTCGGGGGCTGCACAGGTGTTCCCTTAGATGTTCCCCATGGATGTTCCTGGTGCATGCCGTCTCTCTCCTCCTTTATAGTCCTCCTCCGCCAATCCCAACTCGGCTGCCCACACGCCGAGTACGCTGCTCTCCAATCAGGAGCAAGTCCTACAGTTAATTGGTTGAACTGGAGGCAGCTGTGCGGAAGCTGTTTACTTCTCTCCCAGCGCCATATTGTGGGAGAGCAGATGCATAGAATAAGTCTTAATTCCAGTAACTTAGTCCAGTCCGGATTGCTCCCCACAAACCTCAATGTGGTTTTGATTTGCATTTCCCTGATTGCTAATGACCTTGAACATTTTTTCATGTGCCTGTTGGCCATTTGGATTTCCTATTTTGAAAAATGTCTATTGAGGTCCTTGGCCCATCTCCTAATTGGGTTGTTGGTTTTGTTTTTGTGGAGTTTCTTGATCTCCTTGTAGATTCTGGTTATTAACCCTTTATCTGTTGCATAGTTTGCAAATATTTTTTCCCATTCTGTCGGTTGTCTCTTCACTCTCCTGACTGTTTCTTTTGCAGTACAGAAACTTCTCAATTTGATGCAATCCCAATAGTTAATTTTGGCTTTGACTGCCTGTGCCTCCTGGGTCTTTTCCAGAAACTCTTTGCCTGTGCCAATATCTTGAAGGGTTTCTCCAATGTTCTCTAGTAACTTGATGGTGTCAGGTCGTAGATTTAGGTCTTTAATCCATGTTGAGTGGATTTTTGTGTAAGGTGTAAGGTAGGGGTCTTGCTTCATGATTCTGCATGTGGAAATCCAATTTTCCCAGCACCATTTATTGAATAGACTGTCCTTGCTCCAGGAATTAGTTTTAGATCCTTGATCGAATATAAGTTGGCTGTAGATGTTTGGGTTGATTTCTGGTGTTTCTATTCTGTTCCATTGGTCTATCCATCTGTTTCTGTACCAGTACCATGCTGTTTTGATTACAACTGCCCTGTAGTATGTCCTGAAATCTGGTATTGTGATGCCTCCGGCTTTGTTTTTGTTGTACAAGATTGCTTTAGCTATTCGAGGTCTCTTGTGCCTCCATATAAATTTCAGCACCAATTTTTCCAGATCTGAGAAGAAGGTCTTCGGTATCTTGATTGGTATTGCATTGAATCTATAAATTACTTTTGGGAGAATGGACATTTTGATGATATTGATTCTTCCTATCCATGAGCATGGAAGATTTTTCCATTTCTTGGTATCCTCTTCTATTTCTTTCTTTAAGGTTTTGTAATTTTCATCGTAGAGATCTTTAACGTCCTTGGTTAAGTTTATTCCAAGGTATTTGATTGTTTTTGTAGCTATTGTGAATGGGATTGATCTTAGAAGTTCTTCCTCAGCCATGGCATTGTCTGTGTATACAAAGGCTGTTGATTTTTGTGCATTGATTTTATACCCTGCTACTTTGCCAAACTCTTCTATGAGTTCCAATAGTCTCTTAGTAGAGTTCTTTGGGTCCCCTAAATAAGGAATCATGTCATCTGCAAAGAGGGATAGTTTGAGTTCTTCCTTCCCAATTTGTATCCCTTTGATTTCTTTTTCTTGCCTAATAGCTCTGGCTAGAACCTCCAGAACTATATTGAATAGCAGTGGTGAGAGTGGACATCCCTGTCTGGTCCCAGATCGCAGTGGAAATGCTTCCAACTTTTCCCCATTCAATAGGATGTTGGCTGTGGGTTTTTCATAGATTGCTTTGATTGTATTGAGGAATGTTCCTTCCAAACCCAGTTTGCTTAGAGTTTTCATCATGAACGGGTGTTGTATTTTATCAAATGCTTTCTCGGCATCTATTGAGATAATCATATGGTTTTTCTTCTGCAGTCTGTTAATGTGGTGTATCACATTGATTGTCTTGCGCACATTAAACCATCCCTGCATACCAGGGATAAATCCCACTTGGTCTGGGTGGATGATCTTTCTGATGTGTTGTTGCATTCTATTGGCGAGAATTTTATTGAGGATTTTTGCATCTATGTTCATCAGGGATATTGGTCTGTAATTCTCTTTCAGTGCTGCATCTTTTTCTGGCTTAGGAATTAAGGTGATGCTGGCTTCATAGAAAGAATTTGGGAGGATTCCCTCTTCTTCTATTGTTCTGAATAGTTTGAGAAGAATTGGAGTTAGTTCTTCTTGAAATGTCTGGTAGAATTCAGCAGTGAATCCATCTGGTCCTGGGCTTTTCTTTTTTGGGAGGGCCTTTATTACTGTTTCAATTTCTGTCTCAGTTATGGGTCTGTTTAGGTTTTCGATGTCTTCCTGGTTCAATTTAGGTAGGTTGCATGTGTCCAGGAATCTATCCATTTCTGATAGGTTTCCCTGTTTGCTGGCATACAAGTCCTTGTAGTAATTTCTGATGATTCTTTTTATTTCTGTGGTGTCTGTTGTTACGTTTCCTTTTTCATCTCTGATTTTATTGATTTGGGTCTTTTCTCTTCTTTTTTTAGTTAGTTGGGCCAATGGGGTGTCAATTTTGTTTATTTTTTCCAAAAACCAGCTCCTCGTTTGGCTGATTTTTTGTAATGTTTTTCTTGATTCAATCCTGTTGATTTCTTCTCTGATTTTAATTATTTCTCTTCTCCTACTAGATTTGGGTCTGGTTTGCTGTAGGTTTTCTAGATCCTTGAGGTGAATTGAAAGCTCATCTATTTGGTGCCTTTCCAATTTCTTGATGTATGCACCTATTGATATTAACTTTCCTCTTAACACTGCTTTTGCTGCGTCCCATAAGTTTTGGTATGTTGTGCTGTTATCCTCATTTACTTCCAGAAAGTTTTTGATTTCTCTTTTGATTTCTTCTATGACCCATTGTTCATTCAGGAGCATGTTGTTCAATCTCCATGTGTTTGCATATGCTCTAGGGATTCCTGAGTTGTTCATTTCCAACTTCATTCCTTTATGGTCTGAGAAGCTGCATGGTATGATTCTAATTCTTTTGAATTTGCTGAGACTTGCTTTATGGCCTAGTATGTGGTCAATCCTAGAGAAGGTTCCATGTACTGCTGAGAAGAATGTAAAATCTTTAGCTGTAGGCTTGAAAGTTCTGTAGATATCTGTTAGATCCATTTGGGCTATAGTGTCGTTTAAATCTACTGTATCCTTGTTGATCTTCTGTCCTATTGATCTGTCTATTTCTGAGAGTGGAGTATTGAAGTCCCCCAGTACTATTGTATTGGGGTCTAAGTCTCTCTTTAAGTCCGTTAACAAATCTTTTAGATAAACCGGTGCCCTGTAGTTAGGTGCATATACATTGATAATTGTTATATCTTCCTGTTGAATTGATCCCTTAATCATTATGTAGTGTCCCTCTTTGTCTCTCTTAACGGTTTTTGTAGTAAAGTTTATGGTGTCTGATATTAAGATGACTACGCCTGCTCTTTTTTCATTTCTGTTGGCATGGTATATCTTTTTCCAGCCTTTCACTTTCAGTCTGTATGGATCTTTGTTGGAAAGATGTGTTTCTTGTAAGCAGCAAATAGATGGGTTTTGTTCCTTAACCCAGTCAGCCAAACGGTGTCTTTTAACTGGACAGTTCAGGCCATTCACGTTCAATGTGACTAATGATAAGTGGTAACTTTGCCCTGCCATTTGCCAAAGGTAAGTTCTAATATATGCTTTGAATTCCCTGTGATCTTTTGCTGTGAGGTTTCCTTCCTTTACCTTCTTTCATATTGATGACCGTGTTTCTTTGTTTCTGTGTGTAACACATCTTTAAGCATCTTTAGCAGGGCTGGACGAGTGGCAACAAATTCTTTCAATTTCTGTTTGCTATGAAAAGTCTTTATTTCACCTTCATTCACAAATGATAGCTTTGCAGGATATAATATTCTGGGCTGACAGTTGTTCTCTCTTAGTACCTGGGCTATATCTCGCCATTCCCTCCTAGCTTGTAGAGTTTCTGATGAGAAGTCAGCTGTGAGTCTGATTGGAGATCCTCTGAGAGTAATCTGACGTTTCTCTCTTGCACATTTTAGGATCTTTTCTTTATGTTTCACTGTGGAGAGTTTAATTACAGCGTGTCGTGGTGAGGATCTCTTTTGGTCGTGTTTATTAGGGGTTCTGTGAGCTTCCTGTACTAGGATTTCTCTGTCCTTCTCCAAACCTGGGAAATTTTCTGCTAATATCTCACTAAAAAGGCCTTCTAATCCTTTCTCCCTCTCCATGCCTTCAGGAACTCCTAGAACCCGAATGTTGGTTTTTTTAATAGTATCCTGAAGATTCCCGACAATATGTTTTAGATTCCTAATTTCCTCTTCTTTTCTTTGGTCTGACTGTATCCTTTCCTGTTCTCTGTCTTCTAAGTCTGATATTCTCTCTTCTGCTTCTCCCATTCTGTTTGTAAGGCTCTCTATTGTGTTTTTCATTTGATCTATTGAATTCTTCACTTCAGTCACTATCCCAGTTTCCTGTTGTACTAGTTGTTTCGTTTCATTTTGATTCCTCCTTAATATTTCATTTTCACGAGAGAGATTTTCTATCTTGTCCATTAAGGATTTCTGTAGTTCAAGAATTTGTTTTTGAGAACTTCTTAATGTTCTTATCAATTTTTTGAGATCTGCTTCTTGCATTTCTTCTATGTCATCATCCTCATAATCTTGAATTGGGGTGTCTTTTTCATTTGAGGGCTTCATGGTGACTTCCTTGTTTTTATTACCTTGGTTTTTGCGTTTGTTATTTGTCATATTGGAGATATTTGGTTTCTTCACTGTGGTGCTTTTTCTTGTTATACTATGACTCTAGATTAAGTGGACTATCTGTTTTTGATGGAGCCTTAGGGCTTGAGATGGGTGTGGCCTGAGAGCTCTGTTTGGTGTGCCAAAGGTGACACTCCCAGGTTGGGCGTGGTAAACCTCTCTCTCTCTCTCTCTCTCTCTTTCTTTTTTTGATTCAAAAGGGAAGTTGTTCTGCACAGCTGAACGAAGTTGGAGGTAGTTAGCAGGCAAATGATATACCCACAGGAGCCAGAGATCGGAAGCTCTTTCCCAAGGACCACACAGGGAATCTGTTCGGCCCTCGGAGTGGGCTCAAATTCTCCTTCAGTCTCCCACTGGGTTGCCAAAGTTACGGAATTGTAGCGTCTCTGGAGAGTGCTCACGTGAATTCCGTGAGTTCTCTCCCCCACCGTCTCTTTTTTCACAGTCTCAGTTCAGTAGCACCACAAATTTACAAGGTCCTAATCTCCTGTTAATTCGCCCCGCCCAGAGTCAGGTTTTTCTGCAAGGCTCAGGGCCGGTGCAGACCTGAGGTCGCTCTGCTTATGACGTATGTCCAAGATGGCGCCTGCTCTTTGTCTTGCTCGCCCTTGAGAGGTGAGCAGAGAGAGAAACCCGTGTCCATACCAGTCACCTTTTTTTTTTCCCCCCTCTCTCTCTTCCAGTTAGCTTGGTGAAGTCCCCCCCCCCCCCGGGGGTCGTTCCCTCTAGTCTCCTCTCTCCGCTTGCCTGCCGGTGTCTCGGGTTATTGAGGTTCGGCTCACCTCGCGTTCCAGCGCTGGTGTGTTGAGTCTGCCGCTGGTGTCCCGAACTGTGGGCTCCCACGCTCTCCACGCAGGTCTGCTCCCCTTCCAGCGCCGATGTGTGGACTCGGAGCCCTGGACGTCCCAAGTCTCCCTGCTGTTGCACTCCCCTTTGAGCACTTGCGCGCAGACACTGCAGCTTGCGCAGCTCAGTCCCGCGGCTCCTGAACTTACTTCTAAGAGTACAATTTAAAAACTTGCCATGGGACCCCAAATCCCATTATGCTTGGAGGTAAAAATGCCATCTCAAGTGTTAAAGGGACCATATTAAGTGTTCAAGTGATAATTTAGATAGGATTAAGTGTTAAAGGGATTATATAAATAATATCAAGTGTCTGATAATAATAGATAGATAGAATTTAAAAAGAGAGAATGTTTCAATATTGAAGTAGCCCACACAGCAGACTCATAGAATGACAATCGCTCTAAACAGCACTCTGACCTCAGAATCAGCCCTTAAGGCATTCTGGTCTGGATGAAAAGCCCATAAGAGCATTTCAGGCATGGAAAGCCAAGACAATGTGGCAAGAAAATGTCCTTCATGAAAGATCTCTGTGAATGAGACTCCAGTGGAAAGAAGTGGCCATCAAAGAAGGATGTACTTTTCTCTGAAGGGAGGAGAGAACTTCCACTTTGCTTATGGCCTTGTCTAAATACTGACAGAGATTGTGGTTTCAAAAGGCTTCCACAGCCATGGCAGCTCATGTCAAGAGCCTTGGGTGATCACTGATGCCATACATAAGAGTGTTGTTAAATTAACAACAGGAGTCACTGTGCATTTACTTCCTATGCAGGGCCTCTGTGCTCAGTGAATTGTGCTGTGAGAATTAACTGTAAAACTTGTTCTCAAATAGTTTTGTGTGTGTATGTGTGCAAATTATTGAAATCTTTACTTAGTATAGTGTTTGTCTTCTGGGTATAAAGTTAATTCAAAATGAATCTTAATGGAGAATAGGAAGTTACAAAAATTAAAATAAAAATTAAAATAAAAAATTAAAAAAAAAATGGAGAATGGGACAGGGAATGGAAGAGCGAGGAGGAGGGGGGGTGGGATGGGGGCGGGAGAGCTGGTATGATGGGAAGAATCACTATATTACTAAAGTTGTACTTATAAAATTTGTACTCATTAAATAAAATTTTTCTTGGTGGAAAAAAAGTAATAAAAGTAAATAATTGCTTAAATGGAGCCCAATCCAAAACAATCTGGCATTGTATGTAGCAACGAAATATCAATTTCCCTATGTTATCAAATACTATAGCCCAATACAACAATATTCTTAAATTGTGGATTCAACTTGGAAGTACCAAAAATCAGCTGGACTTGAAAGAAGACAAAAGTTTGGGATTTATTTAATCAGATAACATAAAATGTAAGTTATAATTTGAGTGTTGGTTTTGAGTGTGTTCAGATGACAAAAAACTCATTGATTTTTATATTAAACTTCTTGGTAAGTTTACTGTATTCTTATAAAATGTGTTTGCTAAAGAATGTGAGTGGGGCCAGTGCTGTAGCATAGTGGGCTAAGCCTCTGGCTGTGGCCCAGCATACCATATGTGTGCTGGTTTGTATCCAGGCCACTTCACTTCTGATCCAGCTCTCTGCTATGGCCTGGGAGAGTAGTAGAAGATGACCCAAGTGCTTTGGCCCCTGCACCCCTGTAAGAGACCTGAAAGAAAACTCCTGGCCTTTGGCTTTGGATTGGCTCAGCTCTGGCCATTGTGGCCATTTGGGAGAGTGAACCAGCAGATGGAAGGCCTTTCTGTCTGTCTCTCTCTCTAACTGTACTTCTCAAATAAATAAATTTTTTAAAAAAGATCCTTGGTCGACTGTGAGTTGATTTTTGTTTAAGGTATAAGGTAGCATTCTTGTTTCATATTTCTGCATGCAGAGATCTGATATTCCCAACATCATTTGTGTATAAGGAGCTCCTTCCTCCAGGGATTGATTTTAGTTTATTTGTCCTAGATTAATTGATTGTAGTTGTATGGATTGATTTATGGGGTTTCTATTTTGTGCCAGTGCCAGGCTGTTTTGATTTAATTGCCCTTCAGTAAGTATTAAAATCTGGTATTGTGATGCCTTCAGCTTTGTTTTTGTTGTCTAAGATTGCTTTAGCTATTCGGAGTCTCTTGTATTTCCATATGAATGTTGGCATCATTTTTTTCCAGATCTTAGAAGAATGTCCTTGATGTTTTGATTGGGATCACATTGAATCTGAATTGCTTTGAGTAATATAGACATTTTGGTGATACTGATTCTTCCAATCTACAAACATGAGACATTTTTCCATTTTTATGAGTCTTATTCTGTTTTTTTCTTTAATGTTTTATAAATTTCACCATAGAGATCTTTCACATCCTTTTTAAAACTTATTCCAAAGTATTTAATTTTTTGTAGCTATTGTGAATGGTACTGATCTTACAAGTTCTTTCTCAGCCATGGCATTGTTTGTAAATACAAAGGCTGTTGCTATTTGTGTGTTGTTTTTATAGCCTGTAACTTTGCCATACATCCTTATGAGTTCCAATAATCTCTTTGTAATGTCTTTTGGCTTCCCTATTTATAACATCATGTCATCTGCAAACAGGGATAATTTTTTTTCCTTCTTTCTAATTTGTATCCCTTTGATTTCTTTTTTGCATAAAGGCTCTTGCTACTATTTCTAGAACTATATTGAATCTGGAAAACACATTTGAGCTGGGTTCTGGGAATATTAATAGGGCAAATTTATCTAGAACATCCTGGCAATGCAAGCCTTTGTAGATGGAGGAACTGAAAGATCATTTTCAAGCAAGCAGTTTTAAATCATCTGCATTTTTCTTTCTTGTGCATCATCCACAAACATTTTAAAAATATCTCTTTTCCATAAGCTTAAATTTATTTGCAGCAAAATAAACTTATCTTAAATTCTACCTATCCACAAACCATGTATGTTTGGGAGAGATACTAGTTGTGAAAAATCACCAAAAAAATTCTGAGAAGAAAAAAAATCACACAAATCACACAAAATAAGTAAATATGATTCAAGTAAGAGCTTTAGTTGCATGATTAAAAAGTTTTAATAATAACATAATCACAAATATATGCCTAGTAATATACACAGGTGATATTATATAGCATCTAATGTGTACAATGCTGTATTCTAAAGATCTGAACATTTGAACTCATCTATGCCTCAGAAAACATCTGTAATCATTCTGTTTCCATTTGAAGTAAGCAAAGAGCATTAAGTGTCCCTCTAGCATTGTAAAACCAGCCCCACCCTCCTGTGACTTCAGAGAGCCCTATATCTACATCTCTGTGCATATATATTTTTCCTTCAGGAATTTCATTTACTTTGTTTGCGTCCTTGAGCCTTAAAAGGACCCAGATCTCTTCCCACAAGTCTGGTGGTAGTGTAATTAAAACACTATAAGGTGCATCCTGGAGGGGGCAGGGGGAAAGGGGTTGTTCCTTTGTTGCCGTGGACTCACCATGGAAGCCATAGTCTCCCCCTTTTCCAACACATTCCTCTAATCAGAGGCCAGGGTGTTTTTTTTTTTTTTTTTTGACAGGCAGAGTGGACAGTGAGAGAGAGAGACAGAGAGAAAGATCTTCCTTTGCCGTTGGTTCACCCTCCAATGGCCGCCGCAGCCGGCACACTGCGGCCGGCGCACCACGCTGATCCGATGGCAGGAGCCAGCTGCTTCTCCTGGTCTCCCATGGGGTGCAGGGCCCAAGCACTTGGGCCATCCTCCACTGCACTCCCTGGCCACAGCAGAGAGCTGGCCTGGAAGAGGGGCAACCGGGACAGAATCCGGTGCCCCGACCAGGACTAGAACCTGGTGTGCCGGCGCCGCTAGGCGGAGGATTAGCCTAGTGAGCTGCGGTGCCGGCCGAGGCCAGGGTTTTTTAATCACGGTGTACTCAATGAAGGATTCTCACTTTTCTCCACTCAATCTCAACTCAGAAATTTATTTATTTATTTGAAAGAGAGAGGGAGAGGGAGAGGGGGAGAGAGAGAGAGAGAGAGAGAGAGAGAGAAATTCAATCTGCTGGTGAACTCTTCAAATGTGACAACAACTGGGGTTGCACCAGAGCTCCTATATAGGAGCCAGGGTGCTAAGTACTGAGACATTCTGCATTGCCTTCCCAGATACACTAGCAGGATGCTAGATTTGAAGCAAACTCATCAGTATGTGATCCACTACTACAACGTGGGTACTTATGGCTCAAATGTCAGCCTTACCCACTAAGCCACAATGTACCTCCTCCCTGTTATATTTTCATACACAGAACCCAGAGAAGAAAGTCTTTTTCAGTCTTCTTATACATATGGAGGATCTTAGTTCCAGTGTGATGAGGTGGTCAGGTAAGGACTAAACACTGAGCAACACTGACATGAAATCCTGGCACCAGGCTTGGTTGTAGGCAATGCAGGTGCTTTGCTGAGGAAAATCATTAAAGACTTGAACTATGAACATTTTGATGCAAGCCAAGATGCTTCCAAGATGAAAGACCATTCCATTGTTTCTATCTTTTGTAGGAAAATCTTCTACATACCTGTAGATTTTGCAAAATATCAAATTGGAAGAGCCTGAACTCCAAGGACATGTACAAAGTCTGTTTCTCAACATTCCTGGAACCATATTTATAGAATAGGAGAAATATCAGAAATGTGAGATATATTGCTCCAACAATGGTGGGAAAGGTGCACACAAGAAACTTACTATTTAAAGCAAAATGGTGCATGTAGTCTTCAAAATAACATTTTCAAGGCTTTTGGGCAAATTCATGAGTATCAGGAAATATGGTTCTGAAAAAAGTTAATAGAAGAATATCATGTATGTAAAAGAGGTTAAAATGTCATAAAGTATGCAAGTTTGCATATTGAGAGAAGGTAAAATATCAGCTGTGTTATGCATAATGTATTTTTTCTCAAAGAATCTATCTCAGTCTGCATAGACCAGTGAAGGTTTTATCTATGTACCAAACTTTGCATAGCAGTTAATCAATAAATATCTGTAACAAAAACACATGACCCTGAAAGATGCAAGAGAATCCCACTTCTGAGTTTAGTTTGGCTACCTAATCAAAATTCTTTTACTGGAAGTAAAAGGTTGAATCTGCACACAAGGATAACTGGCTCTTCTTTTTTCCCCTTTAAATGTTTGCTTGCAAAAGTTTTTTCTGGAATGTGTGATTATTATTTGAATTAGCAATCACCAATGATCATAACAGTGTGTCTTGATAAAACATGAAAGTTAAAAAAAAAAACACAACCCCTTTGGAACAGCCCTTGGATCAGTGTAGGGAGCTTTTAGGTGAATTAGCCAGGTCAAGTCCATAAGGACTTGGGCATCAGGCAGAACCTCATTAAGTCCTGGCAAGGGAAATGTCTATCGTTTCATTCCCCAAATCGTTTAGTGTCTTGGGATGAAAGGAAGCCATCCACAGATGGCTGTAAAGATATGAACATATACAAACAACTCCTTTCTTGAATTTTTCAAAACCAAGTGTGATCTCTACACAGAACAACTTGTACTGCCTGACTAATATGTAAATAATTGTGTAATAAACAATCCCAATATTAACTCATTCATGAGTGATCAAGAAAGAACTTAAATCCCTGGCTCTCATATGCATTTATTTTTTAACACGTTATCCATGCTTGTTTTTCTTCTTTATACTCAATTAAGTTTATCCCTAATTAAACTTGGCTGGCATTTCCTTCCTATGTGGCTGTGGTTATCCTCTGTTAACCCCATTTGACCATTTCCTTTCCCTTGCTTTAGCAGAGGAGAGGTTCAAATTAACTTCCCCTTATGCTTCTTCTAATACCCTAAGGAGTAGTAGTCCTCACAATGGAGAACTAGAATCAGCAGGAAAACGTGGGCATTGATATGTAAGAACAAATTCCACATTGGAAGTCGATGTAAATATCTAATGAACCAAACTGACTCTCATATGGTTATGGGAGGATTCAACACTTAAATACACAAATCAGGTAAGGTCAAGGTAGTTAAAGTTTAGGATTTTTCTGAAGTAGGCAAGAAGAATTAACCAGTGCTTTGTGCCTGATTATAGCTCTGCTTCCTAATCTGGCCATAGTTCCAGAATATTAGATAAACCAGGGTTAGATCATATGGTAATGGTCACTGCTGAAAAGGAGGATGTGAGATGACTCAGGCTGTGCCTGTGCAGTCTCAGCTATGTCCTGTGCTCACCTGCCTCCTTCATCCTTGACATCCAAATCCTCAAATTGGAAACTAAATGAGGTGGTCTCAGGACCCAGGATGTCAAACAGATGCTTGGCTTTGCAGTGTTTAGGATCTTTGTCACTGCTATATTTAGATGAGGTCCTGTCTCTCCATAAGCCTTAGAATGATGTAACATAATCTTCCTGAAAAAGTTAATTTATCTTCCTTAAAACAATTACACAATTATGCATTAAGTACTAATTGTTTGGATGTTAAACAAAGACAACAAATACAAGGCCTGAGTGCTCAAGGAGTTTAAACCAGGTTACAGAGGCCAGAGATCAGCATCCTGGAGATGTTAGGAGACAGTTGCCCAGAGAATCATCAGGTCCTTTGCTTGAGTAAACACATGGAGGTGCAGGAGACAAGAAGGGGTGGAGGAGTAGGCTATCTTTGATATCCAGTTGAGACTGAACAAGGTGTTTCACTGCATAGTGAAAGAGACAGGCCGGTGCTGTGGCTCACTAGGCTAATCCTCCGCCTAGCGGCGCTGGCACACCGGGTTCTAGTCCCGGTCGGGGCACCGGATTCTGTCCCGGTTGCCCCTCTTCCAGGCCAGCTCTCTGCTGTGGCCAGGGAGTGCAGTGGAGGATGGCCCAAGTGCTTGGGCCCTGCACCCCATGGGAGACCAGGAGAAGCACCTGGCTCCTGCCTTCGGATCAGCGCGGTGTGCCGGCCACAGTGCACCAGCTGTGGCGGCCATTGGAGGGTGAACCAATGGCAAAGGAAGACTTTTCTGTCTCTCACTGTCCACTCTGCTTGTCAAAAAAAAAAAAAAAAAAAAAAAAAAAAAAAGAGAGAGAGAGAGAGACACTGAAGGAATGAAGCCCACAGGGATCCAGTCTCAAGCAGAAAACTGTGGGACTTTCGGAAAATTCAGCATGGAGTTTATGTAACTCAAGAATGAAGTCAGGCCACAAAATGGACCTGATTGATGAAATATTGGCCTGATAGTCACCCTAACTAGGTAAGCTGAGTTGAAAGCACTTTTTGGATCTAGATCATTGCACTTCATATTCTGGCTCTGCTGTTTCCTAGCTGTCTTCCACAGATGTTGAAATATCTCTTTGTGCTGTGTTTCCTATAATTGTGCAGAAATGTTGAGCACACCTCATGGGGAGACCACACATCACAAATTACTCAGGACATCAGGTGTATGTATTACAGGCATCTCAGCCATTTCATGTCTCTTTTCATCCTCCAAGGTACACAGATTGAGGAATGAATTGTTTGATTCTACCATATATGGAGTCTCTGTAGTGCAGATTTAGAGTCTCCCTGTAGAGGCCAGTGCTGTGGAGTAGAAGGCTGTCTCCACCTGTTGCCCTGGCATCCCATATGAGCACCGGTTCCACTTCTGATCCAGCTCTCTGCTAGGACCTAGGAAAGCAGTGGAAGATGGCCCATGTGCTTGGGCTTTTGCTTAATATCCTAACATTCCAAAAAACAGTCCACAGTGGACACCTTATGATTGAATTATTTTCTTTTTAAAAAACCACTTTGGGTGAGCAGTTGGCACAGTTTTTAAGACTTTGCTTAGGATGATCACATCCCATGCGCACATAATTGGGTTTAAGTACTGGTTGTGCTTCTATCTCCAGCTTTATTTTAATTTGCACCCTGGGAGGCAGGAAGTGATGACCCTGGTACTTGGGTTCTTGCTGCACAATGAGATTATGGGATTCAGATCCAGTATCCTGTTTTCAGCCTGACCCACCCTGGGCTATTATAAGCATTTGGAAAGAGAATCTGCAGAGGGAAGATCTTTCTCTGTTTTCGTCTCTTCCATTCATGTCTCTGTCTTTCAAATGAAACAAAAATAAATGTGCGAAAGTTTTAAAATGTTCTTAAGGAGCAGATGTTGTAATTCAGTTGAGAAAGCCACCACTTGGGATGCCTGCTTCCCATGTTGGAATGCCTGGTTTGATTCTTATGCATTCCTCACTGCAGTATAGAACATTGCAAATGTGTGTGGGAGGCAGTGGATGATGGTCATATACTGGGACTCCTGCCACCCACAGTGGAGATCCAGATGCAGTTACCGGCTCCTGGCTTTGGCTTGTTCCAGAACAAACTGTAGGGTACACTTAAAGCATGAACCACTATATAGGAGATTTCTTTTGCTCTCTCTATCTCTTTCATTCTGTCATTAGCCTTTTAAATAAATAAATAGGCCGGCGCCGCGGCTCAATAGGCTAATCCTCCGCCTAGCGGCGCCGGCACACCGGGTTCTAGTCCCGGTCGGGGCACCGGATTCTGTCCCGGTTGCCCCTCTTCCAGGCCAGCCCTCTGCTGTGGCCAGGGAGTGCAGTGGAGGATGGCCCAGGTGCTTGGGCCCTGCACCCCATGGGAGACCAGGAAAAGCACCTGGCTCCTGGCTCCTGCCATCGGATCAGCGCGGTGCGCCGGCCGCAGCGCGCCGGCCGCGGCGGCCATTGGAGGGTGAACCAACGGCAAAGGAAGACCTTTCTCTCTGTCTCTCTCTCTCACTGTCCACTCTGCCTGTCAAAAAAATAAAAAATAAAAAAAAAATAAATAAATCTTTAAAAAATATGCTCAATGCAACCCAACACAAAACACCAACAAAAGACCCCCATTTAATAGAAATTAGTTGGTATACTTTGTAGGTTCCAAAGTTAATGGTAGACAGCACCAGACCATTCTAATAGCTTACACTCTAAGGCCCTATAGGAATTCAGTAAGATCACACCTTGTATCATAGCTTAGCCTGAACTATTAGGTTCTGAAAACTCATCTCAGAAACAGCTCATATATGTGTGTCCTCAAGAAATAGTACACACAACATCTGTACAGGCTACATTATTTCAAGGAACAGTATTTTTGAAGGAAAAAGAAAACTACTGACTGAATCCTGGTGGGAAAATGCTTCCCAAACATCATCCTCTGCTGAGCAATCTGAAGTGTCTCCTGTTTGGCAGAAAATTGTAGAAATTGCTCCAATTTTGCTTTCAGTGTTAATTTTTTTTAGCTTTTAGGTGATTAAGAAAAATGTAAGGAAAACATTAACAAGTGTCTGGATTTCAATATTTGACCTCTGAAGAAAGCACTGGAAGGCTAGGTGATGTGTTTGCTTTTGTCTTGCAGCAAACCATATATCACAGCATTTACTGTACTCTGTTTTAATTGTCATAAGACCTTTGGCTCAGAGGAACCCACACTATGGTCACCACCAGACTGGAAACTTCCATAAACTACAACTTGTCTTTCTTATTTTCTCCTCTGATCATAATCTCCAAGAAAATTGTTGGAACCTGAAGTACATTTCATTTCTTCTTTTAAATTTTATTAGTGTGAATAAAACATATTTTGTATATTTCATATATACAGTTCTAAGGAGATAACCATAATGCTGTCCTTCTCTGTCTCCCTCTCTCAGCCCTCCTCCTTCTTTCCCATCTTTTGTTCCCTTAATTTTTGCAGAAAACATAATTTCAGTACACTCTGTAAATATAGATTTAATGTACCACTAACCATAACATTCAACAAGTAAAATGTATAAAAACCACAGTTCAACAGGAGTATAAATAAGGGATAAATTCAACAAATAAAAAGATGGCCGTTTTGCTGCTATACGTTTTTTGTATTCTATGTTAACTACTACTTATCAGAGAAAACATGATATTTGTTTTTTTGGGTCAGCTTATTTCCAGGCCCTGTGATGTCACAGAGGAAATGTCAGAGCACTGAACATGAGGCCTGATATCTTCGCTTGTGTGAGTGAAGCTAGAGTTGGGTGATTTTTCCTGATCTAAGGGATGCACTGGTTTCAGGGTTTCCTGTGCAAGGTGTCCCGATTGCTTCCTCTTACTCTAAAATGTCTGCATTTTATTCTCCTGGGATACACATGCGTTTCAACTCATTACTTATTTTCTCATTAGGAAATTTCCTTCTAAACTTTTGGTCTTACTGTGTGTTTGTGTGGGACATGAGTGTCCAGAACTTCCTGCTACACTTCTTGCTGACATCATTCCTTGGGCTTGCTCTTTTTTTATTTTATTTTTTTAAATTTTTTATTTAGTAAATATAAATTGTCAAAGTACAGTTAATGGATTACAATGGCTCCCCCCCTCATAATTTCCCTCCCACTCATACCCCTCCCATCTCCCGCTCCCTCTCCCATTCCCATCCCATTCACATCAAGATTCATTTTCAATTATCTTTATATACAGAAGATCAATTCAGTATATATTAAGCAAAGATTTAATCAGTTTGCACCCACACAGAAACACAAAGTGTAAAATACTGTTTCAGTACTAGTTATAGCATTACTTCACATTGGACAACACATGAAGGACAGATCCCACATGAGAAGGAAGTACACAGTGACTCCTATTGTTGACCCAACAATTTGACACTCTTTCCATGGCGTCAGTAATCTCCCTAGGCTCTAGTCATGAGTTGCCAAGGCTATGGAAGCCTTTTGCGTTTGCTGACTTCGATCTTATTCCGACAGGGTCATAGTCAAAGTGGAAGTTCTCTCCTCCCTTCAGAGAAAGGAACCGCCTTCTTTGATGGCCCATTCTTTCCACTGGGATCTCACTCGCAGAGATCTTCCATTTAGGTCTCCCTTTTTTTTTCCAGGGTGTCTTGGCTTTCCATGCTTAAAATACTCTCATGGGCTCTTCATCCATATTCGAATGCCTTAAGGGCTGATTCTGAGGCTAGAATGCTATTTAGGACATCCGCCATTCCACGAGTCTACTGTGCATCCCGCTTCCCATGATGGACCACTCTCTCCCTTTTTGATTCTATCAGCCAGCACTAGCAGACACTAGACTTGTTTGTGTGATCCCTTTGACTCTTAGACCTATCAGTGTGATGAATTGTGAACTGAAATTGATCACTTGGACTAGTCAGATGGCATTGGTACATGCCACCTTGATAGGATTGTATTGGGATCCCCTGGCATGATTCTAACTCCACCATTTGGGGCAAGTCCGATTGAGCATGTCCCAAATTGTACATCTCCTCTGTCTCTTATTCCCACTCTTATATTTAACAGGGACCATTTTTCAGTTAAAATTTAAACACCTAAGAATAATTGTGTGTTAATCACAGAGTTCAACCAATAGTACTAGAACAAAACAAAGAGAAAATACTAAAATGGATAAAGTATTACATTGTACATCAACAGTCAGGACAAGAGCTGATCAAGTCACTGTTTCTCATAGTGTCCATTTCACTTCAACAAGTTTCCCCTTTGCTGCTCAGTTAGTTGTCGCCCATCAGGGAGAACATATGGTATTTGTCCCTTTGGGACTGGCTTAATTCACTCAGCATAATGTTTTCCAGATTCCTCCATCTTGTTGCAAATGTCCGGATTTCATTGTTTTTGACTGCTGTATAGTATTCTATAGAGTACTTGTCCCATAATTTCTTTAGGCTCTTCCTGCCACTTTTCTGTCAGTGTATTTGGGCTACTGTGGTTTCGTCTCACTTCTCTTTCAGTGCTGGCCAGAGGTTCTCAGCACCTGGGGTCCCGAGCCATGGGTGCCCGTGCCCTCCATGTAGATCCACTGTGTCCCTCTAATTATGGAAGTTTTTCCTCAACCATTTTTTTTCTCTAGTTCTTCCCTGAGACTACACTATCTTCACTTTTATTAATCTGTCTTCTCCTGGACTATCAATAAGCTCCTTCTTTATTCTGCCACCTTCCAGTGCACGTACTTTAAATTTTGGTTAGGAGAACATTAAAACAATGTCTGGCCGGCGCCCCAGCTCAATAGGCTAACCTCTGCTTGCGGCCCCGGCACACCGGGTTCTAGTCCCGGTCGGGGTGCGGGATTCTGTCCAAGTTGACCCTCTTCCAGTCCAGCTCTCTGCTGTGGCCCGGGAGTGCAGTGGAGGTTGGCCCAAGTGCTTGGGCCCTGCACCCACATGGGAGACCAGGAGGAAGCACCTGGCTCCTGGCTTTGGATCAGCACAGTGCGCCGGCCACAGTGCACCGGCCACAGTGGCCATTGGAGGGTGAACCAACGGAAAAGGAAGACCTTTCTCTCTGTCTCTGTCTCTCTCTCACTGTCCACTCTGCCTGTCAAAAAATAAAAACATTAAAAAATAAAAAAAAATAATGTCTGAGCAATTTTAATTACACTTCTCAAAAAATGGTGAAAGGTAAAAATTAGCTATCAGCCACTACATACCATAAACTATTATAACATCTGTAATCTTCATTGCGATCTTGGGATTTATTGTACAATTGTGCTTTTAGAAGATGAAAGTGGAATTAATTCAACACGATTACTGTATTTAGAGACCAGAGCTGTCCTGAACAAATTGAATGTGTAATCACTTGTCTAACAGGGGTCCTATCACTTTATCTCAGCTAAAGGAAATAGAATACAAAGAAAAAACGAAACTTTCCCAGGACACAGTTAGTAGGGATTCAACCAGAGTGTGACCCAGGTGTTCTGGCTCCAGATATAGCCCTCAATCCTATTTATCTCATTAAACTGTCCATTGGGAATCTTTTGTTAGGATTCAGATTATCACTGTGGCTTTGATGACACTGTGTGATCTCTGGGTAGATTTCTGCACAAGACCCAGAGTTTTCTGCTAGAGACCTTTCCACCCCATGAACCCCCTCATGCACTGCTCTGCTTCAGGAACTCTGGGTTGAAATGCTTCATTCATTCCTAAGGTCACATAAATAACCTCTGATGTCTTGTGCTCTTGCATCCCATCTGTGTCTCCAGGTACTGTGGATATCCATATGAAGCTCTCTTCTTTCTTTCCTAGGATCCTGAGAGCTCCATCCTCTGAGCCTTTGCTTGCCTACAGCCCACTGATTATTTTACTTGTTTTATTTCAATGTCTATTCAGAAAGAAGAGATCATTAATTTGAATCTTTTTTTAACTTTTATTTAATGAATATAAATTTCCAAAGTACAGCTTATGGATTACAATGCCCCCCCCATAACTTCCCTCCCACCCGCAACCCTCCCCTTTCCCTCTCCCTTCCCCCTTCCATTCACATCAAGATTTATTTTCAATTCTCTTTATATACAGAAGATCAGTTTAGCATATATTAAGTGAAGATTTCAACAGTTTGCACCCAGCAGCAGACCCATAGAATGGCAGATGTCCTAAACAACACTCTGACCTCAGAATCAGCCCTTAAGGCACGCGGACCTGGCTGAAAAGCCCATTAGAGTATTTCAGGCATGGAAAGCCAAAACACTCTGGCAAAACAAAAACAAAAACAAAAAACAAAAAACAAAAAACAAAAAAACCCTACATGAAAGATCTCCGCAAATGAGATCCCAGTGAAAAGAACAGGTCATCAAAGAAGGAGGTACCTTTCTCTGAAGGGAGGAGAGAACTTACACTTTGACTACGACTTTGTCTAAATATGATCAGAGTTGGTGAACTCAAAAGGCTTCCATAGCCTTGGCAACTCATGACAAGAGTCTAGGGTGATTACTGATGCCATAAACAAGAGTGTCAGTTTGAATCTTTAGTAAAGGTCAATTCAAACCCAAATAGAAAACTAAATGTCAGTGACATGTTTGGCATTAACACAACTGTTGTACTTTCCTGGATGAGGAATTTTGAGGAAGGATGTGAGGAAACGAAATGTTTGGAGACTGGGTTAACCAGAGCCTTGAATTGACCTTTCCCATGTGTTGATATAACCTAATTGTATCTAATGAGCTGGAACCAGGAGGTGTATTCCGAAGTTAAAACAGGTTCAGGTGTCAGCAGCTGACTGATTTTCCTTGGTTAGTGCTCCAAAATGTGAACTTTACTCAATTGGTTATTTCCATGCAATGTTTAGTTATGAGCTTAATCTGAGGCACTTGTGACTGTTGATTTTCTATTTGGATCTACTCCATGAAGTTGGTAATTTTGTTTCTTCCCATGACCAGATGATCATGCTAGCTCTGTGGCTTCTTCAGTTGTGAACATATTGTTCTTTAGTTCTTATGGTACAGTAGAAAAGCTATGTAGAGGAGCCACACTTTTCCAGGAGAGAGCCTTTAAGAGAACACAATAGACTATTCTACAGAACACAAAAACTGTGACTCTTTGGAAATCCCAAGAATCACAAATAAATCTCAAATTAGTTAGCACATGGAATCATCCCATAACTTGGAACAATTTTAGCAGGGTCAGAACTAGGGAAGAGAAAACAGGTTAGTCAAGCTGGTCACCAATTAAACAAAACTATTGAGAAGGAGAAGCTGCAGTTTTAATCAAAATTTTAAGACTACAAAACATTTAATAAAATATATGCATTGCAAAAACCTCACTGCTTTAACAGAGGATCAGATTCTAGTTCTATTTGAAAGAAAAATAGACTAGTAGAAGACATTTTTAAAATAACACTGCAAATTACAATTTTAGTTACTTTCTATTTTTTTTTTCTTTCCAGTTTCTTTTTTTAACTTTTATTTAATATAACTTTCCAAAGTACAGCTTTTGGATTACAGTGGCTTTTCCCCACATAACTTCCCTCTCACTCGCAACCCACCCATCTCCTACTCCCTCTACCATCCCATTCACATCAAGATTCATTTTCTTTTTTGTTCTTTTCTTTTTTTAATTTTTTTTGACAGGCAGAGTGGACAGTGAGAGAGAGAGACAGAGATAAATGTCTTCCTTTGCCGTTGGTTCACCCTCCAATGGCTGCCACGGCTGGCATGCTGCGACCAGCGCACCGCGCTGATCCGATGGCAGGAGCCAGGTACTTATCCTGGTCTCCCATGGGGTGCAGGGCCCAAGCACTTGGGCCATCCTCCACTGCACTCCCTGGCCACAGCAGAGAGCTGGCCTGGAAGAGGGGCAACCGGAACAGAATCTGGTGTACTGACCATGACTAAAACTCGGTGTGCCGGTGCAGCAAGGTGGAGGATTAGCCTAGTGAGCCGCGGCACCAGCCCCCCTTTGACTTTTAATCCTATCATAATGATCAGTTATGAACTGAAACTTATCACTTTGCCTAATGAGATGGCATTGGTACATGCCACCTTGATGGGATTGAATTGGATTCCCTGGCATGATTCTAGCTCTACCATTAGGGGTAAGTCCGAGTGAGCATGTACAGAACTGTATATCTCCTCTCTCTCTTATTCCCACTCTTATATTAAACAGGGATCACTTTTCAGTTAAATTTAAACACCTAAGAATAATTGTGTGTTAATTACAGAGTTCAACCAATAGTTTTTAGTAGACCAAAAAAAAAAAATACTAAAAGGGTTAGTTAGTAATGTATTCCTCGACAGTCAGGACAAGGGCTGATCAAGTCATTGTTTCTCATAGTGTCCATTTCACTTCAACAGTTTTCTTTTTAGGTGCTCAGTTACTTGTCACCAATCAGGGAGAACATATGATATTTGTCCCTCTGGGACTGACTTAATTCACTCAGCATGATGTTTTCCAGATTCCTCCATTTTGTTGCAAATGACTGGATATCATTTTTTTACTGCTGTATAGTATTCTATAGAGTACATGTCCCATAATTTCTTTATCCAGTCTACTGTTGATGGGCATTTAGGTAGATTCCAGGTCTTAGCTATTGTGAATTGAACTGCAATAAACATTGAGGTGCAGACAGCTTGTTTGTTTGCCAATTTCATTTCCTTTGGGTAAATTCCAAGGAGTGGCATGGCTGGGTTGTATGGTAGGGTTCTATTCAGGTTTCTGAGGAATCTCCAGACTGACTTCCATAGTGGCTTTACCAGTTTGCATTCCCTCCAACAGTGGGTTAGTGTCACTTTTTCCCCACATCCTCTCCAGCATCTGTTGTTGGTAGATTTCTGTATGTGAGCCATTCTGACCCCGGTGAGGTGAAACCTCATTGTGGTTTTGATTTGCATTTCCCTGATTGCTAGTGATCCTGAACATTTTTTCATGTGTCTGCTGGTCATTTGGATTTCCTCTTTTGAAAAATGTCTATTGAGGTCCTTGGCCCATCTCTGAAGTGGGTTGTTTGTTTTGTTGTTGTGGACTTTCTTGATGTTTTTTTAGATTCTGGTTATCAACCCTTTATCTGTTGCATAGTTTGCAAATATTTTTTCCCATTCTGTCAGTTGCCTCTTCACTTTCCTGACTGTTTCTTTTTCAGTACAGATTCTTCTCAATATAATGCAATTCCAATGGTTAATTTTGGCTTTGACTGCCTGTGCTTCCGTAGTCTTTTTAAGAAGTCTTTGCTGGTGCCGATATCTTGCAGGGTTTGTCCAATGTTCTCTAATAATTTGATGGTGTCTGGTCATAGATTTAGGTCTTTAATCCATGTTGAGTGGATTTTTGTGTAAGATGAAATGTATGGGTCTTGCTTCATGCTTCTGGGTGTGGAAATCCAGTTTTCCCAGCACCATTTATTGAATAGAATGTCCTTGCTCCAGGAATTGGATTTAGATCCTTGATCAAATACAAGTTGGCTGTAGATGTTTTGGTTGATTTCTGGTGTTTCAATTCTGTTCCATTGGTCTATCCATCTGTTTCTGTGCTAGTACCATGCTGTTTTGATTACAACTGCCCTATAGTATGCCCTGAAATCTGGTATTGTGATGCCTCCAGCTTTGATTTTGTTGTACAAGATTGCTTTAGCTATTTGAGGTCTCCTGTGCCTCCATATGAATTTCTGCATCATTTTCTCTAGATCTAAGAAGAATGTCTTTGGTATTTTGATTGTTATCGCATTGAATGTATAAATTGCTTTTGGGAGAATGGACATTTTGATGGTGTTGATTCTTCCAATCCATGAACATGGAAGATTTTTCCATTTTTTGGTATCCTCTTCTATTTCTTTCTTTAAGGTTTTGTAATTCTCATCGTAGAGATCTTAAACGTCCTTAGTTAAGTTTATTCTAAGGTATTTGATTGTTTTTGTAGCTATTGTGAATGGGATTGATCTTAGAAGTTCTTCCTTAGCCATGGCATTGCCTGTGTATAGAAAGGCTGTTGATTTTTGTGTATTGATTTTATATCCTGTTTCTTTGCAAAACTCTTCTATGAGTTCCAGTAGTCTCTTAGTAGAGTTCTGTGGATCCTCTAAATAAAGAATCATATCATCTGAAAAGAGGGATAGTTTGACCTCTTCCTTCCTAAGAACCTGGCTGATTTTCCACTGCTATCTCAGGCCATTGCAGAGATCTGGATCAGAAGAAGAGCAGCTGGGACTAGAACCGGTGCCCATATGCATGCCGGCGCTTCAGGCCAGGACTTCAACTTGCTGTGCCACAGAGCCAGCCCCCCTCCTACTCAATTATAATAGCAACCTCTTATCTTTCTGATGTCTCCAACATACTCTTTTCAAGATGTGATACAATTGGCCGCATGTCTAATTTTCAGTTATCTTCTTTAAGTATCTGAAAGAAGCTAGATTTAGGGATCAATTATTTATTTCTCTAAGAGAATATGAGCTCAGATTTTTAAGCTCATGCTGCTTTAAGCACAATCAAAGATCAGTGCTGTCTACCACCCAAAGTCACTACCTCCATTCTCCTCTAGGTGACTAGACTATTTCAGATACACCATAGCTCCAGGAGTATCAAGAGAGCAGCTAGGCTACTGTGCTATTATCTAGGCTATGTTGGCACAGTGGATATGAGACCTGGCATCTTCCCTTGCCTGAGTGAAGCTCGGAGCAGGAAGTGTTTCCTGATCTGCGTTACAGCAAGAGGTATGGGGCAAACTGTGCAAGAGCGGTCAGAAACTATTTTGCTGAGTCTAAGTTAATAACTCCTATTACTCACATGCCTTTTATATAGCTTTTAGTTCTTCATGTTCTTCATAAGTGATATTAGACTGTGAATTATCTCTACCCCTGTGTGTGAGACGTTGGAGCCCTCACAATTTCTCACCGTGTCTACTGGCTGATATCACTCATCAGATTTTCTCTTCCTGGAATGAAAATGTGAATCCATGCAATGTGTCAACATCACCTGCCTTGAACGTACCCGAGACAGGACTGAGGCTGGTGAAAACAGGGAGGAAATTATTTTCACCATGCAAGTCTCTGTAAGTGAGATATTTAAGCCATGTTGTATGGGAATTGAGTGGATAAAGTGGTGATGGAAAGAGAGACAGGGAAAAGAATATTCTTGTTCACTGTGCATCAGCATGCAAGTGAAACATACCAGATCAGCTGTCACACAATGAGAAGTTGGGGGACAACATGGGGTCTTCTGGATGTCTGTTCTTTCTGAACCAAGAGACAAACATGCAGTTTCCTGTAGTCTCTGCGCATCACTTACTGTTCTCAGAGAACACGGGGGCCTCTGCATGGACAGATAAAAGAAAGGTGCAAAAATCATAATCCTAAAAGCAAACTATTCCAAACTTAGCATTTCGTTGGCACTTGAATACACTTCTGGAGGACTGAGCAGAGTGTTCCCTCAGGCTATCATCTTGTGTACACTAAGGGAGGTGTGCAGATTCACACTGACGAAAATCATCTATCCTGCCTGAGGAAGAATGGCTGGAAGCCAGGTCTTGTGACCTCCCACAGGCCTCTGTGGGCAGAACTCACAAGGCTCATGAGGTACAAATAGCCCTGGGCTCCTGCTTCTCCACATTGCCTGCAGGAAGAACCATCCTTCACAGTTCTCTAAAGCTGAGAGCTCAAAGCAATGAAGCTGCTGGTGCCTCTCCTGCTGGTCGCTCTGGCCCTTGGCTGCTATGAGGGTGAGTATCATTTGTAGTGAGTATGGTAAAAGCCTTCTCTTCACAGCAAGTGATGTTATTTGATGTGGGAATACGATCTTTGGTTATTTTCTTTCCATGTTCCACCTAATGTTTGATGTGATCTGGAATACATTCAACAGTCAAGGTTATTATGTTTGCAAAGTGAGCACAAAATCTCGAAAGAGAGAGAAGTTAAGTTCTGCACAAAAAGTTCTTCCAGATCTGCCCACAATTTCTGGTAGGGCAAGAATGAGATAGAGTCCCCTCCATTCATTCTTGTGAAGGATTTTCAACATTCTGTAAAACAGAAGACAAATCACTGTTTACTGCAGAAGCTTCAGATGCATGGGAAGAATGATTCTATCTCTTTGAAGTTTAATTTTTAGTTCATCTACATCTAATGGCACAATCTGAGTTCCTCCTGTTTAGTTTCAGAATATCCCCACCTCACATGGTAGTTCTTTCACACACTTTCCTCCCGATTTTCTCTCATTGCTCCATCTATGATAAGAATCTGACACCTCCCTTGTCTTCCAAATTGGATCATCCTAAACTTTTTCATCTCCAGAATCCATGTCTGCTAAGCTGTCACTCAATGTGCAGACACACGTGAGCTTTCTCAAATTCTTAAAGGGTATTTCAGCAAAGGTGAGAAGCCCTGGAAAATAGTGGATGCATATTAGAAAAAAACCAGAAACTGAATTAGTGTGGAAAAAACTGCTTTTCTGGTCTTACTTCTGTTACTCGGTATGCAATTTTGAGGTAATCACAACATCAAGGGTTTTCCATTGTTATTAGGATAATTACAGGTTGCAAAGAAGGAACTCTGGGGATCTTGTTTTGTCTAATATCAGAGAGCCCTGGGCAGAGGAAAGACCTGTCACATGTAAACTGTATTTCCATTCTTGTTCTCCAGCTGATGCAGCAGCCTGTCCAGCCTTTGTTCTTGATAGCGTAGGCTTCTTATTTGATCCGAAACCTGTTTATCGACAAAAACTAGCAAAATACGATGCACCTCCAGAAGCTGTTGAGGCGAAATTGCAAGTGAAGGAATGCACGGATGAGATTGACAAAGGAAAAAGAGCGCTAATTGCAGCAGTGCTGGTAATTTCCTTCTTCTTTATGCATATAGGTCCTGTTTGGTCACAACACAAGGCATGAGGTCTACTAGCTGTTCTATGGGGTGCCCAGGGGGCAGAACACCTGCCTTGCTTATGTCCTCAGCATTGGGTTGATGATACCAGAACACCTGCTAAATTAAACTCAGCTACACATGGCATCCTGGGGTCCTGCATGCCGCTCCTCATATACCATCATCCTTTGTTGTACTGATCAGGAAGACATCCTGAGATCCAATAAAGGATGTTGAAAGCTCAAGCTCTCATTCCTCTCTGCTTTTGAGCTGTTCTGAGGATGAACCCCACCATCCCAGTGCATTTAGTCACTTTGGAGTCTTGCGTGAGGGTACTGGGTGTGTTGGACAGTGAGCCAGACTGAAAGGGGGAGACTGGACCTATTCTCTGTTCAAGCATATTGTGGTGGTCTGGGATTCTCTCCCAGCTCCTGAATATCCAGGAGCCCACTCCTCCCCCTAACTCCCTTTATGTGGATGTGCGCATTGCTGCTTTGTCTCCTGCAGTTTCCAATATATCTCTTTATTAGAAAATCTGATGGTAGAGATGTCTCTTATCCTGCCTGATCCTGCTTTTAGATAGTCAGTTCAGGTGCAAATGCCCATGAATGTTGTAGCTTAGTGCTGAGAGATTCATGAGTCCTGAAGCAAAATTCCCATGGAGACTTGAATCCACACCCATATGGGATGCTGGCACTGCTGGCTCCTTGTCTTGTTCTTAATGCTACCCCTTCCATATGAAACTTGACCTATACACTTGGGTCCTCTAACCAGAATGCAGGATCTCATCCACCATGGCCTTGTCTAAATATGATCAGAGTCGGTGAACTCAGGGGGCTTCCATAGCCTTGGCAGCTCATGACAAGAGCCTAGGGTGATTACTGATGCCATAAACAAGAGTGCCAATTTGTTAAGTCAACAACAGGAGTCACTGTGCACTTACTCCTCATGTAGGATCTCTGTCCTTAGTGTGCTGTACATTGAGATTTAGTGCTATAACTAGTACTCAAACAGTATTTTTCACTTTATGTTTCTGTGTGGGAGCAAACTGTTGAAATCTTTACTTAATGTATGCTAAACTGATCTTCTGTATATAAAGAGAATCGGAAATGAATCTTGATGTGAATGGAAGGGGAGAGGGAGTGGGAAAGGGGAGGGTTGCGGGTGGGAGGGACGTTATGGGGGGGAAGCCATTGTAATCCATAAGCTGTACTTCGGAAATTTATATTCATTAAATAAAAGTTAAAAATAAATAATAAAAATAAAAAAAGAATATCGCAAAAATCCTAGGTACGGATTCAAATTTTTTATATCCTAATAGACAGATTTTTAAATTTGTTGGGTAGGACCTTTTGGAGGTCCCCGTATATTTTACCTACTTTGGAAAGGTTGTCACCTAATGTGTCTTGTTTGTGAAAATTTCATCGGTTTATGCCATAATTTCTCATACACTCTGCTTTTTTTTGCTTTCTAATTTTACGTAATGTTTTTTGAAAGCAAAATTTCAGTGACTCCTGGGTTGTGGTGACCTGTTGTCTCTAGGAGCAGAATGAATAAACTCAGTTTTTCTCTCTCTCTTCTTCCTTTCTTTTCATTTTTAGACCAAAATAGTGAAAGAATGTGCCTTGTGAAATCTGGACATCATTTGACTGTGGTTTCATCGTCTCTACTGGATAGCCTAATCGAGTGTAAACTGTAAGGGTTTCAACGTCTTGCTTAATAAATTACTTTCCCTGCACTTCTCTATGTGTCTACTTATTACTTACAGGCAGGGTCTTGAAATGGGGATCTTTAAATCTCAGATTTTCCTTTGAGGATTAGCAATGATCAATTGCAGAGAGCCAACATCTTGTCACAATTGCATCCTGAGGTTCAGGCATCAATAAAGACACAAGGGACCAGCAACTGTTCTGTCTTACTTCCCAGATTTCCCATTCCCATGACCATGAATCAGAGTGATGCAAAAGAGTAAAAAGTAACTCCAACAACATTGTTGATCTTTTATTCAGAGACACTGAAGCCTCAAAGACTGTCCAGTCTCATGGTTCACATTCTGCAGAAGTCCTGATGTGATGTCCTGGTCATCTACAGAGTCATCCTGCATAGGGTCACTTCTACAATAGTATTTGAACCTATGCCATGCCCAGTATTCATTCATTGCCAGTTCTCACAATTTGATATGTATCTTCAGGTGTAAACCCCCACCCGAATCCTGATTCCAAGCACTCAGAGAGCTCATCAGTGTTGACCAGCTAACCAAAACCCTAACATTAACACTTCCTCTTAAACATCTTTCACAATCTCCATCAAAAGGAGTTACATGACACCTAGACAATTCTCTTTAAGAACTCACTAAATCGTGTCTTAAGAAAGGTTTGAAAACTGAGTGTCCCTTTCCTGCTGTTCCTTCCACAAGTCCCTCCAGGCTAATGGACCCCTAGACAACAAGTCATCTGACTTAGAGAACTGTGAAATCATCATCAGGTTCTGGCTTGGTTTCCTCTGGCAGTTGTAATAAACTACCAATACTTTGTGAGAAGAAGATCTCCAAATTGCAAATGGGATTCTCTCTGTAATTAGCCAGAATGACCAGATGCCATATGTTCCTAAGAGTTTCAAGTAAGAAGACTTATGAATAACATCTATTTTCAAGGATAATAATGAATGAATAGTAAGATCTTGCACACTAGTAGTAAGATCCTTATATAGTGAGCATTCCTTTCTTTTTTTTAATTTCTTTTTTTTTTTACAGAAGATCAGTTTAGTATACATTAAGTAAAGATTTCAACAGTTTGCACCCCCATAGAAACACAAAGTGAAATATACTGTTTGAGTACTAGTTATAGCATTAAGTCTCAATGTACAGCACATTAAGGACAGAGATCCTACGTGAGGAGTAAGTGCACAGTGACTCCTGTTGTTGACTTTACAATTTGACACTCTTGCTTATGGCCTCAGTAATCTCCCCATGCTCCAGTCATGAGTTTCCAAGGCTATGGAAGCCTTTTGAGTTCTCCGACTCTTATCTTGTTTAGACAAGGTCATAGTCAAAGTGGAGGTTCTCTCCTCCCTTCAGAGAAAGGTACCTCCTTCTTTGAAGACCTGTTCTTTCCACTGGGTTCTCACTCACAGAGATCTTTCATTTAGGTCTTTTTTTTGCCAGAGTGTCTTGGCTTTCCATGCTTGAAATACTCTCATGGGCTTTTCAGCCAGATCGGAATGCCTTTAGGGCTGATTCTGAGGCTGGAGTGCTGTTTAGGATATCTGCCATTCTATGAGTCTGCTGAGTATCTCGCTCCCCATGTTGGATCCCTCTCCCCTTTATTTATTCTATCGGTTAGTATTAGCAGGTACTAGACTTGTTTATGTGCTCCCTTTGACTCTTAGTCCTTTCATTATGATCAATTGTGAACTGAAATTGATCACTTGGACTAATGAGATGGCATTGGTACATGCCACCTTGATGGGATTGAATTGGAGTCCCCTGGTATGTTTCTAACTCTACCATTTGGGGCAAGTGAGCTTTCCTTTCTAAAAGTATTTATGTTTTCTTTTTATAAAGACATGTATTTATTTGAAGGACAGGGAATTACAGATAGAGAGAGGGAAAGAGAGAGACAAGAAGAGAGGGAGAGTAAGATAGAGAGAAGCTGATTGATTTCCAACTTACTCCCCAAATGCCCATTATCGACGCTGGGGACATCTGTGAAAAAGGAACCCAATCTAGTACTGTGCATGCAGTAGGAACCCAACTACTTAAGCCATCACCAATGCCACCCATGGCCTGTATGCTCAAGATTATGTAATAAGGAAGCAGAGTCATGTGCTGAATTAATTCACTTTGGTTTTTTTTTTTTTTGTGGAAAAGGCACATTTTTTGTGAGTATATGTATTTATTCATTTGGGAATGAATACATTTCTTTAACGTTAACATTTTGCATTATTTAGTGTGTCAAAAAACTTCAGCATATTTGAGAATTATTGTAGCTAAACTCTTTATTACTGCTTTCTTCACAGGAACAATAATCTGAACACATCTTCAACCAGATCATCTTCAAACAGAAAACCTGTTATATAAATTATGTTCTATTTTGTGCTATAATCAGAATACTGTCCTGGTGAAATCAATAGATAACAAAAAGCTGCACACAGTATTCCCATGTTTGCCATCAGAGCCCACAAGTATGTCCTTGAACTTATCCCAGAGTGAAAGGAGATGACACGTAACAGGCACGCACATTACTATTGCCCAGGATCTTAGATTACACTTGCCAGAAGGCCTCCTTATGAAATGGGACAGCACGCCACAGGCACACAGGAGAGTGGTTCTGCTCTGAGAGCGGCTGGACTGCTGAGGCAGGAGCTTCTGCAGCTCTCTGGTGTCCCAAGCACAGGGGAGGCTGTGCCAGGTCACGGAGCACTGCACACTCTGTGTCCCAACCACAGGGGAGGCTGTGCCAGGTCACGGAGCACTGCACACTCTGTGTCCCAAGCACAGGGGAGGCTGTGCCAGGTCACGGAGCACTGCGCACTCTGTGTCCCAACCACAGGGGAGGCTGAGAGGAGACAGCACACACCGAACATCTCGCTCCGAGCATGACAGAGCGGTGCTGACACTTTAACACGTCTTCACGGTTCTGTAAATTGAGAGTTTCTTCGCTTTTGGCATTCTACGTTCAGTGTCCGTTGGCTCCCTCTGAGAGTATCCGTGAAGGCTCCGTGAGTGTGGCAGTGAATAAGTAAAAGAGGGCAGGTGTGGGCTCCAAGGCCAGGAGGGGCAGATCTTGCTCGAGCTTCTCCACCCTGGAGATGGAGATTATTCCGTAGGCGTGGAGCAGCCAGTGGCTGAAGAGTGGCGCATTTTCTTTTAATTCCAGTTTTCTCCAAAACTATTTGAAACCCTCTACTAGTAATTCAGTCATACATTTTCACACATATTTACAATTAATTTCTTCCTACAGATTCAAATTGCCATCTGATGTTGCCTCCTTTCAGCCTACACTATTTTCCTTAGTGTTTCTGTTTTTAACTTTTATTTAGCAAATATAAATTTCCAAATTACAGTTTATGGATTAAAATGGCTTTCCCTCCCCATAACTTCCCTCCCGCCCGCAACCCTCCAAACTCCTGCTCCCTCTCCCATTTCATTTGTATCAAGATTCATTTTCAATTATCTTTATATACAGAAAATGAATTTAATATATATTAAGTAAAGATTTGAACAGTTAGCATCCACACAGAAACATAAAGTATAAAATACTGTTTGAATACTAGTTATAGCATTAATTCACGTTGAACAACACATTCAGGACAGAGATCCTACATGAGGAGTAAGTGCACAGTGACTCCTGTTGTTTGACTTAACAAACTGACACTCTTGTTCATGGCGTCAGTAATCTCCCTAGGATCTTGTCATGAGTTGCCAAGGCTATGGAGGCCTTTTGAGTTCACTGACTTCGATCTTATTTAGACAAGGTCATAGTCAAAGTGGAAGCTCTCTCCTCCCTTCAGCCTTTTTTGATGGCCCGTTCTTTCTACTGGGATCTCACTCGCAGAGATCTTTCATTTAGGTCTTCTTTTCTTTTTTTGCCACAGTGTCTTGGCTTTCCATGCCTAAAATACTCTCATGGGCTCTTCAGCCAGACCCAAATGCCTTAAGGTCTGATTCTGAGGCCAGAGTGTTGTTTAGGACATCTGCCATTCTATGAGTCTGCTGTGTGTCCTGCTTCCCATGTTGGATTGTTCTCTTCCTTTTTTATTCTATCAGTTAGTATTAGCAGACACTAGTCTTGTTTGTGTGATCCATTTGACTCTTAGACCTATCAGTATGATCCATTGGGAACTGAAACTGATCACTTTGACTAATGAGATGGCATTGGTACATGCCACCTTGATGGGATTGAATTGGAATCCCCTGGCACATTTCTAACTCTACCATTTGGGGCAAGTCTGATTGAGCATGTCCCAAATTGAATATCTCCTCCCTCTCTTATTCCCACTCTTATATTTAACAAGGATCACTTTTTAGTAAATTTAAACACCTAAGAATAATTGTGTGTTAATTACAGAGTTCAACCAGTAGTATTAAGTAGAACAAAAAATACTAAAATGGTAAAGTATTAAGTTGTTCATCAACAGTAAGGACAAGGGCTGATCAAGTCACTCTTTCTCATAGTGTCCATTTTATTTCAACAGGTTTCTTTTTTTGTTTTCGGTTAGTTGTCACCGATCAAGGAGAACATATGCTATTTGTTCCTCCAGGACTGGCTTATTTCACTCAGCATGATGTTTTCCAAATTCCTCCATCTTGTTGCAAATGACCGGGTTTCATTGTTTTTGACTGCTGTATAGTATTCTATAGAGTACATGTCCCATAATTTCTTTTTTTTAACTTTTATTTAATGAATATAAAATTCCAAAGTACAGCTTATGGATTACAATGGCTTCCCCCCCATAACATCCCTCCCACCCGCAACCCTCCCCTCTCCCACTCCTTCTCCCCTTCCATTCACATCAAGATTCATTTTCGATTCTCTTTATCTACAGAAGATCAGTTTAGCATACATTAAGTAAAGATTTCAACAGTTTGCTCCCACACAGAAACATAAAGTGAAAAATAATAGATGATATTTTAAATGATGATGAAATCAGATCAGACCTATTGTCATGTTTAATCCCAGTGAGAGTCAAGTTGGGAATTGATAATTTCTTCTTCTTCTTTTTTTTTTTTTACAGAAGATCAGTTTAGTATACATTAAGTAAAGATTTCAACAGTTTGCACCCCCATAGAAACACAAAGTGAAATATACTGTTTGAGTACTCGTTATAGCATTAAATCTCAATGTACAGCACACTAAGGACAGAGATCCTACGTGAGGAGTAAGTGCACAGTGACTCCTGTTGTTGACTTTACAAATTGACACTCTTGCTTATGGCCTCAGTAATCTCCCTATGCACCAGTCATGAGTTTCCAAGGCTATGGAAGCCTTTTGAGTTCTCTGACTCTTATCTTGTTTAGACAAGGTCATAGTCAAAGTGGAGGTTCTCTCCTCCCTTCAGAGAAAGGTACCTCCTTCTTTGAAGACCTGTTCTTTCCACTGGGTTCTCACTCACAGAGATCTTTCATTTAGGTCTTTTTTTTTGCCAGAGTGTCTTGGCTTTCCATGCCTGAAATACTCTCATGGGCTTTTCAGCCAGATCAGAATGCCTTTAGGGCTGATTCTGAGGCCAGAGTGCTGTTTAGGACATCCGCCATTCTATGAGTCTGCTGAGTATCTCGCTTCCCATGTTGGATCACTCTCCCCTTTATTTATTCTATCGGTTAGTATTAACAGGTACTAGACTTGTTTATGTGCTCCCTTTGACTCTTAGTCCTTTCATTATGATCAATTGTGAACTGAAATTGATCACTTGGACTAATGAGATGGCATTGGTACATGCCACCTTGATGGGATTGAATTGGGATCCCCTGGTATGTTTCTAACTCTACCATTTGGGGCAAGTCAGCCTGAGCATGTCCCAAATTGTACATCTCTTCCCTCTCTTATTCCCACTCTTATGTTTAACAGGGATCACATTTCAGTTAAATTTCAACACTTAAGAATAACTGTGTATTAATTACAGAATTAAACCAGTCATATTAAGTAGAGCAGACAAAAAAAACTACTAAGAGGGATAATGCATTCAGTTGTTCATTAACAGTCAGGGCTATGCTGATCAAGTCACCATTTCTCATAGTGTCCATTTCACTTCAACAGGTTTCCTTTTTGGTGTTCAGTCATTTGTCACCGATCAGGGAGAACATATGGTATTTGTCCCTTTGGGACTGGCTTATTTCACTCAGCATGATGTGTTCCAGATTCCTCCATTTTGTTGCAAATGACTGGATTTCGTTGTTTCTTACTGCGGTATAGTATTCTAAAGAGTACATATCCCATAATTTCTTTATCCAGTCTACCGTTGATGGGCATTTGGGCTGATTCCAGGACTTAGCTATTATGAATTGAGCTTCAATAAACATTAATGTGCAGACAGCTTTTTTTTTGCCAATTTAATTTCCTTTGGGTAAATTCCAAGGAGTGCGATGGCTGGGTTGTATGGTAGGGTTCTATTCAGGTTTCTGAGGATCTCCAGATTGACGTCCATAGTGGCTTTAGCAGTTTGCATTCCCACCAACAGTGGGTTAGTGTCCCTTTTCCCCCACATCCTCGCCAGCATCTGTTGTTGGTAGATTTCTGTATGTGAGCCATTCTAACCGGTGTGATGTGAAACCTCATTGAGGTTTTGATTTGCATTTCCCTGATTGCTAGTGATCCTGGTCATTTGGATTTCCTCTTTTGAAAAATGTCTCTTGAGGTCCTTGGCCCATCTCTTCAGTGGGTTGTTTGTTTTGTTGTTGTGGAGTTTCTTGATGTTTTTGTAGATTCCTGTTATTAATCCTTTATCTGTTGCATAGTTTGCAAATATTTTTTCCTATTCCGTCGGTTGCCACTTCACTTTCCTGACTGTTTCTTTTTCAGTACAGATTCTTCTCAATATAATGCAATTCCAATGGTTAATTTTGGCTTTGACTGCCTGTGCCTCTGGGGTCTTTTGCAAGAAGTCTTTGCCAGTGACTATATCTTGCAGGGTTTGTCCAATGTTCTCTAATAATTTGATGGTGTCGGGTCATAGATTTAGGTCTTTAATCCAGGTTGAGTGGATTTTTGTGTAAGGTGAAAGGTAGTGGTCTTGCTTCACGCTTCTGGGTGTGGAAATCCAGTTTTCCCAGCACCATTTATTGAATAGAATGTCCTTGCTCCAGGAATTGGATTTAGAGCCTTGATCAAATACAAGTTGGCTGTAGATGTTTTGGTTGATTTCTGGTGTTTCAATTCTGTTCCATTGGTCTATCCATCTGTTTCTGTGCTAGTACCATGCTGTTTTGATTACAACTGCCCTATAGTATGTCCTGAAATCTGTATTGTGATGCCTTCGGCTTTGATTTTGTTGTACAAGATTGCTTTAGCTATTTGAGGTATCCTGTGTCTCCATATGAATTTCTGCATCATTTTCTCTAGATCTAAGAAGAATGTCTTTGGTATTTTGATTGTTATCGCATTGAATGTATAAATTGCTTTTGGGAGAATGGACATTTTGATGGTGTTGATTCTTCCAATCCATGAACATGGAAGATTTTTCCATTTTTTGGTATCCTCTTCTATTTTTTTCTTTAAGATTTTGTAATTCTCATCGTAGAGATCTTAAACGTCCTTAGTTAAGTTTATTCTAAGGTATTTGATTGTTTTTGTAGCTATTGTGAATGGGATTGATCTTAGAAGTTCTTCCTTAGCCATGGCATTGCCTTTGTATAGAAAGGCTGTTGATTTTTGTGTATTGATTTTATATCCTGTTTCTTTGCAAAACTCTTCTATGAGTTCCAGTAGTCTCTTAGTAGAGTTCTGTGGATCCTCTAAATAAAGAATCATATCATCTGAAAAGAGGGATAGTTTGACTTCTTCCTTCCTAAGAACCTGGCTGATTTTCCACTGCTCTCTCAGGCCATTGCAGAGATCTGGATCAGAAGAAGAGCAGCTGGGACTAGAACCGGTGCCCATATGCATGCCGGCGCTTCAGGCCAGGACTTCAACTTGCTGTGCCACAGAGCCAGCCCCCCTCCTACTCAATTATAATAGCAACCTCTTATCTTTCTGATGTCTCCAACATACTCTTTTCAAGATGTGATACAATTGGCCGCATGTCTAATTTTCAGTTATCTTCTTTAAGTATCTGAAAGAAGCTAGATATAGGGATCAATTATTTATTTCTCTAAGAGAATATGAGCTCAGATTTTTAAGCTCATGCTGCTTTAAGCACAATCAAAGATCAGTGCTGTCTACCACCCAAAGTCACTACCTCCATTCTCCTCTAGGTGACTAGACTATTTCAGATACACCATAGCTCCAGGAGTATCAAGAGAGCAGCTAGGCTACTGTGCTATTATCTAGGCTATGTTGGCACAGTGGATATGAGACCTGGCATCTTCCCTTGCCTGAGTGAAGCTCGGAGCAGGAAGTGTTTCCTGATCTGCGTTACAGCAAGAGGTATGGGGCAAACTGTGCAAGAGCGGTCAGAAACTATTTTGCTGAGTCTAAGTTAATAACTCCTATTACTCACATGCCTTTTATATAGCTTTTAGTTCTTCATGTTCTTCATAAGTGATATTAGACTGTGAATTATCTCTACCCATGTTTGTGAGACGTTGGAGCCCTCACAATTTCTCACCGTGTCTACTGGCTGATATCACTCATCAGATTTTCTCTTCCTGGAATGAAAATGTGAATCCATGCAATGTGTCAACATCACCTGCCTTGAACGTACCCGAGACAGGACTGAGGCTGGTGAAAACAGGGAGGAAATTATTTTCACCATGCAAGTCTCTGTAAGTGAGATATTTAAGCCATGTTGTATGGGAATTGAGTGGATAAAGTGGTGATGGAAAGAGAGACAGGGAAAAGAATATTCTTGTTCACTGTGCATCAGCATGCAAGTGAAACATACCAGATCAGCTGTCACACAATGAGAAGTTGGGGGACAACATGGGGTCTTCTGGATGTCTGTTCTTTCTGAACCAAGAGACAAACATGCAGTTTCCTGTAGTCTCTGCGCATCACTTACTGTTCTCAGAGAACACGGGGGCCTCTGCATGGACAGATAAAAGAAAGGTGCAAAAATCATAATCCTAAAAGCAAACTATTCCAAACTTAGCATTTCGTTGGCACTTGAATACACTTCTGGAGGACTGAGCAGAGTGTTCCCTCAGGCTATCATCTTGTGTACACTAAGGGAGGTGTGCAGATTCACCCTGACGAAAATCATCTATCCTGCCTGAGGAAGAATGGCTGGAAGCCAGGTCTTGTGACCTCCCACAGGCCTCTGTGGGCAGAACTCACAAGGCTCATGAGGTACAAATAGCCCTGGGCTCCTGCTTCTCCACATTGCCTGCAGGAAGAACCATCCTTCACAGTTCTCTAAAGCTGAGAGCTCAAAGCAATGAAGCTGCTGGTGCCTCTCCTGCTGGTCGCTCTGGCCCTTGGCTGCTATGAGGGTGAGTATCATTTGTAGTGAGTATGGTAAAAGCCTTCTCTTCACAGCAAGTGATGTTATTTGATGTGGGAATACAATCTGGAACAGATCACAGTTCCAAAGTCTCTCCTCAGTTTAGTGAAATAGCCCCCAACATCTCAAGGTTCACAGTAAACTTTCCCATATCCAGAAAATTGACAAGAACACCATTACAGGAAAATTCAGGAAGAGTGATGGGAGCTTGACTCCATGGCTGGTGTGTGAGTTTTGACAGCAGCAGAGTATGGTGGGAGGTCTCAGTGTAAGTCTGAGCTCTGCCACTTTTAAGCCTTTTGACCTTGAGCCAAATGTTTACCGTGTTCCAGTCTCCTCTTATTCTTTCTGTTTCTAGCTCGCAGCATGAGTAAGAATGCAGTGAGATTAAAGATGTCATGAGTCCCATTATAGACATGAAGATAATATTTGCAATGATCAGGTATTTTTCTCCTCCTACACATACAGAAATCTAACAGAGCCCTCAGATTCTCTCTCATAAATCATTATGTGTTATAGTTGTAAGGAATTGTGTAGAGTGCCCAGTCTGAGAAGAGACAGTTGTGTCCAAATCTATTGAGTAAGGTAGTTCCAATGGGTTGAAAAAAAAGGAACAATTTATGAGAATTCCAGATTTCCTAAGAGTGCTCAACCCATGGTAGATTTACTGTACAGGTTAGCACTATGACTTTTCTTTCCATAGAGTTAATTCTGATCACGCTCTCAACCATCCAAAACGGTGCATGTCTTCACACGCTGTTAATGATCCCAGTTTCTCTGAAACACACTTTATCCTCTCACTTTCTGAATCTACTCCTGGCTCCTGCATTTTCTCTTTGGTTATTTTCTTTCCATGTTCCACCTAATGTTTGATGTGATCTGGAATACATTCAACAGTCAAGGTTATTATGTTTGCAAAGTGAGCACAAAATCTCGAAAGAGAGAGAAGTTAAGTTCTGCACAAAAAGTTCTTCCAGATCTGCCCACAATTTCTGGTAGGGCAAGAATGAGATAGAGTCCCCTCCATTCATTCTTGTGAAGGATTTTCAACATTCTGTAAAACAGAAGACAAATCACTGTTTACTGCAGAAGCTTCAGATGCGTGGGAAGAATGATTCTATCTCTTTGAAGTTTAATTTTTAGTTCATCTACATCTAATGGCACAATCTGAGTTCCTCCTGTTTAGTTTCAGAATATCCCCACCTCACATGGTAGTTCTTTCACACACTTTCCTCCCGATTTTCTCTCATTGCTCCATCTATGATAAGAATCTGACACCTCCCTTGTCTTCCAAATTGGATCATCCTAAACTTTTTCATCTCCAGAATCCATGTCTGCTAAGCTGTCACTCAATGTGCAGACACACGTGAGCTTTCTCAAATTCTTAAAGGGTATTTCAGCAAAGGTGAGAAGCCCTGGAAAATAGTGGATGCATATTAGAAAAAAACCAGAAACTGAATTAGTGTGGAAAAAACTGCTTTTCTGGTCTTACTTCTGTTACTCGGTATGCAATTTTGAGGTAATCACAACATCAAGGGTTTTCCATTGTTATTAGGATAATTACAGGTTGCAAAGAAGGAACTCTGGGGATCTTGTTTTGTCTAATATCAGAGAGCCCTGGGCAGAGGAAAGACCTGTCACATGTAAACTGTATTTCCATTCTTGTTCTCCAGCTGATGCAGCAGCCTGTCCAGCCTTTGTTCTTGATAGCGTAGGCTTCTTATTTGATCCGAAACCTGTTTATCGACAAAAACTAGCAAAATACGATGCACCTCCAGAAGCTGTTGAGGCGAAATTGCAAGTGAAGGAATGCACGGATGAGATTGACAAAGGAAAAAGAGCGCTAATTGCAGCAGTGCTGGTAATTTCCTTCTTCTTTATGCATATAGGTCCTGTTTGGTCACAACACAAGGCATGAGGTCTACTAGCTGTTCTATGGGGTGCCCAGGGGGCAGAACACCTGCCTTGCTTATGTCCTCAGCATTGGGTTGATGATACCAGAACACCTGCTAAATTAAACTCAGCTACACATGGCATCCTGGGGTCCTGCATGCCGCTCCTCATATACCATCATCCTTTGTTGTACTGATCAGGAAGACATCCTGAGATCCAATAAAGGATGTTGAAAGCTCAAGCTCTCATTCCTCTCTGCTTTTGAGCTGTTCTGAGGATGAACCCCACCATCCCAGTGCATTTAGTCACTTTGGAGTCTTGCGTGAGGGTACTGGGTGTGTTGGACAGTGAGCCAGACTGAAAGGGGGAGACTGGACCTATTCTCTGTTCAAGCATATTGTGGTGGTCTGGGATTCTCTCCCAGCTCCTGAATATCCAGGAGCCCACTCCTCCCCCTAACTCCCTTTATGTGGATGTGTGCATTGCTGCTTTGTCTCCTGCAGTTTCCAATATATCTCTTTATTAGAAAATCTGATGGTAGAGATGTCTCTTATCCTGCCTGATCCTGCTTTTAGATAGTCAGTTCAGGTGCAAATGCCCATGAATGTTGTAGCTTAGTGCTGAGAGATTCATGAGTCCTGAAGCAAAATTCCCATGGAGACTTGAATCCACACCCATATGGGATGCTGGCACTGCTGGCTCCTTGTCTTGTTCTTAATGCTACCCCTTCCATATGAAACTGGACCTATACACTTGGGTCCTCTAACCAGAATGCAGGATCTCATCCACCATGGCCTTGTCTAAATATGATCAGAGTCGGTGAACTCAGGGGGCTTCCATAGCCTTGGCAGCTCATGACAAGAGCCTAGGGTGATTACTGATGCCATAAACAAGAGTGCCAATTTGTTAAGTCAACAACAGGAGTCACTGTGCACTTACTCCTCATGTAGGATCTCTGTCCTTAGTGTGCTGTACATTGAGATTTAGTGCTATAACTAGTACTCAAACAGTATTTTTCACTTTATGTTTCTGTGTGGGAGCAAACTGTTGAAATCTTTACTTAATGTATGCTAAACTGATCTTCTGTATATAAAGAGAATCGGAAATGAATCTTGATGTGAATGGAAGGGGAGAGGGAGTGGGAAAGGGGAGGGTTGCGGGTGGGAGGGACGTTATGGGGGGGAAGCCATTGTAATCCATAAGCTGTACTTCGGAAATTTATATTCATTAAATAAAAGTTAAAAATAAATAATAAAAATAAAAAAAGAATATCGCAAAAATCCTAGGTACGGATTCAAATTTTTTATATCCTAATAGACAGCTTTTTAAATTTGTTGGGTAGGACCTTTTGGAGGTCCCCGTATATTTTACCTACTTTGGAAAGGTTGTCACCTAATGTGTCTTGTTTGTGAAAATTTCATCGGTTTATGCCATAATTTCTCATACACTCTGCTTTTTTTTGCTTTCTAATTTTACGTAATGTTTTTTGAAAGCAAAATTTCAGTGACTCCTGGATTGTGGTGACCTGTTGTCTCTAGGAGCAGAATGAATAAACTCAGTTTTTCTCTCTCTCTTCTTCCTTTCTTTTCATTTTTAGACCAAAATAGTGAAAGAATGTGCCTTGTGAAATCTGGACATCATTTGACTGTGGTTTCATCGTCTCTACTGGATAGCCTAATCGAGTGTAAACTGTAAGGGTTTCAACGTCTTGCTTAATAAATTACTTTCCCTGCACTTCTCTATGTGTCTACTTATTACTTACAGGCAGGGTCTTGAAATGGGGATCTTTAAATCTCAGATTTTCCTTTGAGGATTAGCAATGATCAATTGCAGAGAGCCAACATCTTGTCACAATTGCATCCTGAGGTTCAGGCATCAATAAAGACACAAGGGACCAGCAACTGTTCTGTCTTACTTCCCAGATTTCCCATTCCCATGACCATGAATCAGAGTGATGCAAAAGAGTGAAAAGTAACTCCAACAACATTGTTGATCTTTTATTCAGAGACACTGAAGCCTCAAAGACTGTCCAGTCTCATGGTTCACATTCTGCAGAAGTCCTGATGTGATGTCCTGGTCATCTACAGAGTCATCCTGCATAGGGTCACTTCTACAATAGTATTTGAACCTATGCCATGCCCAGTATTCATTCATTGCCAGTTCTCACAATTTGATATGTATCTTCAGGTGTAAACCCCCACCCGAATCCTGATTCCAAGCACTCAGAGAGCTCATCAGTGTTGACCAGCTAACCAAAACCCTAACATTAACACTTCCTCTTAAACATCTTTCACAATCTCCATCAAAAGGAGTTACATGACACCTAGACAATTCTCTTTAAGAACTCACTAAATCGTGTCTTAAGAAAGGTTTGAAAACTGAGTGTCCCTTTCCTGCTGTTCCTTCCACAAGTCCCTCCAGGCTAATGGACCCCTAGACAACAAGTCATCTGACTTAGAGAACTGTGAAATCATCATCAGGTTCTGGCTTGGTTTCCTCTGGCAGTTGTAATAAACTACCAATACTTTGTGAGAAGAAGATCTCCAAATTGCAAATGGGATTCTCTCTGTAATTAGCCAGAATGACCAGATGCCATATGTTCCTAAGAGTTTCAAGTAAGAAGACTTATGAATAACATCTATTTTCAAGGATAATAATGAATGAATAGTAAGATCTTGCACACTAGTAGTAAGATCCTTATATAGTGAGCATTCCTTTCTTTTTTTTAATTTCTTTTTTTTTTTTTACAGAAGATCAGTTTAGTATACATTAAGTAAAGATTTCAACAGTTTGCACCCCCATAGAAACACAAAGTGAAATATACTGTTTGAGTACTAGTTATAGCATTAAGTCTCAATGTACAGCACATTAAGGACAGAGATCCTACGTGAGGAGTAAGTGCACAGTGACTCCTGTTGTTGACTTTACAATTTGACACTCTTGCTTATGGCCTCAGTAATCTCCCCATGCTCCAGTCATGAGTTTCCAAGGCTATGGAAGCCTTTTGAGTTCTCCGACTCTTATCTTGTTTAGACAAGGTCATAGTCAAAGTGGAGGTTCTCTCCTCCCTTCAGAGAAAGGTACCTCCTTCTTTGAAGACCTGTTCTTTCCACTGGGTTCTCACTCACAGAGATCTTTCATTTAGGTGTTTTTTTTGCCAGAGTGTCTTGGCTTTCCATGCTTGAAATACTCTCATGGGCTTTTCAGCCAGATCGGAATGCCTTTAGGGCTGATTCTGAGGCTGGAGTGCTGTTTAGGATATCTGCCATTCTATGAGTCTGCTGAGTATCTCGCTCCCCATGTTGGATCCCTCTCCCCTTTATTTATTCTATCGGTTAGTATTAGCAGGTACTAGACTTGTTTATGTGCTCCCTTTGACTCTTAGTCCTTTCATTATGATCAATTGTGAACTGAAATTGATCACTTGGACTAATGAGATGGCATTGGTACATGCCACCTTGATGGGATTGAATTGGAGTCCCCTGGTATGTTTCTAACTCTACCATTTGGGGCAAGTGAGCTTTCCTTTCTAAAAGTATTTATGTTTTCTTTTTATAAAGACATGTATTTATTTGAAGGACAGGGAATTACAGATAGAGAGAGGGAAAGAGAGAGACAAGAAGAGAGGGAGAGTAAGATAGAGAGAAGCTGATTGATTTCCAACTTACTCCCCAAATGCCCATTATCGACGCTGGGGACATCTGTGAAAAAGGAACCCAATCTAGTACTGTGCATGCAGTAGGAACCCAACTACTTAAGCCATCACCAATGCCACCCATGGCCTGTATGCTCAAGATTATGTAATAAGGAAGCAGAGTCATGTGCTGAATTAATTCACTTTGGTTTTTTTTTTTTTGTGGAAAAGGCACATTTTTTGTGAGTATATGTATTTATTCATTTGGGAATGAATACATTTCTTTAACGTTAACATTTTGCATTATTTAGTGTGTCAAAAAACTTCAGCATATTTGAGAATTATTGTAGCTAAACTCTTTATTACTGCTTTCTTCACAGGAACAATAATCTGAACACATCTTCAACCAGATCATCTTCAAACAGAAAACCTGTTATATAAATTATGTTCTATTTTGTGCTATAATCAGAATACTGTCCTGGTGAAATCAATAGATAACAAAAAGCTGCACACTGTATTCCCATGTTTGCCATCAGAGCCCACAAGTAAGTCCTTGAACTTATCCCAGAGTGAAAGGAGATGACACGTAACAGGCACGCACATTACTACTGCCCAGGATCTTAGATTACACTTGCCAGAAGGCCTCCTTATGAAATGGGACAGCACGCCACAGGCACACAGGAGAGTGGTTCTGCTCTGAGAACGGCTGGACTGCTGAGGCAGGAGCTTCTGCAGCTCTGTGGTGTCCCAAGCACAGGGGAGGCTGTGCCAGGTCACGGAGCACTGCACACTCTGTGTCCCAAGCACAGGGGAGGCTGTGCCAGGTCACGGAGCACTGCACACTCTGTGTCCCAAGCACAGGGGAGGCTGTGCCAGGTCACGGAGCACTGCGCACTCTGTGTCCCAACCACAGGGGAGGCTGAGAGGAGACAGCACACACCGAACATCTCGCTCCGAGCATGACAGAGCGGTGCTGACACTTTAACACGTCTTCACGGTTCTGTAAATTGAGAGTTTCTTCGCTTTTGGCATTCTACGTTCAGTGTCCGTTGGCTCCCTCTGAGAGTATCCGTGAAGGCTCCGTGAGTGTGGCAGTGAATAAGTAAAAGAGGGCAGGTGTGGGCTCCAAGGCCAGGAGGGGCAGATCTTGCTCGAGCTTCTCCACCCTGGAGATGGAGATTATTCCGTAGGCGTGGAGCAGCCAGTGGCTGAAGAGTGGCGCATTTTCTTTTAATTCCAGTTTTCTCCAAAACTATTTGAAACCCTCTACTAGTAATTCAGTCATACATTTTCACACATATTTACAATTAATTTCTTCCTACAGATTCAAATTGCCATCTGATGTTGCCTCCTTTCAGCCTACACTATTTTCCTTAGTGTTTCTGTTTTTAACTTTTATTTAGCAAATATAAATTTCCAAATTACAGTTTATGGATTAAAATGGCTTTCCCTCCCCATAACTTCCCTCCCGCCCGCAACCCTCCAAACTCCTGCTCCCTCTCCCATTTCATTTGTATCAAGATTCATTTTCAATTATCTTTATATACAGAAAATGAATTTAATATATATTAAGTAAAGATTTGAACAGTTAGCATCCACACAGAAACATAAAGTATAAAATACTGTTTGAATACTAGTTATAGCATTAATTCACGTTGAACAACACATTCAGGACAGAGATCCTACATGAGGAGTAAGTGCACAGTGACTCCTGTTGTTTGACTTAACAAACTGACACTCTTGTTCATGGCGTCAGTAATCTCCCTAGGATCTTGTCATGAGTTGCCAAGGCTATGGAGGCCTTTTGAGTTCACTGACTTCGATCTTATTTAGACAAGGTCATAGTCAAAGTGGAAGCTCTCTCCTCCCTTCAGCCTTTTTTGATGGCCCGTTCTTTCTACTGGGATCTCACTCGCAGAGATCTTTCATTTAGGTCTTCTTTTCTTTTTTTGCCACAGTGTCTTGGCTTTCCATGCCTAAAATACTCTCATGGGCTCTTCAGCCAGACCCAAATGCCTTAAGGTCTGATTCTGAGGCCAGAGTGTTGTTTAGGACATCTGCCATTCTATGAGTCTGCTGTGTGTCCTGCTTCCCATGTTGGATTGTTCTCTTCCTTTTTTATTCTATCAGTTAGTATTAGCAGACACTAGTCTTGTTTGTGTGATCCATTTGACTCTTAGACCTATCAGTATGATCCATTGGGAACTGAAACTGATCACTTTGACTAATGAGATGGCATTGGTACATGCCACCTTGATGGGATTGAATTGGAATCCCCTGGCACATTTCTAACTCTACCATTTGGGGCAAGTCTGATTGAGCATGTCCCAAATTGAATATCTCCTCCCTCTCTTATTCCCACTCTTATATTTAACAAGGATCACTTTTTAGTAAATTTAAACACCTAAGAATAATTGTGTGTTAATTACAGAGTTCAACCAGTAGTATTAAGTAGAACAAAAAATACTAAAATGGTAAAGTATTAAGTTGTTCATCAACAGTAAGGACAAGGGCTGATCAAGTCACTCTTTCTCATAGTGTCCATTTTATTTCAACAGGTTTCTTTTTTTGTTTTCGGTTAGTTGTCACCGATCAAGGAGAACATATGCTATTTGTTCCTCCAGGACTGGCTTATTTCACTCAGCATGATGTTTTCCAAATTCCTCCATCTTGTTGCAAATGACCGGGTTTCATTGTTTTTGACTGCTGTATAGTATTCTATAGAGTACATGTCCCATAATTTCTTTTTTTTAACTTTTATTTAATGAATATAAAATTCCAAAGTACAGCTTATGGATTACAATGGCTTCCCCCCCATAACATCCCTCCCACCCGCAACCCTCCCCTCTCCCACTCCTTCTCCCCTTCCATTCACATCAAGATTCATTTTCGATTCTCTTTATCTACAGAAGATCAGTTTAGCATACATTAAGTAAAGATTTCAACAGTTTGCTCCCACACAGAAACATAAAGTGAAAAATAATAGATGATATTTTAAATGATGATGAAATCAGATCAGACCTATTGTCATGTTTAATCCCAGTGAGAGTCAAGTTGGGAATTGATAATTTCTTCTTCTTCTTTTTTTTTTTTTACAGAAGATCAGTTTAGTATACATTAAGTAAAGATTTCAACAGTTTGCACCCCCATAGAAACACAAAGTGAAATATACTGTTTGAGTACTCGTTATAGCATTAAATCTCAATGTACAGCACACTAAGGACAGAGATCCTACGTGAGGAGTAAGTGCACAGTGACTCCTGTTGTTGACTTTACAAATTGACACTCTTGCTTATGGCCTCAGTAATCTCCCTATGCACCAGTCATGAGTTTCCAAGGCTATGGAAGCCTTTTGAGTTCTCTGACTCTTATCTTGTTTAGACAAGGTCATAGTCAAAGTGGAGGTTCTCTCCTCCCTTCAGAGAAAGGTACCTCCTTCTTTGAAGACCTGTTCTTTCCACTGGGTTCTCACTCACAGAGATCTTTCATTTAGGTCTTTTTTTTTGCCAGAGTGTCTTGGCTTTCCATGCCTGAAATACTCTCATGGGCTTTTCAGCCAGATCAGAATGCCTTTAGGGCTGATTCTGAGGCCAGAGTGCTGTTTAGGACATCCGCCATTCTATGAGTCTGCTGAGTATCTCGCTTCCCATGTTGGATCACTCTCCCCTTTATTTATTCTATCGGTTAGTATTAACAGGTACTAGACTTGTTTATGTGCTCCCTTTGACTCTTAGTCCTTTCATTATGATCAATTGTGAACTGAAATTGATCACTTGGACTAATGAGATGGCATTGGTACATGCCACCTTGATGGGATTGAATTGGGATCCCCTGGTATGTTTCTAACTCTACCATTTGGGGCAAGTCAGCCTGAGCATGTCCCAAATTGTACATCTCTTCCCTCTCTTATTCCCACTCTTATGTTTAACAGGGATCACATTTCAGTTAAATTTCAACACTTAAGAATAACTGTGTATTAATTACAGAATTAAACCAGTCATATTAAGTAGAGCAGACAAAAAAAACTACTAAGAGGGATAATGCATTCAGTTGTTCATTAACAGTCAGGGCTATGCTGATCAAGTCACCATTTCTCATAGTGTCCATTTCACTTCAACAGGTTTCCTTTTTGGTGTTCAGTCATTTGTCACCGATCAGGGAGAACATATGGTATTTGTCCCTTTGGGACTGGCTTATTTCACTCAGCATGATGTGTTCCAGATTCCTCCATTTTGTTGCAAATGACTGGATTTCGTTGTTTCTTACTGCGGTATAGTATTCTAAAGAGTACATATCCCATAATTTCTTTATCCAGTCTACCGTTGATGGGCATTTGGGCTGATTCCAGGACTTAGCTATTATGAATTGAGCTTCAATAAACATTAATGTGCAGACAGCTTTTTTTTTGCCAATTTAATTTCCTTTGGGTAAATTCCAAGGAGTGCGATGGCTGGGTTGTATGGTAGGGTTCTATTCAGGTTTCTGAGGATCTCCAGATTGACGTCCATAGTGGCTTTAGCAGTTTGCATTCCCACCAACAGTGGGTTAGTGTCCCTTTTCCCCCACATCCTCGCCAGCATCTGTTGTTGGTAGATTTCTGTATGTGAGCCATTCTAACCGGTGTGATGTGAAACCTCATTGAGGTTTTGATTTGCATTTCCCTGATTGCTAGTGATCCTGGTCATTTGGATTTCCTCTTTTGAAAAATGTCTCTTGAGGTCCTTGGCCCATCTCTTCAGTGGGTTGTTTGTTTTGTTGTTGTGGAGTTTCTTGATGTTTTTGTAGATTCCTGTTATTAATCCTTTATCTGTTGCATAGTTTGCAAATATTTTTTCCTATTCCGTCGGTTGCCACTTCACTTTCCTGACTGTTTCTTTTTCAGTACAGATTCTTCTCAATATAATGCAATTCCAATGGTTAATTTTGGCTTTGACTGCCTGTGCCTCTGGGGTCTTTTGCAAGAAGTCTTTGCCAGTGACTATATCTTGCAGGGTTTGTCCAATGTTCTCTAATAATTTGATGGTGTCGGGTCATAGATTTAGGTCTTTAATCCAGGTTGAGTGGATTTTTGTGTAAGGTGAAAGGTAGTGGTCTTGCTTCACGCTTCTGGGTGTGGAAATCCAGTTTTCCCAGCACCATTTATTGAATAGAATGTCCTTGCTCCAGGAATTGGATTTAGAGCCTTGATCAAATACAAGTTGGCTGTAGATGTTTTGGTTGATTTCTGGTGTTTCAATTCTGTTCCATTGGTCTATCCATCTGTTTCTGTGCTAGTACCATGCTGTTTTGATTACAACTGCCCTATAGTATGTCCTGAAATCTGTATTGTGATGCCTTCGGCTTTGATTTTGTTGTACAAGATTGCTTTAGCTATTTGAGGTATCCTGTGTCTCCATATGAATTTCTGCATCATTTTCTCTAGATCTAAGAAGAATGTCTTTGGTATTTTGATTGTTATCGCATTGAATGTATAAATTGCTTTTGGGAGAATGGACATTTTGATGGTGTTGATTCTTCCAATCCATGAACATGGAAGATTTTTCCATTTTTTGGTATCCTCTTCTATTTTTTTCTTTAAGATTTTGTAATTCTCATCGTAGAGATCTTAAACGTCCTTAGTTAAGTTTATTCTAAGGTATTTGATTGTTTTTGTAGCTATTGTGAATGGGATTGATCTTAGAAGTTCTTCCTTAGCCATGGCATTGCCTTTGTATAGAAAGGCTGTTGATTTTTGTGTATTGATTTTATATCCTGTTTCTTTGCAAAACTCTTCTATGAGTTCCAGTAGTCTCTTAGTAGAGTTCTGTGGATCCTCTAAATAAAGAATCATATCATCTGAAAAGAGGGATAGTTTGACTTCTTCCTTCCTAAGAACCTGGCTGATTTTCCACTGCTCTCTCAGGCCATTGCAGAGATCTGGATCAGAAGAAGAGCAGCTGGGACTAGAACCGGTGCCCATATGCATGCCGGCGCTTCAGGCCAGGACTTCAACTTGCTGTGCCACAGAGCCAGCCCCCCTCCTACTCAATTATAATAGCAACCTCTTATCTTTCTGATGTCTCCAACATACTCTTTTCAAGATGTGATACAATTGGCCGCATGTCTAATTTTCAGTTATCTTCTTTAAGTATCTGAAAGAAGCTAGATATAGGGATCAATTATTTATTTCTCTAAGAGAATATGAGCTCAGATTTTTAAGCTCATGCTGCTTTAAGCACAATCAAAGATCAGTGCTGTCTACCACCCAAAGTCACTACCTCCATTCTCCTCTAGGTGACTAGACTATTTCAGATACACCATAGCTCCAGGAGTATCAAGAGAGCAGCTAGGCTACTGTGCTATTATCTAGGCTATGTTGGCACAGTGGATATGAGACCTGGCATCTTCCCTTGCCTGAGTGAAGCTCGGAGCAGGAAGTGTTTCCTGATCTGCGTTACAGCAAGAGGTATGGGGCAAACTGTGCAAGAGCGGTCAGAAACTATTTTGCTGAGTCTAAGTTAATAACTCCTATTACTCACATGCCTTTTATATAGCTTTTAGTTCTTCATGTTCTTCATAAGTGATATTAGACTGTGAATTATCTCTACCCATGTTTGTGAGACGTTGGAGCCCTCACAATTTCTCACCGTGTCTACTGGCTGATATCACTCATCAGATTTTCTCTTCCTGGAATGAAAATGTGAATCCATGCAATGTGTCAACATCACCTGCCTTGAACGTACCCGAGACAGGACTGAGGCTGGTGAAAACAGGGAGGAAATTATTTTCACCATGCAAGTCTCTGTAAGTGAGATATTTAAGCCATGTTGTATGGGAATTGAGTGGATAAAGTGGTGATGGAAAGAGAGACAGGGAAAAGAATATTCTTGTTCACTGTGCATCAGCATGCAAGTGAAACATACCAGATCAGCTGTCACACAATGAGAAGTTGGGGGACAACATGGGGTCTTCTGGATGTCTGTTCTTTCTGAACCAAGAGACAAACATGCAGTTTCCTGTAGTCTCTGCGCATCACTTACTGTTCTCAGAGAACACGGGGGCCTCTGCATGGACAGATAAAAGAAAGGTGCAAAAATCATAATCCTAAAAGCAAACTATTCCAAACTTAGCATTTCGTTGGCACTTGAATACACTTCTGGAGGACTGAGCAGAGTGTTCCCTCAGGCTATCATCTTGTGTACACTAAGGGAGGTGTGCAGATTCACACTGACGAAAATCATCTATCCTGCCTGAGGAAGAATGGCTGGAAGCCAGGTCTTGTGACCTCCCACAGGCCTCTGTGGGCAGAACTCACAAGGCTCATGAGGTACAAATAGCCCTGGGCTCCTGCTTCTCCACATTGCCTGCAGGAAGAACCATCCTTCACAGTTCTCTAAAGCTGAGAGCTCAAAGCAATGAAGCTGCTGGTGCCTCTCCTGCTGGTCGCTCTGGCCCTTGGCTGCTATGAGGGTGAGTATCATTTGTAGTGAGTATGGTAAAAGCCTTCTCTTCACAGCAAGTGATGTTATTTGATGTGGGAATACAATCTGGAACAGATCACAGTTCCAAAGTCTCTCCTCAGTTTAGTGAAATAGCCCCCAACATCTCAAGGTTCACAGTAAACTTTCCCATATCCAGAAAATTGACAAGAACACCATTACAGGAAAATTCAGGAAGAGTGATGGGAGCATGACTCCATGGCTGGTGTGTGAGTTTTGACAGCAGCAGAGTATGGTGGGAGGTCTCAGTGTAAGTCTGAGCTCTGCCACTTTAAAGCCTTTTGACCTTGAGCCAAATGTTTACCGTGTTCCAGTCTCCTCTTATTCTTTCTGTTTCTAGCTCGCAGCATGAGTAAGAATGCAGTGAGATTAAAGATGTCATGAGCCCCATTATAGACATGAAGATAATATTTGCAATGATCAGGTATTTTTCTCCTCCTACACATACAGAAATCTAACAGAGCCCTCAGATTCTCTCTCATAAATCATTATGTGTTATAGTTGTAAGGAATTGTGTAGAGTGCCCAGTCTGAGAAGAGACAGTTGTGTCCAAATCTATTGAGTAAGGTAGTTCCAATGGGTTGAAAAAAAAGGAACAATTTATGAGAATTCCAGATTTCCTAAGAGTGCTCAACCCATGGTAGATTTACTGTACAGGTTAGCACTATGACTTTTCTTTCCGTAGAGTTAATTCTGATCACGCTCTCAACCATCCAAAACGGTGCATGTCTTCACACGCTGTTAATGATCCCAGTTTCTCTGAAACACACTTTATCCTCTCACTTTCTGAATCTACTCCTGGCTCCTGCATTTTCTCTTTGGTTATTTTCTTTCCATGTTCCACCTAATGTTTGATGTGATCTGGAATACATTCAACAGTCAAGGTTATTATGTTTGCAAAGTGAGCACAAAATCTCGAAGGAGAGAGAAGTTAAGTTCTGCACAAAAAGTTCTTCCAGATCTGCCCACAATTTCTGGTAGGGCAAGAATGAGATAGAGTCCCCTCCATTCATTCTTGTGAAGGATTTTCAACAATCTGTAAAACAGAAGACAAATCACTGTTTACTGCAGAAGCTTCAGATGCGTGGGAAGAATGATTCTATCTCTTTGAAGTTTAATTTTTAGTTCATCTACATCTAATGGCACAATCTGAGTTCCTCCTGTTTAGTTTCAGAATATCCCCACCTCACATGGTAGTTCTTTCACACACTTTCCTCCCGATTTTCTCTCATTGCTCCATCTATGATAAGAATCTGACACCTCCCTTGTCTTCCAAATTGGATCATCCTAAACTTTTTCATCTCCAGAATCCATGTCTGCTAAGCTGTCACTCAATGTGCAGACACACGTGAGCTTTCTCAAATTCTTAAAGGGTATTTCAGCAAAGGTGAGAAGCCCTGGAAAATAGTGGATGCATATTAGAAAAAAACCAGAAACTGAATTAGTGTGGAAAAAACTGCTTTTCTGGTCTTACTTCTGTTACTCGGTATGCAATTTTGAGGTAATCACAACATCAAGGGTTTTCCATTGTTATTAGGATAATTACAGGTTGCAAAGAAGGAACTCTGGGGATCTTGTTTTGTCTAATATCAGAGAGCCCTGGGCAGAGGAAAGACCTGTCACATGTAAACTGTATTTCCATTCTTGTTCTCCAGCTGATGCAGCAGCCTGTCCAGCCTTTGTTCTTGATAGCGTAGGCTTCTTATTTGATCCGAAACCTGTTTATCGACAAAAACTAGCAATATACGATGCACCTCCAGAAGCTGTTGAGGCGAAATTGCAAGTGAAGGAATGCACGGATGAGATTGACAAAGGAAAAAGAGTGCTAATTGCAGCAGTGCTGGTAATTTCCTTCTTCTTTATGCATATAGATCCTGTTTGGTCACAACACAAGGCATGAGGTCTACTAGCTGTTCTATGGGGTGCCCAGGGGGCAGAACACCTGCCTTGCTTATGTCCTCAGCATTGGGTTGATGATACCAGAACACCTGCTAAATTAAACTCAGCTACACATGGCATCCTGGGATCCTGCATGCCGCTCCTCATATACCATCATCCTTTGTTGTACTGATCAGGAAGACATCCTGAGATCCAATAAAGGATGTTGAAAGCTCAAGCTCTCATTCCTCTCTGCTTTTGAGCTGTTCTGAGGATGAACCCCACCATCCCAGTGCATTTAGTCACTTTGGAGTCTTGCGTGAGGGTACTGGGTGTGTTGGACAGTGAGCCAGACTGAAAGGGGGAGACTGGACCTATTCTCTGTTCAAGCATATTGTGGTGGTCTGGGATTCTCTCCCAGCTCCTGAATATCCAGGAGCCCACTCCTCCCCCTAACTCCCTTTATGTGGATGTGCGCATTGCTGCTTTGTCTCCTGCAGTTTCCAATATATCTCTTTATTAGAAAATCTGATGGTAGAGATGTCTCTTATCCTGTCTGATCCTGCTTTTAGATAGTCAGTTCAGGTGCAAATGCCCATGAATGTTGTAGCTTAGTGCTGAGAGATTCATGAGTCCTGAAGCAAAATTCCCATGGAGACTTGAATCCATACCCATATGGGATGCTGGCACTGCTGGCTCCTTGTCTTGTTCTTAATGCTACCCCTTCCATATGAAACTTGACCTATACACTTGGGTCCTCTAACCAGAATGCAGGATCTCATCCACCATGGCCTTGTCTAAATATGATCAGAGTCGGTGAACTCAGGGGGCTTCCATAGCCTTGGCAGCTCATGACAAGAGCCTAGGGTGATTACTGATGCCATAAACAAGAGTGCCAATTTGTTAAGTCAACAACAGGAGTCACTGTGCACTTACTCCTCATGTAGGATCTCTGTCCTTAGTGTGCTGTACATTGAGATTTAGTGCTATAACTAGTACTCAAACAGTATTTTTCACTTTATGTTTCTGTGTGGGAGCAAACTGTTGAAATCTTTACTTAATGTATGCTAAACTGATCTTCTGTATATAAAGAGAATCGGAAATGAATCTTGATGTGAATGGAAGGGGAGAGGGAGTGGGAAAGGGGAGGGTTGCGGGTGGGAGGGACGTTATGGGGGGGAAGCCATTGTAATCCATAAGCTGTACTTCAGAAATTTATATTCATTAAATAAAAGTTAAAAATAAATAATAAAAATAAAAAAAGAATATCGCAAAAATCCTAGGTACGGATTCAAATTTTTTATATCCTAATAGACAGATTTTTAAATTTGTTGGGTAGGACCTTTTGGAGGTCCCCGTATATTTTACCTACTTTGGAAAGGTTGTCACCTAATGTGTCTTGTTTGTGAAAATTTCATCGGTTTATGCCATAATTTCTCATACACTCTGCTTTTTTTTGCTTTCTAATTTTACGTAATGTTTTTTGAAAGCAAAATTTCAGTGACTCCTGGATTGTGGTGACCTGTTGTCTCTAGGAGCAGAATGAATAAACTCAGTTTTTCTCTCTCTCTTCTTCCTTTCTTTTCATTTTTAGACCAAAATAGTGAAAGAATGTGCCTTGTGAAATCTGGACATCATTTGACTGTGGTTTCATCGTCTCTACTGGATAGCCTAATCGAGTGTAAACTGTAAGGGTTTCAACGTCTTGCTTAATAAATTACTTTCCCTGCACTTCTCTATGTGTCTACTTATTACTTACAGGCAGGGTCTTGAAATGGGGATCTTTAAATCTCAGATTTTCCTTTGAGGATTAGCAATGATCAATTGCAGAGAGCCAACATCTTGTCACAATTGCATCCTGAGGTTCAGGCATCAATAAAGACACAAGGGACCAGCAACTGTTCTGTCTTACTTCCCAGATTTCCCATTCCCATGACCATGAATCAGAGTGATGCAAAAGAGTGAAAAGTAACTCCAACAACATTGTTGATCTTTTATTCAGAGACACTGAAGCCTCAAAGACTGTCGAGTCTCATGGTTCACATTCTGCAGAAGTCCTGATGTGATGTCCTGGTCATCTACAGAGTCATCCTGCATAGGGTCACTTCTACAATAGTATTTGAACCTATGCCATGCCCAGTATTCATTCATTGCCAGTTCTCACAATTTGATATGTATCTTCAGGTGTAAACCCCCACCCGAATCCTGATTCCAAGCACTCAGAGAGCTCATCAGTGTTGACCAGCTAACCAAAACCCTAACATTAACACTTCCTCTTAAACATCTTTCACAATCTCCATCAAAAGGAGTTACATGACACCTAGACAATTCTCTTTAAGAACTCACTAAATCGTGTCTTAAGAAAGGTTTGAAAACTGAGTGTCCCTTTCCTGCTGTTCCTTCCACAAGTCCCTCCAGGCTAATGGACCCCTAGACAACAAGTCATCTGACTTAGAGAACTGTGAAATCATCATCAGGTTCTGGCTTGGTTTCCTCTGGCAGTTGTAATAAACTACCAATACTTTGTGAGAAGAAGATCTCCAAATTGCAAATGGGATTCTCTCTGTAATTAGCCAGAATGACCAGATGCCATATGTTCCTAAGAGTTTCAAGTAAGAAGACTTATGAATAACATCTATTTTCAAGGATAATAATGAATGAATAGTAAGATCTTGCACACTAGTAGTAAGATCCTTATATAGTGAGCATTCCTTTCTTTTTTTTAATTTCTTTTTTTTTTCTACAGAAGATCAGTTTAGTATACATTAAGTAAAGATTTCAACAGTTTGCACCCCCATAGAAACACAAAGTGAAATATACTGTTTGAGTACTAGTTATAGCATTAAGTCTCAATGTACAGCACATTAAGGACAGAGATCCTACGTGAGGAGTAAGTGCACAGTGACTCCTGTTGTTGACTTTACAATTTGACACTCTTGCTTATGGCCTCAGTAATCTCCCCATGCTCCAGTCATGAGTTTCCAAGGCTATGGAAGCCTTTTGAGTTCTCCGACTCTTATCTTGTTTAGACAAGGTCATAGTCAAAGTGGAGGTTCTCTCCTCCCTTCAGAGAAAGGTACCTCCTTCTTTGAAGACCTGTTCTTTCCACTGGGTTCTCACTCACAGAGATCTTTCATTTAGGTCTTTTTTTTGCCAGAGTGTCTTGGCTTTCCATGCTTGAAATACTCTCATGGGCTTTTCAGCCAGATCGGAATGCCTTTAGGGCTGATTCTGAGGCCAGAGTGCTGTTTAGGATATCTGCCATTCTATGAGTCTGCTGAGTATCTCGCTCCCCATGTTGGATCCCTCTCCCCTTTATTTATTCTATCGGTTAGTATTAGCAGGTACTAGACTTGTTTATGTGCTCCCTTTGACTCTTAGTCCTTTCATTATGATCAATTGTGAACTGAAATTGATCACTTGGACTAGTGAGATGGCATTGGTACATGATACCTTGATGGGATTGAATTGGAGTCCCCTGGTATGTTTCTAACTCTACCATTTGGGGCAAGTGAGCATTCCTTTCTAAAAGTATTTATGTTTTCTTTTTATAAAGACATGTATTTATGAAGGACAGGGAATTACAGATAGAGAGAGGGAAAGAGAGAGACAAGAAGAGAGGGAGAGTAAGATAGAGAGAAGCTGATTGATTTCCAACTTACTCCCCAAATGCCCATTATCGACGCTGGGGACATCTGTGAAAAAGGAACCCAATCTAGTACTGTGCATGCAGTAGGAACCCAACTACTTAAGCCATCACCAATGCCACCCATGGCCTGTATGCTCAAGATTATGTAATAAGGAAGCAGAGTCATGTGCTGAATTAATTCACTTTGGTTTTTTTTTTTTTGTGGAAAAGGCACATTTTTTGTGAGTATATGTATTTATTCATTTGGGAATGAATACATTTCTTTAACGTTAACATTTTGCATTATTTAGTGTGTCAAAAAACTTCAGCATATTTGAGAATTATTGTAGCTAAACTCTTTATTACTGCTTTCTTCACAGGAACAATAATCTGAACACATCTTCAACCAGATCATCTTCAAACAGAAAACCTGTTATATAAATTATGTTCTATTTTGTGCTATAATCAGAATACTGTCCTGGTGAAATCAATAGATAACAAAAAGCTGCACACTGTATTCCCATGTTTGCCATCAGAGCCCACAAGTAAGTCCTTGAACTTATCCCAGAGTGAAAGGAGATGACACGTAACAGGCACGCACATTACTACTGCCCAGGATCTTAGATTACACTTGCCAGAAGGCCTCCTTATGAAATGGGACAGCACGCCACAGGCACACAGGAGAGTGGTTCTGCTCTGAGAACGGCTGGACTGCTGAGGCAGGAGCTTCTGCAGCTCTCTGGTGTCCCAAGCACAGGGGAGGCTGTGCCAGGTCACGGAGCACTGCACACTCTGTGTCCCAAGCACAGGGGAGGCTGTGCCAGGTCACGGAGCACTGCACACTCGGTGTCCCAAGCACAGGGGAGGCTGTGCCAGGTCACGGAGCACTGCGCACTGTGTGTCCCAAGCACAGGGGAGGCTGTGCCAGGTCACGGAGCACTGCACACTCTGTGTCCCAAGCACAGGGGAGGCTGTGCCAGGTCACGGAGCACTGCACACTCTGTGTCCCAACCACAGGGGAGGCTGTGCCAGGTCATGGAGCACTGCACACTCTGTGTCCCAACCACAGGGGAGGCTGAGAGGAGACAGCACACACCGAACATCTCGCTCCGAGCATGACAGAGCGGTGCTGACACTTTAACACGTCTTCACGGTTCTGTAAATTGAGAGTTTCTTCGCTTTTGGCATTCTACGTTCAGTGTCCGTTGGCTCCCTCTGAGAGTATCCGTGAAGGCTCCGTGAGTGTGGCAGTGAATAAGTAAAAGAGGGCAGGTGTGGGCTCCAAGGCCAGGAGGGGCAGATCTTGCTCGAGCTTCTCCACCCTGGAGATGGAGATTATTCCGTAGGCGTGGAGCAGCCAGTGGCCGAAGAGTGGCGCATTTTCTTTTAATTCCAGTTTTCTCCAAAACTATTTGAAACCCTCTACTAGTAATTCAGTCATACATTTTCACACATATTTACAATTAATTTCTTCCTACAGATTCAAATTGCCATCTGATGTTGCCTCCTTTCAGCCTACACTATTTTCCTTAGTGTTTCTTTTTTTTTAACTTTTATTTAGCAAATACAAATTTCCAAATTACAGTTTATGGATTAAAATGGCTTTCCCTCCCCATAACTTCCCTCCCGCCCGCAACCCTCCAAACTCCTGCTCCCTCTCCCATTTCATTTGCATCAAGATTCATTTTCAATTATCTTTATATACAGAAAATGAATTTAGTATATATTAAGTAAAGATTTGAACAGTTAGCATCCACACAGAAACATAAAGTATAAAATACTGTTTGAGTACTAGTTATAGCATTAATTCACTTTGAGCAATACATTCAGGACAGAGATCCTACATGAGGAGTAAGTGCACAGTGACTCCTGTTGTTTGACTTAACAAACTGACACTCTTGTTCATGGCATCAGTAATCTCCCTAGGATCTTGTCATGAGTTGCCAAGGCTATGGAGGCCTTTTGAGTTCACTGACTTCAATCTTATTTAGACAAGGTCATAGTCAAAGTGGAAGTTCTCTCCTCCCTTCAGCCTTCTTTGGTGGACCGTTCTTTCTACTGGGATCTCACTCACAGAGATCTTTCATTTAGGTCTTTTTTTTTTGCCACAGTGTCTTGGCTTTCCATGCCTAAAATACTCTCATGGGCTCTTCAGCCAGACCTGAATGCCTTAAGCGGTGATTCTGAGGCCAGAGTGTTGTTTAGGACATCTGCCATTCTATGAGTCTGCTGTGTATCCTGCTTCCCACGTTGGATCGTTCTCTCCCTTTTTGATTCTATCAGTTAGCAGACACTAGTCTTGTTTGTGTGATCCCTTTGACTCTTTTAGACCTATCAGTGTGATCAATTGTGAACTGAAACTGATCACTTTCACTAATGAGATGGCATTGGTGCATGCCATCTTGATGGGATTGAATTGTAATCCCCTGGTATGTTTCTAACTACCATTTTGGGCAAGTCTGATTGAGCATGTCCCAAATTGAATATCTCCTCCCTCTCTTATTCCCACTCATTATTTAACAAGGATGACTTTTTAGTAAAATTTAAACACCTAAGAATATTGTGTGTTAATTACAGAGTTCAACCAATAGTATTAAGTAGAACAAAAAATACTAATATGGTAAAGTATTAAGTTGTTCATCAACAGTAAGGACAAGGGCTGATCAAGTCACTCTTTCTCATAGTGTCCATTTTATTTCAACAGGTTTCCTTCTTTGTTTTCGGTTAGTTGTCACCAATCAAGGAGAACATATGCTATTTGTTCCTCCAGGACTGGTTTATTTCACTCAGCATGATGTTTTCCAGATTCCTCCATTTTGTTGCAAATGACTGGATATCCTTTTTTTTTTACTGCTGTATAGTATTCTATAGAGTACATGTCCGATAATTTCTTTATCCAGTCTACTGTTGATGGCCATTTGGGTTGGTTCCAGGTCTTAGCTATTGTGAATTGAGCGGCAATAAACATCAATGTGCAGAGAGCTTGTTTGTTTGCCAATTTCATTTCCTTTGGGTATATTCTTAGGAGTGGGATGGCTGGGTTGTATGGTAGGGTTATATTCAGGTTCCTTAGGAATCTCCAGACTGAATTCCATAATGGCTTACCTGTTTGCATTCCCACCAACAGTGGGTTAGTGTCCCTTTTTTCCCTACTTCCTCGCCAGCATCTGTTGTTGGTAGATTTCTGTATGTGAGCCATTCTAACCAGGGTGAAGTGAAACCTCATTGTGGTTTTGATTTGCATTTTCCTGATTGCTAGTGATCTTGAACATTTTTTCATGTGTTTCTTGGCCATTTGGATTTCCTCTTTTGAAAAATGTCTATTGAGGTCCTTGGCCCATCTCTGAAGTGGGTTGTTTGTTTTGTTGTTGTGGACTTTCTTGATTTCTTTGTAGATTCTGGTTATTAACCCTTTATCTGTTGCATAGTTTGCAAATATTTTTTTTTCTGTTCTGTAGGTTGCCTCTTCGCTTTCCTGACTGTGTCTTTTTTTTTATTTTTTTTTATTTTTGACAGGCAGAGTGGACAGTGAGAGAGAGAGACAGAGAGAAAGGTCTTCCTTTGCCGTTGGTTCACCCTCCAATGGCCGCCGCGGCCGGCGCGCTGCGGCCGGCGCACCGCGCTGATCCGATAGCAGGAGCCAGGAGCCAGGTGCTTTTCCTGGTCTCGCATGGGGTGCAGGGCCCAAGCACCTGGGCCATCCTCCACTGCACTCCCTGGCCACAGCAGAGGGCTGGCCTGGAAGAGGGGCAACTGGGACAGAATCCGGCGCCCCGATCGGGACTAGAACCCAGTGTGCCGGCGCCGCTAGGTGGAGGATTAGCCTAGTGAGCCGCGGCACCGGCTGACTGTTTCTTTTTCAGTACAGATTCTTCTCAATATAATGCAATTCCAATGGTTAATTTTGGCTTTGACTGCCTGTGCCTCTGGGGTCTTTTGCAAGAAGTCTTTGCCAGTGACTATATCTTGCAGGGTTTGTCCAATGTTCTCTAATAATTTGATGGTGTCGGGTCATAGATTTAGGTCTTTAATCCAGGTTGAGTGGATTTTTGTGTAAGGTGAAAGGTAGTGGTCTTGCTTCACGCTTCTGGGTGTGGAAATCCAGTTTTCCCAGCACCATTTATTGAATAGAATGTCCTTGCTCCAGGAATTGGATTTAGAGCCTTGATCAAATACAAGTTGGCTGTAGATGTTTTGGTTGATTTCTGGTGTTTCAATTCTGTTCCATTGGTCTATCCATCTGTTTCTGTGCTAGTACCATGCTGTTTTGATTACAACTGCCCTATAGTATGTCCTGAAATCTGTATTGTGATGCCTTCGGCTTTGATTTTGTTGTACAAGATTGCTTTAGCTATTTGAGGTATCCTGTGTCTCCATATGAATTTCTGCATCATTTTCTCTAGATCTAAGAAGAATGTCTTTGGTATTTTGATTGTTATCGCATTGAATGTATAAATTGCTTTTGGGAGAATGGACATTTTGATGGTGTTGATTCTTCCAATCCATGAACATGGAAGATTTTTCCATTTTTTGGTATCCTCTTCTATTTTTTTCTTTAAGATTTTGTAATTCTCATCGTAGAGATCTTAAACGTCCTTAGTTAAGTTTATTCTAAGGTATTTGATTGTTTTTGTAGCTATTGTGAATGGGATTGATCTTAGAAGTTCTTCCTTAGCCATGGCATTGCCTTTGTATAGAAAGGCTGTTGATTTTTGTGTATTGATTTTATATCCTGTTTCTTTGCAAAACTCTTCTATGAGTTCCAGTAGTCTCTTAGTAGAGTTCTGTGGATCCTCTAAATAAAGAATCATATCATCTGAAAAGAGGGATAGTTTGACTTCTTCCTTCCTAAGAACCTGGCTGATTTTCCACTGCTCTCTCAGGCCATTGCAGAGATCTGGATCAGAAGAAGAGCAGCTGGGACTAGAACCGGTGCCCATATGCATGCCGGCGCTTCAGGCCAGGACTTCAACTTGCTGTGCCACAGAGCCAGCCCCCCTCCTACTCAATTATAATAGCAACCTCTTATCTTTCTGATGTCTCCAACATACTCTTTTCAAGATGTGATACAATTGGCCGCATGTCTAATTTTCAGTTATCTTCTTTAAGTATCTGAAAGAAGCTAGATATAGGGATCAATTATTTATTTCTCTAAGAGAATATGAGCTCAGATTTTTAAGCTCATGCTGCTTTAAGCACAATCAAAGATCAGTGCTGTCTACCACCCAAAGTCACTACCTCCATTCTCCTCTAGGTGACTAGACTATTTCAGATACACCATAGCTCCAGGAGTATCAAGAGAGCAGCTAGGCTACTGTGCTATTATCTAGGCTATGTTGGCACAGTGGATATGAGACCTGGCATCTTCCCTTGCCTGAGTGAAGCTCGGAGCAGGAAGTGTTTCCTGATCTGCGTTACAGCAAGAGGTATGGGGCAAACTGTGCAAGAGCGGTCAGAAACTATTTTGCTGAGTCTAAGTTAATAACTCCTATTACTCACATGCCTTTTATATAGCTTTTAGTTCTTCATGTTCTTCATAAGTGATATTAGACTGTGAATTATCTCTACCCATGTTTGTGAGACGTTGGAGCCCTCACAATTTCTCACCGTGTCTACTGGCTGATATCACTCATCAGATCTTCTCTTCCTGGAATGAAAATGTGAATCCATGCAATGTGTCAACATCACCTGCCTTGAACGTACCCGAGACAGGACTGAGGCTGGTGAAAACAGGGAGGAAATTATTCTCACCATGAAAGTCTCAGCTTATGGATTACAATGGCTTCCCCCCCCATATTGTCTCTCCCACCCACATCCCTCCCCTCTCCCACTCCCTCTCCCCTTCCATTCACATGAGGATTCATTTTCGATTCTCTTTATATACAGAAGATCAGTTTAGCATACATTAAGTAAAGATTTCAACAGTTTGCTCTCACACAAACATAAAGTGAAAAATAATAGATGATTTTTTAAATGATGATGAAATCAGATCAGACCTATTGTCACGTTTAATCCCAGTGAGAGTCAAGTTGGGAATTGATAATTTCTTCTTCTTCTTTTTTTTTTTTTTTACAGAAGATCAGTTTAGTATACATTAAGTAAAGATTTCAACAGTTTGCACCCCCATAGAAACACAAAGCGAAATATACTGTTTGAGTACTAGTTATAGCATTAAGTCTCAATGTACAGCACATTAAGGACAGAGATCCTACATGAGGAGTAAGTGCACAGTGACTCCTGTTGTTGACTTTACAAATTGACACTCCTGTTTATGGCATCAATAATCTCCCTATGCACCAGTCATGAGTTTCCAAGGCTATGGAAGCCCCTTGAGTTCTCCGACTCTTATCTTGTTTAGACAAGGTCATATTCAAAGTGGAGGTTCTCTCCTCCCTTCAGAGAAAGATACCTCCTTCTTTGATGACCTGTTCTTTTCACTGGGATCTCACTCACAGAGATCTTTCATTTAGGTGTTTTTTTTTTTTTTTTTTTTTTTTTGCCATAGTGTCTTGGCTTGGGCTTTTCAGCCAGTTCGGAATGCCTTTAGGGCTGATTCTGAGGCCACAGTGCTGATTAGGACATCCACCATTCTATGAGTCTGCTGAGTATCTCACTTCCCATGTTGGATCACTCTCCCCTTTATTTATTCTATCAGTTAGTATTAGCAGGTACTAGACTTGTTTATGTGCTTCCTTTGACTCTTAGTCCTTTCATTATGATCAATTGTGAACTGAAATTGATCACTTGGACTGGTGAGATGGCATTGGTACATGCTACCTTGATGGGATTGAATTGGAATCCCCTGGTATGTTTCTAACTCTACCATTTGGGGCAAGTCAGCTTGAGCATGTCCCAAATTGTACATCTCTTCCCTCTCTTATTCCTACTCTTATGTTTAACAGGGATCACATTTCAGTTAAATTTCAACACTTAAGAATAACTGTGTATTAATTACAGAATTAAACCAGTCATATTAAGTAGAGCAGACAAAAAAACTACTAAGAGGGATAATGTATTAAGTTGTTCATTAACAGTCAGGGCTATGCTGATCAAGTCACCGTTTCCCATAGTGTCCATTTCACTTCAGGAGGTTTCCTTTTTGGTGTTCAGTCAGTTGTCACCGATCAGGGAGAACATATGGTGTTTGTCCCATTGGGACTGGCTTATTTCACTCAGCATGATGTGTTCCCGATTCCTCCATTTTGTTGCAAATGACTGGATTTCGTTGTTTCTTACTGCGGGTTAGTATTCTAAAGAGTACATATCCCATAATTTATTTATCCAGTCTGCCGTTGATGGGCATTTAGGTCAGTTCCAGGTCTTAGCTATTGTGAATTGAGCTGCAATAAACATTAGGCTGCAGACCGCTTTTTTGTTTGCCAATTTAATTTCCTTTGGGTAAATTCCAAGGAGTGCGATGGCTGGGTTGTATGGTAGGGTTATCTTCGGGTTTCTGAGGAATCTCCAGACTGACTTCCATAGTGGCTTGACCAGTTTGCATTCCCACCAACAGTGGGTTAGTGTCCCTTTTTCCCCACATCCTCGCCAGCATCTGTTGTTGGTAGATTTCTGTATGTGAGCCATTCTAACCGGGGTGAGGTGAAACCTCATTGAGGTTTTGATTTGCATTTCCCTGATTGCTAATGACCTTGAACATTTTTTCATGTGCCTGTTGGCCATTTGGATTTCCTCTTTTGAAAAATGTCTATTGAGGTCCTTGGCCCATCTCTTAAGTGGGTTGTTGGTTTTGTTTTTGTGGAGTTTCTTGATCTCTTTGTAGATTCTGGTTATTAACCCTTTATCTGTTGCATAGTTTGCAAATATTTTTTCCCATTCTGTCGGTTGTGTCTTCACTCTCCTGACTGTTTCTTTTGCAGTACAGAAACTTCTCAATTTGATGCAATCCCTTTAGTTGATTTTGGCTTTGACTGCCTGTGCCTCCCGTGTCTTTTCCAGAAATTCTTTGCCTGTGCCAATATCTTGAAGGGATTCTCCAATGTTCTCTAATAACGTGATGGTGTCAGGTCGTAGATTTAGGTCTTTAATCCATGTTGAGTGGATTTTTGTGTAAGGTGTAAGGTAGGGGTCTTGCTTCATGCTTCTGGGTGTGGAAATCCAGTTTTCCCAGCACCATTTATTGAATAGAATGTCCTTGCTCCAGGAATTGGTTGTAGATCCTTGGTCAAATATAAGTTGACTGTAGATGTTTGGGTTGATTTCTGGTGTTTCAATTCTGTTCCATTGGTCTATCCATCTGTTTCTGTACCAGTACCATGCTGTTTTGATTACAACTGCCCTGTAGTATGTCCTGAAATCTGGTATTGTGATGCCTCCGGCTTTGTTTTTGTTGTACAAGATTGCTTTAGCTATTCGAGGTCTCTTTTGCCTCCATATGAATTTCAGCTTCATTTTTTTCTAGATCTGAGAAGAATGTATTTGGTATCCTGATTGGAATTGCATTGAATCTATAAATTACTTTTGGGAGAATGGACATTTTGATGATGTTGATTCTTCCAATCCATGAGCATGGAAGATTTTTCCATTTTTTGGTATCCTCTTCTATTTCTTTCTTTAAGATTTTGTAATTGTCATCGTAGAGATCTTTAACGTCCTTAGTTAAGTTTATTCCAAGGTGTTTGATTGTTTTTGTAGCTATTGTGAATGGGATTGATCTTAGCAGTTGTTTCTCAGTCATGGCATTGCTTGTGTATACAAAGGCTGTTGATTTTTGTGCATTGATTTTATATCCTGCCACTTTGCCAAACTCTTCTCCTACTAGATTTGGGTCTGGTTTGCTGCAGTTTTTCTAGATCCTTAAGATGCATTGAAAGCTAATTTATTTTGTGCCTTTCCAATTTCTTGATGTAGGCGCCTATTGGTATAAACATTCCTCTCATAACTGCTTTTGCCTTTCCTATATGTTTTGATATGTTGTGTTGTTATCCTCAATTACTTCCAGAAAGTTTTTGATTTCTCTTTTGGTTTATTCTATGAAACAATGTTCATTCAGGAGCATGTTTTTCGATCTCCATGTGTTTGCATACTCTCTAGGGATACCTGAGTTGCTAATTTCCCACTTCATTCCGCTGTGGTTTGAGAAGCTGCATCATATGATTCTAATTCTTTTGAATTTGCTGAGACTTGCTTTATGGCCTAATATGTGACCAATCCTAGAGAAGGTTCCATGCACTGCTGAGAGGAATTTAAATTCTTTATGTTTAGGATGAAAAGTTCTGTAGATATGTGTTAGATCCATTTGGGCTATAGTGTTGATTAAATTTGCTGTTTCCTTTTTGATATTCTTCCAGTTGATCTGTCTATTTCTGAGAGTGGAGTATTGAAGTCCGTCAGTACTATTGTATTGGAATCTAAATCTCCCTTGAAGTCCTTAACATATCTTTTAAATAAACCGGTGCTCTGTAATTAGGTGCATATACATATATATACATTTATAATAGTTACATCTTCCTTTGAATTGAACCCTTAATCATTATATAGTGCCCCTCTTTGTTTCTCTTAACAGTTTTTGTGTTAAAGTTTATTTTGTCTGATATTAATATGGCTACACCTGCTTTTTTTTTGGTTTCTGTTGGCATGGAATATCTTTTTCCAACTTTGCACTTTCAGTCTTCATGTAACTTTGTTGGATTTCTTGTAAGCAACAAATAGATGGGTTTTGTTCCTTAATCCATTCAGCCAATCGGTGTCTTTTAACTGGAGAGTTGAGGCCATTAATGTTCAATGTGACTATTGATAAGTAGAAACTTTGCCCTGCCATTTTCCCAAAGATATTTTCTAGTATATGCTTTGAGCTTCCTTTGTCTTTTACTGGTAGGTTTTCTTTCTTTACCTTCTTTCATATTAATGGCCGTGTTTCTGTGATTTTTTGTGTAGCACATCTTTAAACAATTTTTTTACAGGGCTGGATGAGTGGAGACAAATTCTTTCAACTTATGTTTGCTATGAAAGATCTTTATTTCACCTTCACTTGCAAATGAGAGTTTTGCAGGATAACATATTCTGGGCTGGCATTTTTCTCTCTTAGTACCTGGGCTGTATCTCGCCATTCCCTCCTAGCTGGTAGTGTTTCTGATGAGAAGTCAGCTGTGAGTCTAATTGGAGATTTTCTGAGAGTAGTCTGACGTTTTTCTCTTGCAGATCCTCTGAGAGTAATCTGACATTTCTCTCTTGCACAGTTTAGGATATTTTCTTTATGTTTCACTGTGGTTAGTTTAATTACAATGTGTCATGTTGAGGATCTCTTTAGGTCGTTTTTATTAGGGGTTCTATGAGCTTCCTGTACTAGGATGTCTCTGTCCTTATCGAAACCCGGGAAGTTCTCTGCTGGTATCTCACTAAAAAGTCCTTCTAATCCTTTCTCCCTCTCCATGCCTTTAAGAATTCCTAGAACCTGAATGTTGTTTTTTTAGTAGTATCCTGTGGATTCCTGACAATATTTTTTAGATTTCTAATTTCCTCTTCTTTTCTTTGGTTTGACTGTATACTTTCCTGTTCTCTATCTTCTAAGTCTGATATTCTCTCTTCCACTTCATTCATTTTGTTTTGAAGTCTCTCTTGTGTTTGTCATTTGATCTATTGAATTCTTCATTTCATTATGATTTCACTATCATAGTTTTATGTTCTACTAGTTGTTCATTTCATTTTGTTTCCTCCTTAATATTTCATTTTACTTTTATTTATTTATTTATTTATTTATTTATTTTTTTGACAGGCGGAGTGGACAGTGAGAGAGAGAGAGACAGAGAAAGGTCTTCCTTTTGCTGTTGGTTCACTCTCCAATGGCCGCCACGGTGGGCGCGCTACGGCTGGCGCACAGTGCTGATCCGATGGCAGGAGCCAGGTGCTTATCCTGGTCTCCCATGAGGTGCAGGGCCCAAGGACTTGGGCCATTCTCCAATGCACTCCCTGGCCACAGCAGAGAGCTGGCCTGGAAGAGGGGTAACCGGGACAGAATCCGGCGCCCCGACCAGGACTAGAACCCGGTGTGCCGGCGCCACTAGGTGGAGGATTAGCCTAGTGAGCCATGGCACCGGCCAATATTTCATTTTCATGACAGAGATTTTCTATCTTATCCTGTAAGGACTTCTGTAGTTCAAGTATTTGTTTTTGAGAACTTCTTAATGTTCTTATAAGTTTTTGAGAACCGTTTCTTGCATTTCTTCTATCTCATCATCTTCATAATCTTGAATTGGGGTCTCTTGTTCATTTGTGGGCTTCATATTGTCTTCCTTGTTCTTGTTTCCTCGGTTTCTGCATTTGTTGCTTGGCATTGTGGAGATATCCTTTGGTTTCTTTACTGTAGTGGTTTTTCTAGTTATATTATGACTCTAGATTAAGTGGATTGTCTGATTTTGATGGCTCCTTTGAGGCTGTGCTGGGTGTGGCCAGAGAGCTCTGTTTGGTTCTTCAGGGTTAAGGGTGTGCCAAAGGTGACTCACCCAGGTTGTTATCTCTCTCTCTGTCTCTCTCTCTGTCTCTCTCTCTGTCTCTCTCTCTCTCTCTCTTAACTCAGAAGGGAAGTAATACCACACAGCTGAGTGGAATTGAGGGTAGTCAATGTATGAAATCTGGTCCCTGTGTGTATAATACTCATCTGCTCTACCCCAAGGACTATACAAAGGGTCTATGCAGCCCTCAGTGTGGTCTCAAATTTCTCTGCAGTCTCCCACTGGTTTGCCAAGGTTACCAAGTTTGTGTACTTCACGAGTTCTCTTACCCACCCTCAGATTTTCACAGTCTCAGTTCATTAGCTCTACACCTTCACTAGGTCCTAACCTCCTGTTATTTCTCCCCATCAGAGTCAGGTTTTTTGCTTGGCTGATGGCGGGTGCCGCTTTACCTATGTCCAAAATGGCGCCTGCTCTTTGTCTTGCTTGCCTTTGTAAGCTGAGTGGAGAGAGAGGCTCGTGTCCATGCTGGTCCTATTTATTTATTTATTTATTTATTTCTCTCCTCTAGTTAGCCTGGTGAACTTTGCCCAGCAGGGCTTCAAGCCATGTTCCCCCTCTAGGCTCTTTCTGCCATTTGTCTGCCAATGTCTCAGTCTACTGAGGTTTTGCCTCACCTCCCCTTCCAGTGCTAGTGCGTAGACTCCGTGGCTGGGCATCTGAGCCGTGGCATCCTTGCTCTCCCCGTAGGTCCTCTGTGTCACATCCACTAGATCTAGAAGAGTTTCTTCTACAATTTTTATCCCGAGCCCTTCCCTGAAACTACAGTATCTCCACTTTTATTAAACCATCTTTTCCTGGACTATCAGTGTGCACCCTCACTATTTCGCCATCTTGGCTATTCCCCCCTCTTGGTTAAATTTATTTCAAGGTACTTGATTGTTTTTGTCACTATTGTGAATGCTTCCAGTATTAAAGCAATTGGCTTGAGTCCTGGTTACTCCACTTCTGATACAACATCTTGCTATTGTGTACTCTTGGATGTGCCACTGATGACTCCAGTGCTTATGTTTCTTCCACCCATGTGTGAGACTTGGATTTAGTTTGTGCTTCTGGCTTCAGCCTGACTCAGCCTTCCTTATTGCAGGCATTTGGGGGAGTGAACACAGATGGAAGATCTTTGTATTTCTATCACTGTCTGTCTCTCTTTTTCTAAATATCTGAAATTTAAATAAAATAAAAATAGAAAAATAAAAAATAAAAAATTCCAGTGTTCCCAGTGTACTTTTCCTTCCACGAGTTCCACCTTGGCACATAGACACCCTTCCCAATAATGCACCTGTTTCAGAACACATGGGCATATCTCAGGCTTCTTGCATATTTTCCTCTGGATTCTGGGGATGCCGTAACTACCACAGAAAGAATGGCTTAAAATAAGTAGCTATTCTACAGGAACAGAGTCCAAAATCGGTTACTGAAACCGAAGTGTCAACAGGCTGCAATTCCTCTGAAGGCTCATGGGCAGAACCCATTTATAGCAGCTTTCATCTTCTGGTTGCTGTGACCATATGTGTACTAGTGACCATATCACTCCACCCTCTGCTTGGACGCATTCCCTTCTCCTTTAATGTTTATAATTGACATGCTTCAGTCTCTTTGTCAAAATCATGGTTTCTGTTGAGAAACTACCAGTTTGTTCAGGATTATCTCTCCTTTTCACAAATCTCGATTAATCACTCTGTAAATATTTCTTAAAAAATATATTTTTTACAGGTTCCGCGATTGAGGAGAGTATTTTCATGTGGAAGGGATTAACCAGGCAAACACGGCAGATAAAGTATCCTTTTGTATCTGTTTTCTTCCCAGCAGAAACCATGCATACTGATTTCCTCACCTTCCATCATGTAGGTGCAGACACCTGGTGAATGTGAAAGTCTGGAGCTGAAGACAAGCATTTGGCATGAAACTCAGAGAATGCCTGGAGCCACGAAGCTTATTACATGAACTTTCCCTTAGTTCCTATACATGCTTTGAAGACAGGGTATTCCTAATTATTCTGCAGTTTCAACCTCATGATTATAATCATGATAGGGTCACATTATAAAATTTTCCTTAAGTTTCAGCTATGGAGTGTAGAGTTTGATCACCCAAGATACCTCAAATTGGAGATAGAGAGGATCTAAGAGTCATAGTTTAAACAGTGCAGTTTCATCTTGGATTGGTGACCATTTCTGGAAGTAGGTAGTGTTGAAAGATAGAGAACTCTGTTAATTCCACTGAATGGTACTTTAAAAAGTGTTATGTTGAAAGATTTTGATATTATGACACAACTGAATAAAGGGTTCCAGGCCTCTGGCTCTCTGAGGACAGTGGGTCTCTAACTGTAAAGGGGGTCTGGGGTTGTACTTTAGTCCCCACTGGAAACCTCCCCACACCTGCTGGCTTCCCAAACTCAATACCACTCTAGGTGTCAAAACTACCTAGCAATTGCCTCATGTCTTGTTATTTTGTTGAAGGTATCACTAACTTTAAGAACTCTTGTTCAAAAAGCTCATACTCTAGTATATTGAGTAGGAAGCATTGACTGATGCCATGTCTCTTGACTCTATCCTTGGAAATTTCTCCTGTGACTCCTGCTCTAAGTCAAATTCTTTAGTTGTTTGCACAAATGTGAGCAATTTCTACAGAGTTGTCCTGCATCCAACATTTTCTCCATATTCTACAGCTTGCATTCTATCACAAGATCCATATACAGTTGAAAATTGTCCTGTTTTGTCATCAACTTCCTTACAGTTCAACATCAATGGCTCTCCTTGTTTTTCCTGTGAGATGAAATGCAATATCTGAATCTGGAGATTTGAGCATTTAATCTTGCATCATATACAACACTTCATGTTGTTTTAAAATAATTTTTCTCTTCTTTCTCTACTTATCCATATACTCTTCCTATCCTAGCTAATTAAGCCCAGTTTCTCGTAAGGTGATGCCCAAGAAAACAGAAGAAGGAGTGATGATGATGTTCTTTACTGCACAATGTTTTATAGTTTGTCATCTTCTCTGGGTCACTTTTTGGATTTTCTGATTGGTACAGTTCCTTTCATGACTCACAAAGCTGTCTCAATACTTTTATGGTTTACTAAATAACTAATGAACAAGCAGCTATAGAAAATATAAAATAATATGGTTGAAAATTTCATAGTAGGGACTGAGTAAACAATTGAAATAGTGTAATAAAAGTAGCATAAGTAGTAAGAAACATTTCTTAAAAAGTAAGGCTGCTTATAGAAAGGTGTGTGGCACTGTGGCCTATCAGGTAACGCCTCTGCCTGTGACACTAGTATCCCATATGGGATCCAATTCTAGTCCTGGATATTTCACTTCCAATTCAGCTCCCTGTTAATGTGACTGGGAGAGCAGTGGAAGGTGGCCCAATTACTTGGGCCCTTGCACTTACGCTGGGGACCAGGAATTCAAAGCTCCTGGCTTTGAACTGGCCCAGATCTGGATGATATGGCCATTTGGGGAGTGAACCAGTAGATGGAAACTCTCTCTTTCTCTCTCTCTGCTCTCTGTGCCTTTGCCTTTCAAATCAATCAATACATCTTTTTTTAAAAGACAGAAATGAAAAGAACAATGGAGGATGAGTCCAACAGGCCCAACCGATTAACTTCCTGACTGAGAGATACTAGGGTGGAATAAAATCCTCAAAAACATAACACAAGAAAATGTCCCAGAAATAAGTCTTGTGAAACTGAAAATTCCATGCATGCATTGGGCATTTAGAACTGGTTAAGATGTTCATATCCCATGTGGAGTAACTTAGGTTTGATTACCAGCTCTAGCTCCTGACTCCACCTTCCCAACCATGCAGACTCTTGCAGGCAGTAATAGTGGTTAGTACAACTGGGTTCTGGCATCCCTGTTGTAGATGTGGGTTGCATTCCTGGCTCTTAACTCTGGGCTCAGCCTAAGTTAGAGAATTGTGACCATTTAGGGAATGATCAAGCAGAGGAGATATTTCTCTTTCTCCCCTTCCCAATCTTTCACAAATAAAAAAAAACCTATAGTAAACACATCATTCTGCACACCAAAAATTTTTGATTACTTTTAGGATACTGTGTCCCAGAAGGCCTTTATTCTAGAAAGAAACACTAGGCCATATACAGGGATATGTAAGTGTTGCCCTTTCTCTACATCCTCACCAGCATTTGTTACTCTCTGTGTTTTGGATAATAACTACTCTGATGGGGGTGAGTTGGTATCTCATTGTGGTTTTGATTTGCATTTCCCTGATGGCTAGTGATGTTGCACATTTTTTCATATATTTCATGGCCATTTGTATTTCTTCTTTTGAGAACTGTCTATTGAGGTCTTTTGCTCATTTCTGGGCTGCATTGGTTTTGTTGTTGTTGCTGTTTTTGTTGAGTTGCTGACTTATCCTGTAATTAATCCTTTATCAGATAGCTAGCAAATATACTTCTCATTCTGCTGCATGTGTCTTCACTCTATTGCCCAATTCCTTTGCTGCAGAGAAGTTTCTGAGTTTGGTACAATCTCATTTGTTTAGATTTGCTTTTGTTGCCAGTGCTTTTGGGGGATCTTGTCCAAGAAGTCTTCACCTACGCCAATGTTTCCCCATTTTCTTCCAGCACTTCATAGTGTTTATTCTTAAATTTAGTTCATTGATTGATTTTGAGTGATTTGTGTATATGGTGAGAAGTATGAACCTATATTCATTCTTCTACATATAAACATCCAGTTTTGCCAGCACTGTTTAGTGGAGAGATCATCCTTACTTCAACTTATGGTCTGGACACTTTTGTCAAAAATCAGATGGCTATATATGTGTAGATTCATTTCTGGCCTGTCTATTTTGCTCCATTTGTCTATTAATCAGTTTTTATGTCAATACCATGCTGTTTTGGTTACTATAGCTTTGTAGTATGCTTTGAAGTCAGGTATTGTGATGCCTTCAACCTAATTTTTTCTTGTTCAGGATTGCTTTGGCTATTCTAGGTCTTTTGTGATTCCATATGAATTTTTAGATTGATTTTCCTGGTTGTATAAAGAATGTCATTGGTATTTTGATAGAGATTGCATTGAATCTGTAAATTGGTTTGGGTAGTGCAGACATTTTAATGATATAAAATGTTTATTTTGTATCTTGCAGCTTTAGTAATTGGTTTATCAATTTTAACAGCTTTTTGGTGAAGTATTTAGTTTTCTTCACATTATCTGCAAACATGTCTTTTCTAATTTAGATACTCTTTATTTCTTTCTCCTCCATAATTACTCTTGCTAATACTTCCAGTAGTATATTGAATAACAGTGGTGAAAGTGGACATTCTTATTTATCCTGGATCTGAACGGAAATGCTTTAAACTTTTCCCCATTAATTATGATATTGGCTGTTTATTTGTCATTTATAGCCTTTTTAGTTTTGAGATATGTTCTTTCTATACCTAATTTGTGGAGGTTTTTTTTTTTTTAATCACAAAGGGGTGTTAAAGCTTATGAAATACTTTCTCTAAATCTTTTCATTGAACCATAATGGTTTTTGTTCTTGATTATGTTGATACAATTTATAACATTTATTGATTTACAAGTTTTGACCTACCCTTGCATCTCTCAGGTAAATCCCACTTGACCATGGTATATGATTTTTTTTGGTGCAGTTTTGGGGTAGTTTTCCAGTATTTTGTTGATAATCTTTGCATCTATGTTCATCAAAGATATAGGTTTCTAGTTTTTGTTTTGTGTTGTGTTTGGTTTTGTTATCAGAGTGATGCTGGACTCATCAAAAGAATTGACAGTATTCCATTCTATTCAGTATTTTGAAATAGTTTAAAAAACACTGGAGTAAGTTCCTCTTTAAATGTTTTATTGAATTTATTAGTAGTGACATCAGGTCCTAGAATTTTCCTTAATAGAAGACATTTAATTACTGCTTGAATCTCATTGCTTGTATGGGGTCTGTTTAGATTGCCTCTATGCAATTAATTTAATCTTGGTAGATTTTATGCATTCAGAAATTTACCCATTTCTTGCCTCAGCCGAGTTTTGGTTTCTTGAGCGGCAATTTCCTAAATGATTTCTGGGTCTGAGTTGGTTTTGCCTTCTTCCTTCCCAAATTTTGTATTCTGACACAATACAAACAAGAGTTTAGACAGCAGATCCATTATGAAATAAAAAACAAAACAAATTAGCGTGTCATGCTTAGAATTCTAGAGGCAGCACGACCAACATGAGTTTTTGTGTTTTGGAAAAAGAAATGGAACCCTTTTGCAGAGGGGAATGATAATTAATTCCCCCAAATCAAGTTTGCCAGCGATTTTCAGGTGAATTGAATTAGTTTTCCAAAGCCAGTCAGCTGGGAGGGGTGGATGAATCTGGAAACAGCCTGTTTCCTTGTGACTAAATCAAGCCCAATATCAAAAAGGACTCTTCCATTTCTTTGGCTTTTTTCACATTTTTCTTATTTATCATGGTTTGTAATGAATTTTCTGATGTGAGCTTTCATTTTGAAAAAAAAAAAAAGAAATTTACCCATTTCTTTGAAGTTTTCCAGTTTCTTAGTATATAGTTTCTCATACTAGTTTGCTATGATCGTTTGTTTTTCAGAGGTATTGATTGTACTGTCTCCTTTATCATCTCTAATTTAATTTCTTGAGTTTTGTTTTTTTTTCTGTTTTCTTTTAAAAAAATTATTTATATGATGTGTACAAATTTCTTATAATTCATACATACAGATTTAAGAGCATAATTATACTTCATACCCTACCCTCCCTCCCACCCACATTTTCTTTTTTTTTTTTTTTGACAGGCAGAGTAGACAGTAAGAGAGAGAGAGACAGAGAGAAACATTTTCCTTTTCCGTTGGTTCACCCCACAATGGCCACTGTGGCCAGTGTGCTGCGGCTGGCACACCACGATGATCCGAAGCCAGGAGCCAGGTGCCTCTCCTGATCTCCCATGTGGGTGCAGGGCCCAAGGACCTGGGCCATCCTTCACTGCACTCACGGGCCACAGCAGAGAGCTGGACTGGAAGAGGAGCAACCAGGACAGAATCTGGTGCCCCAACCGGGACTAGAACCCGGGGTGCCTCAGCACCGCAGGCTGAGGATTAGCATATTGAGCTGTGGCCCTGGCCCCCACCCACATTTTCATCCTTTCTCCTTCCTTTTTTATTTTTCCTTTTTTATACAACGACAAATTTTAAGCTTATTTTATAAGCACAAACTTAGCCCTCCACTAACCAAAGAATTCAATGAGTAGTAAGTAGAAAATTCACTGTTCCTCAAGAGTATAGAGAAGGGCTGTAAACAATCATCAAATATCAAAATGCCAATTTTGTTAAAAATATTACATATTTTGTACTCTGTATATTAGCTACCACAAATCAGGGAAAATATACGATATGTGTTTTTTTGGGACTGACTTATTTCATTAAGCATGGTGCTTTCCAGTTGCATCCATTTTGTTGCTAAAGACCAGGATTTCATTAATTTTTAGTATTCCATAACGCCTATAGTACATTTTCTTTGAACTAGTCCTTTTATAACATTTGCCTCTATCACAAAATATTATGTCCTCTGTAAACCCATGTTCCTTCCTTTTTAACGTCCTAGTCCTCTTTCTTTACTTGCTCTTCTCCCCCTTCTTCTTCATGGTATAGACAGATTCATAACCCATGTATCTGTCTGTCTCGGTGAAAACAGAGCTAGGCTATATGAGTACTGCAATCTTCTTTCTGGAGGTAGACTTCCCTCACCTGCAAACAATGTATACAGAAGGTATTTAAAGTTTGCCAGAGAAGTTATTAGTGCCTAAATGAACTGGAAGATTTCTTAAAACTTCCTTTAAGTTATGCAAGTTTCATGTATTTCATATATACAGCTTTAGGAACATTGTGATACTTCCCACCCTACCTCCCCTCTTGCCCGCCCTCCAACCCTTCTTCCTCCTCCATATCAAAACCATTATACTTAGCAAAATAAGCCAGTCCCCAAAATGCAGATAACATATCTTTTCCCTGGTCTGAGGTAACTAATAGAGAACCTAAAATGTAATGTAATAGAGTGAAATGGATATTTTGAGATTCAATGATTGTTTACAACTCCTGTCTACTGCTATAGAACCTCTTATGCAACCTGGACCCTGTGCTGTGTGCTGTAGATTCAGTTGTAGGAAAAAGACAGATGGGTCTTTTCTCTTCTAGAGCTCATTTTCTAATGAGGGAGACAACTTAAAAATTTACCAATATAATAGAGATCTGGTAAAGTAGCAAAAACTGCAAGAAGATGAGCAATCCAAAAGTAGAATGAAGTGATTGACTGGTGAGGGGGCCTGCTGTAAGTGGTGCAAGGCAACCTGTAGGATGAGGTGGTGTTGTATTGAGGGCCATATCTAAGGAAATAGCTGGGGATGAGTGTTCCAAGCAGAAGGAGAAACAAGTATAGAGACCCAAGGGAAGTTGGTAATTGTTGACGTCAAGTATGGTAAGAAAATGACCACATGGTGTCAAGAGAGGAAAAATAACATCCTCATATGATGGAAATGTCAGCCAAGTTTAATTAGGAACAAACTGAGTGTAATGAAAACAAGAAAAACAAATATAGTTTAGGTTTTCAAAAACAAAGTGCATGTGAGAGCCAGATAATTCATGGCTCACTCTTGAATGCATTGTTTGCTGTTTGGATTACCTGTGATATCTTTCTGTGCATCAATAGTTGGAGCTGGAAGAGCTGCACTTACTGATCTAGATTTCCCACTTTCTCATTTCTTTTGTAACCACAGTGCATCCAGAATGCTCCTTGCCAGATTCCAATATGATCTTTTTCAGAAGGTATGAAGATTTAGGCAGAATTTATAGAAGACTTGATCAGAGGAGAAACACAGACAATAAGGTGGACATTAAGGAAATCAGAGGATCAACTAAGATGTAAGAGACTAGGATCAGCACTGAGGACACAAAGATATGCAAAGTAAGTCCTGATCAATTACAGGGTGTATAGAGAAGGGTCTTACAAGTCCCATCAGAAAGAATATTGACCTTCTCAGCAGTAATAGGCTAGAATGACCAGCAGGAGACACACAGACTGACCATAGTGGTTTATTTTTCTTTTATATTAATCTTCAGAAAGCTATAAAAGGGGTAAATATTGCAGCAGATGATTCAGCTGCATCATGGAAATTGAAGTATCCATTCATGTCCCTCCAGAATTGTTCTCATCCAGCTTCCTGCTACTGCAACCTGGGAGGTAACATATGATGATCAAGTGATGGGGTCCTTGTTGCTCACTTGGAGACTCAGATGGGAATCTAGAATCATGATTTCAGCTTAGCCCAACCTTGATGTTGCAGGCATTTGGGGAACAAACCACTGGATGGAGGATTTCTCTCTCTCTCTCTCTCTCTCTCTCTCTCTCTCTCTCTGGATATGCTTATCGAATGAATGAAAAAAGAATTTTAACAAAGAAAACTATGATGCATCTGTACTCTTGGGTCAAGTCGAAAACTGGATATTGAATGTTAATCACATAGTCTCATGGGTGCAGTAAGAACCCAAGTACCAGAATCATCACCTCCTGCCTCTCAGGGCGCAAAAACATGAAACTGGAGAAAGAAGCAGAACAAGGACTTGAACCCAATCACTTGAGTATGGGATGTGGGTGTCCTAAATAAGGTCTTAACAACTGTGCCAAATGCCCATCCAAAGTGGGCAAAGGTAAAATGATTTGGGGCTGACACTGTGGCATAGCGGGTAAAGGCTATGTCTGGAGAGTTGGCATCCAAAATGAGTGCCAATTTGAGTCCTGGCTGCTCCACTTCTGAACCAGCTCCCTGCTAATGTACCTGGGAAAGCAACAGAGGATGGCCCAAGGACTTGCCCCTGTGGAGGACCTGGAAGAAGCTTCTGGTTCCTGGTTTGGCCTGGCCTAGCCCTGGCCTTTGCAGCCATTTATCAAGTAAATCAGTGGATGGAAGATTCCCTCCCCCACCCCAGCCCGCCTCTCCATCTCTATAACCAAGCATTTCAAATAAATAAGTAAATCTTTAAAAAAAGAGATAAAATGATTCAATCATGTTAAATTGCAAATTATGTTTACTGTTCTATTTAGGTAGAATTCTAAGATTTCCACTGTGGACTGTTTTTGATAGAATGTTAGGATATTAAGGAAAGTATAACAAACCCAAGGAATATTGATTTAGGCAGAGACACTCATTGTTGCTGTTGAAGTTACTTTCTTTTTTTTAAAAAAATTATTGGAAAGATGTGTTTCTTGTAAGCAGCAAATAGATGGGTTTTGTTTTTTAATGCATTCAGTCTGTGCCTTTTAACTGGAGAGTTGAGGCCATTACATTCAATGTGACTATTGATAAGTAGTGTAGGTGGGAGTGCATGTGTATGAAGTGATTTTATGTGATCCTGTCTCTGCATATGGGTATGTATATCCCTAACTGTGTATGTGTGAATGTATATTTGTGTTTCAGTGTGTGTGGACCTTGGAGTGAATGTTGGGTAAGACAATTCTAAAGTTTTCTTTTCCCTATTGCATCTTTTTAAATTATTTTTTGGATGTTCAGCTGAGCTTTTCTATATATTTATATTTTGTAAGACTTTATTTATTTGAGAGAAAGAGCAAAAAACAGAGAGAGGGAGAGACAGACAGAGCTTCCATCGGCTGGTTGACTCTCCAAATGACCGCAACGGCCAGAACTGGGCTGATCCGAATCCAGGAGGCAGGAGCTTCTTCTGGGTCTCCACGTGGGTGCAGGCTCCCAAGCACTTGGGCCATCTTCCACTGCTTTCTCAGGCCATAAGCAGAGAACTGGATTGGTAGAGGAGCAGCTGGGACATGAACTGACATCCATATGGGATGCCAACACCATACAGGAGGCTTAGCCTACTACACTATGGTGCTGGACCCCCAAATAATTATTTGTAAATTCCCAAAGTGAAGTGACAAATCATCATGGGGACATATTTTAAGTTCACCAGTTATATATATACACACATAACATGTTTGAAGTTTTTGTCATCATTTATTATGAATTTAGAACTTGCTTCTTCCTGATCTTTTATTTCAAAGATGGATCATGAGGAAAGCACCATTGCCGCAATGACTGTGATGTTGGCCAGAGTCTTGTTGGTCTGGCTGAGGAAGCACTGTTGGAACTTCTCCACGGCCATTTCAGTGTCAGTGTAGGTGAATGGATGAAGAACTGCTTTGCATTTCTCCACAGGCATCTCTGGATCTATGATCTTTTCAACTTCTCTAGAAGCTGGCAGCCAGTAGCTGTGGAGTAAGCATGAGAAATAGGCTCATAGGCTGAGGTGAGAACATGTATTGGGTGAGTCATAGTGACATTAGTCATCTTTCTACACAACCATGGAGACAAGGATTCAGAAAGTTTATGGACAATAGTCCAATGTTCTCAATTCTAGGATAGGAAGTGAAGGCTCTAGGATTCTCTGTAATCCTGCAAATTCCAACCCACCTATCCTCTTATCCCCTCCTCTAACCAAACAGTCCAAACTATGTGTGAATTTAGTTAATTAGGGAGGTTCAATCAATGAAATGTCATGACTTGGAGGAATATGCCAAATACTGTGTTTGTTCAATGTCATATTTGAATATCAGTTGGCATGTCCCCAAAAGCCCATGTATTAAATGTTTCCAAGTCTTATATTTTTAGTCTGTAGGGTAGTGTTAGTGATTAACAAATGAAAAAAAAAGAAATGTGAAAAATTAATGAAATTGTAATGTCTAGGTGTTGTGCCTTTGTGAATTGGTTAGAATGGAGGAATATGATGTGTTGGAGTCCCCACAATCAAGTCATTGTGGATTTAAAAGAAAGACACTAGGACATGGGAAACCAAATGCTCCTCGTCTCTGTATGTCCCAGATCACCATGTGACACAGCTTGAGTAACCATTTTTCCACTTTCATAAAACCCCAGACTAATGGAGCTGTTGTATATATTTTTTTAACTTTTATTTAGCAAATGTAAATTTCCAAAGTACAGCTTATGGATTACAATGACCCCCCCATAACTTCCCTCCCACCGGCAACCCTCCCCTTTCCCACTCCCTCTCCCATTCCATTAACATCAAGATTCATTTTCAATTATCTTTATATACAGAAGATCAATTCAGTATATATTAAGTAAAGATTTCAACAGTTTGCACCCACACAGCACATGAAGTGTAAAATACTGTTTGAGTACTAGTTATAGCATTAATTCACTTTGAGCAACACATTCAGGACAGAGATCCTACATGAGGAGTAAGTGCACAGTGACTTCTGTTGTTTGACTTAACAAACTGACACTCTTGTTCATGGCATCAGTAATCTCCCTAGGCTCTTGTCATGAGTTGCCAAGGCTATGGAAGCCTTTGGAATTCACCTACTTTGATCTTATTTAGACAGGGTCATAGTCAAAGTGGAGGTTTACTCCTCCTTTCTTTGATGGCCCATTCTTTCTACTGGGATCTCACTCAAAGGGATCTTTCATTTAGGCCTCTTTTTTTGCCACAGTGTCTTGGCTTTCCATGCCTAAAATACTCTCATGGGCTCTTCAGCCGGATCCAAATGCCTTAAGGGGTGATTCTGAGGTCAGAGTGCTATTTAGGACATCTGCCATTCTATGAGTCTGCTGTGTGTCCTGCTTCCCATGTTGGATTATTCTCTCCCTTTTTGATTCTATCAGTTAGTATTAGCAGACACTAGTCTTGTTTATGTGATCCCTTTGACTCTTAGACCTATCAGTGTGATCAATTGTGAACTGAAATTGATCACTTTGACTAGTGAGATGGCATTGGTACATGCCACCTTGATGGGATTGAATTGGAATCCCCTGGCACATTTCTAATTACCATTTTGGGCAAGTCAGATTGAGCATGTCCCAAATTGTATATCTCCACCCTCTCTTATTTCCACTCTTATATTTAACACTTTTCAGTTAAATTTAAACACCTAAGAATAATTGTGTGTTAATTACAATTACAGAGTTCAACCAATAGTATTAAGTAGAACAAAAAAAAATACCAAAATGGATAAAGTATTAAATTGTACATCAACAGTCAGGACAAGGGCTGATCAAGTCACTCTGGAGCTGTTGTTTATTACATTGAGAACCTACAAAATTGGAGCCAACACAAATCTTCTTTCCTATGTAGATTCTCTCAATTATTTTAGTTAACAGAGAGGAAAATATCACAAATATACCACTTCAATTTTATAAATTATAGAAAGAAATTTTCCAAATACCACAGAAGTATTGAGATTAACAGTGCTTATTATTTCTATTAACTTTGTCATTTTTAAGCAATGTAACACAATACACAGTGTTCATGATCACCCAATGTGACCTACACTACATTGGGAGATAAATATATCAGCACCAGGGCCAGGGCTGTGGTTCAGCAAGTTAAGGCTTCGGCCTGGTGCCAGCATCTCGTATGGGCTCCAGTTTGAGTCCCAGCTGCTGTATTTCCTATCCAGCTCCCTGGTAATGTGTCTGGGAAAGCAGTGGAGGATGCCCAAGTTCTTGGGCCCCTGCACCCATTTGGGAGACCCAGAAGAAGCTCCTGGCTCATGGCTATGGATCAGCTCAACTCCTGCTGTTGTGGTCATTTGGGGAGTGAACCAGCAGAGGGAAGACTTCTCTCTCTGTAACCCTGTCTTTCAAATAAATAAAATAAAGCTTTAAAAAATTACATTAAAAATGGTATTAAGATGCGGTTTCTGGCCGGCGCCGTGGCTCAATAGGCTAATCCTCCACCTTGCGGCGCTGGCACACCAGGTTCTAGTCCCACTTGGGGCGCCAGATTCTGTCCCGGTTGCCCCTCTTCCAGGCCAGCTCCCTGCTGTGGCCAGGGAGTGCAGTGGAGGATGGCCCAAGTGCTTGGGCCCTGCATCCCATGGGAGACCAGGATAAGCACCTGGCTCCTGCCATCGGATCAGTGCGGTGCGCTGGCCACAGCACGCCAACCGCGGTGGCCATTGGAGGGTGAACCAACGGCAAAGAAGGACCTTTCTCTTTGTCTCTCTCTCTCACTGTCCACTCTGCCTGTCAAAAAAAAAAAAAGGGGAATGGTCACTCTATCCTTCTGAGCTCCCAGTTTTCCATAAAATAAATTAGGTATCCCACCCTTGTGATGGCTCTTTGTTTTATCATGAGCAAGCCAGACAGGATAAAGGATTGGAAATCAGGTCTTTTGAGTTTTTTCCCTGCTTTGTTTTCTTTTTCTTTTTTTTAAATTTATTTTTTAAGGCACACAAATTTCATAAGTATAACTTTAAGAATATAGTTATTTTTCCCATTATATCAGCCCTCTCATCCTCACTTCCACTCCTTCTCCCTCTTCCCTTGCCAGTCCCATTATCCATCTGGCTCCTGCCATCGGATCAGCGCTGTGCGCCGGCCGCAGCGCGCCAGCCGCAGCGGCCATTGGAGGGTGAACCAACGGCAAAGGAAGACCTTTCTCTCTGTCTCTCTCTCTCACTGTCCACTCTCCCTGTAAAAAAAAAAAAAAAAAGATGCGGTTTCATGGCTAGATCTCTGCATTGACTGTGCAAATTTTAATTTAATTGATTGTGATCATAGCTCATTTCCACTCATATGCACCATCTTCAGTATTAAATATTTTTTAATTAATTTTTTCAGGACCATATTTCCCAATGATTCATGCATTAGCCCTAAAGGTCTTAAAAATGCTGTTTTGAAGATTACATGTACCTTTTTGCTTGAAGCAGTAAGTTTCTTGTGTGCAACTTTCCCATCATTTTAGGACAAGATATCTTATATTTCTGATATTTTTATTACTCTGTGAATATGGTTCCACCCTTCATATCCCAGGAATGTTGAAAAATAGATTTTGGCCGTGTGTTTGGAGTTCAGCCTCCTCCAATTAGATGTTTTCAAAATTGTACAGGTAATTAGAAGATGTGCCTATGAAGGATAAATACTGGTGAAAGATATCTGAAATTGGAAGTATCTTGGCTTACAATGAAATGTCCACAATTCCAGTCTTCAAGGCCTTTCTTCTGCAAAGCACCTGCCATGTCTAGGACCAAGATTGGTGTTGTTATTTCCTGTCAGTCTTGCTCAATGTTCAGGCCTTACCTGATCACTTCACCATACTGGAAATAAGAGCCTCCATGAATGTCAGAAGTCTTCAAAAGACTCTCTTGCATGGTATTGTGTATAAAAGTATAACAAGGGGGTATATTTGGTGCAGGAGTTTAAGCTGCTATTTCATGCACAAGTAATCCATTTTGGAGTAGTGGATTGAGTATGCACTACTTTGCTTCATATCTAGCATCCTGCTAATGTGCTTGGGAAAGTAGAAGAAATAATGGGGATACAAATTTGAAAAGAGGCAGTGAATTATCTCTGTTTGCAGATGACATGATGCTATAAATAGGGGAACCAAGGCACACAAATAAGAGAATTTTCCCTTTCCCAGCCCATTGATCAGTTTACTTGTTTTATTTCAAGATCTATTAAGAAAGAAGAGCTCGCTTAATTAGAATCTGTATTAAAGGCTCAAGTCATATCCAGCAAGAGAACTAAATATCAGTGACATCCTGGGCATTAGCACCACTGTTGTACTTTCATGTATGAGAAACTTGGGTTCATGGAGGAAGGAGGTGAGGAAGGGAAGTGGTTGGAGACTGGGTCAACCAGGGCCTTGGCTTGTCTTTTCTTCTGAATTGACATTATTTATTTAGTACATATAAATTTTCAAAGTACAGTTAATGGATTACAATGGCTCCCCCCCCATAATTTCCCTCCCACTCACACCCCTCCCATCTCCCTCTCCCATTCCATTCACATCAAGATTCATTTTCAATTATCTTTATATACAGAAGATCAATTCATTATATATTAAGTAAAGATTTCATCAGTTTGCACCCACACAGAAAAGTGTAAAATACTGTTTCAGTACTAGTTATAGCTCTGAATTGACCTTTACCATGTCTTGATCTGCCCTGGTTGTAGGTATTGAACTGGAACCACAGGTGTATTTGTGAATAGAAATAGGTACAGGTGTCAGCTGTTGGCTGATTCTCCTTGGTTATTGCTCCAAAACAGTGAACTTTACTCATTTTTCATTTCCCTGCAATGTTTAATTATGAGATTAATCTGCTGCACATGTGACTGTTGATGTTCTATCTACTCCATGACATTGATATTTTTTTCTTCCAAAGAACACATTGTTCTTTCTTTAAAGAATTTATTTATTTAGCTGAGAGGTAGAGTTACAGACAATAAGGAGAGACAGAGAGCAAGTTCTTTTATCCAATTGTACACTCCCCAAATGGCTGCAATGGCTGGAGCTGGACTTGTCTGAAGCCAGGAGCCAGCAGCTTTTTCTGGGTCTCCCGCATGGATGCAGGGACCCAAGCACTTGGGCCATCTTCCACTGCTTTCCCAGGCCGTAGAAGAGACCTGGATTGGAAGAGAAGCAGCCTGGCCTAGAACCAGTGCCCATATGAGATACCAGCACTGCAAATGGAAGATTAACCTACTGTGCCACACTGCTGATCCTGAACACATTGTTCTAAAAGGCTTTATTTCCATGATAAAGCTTCATGTTAGTGAATATTCTGAATTTATTTTCATTACTACATCTTTTTTAGCTATATAGTTTTTATCTTTTAACTTATTTAATAAATATAAATTTCCAAAGTAAAGCTTTTGGATTACATAACTTCCTTCCCACCCCCAACCATCCCATCTCCCAATCCCTCTCCCATCCCATTCACATAAAGATTCATTTTAAATTATCTATATACAGAACATCAATTTAGTATATATTAAGTAAATGTTTCAATAGTTTGCACACACACAGAAACAAAAAGTGTAAAGTACTGTTTGAGTACTAGTTATACCATTAATTCACATAGTACAACACATTAAGGACAGAGATCCTACATGGGGGGTAAGTGCACAGTGACTCCTGTTATTGATTTAATAATTGACACTCTTGTTTACCACGTCAGTAATCTCCCTGGGCTCTTGTCACGAGTTTCCAAGGCTATGGAGGCCTTTTGAGTTCGTTGACTTCAATCTTATTTAGACAAGGTCACAGTCAAAGTGGAAGTTCTCTCCTCCCTTCAGAGAAAGGTACCTCCTTCTTTGATGGCCCGTTCTTTCTGCTAGGATCTCTCCCACAGAGATCTTTCATTTAGGTCTTTTTTTTGTCACAATGTCTTGGCTTTTTATGCCTGAAATACTCTCATGGGCTTTTTAGCCAGATCCGAATGCCTTTAGGGCTGATTCTGAGGCCAGAGGGCTGTTTAGGACATCTGCCATTCTACTAGTCTGTGGTGATTCCTGCTTCCCATGTTGGATCGTTCTCTCCCTTTTTGATTCTATCAATATTAGCAGACACTAGTCTTGTTTATGTGATCCCTTTAACTCTTAGTCCTATCATTATGATCAGTTATGAACTGAAACTGATCACTTTGACTAATGAGATGGCATTGGTACATGCCACCTTGAAGAAACTGAATTGGAATCCCCTGGCACATTTCTAACTCTAACGTTTGGGGCGAATCCAATTGAGAATGTGTTGAATTGTACATCTCTTCCCTCTCTTATTCCCACTCTTATATTTAATAGGTATCACTTTTAAGCTAAATTTAAACACCTAAGAATATTTGTGTGTTAATTAAAGAGTTCAACCAAATGAAGAAAAAAACTAAAAGGGATAAAGTATTAAGTTGTTTTTCAACAGGAGAAGGGCTGATCAAGTCACTGTTTCTCATAGTGTCCATTTCACTTCAACAGGTTTCCTTTTTGGTGCTCGGTTAGTTGTCACCAATTAGGGAGAACATATGATATTTGTCCCTTTGAGACTGGCTTATTTCACTCAGCATGATGTTTTCCAGATTCCTCCATTTTGTTGCAAATAACCAGATTTCATTTTTTAAGTGCTGTAATAGTATTCTATACATGAATATAACCCTACCATACAACCCAGCCATCTCACTCCTTGGAATTTACCCAAATGGAATTAAATTGGCAAATAAAAGAGCTGTCTGCACCTTAATGTTTATTGCAGCTCAATTCACAATAGTTAAGACCTGGAATCAACCTAAATGTCCATCAACAGAAGACAGGATAAAGAAATTATGGGATATGTACTGTGTGCTGTGTGCTGATCCAAAGGCAGGAACCAGGAGCTTCTTCTGGGTCACTCACATAGGTGCAGGGGACCGAGGACTTGGGCCATCCTCCAGTGCTTTCCCAGGCCATAGCAGAGAGCTGGATCGGAAGTAGAGCAGCCAGGACTTGAACTGGCACCCATATGAGATCTTGGCACTGCAGTTGAGGGTTTTATTCACTACACCATAGCACTCGCCTCAACATCCTCTTTTTCTCCTTCCTTTCTTAACATTTTATGTCTGTCTTCCAACTTTCTTTATACAGTCACAATTTCAATTTTTAAAATATGCTATTGATACATTATTGGTGTAGGAAAAGATTCTCCTCAAGTTTCCCATGTGAAATATTGCTTCCTTTCTTTCCTGTCAAAACCCCTACTCCTATCATAACCTCCACACCTTTCATTGCACATCCTGTTTAAAGTTGTTGCCTCCTAAATCATGTGTCTGGTCTATTCAAGCCAGTTTTCAGAATCCTTCTCTGAATATGTGGCAAGAGCCCACAAACTTAATATTGAAAATACTAATAAGCAGAATATTATAAATTAAAAATATAATGTTAATTTTTGAATATCACATAAGCCTCAATATGCTGTATTCAAGTTTAGATATTGAGTGTTATTTTATGAAATATAGTGAATTGGGGTTGGGGATTTGTCCTAGAGCTAAGAAATCAGCAAGGACATCTGTGTGCCATATCAAAGTGAATGAATTCAACATATTGACTTCTAATTCCAGAATCCTGAGCATACAGACCATGAGTGGCATCAGTGATGGCTTAAGTAGTTGGGCTTCTGCTGCATGCCTGGAAGTCCTGGATTGGGTTCCTATTTCCCAGATTTGCCCTAGTGTTGATAGTGTGCATCTGGGGAGTAAATCAGAAATCAGTCAGCCTCTCTCTTTCTCTTTCTCTCCTTCTCTCGCCTTGTCTCTCTTTCCCTCTCTATCTGTAACGCTGTCCTTCAAATAAATAAAGAATGTATTTATAAAAAGAAAACATAAATACTTTTAGAAAGGAATGCTCAATATATTAGGATCTTACAGTCCATTTATGAATGATGTAATAATTATTATATATTAAAATAGACGTGTGATTAATAAGTCTTATTCTTTTTTAATTAAATAATTTTTTAAGAAATACAAATTTCATAAGTACAACTTTGTCATGAGTGCCTGCTGTCACGCAGCTTGACAGGGCTTAAGGGTGACATATCGGAGTATGGGAAAGAAGGAACACATAGATACAAGACTGTCTTTCCAATGAGAGGTTTTTATTATTCACACGTATTCACACTAGGACTTCACCACTCTGCATACCAATCTATATAGTTATATTCATTAATCCACAGGTGATAACACAATCTAGCTTCAAAGCAGTCTTAAAGGCAGTCCAACTATAATAATATAAGTACAACAAAACATATAACATTATTCTTTTTTTTTTTTTTTGACAGGCAGAGTAGATAGTGGGAGAGAGAGACAGAGAGAAAGGTCTTCCTTTTGCCGTTGGTTCACCCTCCAATGGCCGCTGTGGCTGGCATGCTGCGGCCGGCGCACCATGCTGATCCGATGGCAGGAGCCAGGTGCTTCTCCTGGTCTCCCATGCAGGTGCAGGGCCCAAGCACTTGGGCCATCCTCCACTGCATTCCCGGGCCATAGCAGAGAGCTGGCCTGGAAGAGGGGCAACCGGGACAGAATCCGGCGCCCCAACCGGGACTAGAACCCGGTGTGCTGGCACCACAAGGTGGAGGATTAGCCTATTGAGCCACGGCGCCGGCCATAACATTATTCTTAATCATAGGGTCAAGGCATATTCCTTCATATTACACGTGGCTAATATCATAAATGCTGTGTTCTCATGGTTCACATTATGGTCACGAAAACGTCAAAGTTCAAGGTCCAGAGTCCAAAGTCTCTGTTGCCACTTGGAGAGAAGGATCTCAGAACAGTCACTTACAGGCAGGAGTCATGGGATAACTGTCAGTCTAGGCAGTAGGCTCCAAGTTCCCAGGCAGACAGCAAGGCGAGGGGTTGGAGAGGTCCCCTGCTGAGAGGTCTGGTCCTGCTATGATGTTGGGTCTGGCAGCAGACTGTTAAGAAGTGCAGGCCAGGTGTTGAGGCATCAGCTCTATGGAGTTTGGTCCTGTAGTCGCCTTGTGCCACTACAGAGTAACAGGCTGGCTCTTCAGCTCCAAGTACGAGCAGATCCAGAGGTTTACGCATATTGGGCCATGAACTGTAGAGGATGGAGAGTGGTGAAAAGAGCTCTCCTTTTCTCCTTGCCACTCCAGGGGAAAGGCCCGTGGTGGGGATCTGGGTGTCACCAATCAGTTGTGTTCTTTCTAGGAATTTCCCAGGACACCACCAATCCACTGTCCAGGACAGGGCATATCAGCTGTGTCCCTCGGGTGCTGCCAATCACCGTGCTAGTATTGGGGGGACTTGAGGTTCTCGTCCTTAGCACACACATTATCAGACTGTTTAGAGGCGTCTGTTCAGTCTGATGAGGAGATGTTTTTCTTGGCAGACACTAAACTTAGCATAAGTGGTGTCATCAGCTCCTAGCTTAGCATAAGTAACTCCACTCTTATTTTAGTTTGTAGTTAGTGGTGCTCTGTAACTCATTTGGGACTACCATGAATTTCTCCATAGTCCACCTCCTATTGGTTGTTGGGTAAGTGGTGATCCATGACTCATCTTTGGGACTCCTGTGGGATTCCCCACAAACTTTAGGAATATAATTGTTCTTCCCTCTATACCTGCCCTCCCATCCACACTCCCAACCCTTCTCCCCCCTCTCCCCTTCCCAATCTAAGTCAAGTGATTTGTTGTCCAGGGGTCCATTAGCCATAGAGGAATTTGTGGAAGGAACAGCCGGTTGAGGAAATTCAGTTTTCAAACGTTTCCAAAGATAGGGTGGAGTGCTTAAAGGAATTGTCTAGGTATCAGGTAATTCGTATTGATGGAAATTGTGAGAGATGTTTAAGAGGAAGCGTTAATAGGGTTTTGGTTAGCTGGTCAACACTGATGAGCTCTCTGTCTGGAATCAAGATTCAGGTGGAGTTTTACACCTGAAGATACATTTCAAATTGTGAAAATTGGCAAATAATTGACATGTAGGTTGACTGTGTAGATGACCAGGACATCACATCAGGGCTACTGCCGAATGGGAACCATGGGGCTGGACAGTTGTTGAGGCTTCAGTGTCCCTGAGGACAAGACCGGTCTTAGAGTTACTGTTTACTCTTTACCATCACTGTGATTCATGGTTGTGTGAACGGAAAATCTGTGAAGTAACACATAACAGTTGCTCGTCCTGAGACATCCAATGGGACTGGGAGTCTGCAGGCCCCTCAGACACAGGTAGAATGTCCTTCACAAGCAAGCTGTCAGCTGTGGCTGGAAAGCCTATCTCCAGACATAGGTATCTTCCCCCACTAACAGCTTCTTGTGCTGCATGTGTGACCTGGCAGCTTTAAATCAGACCTGCATGTTGGGTTCAATCTTTTAGTAGAGCTGGCAGTGGAAGCCGCTGAGCCCCTGGGGAGAGTCAGACTGGTTCCAGGAGATGCAGGGTATCTTGTGTGACCTTATGGCTTTAAGTCACACCTCCAGGGAGGTTGCGATCTTTTACCCAGAGCTAGCAGAGGAGGGGGGTGATCCCCTAATGGGGAGATAGGCTGTCTTCAGGAGACTACTGCTATCTCCAAGAGCCCCAAGCCAACTAACATAAGGTATGTGAAATCCCCATCAAATGGGCTCCCCCACAGAATGACCCAGTGGAAAAAAAATAGTAATACCTTAAAAAGCCCTGGCCACTTCCTCAAGGCCAGTGTCCTGTTTGGGCACCCTGCCTGGTCTCTCAGACCAGGCATTTAGAATGTCATTTGCCAATCAAATAAAAGTTTCTTTTCTGTCAAATAAAAGTTTCTGATTCTTTGTAAATTGTTTCTCGGCTTTTTATTTCTATACTAAACTAAGGAAAGGAACCCACAAAACTTGCTCCAGCAACTGCCCTCCCTTTATGACTGGTAACACAGGGTACATTTAGAACTGAGTTTTTATCCAGCTAAGGAGGGAATTTGCCACTATGGCAGGGGGTGGGGGTGGGTAGAAGGCAGCTGGAGGAAAAGTAGGGGGCTCTTTGACATTTCAAGGAAGATTCCTCTTATTTGATTCTTAGCTGCTCTGTGCAGCTTATCTGCTTTGCCATTTGCATTGAAGAGTTGAGAATGGTCTGGTTAGGCACCAAGGATCTCAACAAAATGGAAGATTGGGGCAGGGTGGGAAGGGGAGGGGAAGAGGAAAGGGAGGAGGGGAAAGGTGCAACAGGTCCTTTAGATAGTTAATCTAAAGCCCAGTGGAATGTTTATTGTTCTGGAAAGCCCCACACCTGGGGATATTCCAAACTGCTAAAACAATGCACTGTAAACTTCACCAAGGAGCCTTTCTGCACATCCCACCCACCTTATCAAGATCCCTGTGGCATTCTGCCACCTCCCCCAAGAAGCCACCTAAGAAGGCACTCTGCCTGCTGCTCAAGCAGAATGAAGCCTGGCTTCATAGGCCCTCTCTCGAAGCAGACTCAAACCCTACTCTTTTTATATCCTCTCCATGTGTCCCCCCAAAGCAAAGTCTTCTCTACTTTAGCTAGTACTCTCCTCTCCTTTTTCTTTTCTTAAAAAATTTTTAAACTTTAATTAATGAACATAAATTTCCAAATTACAGCTTATGGATTACAATAGCTCCCCCCCCCTTAACTTCCCTCCCACCCACAACACTCCCCTCTCCCACTCCCTCTCCCCTTCCATTCACATCAAGATTAATTTTCAATTATCTTTATATACAGAAGATCAATTTAGCATATATTAAGTAAAGATTTCAACAGTTTGCACCCACACAGAAACACAAAGTGTAAAACACTATTTGAGTACTAGTTATAGCATTAATTAAACACCTAAGAGTAATTGTGTATTAATTACAGAGTTCAACCAATAGTTTTAAGTAGAACACAAAAAATACCAAAAGGGTAAAGTATTAAGTTCTTTTTTTCTTTTTCTTTTTTTTTGTTTGTTATATAGTTATTTTTTATTTAATAAATGTGAATTTACAAAGTGCAACTTTTTTTTTTGTGGTTGCAATTTTTTTTAACTTTTATTTAATGAATATAAATTTCCAAAGTACGATTTATGGATTACAATGGCTTCCCCCCCATACCGTCCCTCCCACCCACAACCCTCCCCTTTCCCACTCCCTCTCCCCTTCCATTCACATCAAGATTCATTTTCGATTATCTTAATATACAGAAGATCAGCTTAGTATACCTTAAGTAAGGATTTCAACAGTTTGCTCCCACACAGAAACATAAAGTGAAAAATAATAGATGATTTTTTTAAATGATGATGAAATCAGATCAGACCTATTGTCATGTTTAATCCCAGTGAGAGTCAAGTTGGGAGTTGACAATTTCTTTTTTTTTTTTTTTTTTTTTTTTACAGAGGATCAGTTTAGTATACATTAAGTAAAGATTTCAACAGTTTGCACCCCCATAGAAACACAAAGTGAAAAATATTGTTTGAGTACTCGTTATAGCATTAAATCTCAATGCACAGCACATTAAGGACAGAGATCCTACATGAGGAGTAAGTGCACAGTGACACCTGTTGTTGACTTTACCAATTGACACTCCTGTCTATGGCATCAGTAGTCTCCCTGTGCTCCAGTCATGAGTTTCCAAGGCTATGGAAGCCCTCTGAGTTTTCCGACTCTTATTTTGTTTAGACAAGGTTATAGTCAAAGTGGAGGTTCTCTCCTCCCTTCAGAGAAAGGTACCTCCTTCTTTGAAGACCTGTTCTTTCCACTGGGATCTCACTCACAGAGATCTTTTGCCAGAGTGTATTGGCTTTCCATGCCTGAAATACTCTCATGGGCTTTTCAGCCAGAACCGAATGCCTTTAGGGCTGATTCTGAGGCCAGAGTGCTATTTAGGACATCTGCCATTCTATGAGTCTGCTGAGTATCTCACTTCCCATGTTGGATCACTCTCCCCTTTATTTATTCCATCGGTTAGTGTTAGCAGGTACTAGACTTGTTTATGTGATCCCTTTGACTCTTAGTCCTTTCATTATGATCAATTGTGAACTGAAATTGATCACTTGGAATATTGAGATGGCATTGGTACATGTCACCCTGATGGGATTGAATTGGAATCCCCTGGTATGTTTTTAACTCTACCATTTGGGGCAAGTCAGCTTGAGCATGTCCCAAATTGTACATCTCTTCCCTCTCTTATTCCCACTCTTATGTTTAACAGGGATCACATTTCAGTTAATTTTTAACACTTAAGAATAACTGTGTATTAATTACAGAATTAAACCAGTCATATTAAGTAGAACAGACAAAAAAGCTACTAAGAGGGATAATGTATTAAGTTGTTCATTAACAGTCAGGGCTATGCTGATCAAGTCACCGTTTCCCATAGTGTCCATTTCACTTCAGGAGGTTTCCTTTTTGGTGTTGAGTCAGTTGTCACCGATCAGGGAGAACATATGGTATTTGTCCCTTTGGGACTGGCTTATTTCACTCAGCATGATGTGTTCCCGATTCCTCCATTTTGTTGCAAATGACTGGATTTCGTTGTTTCTTACTGCGGTATAGTATTCTAAAGAGTACATATCCCATAATTTCTTTATCCAGTCTACCGTTGATGGGCATTTAGGTTGGTTCCAGGTCTTAGCTATTGTGAATTGAGCTGCAATAAACATTAGGCTGCAGACCGCTTTTTTGTTTGCCAATTTAAATTCCTTTGGGTAAATTCCAAGGAGTGGGATGGCTGGGTCGAACGGTAGGGTTATCTTCAGGTTTCTGAGGGATCTCCAGGCTGACTTCCATAGTGGCTTGACCAGTTTGCATTCCCACCAACAGTGGGTTAGTGTCCCTTTTTCCCCACATCCTCGCCAGCATCTGTTGTTGGTAGATTTCTGAATGTGAGCCATTCTAACCGGGGTGAGGTGAAACCTCATTGTGGTTTTGATTTGCATTTCCCTGATTGCTAGTGATCTTGAACATTTTTTCATGTGCCTGTTGGCCATTTGGATTTCCTCTTTGGAAAATGTCTATTGAGGTCGTTGGCCCATCTCTTAAGTGGGTTGTTGGTTTTGTTTTTGTGGAGTTTCTTGATGTTTTTGTAGATTCTGGTTATTAACCCTTTATCTGTTGCATAGTTTGCAAATATTTTTTCCCATTCTGTCGGTTGTCTCTTCACTCTCCTGACTGTTTCTTTTGCAGTACAGAAACTTCTCAATTTGATGCAATCCCAATAGTTGATTTTGGCTTTGACTGCCTGTCCCTCCGGGTCTTTTCCAGAAACTCTTTGCCTGTGCCAATATCTTGAAGGGTTTCTCCAATGTTCTCTAGTAACTTGATGGTGTCAGGTCATAGATTTAGGTCTTTAATCCATGTTGAGTGGATTTTTGTGTAAGGTGTAAGGTAGGGGTCTTGCTTCATGCTTCTGGGTGTGGAAATCCAGTTTTCCCAGCACCATTTATTGAATAGAATGTCCTTGCTCCAGGAATTGGTTTTAGATCCTTGGTCAAATATAAGTTGGCTGTAGATGTTTGGGTTAATTTCTGGTGTTTCAATTCTGTTCCATTGGTCTATCCATCTGTTTCTGTACCAGTACCATGCTGTTTTGATTACAACTGCCCTGTAGTATGTCCTGAAATCTGGTATTGTGATGCCTCCGGCTTTGTTTTTGTTGTACAAGATTGCTTTAGCTATTCGAGGTCTCTTGTGCCTCCATATAAATTTCAGCACCAATTTTTCCAGATCTGAGAAGAAGGTCTTCGGTATCTTGATTGGTATTGCATAGAATTTATAAATTGCTTTTGGGAGAATGGACATTTTGATGATATTGATTCTTCCAATCCATGAGCATGGAAGATTTTTCCATTTCTTGGTATCCTCTTCTATTTCTTTCTTTAAGGTTTTGTAATTTTCATCGTAGAGATCTTTAACGTCCTTGGTTAAGTTTATTCCAAGGTATTTGATTGTTTTTGTAGCTATTGTGAATGGGATTGATCTTAGAAGTTCTTCCTCAGCCATGGCATTGTCTGTGTATACAAAGGCTGTTGATTTTTGTGCATTGATTTTATACCCTGCTACTTTGCCAAACTCTTCTATGAGTTCCAATAGTCTCTTAGTAGAGTTCTTTGGGTCCCCTAAATAAAGAATCATGTCATCTGCAAAGAGGGATAGTTTGAGTTCTTCCTTCCCAATTTGTATCCCTTTAATTTCTTTTTCTTGCCTAATAGCTCTGGCTAGAACCTCCAGAACTATATTGAATAGCAGTGGTGAGAGTGGGCATCCCTGTCTGGTACCAGATCTCAGTGGAAATGCTTCCAACATTTCCCCATTCAATAGGATGTTGGCTGTGGGTTTTCCATAGATTGCTTTGATTGTATTGAGGAATGTTCCTTCCAAACCCAGTTTGCTTAGAGTTTTCATCATGAACGGGTGTTGTATTTTATCAAATGCTTTCTCGGCATCTATTGAGATAATAATGTGGTTTTTCTTCTGCAGTCTGTTAATGTGGTGTATCACATTGATTGTCTTGCGCACATTAAACCATCCCTGCATACCAGGGATAAATCCCACTTGGTCTGGGTGGATGATCTTTCTGATGTGTTGTTGCATTCTATTGGCGAGAATTTTATTGAGGATTTTTGCATCTATGTTCATCAGGGATATTGGTCTGTAATTCTCTTTCAGTGCTGCATCTTTTTCCGGCTTAGGAATTAAGGTGATGCTGGCTTCATAGAAAGAATTTGGGAGGACTCCCTCTTCTTCGATTGTTCTGAATAATTTGAGAAGAATTGGAGTTAGTTCTTCTTGAAATGTCTGGTAGAATTCAGCAGTGAATCCATCTGGTCCTGGGCTTTTCTTTGTTGGGAGGGCCTTTATTACTGTTTCAATTTCTGTCTCAGTTATGGGTCTGTTTAGGTTTTCGATGTCTTCCTGGTTCAATTTAGGAATGTTGCGTGTGTCCAAGAATGTATCCATTTCTGATAGCTTTCCCTGTTTGCTGGCATACAAGTCCTTGTAGTAATTTCTGATGATTTTTTTTTATTTCTGTGGTGTCTGTTGTTACGTTTCCTTTTTCATCTCTGATTTTATTGATTTGGGTCTTTTCTGTTCTTTTTTTAGTTAGTTGGGCCAATGGGGTGTCAATTTTGTTTATTTTTTCAAAAAACCAGCTCCTCGTTTGGCTGATTTTTTGTAATGTTTTTTTGGATTCAATCCTGTTGATTTCTTCTCTGATTTTAATTATTTCTCTTCTCCTACTAGATTTGGGTCTGGTTTGCTGTAGGTTTTCTAGATCCTTGAGGTGATTTGAAAGCTCATCTATTTGGTGCCTTTCCAATTTCTTGATGTAGGCACCTATTGATATAAACTTTCCTCTTAACACTGCTTTTGCTGCGTCCCATAAGTTTTGGTATGTTGTGCTGTTATCCTCATTTACTTCCAGAAAGTTTTTGATTTCTCTTTTGATTTCTTCTATGACCCATTGTTCATTCAGGAGCATGTTGTTCAATCTCCATGTGTTTGCGTATGCTCTAGGGATTCCTGAGTTGCTAATTTCCAACTTCATTCCTTTATGGTCTGAGAAGCTGCATGGTATGATTCTAATTCTTTTGAATTTGCTGAGACTTGCTTTATGGCCTAGTATGTGGTCAATCCTAGAGAAGGTTCCATGTACTGCTGAGAAGAATGTAAAACCTTTAGCTGTAGGATTGAAAGTTCTGTATATATCTGTGAGATCCATTTGGGCTATAGTGTCGTTTAAATCTACAGTATCCTTGTTGATCTTCTGTCCTGTTGATCTGTCTATTTCTGAGAGTGGAGTATTGAAGTCCCCCAGTACTATTGTATTGGGGTCTAAGTCTCCCTTTAAGTCCGTTAACAAATCTTTTAGATAAACCGGTGCCCTGTAGTTAGGTGCATATACATTGAAAATTGTTATATCTTCCTGTTGAATTGATCCCTTAATCATTATGTAGTGTCCCTCTTTGTCTCTCTTAACAGTTTTTGTGGTAAAGTTTATGGTGTCTGATATTAAGATGGCTACACCTGCTCTTTTTCCATTTCTGTTGGGATGTTATATCTTTTTCCAGCCTTTGACTTTCAGTCTGTATGGATCTTTGTTGGAAAGATGTGTTTCTTGTAAGCAGCAAATAGATGGGTTTTGTTCCTTAACCCAATCAGCCAATCGGTGTCTTTTAACTGGACAGTTCAGGCCATTCACGTTCAATGTGACTAATGATAAGTGGTAACTTTGCCCTTAAGAATAACTGTGTGATAATTACAGAATTAAACCAGTCATATTAAGTAGAACAGACAAAAAAAAATACTATGAGGGATAATGTATTAAGTTGTCCATTAGCAGTCAGGGCTATGCTGATCAAGTCACCATTTCTCATAGTGTCCATTTCACTTCAGGAGGTTTCCTTTTTGGTGTTCAGTCAGTTGTCACCGATCAGGGAGAACATATGGTATTTGTCCCTTTGGGACTGGCTTACTTCACTCATCATGATGTGTTCCAGATTCCTCCATTTTGTTGCAAATGACTGGATTTCGTTGTTTCTTACTGCGGTATAGTACTCTAAAGAATACATATCCCATAATTTCTTTATCCAGTCTACCGTTGATGGGCATTTAGGTTGGTTCCAGGTCTTGGCTATTGTGAATTGTGCTGCAATAAACATTAGGGTGCAGACCGCTTTTTTGTTTATCAATTTAAACTCCTTTGGGTAAATTCCAAGGAGTGGGATGGCTGGGTCGAATGGTAGGGTTATATTCAGGTTTCTGACTGGTTTAATTCTGTAATTATCACACAGTTATTCTTAAGTGTTGAAAATTAACTGAAATGTGATCCCTGTTGAACATAAGAGTGGGAATAAGAGAGGGAAGAGATGTATAATTTGGGGCATGCTCGGGCTGACTTGCCCCAATTGGTAGAGTTGGAAACATACCAGGGGATTCCAATTCAATCCCATCAAGGTGGCATGTGCCAATGCCATCTCACCACTCCAAGTGATCAATTTCAGTTCACAATTGATCATAATGAAAGGACTAAGAGTCAAAGGGAGCACATAAACAAGTCTAGTATCTGCTAACACCAACCGATAGAATAAATAAAGGGGAGAGTGATCCAACATGGGAAGTGAGATACTCAGCAGACTCATAGAATGGCGGATGTCCTAAATAGCACTCTGGCCTCAGAATCAGCCCTAAAGGCACTCGGAACTGGCTGAAAAGCCCATGAGAGTATTTCAGGCATGGAAAGCCAAGACACTCTGGCAAAAAGATCTCTGTGAGTGAGATCCCAGTGGAAAGAACAGGTCTTCAAAGAGGGAGGTGCTTTTCTCTGAAGGGAGGAGAGAACCTCCACTTTGACTATGACCGTGTCTAAACAAGATAAGAGTCGGAGAACTCAAGGGGCTTCCATAGCCTTGGAAACTCATAACTGGTGCATAGGGAGATTACTGATGCCATAAACAGGAGTGTCAATTGGTAAAGTCAACAACAGGAGTCACTGTGCACTTACTCCTCATGTAGGATCTCTGTCCTTAACGTGCTGTACACTGAGGCTTAATGCTATAACGAGTACTCAAACAGTATATTTCACTTTGTGTTTCTATGGGGGTGCAAACGACTGAAATCTTTACTTAATGTACACTAAACTGATCTTCTGTAAAAAAAAAAAAAAAGAAAGAAAGAAATTATCAATTCCCAACTTGACTCTCCCTGGGATTAAACATGACAATAGGTCTGATCTGATTTCATCATCATTTAAAAAAAATCATCTATTATGTTTCACTTTATGTTTCTGTGTGGGAGCAAACTGTTGAAATCCTTACTTAAGGTATACTAAGCTGATCTTCTGTATATTAAGATAATCGAAAATGAATCTTGATGTGAATGGAAGGGGAGAGGGAGTGGGAAAGGGGAGGGTTGTGGGTGGGAGGGACGGTATGGGGGGGGAAGCCATTGTAACACATGAGTCGTACTTTGGAAATTTATATTCATTAAATAAAAGATAAAAAAAAAAGTGGTAACTTTGCTCTGCCATTTCCCAAAGATAAGTTCTAATATATGCTTTGAATTCCCTGTGATCTTTTGCTGTGAGGTTTCCTTCCTTGGTTTCCTTCCTTTACCTTCTTTCATATTGATGACCGTGTTTCTTTTTTTCTGTGTGTAACACATCTTTAAGCATCTTTTGCAGGGCTGGACGAGTGGCAACAAATTCTTTCAATTTCTGTTTGTTATGAAAAGTCTTTATTTCACCTTCATTCACAAATGATAGCTTTGCAGGATATAATATTCTGGGCTGGCAGTTGTTCTCTCTTAGTACCTGGGCTATATCTCGCCATTCCCTCCTAGCTTGTAGAGTTTCTGATGAGAAGTCAGCTGTGAGTCTGATTGGAGATCCTCTGAGAGTAATCTGACGTTTCTCTCTTGCACATTTTAGGATCTTTTCTTTATGTTTCACTGTGGAGAGTTTAATTACAACGTGTCGTGGTGAGGATCTCTTTTGGTCGTGTTTATTAGGGGTTCTGTGAGCTTCCTGTACTAGGATTTCTCTGTCCTTCTCCAAACCTGGGAACTTTTCTGCTAATATCTCACTAAAAAGGCCTTCTAATCCTTTCTCCCTCTCCATGCCTTCAGGAACTCCTAGAACCCGAATGTTGGGTTTTTTAATAGTATCCTGAAGATTTCCGACAATATGTTTTAGATTTCTAGTTTCCTCTTCTTTTCTTAGCTCTGACTGTATCCTTTCCTGTTCTCTGTCTTCTAAGTCCAATATTCTCTCTTCTGCTTCACCCATTCTGTTCGTAAGGCTCTCTATTGTGTTTTTCATTTGATCTATTGAATTCTTCACTTCAGTCACTATCACAGTTTCCTGTTGTACTAGTTGTTTCGTTTCATTTTGATTCCTCCTTAATATTTCATTTTCATGAGAGAGATTTTCTATCTTGTCCATTAAGGATTTCTGTAGTTCAAGAATTTGTTTTTGAGAACTTCTTAATGTTCTTATCAATTTTTTGAGATCTGCTTCTTGCATTTCTTCTATGTCATCATCCTCATAATCTTGAATTGGGGTGTCTTTTTCATTTGAGGGCTTCATGGTGACTTCCTTGTTTTTATTACCTTGGTTTTTGCGTTTGTTATTTGGCATATTGGAGATATTTGGTTTCTTCACTGTGGTGCTTTTTCTTGTTATACTATGACTCTAGATTAAGTGGACTATCTGTTTTTGATGGAGCCTTAGGGCTTGAGATGGGTGTGGCCTGAGAGCTCTGTTTGGTGTGCCAAAGGTGACCCTCCCAGGTTAGGCGTGGTAAACCTCTCTCTCTCTCTCTCTCTCTTTTTTTTTTTGATTCAAAAGGGAAGTAATTCCACACAGCTGATCGAAGTTGGAGGTAGTTAGCAGGCAAATGATATACCCACAGGAGCCAGAGATCAGAAGCTCTTTCCCAAGGACCACACAGGGAATGTGTTCTGCCCTCAGAGTGGGCTCAAATTCTCCTTCAGTCTCCCACTGGGTTGCCAAAGTTACGGAATTGTAGCGTCTCTGGAGAGTGCTCACGTGAATTCCGTGAGTTCTCTCCCCCACCGTCTCTTTTTTCACAGTCTCAGTTCAGTAGCACCACAAATTTACTAGGTCCTAATCTCCTGTTAATTTGCCCCGCCCAGAGTCAGGTTTTTCTGCTAGGCTCAGGGCCGGTGCAGACCTGAGTTCGCTCTGCTTATGACGTATGTCCAAGATGGTGCCTGCTCTTTGTCTTGCTCGCCCTTGAGAGGTGAGCGGAGAGAGAGAAACCCGTGTCCGTACCAGTCACCTTTTTTTTTGCTCTCTCTCCCAGGTAGCCTGGTGAAGTTCCCCCCCCCCGGGGGGTCGTTCCCTCTAGTCTCCTCTCTCCGCTTGCCTGCCGGTGTCTCAGGCTATTGAGGTTCGGCTCACCTCGCGTTCCAGCGCTGGTGTGTTGAGTCTGCCCCTGGTGTCCCGAACTGTGGGCTCCCACGCTCTCCACGCAGGTCCACTCCCCTTCCAGCGCCGATGTGTGGACTCGGAGCCCTGGACATCCCAAATCTCCCCGCTGTTGTCTGTGTGTCACGCACTCCCCTTCGAGCACTGGCGCGCAGACCCTGCAGCTTGCGCAGCTCGGTCCCGCGGCTCGGCTTCTGCGGCTCGGTCCCGCAGCTCGGTCCCGCGGCTCGGCTTCCGTGTGGTGGGCGACCTTGTTCTCCCAGTAGGTCCTCGGATTCACGGCCACTGGATCCAGAAGAGTTTCCTCTGCAATATTTTCCTGGTTCTTTTTTCTGAGGCTACCTTAACTCCCCTTTTATTAAACTAAATTTTCCCGGACTATCGGTGCGCGCCCTCACTATTCCGCCATCTTGGCTCTGCCCCCCTATTTTTTACTTATTTATTTATTTATTTTTTGTAACTTGAGTGGGCTGGTGTCAGCGCTTTGAGGTACCAAATCCGCTGCTTTGGGGGCCGGTTTCCTTGTTCCTATGTTCGCCCTTACATGTCTGTGCCTGGGGTTCATTGGTCAGCCACTCTCTTTCACTGCACCTCCTGTGTGAGGGGTGTCAAGTAGCTCCAGACTACCTTTGGACTCCGCCCCTGCTGCTTCCTCCTTTGGAGCAGAGGCCAGCCTCCTTTAACCCTGAATGTAAACAAACAAGATGGCTGCACTCTGCCCACTGCAGCTCTGATTGTGGGTTGGGCAGCTCCTAAGGATCATGGCATTTTTGATCCCTCAGTTTGTCCCCCTGGATCCTGCCCTCTTCCCGCAGGCGCTATTCAAAAAAAATTTTTTTTTTCTGGTAACTTGAGTAGACTGGTGTCAGGGCTTTGAGCTGCCCTCCCTCGCTGCCTGCCCCTGCACAAGGAGTGTGGTGTTCTCCACTCCACCTTTGGGCTCTGCCTCGGAAGGTTAGTCGGAGGCAGAGGCAGTTCTCCTTTAAGTCCGAATGTAAACAAACAAGATGGCTGCTTCCCGCCCACTGCAGCTCCGATTTGGAGGAGAGTTCCTGGATTGTTTAGTGCCTCAATTAGACCCCCTGAATTGCGCATTCTTTCTGCAGGCACTACTCACTCTGTTCCGTTTTCTATTTCCTCCCCCACTCAGTTGTGCGTGTCTCAGTGTCTGTCCCAGGGTTGGTTGGGGGAGGGGTGGTGGTGGCTGTTGCCGAGGTGCTGGGCGATTGCCCTGTCTCACCTTGGCTTCCAGCGCTGGTGTGTACACACTCCTGTTGGTTCCCTGCTCCTCAGGCACCTGCGTCCTCCTCGCAGGTCCACCCTGTCTCCCCCGTTTCAGAAGAGCTTCCCTTTCCCAGAAACTACAAATTCTCACCCCTCTTTGAACCTTCCCTTCCAGGACCATCGGTGTGCTCCCTCCCTATTCTGCCATCTTGGAACACTCTCCTCTCCTTTTTCAAACCCTAAAATCCTTTAATCAAATAGCATGACTGTATAATTGGCATGAATTAATGCTATAGAACTGATGTCTTAAAGCTAACTTGTATGGAAGTTCTGTACCATTTTTTCTAACAATCTTGGAAAATTGGAAACATTCAAATATGTCTCCTTTTTCTCCTAATGTTATGGAAGGCTAGCATTCAGAGATCCAGAGATTACTGACCCTTCCTGAATGGGTATAAAAAAAAAACATCTTCCTGCTACAACATTGCACACATATGAGTTTATAAGACACTGGTTAGGAGGCCAGCATCCCATATTGTCACTGGAGGGAAGGCTGTGGAAGCTGTGGGGTTCTTGTTTTTGTGCAAGAAAGATTTCAGGTGTGAGACAGAGAGTGGAGTGATAAGGCTTTATCGGGGACAGGGCATCTGTCAGAATGGAAGGGAAAGAGAGAGTGCCCAGTTGCTTAAGATTTATGATCAAGATCATTTTTAGATATTTATGAGCATATTAATATGCATTTTTCAAAAACCTCATTGTCAGAAGATTGGGCTTCAATTTTAGGTCACTGTAACTTTGGCATTCACACTTAACTTGTAGAAAACTCTGTAAACAATATTTTAAAATTATAAACTTTTCTTCTAAGATTTATTTCTCTCAAACTTTTTGTGACATTAATACCTTCTGAAACTTAAACCCATAGTTACTTTTACATACTCTTAAGTTGTCGTGTATGGACAACCTATGAGAATACATGTTAACAAGCCTGAACAGTCTCCCTTACAGAATTTAAGATGTTAAAAGTACACATAATAGGGGCCGGTGCTGTGATGCAGCAGGTTAATGCCCTGGCCTGAAGTGCCAGCATCCCAAATGGGCGCCAGTTCAAGTCCCGCTGCTCCACTTATGATCCAGCTCTCTGCTGTAGCCTGGGATAGCAGTGGATGATGGCCCAAGCCCTTGGGCCCCTGCACCCGCGTGGGAGACCTGGAAGAAGCTCCTGGCTCCTGGCTTCGGATCGGCGCAGTTCTGGCCATTGCAGCCATTGGGGAGTGAACTGTTGCATGGAAGACCTCTCTCTCTCTCTCTCTCTCTCTCTCTGCCTCTGCCTCTCCTCTCTCTGTGTAACTCTGACTCTCAAGTAAAAAATAAATACATCTTAAAAAAAGTACACATAATACGTTTTCCCAAGTTCTACTTAGCAACGATGCCTTGATGACTTAAGACACTGAGATATTAATGAATACCAGGCCATTATCTGAATTATCTTTAAGGTTGAACTTGCACTTCTATGCTCTTAAGTAACTGACAAGGATAACGCCTCCTGAACAGCAAACACAGACACGATAACAGCTTTGAAAAGATCTTCATCTCTTAAAGAACCAAGTTTAAAGCATATCAATGACATGCAAAACTGAGTGAACCAAAAGGCATTTGGAGTAACCCAATTTTCTGAACCAATCTGTATTGGCTTACTTTAGTTAACAACATAACGGCTTGTATACACAGAATTTACTTTCATTTTTATAAAACCACTCTAGCTGGAAAGCAATAACATGAATACAACATAGCTATGACATAATTTACAACGTTTTAATGTACTTTATATAATCTGAATCGACTCAAACAGCTGTTATTTTAACAAATTAAGATTCTCATCCTTTGAGAGTTCCAGGGATCTGATTGGAAGCCTCAAAGTCAGAAGACTCGCTGTAGAACTTAAACTGTCAGAGAGTCAAACTGTTTAGCCAAAATAGTACACTTAACCTGAGCATTTTTACCAAGGCTATGGGCTAGATCTGATCAGAGTTAAGGTAATTTCTTAAACATTACAAATCGGCAGATAACGTAAACAATGTCGAGCACAGTTTTCCCAATCAAGACAGTACTGGCAATAGAAAAACTCAAAACCTTTAAGAAACGTGAAAACTCTCACCAGCTAAGTCAGGGACAGCAGCACAGAAGAGAACCAATTATCAGCATATAATCCCATTGCTTAGGACAGTGAAATACATCATGAAAACAAAGAGGCAGAGAATCAGCCTCCTGTGGGGCTGCAGAGAAGAGAAAAACCCATCTGCTGGGTTGTAAAGGGTTAATGGATTAAGGTTTTCCGATTAGGTGGAGAAACCTGAAAGGTCAGCCTTAGACCAAGGCACTTCCCCTCCCCCTCCTAGTGAGGAGGGGTATTGAATTGGAAATGGAGAGAGTACATATCCCATAGTTTCTTTACTCTATGGAACACTATACGGCAGTGAAAAACAATGAAATCCGGGCATTTACAACAAAATGGAGGAAGCTGGACAACATCATGCTGAGTGAAATAAGCCAGTCCAAAAGGGACAAATATCATATGTTCTCCCTGATCGATGGCAACTAAACGAGCATCTAAAATGATACCCATTGAAGTGAAATGGACACTATGAGACAATGACATGATCAGCCCTTGTCTAGACTGTTGAGGAACAACTTACTATTTTATTCCTTTTAGGATTTTTGTTGCTGTTGTTGTTGTTGTTGCTCTGTTTGTTCTACGTAAGACCACTGGTTGAACTCTGTAAAAAACGCACAATCATTCTTAAGCGTTCAAAAATTAACAGAAAAGTGATCTCTGTTAAACATAGGAGGAGAATAAGAGAGGGAGGAGATATATAGGTTGGCACATGCTCTCTTGGACTTACCTTCAATGGTGGAACTAGAAATTCTCAGGGGATTTCAACTCAATCTTACCAAGGAGGCAGGTACCAATGCCAGTGCACTTGGTAAAGTGATAAGTATAAATACACAACCGATCAAAAAGATAGGGTAAGTGTCGATGAGATTTCACAAGTAAGACCAGTGTAAGCAACTAATGAAGGATAGAATTAAAAGGGAGAGAATGATCCTGCAGGGGAAACGGGACCCACAGCAGACTCATAGAATGGCAGCATTCCTGCCTCAGAATCAACCCTTGGGACATTCGGATCTGGCTACAAGGTCCATGAGAGTCTCACAGGCATGGAAAGCCATGACACGGTGGCAAAAAACAATCTAAATGAAAGATCCTGGTGAACAAGACCCCAGCAGAAGGAACAGGCCCTCAAGGAGGGAGGCGCCTTTCTCTGAAGGGAGGAAGAAACCTCCACTGTGATACGGCCTTGACTAAACAAGTTCAGAGTCGGTGAACTCAAGGGGCTTCCATAGCCTAGAGAGCTCGTAGCAAGAGTCTCAGGTGATTGCTGACGACATAAATAAGAGTGCCAACTGTTAATCAACAACGGGAGTCACTGGGTACATGCTCCCCACGTAGGATCTCTGTCCTTAATGTGTTCTACTATGAAACTTAAAAACAACACTACTAGTCGAACAATACCCTATACCTTGTGTGGTTGTGTGAGTGCAGCCTGTTGAAATCCTTGCTTAGTATATACTAAGTTGATCTTCAGTATATGAAGGTAATTGAAAATGAAACTCGATGAAGGGCAGGATGGGAGAGGGAGTGGGAGAGGGGAGGGCCACAGGCAGGAGGGAGGTTGGGGGGGAAGCCACAACAATACAAAAGTTGCACTTTGTAAATTCACATTAATTAAATAAAAAAAATAACTATATAACAAACAAACAAACAAACAAACAAAGGAAATGGAGAGAGAGGAACAAAGCAGCCCTGGAGAGCACTCTACATTTGCCAAAGATATCCGGCTGTGCCTGCGTGGGTGCAGCAGGCCATGTTGACTGGAAGAGAGCGCAGGGAAAGGCCATGGTGCCCCATTTACAGGGAAGACTGTACACGCCTGGGCCTAGCAGGACTGGCCATAGGGTTGGGTAAGCACGTTGTTTCACTGAGTGCTCAGAACCTCCTGTTGCTCACGATTGCCTACTACCTTTGTTGTCTGAGTTTACCTGGGGATCCAATATTAGCCTCCACTGAAGCTAAGCCCCACTTGTGTAGCAGTGGGCAGTGTGATCAGGTGTCTCTCCAAGAGAGGCAAGGTCATTGGGTTGCAGTCCTTCTGCCAGAAAGCAAAAGCGAGCTAGGGGGTTTCTGGGCTCTTAGCCAACTGCCATTCCTAGTTGCCCTCCCCATTTCTAACAATACCTCTGGAGTTTTGGCGATAGCTACACCAGGGCCTAGGGGACTCAGTGTTCTCATAGAGCTGTGGGGCACCAGACAATCAGCAGTCATTCCCAGCAGATCTGGTCCTGCTTGGGGGAAGGAATACTGACCTGGATGGAGTTTTCTTTTAATCCCTTACTGACCCCTTCATGAATTCCCTCATGGGTTTCTTCGTGGATCCTTTGTGCATGGATCCCCTCATGCATGGAGTCCCTTCATGGTCGCCAGAAATGCCACCTGAGGGAAGGCCATGGAAGCTGCAGGGTTCTTGTCTTCACACAAGAAAGAATTCAGGCGTGAGACAGAGAGCAGTGTGATAAGGCTTTATTGGGGACGATGCATCCGTCAGAACAGAAGGGACAGAGAGAAAGTGAGGTTACATGGTTGAATGGAGAGAACACACCTGGGCAGGCCATCAGGCAGTTCAGCCGAGAGCAGAGTTCTGAGTGCGCAGTCTGTTTGGACTCCCTAGGTCTTTTTTTTTTTTTTTACAGGCAGAGTTAGACAATGAGAGAGAGAGAGAGAGAGAGAGAGAGACAGAAAGGTCTTCCTTTCATTGGTTCACCCCAAAATGGCTGCTACAGCCAGTGCACTATGCCGATCCGAAGCCAGGAGCCAGGTGCTTCCTCCTGGTCTCCCATGTGGGTGCAGGGCCCAAGCACTTGGGCCATCCTCCACTGCCTTCCCAGGCCACAGCTGAGAGCTGGACTGGAAGAGGAGCAACCAGGTCAGAATCTGGCGCCCCGACCAGGACTAGAACCCGTGGTGCCGGCGCCAGAGGCAGAGGATTAGCCTAGTGAGCCGTGGAGCCGGCCAACTCCCTAGGTTTTTAAGGGAGTCTGTTACCCACCTCCCTCTCTCTTCCAGGACAAAGGATAGAGAGTCCTGGTGGAAGAGTTTTTTGGGTGAAAATTAGCAAATTCCTCCCCAGATTTGCTGGTGCCCGTGCAGAGTAGCATGGCTTCCCTTAGGGCATCTGAGAAGGTTTTATTGCTCCATGTTATCAGGTACCCCTTTTGGTCCTGAGGAGAGAGAATTCTCCTGGGAGCTTTTCTTGGGGGAAGGGCTGGGACCACCTGGGAGGTTATCGGGGTCTGAGCAGGACTTTGAAGTGCAAGATGCTGGGCTTCTGGAGCTTCTGCAGTAGGTGTTGGTCTTCAGGCCTGTCTCACAAACACAAAGGCTAAATTTCTGACTTCCTACCTAACAGTATCAGACTAACTGTGTTTGATTCCTGGCTCTGACTCTTGAAAAATATTTCTGCTAAGGTAGATCCTGAGAAGTAACAGAATGGCTCATGTGACTGGATTGCTGCCACCCACATTGAAGATCTGGATTGAATTCTCAGATTCCAGATATCATCACCTGCCAAGTACTGAACACTGAGGACATTAAAGGAAGAGGCTAGAAGAAGTGGACTCTTGGTGTTGTAGATAACATGCCAGTTAAGATGCCTATGTACCATATCAGAATGCCTGAGTTCAATACCTGATTAAGAATCCCAACTTCAGCTTCATGCTAATGGAGACACCAGGAGGCAGTGATGATGACTCAAGACATGGGTTCCATGACACCACCCAGATGGAACCTACATCAGACTGCTCAATCTTGGTTTGGGTTATGCCCAATAAGAGTCATTGTAGGTAGCTCAGAAGTACACCAGCCCATATGGTAGGATTTCTTTCTCTCTCTCTTATCCCCCTGATTCTCAAATAAATATATAAATTTTTGAACTATATTAAAAATAAAAGAAACTTGAAGAGGGCAACTGTTTATCTGAAGACCAAAATGCTATTGAGTAGCAGACCCCAGACTCAGACCCAGACCCGTTGTACTCTGTTGATTTGGGGTATATATAGGTCAATCAAGGAGTGAGGCTACAGCCTGTCTCACTAAAATTTCTTCCATTGATTTTCTTGCCAATACTTCTAGATGTTTGAAAATATAAAAGTGAGCCCTGGATTCCTGGGTAACTCATACATACCCTGGAATTATAATCTGACCCAGACACCACCCCATTACAAAAGTGTGCACAGAAAAGTGTTACCAGGCCCACCACCAATGATACTGACATTCATAGTAGCAATGGAATAGAGTGACAAGGAGGAAGTCTATTTTTCTTTGAGCTTTCAGATTCAGAAACTAAAAGGGGATCTGACATTGTGGCAAATGAGTTTCAGGTGGCTCTTGGGACATCTCACTTCATATTGGAGTGCAAGTTCATATCCTGCTACTCTCCTTCTCATCCAACCTCCTGCTAATGCATCCTGGGAAACAGTAAATGAAGCTCAACTATTTGGACCCCTGTCACCCCTTGGGAGGTCTGGATGGAATCTGGGGCTACTGGCTTCATCCTAGCCCTAGTTGGTTGTTGCAGGTGTTTGAGGATTGAACTAGTGGATGGTTAGAAGAAAGCCATGAGAGTTCTGTCCTCCATACCAAGAACTGTGGTTGGCTATGGATTCCAAGCCCTGAGTATCCAGTGAGCTTCACTGTGCTGCCCGCCATGGCTCAAGGCAGGCTACTAGATCTGGTTTCCAGGCATCACTCCATAGGGAGGGCTGATGCCATACGTTGGAGTGAATCCTCACATTCCTCCCATCTTGACAAGGCACCTCTGCTCTGTCTCCAAGGAGTACACTCTCAAGCCCTAGAAATGAGGCTTGGGGCCTATTTTTGAGTCTGTGCACTCTTTGTTTCATCTATCAATGCAGACCACAGATGTATTCCCATAACAGGAAGACGGGACCAGAAAATTTAGGGAGCTGGGGAACCACACATTGGCTATAGGTGTGACACTCAAGACTCCAATATCCATCCTTTGCCTGTGTGACAGCTGACCAGCAGTGTTTCAGTTGTACACTCCTCCTGTCCAAATAAGAATTTACCTTCCATCACCACCTTACCCACACAGGTCCTTAAAACATTGCTGAATTACCTCACTCTGGGAGAAGTCCCTTTGGGGGAACAGTTGCTATACCTGTTTATGTTGGCCTCATTCATCAACCAGTTTCACTCCTTATGTTTCACCTGGACACTCTTCAGAGGTTAATGTTTTCAGTCTGTTAAGAGTAAAGCTAGGGAGTGATGTCAGCAAGTAGGCATGGCAGGAACTTATAGAGGCTCCTTTCCCTCATAAACACAGAGGGGACCAAAAATTCAAAGAAAAATTTCCTTTGTGGAAAATAAGAAACCAGCTGAAAGAATTGTATATCCAGGTGAGCACAAACTCAGATGTTTGAGAATAAGTAGGAGGCAACCTGGACATCCTTGCACAGGATACCATGAACCCAGTGTGACCTCATAGATCTGGGAGATAGCCTAGTTCCTAGCTTCACTCAAGCAAGGGAACTGACCAGTGTCCAGCATTGCCCAGGTGACAACACAGGTTCTGCCTTTTGTTTTGAAGTCTTGGGGCCAGCATGGCTCTGATTGCATCACCTAGGCAATAATGAAGCTACTGACTTGGTTTCCTAGACATCATTGACTATTGCTTATCAATAAGGAGTGCACCCCCCACCCCAATTTCACATACACACAAAGAATCTATCTCATGATCTTCCCAGAAAACACAATTTAATCAAGGCAACCAGGAATCAAAATATATCAGAGGGGGAATAAAGCAACCTGTCCAGCCATGCATCCTTAATTTTTAAATGTATTATCTGCATCTGCACACACAGGCAGGCGGTCCACGAGGCCTTTAATACCTCCACTTCTATGGGAGAAGAAAGAGAACTTCAGCTTTTTTGCAGTGAATTTATTGAAATTAAGTGTACTTTGGGTTTCAAAAACTGTCTTGCAGATTATTGATCAAAGGGGAAAAATAAGAAAAAAAAAATTGTACTGTATGTCAGCCTGCAGTTGATTGGATGCCACAGTCTGGATTCCTCTTAGTCGCAGGTCTTGGGACCACTAATATGCAGCACAGTAAAGGCTGTCAAATACTGCATACTGCAAAACAAAAGCAGACAAGTCATCTAGCAGGCCACTGTTCTCTTCAATGATCTAATATTGAAATCAAGATGCTTCTTATATTTGTCTCACATTATAGCTAAGCTAAAAGCAAAATTGGAATAATTTTTCCCATTTATTCTGCCCTCCAGGAGACACTTATGGATGCCCTATAGAAGTCAGTACTTTGAGTACATTCTCTTTTTAGGGATTCATTTGCTGGTTTTTTAATCCTCCAAAATTACTATTCTTTAAATAAACTAGGCAGTACAGATGCTTTCTGTACTATTTGTTGAGGGCCTACCTATTTGAGTTGTTTCTGAAATCACATTTCAACACAGAAATCTGCAATCTGAGCTCTCACACAAGGTATGATGTTGCTGAGTTCCTGTGCGACTTTAGGTTGAAAACTATTTTAATAGTCTGTCCACCATTAACTTTGGAACTTACAACACACAGCAGCAATACTTTAAAAATCATTACACTAGACTATGTTTTCATTGTTTCTTGTCTTTGGTTGTTCTGAGTGCATTTTAAAACTATTTATTTGTTTATTTAAAAAGGAGCATTTACAGAAAGAGAGGGAGAAGCAGAGAGAACAAGATAGATAATCTATCCCTGGGTTCACTCCCCAAATGTTCCCAACAAATGGTGCTGGGCCATGCTGAAGCCAGGAGATAGTAGCTTCATCTGGATCTCCCATGTGGGTATCAGAAGCCCCAGTATGTGGATCATCTGGTGGCTCCCATGAACATTTGCATGAAGCTGGACTGGAAGTGTGGAGTAGCCAGCGATCCAATCTGGCACTCTAATATGAGTGTGGTTGCTTACCCTGCTTAGCCTCAACACCCATCCCTTGAGTACATTAAAACTTTTTATTAATTTTCACTTCATTTCAAAGCCAGATACCCAGAAAAGAAGAAAGAGAGAAACAGAGATCTGTCTTGTGTTTCACTCCCCAAATGCCCACGATAGCTTAGGGTAAGATTGACTAAAACACTGGACACTGGTTCTCAGTCCTATACCCTCACATGGCCAGTAGGGACCCATGTACTTGAGTTATCATTTCTTGCCTCCCAGGGTACAAATTAATAGGAAGATGGAATCAAAAACAGAGACAGGATTCAAACTGAATCACTACAGTTTGAGATGTGGATTCCATAAATGATGCCTAAATAACTGTGCCAAATACCTATCCAAAGTGTATTTTTGAACATACAATGACTCCACTATCCTAAATTGTCTACCATGTTTGCTTAACTCATTATGTCTGTAGGTATAATTCTACATTTCCTTTTGTGGACTGTTTTTGGTGGATATTGATATAATACTAAAAAACAAAACAAAACAAAACAAAAAAACCCAAAACTAAAGGACAAGGATTTTAGGCAGAGATACCCATTGTTACCTTTGAGGTTTGAATTGAACAATTCTGCCACCCATGCTGATTTCACACTCATGTTTGGCATTTGTTCCCTTATGAGGTGCCTGGTGAAATGTTGCTTGAACTCAACCACGTATCCTAACACAACATGGTTGCTTGCATATGTTTTTATATTATTTACATATATAATTATGTATAATTGACAAAAATACTATTTTCGTGGACTCAAAAAAATTTTAATACCTTTCCCACGATTTCCTTTTTGAAAGAGGAAAGTTTCTTTGCTGGTTGGTCCTGCAAATAAGTATCTCCTCAAGCATCAAAGCTTTTCTCTTAAACAAAAATATATGTATGTTTCCGTGTGTGAATCTTGTCTCTGTGTTTGTGTATTTGAATCAATGTGTGCATGGACTTGGTTAAGCATTAGTAAAGTTATTTCTAAAGCTCTCTTGTCCCTACTTGGACTTTTAAAATTACTACTAATCATAAATTCCAGAGCAAAGTATCAAATTATGCTCAGGCAACATTAATTTTACTGACACACACACACACATACATATGTACATATACATGTATGAATACATTATATATATCTATATATACAGATATATATCAACATATATATGTATTATCTATACATATATAGGGGTGTGTGTGTGTGGTGTGTGTGTGTGTGTGTGTATGTGTGTAAACCAATTGTTTGTCATTACTGATAATGAACTTGGAACTTACTCCTTCTGGGTGAGTGAATCATAAGGCAGAACCTGAGGAAATCAGCATTACCTCCAAGACCTTAACGTTGGCCAGAGTCTCATTGCTTTGGCTGAGGAAGCACTGTTTTAACTCCTCCAAGGCTACTTTAGCGGCATCAGTGAGGATGTACTTCTGAAGATACGTTGTATAGTCCTCCACAGAAACTGAAGGATCAATGGTCTTGTCAAGGACACTCTCCAGGATAACGCAGCCAGAACCTGGGGAGAAAGCATGAGAAAAGGGGCTCATAGCCTGAGATGGGTACAAGGTTTATGAGTCCTAGTTGTGTTAGTCACTTTTCTACATATACATATATAATGGATTAAAAATGTTATGCAGTGAAATCCAGTGTTTTTAATTGTAGATGGGGGTTCCTTTACTGAAAATTTGTCTTACACATATTCTTCTACAATTATGACGCCTGGGTGTGGTGCCTGTGTGAGACAGCTAAATTGGAGTAGGATGGTATGTGGAGCCCCCATGATCAACTCATGGTGGCTTTAAAAGAAAGATAATTGGGGACTGGTGTTGTGAAGCAGTGGATTAAATCACCACCTATGATATCAGGATATCATGCAGGTGCTGGTTCAACTTTTACCAGCTCTACTTCTTATCCAGTCTCCTGCTAGTGCACCTGGGAAAGCAGCAGAAGATGGCCCAAGTACCTGGCATCTCCCAATCATGAAGAAGACTTGTGTGGATTTCCTGGCTTTTGGCTTCAGTATGACCCCATCTTGGACACTGAAGCCATTGAGGGAGTCAACCAACAATAGAAGATCTTTAAAAATGATAAAAAAACCCTAGATGGACATGGAAGACAGTCTGATTCCAATCTGTCTCTCTATTTCAAAGTTTACCAAGTGGCACTCTGCTATCCTCATCAAACACTAGACTAACTTGGATTCTGGATGTTAAACTATGAACCTCCAAAATTGTGAGCAAAATTGCATGAGGAAATGAATAAATTATGTATATTGACAGGAAGTGTTTTTGACATCTGGGACAATTTCTTTGAAAACTGAGAGTGGTTATATTGGTGATTTCCCTTCCTAGGACTGATACATACCCTCTTTCTCACAACCTTGTTAACACCATGTATGTTAAACTTTCTTACATCTTGTGTTATAGAGGAATAAACAATGGGAAGTCATGAAACTCCAGGAGGTACTTCAGACAACACCCCTGAGGAAATCCACATTCTACCATGGACTTAGATTAATCATCAGAAGAATACCAAACTGTTTCCCTCAACTACTCTACTTCTCAGCATGAAGCAGCCAGAAAGCTCATCACTCCAATATCGCTAATGGCAATTAAGGCTCATTTTTCTAGGGGAGGGAATGGGAGATAGATGACCAATAGGTCATTCCTCATCAGAATGAGGAAAGAAGTATCTTTAAGAGGGTGAAAAATGCTTGCTTATCTCCAAAAGCTATGTTTAGTAAGATAAGTAAGATAAGATAAGCTGAGTCCCATTCCTGAATTTTCAGTTTTAACACAAAAATAGCAAGGAAGTAGTGATTCTACCCTTCTGAGTTTTGGTTGTCATGAGAATAGAAGGGAGAAATTACAAATCACATCTTTCTAATGGCTGTTAGCTTTATCATGAGCAAGCTAGAAAGGATAGACAGTGTTACTAATCTCGCCTTTTGATGGATATTGTCCAATCCTCTGATTGATTGTTAGTTGTTCATCTGTTTTTTCTCCCTCAAAATTGTGCTTAAAGACTCCATTTCCACTAGTTTCTTGGGTGTGCCTCTCTTGGAGCCACCCTCCTGGCTCTGTGGCAGGAGGTCTCTGATTTTAATGAATCTAACTTTGCTAAAAAAAATCCAAAATAGCAGCAACAACAACAAAAATATGAACCAAAATAAACCTTGCTTTTTCCTCTCTGTCTCTCACTGTCTGTAACTCTACCTGTCAAATAAAAAAAAACACCCTTGCTTTGTATGTAACTAATGCCAATATTTTAGCTAAAGTCATGAAGAGCTGACCAGTACATCATTTCAATATTATAATTCAGAGCAACAACAAGATTTCCTAAGAGCATAGATGTACTGAGTTTAAAGAGTGTTCATTAGCTATATTAAATTTGTTATTTGTAAGTAATGCAACACAAAATGCAATGCTTAGGAAATTATCTGATGTGACCTGCACTGTGCGTGAGGGTAGGGCATCAAGATTTGATTTCCTCACTGGAATTCTTAATTGACCCTGGAATCTTTTACATGATTGTGATCATATCACTTTTACTTTTTCTACTCTTCTGCACTATCTTCAGGAATCAGTGATGTGAGCCCTCATTTGATGCGGGGCATTGGGTCACACAGTCAACTCCCTGGCCTTTTGTTAGTGAGGTCCCTGGTCTCATCTCACAGTGAAGAGTTTCCAGGAGAGCCTCAGACAGGAAACTCAACTGGATCAAAATGTCAGGGTGCCATGGAGTCAAGCCCACCTTTATTCCCCTGAAGTAGTTACATCTAACATTAAATTCTGAGATTCGTCCTTGTTTTCATGGTGTCCATATCAATGGTGAGGCAACATGGCATAATATACAGCTCCAGAGCAGGGTCAAAGCCTATGAGAAAAAAGTTGAGATACTTACATGCACTGAGGCTGTCCTGTACTGGGATAAAGGAATTAGGATGTCATCCGCAAGGGCCCAGGTAACAACTGCTATACAAAAGACAGCCCTCCTGGCACGTAACCCACCTGCATAGCAGTAAAAGGGAAGGGTAGCCAGCACCAGCACCAGCACCATCATCAGCTTCATGTTGAGCAGCTTTGTTGGTTCTTCACCCGTAGGTGACTGAGCTGAAGGAATTCACTCTGGAGGCAGCAGGGAGTACTGTTGTATTTATTTCACTGGGGATCACTGCGCCTCTCCCATGAATGAGAGGAGGGGTCATGGATTTAAGCTGAGATTGAAAAGGAAACATCAAACTACCCACATGGAATCCAGCCAGCCTGATCTGTTTGCAAAAGCCAGGAAGTAGTGAATTTGGATCCATGACTACTTTGAGATTGTCATGATGATACAGTTGTATTGTGTCATTATTATAAATTTGGAATTGAAATGCTTCCTTTTCTTTTCTTCTACTTAGTTCTTATCTTCTTCATCCTCATCTTCACTGACTTTCACTTCTCCTTCTTCAGTGTGGAAACAATTTCATGACCTGTATGTCTGGGGCTCCTTTAATCAAACAGCTGGGAGCATTGCAATGGCAAACATGCCAAGATGCAGGTACTATTTTAATTGCATGAAGATGTTCAACAAATGTTCAGTTACAGAGGAAAACAAAACCATTATGTAGGAATACTCAACAGTATTCACAGGGGGCCTATTTAATCTGCACCTCAGCAATGGAATAAATGGCAGGACCACTTATTTGTTCTTTAATCTGGAGCACCTTGCAGGATGAAAGGAGACATGAAATGAATTGGTATGCCAGTAAAACAAGCATCTGACTGTCCTGACTAAGATGGGATATGTGGTCAACTCTCTATGATGTGGGGACATCATTTATCCCCATTGATGCAAAATGCAACACACAAACAATTCAACTTCCCTGAAGATGTTAAGGAAGCAGCAGAGGCAGGATATGAAGTCCAGTGTTCTGAATCTACAGGAGGCTTTCAACTCATCATGTCTAGTGAGTATGACTGTCAGGGAGGTACATCATCTGTTGGGTAGACCTTTGTGGTCAGACTGTTACACTTGTCCTATGTGAATTCCATGTTGAATTTTCTGAAAGACCTATAATGTTCTGCCTGAGACCTGGGATATCTGTGGTATCCCTTCCTCTAGTGTATCTTTCATTATGTCAAGAAACACCTTATTCCGCCCCAGCTGGACATGAAACAGAGCCCCATACTTAGCGCTATCTTGTCTCTTGCATCTCCACGTGTCTACTCATGCATAAGACCTGGTGGTTCTCTGAGAACTTCTCTCCTAACATCTCTAGGACCCTGTCCACTGACATCTTCATACTGTATTCAAACTCCATGAGGACATTCACCTTGCAGTTCTTGTCTTCATACAATTATTATACTGTAGTTGTCTAATACATGATTGTGTAATTGATTTGGGTAGGGTTACTTAACTTATTCTCAAAGATTAATGAATATGTTCTAAGCAACCTTCCCAGGTTTATGGAGAAACAGGAATTTATCTCAACAAAATGCATTGGTAAAAACAAAGATGACAAACACTCTAAAACCAGTCATCAGTCCCATCCTGGCTCCTGACATGTTGACATTTGATTTTCTGCTTGAGGGCTTGGGTGTCTTGAATGAAGGAGGCAGGTGGGCAGAGGATGTAATTGAGCTCCTTCATGCACAGCCTGTGTCATCCTTGGTCCCCTTCTCAACAGTGATCATTACCTTATGATCTTCCCTGGGTCCAGCTATTGTCTTAGGATTGTAACCAGATTAGATAACAGAGCCTAGGTCAGATCATGACTAATTCTTCTTGACTCCTTCACAAAAATTCTAAACTTTATGCAAGTTGAAGTTACTTGATATGCATACTTAAATATTTAATCTTCACACTCATGTGAACATTGGTTTGGACCATTAGCTGTTTTCTTCAACCTTTCCTCTGATGCATGAGTAATTTGTTTTTCCAATTCAGTGCCAACATTTTCCTGCTGACTGTAGTTCCTCATGTTTGTTGTCCTCTAATGCTTAGATGAGAAGCATGAAAGGAAGTGGATGTAGAATATCCTCTGTTAAAATAGTTCTGCTCTGCTAGAAGCAATTCATTTCTTTAGTCCATCTAGGAAGGAGTGATTTTTGGTTTCAAGATCAGTGGTGTCTATAGAGAAAGTACTTCTGTACTGATTAAAGCCAGTATTGTGAGCTTGTGCTGTCATGATTGTTAAAGGCCCATATTCAACCTAACACCAACACTATCAGTGTGACATTATGAGCACTAACACCAGTTTTGCACTTTCCTGGATGAGGAACTGGATGAGGGAGGAAATAGGTAAGGAGATGAGATGGTTGGGGACTGGGTTGACAAGGGCCTCTGTTTCCCTTTTCTTCTGATGTGATCAGTTCCATGACACAATCTAACCTGGTTGCATCTACTGAGCTTGAACAAAGATGTACTTAGTGGTAGGAAAAGGGTCAGGTGTCAGTCCCTGGCTGAATCTCCTTGGTTCTTTTTCCAAAGCCGTGAACTTTATTCAATTTGACATTTCCCTGCATTGTTTGGTAATAAGATTAATCTCTCCACATGTGACTGTTGATTTTCTATCTGAATAGACTCCATGAGGTTAGTAATTTTTTTCTCAATAATCAGATGGTCCTTCTAGCTATATTGCTTTCACAGTTGTGAACCTATAGTTCAGAGGGGCATTAGAAAAAGTATGTAGAGGAACTGATAGGGAGATTTTTCCCCTGCTAGGGTAGTGAGTCTGTACTAGACACATAAATCCACACATCCACTCTCCCTTGAGGATGTAGACTAGATACAGTTTGGTTGTCACAGTTAGTTGGTGTTGGATGTGTTTGTGACATCATGTGTTCAGGACCAGGTTGATTCTCAATATTTCCCATTCCCCAACATAGGTCAGCATCTAACAATAAAAATTATCCATTTTTCTTTCCTGAACACAGTGTTATTTCTATTTACTGTTGAATTCTTTCTTTACTGAAGGATTAAGCTTGTGATTATAAAGTAAATTCAAAGCATGCTATTGCAAAGATTAATGAAAGATAAGAAAAGAAGAAATGAAGAGGGAGGGAAGTAGAGAGAGAGGGTGTGAACTTTCAGTATGGTCTTAAAATTTTGTATATGAAATACATAAAATCTGTTTTCTGTATAGATATAAAATTGTTCTAAAGATTTTTCTAAAAATGTTCTCTTCTCTGAGCAATAAAGATTAGTGAGAGGGAGATTCACACTAATGTGATTGACAGTAGGGTCCCAGCATAGCGAGATGCTGGTGGGAGTGTGGCTCTGTCCTCTAGTGCACTGAGATCAACCTGATGATTAGTCCTTTTACCAGGCTGCATCACACACCTGAGGGGCTTTACTTCCTCCTACTGTCATCCTCTTGTTCTAGGTCCTCCTCTGTCCCACTGAACCATCATTTCTTCACAATCATTATTCTTCTTGGAAAATGCCCATGCCAAATGCTTTTATTCTTTTTTGAATATCTAGAGGGCTTTGTTTTTATGATAAAGCTTCATTTTAGTAATATACTTTGTGTTTATTTTCATTACTACATCTTAGCACTCAACTTGCTAATTAATTATTCAAAGAAATTCAGCAAATAAAGTGTATCTTCTCCTGCTTGATTTAATGCAGTATAGATTTCAGTTTGATCTAATATTTACTGGCAGCATATTAACCTCTTTCTTTGACACTACTACTGGTTTTTTCTCCATCCTTTCATAACTTTTCATTTATGCCAACCATTTTCTATATTTTTTAACTTTAATTTTTATTATTTATTTATTTTTTTTTGAGAACTAGAGTAACAGACAGAGAGAGGGAGAGACAGAGAGGAAGAGAAAGAAAGGTTTTTCATCTGCTGGTTAACTCCCTAAATGGCCACAAATGGCTGGAGCTGGGCCTATCCGAGGCCAGGATCCAGGTGCTTCTTCTGTGCCTCCCACATGGGTACAGGGGCCCAAGCACTTAGGTCATCTTCCATTGCTTTCTCAGGCCATGGCATGGAGCTGGATTGGAGGAGCAGCAGCTGGATCATGAACTAATGCCCATTCACAATTTGGTGAACCAATACCCATTCACAAGCTGGTACTGCTTGTGGATGCTCAATGTACTATGCCATGCTTGGTCCCAACAGAATTTTAATTTTTAAGATGCACTATATATGCACTCTTGGGATAGGAAAAAAGGTTTCCAATGTGAAATATTTCTTCCTTTCCCTATAGAGACACCAGGTCCCACCCTCATCTCCCCTGATTTCATTATGTCTTCTGTTTCAAACTGTTGCCTACTGAGTCATCTGTTAACCCTTATTTTTTAATTTTAGTTTTATTTGCTAAAAGACTTTTAAATTTATTTGCAAGGCAGAGGTACAGACACAGAGAGGGAGAGACATAGAATGAGGTCTTCCATTGCTGGTTCACTCTCCAAATAATTTCAATGGCTAGAACAGGGCTATCTAAAACCAAGATCCAGGATTTTCTTCCAGGTCTACCACATGTTGCAGGGGGCCAAGGACTTAGGCCATTTTCACTGCTTTCCCAGGCCATTAGTAAGGAGCTGGATCAGAAGTGGAACAGCCGGGCCTTGAACCAGTACCCATATAGGATGCTGGTTTCACAAGCAGAGGCTTAACCTACTACACCACAGCACTGCCCCCTTAACCTTTATTCTAATTCACTATTTACCAGTAGTACTATGTCCTTATACATCTATATCTACTCTATTTGGTGGAAAATCTTCTAACAACTTATAGAGAATGTTTCATTGGAGACAACAAGTTTTGAGAATTCATACATCTGGAACTTCCATTATTCTGTCACCAAGTTCCAATGACAGTAGTCTGCATAAAATTGTTCATTGTGGCAGAAATACAGATGGAAATCTTATGAATTCATAAGCTTATTCCTTTACTTTCTAGTTCCCAGGTTAATTGCATTCCTTCCTAGGTCTTAATGTTTCTCTCTGGATATTCCAAACATCACCAAAATGTCCCTGTATGTGAGGAATCATTTTTTTCTATGATATTTTCAATTATTTTTCTGACTTCAGAGGCAAAAATACAGAGAGAAAAGGAGAGGCATAGCGTAGTAAAGGTTTTCAATCACTGAGTCTAAAAATAACTTCTGTAGTTCAGTCTAGTTGAGGGAATACATTTCAAAATTCCAAGGTGCAGATACAGAATCCAGTTATTTGAGTCTTAAGCTTTTCTTCCCAGGCTCTTCTCTGACAGAAAAATGCAATTAGGTGGGAGTGCCAGGATTTGAACCCAGACACTCTTAAGTGAGACACAGACATCTAAATCACTAAGCTAAATGTATAGTGTCACCATAGATCTTTCATTTCACATGTTTTTTTCCCCTGTATTATATTTTCTTATACTGTTTCTTTGTAGATTTTCTTCCCAATATCACTTTTCTCAGGTGCAATGCTATAGTTCAGATTAATGGGTTCATCCTCCATGGATATTTCCTTTACACTCAGATCTTATTTATTTTCTTTAGGATCTTTCCCCTACTTTGTAGCACCATTTTCGTTTTCATAGTCAATTATTTTTAATGGTTTTTTAAAACTACAACATTGATAATTTTTCTAAAACTCCGCTGTGTGTTGATTATTTTGTAAACCATAAAAGGAATGTGATATACTCATCCTGTGTGCTTTGAGAAGTTCCCATAGAACATCCCATGAGGCAAAGCACCCGTAATACTCAGACAACCTGACCAATCAGAGAACCTGATGACACAGTGAGAATTTCCTCAGTACCCTATATTTCCTCTTTCCTGGAAAATCACTCAGTGAAAAATCTGGTTTAGATGGTGGGTAAGCAAAAGTAGATGGCCAAAGAGAGACAAAAACAAAACTTACAACTTTGAAGATAATGTGAGGGTTGAATATTACAAGTCTCGGTATCCTAAACTCACAATGATATATTGAATTTTCTTTTTACAAAATGTAGAGTATAGGGGTTGGACAATCCATGCACTGTGACTTGTGTCCTCTATCACAGTGCATGGATTCAACACATGGCTCTGGCTGCTGATTCCAAAATTCTGCAAATGTATACCATAGGTAGTATTAGTGATGGCTTAAATACTAGAATTCCTGCCACATAAATGGGAAACCTGGAATGAGTTCTGTTTCTTAGATTTGTCCCCATGTCTATCATGAGCATTTGGGGAGTAACTCACTCAGCAAATCTCTTCATTTCTCTCTCTCCCTCTCTGTTACTCTATCTTATTACTTTTAAACTAAGATTTTTTTAGTGAAGGTTCCTTGAACTTTTACTTTTAGGAAGTTGAAACAAACAAGAACTATTTTCTGGAAGATCAGCCTTGCCAAGGAGTGTTAGGTAGAATTTATGAAGTTGTGGGAAGAGGGGAGCCCCAGAAGAGTTGGATCACATTTTTGGCAAGAGAACATGTAAGATCTAATCTATTAGTAATGACTATGAAAATAGTCAACAAAACATGAAATAAAATTTTTATACATGAGTCATTAGATGAATGGCAATCTTGTTAGCCAATTTAATTTTCACACTGGTCTTATAAGTAGGGTGACAATAGTATTTGTTGTAAAATGTGGGTTCTTAAGGAGCGTGAAATAGAACATCACGTGTATGGGATAACAGAAGAATGAAAAATAGGACTGTCCTGAGCAAACTCCATTGTGGTCAACTCACTGTGAGGTGATCGTAGTATCTCATCACAGAACAAGAAAGGACACAGACATTGGCCTCAGTTTCCAAAGGACACAACTAATAGGTGGCAGAATCAGAACTTGAACTGCTGTGTTGTCTCTAAGGACTGCTCTAGCTTTATTCCTTACCTTGAACCTTGGAAACCTCACATTAAAGTTCAAATGCATCCTGATAGACGTGACTGCATGACTGTGCTCTGTGAACAGTAGGTTAATTATTCACAGCGTAAATTTCTGCACATGCCAGTGCAGACAGACTAAGCCGTCACGGGTTTCCTATATTAAGTCCTAATTTTAGCTTTCCATATTTGTTGAAGGAGTCAAAAGTTAATATATTTTGAAAGGAATGCTGAAATGATAACGATATACCATTTCTCAATGACTCAATCATAATTAAAATATATGAATGTGGATGTGCGATTAATAATGAATTCTCTAGTTTTGAAATGCTTAGGCACACATTCCAAATCATTATTCTGGGCTACTGGGGAGACAATCAGGGTCACATTTCCACTTTAAGGAGATCTTTGTTGTGTGGATGGGGAGCGTAGAACAGGGACTGACAGCCATATAGGTCTTTGATTTGGATCCAATTCAGCTTTTGTATGAGCAGAGAAAGCTACAGCCTATATGGTGGTGGCTGGAGGGATGGGAATGAGAACCAGAAAAGTGATGCTGTGCTGTGGAAAGGAAAGATTTACCAGGCTGTTTTGGTTGTAACTGCCTTGTAGTATGTCTTGGAATCTGGTCTTGTAATGCCTCTGCCTTTGTTTTTGTTGTATAAGATTGCTTTTGCTATTCGAGATCTCCTGTGCCTCCATATGAATTTCAGCATCATTTTTTCTAGATTTGAGAAGAATGTCTTTGGTATATTGACTAGTATTGCATTGAATTTTTAAATTGCTTTTGGAAGAATGGACATTTTGATGATATTGATTCTTCCATCCATGATGATGGAAGTTTTTTCCATTTTTTGTGTCTTCTTCTATTTCTTTCTTTAGTGTTTTCTAATTCTCATCATAGAGATATTTGACATCCTTGGTTAAGTTTATTCCTAGGTATTTGGTTTTTTTGTAGCTACTGTGAATGGGATTGATCTTAGAAGTTCTTTCTCAGCTGTGGCATTGTCTGTGTATACAAAAGATGTTGTTTTTGTGTATTGATTTTTTTTTGACAGGCAGAGTGGACAGAGAGAGAGAGAGAGAGAGAGAGAAAGGTCTTCCTTTACCGTTGGTTCACCCTCCAGTGGCTGCAGCAACCAGCGCACTGCAGCCGGCGCACCACGTTGACCCAAAGGCAGGAGCCAGGTGCTTCTCCTGGTCTCCCATGCGGGTGCAGGGCCCAAGCACTTGGGCCATCCTCCACTGCCTTCCCAGGCCACAGCAGAGAGCTGGACTGGAAGAGGAGCAATCGGGACAGAATCTGGCACCCCAACTGGGACTAGAACCCAGTGTGTTGGTGCCTCAGGTGGAGGATTAGCCTATTGAGCTGCGGCACCAGTGTGTATTGATTTTTATATCCTGCTAATTTGTCAAACTCTTCTATGAGTTACAATAGTCAAATCTTTTGGGTCCTCTCTATATAGGATCATGTTATCTGCACATAAGGTTAGTTTGACTTCTTCCTTCCCAATTTGTATCCTTTTGATCTCTTTTTCTTATTTAATAGCTCTGGCTAGAACTTCCAGGAATATATTGAATAGCAAGGAGACAGTGGGCATCCTTGTGTGGTTCCAGATCTCAATGAGAATGCTTGTAACTTTTCCCTATTCAATAGGATGCTGATCATGGCTTTGTCATACATTATTTTGATTGTGTTGGGGAATGTTCCTTCTATACCCAATTTGCTTAGAGTTTTCATCTTGAAAGCGTGTTGTATTTTATCAAATGCTTTCTCTGCATCTATTGAGATAATCATATGGTTTTTGTTCTTCAGTTTGTTGATGTGACTATCACATTGATTGGTTTGCATGTGTTGAGCCATCCCTACATACCAGGGATAAATCTCACTTGGTCTGCGTGGATAATCTTTCTGATGTGTTGCTGGATTCTGGTCTGCGTGGATAATCTTTCTGATGTGTTGTTGGATTCTAATGGCCAGAATTTTGTTTGAGGATTTTGCATCTATGTTCATCAGAGAAATTGGTCAGTAGTTCTCCTTCTTGCTTGCATCTTTTCCAGGTTTAAGAATTTGGTAAAGGTGGTTTCATAGAAAGAATTTGGTAGGATTCCCTCTCTTTCAATTGTATTCAATAGCTTGAGAATAATTGGAGTTAGTTGTTCTTCAAATTCTGGTAGAATTCAGCAGTGAATCCATCTGGTCCTGGGCTGTACTGTTTTTGGGGGGTCTTTATTACTGATTCAATTTCTGTCTTGGTAACGGGTCTGCTTAGGCTTTCTATGTCTTCATGGCTCAATTTAGGTAGATTGCATGTATCCAGGAATCTATCCACTTCTTCTAGGTTTTTCCAGTTTGTTGGCATACAGCTCTTTGTAGTAATTTCTGATGATTTTTTATTTCTGTGGTATCTGTTGTTTCATTTCCTTTTTCATCTTTTATTTTATTAATTTGGGTCTTCTCTCTCCTTTTTTGGTTAGTTGGGTCAATGGTTTGTCAATTTTGCTCATTTTAAAAAAAAACCAACTCTTCATTTTGCTGATCTTTTGTATTATGCTTTTGGCTTCAATGTTGTTGATTTCTTCTCTAATTTTAATTATTTCTTTTCTCCTACTCGTTTTGTGTTTGGTTTGTTGTTGTTTTCTAGATCCTTGAGGTACATTGATGGTTCATTGATTTTGTGTCTTTCCAATTACTAGATGTAGGCATAAATTGCTATATTTATCTTTTTTAATTATTTATTTTTTATTTTTTCCTCCCACCCTCAACCCTCCCATCTCCTGCTCCCTCTCACATTACTTTCACACCAAATTTCATTTTCAATTATCTTTTTAAAAAACTTTTATTTAATGAATATAAATTTCTAAAGTACATCATATGGATTACAATGGCTTCCCCCCCATAACTTCCCTCCCACTCGCAACCCTCCCCTCTCCGATCCCTCTCCTCTTCCACTACATCAAAATTCATTTTAAATTATCTTTATATACAGAAGATCAATTTAGCATATATTAACTAAAGATTTAAACAGTCTGCACCCACACAGAAACACAAAGTGAAAAATACTGAATGAGTACTAGTTACAGCACAATTATCTTTATATACAAAGATCAATTTAGTACATATTAAGTAAAGATTTCATCAGTTTGCACCCACATAGAACGTAAAGTGTAAAATACTGTTTGAGTACTAGTTATAGCATTAATTCTCACTGAACAGCACATTCAGGAAAGAGATCCTACATGAGGAGTAAGTGCACAGTGACTCCTGTTGTTGGACTTAACAAATTGACACTCTTGTTTATGGTGTCAGTAATCTCCCTAGGCTCCAGTCATGAGTTGCCAAGGCCATGGAAGACTTTTGATTTCGCCGACTTCGATCTTATTTAGACAAGATCATAGTCAAAGTGGAAGCTCTCTCCTCCCTTCAGAGAAAGATACCTGCTTCTTCGATGGCCCCATTCTTTCCTCTGGGATCTCACTCACAGAGGTCTTTCATTTAGGTCCTCTTTGTTTTTGCCAGAGTGTCTTGATTTCCATGCCTAAAATACTCTCATGGGCTCTTCAGCCAGATCCGAATGCCTTAAGGGCTGATTCTGAGGCCAGAGTGCTATTTAGGACATCTGCCATTCTATGAGTCTGCTGTGTGTCCTGCTTCCCATGTTGGATTGTTCTCTCCCTTTTTGATTCTATCAGTTAGTATTAGCAGACACTAGTCTTGTTTATGTGATCCCTTTGACTCTTAGACCTATCAGTGTGATCAATTGTGAACTGAAATTGATCACTTGGACTAGTGAGATGGCATTGGTACATGCCATCTTGATGGGATTTTATTGGAATCTCCTGGCACATTTCTAACTCCACCATGTGAGGCAAGTCGGTTTGAGCATGTCCCAAATTGTACATCTCCTCCCTCTCTTATTCCCACTCTTATATTTAACAGAGATAACTTTTCAGTTAAAATTTAAACACCTAAGAATAATTGTGTGTTAATTACAGAGTTCAACCAGTAGTATTAAGTAGAACAAAAAATACTAAAAGGGATAAAGTATTAAATTGTACATCAACAGTCGAGACAAGGGCTGATCAAGTCACTGTTCCTCATAGTGTCCATTTCACTTCACCAGTTTTCCTTTTTGGTTCTTGGTTAGTCGTCACAGATCAGGGAGAGCATGATATTTGTCTCTGGGGCTGGCGCCACGGCTCACTAGGCTAATCCTCCGCCTAGCGGCGCCGGCACACCGGGTTCTAGTCCCGGCCGGGGCGCCGGATTCTGTCCCGGTTGCCCCTCTTCCAGGCCAGCTCTCTGCTGTGGCCAGGGAGTGCAGTGGAGGATGGCCCAAGTACTTGGGCCCTGCACCCCATGGGAGACCAGGAAAAGTACCTGGCTCCTGGCTCCTGCCATCGGATCAGCACGGTGCGCCGGCCGCAGCGCACTGGCCACGGCGGCCATTGGAGGGTGAACCAACGGCAAAGGAAGACCTTTCTCTCTGTCTCTCCCTCTCACTGTCCACTCTGCCTGTCAAAAAAAAAGATTAAAAAAAAATTTAAAAAAAAAAGATATTTTTCTCTGGGACTGGCTTAATTCATTCAGCATGATGTTTTCCAGATTCCTCCATTTTGTTGCGAATGACCGGATTTCATTGATGAAAACTCTAAGCAAATTGGGTATATACCAGGGGATTCCAATTCAATCCCATCAAGGTGGCATGTGCCAATGCCATCTCACTACTCCAAGTGATCAATTTCAGTTCACAATTGATCATAGTGAAAGGACTAAGAGTCAAAGGGAGCACATAAACAAGTCTAGTATCTGCTAACACCAACCGATAGAATAAATAAAGGGGAGAGTGATCCAACATGGGAAGTGAGATACTCAGCAGACTCATAGAATGGCGGATGTCCTAAATAGCACTCTGGCCTCAGAATCAGCCCTAAAGGCACTCGGATCTGGCTGAAAAGCCCATGAGAGTATTTCAGGCATGGAAAGCCAAGACACTCTGGCAAAAAGATCTCTGTGAGTGAGATCCCAGTGGAAAGAACAGGTCTTCAAAGAGGGAGGTGCCTTTCTCTGAAGGGAGGAGAGAACCTCCACTTTGACTATGACCGTGTCTAAACAAGATAAGAGTCGGAGAACTCAAGGGGCTTCCATAGCCTTGGAAACTCATAACTGGTGCATAGGGAGATTACTGATGCCATAAACAGGAGTGTCAATTGGTAAAGTCAACAACAAGAGTCACTGTGCACTTACTCCTCATGTAGGATCTCTGTCCTTAACGTGCTGTACACTGAGGCTTAATGCTATAACGAGTACTCAAACAGTATATTTCACTTTGTGTTTCTATGGGGGTGCAAACGACTGAAATCTTTACTTAATGTACACTAAACTGATCTTCTGTAAAAAAAAAAAAGAAAGAAAGAAATTATCAATTCCCAACTTGACTCTCCCTGGGATTAAACATGACAATAGGTCTGATCTGATTTCATCATCATTTAAAAAAAATCATCTATTATGTTTCACTTTATGTTTCTGTGTGGGAGCAAACTGTTGAAATCCTTACTTAAGGTATACTAAGCTGATCTTCTGTATATTAAGATAATCGAAAATGAATCTTGATGTGAATGGAAGGGGAGAGGGAGTGGGAAAGGGGAGGGTTGTGGGTGGGAGGGATGGTATGGGGGGGGAAGCCATTGTAACACATGAGTCGTACTTTGGAAATTTATATTCATTAAATAAAAGATAAAAAAAAAATTGGGTATATAAAGAACATTCCTCAATACAATCAAAGCAATTAAAAAAAAACAAATATAAGTTGGCTGTAGATGTTTGGATTGATTTCTGGTGTTTCTATTCTGTTTCATTGGTCTATCCATCTGTTTCTGTACCAGTACAATGCTGTTTTGATTACTACTGCCCTATAGTGTGCCCTGAAATCCGGTATTGTGATGCCTCCGGCTTTGTTTTTGTTGTACAAGATTTCTTATCTATTCGAGGTCTCCTGTGTCTCCATTGGAATTTCAGCATCATTTTTCTAGATCTGAGAAGAATGTCTTTGGTATTTTGATTGGTATTGCATTGAATCTATAAATTGCTTTTGGGAGAATGGACATTTTGATGATACGGATTCTTACAATCCATGAACATGGAAGTTTTTTCAGTTTTTGGCATCCTCTTCTATTTCTTTCTTTAAGCTTTTGTAATTCTCATTGTAGAGATCTTTAACATCCTTGGTTAAGTTTATTCCAATGTATTTGATGTTTTTTGTAGCAATTGTGAATGGGATTGATCTTAGAAGTTCTTTGTCAGCCATGGAATTTTCTCTGTATACAAAGCAAGGTTCTTTCCCTAATTTATTCCTAAACAGAATCAGCAGAACAGGGCATAGGTCAATGTGCAGGGAGGCTCCATTATTATTGTTAGCACTGGATGGATATGTGGATGAATGGTGAGTGGATGGTAGCTACTTCCACAAGCAGTAAATAATTCATAAATTTTCATATTTGATCACATGATAGAAACTTCATCTAGAGCATTTAACAGATCTGGAAAATCAGTATTATTTTATTAATATATTTTAAAAAGAATCAAAGAAAGCTCCATGTCACAAGCACTGTCACTTGCATAAAGATACATCATGAGCAGATATTCTTTCCAGGATTCAAATCTACATCCTGCGGAGCACAAATATCAACCTCACTCACTGATCAGCAATTCCTGCGCTAAAGAACTAGGTACTCCACTGATTCTGAGCAATCTTTGAAGAAGTGGAAGGAACATTCTAAGTAGCCACAAATGAGACAAGGAAAAAAATTCATAAATTTATAACAGAGTCAATGTCTGAAATTGAATAAACGGAATTGCTGTTAAAATTTTTAGAAAGTTTTTTAGTGGTGATTTGATATTATTAGTAAATTTTGTCCAAACAAAAAGCCCCTTGTGAAACTGTAGTCTATGAGTAACTGTAGATGTACTGCCAGAGGAGTATTTCAGAGTATCTCTTCAGTCCACACTGTTTACTAGGAGAGGCATGCAGGGAATGACATCAGCAAATGAGAAATGATGAGAAGAGCAAGAAGAAGAAGAGGAATAGGAAGAAAACAGGATGAGCAGCAAGTAAGAAGAGGAAGAACAGACAGCACAGTAAAGTCTGAAACACTAATGAGAGCTTAAGATCACACTGCGAGGTTTGAAAGTGCACAAGCACTTTCAGATTCATTTCACTCCAAGCCTTATGTCATCATTGCAGACTCGAATGGTTTGGGAACAGAAATTACTACCTTCCTGGGTAGATTGAAGGAATGCATTGAGCAGAACTACTTTAGCAGAGCAAATGCTCATGTCAACTGCCCCTTATACCACTTCTCATATCCTAAGGAGAAGAAGCAGCCCACAAATGTGGAAGAGTATGATCAACAGGAAAAAATTGGCATGGAATTGGAATAACATATTATTCACGCCTTGCTGAACAGGTTGATGTAATATATCTAATGAACCAAATCACTTTAATAAGGATATAGGGATTAAATGCTTAAGTACAACAAATATTTGAGTGCACATATCACATAAGGTCAAGCTTTGTAAAGTTTAGGCATTTCTGAAGCAGTAAAGAAGGATTAGTCAGTGCCTTGCTCCTGACCTTGGCTTGCTTTCTAATCTGGTAGTGATCCCAAGACATTAGATAGATCTGGATTGGAACATAAGGTAAGATCACTGGTATACAAGGAGACCTGAAATGAATGAGGCCCAGCATGAAAAGGGCTCAACTGAATTCTCCATTCACCTTCGTCTTTCATACAAGACACCCACATTTTCAGTCAGAAAATGAAATGTGGCTGGGAGATGACCCAAGATGTTAATCTGTTAAGCTGATGCCTGGTTTTAGAGTGTACTGTGATTTTTGTCTTTACTAAGGCTTTATATATAAATGAGGTCTTGTTTCTCAATAAACCTAGGAAGAAAGCATGCAACATAATCAGCAAAGTTTTTGTTAAGCTAAATTTTACTCCCCCAACTGATGCCACAATTATTCTTGGCCACTATTTTATGACTTTTTTAAACAAAGGAGAGTCCAAGGCCTGCACCCTCAACGCATCAGAAATAGTTTGAAGAGGCCAGTGATCAGGATTTTGGAGATGTTGAGAGAGGGTTACTCTCAGAGCCAGGGGTCCTGTGAATGAGGGGATAAACAGAGGTGGAGGAAATAAGAAAGAGACCAAGGAGTGGTGCCTTTGGGTGAAGGGAGTGTATAGGGATCAGTGTTCTGAAGCAAAAATCTATGGGACTTCTGCAGATACAAACCAGGAGTTCACGTATCACAAGTGTGAAAATCGAAGTCACAAAGATCCATCTGAGGCATCATGGAGGTACCTGGTGGTCATAACCATGAAGTAAGACAAGTCACATATAGGTCTATAGAGCAAGAACACCGCACTGCATATTCTGGGTCAGCTACTTAGTAGCAGTGTCCCAGGGAAGTTGAATTATCTCTGTACTACACTTCCTGAAACTTGGAGAAAGGATGGGATCCACTCACAGGGAGTTAGCTCCACACTGCACCTTTCTCAGGACCATGAGGTGCATTTCATGTCGCCTTTCACCCTGCAAGATGCACCATATCAAGTAAATTGAATGGTCACGCTCCCTAAGGGATTGCTGTAGTACATATTAAAGAACCCGCAGTCCCTGCCACTGAGTGGCGCTATGGAGTGGCTTTCCATTCATATTTCAGTGAGCATTTCTTAGCATTTTAACACTATTAAAACGGAAATTGCATGTTTGGAATTTTACATTCTTGCAACCATTTGTGCTGTTTGATTAAAGGATACCAGACATACAGGTTACAGATTTGTTTCCTATGAAGATTAAGGAGAGGTAGATGTGAAAGCCAATTGATACAAGAATAGAAATGGAGAGAAGAGAAGGAGAATCATTTGAATTCCAAATTAATAATAAAAATGCTAACACAGGACAACACACTGCTGTGTTTTACTTATTTTAAAAAACATTCCGACTTCATTTTCCCAAAGGAAGTGTCACGATGACAGTCTAAATGTTGTCCTGAGTCCAAATTTGCTCTCTCCAGGTCTCTACAAACAGATTAGACTGGCTGGGTTCCATTTGGGGAGGCTATTTTTTGTCCAATCCCATGACACATTCTTTCATTTGTGGGAGGGGCTAAGTGACCACTGGAGGAATAAATAGAGCAATTCTGGGTGCTGTCCTCCAGAGTGACTTCCTTGATTCCTGTCACCTACAGGGAAGAGCCAAACACAGCAGCCTCAACATGAAGGTGGTTATGGTCCTCCTGCTTGCTGCCCTCCCCCTTTACTGCTATGCAGGTGAGTTCTGTACAGGGAGGGCTGCCTTTGGACTAGACGTTGTTAACTGGGCCTCCAAGGGTCCCAGCCAATCCCTTAGTGCCAGTCCAGGTGAGCTTCAGTAGAAAGGGCCAGGTTTAATTGACCTACAAATTACCATTAGTTCCAAGAAAGAACTATTTTCTCAGGGTCTTTTCCCCTGCACCGAAACTGTGTTATGTTTTGCTCCCATTCATTGTGCTCCACCATTTATATAGCTACCATGAAAACCAGGATGGATCTTGGGGTTAAATATTAGAATTGAGTATTTCAGGAGAGCATGAAAGGGCAATACTGATGGCACCATGACATTGCAATGCAATGGAGCTTCCTGAAGTAGGCACTCACAGAATCTCTCCACTGTGAGAGGAAGCTGGAGACCTCCCAGGGGAAACCTTAGGCTGCAGTGTGTAACCCAGTGTCCCACATCAGTTCTGGGCCCACTTCACTTATTGCTTACACCAGTGAAGATGGGTTTTAAAAGTGATAGGATTACATTCAACTAAATAAAAAATCCTGGAGCTGATGTAAGAATTCATTTAGAGGGATCCAAGCCCTGAGCTCTTTCTTCTCCTGAACAGAGTGATCCACAACAGATTCTTTCATGAGGCTCAAATTCTCTGTATTTTTTTTTTTTTGCTTAGAAATAACAGAGTGAATAGAACTAATGGACACTATTGTACTCCTCCTACTTCTGCGGTGCTGGACATCTGTCTGATTGCACTGAATTATAATGTTGAAGTATTATATTAGTAAACTTTTCCTTACTTTACTGAAAAATCCTTGAGACAAGTAGGAAGAAATTTTTAAATATGTAAACATTTATCTATTTTCATGGTTTTGAATGCTCACACTCTAAAATCCAGGAGCTTGTGGGTTTGGCATTTGATGATGGTGGCAGAATTCTTACTCAGACAGTGTCTCATCCTGAGCTCGGAAGCACAGTGAGACCGAAAGCATGCTGTATTCCGTCTCTCTCTCTCTCTCCCTTTAAAGTTTTTGCTCCTAGGAGAGAACTGTGGGAGCATTTCAGGCCTTTTGCCTCTGCTGGTACCTGCCTTTGTTTTTTAAAAAAGATTTATTTATTTACTAGAAAGTCAGAGTTACACAGAGAAAGAAGGAGATGCAGAGACAGAGGTAGGTCTTCCATCTGCTGGTTCACTCCCCAAATGCCCACAGTGGCTGGAGCTGTGCTGATCCAGAGCAAGAACCAGGAGCATCTTCCCAGTCTCCCATGTGGGTACAGGGACGCAGGAACTTGGGCCATTTTCTACTATTTTTCCAAGCCATAGCAGAGAGCTGGATCAGAAGAGGAGCAGCCGGGACTCTAACTAGCCAGTAGTGCATGCCTGGCTTTACCTGCCACACCACAATGCCAGTCCCCACCGTATCTATCTTTTAAAACCACCATGCTTTGATCTTGGTGACTCTACCCCGTCATTTTAATCCAATATAAGCATTTTCCAAAGGCACAACACTCAGATATCATAATCGCATAAAATTTCCACCTTTCATTCTTTAATCATTAATCAATTTCCATTAACATAAGAATTGGCAATACTTTAACACTTGGGCTTTTGTGGGCCACTGAGACTAGTGTTATGTCTAATGATATTGAATAAACACAAAAGGTGTCTTATATGTACTCCACCAAATCAGAACATATCATTTCTTGAACTGCTTAATTAAACTAATTTGTACAGTTTGTCTTCTTTTGGCAGAAAAGAGGAGGTCAGGAAAAGCATTGTCAGTATCAGAGGTGACCCCAAGAGCCTACATTTCCTGTCCTAGAATTGAGAATACTGGACCTTGCTCCTAAAGCTTTCTGAATCCACGTTTCCATGGACATGTATGAAGATGACTAATATCACTAGGACTCCACAGAAGTGCGCTCCCACCTCCTGGAATTGAGCACATGTTGTCATGCTTACTCCCCAGGTTCTGGTTGCGTTCTTCTGGAGAGCGTCGTGGAAAAGACCATCGATCCATCGGTTTCTGTGGAGGAATACAAAGCAGATCTTCAGAGGTTCATCGACACTGAGCAAACCGAAGCAGCTGTAGAGGAGTTCAAGGAGTGCTTCCTCAGCCAGAGCAATGAGACTCTGGCCAACTTCCGAGTCATGGTGGTATGTTGATTTTCTCATCTTCTGTCGTGTAAATCACAGACGAGGAAGGAGCAGGTTCTAAATTTATCATCAATAATGACAAACAGCGTGTGAAAAGGTTATGTAACTATAGATCTGTCCAGCTATCATAAGTTTAATCTTGTCCTTAGGGTGATTTGGCACTTCATTTCAGGAATGTTCAAACAATGATATTTGAAAATGGCCAAATAGGGAAAAGAACACTTCAGAAACGCCTTACCTAACCTTCACTCTCAGGTCCATGCACACAGAAACACACAAATTCATACATATAGATTCAGGGTGCACAGAGAGGCCCTCACACATACACACACACACACTGGGAGAGACACATTTTCTGTTAAGATGAAAATGTGACACCTGAAGTGACACACATTCACAGGAACAACCAAAAATAAGTTTCCTCTTTCAAAATAAATGGTAGAAAAGTCCTTAAAAGTTCTCAGAGTACAGCAAACAACATGTGTGCAGCTCTTGCTTCATTTTATATAAAGAATTCAAGTGCACATGCCACGAACCATGATTTCTTTGCATACATGACTGAAATCAATGCAACATTTCTATATGGATCTCATGCATGTACAACTAGAGGTCATGGGTGTGAAAGAACCATGGCTGAAAGAATTGTTGCAAGCAGACATCAAGAGTAATGACAGCAAATGCTTTTTAAATTTCAGTGTTCTTGAGATTTTTAAAAGTTTTTCTAAATATCCAAATATCCTATGAATACATTACATAATAGAAAATTTAGAATTATGTCATAAATGTAGGGAGAAAAAGAGTAATGCCTGCAATTTAAGATGGAGGGGTTATTTTATCTTGAACAATCCACTTTGAATGGTTGATTTGTGTAATTAAGACATTGCTTAGGATTCGTACATATTATTATTATTATTTTTTTGACAGGCAGAGTGGATAGTGAGAGAGAGAGAGACAGAGAGACAGGTCTTCCTTTTTGCCGTTGGTTCACCCTCCAATAGCCGCCGCGGACGGTGCACTGCGGCCGGTTCACCACGCTGATCTGAAGCCTGGAGCCAGGGGCTTCTCCTGGTCACCCATGCGGGTGCAGGGCCCAAGCACTTGGGCCATCCTCCACTGCCTTCCCAGGCCACAGCAGAGAGCTGGTCTGGAAGAGGGACAACCAGGGCAGAATCCGGTGCCCTGACCAGGACTAGAACCCGGTGTGCTGGCGCTGCAAGGCGGAGAATCAGCCTAGTGAGCCGGAACGCCAGCCCCCACATATTATATTTTAATGGTTAGTTTTGAATCTTGATTCTGCCTCCAATTGCAGGTTCCAGTTAATTTGCATCCTGGGAGTCAGGAAGTTGTGACTGTAATGCTTAGGACCCTGCCTTCCAAGTGGGAAACCCAGATTAAGATGCAGAGTCTTGGCTTAAGCCTGACCCAGACTAGGCTGTTACAAGTATTTTGGAAATGAATCAACAAATGGGAGATCCCTCTGTATGAGTCTTTCTCTCTCTCTCTTTTGCTGTCTCTCTCTCTCTCTCTCTGTCTCTTTCTCTCTCTCTCTCTCTCTCTTCCTCCCTCTCTCCCCTCCCCCCACCTCTGGTTTCAAATAAAGTAAAAACAAATAAATTAAAAAGTTAAAATGTATTTATATGGCAGGCCTGGCAGGTCAACAGGTTAAGCTGCCTCCTCAGAGGCCACATCTCAGATTTGAGTGTGTGGTGGTAGTCCCACTTCTGACTGCACTTCCTGGTAATGTGCCTGGGCTGCAGTCAGTTCTTTCCAATCACATGGGAGAATCAGCTGTTGCAGGCATTTGGAGAATGGAAGATGGAGATGGAAGATCTCTATAGCTCTGTGTCTCCCTCTGTTTCTGTTACTCTTCCTTAAAAATAAATGAATTCATATTTATATTTTTAAAGTTATACCAAAAGAGACAACTAAAAGCAAATGGACAAATCTTATGAATATACAGTTTACAGATAATACGGTGGCTCCTAAACATGTGAAATATCAGTAATAATAATACAAAAACTGTAATTAATACATTGATGATGAGAGCTAAAGCAATTTCTGCAGAAAAAAACCACAACAATATAGTTAAATATTAAATGGGCACATTTTCCCCTTTTTCTTTGAAATCTTTTGTAATTTTAATGATCAATGAGGTTTTCACAGACTCAGTGTGATTTGCAGATTCAATTCTAAGAACAAAATGATATTCCCTTCCCACACGTTATCTACATGACACCTCCCTTATGTTTCCATTTCTTTGTCTATTTTTAGTTTTTGAAATAACATATTTTTTATTTGACAGGTAGAGCTATAGACAGTGAGAGAGAGAGAGACAGAGAGCAAGGTCTTCCTTCCGTTGGTTCACTCCCCAGATGGCCGCTACGGCCGGCACTGCGCCAATCCGAAACAAGGAGCCAGGTGACTCTTCCTGGTCTCCTATGAGGGTACAGGTGCCCAAGCCCTTGGGACATCCTCCACTGCCCTCCAGGACCACAGCAGAGAGCTGGACTGGAAGAAGAGTAACAGGGATTAGAAACCAGTGCCCATGTGGGATGCCAGCACTGCAGGCGGAGGATTAACCAAGTGAGCCACGGCGCCAGCCCCCTGAAATAGCATATTTAAATTACATTACAGTAAAAAGGCTTAATACTTCATCAAATAAGATTTTAACAAGTAAACAGTGAAAAGACCTTGGTTTAATGGGAACATAGATGATAACTATGAACAAAAATTAAATGTGATAATGAATTAATATTTTTAAAAGGTGTACTCAATACCAAACCACCAACAAAGGAAGACACAGATTAGTGGAATAATTCCTAGCACAGTGCTGTTTTAATTGTAGGTTCCAAAGTCAATGATGGATATCCCCAGACTATTATAATAGTTTTCAATCTAAGGCCATTGAGGAACTTTGAAACATCATACCTTGTATGAAAGCAGAGGTTGGAAAAACCCTATGTTGAACAGTGGTTTCAGAAACAGCTCCAGTGTGTAGATCCTCAAGCAAAAGAACAGACAGAATTTGTACTGGCTAAATTATTGCAAAGAACAGTTCTTTTGGAGAAAAGAAATATTGACATTATCAATGGTAGGGAAGATTCCCAAAACACCAACTTCTGCTGTGAATCCAAAAGTGTCTCTCTTGTTGTAGAATAAGTGAGAACATGATTCTAATTTTGCTTTCAGTCCTAGTTTCTTAGATGTTTACCTTTTTAAACAAAGGCAAGGGAAATGACAAGAAGCATCTGGATATCAATATTTCCTTTTCAAAGAGAGTGTTGAAAGCCTAGGTGATTTGTCTGCTTTTGTTTTGCAGCATACGATATATGACAGCCTTTACTGTGCTGCGTATTAACTGTCACAAGAACTTTGGCTCAGAGGAATCCAGACGATGCTCACAACCCGACTGTGGACTGGCAGAAATCTCAACTTTTCCTTTTGACTTTCCCCTTTGATCAGTAATATGGAAGACGTTGTTGAAACCTGAAGTATAGTTAATTTAAATAAACCCACTGCAAGAAGTTTCCTTTTTCTTCTCTCATAGAAGTCAAGGTTTTAGAGGCCCCTCCCACCTGTCTCTGGGTGCAAATGTAGACAATGCATTAACAGAGTCAAGGGTGTGCAATTGGGCAGCTTGCTTTACTCCCCCGTAATAGATTCTGGGGTGCAGGTTGCATGTATCAAAGATTTCTTTCTCTGCACAGCTCATGAGCTGTGTTTTCTAGACTCATCCTTGTTGAGAAACAAAGGTCAATGGTATCTACCAACCCAAGCCACTACCTAAGTTCTTTGTTGGGTTACAAGGTTCTACCAGAACCATCCCAGTTCCAAGATTTCAGTATGGAGGTTACCTGTTGTTATTTCACCGAGGAAATGTGAGAACTGGACATGAGGTCTGAGCCCTTCCTAAGCCTGAGTGAAGCTATGAGCTTTCCTGATCTTTGCTGTTGCCCTGTGATCAAGGTATTCTATGCAAGGATGTCCAGAATTCTTTAATTTGTTAGAAAAATCTACAGTTTCTCCTGAGTTCCACAAGGAGTTCAACTCATTTCTCATTTCACAAAAAAGAAAAAGGCATTTCTCCCCAAATTTATGCTTGCTCTGTATCTTTGTGAGGGTAAGGAGCCTTCAAAAGTTCCTGCTATGCCAGCTTGGTGACACCACTCCCTAACTTTTCTCTTGGTGGAATGAAATTTGAATTTTCTTAAAGTATCCCTGTCAAAGTTAAACAATGAACCTGGTTGAGGAACAAAGTCGTCAAGACAAGGGTAGCAGTTGTTTTCTCTGAAGATAATTCTCACTAAGTAAGATCTTCAGCAATGTTTTAAGGTACCTATGTGGTTAAGGTGATGATGGAAGGACAGTTCTCTGGACTCAGAGTGGGTAACTGAAACAAACCTGGTCAGCTATCACTCAGGTAGAAGGGGGGCAATGTGCGATCTTGTGAGCATACATCCCATAACTGATGTGTGTTTTCTCAGATTTTGGGTCCCCTCATCCTATCTTCCTATTAAGACACTACACCTGTGGATCTACATGGATGGGGCAAAGACACGATGATCAAACTCGTAGAATAAACTGAGACTCAAGGAGTCAATTCTAGGACACATGAATAGAACCCTTGGGGACAGAACAGAGATGCCTCAGGCTGATACCCTGTGAGGACTGGAGATGTGGGGATTGATAGTAATTCAGGGATCAGTTTTCCCTGAGGAAGGAGACCTGGAAGCCAGGTCTTGGGATTTGCCATGAGCCTCTGTGGGCAGCCTTCCTGAGGCTCACTGGGCACATATAGGCCTGGGATCCTTGGCCCCACAGTTCCTGGTCTGGAGGACTGATCTGTCTTGGTTTTCTCTTTTTAAAATGTTGATTTATTTATTTTTCATCTATATGAAATATTTTTATTATTTTTAACATTTATTTAAAAATATAAATTTCCAAAGTACAGTTGATGGATGACAGTGGAATTTCCCCCCCAAAAACATCCCTCCCAACCGCAACCCTCCCATATCCTGCTCCCTCTCACATTCCATTCACATCAAGATTCATTTTCAATTATCTTTATATGCAGAAGATCAATTTAGTATACATTAAGTAAAGGTTTCATCAGTTTGCCCCCACACAGAACACAAAGTGCAAAATACTGTTTGAGCGCTAGTCAGAGCATTAATTCACATTGAACTACACATTAAAGACAGAGATCCTACATGGCGAGTAAGTGCACAGTGACTCCTGTTGTTGACTTAACAAATTGACACTCTTGTTTAAGGTGTCAAATCTCCCCAGGCTCTAGTCATGAGTTGCCAAGGTCATGGAAGCCCCCTGAGCTTTCCAACTTTGATCTTATTTCGACAAGGCCATAGTTAAAGTGGAAGATCTCTCCTACCTTCAGAGAAAGATACCTCATTCTTTGATGGCCCATTCTTTCCACTGGGATCTCATTCACAGAGATCTGTCATTTAGGTCCTCTTTGTTTTTGCCAGAGCATTACTTCACATTGGACAACACATTAAGGACAGATCCCACATGAGAAGGAAGTACACAGTGACTCCTGTTGTTGACTTAACAATTTGACACTCTTGTTTATGGCCTCAGTTATCTCCCTAGGCTCTAGTCATGAGTTGCCAAGGCTATGGAAGCCTTTTGAGTTCACCGAGTTCAATCTTATTCAGACTGGGTCATAGCCAAATTGTAAGTTCTCTCCTCCATTCAGAGAAAGCTACCTCCTTCTTTGATGGCCCCGTTCTTTCCACTGGGATCTCACTCACAGAGATCTTTCATTTAGGTCTTCTTTTTTCCAGAGTGTCTTTGCTTTCCATGCATGAAATACTCTCATGGGCTCTTCAGCCAGATCTGATTGCCTTAAGGGATGATTCTGAGGCCAGAGTGCTGTTTAGGACATCTGCCATTCTATGAGTCTGCTGTGTATCCCTCGTCCCATGTTGGATCGTTTTCTCCCTTTTTTATTCTATCAGTTAGTATTAGCAGACACTAGTCTTGTTTATGCGATCCCTTTGACTCTTAGACCTATCAGTGTGATCAATTGTGAACTGAAATTGATCATTTGGACTAGTGAGATGGCATTGGTACATGCCACCTTGTTGGGATTGTACTGAAATCCACTGGCACATTTCTAACTCCACCATTTGGGGCAAGGCAGCTTGAACATGTCCTAAATTGTACATCTCCTCCCTCTCTTATTCCCATTCTTATATTTAACAGAGTTTGCTTTACACTTGAATTTAAACACATAAGAATAATTGTGTGTTAATTATAGAATTAAACCAATAATATTAAGTAGAACAAAAAATACTAAAATGGATAGAGTATTAAATTGTACATCAACAGTGATGACAAGTGATGATCAAGTCACTGTTTCTCATAGTGTCCATTTAACTTTAACAGGTTTACTTTTTGATGCTCAGTTAGTTGAAACCATTCAGGGAGAACATATGATATTTGTCCTTCTGTGACTGGCTTATTTCACTCAGCATGATGTTTTCTGGATTCTTCCACTTTGTTGCAAATGACCGGATTTCATTTTTTTTTTACTGCTGCATAGTATTCTATAGAGTACTTGTCCCATAATTCCTTTATCCAGTCTACTGTTGATGGGCATTCAGGTTGATTCCAGAACTTAGCTATTGTGAATTTAACTGCAATAAACTTTCAGGTGAAGACCGCTTATTTTGTTTGCAAATTTAATTTCCTTTGGGTAAATTCCAAGGAGTGGGATGGCTGGGTTGAATGATTGGGTTCTATTCAGGTTTCTGAGGAATCTCCAGACTGACTTCCATAGTGGCTTGACCAGTTTGCATTCCCACCAACAGTGGGTTAGTGTTCCTTTTTCCCTACATCCTCTGCAGCATCTGTTGTTGGTAGATTTTTGTATGTGAGCCATTCTAACTGGGTGAGGTGAAACCTCATTGTGGTTTTGATTTGCATTTCCCTGATTGCTAGTGATCTTGAACATTTTTCATGTTCCTGTTGTCCATTTGGATTTCTTCTTTTGAAAAATGTCTCTTGAGGTCCTTAGCCCATCTCTGAAGTGGGTTGTTTGTTTTGATGTTGTGGAGTTTCTTGATCTCTCTGTAGATATCTGGTTATTAATCCTTTATCTGTAGCAAAGTTTGCAAATATTTTTTCCCATTCTGTCCATTGAATCTACTCTTTCCTGGTTGTTTCTTTCTTTTTTTTTCTTTTTTTTTCTTTAACTTTTATTTAATGAATATACGTTTCCAAAGTACGAATAATGGATTACTATGGCTTCCCCCCCATACCGTCCCTCCCACAGTTTGCTCCCACACAGAAACATAAAGTGAAAAATAATAGATGATTTTTTTTTTAATGATGATGAAATCAGATCAGACCTATTGTCATGTTTAATCCCAGTGAGAGTCAAGTTGGGAGTTGATAGTTTCTTTTCTTTTCTTTTTTTTTTTTTTTTTTTTTTTTTTTTTTTTTTTTTTTTTACAGAGGATCAGTTTAGTATGCATTAAGTAAAGATTTATTTTTCACTTTATGTTTCTGTGTGGGAGCAAACTGTTGAAATCCTTACTTAATGTATACTAAGCTGATCTTCTGTATATTAAGATAATCGAAAATGAATCTTGATATGAATGGAAGGGGAGAGGGAGTGGGAAAGGGGAGGGTTGTGGGTGGGAGGGACGGTATGGGGGGGAAGCCATTGTAACCCATGAATCGTACTTTGGAAATTTATATTCATTAAATAAAAGATAAAAAAAAAAGCAAAAAAAAAAAAAAACCAGCTCCTCATTTGGCTGATTTTTTGTAATTTTTTTTTTATTCAATCCTGTTGATTTCTTCTCTGATTTTAATTATTTCTCTTCTCCTACTAGATTTGGGTCTTGTTTGCTGCAGTTTTTCTAGATCCTTGAGATGTGTTGAAAGCTCATCTATTTGGTGCCTTTCCAATTTCTTGATGTATGCACCTATTGATATAAACTTTCCTCTTAACACTGCTTTTGCTTCGTCCCATAAGTTTTGGTATGTTGTGCTGTTAACCTCATTTACTTCCAGAAAATCTTTATTTCTCGTTTAATTTCTTCTATGACCCATTGTTCATTCAGGAGCATGTTGTTCAGTCTCCATGTGTTTGCGTATGCTCTAGGGGTTCCTGAGTTGCTAATTTCCAACTTCATTCCACTATGTTCTGAGAAGCTGCATGGTATGATTCTAATTCTTTTGAATTTGCTGAGACTTGCTTTATGGGCCAGTATGTGGTCAATCCTAGAGAAGGTTCCATGTACTGTTGAGAAGAATGTAAAATCTTTAGCTGTAGGACTGAAAGTTCTGTAGAAATCTGTTAGATCCATTTGGGCTATAGTGTCGTTTAAATCTACTGTATCCTTGTTGATCTTCTGTCCTGTTGATCTGTCTATTTCTGAGAGTAGAGTATTGAAGTCCCCCAGTACTATTGTATTGGGGTCTAAGTCTCCCCTTTTTTTTTTCCTGAGTAGCACAAAGATCAGAACTTGAGTTTATTTTTTTTGTATTTTTTTAACTTTTATTTAATGAATATAAATTTCCAAAAATACGATTTATGGATTACAATGGCTTCCCCCCCATACCGTCCCTCCCACCCCAACCCTCCCCTTTCCCACTCCCTCTCCCCTTCCATTCACATCAAGATTCATTTTTGATTATCTTAATATACAGAAGATCAGCTTAGTATACATTAAGTAAGGATTTCAACAGTTTGCTCCCACACAGAAACATAAAGTGAAAAATAATAGATGATTTTTTTAAATGATGATGAAATCAGATCAGACCTATTGTCATGTTTAATCCCAGTGAGAGTCAAGTTGGGAGTTGATAATTTCTTTTTGTTTTTACAGAGGATCAGTTTACTATGCATTAAGTAAAGATTTCAACAGTTTGCACCCCCATAGAAACACAAAGTGAAATATATTATTTGAGTACTCGTTATAGCATTAAATCTCAATGCACAGCACATTAAGGACAGAGATCCTACATGAGGAGTAAGTGCACAGTGACTCCTGTTGTTGACTTTACCAATTGACACTCCTGTCTATGGCATCAGTAATCTCCCTATGCTCCAGTCATGAGTTTCCAAGGCTATGGAAGCCCTCTGAGTTCTCCGACTCTTATCTTGTTTAGACAAGGTCATAGTCAAAGTGGAGGTTCTCTACTCCCTTCAGAGAAAGGTACCTCCTTCTGTGAAGACCTGTTCTTTCCACTGGGATCTCACTCACAGAGATCTTTTGCCAGAGTGTCTTGGCTTTCCATGCCTGAAATACTCTCATGGGCTTTTCAGGCAGATCAGAATGCCTTTAGGGCTGATTCTGAGGCCAGAGTGCTGTTTAGGATACCTGCATTCTATGAGTCTGCTGAGTATCTCACTTCCCATGTTGGATCACTCTCCCCTTTATTTATTCTATCGGTTAGTGTTAGCAGGTACTGGACTTGTTTATGTGCTCCCTTTGACTCTTAGTCCTTTCATTATGATCAATTGTGAACTGAAATTGATCACTTGGAATAGTGAGATGGCATTGGTACATGCCACCTTGATGGGATTGAATTGGGATCCCCTGGTATGTTTCCAACTCTACCAATTGGGGCAAGTCAGCCTGAGCATGTCCCAAATTATACATCTCTTCCCTCTCTTATTCCCACTCTTATGTTTAACAGGGATCACATTTCAGTTAATTTTCAACACTTAAGAATAACTGTGTATTAATTACAGAATTAAACCAGTCATATTAAGCAGAACAGACAAAAAAAAAACTACTAAGAGGGATAATGTATTAAGTTGTTCATTAACAGTCAGGGCTATGCTGATCAAGTCACCGTTTCCCATAGTGTCCATTTCACTTCAACAGGTTTCCTTTTTGGTGTTTGGTCAGTTGTCAATGATCAGGGAGAACATATGGTATTTGTCCCTTAACAAATCTTTTAGATAAACCGGTGCCCTGTCGTTAGGTGCATATACATTGATAATTGTTATATCTTCTTGTTGTATTGATCCCTTAATCATTATATAGTGTCCCTCTTTGTCTCTCTTAACAGTTTTTGTGGTAAAGTTTATGTTGTCCGATATTAAGATGGCTACGCCTGCTCTTTTTTCATTTCTGTTGGCATGGTATATGTTTTTCCAGCCTTTCACTTTCAGTCTGTATGGATCTATGTTGGAAAGATGTGTTTCTTGTAAGCAGCAAATAGATGGGTTTTGTTCCTTAACCCAATCAGCCAATCTGTGTCTTAACTGGACAATTCAGGCCATTCACGTTCAATGTGACTAATGATAAGTGGTAACTTTGCCCTGCCATTTGCCAAAGATAATTTCTAATATATGCTTTGAATTCCCTGTTATCTTTTGCTGTGAGGTTTCCTTCCTTTACCTTCTTTCATATTGATGACCGTGTTTATGTGTTTCTGTGTGTAACACATCTTTAAGCATCTTTTGCAGGGCTGGACAAGTGGCAACAAATTCAATTTCTGTTTGCAATGAAAAGTCTTTATTTCACCTTCATTCACAAATGAGAGCTTGGCAGGATATAATATTCTGGGCTGGCAGTTTTTCTCCTTAGTACCTGGGCTATATCTCGCCATTCCCTCCTAGCTTGTAGGGTTTCTGATGAGAAGTCTGCTGTGAGTCTGATTGGAGATCCTCTGAGAGTAATCTGATGTTTCTCTCTTGCACATTTTAGGATCTTTTCTTTATGTTTCACTGTGGAGAGTTTAATTACAACGTGTCGTGGTGAGGATCTCTTTTGGTCGTGTTTATTAGGGGTTCTGTGAGCTTCCTGTACTAGGATTTCTCTGTCCTTCTCCAAACCTGGGAACTTTTCTGCTAATATCTCACTAAAAAGGCCTTCTAATCCTTTCTCCCTCTCCATGCCTTCAGGAACTCCTAGAACCCGAATGTTGGTTTTTTTTTAATAGTATCTTGAAGATTCCCGACAATATGTTTTAGATTTCTAATTTCCTCTTCTTTTCTTTGGTCTGACTGTATCCTTTCCTGTTCTCTGTCTTCTAAGTCCGATATTCTCTCTTCTGCTTCACCCATTCTGTTCGTAAGGCTCTCTAATGTGGTTTTCATTTGATCTTGAATTCTTCACTTCATTATGATTTCTCGTCACTATCCCAGTTTCCTGTTGTACTAGTTGTTTCATTTCATTTTGATTCCTCCTTAATATTTCATTTTCACGAGAGAGATTTTCTATCTTGTACATTAAGGATTTGTGTAGTTCAAGAATTTGTTTTTGAGAACTTCTTAATGTTATTATCAATTTTTTGAGATCTGCTTCTTGCATTTCTTCTAACTCATCATCTTCATGATCTTGAATTGGTGTGTCTTTTTTGTTTGGGGGCGTCATGGTGATTTCCTTGTTTTTATTGCCTCAGTTTTTACGTTTGTTATTTGGCATATTGGAGATATTTGGTTTCTTCACTGTGGTACTTTTTCTTGTTATACTATGACTGTAGATTAAGTGGACTGTCTGTTTTTGATGGAGCCTTAGAGGCTTGAGATGGGTGTGGCCTGAGAGCTCTGTTTGGTGTGCCAAAGGTGACACTCTCAGGTTAGGCGTGGTAGATCTCTCTCTCTCTCTTTCTTTCTTTTTTTGATTCAAAAGGGAAGTAATTCTGCACAGCTGAATGAAGTTGGAGGTAATTAGCAGGCAATTGATATACCCACAGGAGCCAGAGATCGGAAGCTCTTTCCCAAGGACCACAAAGGGAATGTGTTCTGCCCTCAGGGTGGGCTCAGATTCTCCTTCAGTCTCCCACTGGGTTGCCAAAGTTACGGAATTGTAGCGTCTCTGGAGAGTACTCATGTGAATTCCGTGAGTTCTCTCCCCCACCTTCTCTTTTTTCACAGTCTCAGTTCAGTAGCACCACAAATTTACTAGGTCCTAATCTCCTGTTAATTCGCCCCGCCCAGAGTCAGGTTTTTCTGCTAGGCTCAGGGCCGGTGCAGACCTGAGGTCGCTCTATTTATGACGTATGTCCAAGATGGCACCTGCTCTTTGTCTTGCTCGCCCTTGAGAGGTGAGCGGAGAGAGAGAAACCCGTGTCCGTACCAGTCACCTTTTTTTTTCTCTCTCTCTCTTCCAGTTAGCCTGGTGAACTTTTCCCCCCTGGGGTCGTTCCTTCTAGTCTCCTCTCTCCGCTTGCCTGCCGGTGTCTCGGGCTATTGCGGTTCGGCTCACCTCGCGTTCCAGTGCTGGTGTGTTGAGTCTGCCGCTGGTGTCCCGAACTGTGGGCTCCCACGCTCTCCACACAGGTCCACTGTGAATCATGCATTCTGGAAGAGTTTCTTCTGCTGTTTCCTCCCCTACTCTTCCTTGAATCTGCAGTATCTCCACTTTTATTAAACTGTCTCTCCCGGACTATCAGTGTGCTCCCTTCCTAATCCGCCATCTTGCCTGTTATTATTTTCTTCCTGATGCAATCTTTCTTTCTCTTGCTGCTGCTGCTTCTTTTCTTTATGTTGTCTCTTGTTCCTGTGCTTGTTCTTGTTCCTCCTCCTCCTCTCCTCCCCTTCCTACTCCTCCTCCTTCTCCTCTTTCTCTTCCTCCTTTCCTGTTCTCCTCCTCTCCTCCTCTTCTTCTTCTTCTTCTCCTCCACCTTTTCCTCCTCCTCCTCTACTCCTACTACTGCTACTACTAATACTGCTACTACTACTTTTTCTTGTATAATATTCATGTTGCTCTTTGTCTTATTCATCTACATGGTGCAAACAGCTTCACATATTGAAAGATTGTCTGTCATGGTGCAATCAGAGCTGAGTCAAGTGTAGTACTGAAGTCTTCCTAGTGAAGCATGCATCGCTCACCAATTAACATTTCATTCTGCAGGTGTTAACCTTCAGGAAAATTTCTTAAAATTTAACCTCCAATAAATCTTTTTATGGGATTCACTTCATTAAATTAATTAAACTTCAAGAGGTGCTTGTTTGATTTTTTTTTTGTTTTTCACCCTTCACTCCTTTTCTATAATTTTCCTTTAACTGGTTTTTAAAATGCTGTGAATTGCATGACTAACTGCATGTAAAGCTGAATAGTGAATGATAACAGTATTTGTGCTCACACAGATTTGTATTTGATTCCAGCAACATATGGTCACCGTGTATCTTTAGACAAATTATAATGCTGGTATCTCTGAGCTTCCTGTGCTCACTGGTAAACTGTATATACATTAAGCTACACTTACATTTTTGTAGGGTGTATAGATGCTCTAGGTTAAGTTTCTATCGGGTAATCCAGCAAAGGATAATCACATAGATTATTTATAGATGGGGTTTCTTTTTTTAACATTATTTATTTATTTGAGAAGTAGAGTTACAGACAGTGAGAGGGAGAGACAGAGAGAAAGGTCCTCCATTCACTGGTTCACTCCCTAAATGGCCCCAATGGCCAGAGAAGTAGTGATCCAAAGCCAAATTCAGGAGCTTCTTCTGGATCCCCCACGTGGGTGCTGGAGTCCAAGTGCTTGGCCCATCTACTGATTTCCCAGGCCATAGAAGAGAGTTGGATTGGAAGATAAGCAACCAGGACTAGAACTGGTACCCATAAGGGATACTGGCCCCACTGGTGGAGGATTAACCTACTGCACCAAAGCACCAGATCAAATAGATGCAACCATCCATTCAGCAGTACACCATGCAGTGTTAAACACTTAACTACGGACCCCCTCCTATGCCCTGGACACTGCTATGTGTGATGGAGATTCATTTCCAGGAAGAATTTAGAACTGCTCCTTATTCTTCCAGAGCACACTTTCTTTTAAAGGATTCAAAAAACAAATTTATGAATAAATGACAGATGTCAGAAGATGATAAATCCTGAAAGTACAACAAAAGAAACCACACAATGAGAAGGAATTGGTAGAATGAAGAGTGGGGCTCCAGTAAGTAGTTAATGGTAACCATTAGGAGGTGATGAAGGTGTGCTGAGACTAGCATGAGTGGAAGGTGATAGCCACAAGCAAATCAGGGAATTATTCAGGGCAGAGGAAAAGCACAGACAGAGGCTGCAGGGTATATGGCACTTGCCAAGAAGACAGAAGGCAAAGATGGTGGCCACAGTGTGTCAAGAGAGGGAAGGAACAGCCTCATCTAATGGAAATCCCAACCACCTTTAATAAAACATACAATGTAATAAGAACACTGAAAATGTTACATAATACTACATAATAATATTTACATAAAATTATATACTAATGTTATAAGAACATGGAAAACATTATGTAATTTTGCATAATATATTCACATAAATTTCATAATAATGTAATAAGAACATGGATAATGTTACATAATATTACATAATAATATTTACATAAACTAGATGATAATGTAATAGGAACATCCAAAACAAGCAATGCATAGGTTATTGAAAAAGTACAAATGCATGTGAGACATGCATCCATTCCACATTGCTCATGAATGTACTATTTCTATCTGGACTGCTATCACATCTTTCATGAAATCATTCACGTGGAGCATAAGTTGTTCTCAGTTAAAAATACCTGTGGGGTCGAATCTGTGGGTTAGCGGCTAAAGCCACTGCCTGCTGTGCCAGCATCCCATATTGCCTCCAGTTTAGGTCTCAGCTTCTCCACGGGTCTGATGTGCCTCTCTGCTGTGGACTGGGAATGCAGTGGATTATTGTCCAGGTCCTTGGGCCAAAGCACCCACATCAGAGACCCGGAAGAAGATCCTGGCTCCTGGCTTCAGATCGGCACAGCTATGGCCATTGCAGCCATTTGGGAAGTGAACCAGCAGATACAAGACCTTCCTCTCCCTGCCCCTAATTCTCTGAAACTCTGCCTGTCAAATAAATAAATGTATCTTTTACAAAAAATACATTTGATTATACAAGTGTCCACTGAACCTCAATAGACATTTTTCAAAAGAAAAAATCCAAATGGACAACAGGCACATGAAAAAATGTTCAAGATCACTAGCAATCAGGGAAATGCAAATCAAAACCACAATGAGGTTTTACCTCACACCAGTTAGAATGGCTCACATTCAGAAATCTACCAACAACAGATGCTGGCGAGGATGTGGGGAAAAAGGAACACTAACCCACTGTTGGTGGGAATGCAAACTAGTTAAGCCACTATGGAAGTCAGTCTGGAGATTCCTCAGAAACCTGAATAGAACCTTACCATACAACCCAGACATCCCACTCTTTGGAATTTACCCAAAGGATATTAAGTTGGCAAACAAACAAGCTGTCTGCACCTTAATGTTTATTGCAGCTCAGTTCACAATAGATAAGACCTGGAATCAACCTAAATGCTCATCAACAGTAGACTGGATAAAGGAATTATGGGCTATGTACTCTATAGAATACTGTACAGTAGTAAAAAACAATGAAATCTGGTCACTTGCAGCAAAATGGAGGAATCTGGAAAACATCACGCTGAGTGAAATAAGCCAGTCACAGAGGGACAAATATCATGTTCTCCCTGATCGGTGACAACTAACCGAGCACCAAAAAGGAAACCTGTTGAAGTGTAATGGACGCTATGAGAAACGGTGACTTGCCCTGACTATTGATGAACAACTTAATATTTTATCCCTTTTAGTATTTTTTTGTTCTGCTTAATATTATTGGTTGAACTCTGTAATTAATACTCAATTATTGTTAAGTGTTGAGATGGAAGAGATGTACAATTTGGGAAATGCTCAATCTGACTTGCCCCAAATGGTAGAGTTACAAATGTGCTAGGGGATTCCAACTCAATCCCATCAAGGTGGCATGTACCAATGGCATCTCACTAGTCCAAGTGAACAATTTCAGCCAGTGCCGCGGCTCACTAGGCTAATCCTCCGCCTTGCAACACCGGCACACCGGGTTCTAGTCCCGGTCAGGGCGCCGGATTCTGTCCCAATTGCCCCTCTTCCAGGACAGCTCTCTGCTGTGGCCAGGGAGTGCAGTGGAGGATGGCCCAAGTAATTGGGCCCTATACCCCATGGGAGACCAGGATGAGTACCCAGCTTCTGCCATCGGATCAGTGCGGTGCGCCGGTCGTGGCAGACATTGGAGGGTGAACCAACGCAAAAGGAAGACCTTTCTCTCTGTCTCTCTCTCACTGTCCACTCTGCCTGTCAAAAAATAAAAAAATAAAAAATAAAAAAGTGATCAATTTCAGTTCGTAATTGATCATAATGATAGGACTAAGAATCAAAGGGATCACATAAACAAGACTAGTGTCTGCTAATATTAATTATAGAATCGAACAGGGAGAGAATGATCCAACATGGGTAGCAGGATACACAGCAGACTCATAGAATGGCAGATGCCCTAAACAGCACTCTGGCCTCAGAATCAGCCCTTAAGGCATTCGGATCTGGCTGAAGAGCCCATGAGAGTATTTCAGGCATGGAAAACCAAGTCTGGCAAAAAAAATGAGAGGACCTAAATGAAAGATCTCTGTGAGTGAGATCCCAGTGGAAATAACAGGTCATCAAAGGAGGAGGTACCTTTCTCTGAAAGGAGGAGAGAATTTCCAATTTGACTATGACCTTGTCTAAATATGATCAGAGTCGGCGAACTCAAAACACCTCCATAGCCTTGGCAAATCATGACAAGAGCCTAGGGTGAATACTGATGCCATAAACAGGAGTGTCAATTTGTAAAGTCAACAACAGGAGTCACTGTGCACTTACTCCTCATGCAGGATCTCTGTCCTAATGTGCTATACATTGTGATTTAATGCTATAACTAGTACTCAAACAGTATTTTACACTTTGTGTTTCTGTGTGGGTGCAAACTGTTGAAATCTTTACTTAATGTATGCTAAACTGATCTTCTGTATATAAAGAGAATTGAAAATCAGTCTTGATGTGAATGGAAGGGAAGAGGGAGCTGAAGAGGGGAGGGTTGTGGTTGGGAGAGAAGTTATTGTGGGGGGAGCCATTATAATCCATAAGCTGTACTTTGGAAACTTATATTCATTAAATAAAAGTTAAAAAAAGAAGTGTCCATTGAAGAAGGATGTGTACTTAGGGATGTGCTTTCACAGTGAACATAGGTGGGTCCTTTCACTTCCAAGCAATTCATCTCTTACGTGAAAGGAGTGACTGTCTTCTTGCTTCAGACTTAACAAGGTTCTGATTGCTGCAGCCACTTAATACAAACCTGCCCAGCCACCTTCTACACCAGAGAGAACTCCGGATAGGTCTTAGACATCTGAGAAATACTCTACATCAGGTGCAGGTGTCCACACTAAAGAAGTGTTTTTATTTAACCTTCTTATTTTCTCAGCAATCTGATTGTGTCATTCCTTATGAATCAAATATCAATAACTCAGTCTAGACAAATCAAACTTTCAAACCAGCAATTACATGTAGAATAGGGATAGCCTAAAACTCAAAATATTTGTATTGTTTCTGTTCCTCAAAAGGCATTTCAGTGGATTCACAAAAGTAGGGCAGGCATGTACTTGGAGGTGAATCTCTTGCTTTAAGACTTTCAAAGTCCAGAAGAGGAATAAACAGCTGCTTACCATGGAGAGAAACTTTGGAAAGGCCTCTGGTTAGTAGTGAGATAGCTGTATCCCAACTCGTTAAGCTTTCTCCTAGAGAAAATTTAAGGTGGCTATAAAGAGAAATCCAAACTTTGCCTCCTCCACCACCAAGAAATGACAAAGCATCTACTTATACAGCTGCTCAAGGAAGAGTTCCAGAACACAGTTGAACATCAATAATAGGCATAGCAGCATAGAGAGAAGAGAAAGAAGAACCAAGCCTTATTGGAGGTTCTGAAGTCCCAGCCTGGGGGCCAGGGAATTCCTGTCATAGGGGAAAGTGTGATAAGGAGGGCATAAATGAAGTTCATTGCTCACCTGAGCAACCCCACCTAGAAAAGAAATCAGCCACCAGAGACCAGCAGCTGGGTAAGGAGAACTCCTTGTAAAACCCAGGGCTCCTTGGCTTCAGAGAAGGAACTTTTGCTATTCCCTCTACACCCTGCAGGGGAAGGGATATAGCATGTGACAACAACTTGAGAAGGAATCCATTGCCTCTTTTCTTCCCAAGGTCTCCCCCAAAATATTCCTGCCATCTAGCAAGGCAGACTGAGCTCCATGGGTCCAACTGGACCCAACAAGGCAATGGTGACCCCAATGCCCTAGCCACACAGTGCTCTGCATTGATCTGCTGGCCCCATGAAACCTTGCAGTTTTCAGCTGGGGACTTAAGCAACTATCCAGTTTGACTAAGGAGGGCCAGAGCTCCCTATCTACTAGGCAGAGATCTTGCAGTAGGTTTTGAGGATGCAATATAAAATGTGTTTGTAGTCTACAGAGTGTGTTTGGCTGGGTGGTTTAAGTTTGCTGGTACTCTGCAGTCACTCTGAACAGTGAATCAACTTGTCTTCTCTGGCACAGTCCAGAACTAAGATACTAAACTTCTTCCCAGTTAGTTCCAGCGTCCCCAGACATCCATTATTCATGGTCAGAGATGCTTAATTAAGCCCACTTTGGGTGTCACTCTGGATTATTGCTTACCCATGAACAGTGGTCAGAGCTCTCTAGCTCTACCCAAAGCAAGCCTTTGAAATGCTGGCTTATGCACTATTTGTTGCACCTACCATACCAACACCTTGCTCTCTGGAACCCAGAACTGGGCGATCTCTTCTGTGCATGACACAGCACAATGCCATGGCTTGCTAGGATCTCTGGTCCAGAGTTTTGCACTCTTCTCAGGCTCAAGATAGAGCTCAGAGCTTCAGACCCTCCCATGGTAGCTGCCAATTTTGGATGCTGCTGTTCACTTGTTACTCAGGCCTGAGGATACTGCACACTACTTAGCCCAGCAAGAAGCCCATGGAGAGAATGGCCCAAGACAACTTTCCTGTTGTCACAGAGCCGAAGTCACTCACAGATGTAGCCACCCTCTCAGACAGCATCTGTGAGACCAGGTGCTCCAACTAGCATTAGTGATTAGTGCTGTTTTGGAGCTCTGGATCTGGGATGAGAACCAGCAGATGGAAGATCTCTCTCCTTCCCTTCCTCTCTTGCTCCCTCCTTCTGTCTTTCTCTCCACCCATCTGTAGCTCTTTGAAATAAATAGATAAATATTATAAAATTTGAGCAGAAGTAACTATACTCATATCATAAAAAATAGACTTGAAGACAAAAAATGTTAAAAGTCAAAGTGATAGTCAATACATAGTGATCAAGGGATCAATTCAACAACATGTGACTACTGTAATCTTATATGCACCTATTTATATGGCACCCAGTGTTATAAAAAATAAATAATGGATCTAATGAGAAACATAAGCTCTAATACAATAATGCCGGGGGATCTCAACACCCTACTTCAACCACACACACACACAGACACAATCAACAAAGTTACAACTGAGCTAATCTACACTGTAGGACAGATGTACCTAATAGACATTTACAGAAAAATCAGTCCAACAATGCACATTATTTTCATCAGGGCATCGAACATTCCCTAAGACATACAATAGGGGCTGGTGCAGTAGGCTAAGCATCTGCCTGCGGTTCCAGCATCTCATATGGATGCCGGTCTGAGTCCTAAATGCTCCTCTTCTGATCTAGCTCTCTGCTTATAGACTGGCAAAGCAGCAAAAATGCCCCAAGTGCTTGGGCTCCTGCCCCAGTATGGGAGACCCATATTGGCTGGCTTTGGCTCAGCCCAGCTCCAGCCGTTGCAGCCATTTAGGGAATGAACCAACAGATGAACGACCACTCTCTATCTGTCTGTTACTCTGCCTCTCAAATAAATAAGTAAAATCCTTAAAATAAAAGAGAAAACATTAGTATGCCATAAAGCAAATCACAGCAAATTCAAAAATATCAACATCATACCAGGAATCCTTTTCTGACCATAAAGGAATGAAGCTGTAAATTAAAAAATAAAAAAAAAAACTGTTGAAATTACATGAATACATTAAAACTGAACAGCATATTTTTGATTGAATAGTGGATCATAGAAGAAATCAAAAGGGAAGTTAAAAATTCCTTGAAACATGAAAATGAAACAACATATCAAAACTAGTGAGATTTATCAACAATAGTAAAAGGGAAGCTTAGAGCAAAAAGTGCTTGAATTAAATAATTGGAAAGGTATCAAATAGTCTAACAGTGCATATCAAACTGAGAAAAAAATTAAATCGATAATTAGTAAAAGTAAATGAATAATAGAAATGAGAGAATGCACAAAATGGAATTTAAAAACAATAAAGGATACATGAAATGTATAATTTCTTGAAAAAATAAGCAAAACAGAAAAATATTTTACAACTAATCAAAAAAAGAGAAGACTTAAATCAATAAAAGAAGAGATGAAAAATAGATACCACATCTGATACCACAGACATACAAATAATAATTAGGAACAATTATAGACAATATACTAAAAATTGGAAAATTCTAGAGAAATTGATAGATTTCCGGATACACATAATTTATCACTCTGAACAGTGAATCAACTTGTCCCCTCTGGCACAGTCCAGAACTAAGATACTAAACTCCTTCCCAGTTAGTTCCAGCATCCCCAGACATCCATTAGTCATGAAGACATAGAAAGCATGAATATACCAGTAATCAAAGTTGAGACTGATCAGTAACAAATAATATCCCAACAAAGAAAAGCCTAGGCCTCAGTGTCCTCACTGCTAAGTTTTCCCAGACTTGTGAGGAAGAACTAACAGCAATTCTTCACAAACTGTTCAACATGAGTAAAATGGAGGAAACGCTTCTGGACTCATTCTATGAGATTAGCATTACTTTAACTTGCAAACCGGATAAGAATACAACACAAAAAAAGAGCCAGATAAGAATACAACACAAAAAAAGAGCTATAGACCTATATTCCTGATGAATCCGTGATGAAACGCTGGCAAATCAAGTCCAACAACACATCAAAAAGATCTGACCAGTGGGATTTCTCCCAGCGATGCAGGGATCAAACGTGACACATGACATCAACAAAATGAAGGATTATAAACCATAAGATTATCTCAGTAGACGCTGAAGAAGCATTGGAAAAAATACAGCATCCTTTCCTGGTAAAAATCTTAAAAATTGAGTGGAGAGTGCAAAAAAAAAAAAGAAGACCTAAATGAAAGACCTCTGTGAGTGAGATCCCAGAGGAAAGAACGGGGCCATCAAAGAAGGAGGTACCTTTCTCTGAAGGGAGGAGAGAATTTCCACTTTGACTATGCCCCTGTCGGAATAAGATTGAATTTGATGAACTGAAAAGGCTTCCATAGCCTTGGAAACTCATGACTAGAGCCTAGGGAGAGTACTGATGCCATAAAAAAGAGTGTCAATTTGTTAAGTCAACAACAGGAGTCACTGTGCACTTACTCCTCATGTACTGTGCACATGTACTCCTCATGTACAATGTGAATTAATGCTATAACTAGTACTGAAACAGTATTTTTCTGTGTGGCTGCAAACTGATGAAATCTTTACTTAATATATACGGAATCGATCTGTATATAAAGATAATTGAAAATGAATCTTGATGTGAACGGAATAGGAGAGGGAGCAGGAGATGGGAGGGGTGCGAGTGGGAGGGAAGTTATGGGTGGGGAAAGTCAATGTAATCCATAAACTGTACTTTGGAAATTTATATTTACTAAATAAAAAATCAAAAAAATTTAGTGCAGAAGGAATATACCTCAAACCAATCAAGGCAACATATGGCAGTCCTACAATCAGCATCATATGGAATGGAGAAAAGTGGGAAGCATTTCCCCCATGATATGGAACCAGACAAGATTTTTCACCGTACTGTTTTCACCGTATTTATTCATTATAGCTCGGAGGTTTTAATCAAAGCTAGAAAGCAAGAAAGAAGCCAAGGGCCAGTGCCGCGGCTCACTAGGCTAATCCTCCGCCTAGCGGCGCCGGCACACCGGGTTCTAGTCCCGGTCAGGGCGCCGGATTCTGTTCCGGTTGCCCCTCTTCCAGGCCAGCCCTCTGCTGTGGCCAGGGAGTGCAGTGGAGGATGGCCCAGGTGCTTGGGCCCTGCACCCCATGGGAGACCAGGAAAAGCACCTGGCTCCTGGCTCCTGCCATCGGATCAGCGCGGTGTGCCAGCCGCAGCGCACTGGCCACGGCGGCCATTGGAGGGTGAACCAACGGCAAAGGAAGACCTTTCTCTCTGTCTCTCTCTCACTGTCCACTCTGCCTGTCAAAAAAAAAAAAAAAAGAAAAAGAAAGAAAGAAGCCAAGAGGGTACAAATTATAAAGGAGAAAGTCAAAATACTCCTCTTTGAAGTTGACATGACTCTTTATGTAGGGGAACCTAAAGACTCCACTAAGAGACTATTAGAACTGATAAGAGAAATTAGCAAATTAGTAGGATATAAAGTCAGCACACAAAAATAAATAGCATTTTTACACATCAGCCATGATCCTGCTGAGAAAAAGCATATAAGATCAATTCCACGCAGATAGCTACAAAAATCTAAATATGTTGGGATAAATTTAACCAAGGGTGTGAAAGATCTCTATAGTGAAAATGAGAATATATTAATGAAAAAAACAGAGGAGACAAAAATAGAAAATTTTCTATGTTCTGGAATTGGAAGAATTAATATTATCAAAAATGTCCATACTACCCAAAGCAATTTACAGATTCGGTGCAATCCCCAGCCAAATTTCATCCACAATATTCACACAACTATCTTTTTAAAGATTTTATTTATTTTATTTGAGGTTGAGAGTTACAGACAGTGAGAGGGAGAACCATTGGCCATTGGTTCATTCCTAAATGGCCACAATGGCAGGAACTGCTCCAATCTGAAGCCAGGAGCCAGGTGCTTCTTCCTGGTCTCCCACATGGGTTCAGGGGCCCAAGGACTTGGGCCATCCTCTACTGCTTTCCCAGGCCATAACAGAGAGCAGGACTGGAAGTGGAGCAGCAAACGAAGATTCTTCAATAAATTAAAAGCAGGAGGGTAGTCAAGATGGCTGAACAATGAGGACATGCACTGATAGTCCGGGAAAAGATAGTTTGAAAAAGTGGAGTCACTGTAGTTTCAGGGAAAGGCTCAGGGAAAAAAAATTGCAGAGGAAAATCTTCTGGATCTACTGGATATGACACGACGACCTATGGGGAGAGCAAGGACACCCACGGCTCCAGAGCCCAACCACGGAGTCTATACATCTGCACTGGAAGGGGAGGGGAGGCAAACCCTCTGTAACCTGAGACATTGGTAGGAAATAGCAGATAGAGCCTAGAGGGAATGTGGCTTAAAGCCCCGCTGGAGACAGTTCACCAGGCTAACTAGAGGAGAGAGGGAAAAAAAGGGACTGGTACAGATGAGTTTCTCCACCCACCTCGCAAGGGGGAGCAAGACAGAGAGAGCAGGCGCCATTTCGGACATAGGTAAAAGCTGTGCGACCTCAGGGCTGTGCACAACCTCAGGGCTGTGCCCGCCCTCAGTCGAACAGAAAAATCTGACTCTAGGGGGGTGAAATAACAGGAGGTTAGGACCTAGTGAATGTGTGGGGCTAATGAACTGAGACGGTGAAAAAAGAGACAGTGGGTGAGAGAACTCATGGAGTTCACATGAGTACTCTCCAAGACGCCACACTTCAGTAAACCTTGGCAACATGGTGGGAGACTGCAGGAGAATTTGAGCCCACACTGAGGGTAGAACAGATTCTTTGTGTGGTCCTTGGGAAAGAGCAGGTGAATGATATACCCACAGGAGCCAGAGATCAGAAGCTGACTACCTTCAATTCTGCTCAGCTGTGTGGTACTACTTCCCTTCTGAATCAAAAAGAGAGAGAGAGAGAGATTTACCACGCCTAACCTGGGAGTGTCACATTTGGCACACCCTTAACCCTGAAGAACCAAACAGAGCTCTCTGGCCACACCCATCTCAAGCTTCTAAGGCTCTTCCAAAAGCAGTCTACTTAATACAGTCATAGTATAACAAGAGAAAAACAGCGCAGCAAGGGAACCAGAATCCAAAGAATATCTCCACAAGGCCAAGCAACAAACACAGAAACAAGAACAAGGAAGCCCCCAAATGAATAAGACACCCCAAGCCAAGATTATGAAGATGATGAGATAGAAGAAGTGCAAGATACGGATTTCAAAAAATTTATGATAAGAACATTTGAAAGTTTTCAAAAACAAATCCTTGAACTACAGAAATCCTTACTGCACAGGATAGAAAATCTCTCTTGGGAAATGAAATGTTAAGGAGGAATCAAAATGAAATGAAGAAACTAGTAGAACATGAAATCATGATAGTGAAATTAAAATCAAATTGAATTGAAGAATTCAATAGATCAAATGACAAACACATTGCAGAGCCTTAAAACCAGAGTCAGTGAGGCAGAAGAGAGAATATCGGACTTAGAAGACAGAGAACAGGAAAGTATACAGTTAAACCAAAGAGAAGAAGAAGACATTAGAAATCTAAAAAATATTGTTGGGAATCTACAGGATACTATTAAAAACACCAACATACGGGTTCTAGGAGTTCCTGAAGGCATGGAGAGAGAGAAAGGATTAGAAGGCTTTTTTAGTGAGATACTAGCAGAGAATTTCCCAGGTTTGGAGAAGGACAGAGACATCCTAGTACAGGAAGCTCATAGAACCCCTAGTAAACATGACCAAAAGAGATCCTCACCACAACACGTTGTAATCAAACTCACCACAGTGAAACATAAAGAAAAGATTCTAAAATGTGCAAGAGAGAAACATCAGATTACTCTCAGAAGGTCTCATCAGAAACCCTGCAGGCTAGGAAGGAATGGTGAGATATAGCCCAGGTACTAAGAGAGAAAAACTGCCAGCCCAGAATATTATATCCTGCAAAGCTCTCATTTGTGAATGAAGGTGAAATAAAGACCTTTCATAGCAAACAGAAATTGAAAGATTTGTAGCCACTCATCCAGCCCTGCAAAAGTTGCTTAAAGATGTGTTACACACAGAAACACAGAAACATGGCCATCAATATGAAAGAAGGTAAAGGAAGGAAAACTCACAGCAAAAGATCACAGGAAGTTCAAAGCATATATTAGAAAAAATCTTAGGGAAAATGGCAGGGTGAAGTTACTACTTATCAATAGTCACATAGAATGTTAATGGCCTCAACTCTCCAGTTAAAAGGCACAGACTGGCTGAATGGATTAAGGAACAAAACCCATCTATTTACTGCTTCCAAGAAACACACCTTTCCAACAAAGATGCATGCAGACTAAAAGTGAAAAAGATATTCCATTCCAACAGAAATGAAAAAAGAGTGGGTGTAGCCATCTTAACATTGGACAACATAAACTTTAACACAAAAACTGTTAAGAGAAACAAAGAGGGTCACTATATAATGATTAAGGGTTCAATTTATCAGGAAGATATAACTATTATAAATGTATGTGCACCTAATTATAGGGCACCGAATTATTTATAAGATATGTTAAGGGAATTAAAGGGGGACTTAGACATCAATACAATAGTACTGGGAGACTTCAAAAAACAACTCTCAGAAATAGACAGATCAACTGGACAGAAGATCAACAAGGAAACAGTAGATTTCAACGACACTATAGCACAAATGGATCTAACAGATTTCTACAGAACTTTTCATCCTACATATAAAGAATTTAAATTCTTCTCAGCAGTACATGGAACCTACTCTAGGATTGACAACATACTAGGCCCTAAAGCAAGTCTCAGCAAATTCAAAAGAATTAGAATCATACCATGCAGCTTCTCAGAACATAGTGGAATGAAGTTGGAAATTAGCAACTCGGGAATCCCTAGAGCATATGCAAACACATAGAGACTGAACAACATGCTCCTGAATGAACACTGGGTCATAGAAGAAATTAAACGAGAAATCAAAAATTTTCTGGAAGTAAATGAGGTTAACAGCACAACATACCAAAACTTATGGGATACAGTAAAAGCAGTGTTGAGAGGAAAGTTTACAGCAATGTGTATAGCCTACATTGAGAAATTAGAAATCCACAAAATAAATAAGCTTTCAATACATCTCAAGGATCTAGAAAAACTGCAGCAAACAAGACCCAAATCTAGTAGGAGAAGAGAAATAACTAAAATCAGAGAAGAAATCAATAGGATTGAATCCGAAAAAAGATTACAAAAAATCAGCCAAATGAGGATCTGGTTTTTTGAAAAACAAAATTGACAGCAAATTCACCCAACTAATTCAAAAAAGAAAACCCAAATCAATAAAAGCAGAGATGAAAAAGTAAATGTAACAACAGACACCACAGAAATAAAAAGAATCATCAGAAATTACTACAAGAACTTGTATGCCAGCAAACAGGGAAATCTATGAGAAATGGATAAATTCCTGGACACATGCAATCTACCTAAATTGAACCAGGAAGACATCAAAAACCTAAACAGACCCATAACTGAGACAGAAATTGAAACACTAATAAAGGCCCTCCCAACAAAGAAAAGCCCAGGGCCAGATGGATTCACTGCTGAATTCTACCAGACATTTAAAGAAGAACTAACTCCAATTCTTCCCAAACTATTCAGAATAATTGAAAAAGAGGAATCCTCCCAAATTATTTCTATGCAGCCAGGATCACCTTAATTCCTAAGTCGGAAAAAGATGCAGCGTTGAAAGAGAATTACAGACCAATATCCCTGATGAACATAGATGCAAAAATCCTCAATAAAATTCTGGCCAATAGAATGCAACAACACATCAGAAAGATCATCCACCCAGACCAAGTGGCATGTATCCCTGGTATGCAGGGTTGGTTCAATGTTCGCAAATCAATCAATGTGCAAGACAACATTAACAGACTGCAGAAGAAAAACCATATGATTATCTCAATAGATGCCGAGAAAGCATTTGATAAAATTCAACACCCTTTCATGATGAAAACTCTAAGCAAACTGGGTATGGAAGGAACATTCCTCAATACAATCAAAGCTATTTATGAAAAATCCACAGCCAGCATCCTATTAAATGTAGAAAAGTTGGAAGCATTTCCACTGAAATCTGGTACCAGACAGGGATGCCCACTCTCACCACTGCTATTCAATATAGTTCTGGAGGTTCTAGCCAGAGGTATTAGGCAAGAAAAAGAAATTAAAGGGATACAAATTGGAAAGGAAGAACTCAAACTATCCCTCTTTGCAGATGACATGATTCTGTATTTAGAGGATCCACAGAACTATACTAAGAGACTATTGGAACTCATAGAAGAGTTTGGCAAAGTAGCAGGATATAAAAGCAATGCACAAAAATCAACAGCCTTTGTATACAAAGGCAATGCCATGGCTGAGGAAGAACTTCTAAGATCAATCCCATTCACAATAGCCACAAAAACAATTAAATACCTTGGAATAAACTTAACCAAGGACATTAAAGATCTCTACAATGAGAATTACAAAATCTTAAAGAAAGAAATAGAAGAAGATACCAAAAAATGGAAAAATCTTCCATGTTCATGGATAGGAAGAATCAACATCATCAAAATGTCCATTCTCTGAAAAGTAATTTATAGATTCAATGTGATACCAATCAAAATACCGAGGACATTCTTCTCAGATCTGGAAAAATGGTGCTGAAATTCATATGGAGACACAGGAGACCTCGAATAGCTAAAGCAATTTTGTACAACAAAAAAAGCCAGAGGCATCACAATATCAGATTTCACGGCATACTACAGGGCAGTAGTAATCAAAACAGCATGGTACTGGTCCAGAAACAGATGTATGGACCAATGGAACAGAATGGAAACACCAGAAATCAATCCAAACATCTACAGCCAACTTATATTTGATCAAGGATCCAAAACCAATCCCTGGAGTAAGGACAGTCTATTCAATAAATGGTGCTGGGAAAATTGGATTTTATCATGCAGAAGCAGGAAGCAAGACATGTACCTTTCACTCAATATGGATTAAAGACTTAAATCTATGACCCAACAACATCAAATTATTAGAGAACATTGGAGAAACCCTGCAAGATATCGGCATTGGCAAAGACTTCTAGGAAAAGACTCCGGAAGCACTGGCAGTCAAAGCCAAAATTAACATTTGGGATTGCATCAAATTGAGAAGTTTCTGTACTGCAAAAGAAACAGGAAAGTGAAGAAGCAACCAATATTATGGGAAACTATATTTGCAAACTATGCAACTGATAAAGGGTTGATAACCAGAATCTACAAAGAAATCAAGAAACTCCACAAGATCAAAACAAACAACCCACTTCAGAGATGGGCCAACGACCTCAATAGACATTTTTCAAAAGTGGAAATCCCAATGGCCAACAGGCACATGAAAAAATGTTCAAGATCACTAGCAATCAGGGAAATGCAAATCAAAACCACAATGAGGTTCCACCTCACCCCAGTTAGAATGGCTCACATTCAGAAATCTACCAACTATAGATGCTGGCGAGGATGTGGGGAAAAAGGGACACTAACCCACTGTTGGTGGGAATGCAAACTGGTCAAGCCACTATGGAAGTCAGTCTGGAGATTCCTCAGAAACCTGAATAGAACCCTACCATTCAACCCAGCCATCCCACTCCTTGGAATTTACCCAAAGGAAATTAAATTGGCAAACAAAAAAGCAGTCTGCACATTAATGTTAATTGCAGCTCAATTCACAATAGCTAAGACGTGGAACCAACCCAAATGCCCATCAACAGTAGACTGGATAAAGAAATTATGGGACATGTACTCTATAGAATACTATACAGCAGTCAAAAACAACGAAACCCAGTCATTTGCAACAAGATAGAGGAATTTGGAAAACATCATGCTGAGTGAATTAAGTCACTCCCAAAGGGACAAATATCATATGTTCTCCCTGATCGGCGACAACTAACCAAGCACCAAAGGGGAAACTTGTTGAAGTGAAATGGACACTATGAGAAACAGTGACTTGATCAGCTCTTGTCCTGACAGTTGATGTACAATGTAATACTTTATCCCTTTTAGTATTTTTTTTCTAGTACCATTGGTTGAACTCTGTAACTAACACACAATTATTCTTAGGTGTTTAAATTTTAACTGAAAAGTGATCCCTGTTAGGAATTTGGAAAACATTATGTTGAGTGAAATAAGCCAATCCCAAAGGGACAAATACAACTTGTTCTCCTTGATAGGTGACAACTAACTGAGCACCAAAAAGGAAACCTGTTAGAGTGAAATGAACACTATGAGAAATGGTGACTTGATCAGCCTTCACCCTGACTGTTGATGAGCAGCTTAATATGTTATCCCTCTTAGTATATTTTTTTGTTTGTTCTACTTAGTACTTTTGGTTGAATACTGTAATCGATACACAATTCTTCTTAAGTGCTGAAACTTAACTGAAAAGTGATTGCTATTAAATATAAGAGTGGGAATAAGAGAGGGAAGAGATGTGCAATTCGGGACATGCTCAAGCTGACTTACCTCAAACGGTAGAGTTAGAAACATACCAGGGGATTCGAATTCAATCCCATCGAGGTGGCATGTACCAATGCCATCTCACTAGTCCCAGTGATCAATATCTGTTCACAATTGATCTTAATGATAGGACTAAGAACCAAAGGGATCACATAAACAAGAATAGTGTCTTCAAATACTAGCTTTTAGAATAAAAAAGGGAGAGAATGATCCAACATGGGAAGTGAGATACACAGCAGACCCATAGAATGGCAAATGTCCTAATAGTACTGTGGCCTCAGAATCATCCCTTAAGGTATGCGGATCTGGCTGAAATGCCCATGAGAGTATTTCAGGCATGGAAAGCCAAGACACTCTGGGGGAAAAAAAAAACCTAAATGAAAGATCTCTGCGAGTGAGATCCCAGTGGAAAGAATGGGTCATCAAAGAAGGAGGTACCTTTCTCTGAAGGGAGGAGAGAACTTCCACTTTGACTATGACCTTGTCTAAATATGATCAGAGTCAGTGAACTCAGGGGGCTTCCATAGCCTTGGCAGCTCATGACAAGACCCTAGGGTGATTACTGATGCCATAAACAAGAGTGTCAATTTGTTAAATCAACAACAGGAGTCACTGTGCACTTACTCCTCATGTAGGATCTTTGTCCTTAGTGTGCGGTACATTGAGATCTAATGCTATACCTAGTACTCAAACAGTATTTTTCACTTTATGTTTCTGTGTGGGAGCAAACTGTTGAAATCTTTACTTAATGTATGCTAAACTGATCTTCTGTATATAAAAAGAATCGAAAATGAATCTTGATATGAATGGAAGGGGAGAGGGAGTGGATAAGGGGAGGGTTGTGGGTTGGAGGGACGTTATGGGGGGGAAGCCATTGTAATCTATATTCTGTACTTTGGAAATTTATATTCATTAAATAAAAGTTAAAAAAAAGAAAATAATGACAGCACAAACTCAGACTGTTGAACTAATTTGGAAAACACTTTCATAACCGTTTCACCCAAACCTTATGTCATCATTGTAGACCCAAATTATCTTGAGATAAACAAAATATCTGCCTTACTAGTTGAATGGAAGGACAAACATTTGCATAGCAGAAAATTTTTGCTCTAGCAGATGAAACAACTATATAATTTTCTTCCTGTACCATGGGTTTGATGTCCTCACATATTTGGTTCTATCTGGTTCATGGGGCTAATCAACACTCTGCATTAATATTCAGAGTGATGGGGTAGATCCAAGGTGGCAGAATAGGGAGAGAGCTTACTGCTCTATCCTAGGAGAAGATAGTTTTAAAAGAGTGGAGATAGTGTAGACCCACAGAAGAGTTAGGGAAAAAATGGAAGAAAAACTCTACAGAAATTAGGAAGACACAGTGGAGGTATGTGGAGGGTGTGGGCGTCCACAGCTTGGGATTCCAATAGCCAAAAGTCTATGCACAAGCGCTGGAAACTGAGGTGAGATGAGATCGCAGTATCCCGACAAGTGGCAGGAAGAGCCTAGGGAATGAAGCTTGAAGCCCCACGGGGGAAAGTTTACCAGCCAAACTATAGGAAAGGAAAAAGAACAGTACAGACATGTTTCTCTCTTTCTGATCCCCTCACGAAGGTGTACAAGCTGATAGAGCAGGTGCCATTTTGGACATATGTAACACCTGCACCAGCTCATGTCTGCACCAGGCAGTCAGCTGAGAGGAGACTCATGACTCTGGTGGGAAGAAATAATATGGGGCTAGGAACTTGTGAGTGTGTGAAGCTTCTGAAGTGGGACTATGAAAAAAAACCTGAAGGTGTGTGGGAGGACTCATGGTGTGGCTGAGAATTTGAACAGTCTCAGCGGGGGATGCCACAAATTAGGGTTCCTGGTTACATGGTGAGAGACATTGTTGGGAAATCTGCACTTACACTGAGGACAGAACAGATCCTTTGTGTGGTTCTTGGGTCATAGCAATCAAATATTATACCCACTGGGGCTAGCACTCAGGTGCTGGTCTCCATCAAGGAGAAGAGCAGAGCTGAGCAGAATATACTTCCCTTCTGATTAAAAAAAGAGAGAGAGAGAGGGTATGTCACCTTAGGCACACCCTTAACCCTGGAGAACTGCACAGAGTTCTCTGGCCACACCCACTACAAGCCTCTAGAGATTCACTGAAAGCAGACAGTCCACTTATCTACAGAGTCATAATGCAATGATAAAAGCCACCACAGTGGAAAAATATAAAAAAAGAAGAAACCAACAAGTATCTCCACAAATGCCAAACAACAAATGCAACAATCCAAGAAACAAGAAAAAGGAAGACAACATGATACTTTAAAAAGAACATGGCACTTCAATAAAATTATGAATGATGAGCTAGAAGAAATGCAAGAAATGGAAAAAAAAATTGATCATTAGATTATATAGAAGTAACCAAAAGCAAATGCATGAGAAATCCATGCAGAATATGAAAGAAAATATCTTCCATGAAAATAAAATCTTAAGGGGGAATCAAAATGAAATGAATAATTCAATAGAAAATGAAATTAAGATCTTGAAGAGAAATCAAAGTTCAAGGAAGAGTTCAATAGAACAAATAAAAAATGCAGTGGAGAGCCTTAAAAACAGAATCAGTGAGTTAGAAGAGAGAATACTGGACTTAGAAGATAGAGCACAGTGAAGTATGCAGTCAGAACAAAGACAAGAAGAGGAAATTAGAAATCTGAAAAACATTGTTGGGAATCTACAGGATACTATTAAAATACCCAACATTTGGTTTCTAGGAGTTCCTGAAGACATGGAGAGAGAGAAAGATTAAAAGGTCTTTTTAGTGAAATACTAGCAGAATACTTCCTGGTTTTGGAGAAAGAAAGAGACGTCCAAGTACAGGAAGCACACAGAACTCCCAATGGACTTGACCAGAAAAGATCCTCATCACAAACACTGGAATCAAACTCACCACAGTGAAACATAAAGAGAAGATTCAAAAATGTGCAAGAGAGAAAATCCAGATTACTTTCAGAGGATCTCCAGTTAGACTCACAGCAAACTTCTCATCAGAAACCCTACAAGCTAGGAGAAAATGGCGAGATATAGCCCAAGTACTAAGAGAAAAAAACTGTCAGCCCAGAATATCATACCTGGTGAAGCTCTCATTTGTGAATGAAGATGAAATAAAGAACTTTCATAATAAACAGAAATTCAAATGCACAGACTGGCTGGCTGAATTAAAAAATAAGGCATCTATTTGCTGCTTACAAGAAACACACCTTTCCAATGAAGTTGCATGCAGACTGAAAGTGATTGGTTGGAAAAAGGTATTCCATGTCAAAAGAAACCAAACAAGAGCAGGCATGGCCATCTTAATATCAGACAAAATAGACTTTAACACAAAAACTTTTAAAAGAGACAAAGAAGGGCACTATATAATGATTTGTGGATCAATTCAACAGGAAGATGTTACAGTTATAAATGTATATGCACCTAATTACGGGGCACTGACTATTTAAAAATGATAAGGGATTTAAAGGGAAACTTAAACCCGAATACAATAGTATTGGCAGACTTCAATACTCCTCTTTCAGCAATGGACAGATCAACCAGACAGAAAAGCAACAAGGAAACAGCAGATTTAATTGAAACAGTAGACCAATTGATCTAACAGATAACTACAGAACATTTCACCCTACAGATGCAGAATACATTTTATTCTCAGCAGTGCATGGAACTTACTCTAGGACTGACCACATACTAGGCCATAAAGCAAGTCTCAAAATTCATAAAAATCAAAATCATACCTTGCATCATCTTGGACTCAAAGATATCTCTAGAGCATATGCAAACACACGTAGACTGAACTACATGCTCCTGAATGAACAGTGGGCCATAGAAGAAATCAAAAGAGAAATCAAAAACATTCCAGAAGAAATGAAGTTAACAACACAACATAGCAAAACGTATGGGATACAGCAAAGGAGTGTTAAGAGGAAAGTTTAGGGGCTGGTGCTGTGGCTCACTTGGTTAATCCTCTGCCTATGGTGCCAGCATCCCATATGGACACCAGGTAGTCCTGGTTGCTCCTCTTCCAGTCCAGCTCTCTTCTGTGGCTCAGGAGGACAGTGGAGGATGGCCCAAGTGTGTGGGCCTCTGAACCCACATGGGAGACTGGGAGGAAGCACCTGGCTCCTGGCTTTGGATTGGTGCAGTGCCAGCTGTAGCGTTCATTTGAACCAATGGAAGGAATACCTTTCTCTCTGTCTCTCTCTCACACAGTCTTTAATTCTTCCTGTCAAATAAAAAAGTTTTAGCAATAGGTGTCACCATCAGGAAAATGGAAAGCCACCAAATAAATGAACTATCAATGCATCTCAAGGATCTAGAAAAACTACAGCAAAACAAACCCAAAACAAGTAGCAGAAAAGAAATAATTAAAATTATTTAAGAAATCAACAAAATTTAATGCAAAAAGACTACAAAGATCAGAAAAATGAAGAGCTGATTTTTTGAAAAATAAACAAAATTGTCACACCATTGGCCCAACTAACCAAAAAAAAAAAAAAAGAGAGAGAGAAGATATAAATCAACAAAATTAGAGATGAAGAAGGGAAAGACACCACATACATAAAAAGAGTCTCAGATTACTACAAAGAGTTGTATCCCAACAAACTGGTAAATCTAGCAGAAATGTATAGATTCCTGGACACATACAACCTATCTAAATTGAACCATGAAGACATAGAAAACCTAAACAGATCCAAAACAAAGAGAGGAATTGATTCAATATTAAAGGCCATCCAACAAAGAAAAGCTCAGGAGTGGATGGTTTCGATGCTGAATTTTCCAGATATTTAAAGGAGCTAACTCAGATTCTTCTCAAGCTATCAAAACAATTGAAGGCTTAATTCACTCAGCATAATTATTCTTAGGTGTTTAACTGAAAAGTGATCCCTGTTAAATATAAGAGTGGGAATAAGAGAGGGAGGAGATGTACATTTGGGGACATGCTCAATTGGACTTGCCCCCAATGGTTGAGTTAGAAATGTGCCAGGGTATTCCAATTCAATCCCATCAAGGTGGCATGTACCAATGCCATCTCACTAGTCCAAGTGATCAATTTCAGTTCACAAATGATCACACTGATAGGTCTAAGAGTCAAAGGGATCACACAAGCAAGACTAGTGTCAGCTAATACTACACGTGATCTTAGATAAAAGGCCAAGAAGCGATGGCTAATACTAACTGATAGAATAAAAAAGGGAGAGAACAATACAGCATGGGAAGTGGGATACACAGCAGACTCATAGAATGGCGGATGTCCTAAACAGCACTCTGGCCTCAGAATCAGCCCTTAAGGCATTTGGATCAGGCTGAAGAGCCCATGAGAGTATTTTAGGCATGGAAAACCAAGACACTCTGGCAAAAAAAGAGGACCTAAATGAAAGATCTCTGTGAGTAATATCCCAGTGGAAAGAACTGGGCCATCAAAGAAGGAGGTACCTTTCTCTGAAGGGAGGAAGGAACTTCCACTTTGACTATTACCTTGTCTGAATAAGATTCAATTCGGTGAACTCAAAAGTCTTCCATAGCCTTGGCAACTCATGACTATAGCCTAGGGTGATTATTGACACCATAAACAAAAGTGTCAAATTGTTAAGTCAACAACAGGAGTCACTGTGAACTTACTCCTAATGTGGGATATCTGTCCTTAATGTGTTGTCCAATGTGAAGTAATGCTATAAGTAGTACTCAAATAATATTTTATACTTTATGTGCTGTGTGAGTGCAAACTGATAAAATCTTTACTTAATATATACTAAATCGATCTTCTGTATATAAAGATAATTGAAAATGAATCTTGATGAGAATGGAATGGGAGAGGGAGTGGGTAATGGGAGGGGGGCAATTGGGAGGGAAGTTATGGGGGGGAAGCCATTGTAATCCATAAACTGTACTTTGCAATTTTACATCTACTAATTAAAAGTTTAAAAAAAACATTCAATATAAAAAAAATGTGATCAGGGATGGCTTTCCAGGAAAATTATTTAAACAGTATAAAGTTGACTCTTAGGTCTTGGGAGAACACTTAAGAATTATGTGAAACAACGGTAGCCAGTTACAGCTAGATGTAGCCTGGGCCCCCATTTTGTTTGGTTTTGTTTTTCAACAATAATATGACATCTGCATAAACACTAAGGAGTTTGGCATGCATTGATAGTTTTTTACCTAAGGAAAATGCACTTTTAAATTGACAGAAAGTGAGAAAATATTTGCAAATTATGTAACTGATAAAGGATTAATAACTAGAATCTACAAAGAGATCAAGAAGCTCTACAATAGCAAAACAAACAATCCACACTCTGGCCTCCAAATCAGCCTTTAAGGCATTCTCATCTGGCTAAAAAGCCCATTGGAGTTTTGCAGGTATGGAAAGCCAAGAAACTGTGGCAAAAAATGACCTAAATGAAAGATCTCTATGAGTGAGATCCCAGCGGAAAGAACGGGACATCGGACAAGGAGGTACCTTTCTCTGAAGGAAGGAAGGAACTTCCACTTTGACTATGACCCTGTCTGAATAAGATCAAAGTCGGTGAACTCAAAAAGCTTCCATAGCCTTGGCAACTCATGTCTAGAGCCTAGGGAGATTACTGATGCCATAAACAACAGTGTCAAATTGTTAAGTCAACAACAGGAGTCACTGTGCACTTACTCCTCATGTGGGATCTGTCCTTAATGTGTTGTCCAATGTGAAGTAATGCTATAACTTTTACTGAAACAGTATTTTACACTTTGTGTTTCTGTGTGGGTGCAAACTGATGAAATCTTTACTTAATATATACTGAATCGATCTTGTGCATATAAAGATAATTACAAATGAATCTTGATGAGAATTGAATGGGAGAGGGAGTGGGAGATGGGAGGGTTGTGAGTGGTAGGGAAGTTATGGGGGGGAAGCCATTGTAATCCATAAACTGTAATTTGGAAATTTATATTTACTTAATAAGTTAAAAAAGAAAGCTTATTCATGGATGGTTCTTCATGTTATGAAGGATCATGATATGGGTAATGTATGTGATCAAGTAAATAAAAAAATGGATAAAATTGTAGTATGCTACCAGTTTTCAGAACATATATTTCACAGAGTCACATGATTGGAATAAATATACCCTAATAATAATATTGGTAAAAAAAAGAATTAAAAAATAGAGGATGATCCAAGGTGGGAAGCAGGCCACACAGCAGACTCATAGAATGACCAATAACCCTAAACAGCACTCTGGCCTCATAATCAGCCCTTAATGCATTCAGAACTCACTAAAAAGCCCATGAGAAGGGCGGAGCCAAGATGGCAGAATAGTGAGGGTGCATACTGATAGTCCGGGAAAAGATAGTTTAATAAAAGTGGAGTTACTGTAGTTTTTGCCAGACTGTCTTGGTTTTCCATGCCTAAAATACTCTCATGGGCTCTTCAGCCTGATCCAAATGCCTTAAGGGCTGATTCTGAGGCCAGAGTGCTGTTTAGGACATCTGCCATTCTATGGGTCTGCTGTGTATCCCGCTTCGCATGTTGGATCGTTCTCTCCCTTTTTAATTCTATCAGTTAGAATTAGCAGACACTAGTCTTGTTATGTGATCCCTTTGACTCTTAGTCCTATCATTATGAGTTATTGAAGCATGGAGAGGGAGAAAGGATTAGAAGGCCTTTTTAGTGAGATACTAGCAGAAAATTTCCTGGGTTTGGAGAATGACAGAGATATGCTAGTACAGGAAACTCACAGAACCCCTAATAAACACGACCAAAAGAGATCCTCATCACGACACATTGTAATTAAACTCACCTCAGTGAAACCTAAAGGAAAGATCCTAAAATGTGAAAAGGAGAAACGTCAGATTACTCTCAGAGGATCTCCAATTAGACTCACAGCTGACTTCTCAGCAGAAACCCTACAGGCTAGGAGGGAATGGCGAGATATAGCTCAGGTTCTAAGAGAGAAAAACTGCCACTCCAGAATATTATATCATGCAAGGCTCTCATTTGTGAATGAAGGTGAAATAAAGATCTTTCATAGCAAACATAAATTGAAAGAATTTGTTGCCACTCATGCAGCCCTGGAAAAAATGCTTAAAGATGTGTTACACACAGAAATACAGAAACACAGCCATTAATATGAAAGAAGGTAAAGGAAGAAAACCTCAGAGCAAAAGATCACAGGAAGTTCAAAGCATATATTAGAAAAAATCTTAGGGAAAATGGCAGGGTGAAGTTACTACTTATCAATAGTCACATGGAACAGACAGAAAAGTGCAGATTCAACCAACAGAAAGGGAAAAGAATATCTGCAAACTATGCAACCTATAACGGATTAATAACCAGAATCTACAGAGAGATCAAGAAACTTCACAACATCAAAACAAACAACCCACTTAAGAGATGGGCCAAGAACCTCAGTGGACATTTCTCAAAAGAGGAAATCCCAATGGCCAACAGGCACATGAAAAAATGCTCAAGATCACTAGCAATCAGGGAAATGCAAATCAAAACCACAATGAGGTTTCACCTCACCCCGGTTAGAATGGCTCACATTCAGAAATCTACCAACAACAGATGCTGGCGAGGATGTGGGGAAAAAGGGACACTAACCCACTGTTGGTGGGAATGCAAACTGGTCAAGCCACTATGGAAGTCAGTCTGGAGATTCCTCAGAAACCTGAATAGAACCCTACCATTCAACCCAGCCATCCCACTCCTTGGAATTTACCCAAAGGAAATGAAATTGGCAAACAAAAAAGCTGTCTGCACCTGACTGTTTATTGAAGCTCAGTTCATAATGGCTAAGACCTGGAATCATCCAAATGCCCATCTACAGTAGACTGGATAAAGAAATTATGGGACATGTACTCTATAGGATACTATACAGCAGTGATAAGCAAAGAAATCTGGTCATTTACAACAAAATGTAGGAATCTGGAAATTATCATGCTGAGTGAAATAAGCCAGTCCCAAAGAGAGGAATATCATAACTTCTCCCTGATCAGGGACAACTGACCAAGAACCAAAAAGGAAACCTGTTGTAGTGAAATGCACACTATGAGAAATGGTGACTTGATCAGCCCTTGTCCTGACTATTGATGAACAACTTAATGCTTTATCCATTTTAGTATTTTAACTTGTTCTAGTTAATACAATTGGCTGAACTCTGTAATTAACACACAATTATTCTTAGGTGTTTAAAGTTAACTGAAAAGTGATCCTTGTTAAATATAAGAGTGGGAATAAGAGAGGGAGGAGATGTACAATTGGGGACATGCTCAATCTGACTTGCCTCACATCGTGGAGTTAGAAATGTGCCAGGGGATTCCAACTGAATCCCATCAAGGTGGCATGTACCAATGCCATCTCACTAGTCCAAGTGATCAATTTCAGTTCACAATTGATCATTCTGATAGGTCTAAGAGTCAAATGGATCACATAAACAAAACTAGTGTCTGCTAATACTAACTAATAGAATAAGAAAGGGAGAGAATGATCCCACATGGGAAGCGGGATACACAGCAGACTCATAGAATGGCAGATGTCCTAAACCACATTCTGGCCTCAGAATCAGCCCTAAAGGCATTCGGATAAGGCTGAAGAGCCCATGAAAGTATTTCAGGCATAGAAAGCCAAGACAGTCTGGTAAAAAGAAAGAGGACCTAAAGGAAAGATCTCTGTGAATGAGATCCCAGTAGAAAGAACGGGCCATCAAAGGAGGTACCTTTCTCTGAAGGGAGGAGAGAACTTCCATTTTGACTCTTGCCTTGTCTATATAAGATCAAAGTCGGTGAACTCAAAAGGCTTCCATAGCCTTAGCAACTCATGACTAGAGCCTAGGGAGATTACTGATGCCGTAAACAACAGTGTCAAATTGTTAAGTCAACAACAGGAGTCACTGTGCACTTACTCCTCATGTAGGATCTCTATCCTTAATGTGCTGTTCAATGTGAATTGATGCTAGAAGTAGTACTCAAATAGTATTTTGTACTTTATGTGCTGTGTGGGTGCAAACTGATGAAATCTTTACTTAATGTATACTGAATCGATCTTCTGTATATAAAGATAATTGAAAATGAATCTTGATGAGAATGGAATGGGAGAAGGACAGGGAGATGGGAGGGGTGTGAGTGGGAGGGAAGTTATGGGTGGGAAAAGCCATTGTAATCCATAAACTGTACTTTTGAAATTTATAGTTACTAAATAAAAGTTTTTAAAAAAGATTTATTTTTTTTATATGAAAGACAGAATTAGAGATAAACCATGTGGGGTTAGAGAAATTCTGAAATATTTATTGGATGAAACCTTTATCACCAGTAAACAGTTACATCAAAATTGGATGAAAGAAAGACGATATCCAGGGACAGACCTGAGAGGAGTGTTCTGGACACAGGGTACAGCAAGTACAGCATGCAGGACACTTGCCAGTATCAAGCAAGGGAAAGAAAATGGTCCAATGGGGTTAACAGAGAAAAACCACAGCCACACAGGAAGGAAATGCCAGCCAAGTTTAATTAGGGATAAAGTTAATTGGGTATAAAGAAGAAAAACAAGCATGGATAACGTGTTAAAAAAGAAATGCATATATGAGCCAGAGATTTAAGTTCTTTCTTGATCACTCATGAATGAGTTGTTTGATGGTGGGATTATGTATTACACAATTCTTTACATATTAGTCATGCAGCACAAGTTGTTCTGTGTAGAGATCACACTTGGTTTTGAAAAATTCAAGAACGGAGTTGTTTGTTTATGTTCATATCTTTGCACAGCTGGCTGTGGATGGCTTCCTTTTATCCCAAGACTCTAAACGATTTTGGGAATGAAACGATAGACATTTTCCTTGCCAGGACTTAATGAGCTTCTGCTTGATGCCCAAGTCCTTATGGACATGACCTGGCTAATTCATCTGAAAGCTCCTTGCACTGAACAGTGGCCTGTTCCAAAGGGGTTGTGGTTTTTTTTTTTTTAACTTCACGTTTTATCAAGATGCATTATTTTGATCATTGGTGATTGCTAATTCAAATAATAATCACACATTCCAGAAAAAAAAACTTCTGCAAACAAACATTTACAGGGGAAAAGAGAAGAAGGGCCAATTATCCTTGTGTGCAAATTCAACCTTTCTCTTCCAGTAAAAGACAAACTCTATAGTAAGTAAAGATTTCCATAATTGCACACACACACATGCACACACACAAAACTGTTTGAGAACAAGTTTTATAATTAATTTTATTTTTTAAAAAAGATTTATTTATTTGAATGTCAGAGTTACACAGAGAGAGGAGAGGCAGAGAGAGAGAGAGGAGAGGCAGAGAGAGAGAGAGAGAGGTCTTCCATCTGCTGGTTCACTCCCCAGATGGCCGCAATTACTGGAGCTGCACCAATCCAAAGCCAGGACCCTGGAGCTTCTTCTGGTATCCCAAGCGAGTGTAGGGGCCCAAGGACTTGGGTCATCTACTGCTTTCTCAGGCCACAGCAGAGAGCTGGATTGGAAGTGGAGTAGCCGGCACTTGAACCAGCACCCATATAGGATGCAGGTGCTTCAGGCCAGGGTGTTAACCCACTGTGCCACAGCACCAGTCCCTACAGTTAATTTTCATTGCATAACTCATTGAGGACAAATGTCCTGCATAGGAAGTAAGTGACTTCTTTTGTTAATTTCATAACACTCTTATGTATGACATCAGTGATTACCCCAGGCTCTTGAAATGAGCTGCTATTGGTATGGGAGCCTTTTGAATCCACAATCTCTGTCACTATTTAGACAAGGCCATAAGCAAAGTGGAAGTTCTCTTCTCCCTTCAGAGAAAAGTACATCCTTCTTAGATGGCCCCTTCTTCCACTGGGGTCTCATTCACAGAGACCTTTCATGGAGGACTTTTTTTTTTCCATAGTGCCTTGGCTTTCCATACCTGAAATGCTCTCATTGGAATTTCACCATACCAGAATGACTTAAGGGCTGATTCTGAAGTCAGAGTGCTGTTTAGACGATTGCATTCTATGATTCTGCTGTATGCACTGCTTCCCATGGATCATGCTTTCTTTTTAAATTCTACCTATTATTATTATCAAATACTTGATATTATTTATATGATCCCTTTAACACTTAATCCTTTCTATATGATCACTTCACCACTTAATATGATCCCTTTAACACTTAAGATGACATTTTTACCTCCAAGCATAATGGGATTTGGGGTCCTTTTCTTTGATGAATATTATGGTTAGTGGTACAATGAGTTTGTGATCATAAAGTAAATTGTAATTATGTGTTTGTAAAAATTAAGGAAAAAAAGGAAGGAGGGGGATTGAGGAGGGGGAGATGGAGAAGAGGGAAATATGGTTATCTTATTATAATTATATTTATCAAATACATAACCCCTTCCCTTCATATTTATTTAAATATTTAAATATAAAAAGTAAATTCCCAGGTTTTTTTTGATTATTGAACAATTGAAAATGATGTGCATTTATGTGTATTTTGTTATATGTGTACGTGGGGAGATTACTAATTCATTGAAATTGCATATTTCTGTACACATACTTTAAATTTTGGTGAGGAGACCATTAAAACATAATGTCTGAGCAACTTTAATTATACTGTTCAAGAAACGATGAAAGGTAAAGAATTAGCTATCAGCCACTACATACCAGAAAATGTTATGACATCTGTAATCTTCCTTGAAATCCTCTGAGCATAGTGATCATGGATTTATTGTACAATCGTGCTTTGGAAGATTAAAGTGAAAATGAATTCAACAAACTTATAGGATTTAGAGACCAGGGAAGTCCTGAGCCAATTGAATCACCTGTCTACCAGGGGTCCTATCACTTTATCTCAGCTAAAGGAAATAGAATGCAGAGAGAAATCCAAACTTCCCCAAGACACAGTTAGTAAGGGATTCAACCAGGGTGTGACCCAGGTGTTTTGGCTCCAGATACAGCCCTCAAACCTACTTATCTCATTAAATTGTCCATTGGGAATCTTACGCTAGGATTCACTGTGGCCTTGGTGACATTATGTGATCTCTGGGTAGATTTCTGCACAAGACCCAGAATTTTCTGCTAGAGACCTTTCCACCCCATGAACCCCCTCATGCACTGCTCTGCTTCAGGAACTCTGGGTTGAAACACTTCATTCATTCCTAAAGTCACATAAATAACCTCTGATGTCTTGTGCTCTTGCATCCCCTCTGTGTGTCTCCAGAAGTCTCTCCCCTCTCCAGATACTGTAGATCTCCATATGCAGCTCTCTCCCCCCTTCCCAGGATCCTGAAACTCATCCTCTGAGTCTTTGCTTGCTTACAGCCCTTTGCTTAATTTACTTGTTTTATTTCAATGTCTAGTTAGAAAGAAGAGCTCATTAATTTGAATCTTTAGTAAAGGTCAAATCAAACCCAAATAGAAAACTAAATGTCAGTGACATCTTTGGCACTAACACCAGTGCTACAGTTTCCTGGATGAAGAATTTGGAGGAAGGAGGTGAGGAGGGGAAGTGGCTGGAGACTGAATTGACCTTTACCATTTCCTATTATAAGCTGGTTGTATCTAATGAGCTGGAACCAGGAGGTGTATTTGGAAGTAAAAACAGGTTCAGGAGTCAGCACCTGACTGATTTTCCTTGATTAGTGCTCCAAAATGTGAACTTTACTCAATTTGTTATTTCCATGCAATATTTAGTTACGAGCTTAATCTGAGGCACTTGTGACTGTTTATTTTCTATCTGGATCTACTCCATGAAGTTGGTAATTTAGTTTCTTCCCATGACCAGATGATCACGTAAGGTCTGTTGCTTTTTCAGTTGTGAACATATTGTTCTTGAGTTCTTAAGAGACAGCAGAAAAGTTATGTAGAGGAGCCAGACTTTTCCAGGAGCGAGCCATTAAGAGAACACAATAGATTACTTCAACAGAACACAAAAACTGTGTCTCTTTGGTCATCCCAAGAATCAAAAATAAATCTCAAATTAGTTAGCACATGGAATCATCCCATAACTTGAGACAATTTTAGCAGGGTCAGAACTAGGGAAGAGGAAACAGGTTAGTCAAGCTGGTCACCAATTAAAACCATTGAGAAGGAGATGCTGCAGTTTTTTTAAATTAGATTTTTAAGACTACAAAACACTTATTAACATAATGCACTGCAAAAACCTCACTGCTTTAACAGAGGATCAGATTCTAGTTCTATTTGAAAGAAGAATAGACTAGTAGAAGACAACATTTTCTAAATAACACTTCAAATTTCAACCTTAGTTCTTACCTTAGTTATTTTCAAGCAGTGTTGAACTATATTCATAGACAATTTATGAAAACATTCTAGCAAACCCAAATTTTTTCCATAGACTATAAGATACTAAGAATACCAAAGTTTACATTTAGACACATTTATCTCATTTACCCTTACCCAACATTATTTTATTTTATTTTATTTTTTTTCTCTCTTTTTTTATAGTTTTTTTTTTTGTTTTTTTTTTAGATTTTTTTAAAACTTTTATTTAATGCATATAAATTTCCAAAGTACGACTTATGGATTACAATAGCTTCCCCCCCCATACCGTCCCTCCCACCCACAACCCTCCCCTTTCCCACTCCCTCTCCCCTTCCATTCACATCAAGATTCATTTTTGATTATCTTAATATACAGAAGATCAGCTTAGTATACATCAAGCATGGATTTCAACAGTTTGCTCCCACACAGAAACATAAAGTGAAAAATAATAGATGATTTTTTTAAATGATGATGAAATCAGATCAGACCTATTGTCATGTTTAATCCCAGTGAGAGTCAAGTTGGGAATTGATCATTTCTTTTTTCTTTTCTTTTTTTTTTTTTACAGAGGATCAGTTTAGTATGTATTAAGTAAGGATTTCAACAGTTGGCACCCCCATAGAAACACAAAGTGAAATATATTGTTTGAGTACTAGTTATAGCATTAAATCTCAATGTACAGCACATTAAGGATAGAGATCCTACATGAGGAGTAAGTGCACAGTGACTCCTGTTGTTGACTTCACCAATTGACACTCCTGTCTATGGCATCAGTAATCTCCCTATGCTCCAGTCATGAGTTTCCAAGGCTATGGAAGCCCTCTGAGTTCTCCGACTCTTATCTTGTATAGACAAGGTCATAGTCAAAGTGGAGGTTCTCTCCTCCCTTCAGAGAAAGGTACCTCCTTCTTTGAAGACCTGTTCTTTCCACTGGGATCTCACTCACAGAGATCTTTTGCCAGAGTGTCTTGGCTTTCCATGCCTGAAATACTCTCATGGGCTTTTCAGCCATCTCCGAATGCCTTTAGGGCTGATTCTGAGGCCAGAGTGCTATTTAGGACATCTGCCATTCTATGAGTCTGCTGAGTATCTCACTTCCCATGTTGGATCACTCTCCCCTTTATTTACTCCATCGGTTAGCGTTAGCAGGTACTAGACTTGTCTATGTGCTCCCTTTGACTCCCAGTCCCTCCACCATGACCAACTGTGAACTGAAACTGATCACCTGGAACAGTGAGATGGCATTGGTACATGCCACCTTGATGGGATTGAATTGGAATCCCCTGGTATGCTTCCAACTCCACCACTTGGGGCAAGTCAGCCTGAGCATGTCCCAAATTATACATCTCTTCCCTCTCCCATTCCCACCACCATGTTCAACAGGGATCACATTTCAGTTAATTTTCAACACTTAAGAATAACTGTGCATCAATTACAGATCTAAACCAGTCATATTAAGTAGAACAGATAAAAAAACTACTAAGAGGGATAATGTATTAAGTTGTTCATTAACAGTCAGGGCTATGCTGATCAAGCCACCGTTTCCCATAGTGTCCACCTCACTCCAACAGGTTTCCCTCTTGGTGTTCAGTCAGTCGTCACCGATCAGGGAGAACATATGGTATTTGTCCTTTTGGGACTGGCTTATTTCACTCAGCATGATGTGTTCAGGTTCCTCCATTTTGTTGCAAATGACTGGATTTCGTTGTTTCTTACTGCGGTATAGTATTCTAAAGAGTACATATCCCATAATTTCTTTATCCAGTCTATCGTTGATGGGCATTTAGGTTGGTTCCAGGTCTTAGCTATTGTGAATTGAGCTGCAATAAACATTAGGGTGCAGACCGCTTTTTTGTTTGCCAATTTAAATTCCTTTGGGTAAATTCCAAGGAGTGGGATGGCTGGGTCGAACGGTAGGGTTATCTTCAGGTTTCTGAGGGATCTCCAGACTGACTTCCATAGTGGCTTGACCAGTTTGCATTCCCACCAACAGTGGGTTAGTGTCCCTTTTTCCCCACATCCTCGCCAGCATCTGTTGTTGGTAGATTTCTGAATGTGAGCCATTCTAACCGGGGTGAGGTGAAACCTCATTGTGGTTTTGATTTGCATTTCCCTGATTGCTAATGACCTTGAACATTTTTTCATGTGCCTGTTGGCCATTTGGATTTCCTCTTTTGAAAAATGTCTATTGAGGTCCTTGGCCCATCTCTTAAGTGGGTTGTTGGTTTTGTTTTTGTGGAGTTTCTTGATCTCTTTGTAGATTCTGGTTATTAACCCTTTATCTGTTGCATAGTTTGCAAATATTTTTTCCCATTCTGTCGGTTGTCTTTTCACTCTCCTGACTGTTTCTTTTGCAGTACAGAAACTTCTCAATTTGATGCAATCCCAATAGTTGATTTTGGCTTTGACTGCCTGTGCCTCCCGGGTCTTTCCCAGAAATTCTTTGCCTGTGCCAATATCTTGAAGGGTTTCTCCAATGTTCTCTAGTAACTTGATGGTGTCAGGTCGTAGATTTAGGTCTTTAATCCATGTTGAGTGGATTTTTGTGTAAGGCGTAAGGTAGGGGTCTTGCTTCCTGATTCTGCACGTGGAAATCCAATTTTCCCAGCACCATTTATTGAATAGACTGTCCTTGCTCCAGGAATTAGTTTTAGATCCTTGATCAAATATAAGTTGGCTGTAGATGTTTGGGTTGATTTCTGGTGTTTCAATTCTGTTCCATTGGTCTATCCATCTGTTTCTGTACCACTACCATGCTGTTTTAATTACAACTGCCCTGTAGTATGTCCTGAAATCTGGTATTGTGATGCCTCCGGCTTTGTTTTTGTTGTACAAGATTGCTTTAGCTATTCGAGGTCTCTTGTGCCTCCATATAAATTTCAGCACCATTTTTTCCAGATCTGAGAAGAAGGTCTTCAGTATTTTGATTGGTATTGCATTGAATCTGTAAATTGCTTTTGGGAGAATGGACATTTTGATGATATTGATTCTTCCAATCCATGAGCATGGAAGATTTTTCCATTTCTTGGTATCCTCTTCTATTTCTTTCTTTAAGGTTTTGTAATTTTCATCGTAGAGATCTTTAACATCTTTGGTTAAGTTTATTCCAAGGTATTTGATTGTTTTTTTAGCTATTGTGAATGGGATTGATCTTAGAAGTTCTTCCTCAGCCATGGCATTGTCTGTGTATACAAAGGCTGTTGATTTTTGTGCATTGATTTTATACCCTGCTACTTTGCCAAACACTTCTATGAGTTCCAATAGTCTCTTAGTAGAGTTTTTTGGGTCCCCTAAATACAGAATCATGTCATCTGCAAAGAGGGATAGTTTGAGTTCTTCCTTCCCAATTTGTATCCCTTTAATTTCTTTTTCTTGCCTAATACCTCTGGCTAGAACCTCCAGAACTATATTGAATAGCAGTGGTGAGAGTGGGCATCCCTGTCTGGTTCCAGATCTCAGTGGAAATGCTTCCAACTTTTCCCCATTCAATAGGATGTTGGCTGTGGGTTTTTCATAGATTGCTTTGATTGTATTGAGGAATGTTCCTTCCAAACCCAGTTTGCTTAGAGTTTTCATCATGAACGGGTGTTGTATTTTATCAAATGCTTTCTCGGCATCTATTGAGATAATCATATGGTTTTTCTTCTGCAGTCTGTTAATTTGGTGTATCACATTGATTGTCTTGCGCACATTAAACCATCCCTGCATACCAGGGATAAATCCCACTTGGTCTGGGTGGATGATCTTTCTGATGTGTTGTTGTATTCTATTGGCGAGAATTTTATTGAGGATTTTTGCATCTATGTTAATTAGGGATATTGGTCTGTAATTCTCTTTCAGTGCTGCATCTTTCTCTGGCTTAGGAATTAAGGTGATGCTGGCTTCATAGAAAGAATTTGGGAGGACTCCCTCTTCTTCGATTGTTCTGAATAGTTTGAGAAGAATTGGAGTTAGTTCTTCTTTAAATGTCTGGTAGAATTCAGCAGTGAATCCATCTGGTCCTGGGCTTTTCTTTGTTGGGAGGGCCTTTATGACTGTTTCAATTTCTGTCTCAGTTATGGGTCTGTTTAGGTTTTCGATGTCTTCCTGGTTCAATTTAGGTAGGTTGCATGTGTCCAGGAATCTATCCATTTCTGATAGGTTTCCCTGTTTGCTGGCATACAAGTCCTTGTAGTAATTTCTGATGATTCTTTTTATTTCTGTGGTGTCTGTTGTTACGTTTCCTTTTTCATCTCTGATTTTATTGATTTGGGTCTTTTCTCTTCATTTTTTCGTTAGTTGGGCCAATGGGGTGTCAATTTTGTTTATTTTTTCAAAAAACCAGCTCTTCGTTTGGCTGATTTTTTGTAATGTTTTTCTTGATTCAATCCTGTTGATTTCTTCTCTGATTTTAATTATTTCTCTTCTCCTACTAGATTTGGGTCTGGTTTGCTGTAGATTTTCTAGATCCTTGAGGTGAATTGAAAGCTCATCTATTTGGTGTCTTTCCAATTTCTTGATGTAGGCACCTATTGATATAAACTTTCCTCTTAACACTGCTTTTGCTGCATCCCATAAGTTTTGGTATGTTGTGCTGTTATCCTCATTTACTTCCAGAAAGTTTTTGATTTCTCTTTTGATTTCTTCTATGACCCATTGTTCATTCAGGAGCATGTTGTTCAATCTCCATGTGTTTGCGTATGCTCTAGGGATTCCTGAGTTGCTAATTTCCTACTTCATTCTGCTGTGGACTGCGAAGCGGCATGGTATGATTCTAATTCTTTTGAATTTCCTGAGACTTGCTTTATGGCCTAGTATGTGGTCAATCCTAGAGAAGGGTCCATGTACTGCTGAGAAGAATGTAAAATCTTTAGCTGTAGGATGGGAAGTTTTGTAGATATCTGTTAGATGTGACGTTTCTCTCTTGCACATTTTAGGATCTTTTCTTTATGTTTCACTGTGGAGAGTTTAATTACAACGTGTCGTGGTGAGGATCTCTTTTGGTCGTGTTTATTAGGGGTTCTGTGAGCTTCCTGTACTAGGATTTCTCTGTCCTTCTCCAAACCTGGGAAATTTTCTGCTAATATCTCACTAAAAAGGCCTTCTAATCCTTTCTCCCTCTCCATGCCTTCAGGAACTCCTAGAACCCGGATGTTGGGTTTTTTAATAGTATCCTGAAGATTCCCGACAATATGTTTTAGATTTCTAATTTCCTCTTCTTTTCTTTGCTCTGACTGTATCCTTTCCTGTTCTCTGTCTTCTAAGTCCGATATTCTCTCTTCTGCTTCACCCATTCTGTTTGTAAGGCTCTCTATTGTGTTTTTCATTTGATCTATTGAATTCTTCACTTCAGTCACTATCACAGTTTCCTGTTGTACTAGTTGTTTAGTTTCATTTTGATTCCTCCTTAATATTTCATTTTCACGAGAGAGATTTTCTATCTTGTCCATTAAGGATTTGTGTAGTTCAAGAATTTGTTTTTGAGAACTTCTTAATGTTCTTATCAATTTTTTGAGATCTGCTTCTTGCATTTCTTCTATGTCATCATCTTCATAATCTTGAATTGGGGTGTCTTTTTCATTTGAGGGCGTCATGGTGACTTCCTTGTTTTTATTACCTCGGTTTTTGCGTTTGTTATTTGGCGTATTGGAGATATTTGGTTTCTTCACTGTGTTGCTTTTTCTTGTTATACTATGACTCTAGATTAAGTGGACTATCTGTTTTTGATGGAGCCTTAGGGCTTGAGATGGGTGTGGCCTGAGAGCTCTGTTTGGTGTGCCAAAGGTGACACTCCCAGGTTAGGCGTGGTAAATCTCTCTCTCTCTCTTTCTTTTTCTTTCTTTTTTTTTTTTTTTGATTCAAAAGGGAAGTAATTCCGCACAGCTGAACGAAGTTGGAGGTAGTTAGCAGGCAAATGATATACCCACAGGAGCCAGAGATCAGAAGCTCTTTCCCAAGGAGCACACAGGGAATCTGTTCAGCCCTCAGAGTGGGCTCAAATTCTCCTTCAGCCTCCCACTGGGTTGCCAAAGTTACGGAATTGTAGCGTCTCTGGAGAGTGCTCACGTGAATTCCGTGAGTTCTCTCCCCCACCGTCTCTTTTTTCACAGTCTCAGTTCAGTAGCACCACAAATTTACTAGGTCCTAATCTCCTGTTAATTTGCCCCGCCCAGAGTCAGGTTTTTCTGCTAGGCTCAGGGCCGGTGCAGACCTGAGGTCGCTCTGCTTATGACGTATGTCCAAGATGGCGCCTGCTCTTTGTCTTGCTCGCCCTTGAGAGGTGAGCGGAGAGAGAGAAACCCGTGTCCGTACTAGTCACCCTTTTTTTTTTCTCTCTCTCTCTTCCAGTTAGCCTTGTGAACTTCCCCCCCGGTGGGTCGTTCCCTCTAGTCTCCTCTCTCAGCTTGCCTGCCGGTGTCTCGGGCTATTGAGGTTCGGCTCACCTCACGTTCCAGCGCTGGTGTGTTGAGTCTGCCGCTGGTGTCCCGAACTGTGGGCTCCCACGCTCTCCACGCAGGTCCGCTGTGAGTCACGCGTTCCGGAAGAGTTTCTTCTGATGTTTCCTCCCCTACTCTTCCTTGAATCTGCAGTATCTCCACTTTTATTAAACTATCTCTCCCCAGACTATCAGTGTGCTCCCTTCCTATTCCTCCATCTTGCCGGAAATCACGATTTTTTTCCTATTTTATTTTTTGACAGGCAGAGTTATACATTGAGAGAGAGAGACAGAGAGAAAGATCTTCCTAACGGTGACTTGATCAGCCCTTGCCATGACTGTTGATGAACAACTTAATACATTATCCCTCTTAGTATTTTTTGTTTGTTCTACTTAATACTTTTGGTTGAATACTGTAATCAATACACAGTTATTCTCAAGTGTTGAAACTTAACTGAAAAGTGATCGCTGTTAAATATAAGAGTGGAAATAAGAGAGGGAAGAGATGTGCAATTCGGGACATGCTCAAGCTGACTTAGCTCAAACGGTAGAGTTAGAAACATACCAGGGGAATCCAATTCAATCCCATCAAGATGGCAGGTACCAATGCCATCTCACTAGTCCCAGTGATCAATTTCTGTTCACAATTGATCATAATGATAGGACTGAGAGCCAAAGGGATCACATAAGCAAGACTAGTGTCTGCAAATACTATCTGATAGAATAAAAAAGGGAGAGAACGATCCAACATGGGAAGCGAGATACACAGCAGACTCATAGAATGGCAGATGTCCTAAACCGCACTCTGGCCTCAGAATCAGCCCTTAAGGCATGTGGATCTGGCTGAAAAGCCCATGAGAGTATTTCAGGCATGGAAAGCCAAAACACTTAGTAAAAAAACAAAACAACAACAAAAAAAACAAAACTCTAAATGAAAGATCTCTGCGAGTGAGATTCCAGTGCAAAGAACAGGTCATCAAAGAAGGAGGTACCTTTCTCCAAAGATAGGAGAGAACTTCCACTTTGACTATGACCTTGTCTAAATATGATCAGAGTTGGTGAACTCAAAAGGCTTCCATAGCCTTGGCAGCTCATGACAAGAGCCTAGGGTGATTACTGATGCCATAAACAAGAGTGTCAATTTATTAAGTCAACAACAGGAGTCACTGTGCACTTACTCCTCATGGAGGATCTCTGTCCTTAATGTGCTGTACATTGAGACTTAATGCTATAACTAGTACTCAAACAGTATGTTTCACTTTGTGTTTCTATGTGGGTGAAAACTGTTGAAATCTTTACTTAATATATGCTAAACTGATCTTCTGTATATAAAGAGAATCGAAAATGAATCTTGATGTGAATGGAAGGGGGGAGGGAAAGGGGAGGGTTGCGGGTGGGAGGGAAGTTATGGGGGGGAAGCCATTGTAATCCATAAGCTGTACTTTGGAAATTTATATTCATTAAATAAAAATTAAAAATCAAACAAATAAGTAAACAAAAAAGATCTTCCTTCCATTGGTTCACCCCATAAATGGCTGCTGTGGCCACGTGCTGCACCGATCCGAAGCCAGGAGCCAGGTGCTTCCTCCTGGTCATGCGAGTGCAGGGTCCAATCACTTGGGCCATCCTCCACTGCCTTCTCTGGCTACAGCAGAGAGCTGGACTGGAAAAGGAGCATCCAGGACAGAACCAGTGCCCCAACTGGGACTAGAACCCAGAGTACTGGCATCACAGGTGGAGGATTAACCTAGTGAACTGCAGCGCTGGCCTACCCTTACCCTTACCCAAAATACTTTTAGCAATTATACCTGGATGACTGGAGATGATGGTATTACATCATACCTCTAACTGGAGTAAGGTCAAAATTGCGTTTTTATGGAATTCTACTCCTTTTTTTATTTATAAAAATCTAGCTATGATTCAGTGACATTAAACCACAGGTTGCAAAATCTAACTTAAGGAGGCTATAACAAGCACTGATTACCATTGCTATCAGAAACCTGTAGGGAGACTACTGATGCCATAGACAGGAGTGTCAATTGGTAAAGTCAACAACAGGAGTCACTGTGCACTTACTCCTCATGTAGGATCTCTGTCCTTAATGTGCTGTGTATCGAGATTTAATGCTATAACTAGTACTCAAACAATATATTTCACTTTGTGTTTCTATGGGGGTGCAAACTGTTGAAATCTTTACTTAATGTATACTAAACTGATCCTCTGTTAAAAAAAAAAGAAATTATCAACTCCCAACTTGACTCTCACTGGGATTAAACATGACAATAGGTCTGATCTGATTTCATCATCATTTAAAAAAGATCATCTATTATTTTTCACTTTATGTTTCTGTGTGGGAGCAAACTGTTGAAATCCTTACTTAATGTATACTAAGCTGATCTTCTGTATATTAAGATAATCAAAAATGAATCTTGATGTGAATGGAAGGGGAGAGGGAGTGGGAAAGGGGAGGGTAGTGGGTGGGAGTGACGGTATGTGGGGGAAGCCATTGTAATCCATAAATCGTACTTTGGAAATTTATATTCATTAAATAAAAGTTAAAAAAAAACCAAGCTGCAAAACAAGTTTAGGTATTTACAAAGCAATATTTTTTTTTATAATCTTTCTTTCTTTTTTTTCTGACAGGCAGAGAGGATAGTGAGAGAGAGAGAGAGACGGAGAGAAAGGTCTTCCTTTGCCGTTTGTTCACCCTCCAATGGCCGCTGCGGCTGGCGCGCTGCGGCCGGCGCACCGCGCTGACCCGATGGCAGGAATCAGGTACTTATCCTGGTCTCCCATGGGGTGCAGGGCCCAAGCACCTGGGCCATCCTCCACTGCACTCCCGGGCCACAGCAGAGAGCTGGCCTGGAAGAGGGGCAACCAGGACAGAATCCGGCACCCCGACCGGGACTAGAACCCGGTATGCCGGCGCCGCAAGGCGGAGGATTAGCCTAGTGAGCCGTGGTGCCGGCCACAAAGCAATATTTTTAATGGCAGTGATCTTCCTACATTCAAAGACAGAAATTCCTTTACCCCATACGCAGTTACAGCTGAGCCAAATTCTCATGCAGAAGATTGTTGTTTACGAAAGACATCTTTTTAGGTTCTAATTGAATTTGAAGCTACTGTTCTTTTTACTCAAAGGAAAAATACCTTAGGCCAGTGATGTCTAGTCAGCAGTCAGCTACTTTGGACTTCCTCTGAAACAAAAGGTTTAGTAGCTGTCAGATGGATCTTAAGGATGACTGTAGGCTAGATGCCTTTGTGCCAGGGACAAGAAGTCCACTGGATTGTTCTCAATTATATCAGCGAGAAGGCATTCATCCGAGCAGATGGGCACCCCTCCAGACATTCCTAAGAAGGAATGGCTGAACAAAAGGCAATGACCTACAAAGAGGCTCCTGTAAGAGCCCATGAAGAGGCAGGATAGAGAGAGAAAAACTGGAGGCCCTGCACAGAGACAATGACCTTACATCCCCAAACCAATAGCCAATACCGGAAGTGTCTAATTATGGGGCTGTAGGTCAAACCAGCTCTAGAGATGAGGAGCCAGGTCAGGAGGTGTTTCAAGTCCAAGACTTCATCATCTGAATTAGTCCATATATATTCAATAGCATCTGAAGTTTTTGGGCCTAGATTCTAGCCTAGAAATCCCCAGCAAAATTACAATAATGGGGGCAATGATTACCTGATAAAAAACACTCTCCTCTACCAGGATTAAGAGCTTTGACAATAGTCATATGTGATAACAGGGACTCTGGTGGCTCACTAAATATACCCAAAGACCTTGTGACACTCTGGAAAAGAATTTAATGCGTATCAGAGCATTTCCCACTACTCACTTAGGCTAACTTCTCCATCTTCTAGCTTGAAAGTGGGCCAGAGGGTAGTGCAGAAAAGATGAAGCATTTTTCTGTAATTTGGGGGTCAAAGAAATAAAGTAGATGGTATGCCTCCTAGCTGAAACAGGAGCATAAAAATGAAAGTGCATTTCAGGTCTTAGGTCCCCAGAGTTTGAGACATCTCTCAAAAATCTCTCACTGTCTGTGGTGTCCTAAAGTGCACTGAAGCCCACAAGAAATGGAGAAAGGTGAGTGTGGGTTTAGCACGTGTCACTCATTCTTGTTCAGCCTTTCATGCCTGTAGCCTAGGGCATGTATTTGTCAGAGTAGCACATGCAGGGAGTGATCAGTTCCCTTTACCAGTGGTGTGCTAGTTTGGGCCTCTGCCTGGTCAAATATATACTGTTTTTTTAAATTTATTTATTTAATTAATTTATTTAATTTATATATTTTTAATTTAATAGATAGAGTTAGACAGTGAGAGATAGAGACAGACAGAAAGGTCTTCTTTCCATTGGTTCACCCCCCAAATGGCCGCTATGGCCGGAGCTATGCTGATCAGAAGCCAAGTGCCAGGTGCCTCTTCCTGGTCTCCCATGCGGGTGCAGAGGCCCAAGCATTTGGGCCATCCTCCACTGCCCTCCTGGGCCACAGCAGAGAGCTTGGACTAGAAGAGGAGCAACCAGGACTAGAACCCAGCACCCGTATGGGATGCTGGCCCTGCAGGCAGAGGGTTAACCAAGTGAGCTTCGGCGCCAGCCCTACTGTTTGTTCTTATACATAGGAGAAATAGTTGTTCTATGCCTCTTAACTTTGAGTCTTGTCTAATAGGCCTGATTTAGGCAATGATCCTTCATGGCAAGAGCCTTAGAAAGTTGTTTTTAAGCTAGAGAGTGCCAGCCCTGGTTACTACCTAGATTGGTAACTAGGCAGGTGAAGGAATAAAGAAATGGAGTGAACTCCTCTGAGGTATCAGCTACATAGAAAAGATCTGACAGTGGGGATCTAAAAAAGTAGACTCAAGAAGGAAGGTGGGGAGTTCCAGAGACATGCTGAGATTTTTCTACACAAGTTCAGGCCATATGGGAACTTACTTGAAGTCTAGATAAAAAAGCTACCTGTCTGTAAATGGGGTAATTAAACTTTATAGAAAGCATTTAGAGGAGCAAAGAGACAGAAATCTTGTCAGGATATGGGGTAAAGGAAAAACTCACTGAGGCATGGAGCCTGGGGCCCATGGCCTCACTACAAGCTGTGCTCAAATTAATCTCCAAGCAAGAAAGATCAGAATGCGGTTTTTGGCCATCACCCTAATGGGCCATCTCCCCATCCCATGTGTCATGCTGATCCTTGCAAAAGGAAGCTGAGTTGGACCAGCCAACATTCCCAGAGCTGAGATGAGAAGTATGAAGAGTGGAGCCTCTGTCTTTATAGTTTGTAAGGACACCAAAGGAAACCCTTTTTGCTACAGGAAACAAGGGGCAAGGGACTTGTTTCCTGTAGCAATGTGTGTTTCCTGGCACAACACCGTTTAAGCTGCTGGGATCTGGTGCCCAGCTAGGAGACCTTCTGAAAGCCCTGAAGTGTTGCCCCTGCAAGGATCCATCAGTTGTCTCAAGGCCTTTCCCAGTCCCATAAGAAGAGCTGATTCACACAACAGGGTGGGGAGGTGTTACACAGTCCAATACCATTTTGGCTGTTGGAGTATGGTTTCAGCCAAGAGACCTTTCAGAAGCACTGGAACGTAGCCCCAGCTAGAATCCATCAGTTGTTTTGAGGCCTTCTCCCAGTCCCACATGAAAGACCAATCCACACCAGAGACAGTGGGATTATAGTGTCTCCACTCCAAGGGATTGCACTGGCTTTCATCAGCAAGCCTTGCCCTGAGTCTTGAGGCTGGCAACCACACTAATCGCTTTCGACTTGCTGACCGGGACCTGGAGTTTTTGAGAAAATGTGAGTTACCTTGGAGGAGAGTGAGGCTCTCCAAAAAGAAAAAAAGAAAAAAAAGCAACAGTGGCCTGCATGCTCACCAGTCTGGCAGGATGATCTGATGCTGGCTGCTGGCTGGAGTCAAACTCAAGCAGGATCTGCATCACATTGGAGTTGCTATCTGAGTCATGGCACCAAAATGTTAATGGGTGAAACATTGGTGGAGAAAATATTATTGCCTCAGTTCTGTGGGGCTGCATGGGATGCACAGCCATGGAGCCCCCACGTCAAAGTCGGTCTGATAGCTGTTGCTGTGGCTTTATCACAAGGCGGATGTTGCTAGTTTCGGTTAGGGCAATGCTTTCCCACGGTCGGGACTTTCCAGAGGAGTTGAGAATGTTGTAAACAACAAGATGGCACTGAGGACCGCGCGGTGAGCCTGCCTGCTGCATGACACCTCATCTGATTGGCCCGAGGACGCGTGCACACTGCGTGAACAGACAGTGGATTGGAGTGTTCCATGCATGGACTTGAGCCCTCTTGAAATTGGCCGGATTTTGTATATAAGCTGTGTGCTGAGGAAGGAGGGGGCTTTTTCTTTCCACTCTCCTCCCTTCATTCTTTCTCTGTCACTGTTATTTTCTTATTAAAAGTCTACTGAAGACCGATAAGCTGTGAACAGTGTCGTTCCTTTGCAGGCAAGGGAGCAACAAGTGGTTCCGTGACTCGGATTCGGACACTTTGCTACATGCAGGAATAGGTAAGGAACAAAAGATAAGCGTGCGTGTGCACAGAAATCCAGCTGGGAAAAGAATAGAAACCGTGGTTCCGTCGAAGAAAGACGGGGAAATTAAGTGCCAGAAAAAAAGGGTAAAGGAATCCCTTAAAAGGCGAGAGTACAAAGTGTTCAGGAACGCCAGGAAATAGGCAGAAACTTTCTTTTTACCTCCAAATGGGCAGTACTCCATCCACCACTAGGTTGTGCATGCTGTTGAGCTGCTGGTTAAAAGCTGCGGGGACGCCCATTGAGGCAGCTACAGTATGCGCATTCACTAGGGCCATTGCCAAGACATCACCATGGTTTGTGGAAGGTGGCGAATTAGATGAGCAACAGTGGCAGAGAGTAGGGAGACAGTTGAGAGCAGCCGGAGAGCTGGTAGAATTACTTAGATATGGCAACTCATTGAACAGACACTTCAGGACCCCACTGAGAGCACAGGGCTTTTACTTGGTGAAGGATGCGAGCTCCTAGAAAAGGTTCAGGAGGAGTCTCAGCATGATAGTCAGTCTAGTGACTGTGGTAGTCAGTGGGACAGGAAACAGACAGACAGAGGCCCCTGTAGGGACGAGCCACTGGATGAGGCAGAGGAAAATTCAGTGAAGGACCATCCCCCACCGAGTGCGCCCCTGCGCTCGAGGGAGCCATCTCATTTATATCCCAGTTTGACTAGGCTAGCAAATTTGTCCTTAGAGGACGAACCGCCGCCATGGTATCATCCATTGACTCTCCCTAAATCGGCCCCTATAAAAAAAAGGGGGGGGCTATAAAGACTCCATTACAGACGCAGGGAATAGGGTTAAAAAAGGCGAGCCATAGAACAGTTCATTAATGCTATAAAAATAGTTAGTCCTTGGTTCGCAAAAGGATTCGTAAATGAGCAACATTGCGATTTACTTGAAAAAAACTTAAATGTGCATTTAAAGAAACAAAGCAAGCCGTGACAAAGGCTGTGAAAACTTTGTTACAGATGTAGAGAATAGGGTTAAAGAAACAAACCGTAGAGCAGTTTATCAGTGCTGTTGAAACAATGAGTCCTTGGTTTGCTGAAGAGGGTGTTGTGGATAAGAAACACTGGGAGTAAAAAATATAGATCAGTGTACACTGGACAGCCCTCACCTTGCATTTAAATATTTCATTTGAAGTAAATGTTCTCTGTTATAAAGTTCATATTACTATGTGAAATGAGAAACTGTGGTAACTAAGTGTCCAGACTACCCATTCTGTTTTTGTTTTCTGTACTAACTCTACCCCTATTATTGACAGGAATGCTTGAGCAGATTATGCTTGGTTTGCTTTACAAAAAAAATGTAAGTCAAAATATGCCTCAAGTAGTTAAGATTCCACAAACCTACAAAAATGTAATAATTACAGATAATAAGAGGCTAGTTCCCTCAGATATGTTTCAATTTATCCTTAAAAAATATTGAATATTATTATGTTTAATTACTAAATGTAGATTTGTATAAAAATTTGTATTATATTCTTATGATGTATTAATTATGCCTATACTTTGGTGCAACTCTAGGGCCAAATGTAAGGACAGATTTTTGGGATGGAGAGGCTTGTGTCTTTGTTTGGCTCTGATAAATAAGTAACTTGTCTGCCGGATGACCTTCTCCTGCTCCTTGGGAGCCTGGCCAGCTCCCGGGTAGGGGGATAAAGGATTGTTTTCTGATAACAGATGGGCCGATACGGACACGGGTTTCTCTCTCTCCGCTCACCTCTCAAAGGCGAGCAAGACAAAGAGCAGGTGCCATCTTGGACATACATCATAAAGGGAGCGACCTCAGGTCTGCACTGGCCCTGAGCCTAGCAGAAAAACCTGACTCTGGGTGGGGTGAATTAACAGGAGGTTAGGACCTAGTGAATTTGTGATGCTACTGAACTGAGACTGTGAAAAAAGAGAAGGTGGGGGAGAAACTCACGGAATTCACATGAGTACTCTCCAGAGATGCTACAATTCCGTAACTTTGGCAACCCAGTGGGAGACTGAAGGAGAATTTGAGCCCACTCTGAGGGCTGACCAGATTCCCTGTGGGGATCTTGGGAAAGAGCTTCTGATCTCTGGCTCCTGTGGGTATATCATTTGCCTGCTAACTACCTCCAACTTTGTTCAGCTGTGTGGAATTACTTCCCTTTTGAATCAAAAAAAGAAAGAAAGAAAGAAAGAGAGATATACCATGCCTAACCTTGGAGTGTCACCTTTGGCACACCAAACAGAGCTCTCAGGCCACACCCATCTCAAGCCTCTAAGCCTCCATCAAAAACAGACAGTCCACTTAATCTAGAGTCATAGTATAACAAGAAAAAGCACCACAGTGAAGAAACCAAATATCTCCAATATGCCAAATAACAAACGCAAAAACCGAGGTAATAAAAACAAGGAAGTCACGATGACGCCCCCAAATGAAAAAGACACCCCAATTCAAGATTATGAAGATGATGACATAGAAGAAATACAAGAATCAGATCTCAAAAAATTGATAAGAACATTAAGAAGTTCTCAAAAACAAATTCTTGAACTACAGAAATCCTTAATTGACAAGATAGCAAATCTCCCTCGTGAAAATGAAATATTAAGGAGGAATCAAAATGAAATGAAAGAACTAGTAGAACAGGAAACTGTGATAGTGATGAGAAATCATAATGAAGTGAAGAATTTAATAGATCAAATGCAAAAAACATTAGAGAGCCTTACAAAAAGAGTGGGTGAAGCAGAAGAGAGAATATCAGACTTAGAAGACAGAGAACAGGAAAGGATACAGTCAGAGCAAAGAAAAGAAGAGGAAATTAGAAATCTGAAACATATTGTCGGGAATCTTCAGGATACTATTAAAAAACCCAACATTCGGGTTCTAGGAGTTCCTGAAGGCATGGAGAGGGAGAAAGGATTAGAAGGCCTTTTTAGTGAGATATTAGCAGAAAATTTCCCAGGTTTGGAGAAGGACAGAGACATCCTAGTACAGGAAGCTCATAGAACCCCTCAAAAACATAACCAAAAGAGATCCTCACCATGACACGTTGTAATTAAACTCTCCACAGTGAAACATAAAGAAAAGATCCTAAAATGTGCAAGAGAGAAACGTCAGATTACTCTCAGAGGATCTCCAATCAGACTCACAGCTGACTTCTCATCAGAAACCTTACAAGCTAGGAGGGAATGGCGAGATATAGCCCAGGTACTAAGAGAGAACAACTGCCAGCCCAGAATATTATATCCTGCAAAGCTCTCATTTGTGAATGAAGGTGAAATAAAGACTTTGCATAGGAAACAGAAATTGAAAGAATTTGTTGCCACTCGTCCAGTCCTGCAAAAGATGCTTAAAGATGTGTTACACACAGAAACACAGAAACACATTCATCAATATGAAAGAAGGTAAAGGAAGGAAACCTCACAGCAAAAGATCACAGGGAATTCAAAGCATATATTAAAACTTATCTTTGGCAAATGGCAGGGCAAAGTTACCACTTATCATTAGTCACATTGAACATTAATGGCCTGAACTGTCCAGTTAAAAGACACTGATTGGCTGATTGGCTTAAGGAACAAAACCCATCTATTTGCTGCTTACAAGAAACACATCTTTCCAACAAAGATGCATACAGACTGAAGGTGAAAGGCTGGAAAAAGCTATACCATGCCAACAGAAATGAAAAAAGAGCGGGCGTAGCCATCTTAATATTGGACAACATAAACTTTACAACAAAACTGTTAAGAGAGACAAAGAGGGACACTATATAATGATTAAGGGATCAATTCCACAGGAAGATATAACAATTATCAATGTATATGCACCTAATTACAGGGCACCGTTTTATTTAACAGATTTGTTAAAGGTCTTAAAGGGAGAATTAGACCCCAATACAATAGTACTGGGGGACTTCAATACTCCACTCTCAGAAATAGACAGATCAACAGGACAGAAGATCAACAAGGAGACGTAGATTTAAACAACACTATAACCCAAATGGATCTAACAGATATCTACAAAACTTCCCATCCTACAGCTAAAGATTTTACATTCTTCTCAGCAGTACATGGAACCTTCTCTAGGATTGACCACATACTAGGCCATAAAGCAAGTCTTAGCAAATTCAAAAGAATTAGAATCATACCATGCCGCTTCGCAGTCCACAGCAGAATGAAGTAGGAAATTAGCAACTCAGGAATCCCTAGAGCATACGCAAACACATGGAGATTGAACAACATGCTCCTGAATGAACAATGGGTCATAGAAGAAATTAAAAGAGAAATCAAAAATTTTCTTGAAGTAAATGAAGATAACAGCACAACATATCAAAACTTAAGGGATACAGCTAAAGTAGTGTAAAGAGGAATGTTTATATCAATAGGTGCCTACATCAAGGAATTGGAAAGGCACCAAATAGATGAGCTTTCAGTTCACCTCAAGGATCTAGAAAATCTACAGCAAACCAGACCCAAATCTAGTAGGAGAAGAGAAATAATTAACATCAGAGAAGAAATCAACAGGATTGAATCCAAAAAAATTACAAAAAATCAGTCAAATGAGGAGCTGTTTTTTGAAAAAATAAACAAAACAAACACCCCACTGGCCCAACTAACTAAAAAACGAAGAGAAAAGGCCCAAATCAATAAAATCAGAGATGAAAAAGGAAACGTGACAACAGACACCACAGAAATAAAAAGAATCATCAGAAAGTACTATAAGGACTTGTATGCCAGCAAACAGGGAAACCTATCAGAAATGTATATATTCATGGACACATGCAACCTACCTAAATTGAACCAGGAAGACATCGAAAACCTAAACATACCCATAACTGAGACAGAAATTGAAACAGTCATAAAGGCCCTCCCAACAAAGAAAAGCCCAGGACCAGATGGATTCACTGCTGAATTCTACCAGACATTTAAAGAAGAACTAACTCCAATTCTTCTCAAACTATTCAGAACAATCAAAAAAGAGGGAGTCCTCCCAAATTCTTTCTATGAAACCAGCATCACGTTAATTCGTAAGCCGGAAAAAGATGCAGCATTGAAAGAGAATTAGAGACCAATATCCCTGATGAACATAGATGCAAAAATCCTCAATAAAATTCTCATCAATAGAATGCAACAACACATCAGAAAGATCATCCACCCAGACCAAGTTGGATTTATCCCTGGTATGCAGGGATGGTTTAATGTGTGCAAAACAATAAATGTGATATACCAGATTAATAGACTGCAGAAGAAAAACCATATGATTATCTCAATAGATGCCGAGAAAGCATTTGATAAAATACAACACCTGTTCATGATGAAAACTCTAAGCAAACTGGCTATGGAAGGAACATTCCTCAATACAATCAAAGGAATCTATGAAAAATCCACAGCCAACATCCCATTGAATGGGGAAAAGTTGGAAGCATTTCCACTGAGATCTGGTACCAGACAGGGATGCCCACTCTCACCACTGCTATTCAATATAGTTTTGGAAGTTTCAGCCAGAGCTATTAGGCAAGAAAAAGAAATTAAAGGGATACAAATTGGGAAGGAAGAATGGAAACTATCCCTCTTTGCAGATGATATGATTCTTTATTTAGGGGACCCAAAGAACTCTAAAAAGTGATTATTGGAAATCACAGAAGATTTTGGCAAAGTAGCAGAATATAAAATCAATGCACAAAAGTCAACAGCCTTTGTATACACAGGCAATTCCATGGCTGAGGAAGAACTTCTAAGATCAATCCCATTCACAATAGCTACAAAAACAATCAAATACCTTGGAATAAACTTAACCAAGGACGTTAAAGATCTCTACGATGAAAATTACAAAACCTTAAAGAAAGAAATAGAAGAGGATACCAAGAAATGGAAAAATTTTCCATGCTCATGGATTGGACGAATCAATATCATCAAAATGTCCATTCTCCCAAAAGCAATTTATAGATTCAATGTGATAACAATCAAGATACCAAAGACCTTCTTCTCTGATCTAGAGAAAATTATGCTGAAATTTATATGGACACACAGGAGACCTCGAATAGCTAAAGCAATCTTGTACAACAAAAACAAAGCTGGAGGCATCACAATACCAGATTTCAGGACATACTACAGGGCAGTTGTAATCAAAACAGCATGGTACTGGTCCAGAAACAGATGGATAGACCAATGGAACAGAATTGAAACACCAGAAATCAATCCAAACATCTACTGCCAACTCATATTTGATCAAGGATCCAAAACCAATCCCTGGAGTAAGGACAGTCTATTCAATAAATGGTGCTGGGAAAATTGGATTTCCACGTGCAGAATCATGAAGCAAGACCCCTACCTTTCACCTTACACAAAAGTTCACTCAACATGGATCAAAGACTTAAATCTACAACCTGACACCGTCAAATTATTAGAGAGCCCTGGAAAAACCCTGCAAGATATAGGTACTGGCAACGACTTCTTGGAAAACACCCCAGAAGCACAGGCAGTCAAGCCAAAATTAACATTTGGGATTGCATCAAATTGAGAAATTTCTGTACTGCAAAAGAAACAGTCAGGAAAGTGAAGAAGCAACCAATATTATGGGAAACTATATTTGCAAACTATGCAACTGATAAAGGGTTGATAACCAGAATCTACAAAGAAATCAAGAAACTCCACAACATCAAAACAAACAACCTACTTAAGAGATGGGCCAAGGAACTCAAGAGACATTTCTCAAAAGAGGAAATCCAAATGGCCAACAGACACATGAAAAAAATGTTCAGGATCACTAGCAATCAGGGAAATGCAAATCAAAACCACAATGAGGTTTCACCTCACCCCGGTTAGAATGGCTCACATTCAGAAATCTACCAACAATAGATGCTGGAGAGGATGTGGGGAAAAAGGGACACTAACCCACTGTTGGTGGGAATGCAAACTGGTTAAGCCACTATGGAAGTCAGTCTGGAGATTCCTCAGAAACCTGAATAGAACCCTACCATTCAACCCAGCCATCCCACTCCTTGGAATTTACCCAAAGGAAATGAAATTGGCAAACAAACAAGCTGTCTGCACATTAATGTTTATTGCAGCTCAATTCACAATGGCTAAGACCTGGAATCAACCCAAATGCCCATCAACAGTAGACTGGATAAAGAAATTATGGGACATGTATTCTATAGAATACTATACAGCAGTCAAAAACAACGAAACCCAGTCATTTGTAACAAGATGGAGGAATTTGGAAAACATCATGCTGAGTGAATTAAGCCAGTCCCAAAGGTACAATATCATATGTTCTCCCTGATCGGCGACAACTAACCAAGCACGAAAGGGGAAACTTGTTGAAGTGAAGTGGACACTATGAGAAACAGTGACTTGATCAGCTCTTGTCCTGACTGTTGATGTACAATGTAATATTTTATCCATTTTAGTATTTTTTTTGTTCTAGTACCATTTGTTGAACTCTGTGATTAATACACAATTATTCTTAGGTGTTTAAATTTTAACTGAAAAGTGATCCCTGTTAGGAATTTGGAAAACATTATGCTGAGTGAAATAAGCCAGTCCCAAAGCGACAAATACCATATGTTCTCCCTGATAGGTAATAACTAACTGAGCACCAAAAAGGCAACCTGTTGAAGTGAAATGAACACTATGAGAAATGGTGACTTGATCAGACCTCGCCCTGACTGTTGATGAACAACTTGATTGTTATCCCTCTTAGTATTTTTTTTGTTTGTTCTACTTAATACTTTTGGTTGAATACTGTAATCAATAAAAAATTATTCTTAAGTGCTGAAACTTAACTGAAAAGTGATCACTGTTTAATATAAGAGTGGGAATGTGAGGGAAGAGATTCACAATTCGGGACATGTTCAAGCTGACTTACCTCAAACAGTAGAGTTAGAAACATACCAGGGGATTCCAATTCAATCCCATCAAGGTGGCATGTACCAATGCCATGTCACTAGTCCCGGTGATCAATTTCTGTTCACAATTGATCATAATGATAGGACTGAGAACCAAAGGGATCACATAAACAAGATTAGTGTCTGCAAATACTATCTGATAGAATAAAAAAGGGAGAGAACCATCCAACATGGGAAGTGAGATACACAGCAGACCCATAGAATGGCAGATGTCCTAAACCACATTCTCTCCTCAGAATCAGCCCTTAAGACATGCTGATCTGGCTGAAAAGCCCATGAGAGTATTTCAGGCATGGAAAGCCAAGACACTCCGGGGGAAAAAAAAAAAAACCTAAATGAAAGATCTCCACGAGTGTGATCCCAGTGGAAAGAATGGGTCATCAAAGAAGGAGGTACCTTTCTCTGAAGGGAGGAGAGAACTTCCACTTTGACCATGGCCTTGTCTAAATATGATCAGAGTTGGTGAACTCAGGGGGCTTCCATAGCCTTGGCAGCTCATGACAAGAGCCTAGGGTGATTACTGATGCCATAAACAAGAGTGTCAATTTGTTAAGTCAACAACAGGAGTCACTGTGCACTTACTCCTCATGTAGGATCTTTGTCCTTAGTGTGCTGCACATTGAGATTTAATGCTATAACTAGTACTCAAACAGTATTTTTCACTTTATGATTCTGTGTGGGTGCAAACTGTTGAAATCTTTTCTTAATGTATGCTAAACTGACCCTCTGTATATAAAGAGAATCGGAAATGAATCTTGATGTGAATGGAAGGGGAGAGGGAGTGGGAAAGGGGAGGGTTGCTGGTGGGAGGGACGTTATGGGGGGGAAGCCATTGTAATCCATAGCTGTACTTTGGAAATTTATATTCATTAAATAAAAGTTAAAAAGTTAAAAAAATCATTACATAGTGACCTTATTTGCCTTTTTTTGACAGATAGAGTTAGAAAGTGAGAGAAAGAGACAGAGAGAAAGGTCTTCCTTTCATTGGTTCAACCCACAAATGGCTGCTTCGGCTAGAGCTTTCCCATCTGAAGCCAGGAGCCAGGCACCTCCTCCTGGCCTCCCATGTGGGCTCAGGGGCTCAAGCACTTGGGCCATTCTCCACTGCCTTCCTGAGCCACAGCAGAGAGCTTGACTCGAAGAGGAGCAACCAGGACTAGAATCTGGAGCCCAAATCGGATGCCAGTACCACAGGTGGAGGATTAACCAAGTGAGCCACGGAGCCGGCCTCTCTTTGTCTTTTTAACAGTTTTTGTGTTAAATTCTATTTTGTCTGACATTAGGAGGTCTATATCAACACTTCCTTGGTTTCTGTTGGTATGAAATATCTTATTCCATCCTTTAACTTTCATTCTGCATGCATCTTTGGTGAAATGCAGGCAGCAAATAGATGGGCTTTTTTTTTTAATCCATTCAGCCAGTCTGTGTCTTTTAATTAGAGAGTTGAGGCCATTTACATTCAAGGTAACTATTGATAAGTAACGACCTTGCTCTGCCATTTTTACAAAAATTTCCATATTTTTTATTTTTTTATTTTTTATTTTTTTTTGACAGGCAGAGTGGACATTGTCAGAGAGAGACAGAGAGAAAGGTCTTCCTTTGCCATTGGTTCACCCTCCAATGGCCACCGCGGCTGGAACACTGCGGCTGGCGCACCATGCTGATCCAAAGCAGGAGCCAGGTATTTATCTTGGTCTCCCATGGGGTGCAGGGCCCAAGTACTCGGGCCATCCTCCACTGCATTCCCTGGCCACAGCAGAGAGCTGGCTTGGAAGAGGGGCAACCAGGACAGAATCTGGCACCCCAACTGGGACTAGAACCTGGTGTGCCAGTGCCGCAAGGCAGAGGATTAGCCTAGTGAGCCACAGCACTGGCCAAAAATTTGCATATTTTTTACTTTGAATTTCCTTTGAACTTTTACTGAGCGATTTTCCTCCTTTACCTTCTTTCAAGGTGATGATCATGATTCTGTATTTCTATGTGCAGCACATCCTTAAACATCTTTTGTAGGGCTGGATGAGTGGTGACAGATTTTTATACCAGTGGGTATAATATTCATCTGCTCTGCCCCAAGGACCACACGATGGATCTGTGCAATCCTCAGTGTAAGCTCAGATTCTCCAGTAATGTCCTTCACCAGGTAACCAGAAAGCCCAGAGCATATGGAGTCTCTCATAGTGATTGTCCAAAGTTCCAGCCACTCCATGAATCCTCCCCCACAGCCTCAGTTTTTTTGACAGTTCTGGCACACAAACCTCCCGCAGTTATGACACCCATCCCTCAGTTAGTTCTCCCCACCAGAATAAGGAATCTCTACTTGGCTGATTGCTGTGGGCAGACACGAGCTGGTGCAGCTATTAAGTATATAAAAAATGGCGCCTGCTCTATTGACCTGTTACAGGATACTGTTGAAGGATTATCAGGGAGAGAGAAATATTCCCTTCATTTTTTTTCTCTTCTATTTTGGCAGGTGCATTATCCCCCATGGGGCTCCAAGCCGGATTACATCTAGGCTCTCCCTGCCACTTTATTCCCAGTGGCTTGGGCTGTTGCAATCTGGTCTGACTTCATCCTCTAATGCTGGTGTGTAGGCTCTCAGCGGTTGGGGTTCTGAGTTGTGGGCATCCATGTCCTCTTCATAGGTCCACTGTGTCCCTCTAATTTGTGTAGAGTTTCTTATGTTATTTTCTCCCTAACTCTTCTCTGAGATTGCACTCTCTCCACTTTTGAAAACTATATTCTGCTATACTAGATCAGTAAGCTCATCCCTACCAACCCTCTGGAAGCTCTCTGCCCAGGGTGACTATTGTTAAGTGCCAACTTTGCCCTGCCATATTTCCATTAATAGTCCTAATTTTTCACTTTGTGTCTCCTTTGTACCTTTATGGGGTGATTTTCTGCCTTCATCTTTTTTCATCATGATGTTCCTGTTTATGTGTTTCTGTGTGTAGCACATGCTTGAGCATCCTTTGTAGGCTTGGGCAGATAGTTACAGTTCATTCAATTTCTGTTTGTTTTTGAAGATCTTTACCTCACCTTCATTCATAAATGAGAGCTTTGCAGGGTACAATATTCTGGGTCGACAATTTTTTATCTCTAAGGAGTTGGAATGTATCTTGCCATTCTCTCCTTGCCTGTAGGGTTTCTGATGAGAAGTCCTCTGCAAGTCTAATTGGCTTTCCTCTGAATGTGGTCTGACGTTTCCTTCATGTGTGTTTTATGATATTTTCTTTAAGTTTTATTGTAGAGAGTTTTACTACAATGTGTCATGGTGGCTATTTTCTGTTTATGTCTATTGGGGGGTTTGTGTATTTCCTGTACTTGGATGTCTCTTTCTTTCTCCAGATTGGGGAAGTTTCTTGTTATTATTTCATTAAGAAGCTCTTCTAATCCCTTCTCTCTTTCCATGCCTTCAGGAACTCCTATGACCCATATGTTGGGTTGTTTGATAGAATTTGTATATCTTCAGAGGTGTTTTTGAGTTTTCTTTTTTCTTTTTTTTATTCAGTGAATATAAATTTCCAAAGTACAGTTTATGGATTACATTGGATGCCCCCCATAATTTCCCTCCCACTCACACCCCTCCCATCTCCCACTCCCTCTCCCATTCCATTCACATCAAGATTCATTTTCAATTATCTTAATATACAGAAGATCGATTCAGTATACATTAAGTAAAGATTTCATCAGTTTGCACCCACACAGAAACACAATGTGTAAAAATACTCTTTCAGTACTAGTTATAGCATTACTTCACATTGGACAACACATTAAGGACAGATCCCACATGAGAAGTAAGTACACAGTGACTCTTGTTGTTGACTTAAGAATTTGACACTGTTGTTTATGGCATCAGTAATCTCCCTAGGCTCTTGTCATGAGTTGCCATGGCTATGGAAGCCTTTTGATTTCAATGCCATCTCACTAGTCCAAGTGATCAATTTCAGTTCACAATTGAAATTGATCACACTGATAGGTCTAAGAGTCAAAGGGATCACATAAACAAGACTAGTGTCTGCTAATTCTAACTGATAGAATAAAAAAGGGAGAGAACGATCCTACATGGGAAGCGGGATACACAGCAGACTCATAATATGGCAGATGTCCTAAATAGCACTCTGGCCTCAGAATCAGCCCTTAAGGCATTCGGATCTGGCTGAAGAGCTCATGAGAGTATTTTAGGCATGGAAAGCCAAGACACTCTGGGAAAAAAAAGTGTTTTTGAGTTTTCTAATTTCTTCTTCATTTTTTGGTCTGACTGTAATATTTCCAGAAATTTGTCTTCTAGTTCTGATATTCTTTCTTCTGTCTCAACTATTCTGCTGTTAAGGCTTTCCACTGCATTTTTATTTGATCTATTGAACCCTTCATTTCTAGTATTTCATTCTGACTTGTCTTTAATACTTCATTTTATGGGGAGATTTTCATTTAGTTTGTGAATTTGTTTTTGATTGCTTCTAAGTAATCTGATGATTAATTTTCTGAATTTTGTTTCTGGCATATCCTCAACTCTTCATCCTCACCTTCTACTATTAAAGTGTCATAGTGTTCTCTTTGGGTCCCATACTCTTATTTGGGGTTCTTCCTTTGTTTTTTTGACATTTGTGAATTTTTTTTCTGGTTGCTTTTCTCTTTGATTTGTGTCTTTGTGGTTTAGTGGGATGTCTATACTTTCAGTGAGCACCAAGATGTGTGTGCTTGATGTGGCCTGCGCTCGGTTCAGTAATGTTGGGGGGGGGGCAGATGAGTTACTTATAGGCATGGATTCCCCTTGATGTACAGCTTGTGTGTTGCAGAACAAATTCTTTGGAATTACTGTAGCCCCCATTTTTGGGTGGGGGTGAGGTGAAGTGACCATCACTATTGATGAGCCTGCATACTGGAGACAAGAGCCTTAGTACCCTGCTTGCATAAAAAAATAAACAAACAAAGGAGCATAATGGTATCTCCCGGCCTGCTGTAAGTACTGGTGGTTGGAGGAGGAGGGAGGTGAGATGGGAAGAACCCTACATACCTACTTATTCCTTTCTTTTTTCACTTCTTCCAACATGGAATTTCTTTTTTATAGAAAATATTTATTGAATAAATATAAATTTAATAAGTATAACTTATGGATTATAGCAATTCTTCCCCCAACACCCACCTTCCCACCCCCCAAACCATCCCATCTACTAGTCCCTCTCCCATCCCATTCTTCATTAAGATGTATTATTTTTAAACTTTTATTTAATAAATATAAATTTCTAAAATACAACTTTTGGATTATAGCATCTTTTACCCCTTATAACCTTCCTCCCAACCGCAACTGTCCCATCTCCCACTTACTCTCCCATCCCATTCACATCAAGATTCATTTTCAATAATCTTTATATGCGGAAGATCAATTTAGTATATACAAAGTAAAGATTTCAACAGTTTGCACCTGTACAGAAACACAAAGTGTAAAGTACTTCACATAGTGCAACACATTAAGGACAGATCCTACATGGGGAATGAGTGCACAAAGACTCCTGTTGTTGATTTAACAACTGACACTGTTATTTATGGTGTCAATGATCACTGGAGTCTCTTGTCAAGAATTCCAAAGCAATGGAAGCCATTTGAGTTCATGGACATCCATCTTTTTAGACAAGTCCATAGTCAAAGTGGAAGTTCTCCCTTCAGAGAAAGGTACCTCCTTTGTTTAAGGCCTGTTCTTTCCACTGGGATATCACTCGCAAAGATCTTTCATTTAGCTCATTTTTTTTTTTTTGCCAGAGTGTCTTGGCTTTCCATGTGTAAAATACTCTAATGGGCTCTTCAGCCAGATCCGAATGCCTTAAGGGCTGATTCTGAGGCCAGAGTGCTGTTTCAGACATCTGCCATTCTATGAGTCTGCTGTGTATCCCACTTCCCATGCTGGATCGTTCTCTCCTTTTTAATTCTATCAGTTAGCATTAGCAGACACTAGTCTTGTTTATGTGATCCCTTTGACTCTTAATTATATTGTTATGATCAGTTATGAACTGAAATTGATCATTTGGACTAGTGAGATGGCATTGGAACATGCCACGTTGATTGGATTGAATTGGAATCCCCAGGCACAATTCTAACTCTACCATTAGGGATAAGTGTGATTGAGCATGTCACAAACTGTACATCTCCTCCTTCTCTTATTGCTATTCTTTTTTTTTAACTTTTATTTAATGAATATAAATTTCCAAGGTACGACTTATGGATTACAATGGCTTCCCCCCCCCATACCGTCTCTCCCACCCGCAACCTTCCCCTTTCCCACTCCCTCTCCCCTTCCATTCACATCAAGATTCATTTTCGATTATCTTAATATACAGAAGATCAGCTTAGTATACATTAAGTAAAGATTTCAACAGTTTGATCCCACACAGAAACATAAAGTGAAAAATAATAGATGATTTTTTAAATGATGATGAAATCAGATCAGACCTATTGTCATGTTTAATCCCAGTGAGAGTCAAGTTGGGAATTGATAATTTCTTTTTTTTTTACAGAAGATCAGTTTAGTATACATTAAGTAAAGATTTCAACAGTTTGCACCCCCATAGAAACACAAAGTGAAATATACTGTTTGAGTACTCGTTATAGCATTAAATCTCAATGTACAGCACATTAAGGACAGAGATCCTACATGAGGAGTAAGTGCACAGTGACTCCTGTTGTTGACTTTACAAATTGACACTCCTGTCTATGGCATCAGTAATCTCCCTATGCTCCAGTCATGAGTTTCCAAGGCTATGGAAGCCCTCTGAGTTCTCCGACTCTTATCTTGTTTAGACAAGGTCATAGTCAAAGTGGAGGTTCTCTCCTCCCTTCAGAGAAAGGTACCTTCTTCTTTGAAGACCTGTTCTTTCCACTGGGATCTCACTCACAGAGATCTTTTATTTAGGTCTTTTTTTTTTTTTTGCCAGAGTGTCTTGGCTTTCCATGCCTGAAATACTCTCATGGGCTTTCTTATATTTAACAGGGATCATTTTTAAGTTAAATTGAAATACCTAAGTAATTGTGTGTTAATTAAAGAGTTCAACCAATAGTATTAAGTGGAACTAAAAAAGTACTAAAAGAAATAAAATAGTAAGTTGTTCCTTGACAGTCAGGACAAGTGCTGATCAAGACGTTGTTTCTCATAGTGTCCATTTCACTTCAACAGGTTTACTTTTAGGTGCTCAGTTAGTTGTTACTGATCAGGGAGAAGGTATGATATTTGTACATTTGGGACTGGCTTATTTCACTCAGCATGATGTTTTCCTTTTCTCCATTTAGTTGCAAATGCCCATATTTCATTTTTTTACTGCTGTATAGCATTTTATAGAGTACATATCCCATAATTTCTTATCCAGTCTTCTATTGTTGGGCGTTTAGGTAGATTCCATGTCATAGCTATTGTGAATTGAGCTGCAATAAACATTGAAGTGTAGACAGCTCTTTTATTTGCCAATTTAATTTCCTTTGGGTAAGTTCTGAGGATTGGGATGGCTGGTTAATGTTGTATGGTTATATTCAGGTTGATTTGCATTTCCCTGATGACTAGTGATCTGGAACATTTCTTCATGTGCCTGTTGACCATTTGGATTTCCTCTTTTGAAAAATGTCTATTGAGGTCCTTGGCCCGTCTCTGAAGTGGGTCATTTGTTTTGATGTTGTGGAGTTTCTTCATCTCATTGTGGATTCTGGTTGTTAATGTTTTATCGGATGCATAGTTTGCAAATATTTTTTCCCATTCTATTGGTTGCCTCTTCACTTTCCTGGCTGTTTCTTTTGCAGTATGGAAATTATTAAACTTGATGCAACCCCAATAGTTAATTTTGGCTTTGACTTCCTGTGCCTCCAGCGTCTATTCCAAGAAGTCTGCCTGTGCCTATATCTTGCAGGGTTTCTCCAATGTTCTCTAAATTTGATGGTGTCAGGTATAGATTTAGATCTTTAACCCATGTTCAGTGGGTTTTTGGGTAAGGTGTAAAGTAGGGTTCTTGCTTCATGCTTGAATAACCTGTCCTTAATCCAGGATAGAGCGGTAAAATGGCAGAATAGGAAGGGAGCACACTGATGGTCCAGGAAGAGATCCAAAGAACTCTACTAAGAGACTATTGGAACTCATAGAAGAGTTTGGAAAAGTAGCAGGATATAAAATCAATGCACAAAAGTCATACACAGGCAATGCCACGGCTGAGGAAGAACTTCTACGATCAATTCCCTTCACAATAGCTACAATAACAATCAAATACCTTGGAATAAATTTAACCAAGGATGTTAAAGATCTCTATGATGAAAATTACAAAACCCTAAAGAAAGAAATAGAAGAGGATACCAAGAAATGGAAAAAATCTTCCATGCTCATGGATTGGAAGAATCAATATCATCAAAATGTCCATTCTCCCAAAAGCAATTTATAGATTCAATGCAATACCAATCAAAATACCGAGGACATTCTTCTCAGATCTGGAAAAAGTGATGCTGAAATTCATATGGAGGCACAGGAGACCTCGAATAGCTAAAGCAATCTTTTTTTTTTTTTTTTTTTTTTTTTTTTTGGACAGGCAGAGTGGACAGTGAGAGAGAGAGATAGAGAGAAAGGTCTTCCTTTGCCGTTGGTTCACCCTCCAATGGCCGCCGCGGCCGGCGCGCTGCGGCCGGCGCACCGCGCTGATCCGATGGCAGGAGCCAGGAGCCAGGTGCTTTTCCTGGTCTCCCATGGGGTGCAGGGCCCAAGCACCTGGGCCATCCTCCACTGCACTCCCTGGCCACAGCAGAGGGCTGGCCTGGAAGAGGGGCAACCGGGACAGAATCCGGCGCCCCGACCGGGACTAGAACCCGGTGTGCCGGCGCCGCTAGGCGGAGGATTAGCCTAGTGAGCCGCGGCGCCGGCCTAAAGCAATCTTATACAACAAAAACAAATCCAGAGGCATCACAATACCAGATTTCAGTACTGACTACAGCGAAGTTGTTATCAAAACAGCCTGGTACTGGCACAGAAACAGATGGATAGACCAATGGAACAGAATAGAAACACCAGAAATCAATTCAAGCATCTACAGCCAACTTACATTTGATCAAGGATCTAAAACCAATCCCTGGAGTAAGGACAGTCTATTCAATAAATGGTGCTGGGATAATCGGATTTCCCACGTGCAGAATCATGAAGCAAGACCCCTACTTACACCTTACACAAAAATCCACTCAGCATGGATTAAAGACTTAAATCTAAGACCGACACCGTCAAATTATTAGAGAACATTGGAGAAACCCTGCAAGATATGGGTACCGGCAATGACTTCTTGGAAAATACCCCAGACCACAGGCAGTCAAAGCCAAAATTAACATTTGGGATTGCATCAAATTGAGAAGTTTCTGTACTGCAAAAGAAACAGTGAGGACAATAAAGAGGCAACTGACAGAATGGTAAAAGAATATTTGCAAACTATGCAACAGATAAAGGGTTAATAAACAGAATCTACAAAAACATCAAGAAACTCCACAACATCAAAACAAACAACCCACTTAAGAGATGGGCCAAGGAACTCAAGAGACATTTCTCAAAAGAGGAAATCCAAATGGCCAACAGACACATGAAAAAATGTTCAAGATCACTAGCCATCAGGGAAATGCAAATCAAAACCACAATGAGGTTTCACCTCTCCTCGGTTACTATGGATTACATACAGAAAACTACCAACTACAGATGCTGACAAGGATGTGGCCAAAAAGGAACACTAACCCACTGTTGGTGGGAGTGCAATCTGGTCAAGCCACTATGGAAGTCAGTCTGGAGATTCCTCAGAAACCTGAATAGAACCCTACCATACAACCCAGCCATGCGCCTCCTTGGAATTTACCCAAAGGAAATGAAATTGGCAAACAAACAAGCTGTCTGCACACTAATGTTTATTGAAGCTCAGTTCACAATGGCTAAGACCTGGAATCAACCCAAATGCCCATCAACAGTAGACTGGATAAAGAAATTATGGGACATGTATTCTATAGAATACTATACAGCAGTGAAAAACAATGAAATCTGGTCATTTGCAATAAAATGGAGGAATCTGGAAAATATCATGCTGAGTGAACTAAGCCAGTCCCAAAGGGACAAATATCATATGTTCTCCCTGATTGATGACACCTAACTGAACACCAAAGGGGAAACCTGTAGAAGTGAATTGGACACTATGAGAAACTCACTAATCAAAATGATCAATTTCAGTTCACAGTTGATCATAATGATAGGATTAAGAGTCAAAGGGATCACATAAACAAGACTCGTGTCTGCTAATACTAACTGATAGAATCAAAAAGGGAGAGAACAATCCAACATGGGAAGTGGGATACACAGCAGACTCATAGAATGGTAGATGTCCTAAATAGCACTCTGGCCTTAGAATCAGCCCTTAAGGCATTTGGATCTGGCTGAAAAGCCCATGAGAGTATTTTAGGCATGGAAATCAAGACACTCTGGAAAAAAGACCTAAATGGAAGATCTTCGAGTGAGATCCCCCTAGAAAGAACGGGCCATCAAAGAAGGAGGTACCTTTCTCTGAAGGGAGGAGAGCACTTCCACTTTGGCTATGAGCCTGTCTGAATAAGATCAAAGTCAGCGAACTCAAAAGGCTTCCATAGCCTTGGCAACTCATGACTAGAGCCTAGGGAGATTACTGATGCCGTAAACAAGAGTGTCAATTTGATAAGTTAACAACAGGAGTAACTGTGTACTTACTCCTCATGTGGGATCTGTCCTTCATGTGTTATCCAATGTGAATTAATGCTATAACTAGCACTGAAACAGTATTATACACTTTTGTTTCTGTATGGGTGCAAACTGATGGAATCTTTACTTAATATATACTGAATTGATCTTCTGTATATAAAGATAATTGAAAATGAATCTTGATGTGAATGGAATGGGAGAGGGAGTGGGAGATGTGAGGGGTGCGAGTGGGAGGGAAGTTATGGGCAGGGGAAAGCCATTATAATCCATAAACTGTACTTTGGAAATTCATATTTACTAAACAAAAGTTAAAAAAAACCTAGGTAAGCATTCAAATTTTTTATATCATTATAGACAGTTTTTAAATTTGTTGGGTAGGAGCTTTTGGAGGTCCCCTTATATTTTACTTACTTTGGAAAGGCTGTCACCTAATGTGTCTTGTTGGATAGAATTCCATCATTTCATGCCATGATTTCTCATACACCCTGCTTTTTGGCTTTCTAATTTTACATAATGTGTTTTGAAAGCAGAATTTCAGTGACTTCTGGATGGTGGTGACCTGTTGTCTCTAGAAGCAGAATGAATAAACTCAGTTTCTTTCTCTCTCTTCTTCCTTGCTATATTCATTTTTAGGCCCAAATTGTGACAGAATGTGGCTTGTGAAATCTGGCCATCATTTGACTGTGGTTTCCATCGTCTCTACTGGATAGCCTAATCTTAGTGTAAAATGCTAAAGTTTCAATGTCTTTCTTAATAAATTACTTTCCCTGCACTTCTCTAAGTGTCTACTTATAACTTACAGGCACGCGTCTTGAAATGGGGATCTTTACATCACAAATTTGCCCTTGAGTATTAGATTATCAATGATCAGTTGCAGAGAGCCAACATCCTGTCACAAATGGCATCCTGAGGTTCAGGCATCAATAAAGACACAAGGGACCAGCTACTGTTCTGTCTTACTTCCCAGATTTCCCATTCCCATGACCATGAATCAGAGTGATGCAAAAGAGTAAAAAGTAACTCCAACAACATTGTTGATCTTTTATTCAGAGACACTGAAGCCTCAAAGACTGTCCAGTCTCATGGTTCACATTCTGCAGAAGTCCTGATGTGATGTCCTGGTCATCTACAGAGTCATCCTGCATAGGGTCACTTCTACAACAGTATTTGAACCTATGCCATGCCCAGTATTCATTCATTGCCAATTCTCACAATTTGATATGTATCTTCAGGTGTAAACCCCGACCTGAATCTTCTAGTAAGAAGACTTATTATTAACATATCTATTTTCATGCATAATAATGAATATATAGTAAGATCTTCCACACTAATAGTAAGCTCCTTACATATTGAGTTTCCTTTCTAAAAGTATTTATGTTTTCTTTTTATAAAGACATGTATTTATTTGAAGGACAGGGAGTTACAGATAGAGTGAGGGAATGAGAGAGATAAGGAAAGAAAGAGGGAGAGTAAGAAAGAGAGAGGCTGATTGATTTCCAATCTACTCCTCAAATGCACACTAACAACACTGGGGCAAATCTGGGGAAAAGGAACCCAATGCAGTATATCCATGCATACAGAAGGAACCCAACTACTTAAGCCATCACCAATGACCACCCATGGCCTTTATGCTCAGGATTCTGAAATAAGGAACCAGAGTCATGTGTGGAATTCATTCACTTTGTTTTTTTTTTAACAGAAAACTTTTATTTAATAAATATAAATTTAATAAATACAACTTTTGGATTACAGTGGTTCTTCCCCCCAAAGACGCCCTCCAACCCCAAACCATCTCATCTGCTACTCCCTCTCCCATTCAATTATTCATTAAGATTCATTTTAATCATCTTTGTATACAGAAGATCAACTCTATACCATGTAAATATTTCAACAGTTTGCACCCACACAGACACAAAAAGTATAAAGTCCCGTTTGATGACTAGTTTTACCATTAATTCTCATAGCACAACACATTAAGGACAGAGGTCCTATATAGAGAGCAAGTGCAAGGTAACTTCTCCTGTTGATTTAACAATTGAGACTCTTATTTATGACGTTAGCTATCACCCGAACTTTTGTCATGTGCTGCCAAGGCTATGAAATACTCTTGATGTAACAAACTATGACATTATTTAGTCAAGGCCATAATCAAAGTGGAAGTTCTCTCCTCCAATTAAAGAAAAAAAATGCCTCCTTCTTTGATGCCCCTTTCTTTCGACCGAGATCTCACTCACAGAGTTCCTCCATGTAGGTCATTTTTACCACAGTTTCTTGGCTTTCCTTGCCTGAAAAGCTCTCATGTGATTTTTAGCCAGATCTGAATGCCTTAAGGGGTTATCCTGAGGACAGAGTGCTGTTTAGGGCATTTGCCATTCTATGAGTCTGCTGTGTGTCCTGCTTCCCACCCACATGGAATTGCAACTGCAGTACAACAAGCTCTCCCTCCTGCTGCTATCCACAGCTCCATGGATTCGTGGATGCCCCCCTCACTTGGTCTGCTATGGGTTGGCACTCACCTCCCCAGTCAGAGTCTCTGCTGTTTCCTTTTCTTATTTGCTTTTTTGGCGCGGACTTGACAGTCTCTGCTGTTCTTGTTGGGTTTCCCACTGCAAGTTTCCCAAACCTTATCTCATCAGATCACATCTGCTCTCATTTGATCTCATCTGATCTGATCTCATCTCATCTAATCTTCTCCCCCTTTAGCTATTAATTTTTTTCATGTGATTCAGATCATCTGATCCCTATTCTGCCACCTCGGAACCCAGTGCTGTACTACTGTTCCTCTATTGAATTATAGACAAACCTATGAGCTGGATATGGCTGTTTTCAGGTTTGTTTTGTCTATGAACCAACTGAAGCTGTGAGATTAAATAATTTTCTGTATCCTCCCACCCTCAAACCCCCAACACCCAACAAACACAAGAGCTGAGGTTGACTTCAGGTATTCTTGTCAAAAGTTGGATTCTTCTTCACCTATCAACCAATCAATATGTTCTAATTGTGAGGCACAATCCACAATTCAGAGAGTCCAACATTAAGCATTCAATCAGACTATTTAGATTCTGATTGGCACAGCTGTGATTGTCAAATAATTTCAGAATATTTGATGTCTTCAAATATCTAATGATTCCCTGGGGTGAATGACTTTGCTTTCATGATTTTCTCCTACCCACAAGTCAAATTTCATGATTTTCTCATAAATACGTTCATATTTATATTTAGTTTGGTTGTTGTTACTGTCACCAATAGTATAGTTTTTCCTATTCAGCATATGTCATGTGAATAGTCTGTCTAGAGAGACTGATTAATTCTTATGTGCTGGCTATTCTTTCAGTTAACTTGAATTCCTTTCATGTGTGATAGTTTCACAGTTGATAAACTTCTATTTCTCTGTTTTACATAATATGCATATAACGTTCACTTAGTCCACTCACTCAGTTTTTCAAATACATCTTCCCTTTTATTTTCAGAAAATATGATAATGACATGCTTTTTGCTAGTTTGATAGACTGACTTCTTTAGAATAAAGATTCACTGACACTTGGGTTGAACAGAAAGTGTAGGGACATCAAATATATCATCTGCCTGATACACTTAATGGCTTCCATGGTATCCTCCACAGGGTGAACCCACAATGAGACCTCAAGATCATGCAAAGTACATAGTTATCGTTACTATTTCCTCCATTGTGTTTATTTTCTTTTTTTAAAAAACTTTTGTTTAGTAAATATAAATTTCCAAAGTACAGTTTATGCATTACAATGGCTTCCCCCAACCATAACTTCCCTCCCACCCGCAACCTTACCTCCATTCCCTCTCCTATTCCCTTCAAATGAAGATTCATTTTTTTTCTTTTTCTATTTTGACAGGCAGAGTGGACAGTGAGAGAGAGAGACAGAGAGAAAGGGCTTCCTTTGCCGTTGGTTCACCCTCCAATGGCCGCTGCGGCTGGCGCGCTGCGGCCGGCGCACCGCGCTGATCCATTGGCAGGAGCCAAGTACTTATCCTGGTCTCCCATGGGGTGCAGGACCCAAGGACTTGGGCCATCCTCCACTGCACTCCCTGACCACAGCAGAGAGCTGGCTTGGAAGAGGGGCAACTGGGACAGAATCCGGCACCCCAACTGGGACTAGAACCCGGTGTGCCGGCGCCGCAAGGCAGAGGATTAGCCTAGTGAGCCGCGGCACTGGCCTAAGATTCATTTTCAATTATCTTTATATACAGAAGACCAATTTAGTATATATTAAGTAAAGATTTCATCAGTTTGCACCCACATAGAATATAAAGTGTAAAATACTGTTTCAGTACTAATTATAGCATTAATTCATATTGAATAACACATTAAGGACAGAGATCCTACATGAGGAGTAAGTTCACAGTGATTCCTGTTGCTGACTTAACAATTTGACACTCTTGTTTATGGCATCAGTAATCTCCCTAGGCTCTAGTCATGAGTTGCCAAGGCTATGGAAGCCTTTTGAGTTCGTCGACTCTGATCTTATTCAGACAAGGTCAAAGTCAAAGTAGAAGTTTTCTCCTCCCTTCAAAGAAAGGTACTGCCTTCTTTGATGGCCCGTTCTTTCTAGTGGGATCTCACTCTCAGAGTTCTTTCATTTAGGTCCTCTTTTTCTTTTTGCCAGAGTGTCTTGGCTTTCCATGCCTAAAATACTTTCATGGGCTCTTCAGCCAGATCCAAATGCCTTAAGGGCTGATTCTGAGGCCAGAGTGCTGTTTAGGACATCTGCCATATTATGAGTCTGCTGTGTATCCCACTTCCCATGCTGTATTGTTCTCTCCCTTTTTGATTCTATCAGTTAGTATTAGCAGACACTAGTCTTGTTTATGGATCCCTTTGACTCTTAGACCTATCAGAATTATCAGTTGTGAACTTAAATTGATCACTTGGACTAGTGAGATGATATTGGTACATGCCACCTTGAAGGGATTGTATTGGAATCCCTTGGCACATTTCTAACTTCACCATTTGGGGCAAGTCCAATTGAGCATGTGCTGAACTGTACATCTCCTCCCTCTCTTATTCCCACTCTTATATTTAACAGGGATCACTTTTCAGTGAAATTAAACACCTAAGAATAATTGTGTGTTATGTTCTTTTTTCTTAAACAACCTTTTCCATTTTTTTTATTTGACGGGCAGTTTTAGACAGTTAGAGAGAGAGACAGAGAGAAAGATCTTCCTTCTGCTGGTTCACCCCCCAAATGTTTGCTATGGTGGGCAAGCTCTGCAGACCTGAAGCCAGGAGACAGGTGTTTCCTCCTGGTCTCCCATGCAGGTGCATGTGCCCAAGCACTTGGGCCATCCTCTGCTGCCTTCCTGGGCCATAGCAGAGATGGACAAGAAGAGGAGCCCCCAGGATTTGAACTGGGTGCCCATATGGGATGCTAGCACCACAGGCAGAGAATTAAGCATGTTAGCCATGGTGCCGACTCGCATTGTGTCTATTTTCAAGGCTTGGAACAATGAGTCATGTTTTCTACACAACATAATGGTAATAATGGCCTTTCCTGTACCTTTGTTGTAATCTGTCCATTCATTCTCCTACATCATTCTTTTTTTTTTGTAAATATTTATTTTATTTATTTGAAAGCCATAGTTACAGAGAGAGGTAGAGAAACCGAGAGAGGTCTTCCATCTGCTGGTTCACTCCCCAGGTGGTTGCAGCTGCAGGAATGCCCCGATCTGAAGCCAGGAGTCAGCAGCATCCTCCAGGTCTCCTACGTGGGTGAGGGGCCCAAGAACCTGGCTGATCTTATAATGTTATCCCAGGCCATAGCAGAGAGCTGGATCAGAAGAAATGCAGGCAGGACTAGAACCAGCGCCCATATGGGATGTCAGCGATTCAGGCCAGGGCTTCAACCTGTGGCACCACAGTGCCGGCCCCCTCCTACTCCATTCTAATAGCGACCATTTATCTTTCTTTTGTCTCCATCATACTCTTTTCAATTTGTGCTATCATTCGCAGCATGTTCAATGTTCAGTTAGCTTCTTTAAGTATCTGAAAGAAGCTTGGTGGTAGATATAGGGATCAATTATTTATTTCTCAAGAGGCATATGAGCTCAGATTTTAAAGCTCATACCACACTAAGCACAAGCACAGATCAGTGCAGTCCATCACAAAATGTCACTACCTGCATTCTCCCATAGGTGACCAGACTATTTCAGACATACCACAGCTCCAGGACTGTCAAGACAGCAGCTAGGCTATGTTGGCACACTAATATGAGACCTGGTATCTTCCCTTGCCTGAGTGAAGCTGGGAGCAGGAGGTCTTTCCTGTCCTGTGATACAGCAAGATCTACGGAGCATACTGTGCAAGAGCGGTCAGAAACTATTTTGCTGAGTCTAAGTTAATATCTCCTGTTACTCACATGCCTTTCATATAGCTTCTAGTTCTTCATAAATGATTCTAGACTGTGAATTATCTATACCAATGTTTGTGAGAGGTAGAGGCCCTCATAACTTCCTGCTATGTCGACTGGTTAATATCACTCATCAGATTTTCTCTTCCTGGAATGAAAATGTGAATCCATGCAATGTGTCAACATCACCTGTGTTGAACGTACCCGAGACAGGACTGAGGCTGGTGAAAACAGGGAGGAAATTATTTTCACCATGAAAGTCTCTGTAAGTGAGATATTTAAGCCATGTTGTATGGGAATTGAGTGGATAAAGTGGTGATGGAAAGAGAGACAGGGAAAAGAATATTCTTGTTCACTGTGCATCAGCATGCAAGTGAAACATACCAGATCAGCTGTCACACAATGAGAAGTTGGGGGACAACATGGGGTCTTCTGTATGTCTGTTTTTTCTGAACCAAGAGACAAACATGCAGTTTCCTGTAGTCTCTGCCCATCACTTACTGTTCTCAGAGAACATGGGGGCCTCTGCATGGACAGATAAAAGAAAGGTGCAAAAATCATAATCCTAAAAGCAAACTATTCCAAACCTAGCATTTCGTTGTCACTCTAATACACTTCTAGCTGACAGAGCAGAGTGTTCCCTCAGGCTATCATCTTGTGTACACTAAGGGAGGTGTGCAGACTCATACTGATGAAAATCATCTATCCTGCCTGAGGAAGAATGGCTGGAAGCCAGGTCTTGTGACCTCCCACAGGCCTCTGTGGGCAGAACACAGAAGGCTCACGAGGTACAAATAGCCCTGGGCTCCTGCTTCTCCACATTCCCTGCAGGAAGAACCATCCTTCACAGTTCTCTAAAGCTGAGAGCTCAAAGCAATGAAGCTGCTGGTGCCTCTCCTGCTGGTCGCTCTGGCCCTTGGCTGCTATGAGGGTGAGTATCATTTGTAGTGAGTATGGTAAAAGCCTTCTCTTCACAGCAAGTGATGTTATTTGATGTGGGAATACGATCTGGAACAGATCACAGTTCCAAAGTCTCCCCTCAGTTTAGTGAAATAGCCCCCAACATCTCAAGGTTCACAGTAAACTTTCCCATATCCAGAAAATTGACAAGAACACCGTTACAGGAAATTTTGGGAAATTGATAGGAGCATGACTCCTTGGCTGGTGTGTGAACTTTTTTTTTTTTTATTTTTTTGACAGACAGAGTGGACAGTGAGAGAGAGAGACAGAGAGAAAGGTCTTCCTTTGCCGTTGGTTCACCCTCCAATGGCCGCCACGGTCGGCGCGCTGCGGCCGGCGCACCGCGCTGATCCGATGGCAGGAGCCAGGAGCCAGGTGCTTTTCCTGGTCTCCCATGGGGTGCAGGGCCCAAGCACCTGGGCCATCCTCCACTGCACTCCCTGGCCACAGCAGAGGGCTGGCCTGGAAGAGGGGCAACCGGGACAGAATCCGGCGCCCCGACCGGGACTAGAACCCGGTGTGCCGGCGCCGCTAGGCGGAGGATTAGCCTAGTGAGCCGCGACGCCGGCCTGGTGTGTGAACTTTGACAGCAGCAGAGTATAGTGGGAAGTCTCAGTGTAAGTCTTAACTCTACCACTTTTCAGCCTTTTGACCTTGAGCCAAATGTTTACTCTGTTCCAGTCTCCTCTTATCCTTTCAGTTTCTAGCTCACAACATGAGTAAGAATGCAGTGAGATTAAAGATGTCATGAGTCCCATTATAGACATGAAGATAATATCTGTAATGATCAGGTATTTTTCTCCCCCTAACAGAGTCCTAAATTCAGTCATTATGTGTTATAGTTGTAATGAACTGTGTAGAGTGTCCAGTCTGAGAAGAGCCAGTTGTGTCTGAATCTCTTGAGTAAGGTAGTTCCAATGGGTTAAGGAACAAAGGAGCCATTTATGAGAATTCCAGATTTCCTAAGAGTGCTCAACCCACGGTAGATTTACTGTACAGGTTAGCACTATATGACTTTTCTTTCTGTAGAATTAACTCTGATGATGCTTTCAACATACAAAATGGTGCATCTCTTCACACCCTTGGAAATGATCCAAGGTTCTCTGAAACCCACTTTATCCTCTCACTTTCTGAGCCCACTCCTAGCTCCAGCATTTTCTCTTTGGTTATTTTCTTTCAATGTTCCACCTAATGTTTGATGTGATCTGGAATACATTCAACAGTCAAGGTTATTATGTTTGCAAAGTGAGTACAAAATCTCGAAGGAGAGAGAAGTTAAGTTCTGCACAAAAAGTTCTTCCAGATCTGCCCACAATTTCTGGTAGGGCAAGAATGAGATAGAGTCCCCTCCATTCATTCTTGTGAAGGATTTTCAACATTCTGTAAAACAGAAGACAAATCACTGTTTACTGCAGAAGATTCTGATGTCGAAAGAATGCTTCTGTCTCTTTGAAGTTTAATTTTTAGTTCATCTACACCCAATGGCATAAACTGAGTTCCTCCCATCTAGTCTCAGAATATCCCCAGCTCAGATACTAATTATTTCACACACTCTCCTCCAGATTTACTCTCACTGCACATCTATGCACATCTATGATAAGAATCTGCCACCTCCTTTGACTTCCAAATTTGATCATCCTAAAGTTTCTTTCTCCAGAATCCATGTCTGCTAAGCTGTCACTCAATGTGCAGACACACGTGAGCTTTCTCAAATACTGAAAGGGAATTTCAGCAAAGGCGAGAAGCCCTGGAAAGCAGTAGATGCCTACTAGAATACATACCAAAACTGAATTAGTGTGGAAGAAACTGCTTCTCTGGTCTTAGTTCTGTCACTCGGTATGCAATTCAGAGGAAATTACAACATCAAGGGTTTTCCATTGTCATTAGCACAGTTACAGGTTGCAAAGAAGAAACTCTGGGGATCTCGTTTTGTCTGATGTTAGAGAGCCCTGGGCAGGGGGAAGACCTGTCATATGTAAACTCTATTTCTATTCTTGTTCTCCAGCTGATGCAGCAGCGTGTCCAGCCTTTGTTGCTGACAGCACAGCCTGTTTACTGGCCACAAAATCTGCTTTTCGGCTAGCTTTAGCAAAATACAATGCACCTCCTGAAGCTGTTGAGGCAAAAATGCAATTGAAGGAATGCACGGATAAGATCGCCTTAGAAAAAAGACAGCTCATGGCAGCAGTGCTGGTAATTTCATTCTCCTTTATGCATAGAGATCCTGTTTGGTCACAACACAAGGCATGATGTCAACTGGCTGTTCTATGTGGTGCCCAGTAGTCAGAACACCTGCCTTGCTAATGTCCTCAGCATAGGGTTGAAGATACCAGAATACCTGCTAAATTAAACTCAGCTACACGTGGTATCCTGGGATCCTGCATGCCTCTCCTCAGATGCCATCATCCTTTGTTGTACCAATCAAGAAGACATTCTGAGATCGAAGCAATGATGTTGAAAGCTCAGGCTCTCATTCCTTCCTGCATCTGAGCTGTCCTGAGGATGAACACCACCATCCCAGGGCATTTAGTCACTTTAGAGACTTGCATGTGGATGCTGGGTGTGTTGGACAGTGAGCCAGACTGAAAGGAGGAGACTGGACCTATTCTCTGTCCAATCATGTGTTGGTGGTCTGGGATTCTCTCCCAGCTCCTCCTAACTCCCTTGATTTCAATGTGTGCATTGCTGCTTAGTCTCCTGCGGTTTCAAATATATCTCTTTATCAGAAAACCTGATGGTAAAGATGTCTCTTATCCTGTCTGATCCTGCTTTTAGATAGTCAGTTCAGGTGCAAATGCCCACAAATGTTGAACCTTAGTGCTGAGAGATTCATGAGTCCTGAAGTAAAATTCCCATGGAGACTTGAATCTACACCCATATTGGATGCTGGCACTGCTGGCTCCTTGTCTTGTTCTTAATGCTACCCCTTCTGTTTGAAACTCGAATGATACACCTGGGTCCTCTAACAAGTATACAGGATCTCATCCACAAGAGCATATTACAAAAATCCTAGGTAGGCCTTCAAATTTTTTATGTTATAATAGACAGATTTTTATATTTATTGAGTAAGAGCTTTTGGAGGTCCCTTATATTTTACTTACTTTAGAAAGGCTGTCACCTAATGTGTCTTGTTGGTGAAAATTCCATCAGTTCATGCCATGATTTTTCATACACCCTGCTTTTTGGCTTTCTAATTTTACATAATGTTTTTTGAAAGCAGAATTTCAGTGACTTCTGGTTGGTGGTGACCTGTTGTCTCTAGGAACAGAATGAATAAACTCAGTTTTTCTCTCTCTCTTTTACCTTTCTATTTTCATTTTAGGCACAAATTGTGAAGGAATGTGAATTGTGAAATCTGGCCATCATTTGACTGTGGTTTCCATTGTCTCTACTGAATAGCCTAATCTTAGTGTAAAATGTAAAGGTTTCAACGTCTTTCTTAATAAATTACTTTCCCTGCACTTCTCTAAGTGTCTACTTATAACTTACAGGCACGTGTCTTGAAATGGGGATCTTTACATCACAAATTTGCCCTTGAGTATTAGATTATCAATGATCAATTGCAGAGAGCAAACATCTTGTCACAAATGGCATCCTGAGGTTCAGGCATCAATAAAGACACAAGGGACCAGCAACTGTTCTGTCTTACTTCCCAGATTTCCCATTCCCATGACCATGAATCAGAGTGATGCAAAAGAGTAAAAAGTAACTCCAACAACATTGTTGATCTTTTATTCAGAGACACTGAAGCCTCAAAGACTGTCCAGTCTCATGGTTCACATTCTGCAGAAGTCCTGATGTGATGTCCTGGTCATCTACAGAGTCATCCTGCATAGGGTCACTTCTACAATAGTATTTGAACCTATGCCATGCCCAGTATTCATTCATTGCCAATTCTCACAATTTGATATGTATCTTCAGGTGTAAACCCCTACCTGAATCTTGATCCCAGACACTCAAAGAGCTCATCAGTGTTGACCAGCTAACCAAAACCCTAAGATTAACACTTCCTCTTAAACATCTTTCACAATCTCCATCAAAAGGAGTAACTGACACCTAGACAATTATCTTCAAGAACTCATTAAAACCTGTCTTAAGAAAGATTTGAAAATGGAGTGTCCCTAACCTGCTGTTCCTTCCATAAGTCCCTCCAAGGGTAATGGGCACTTAGACAACAAGTCATCTGACTTAGAGAATGTGAAATCATCATAGGCTTCTGGCCTGCTTCCCTCTGGCTGCTGTAAAAAACTACCAATACTATGTGAGAAGAAGATCTACAAAATGCAAATGGGATTCTCTCTGTAATTAGCCAAAATGACCAGATGCCATATGTTCCCAAGGGTTTCAAGTAAGAAGACTTATTAATCACATATCTATTTTCATGTCTAATAATGGATGAATAGTAAGATAATACACACCAATAGTAAGATCCTTAAATAGTGAGAATTCCTTTCTAAAAGTATTTATATTTTCTTTTTATAAAGACATGTATTTATATGAAGGACAGAGAGTTACAGATAGAGAGAGGGAAAGTAATAGAGAATAATAGAAAAGTAATAGAGAAAGAGGGAGAGTAAGAAAGAGAGAGGCTGATTGATTTCCAATGTACTCCCCAAATGCCCTCATCAACACTGGGGCAAATCTGGGAAAAAGGAACCCAATCCAGTATATCCATGCATGCAGTAGTAACCCAACTAATTAAACCATCACCAATGCCACCCATTGCCTGTATGCTCAGGATTCTGGAATAAGGTAACAGAGTCATGTGTTGAATTCATTAACTTTGTTTTTTAATAGAAAACTTTTATTTAATAAATATGAATTCCATAAGCACAACTTTTGGGTTACAGTGATTCTTCCCTCCACAGATGCTCTCCCACCCCTAAGCCATCGCATCTGCTATTCCCTCTCCCATCCCATTCTTCATTAAGATTCATTTTAATCATCTTTGTATACAGAAGATCAACTCTATCCTAAGTAAAGATTTCAACAATTTGCACCCACACAGACACAAAACATATAAAGTACTGTTTGAAGACTAGTTTTACCATTAATTCTCATAGTACAACACATGAAGGACAGAGGTCCTACGTGGAGAGAAAGTGCATGGTGACTCCTGTTGTTGATTTAACAATTGACACTCTTATTTATGACCCAAGGCTCTTGTCGTGAGCTGCCCAGGCCGTGGAACTCTCTCAAGCTCACAAACTACAGAATTATTTAGACAAGACCATAATCAAAGAGGAAGTTCTCTCCTCCCTTCAGAGAAAAATACCTCCTTCTTTGATGACCCTTTCTTTCCATGGGGATATCACTCACAGAGATCATTCATGTAGGTCATTTATTGCCACAGTGTCTTGACTTTTCATACCTCAAAAGCTCTCATGGTCTTTTTAGCCAGATGCGAATGCCTTAAGGGCTGATTCTGAGGCCAAAGTGCTGTTTGGAGCATTTGTCATTCTAAGAGTCTGCTGTGTGTCCTGCTTCTCAAGTTTCCTTTGACACTTAATCCTATCTGTATGTTTAGTTATGAACTTCTACTATTCCTTCAACTAGTAAGATGTCATTTGTACCTGTCAACTTAATGTGATTTGGAGTCCCATGGCAGGTTTTTAGCTCTACCCCTATGATTAATCCTTGGGAACATGTACTGAACTTTACATCTCCTCCCTCTCTTATTCCCACTTTAATTTTTACAGGGATCAATTTTTATTGGACTTAAATGCCTAAGTATAGTTAAAACACCTAAGTTGTAAAGAGATCGATCAATGATATTAAGAAGAGTAAGAAAATACTAAAGAATAAAATATTAACCTGTTCCTTGACAGTCAGGACAAGGGCCTATTAAGTCATTGCTTCTCATAGTATCAGTTTCACTTCTAGAGATTCTCTTTTACGAGCTCTGTTAGTTTTCACAGATCAAGGAGAACATATGACATTTGTCCCTTTGGGACTGGCTTATTTCAAGCGGTATGATGTTTTCCAGATTCCTCCATTTAGTTGCAAATGACCCGATTTCATCTTTTTTTTTTTTTTACTACTGTGCAGTATTCCACAGAGTACATATGCCATAATTTCTTTATCCAGTCTTCTGTTGATGGGCATTTAGGATTAATCCATGTCTTAGCTATTGTGAATTGAGCTGTAATGAACATGGAGATGCAGATAGCTCATTTATTTGCCAATTTCATTTCCCTTAGGTATATTCTCTTTTTTTGACAGGCAGAGTTAGACAGTGAGAGAGAGAGAGAAAGAGAGAAAGGTCTTCCTTCCGTTGGTTCATCCCCTAAATGGCCGCCATGGCCAGTGCGCTGCGCCAATCTGAAGCCAGGAGCCAGGTGCTTCCTCTTGTTCTCCCATGCAGGTGCAGGGCCCAAGCACTTGGGCCATCCTCCACTGCCTTCCTGGGCCACAGCAGAGACCTGCCTGGAAGAGGAGCAGCCAGTAAATAATCTGGCACCCCAACCGGGACTAGAACCCAGGATGCCAGCGCAGCAGGCAGAGGATTAGCCTAGTGAGCTATGGCACCGCCTTCCTTCTTTCATATTGATGACCATGTTTTCTTGTATTTTTGTGTAACCGAACTTTAAACTTCTTTTCCAGGGCTCGATGAGAGGTGACAAATTCTTCAGTTTCTGTTTGCTATGAAATGTCTTTATTTCACCTTCACTCACAAATGAGAGTTCTGCAGGGCATAATATTCTTGGATGACACTTTTTTCTCTTAGAACTTGGGCTATATCTTGCCATTGTCTCCTAGTCTGTAGGGTTTCTTTTTTTAATTTTTTTAAACTTTATTTGATGAATCTAAGTTTCCAAAGTACAGCTTATGGATTACAATGGCTTCCCCCCCATAACGGCCCTCCCACCCGCAACCCTCCCCTTTCCATCTCGCTCTCCACTTCCATTCACATCAAGATTCATTTTCAATTCTCTTTATATACAGAAGATCAGTTTAGCATACATTAAGTCAAGATTTCAATAGTTTGCATCCACATAGAAACACAAAGTGAAAAATACTGTTTGAGTACTAGTTATAGCATTAAATCACAATGTACAGCACATTAAGGACAGAGATCCTCCATGAGGAGTAAGTGCACAGTGACTCCTGTTGTTGACTTAACAAATTCACACTCTTGTTTATGGCCTCAGTAATCTCCCTAGGCTCTTGTCATGAGTTGCCAAGTCTATGGAAGCCTTTTGAGTTCACCAACTCTGATCATATTTAGACAAGGCCATGGTCAAAGTGGAAGTTCTCTCCTCCCTTCAGAAAAAGGTACCTCCTTCTTTGATGACATGTTCTTTTCATTGGGATCTCACTCACGGAGATCTTTCATTTAGTTTTTTATTTTTTTTGGCAGAGTGTTTTGGCTTTCCATGCCTGTAATACTCTCATTGGCTCTTCAGCCAGATCCGCGTGTCTTAAGGGCTGATTCTGAGGCCAGAGTGCTGTTTAGGACATCTGCCATTCTATGGGTCTGCTGTGTATCTCGCTTCCCATGTTGGATGGTTCTCTCCCTTTTTTATTCTAAAAGCTAGTATTTGCAGACACTAGTCTTGTTTATGTGCTCCCTTTGGCTCTTAGTCCTATCATTATGATCAATTGTGAACAGAAATTGATCACTGGGACTAGTGAGATGGCATTGGTACCTGCCATCTTGATGGGATTGAATTGGATTCCCCTGGTATGTTTCTAACTCTACCGTTTGAGCTAAGTCAGCTTGAGCATGTCCCGAATTGCACATCTCTTCCCTCTCTTATTTCCACTCTTATATTTAACAGAGATCACTTTTCAGTTAAGTTTCAACACTTGAGAATAACTGTGTATTGATTACAGTATTCAACCAAAAGTATTAAGTAGAACAAACAAAAAAATACTAAGAGGGATAACGTATTAAGTTGTTCATCAACAGTCAGGGCAAGGGCTGATCAAGTCACCGTTTCTCATAGTGTTCATTTCACTTCAACAGGTTTCCTTTTTGGTGCTCAGTTAGTTGTCACCGATCAGGGAGAACATATGGTATTTGTCCTTTTGGGACTGGCTTTGATAAGAAGTCTGCTGTGAGTCTGATTGGAGATCCTCTGAGAGTAATCTGAGTTTCTCTCTTGCTCATTTTGGAATCTTATGTTTATGTTTCACTGTGGTGAGTTTGATTACAATGTGTCATGGCAAGGGTCTTTTCTGGTCATGTTTACTGGGAGTTCTGTGTGCTTCCTATAATTGTACATCTCTTCTCCAAACTCAGGAAGTTTTCTGCTAGTATTTCACTATAAAGGCCTACTAATCCTTTCTCTCTCTCCATGCCTTCAGGAAATCCCAGACCTGAATGTTGAGTTTTTCATAGTATTCTGTGGATTCCCAAAAATATTTTTTAATTTCTAATTTCCTCTTCTTTTCTTTGGTTTGACTGTATACTTTCCTGTGCTCTGTCTTCTTCTAAGTCCAGTATTCTCTCTTCTGTCTCACTGATTCTGTTTCTAAAGCTCTCCACTCCATTTTTAGTTTGTTCTATTGAATTCTTCATTTCATTTTGATTTCTCTTTAATATCTCAATTTCATGTTTTATTAAATTCCTATTTTAATTTTGATTCCTCCTTAAGATTTCATGTTCATGAGAGAGATTTTATGTCATGTACTGCATGAATTTCAGTAGTTCATGCATTTATTTTTGATTCCTTCTAAATATTCTTATCATAAACTTTTTGAGTTCCATTTCTAGCATTTCTACTATCTCATCATTTCCATAATCTTGTATTGGAGTGTCATGTTTAATATGGAGCATCATGTTGTCTTCCTTGTTTTTGTTTCCTCTGTTTTTGCATTTGTTGTTTGGCATTGTCAAAATATTGTTTGGTTTCTTCTTCTTTTTTTTTTTTTCGTTGTGGCGCCTTTTCTTGTTATACTGTGTCTGTAGATTAAGTAGGCTGTCTGCTTTGGTGAATTTCTAGAGATTTGTGATGGGTGTGTCCAGAGAGTTCTGTTCAGTTCTTCAGGGTTAAGGGTGTGCCTAAAGTGACACACCCAGGTTTGGCATGGTAAATCAATCTCTCTCTCTCTCTCTCCCTCCCTCCCTCCCTCCCTCCCTCCCTCCCTCTCTAATCAGAAGGGAAGTAATTCCACTCAGCTGAGCTCTTCTCCTCAATGGCGATCAGTGCCTGAGCGCTAGCCCCAGTGGGTATAATATTCATCTGCTCTGTCAGAAGGACCACACAAAGGATCTGTGCAGGCCTCAGTGTAAGCTCAGATTTCCCTGCAATGTCTCTCACCAGGTAGCCAGGGCCACCCGAGCTTGTGGTGTCTCCCACTGAGACGCCTCAAGTCTCAGTCACACAGTGAGTTCACCCACACACCCTTGTTTGTTTTTTTTTTTTTTCACAGTCCCAGTTCATAAGCTCCACACATTCACTTGGTCTTAGTCTCCTGTTATTACTCCCCAACAGAGTCAGGTTTTCTACTTGGGTGAGGGCGGGCACAGCCATGAACTGACACAGCTGTTAGGGATGTCCTAAATAGTGCCTGCTCTACTGGCTGACATGCCTTTGTAAGGTGAGTAGAGAGGGAGAATCATGTCCTACCATCCCTTTTATTTTTCTCTCCTCTAGTTAGGCTGGTGTACTTTCCCCCACGGGGCTTCAAGCCTCGTTCCCTCGAGGCTCTTCCTGCCACTTTTCCCCCAGTGTCTTGGGCTACTGCGGTTTTGTCTCACCTCTCTTTCTAGCACTTGTTTGGAGGCTCTCTGCAGCGGGGGTCCTGAGCCTTGGGCACCTGTGCCCTCTGCGTAGATCCACTGTGTCCCTCTAATTCCAGAAGAGTTTCCTCTGCTTTTTTCCCCTAACTCTTCCCTGAGACTACACTATCTTCACTTTTATTAAACTATCTTTTCCTGGATGACCAGTGATCTCCCTCTCTATTCTGCCATCTTGGATTATCCCCGACTTACTGTTTAAAGCAGAAAGCTACACACAGTCCTCAAAAAAACGTTTTCAAGGCTTCTGTGGCAAATGCACGAATCATCTTCAATATGGTCCTGAAAAATTAATGGAGGAATTGTATGTATGGAAGAAGTTAAAATGTCAGAAAATAAGCAAGTGTGCATATTGAGAGGGGGTAAATTATCAGCTATTTTATGGTACAAAGTATTTCTCCCAAAGAATCCAGCTGTCTGAGTAGACCAATGAATAATTTATCTGCATGACAGACTTAGCATAGCACGTGATCAATACCTATCTGTAATACAAACACAAGGCCCTAAAACACAAAAGAATTCCTCTTCCTTAATTTCATTTTGCTATCTAATCAAAATTCATTCATTAGAAGAAAATGGTCCCACAACATAAAGATAAATGTCTCTTCTTTTCCCCCTGTAAATGTTTGTGTGCAAAATTTTTTTGGGATGTGTGATTATTATTTGATTCATCAGAGAATGATCACTTTAACATGCCCAGATATAACATGGAAGTTAAAGAAAACACAAACCCTTTATTGTGGCCACTTGGTGCAATTGCATTATTTTCAGGCGAATTAGACAGGGAAAATCCATAAGAACTTGGGCATTACACATATCCTACCTAAGAGCTGGTAAGAAAACTGTCTATCATTTCATTCCTAAAGTCATTTAGTGTCTTGGGATCAAAAGAAGCCATTCACTGTCAACTGTGTGATGGTATTCACATAAGCAAACACCTCCTTTCTAGCATTTTCCAACGTCAAGCATCATTTCTACACAGAACCAACTTATGCTTCATGAGTCTGAGATAAAAATGATGTGAGGGGCTGGTGCTGTGATGCAGTGGCTAAAGCTGCTGCCTGCAGGGCTGGCATCCAATATGGGCAACAATTCTGTCCCAGCTGCTCCACTTGAAATCCAGCTCTCAGGGCAGTGCTGCGGCTCAATAGGCTAATCCTCCACCTTGCTGCGCCGGCACACCGGGTTCTAGTCCCATTCGGGGCATCGGATTCTGTCCCAGTTGCCCCTCTTCCAGGCCAGCTCTCTGCTGTGTCCAGGGAGTGCAGTGGAGGATGGCCCAAGTCCTTGGGCCCTGCACCCCATGGGAGACCAGGAGAAGCACCTGGCTTCTGCCTTCAGATAGGCGTGGGGCGCCGGACATTGGAGGGTGAACCAACAGCAAAGGAAGACCTTTCTCTCTGTCTCTCTCTCTCACTGTCCACTCTGCCTGTCAAAAAAAAAAAAAAAAAAAAAAAGAAATCCAGCTCTCAGCTATGGCCTGAGAAAGCAGTGGAAGATGGTCCAAGACTGTGGGCCCGTGCACCCACTTGGGAGACCTAGAAGAAGCTCCTAGATCCTGGCGTTGGATTGCTGCAGCTCTGGCCATTGCAACCAATTGAGTAGTGAACCAGAGAATGGAAGACCTCTCTCTCTCTGCCTCTCCTCTCTTTGTGTAATTCTTTCAAATAAATAAATAAATCTTTTTTTTTTAAAAATGATGTAACAAATAATCCCAACTTCAAACAACTCATTCATGAGTAGTTAAAAAGGAACTTACATCTCTGGCTCTCATATTCCTTTTTAACACATAAGCCATGCTTGTTTTTCTTCTTTCTACCCACTTAACTTTATCCCTAATTAAACTTGGCTGGCATTTCTATCCTATGTGGCTGTGCCTTTCCTCTCTTGACCTCATGTGACCACTTCCCTTAACTTGCATGACACTGGCAATTGACCTTCTTGCTCAGGTTCCTGTGCTTTCTATCCCTCTGCCCAGATCACTCCTCCCATATCTGCCCCGGATGTCATTGTCCCTTATCCAAGTCTCAGGTAAATGGCGCCTGTTCTTGTAGGACTGCTTACTAGAGACTCCACATTACCACTCAGCTTATCACTTTAGGCTGTTTTTGTGATTGTACTGTTGTTCTTGTAGGATTCTGATGTGTTTGGTTTATTTTAAGTTTGCTCATTTACTCCCTCTTTAGAAAGTGAGCTCTAAAAGAGCTAAGATCAGATCGTATTTGTTCATACACTAAATTAGTAGCACAAATTCCAGATCAGAGTGCAGGGGATGCTCTTCACTGAAGAAAACTTGGATCGTTCTTGACTGGGTGATTGCATGGATGCCACTTCCATCTAAATTAATCATTTATTCTTTACTATTTCATTGTAGATCACATTGTGGCAGCTTTAATTACAGCATCTATCAACTCTACTACAACACTTATGGTTCCACTTATTCCTTTTACTAAGAAGCAACAGTCATCTGAGACACACTGGCAATGTAACCCATCCAAAATGATCTCATGAGCATACATTGCTCCCAGGATACAGACCACACATCCTGAAACACAAACCTCATCATCAGTCACTGTGTAGTACCTCCTGCTCTAAGGACTTAATCAGTCTAGGGATTCACAGCAGCCTTTGAAGATGTGTAGGAAAGTTGCAAATCCCCAAACATGAAAGAAGCACACACATTCAACGATCTATATCAGAGTCAATTTCTGAAGAATTAACATGGTGAGGCAATTACTGTAAAAATTGAAAAAATTTTCAGTGGTGACTGGATACTAGCAGTTTTTGTCTAAAACAAAAATCTGTTTTGAAATCATTGTCTAGCCCTCTAGCTTCAGAATCAGCCCTTAAGGCACTTGCATCTGGCTAAAAAGCCCATGAGAGTGTCACAGGCATGGAAAGCCAAGAATTGCAGCAAAAAAATAGGACCTAAATGAAAGATCTCTATGAGTGAGAACCCATTGGAAAGAATGGGCCATTAAAGGACATACCTTTCTATGAAGGGAGGAGAGAAATTCTACTTTGAATATGGCCTTGTCTAAACAAGATCGGAGTTGGTGAAATCAAGAGGCTTCCATAGCCTTAGCAGCTCATGGCAAGAGCCTTGGGTGATTATTGACGTCATAAAATAAGAGTGCCAATTGTAAACAAGGTGAGTCACTGTACACCTAGTGCCCATGTGGGATATCTGTCCTTAATGTGTTGTACTATGTGAATTAACGGTAAAACTACTACTCAAACAATACTCTGTACTTTGTGTGTCTGTGTAGGTGCAATTTGTTGAAATCTTTACTTAGTATGTACTAAGTCGATCTTCTGTATATAGATAATTGAAAATGAATCTTGATGAAGAATGGGATGGGAGAGAGAGTGGGAGATGGGATGGTTGCAGGTGGGAGGGAGGTTATTGGGGATGGAAAGCCACTATAATCCAAAAGTTGTACTTCAGAAATTTATATTTATTAAATAAAAGTTGAAAAAAAAGAAATCATTTTCTAATAATGGGGAAGTTGCTTTCCAGAAATATTACAGGATTTCTTGTAGCTCTATAATATTTCTTTATTTCTTTCTTTATTTATTTTACAGGCAGAGTGGACAGTGAGAGAGAGAGACAGGGAGAAAGGTTTTCTTTTCTGTTGGTAACCCTCCAATGGCCGCTGTGGCTGGCACACTTTGGCTGGCATACCGTGCTGATCTGAAGCCAGGAGCCAGGTGCTTCTTCTGGTCTCCCATGCGGGTGCAGGGCCCAAGGACTTGAGCCATCCTCCACTGCACTCCCAGGCCACAGCAGAGAGCTGGCCTGGAGGAGGGGCAACTGGGACAGAATCCAGTGCCCCGACCGGGACTAGAACCCAGTGTGCCAGTGCCACAGGTGGAGGATTAGCCTATTGAGCCGTGACAAAAGTTGTACCTTGGAAATTTATATTTATTAAATATAAGTTGAAAAAAAGGAAATCATTATCTAATAATGGGGAAGCTGCTTTCCAGAAATATTACAGAATTTCTTATAGCTCTGTAATATTATTTTTTTAAATAAAAGTTGAAGATGGCGGAATAGGAAGGGAGCACACTGATAGTCCGGGAAGAGACAGTTTAATAAAAGTGGAGATACTGCAGGTTCAAGGAAGAGTAGCGGAAGAAACAGCAGAAGAAACTCTTTCAGAACTAGTGATTCACAGTGGACCTGCGTGGAGAGCGTGGGAGCCCGCAGTTCAGGACACCAGCGGCAGACTCTACACACCAGCGCTGGAACGTGAGGTGAGCTGAACCTCAATAGCCTGAGACACCAGCAGGCTAGCAGAAAGAGGAGACTAGAGGGAACGCCCCCAGGGGGAAAAGTTCACCAGGCTAACTAGAAGAGAGAGAGAGAGAGAAAAAAGTGACCGATACGGACCCGGGTTTCTCTCTCTCTGCTCACCTCTCAAAGGTGAGCAAGACAAAGAGCAGGCGCCATCTCGGACATACGTCATAAGCAGAGCGACCTCAGGTCTGCACCGGCCCTGAGCCTAGCAGAAAAACCTGACTCTGTGGGGTGAATTAACAGGAGATTAGGACCTAGTGAATTTGTGGTGCTACTGAACTGAGACTGTGAAAAAAGAGACAGTGGGGAGGAGAACTCACAGAATTCACGTGAGTATTCTCCAGAGACGCTACAATTCCGTAACTTTGGCAATCCAGTGGGAGACTGAAGGAGAATTTGAGCCCACCCTGAGGGCAGAACAGATTCCCTGTGTGGTCCTTGGGAAAGAGCTTCCGATCTCTAGCTCCTGTGGGTATATCATTTGCCTGCTATCTACCTCCAACTTCATTCAGCTGTGCGGAATTACTTCCATATTTGAATCAAAAAGAGAAAGAAAGAAAGAGAGAAAGATCTACCACGCCTAACCTGGGATTGTCACCTTTGGCACACCAAACAGAGCTCTCAGGCCACACCCATCTCAAGCCTCTAAGGCGCCATGAAAAACAGACAGTCCACTTAATCTACAGTCATAGTATAACAAGAAAAAGCACCACAGTGAAGAAACCAAATATCTCCAATATGCCAAATAACAAACGCAAAAACTGAGGTAATAAGAACAAGGAAGTCACTATGATGCCCCCAAATGAAAAAGACACCCCAATTCAAGATTATGAAGATGATGAGATAGAAGAAATGCAAGAAGCAGATCTCAAAAAATTGAGAAGAACAGTTAGAAGTTCTCAAAAACAAATTCTTGAACTACAGAAATCCTTAATGGACAAGATAGCAAATCTCTCTCATGAAAATGAAATATTAAGGAGGAATCAAAATGAAATGAAACAACTAGTAGAACAGGAAACTGCGATAGTGACAAGAAATCATAATGAAGTGAAGAATTCAATAGATCAAATGCAAAGAACATTAGAGAGCCTTACAAACAGAATGGGTGAAGCAGAAGAGAGAATATCGGACTTAGAAGACAGAGAACAGGAAAGGATACAGTCAGACCAAAGAAAAGAAGAAGAAATTAGAAATCTAAATCATATTGTCAGGAATCTTCAGGATACTATTAAAAAAAAAACCCAACTTTCCGGTTCTAGAAGTTCCTGAAGGCATGGAGAGGGAGAAAGGATTAGAAGGCTTTTTAGTGAGATATTAGCAGAAAATTTCCCAGGTTTGGAGAAGGACAGAGACATCCTAGTACAGGAAGCTCATAGAACCCCTAATAAACACGACCAAAAGAGATCCATACCACTACACGTTGTAATCAAACTCACCACAGTGAAACATAAAGAAAAGATCCTAAAATGTGCAAGAGAGAAACGTCAGATTACTCTCAGAGGATCTCCAATCAGACTCACAGCTGACTTCTCATCAGAAACCTTACAGGCAAGGAGGGAATGGCGAGATATAGCCCAGGTGCTAAGAGAGAAAAACTGCCAGCCCAGAATAGTATATCCTGCAAAGCTATCATTTGTGAATGAAGGTGAAATAAAGACTTTTCATAACAAACAGAAATTGAAAGGATTTGTTGCCACTCGTCCAGCCCTACAAAAGATGCTTAAAGATGAGTTGCACACAGAAACACAGAAACACGGTCATCATTTTTTTTTTTTGCTTGTGCAGGTGATTTATTACAACTATTTGCCTTCACATTCTATTACACCTAGAGTTCATTTTATTAAGCAGAAAACAATTCACATCACTGAAATTCAGCTCAAATCAAGGCAAAAGAAAGCTGCTGTAGACAAGAGGAAGACAGTGGACAACCTACTGCCTTCACCCTGCCCTGTTCTCCAAGCCAAACTCCTGCCCCTACCAGTCAGGCCACTATCAGACAAGCTTGACTGGTGGGATGGCAGGTGCAGAGCTTCCTTACAGACTGGCAGCATTCCTAACCCTCCTTCACACATGTAAATGGCCAGGACAACCTAGCCCATCAAGCTGTCAACCCACATCTGGCACCACAGCCTGGTAATCTGGCAGGAAGGAAACCTCACAGCAGAAGATCACAGGGAATTCAAAGCATATATTAGAACTTATCTTTGGCAAATGGCAGAGCAAAGTTACCACTTATCATTAGTCACATTGAACATTAATGGCCTGAACTGTCCAGTTAAAAGACACCGATTGGCTGATTGGCTTAAGGAACAAAACCCATCTATTTGCTGCTTACAAGAAACACATCTTTCCAACAAAGATGCATACAGACTGAAAGTGAAAGGCTGGAAAAAGATATACCATGCCAACAGAAATGAAAGAAGAGCTGGCGTAGCCATCTTAATATCAGACAACATAAACTTTACCACAAAAACTGTTAAGAGAGACAAAGAGGGACACTATATAATGATTAAGGGATCAATTCCACAGGAAGATATAACAATTATCAATGTATATGCACCTAAATACAGGGCACCGGTTTATCTAAAAGATTTGTTAACGGACTTAAAGGGAGACTTAGACCCCAATACAATAGTATTGGGGAACTTCAATACTCCCCTCTCAGAAATAGACAGATCAACAGGACAGAAGATCAACAAGGATACAGTAGATTTAAACAACACTATAGCCCAAATTGATCTAACAGATATCTACAGAACTTCCCATCCTACAGCGAAAGCATTTACATTCTTCTCAGCAGTACATGGAACCTTCTCTAGGATTGACCACATACTAGGCCATAAAGCAAGTCTCAGCAAATTCAAAAGAATTAGAATCATACCATGCAGCATCTCAGACCATAAAGGAATGAAGTTGGAAATTAGCAACTCAGGAACCCCTAGAGCATACGCAAACACATGGAGATTGAACAACATGCTCCTGAATGAACAATGGGTCATAGAAGAAATTAAACGAGAAATCAAACATTTTCTGGAAGTAAATGAAGATAACAGCACAACATATCAAAACAAAGGGATACAGCTAAAGCAGTGTAAAGAGAAATGTTTATATCAATAGGTGCCTACATCAAGGAATTGGAAAGGCACCATATAGATGAGCTTTCAATTCACCTCAGGGATCTAGAAAACCTACAGCAAACCAGACCCAAATCTAGTAGGAGAAGAGAAATAATTAACATCAGAGAAGAAATCAACAGGATTGAATCTAAAAAAATATTACAAAAAATCAGCCAAATGATGAGCTGGTTTTTTGAAAAAATAAACAAAATTGACACCCCATTGGCCCAACTAACTAAAAAAAGAAAAGACCCAAATCAATAAAATCAGAGATGAAAAAGGAAATGTAACAACAGACACCACAGAAATAAAAAGAATCATCAGAAATTACTACAAGGACTTGTATGCCAGCAAACAGGGAAACCTATTAGAAATGGATAGATTCATGGACACATGCAACCTAGCTAAATTGAACCAGGAAGACATCGAAAACCTAAACAGACCCATAACTGAGACAGAAATTGAGACACTAATAAAGGCCCTCCCAACAAAGAAAAGCCCAGGACCAGATGGATTCACTGCTGAATTCTACCAGACATTTAAAGAAGAACTGACTCCAATTCTTCTCAAACTATTCAGAACAATCGAAAAAGAGGGAGTCCTCCCAAATTCTTTCTATGAAGCCAGCATCACCTTAATTCCTAAGCCGGAAAAAGATGCAGCACTGAAAGAGAATTACAGACCAATATCCCTGATGAACATAGATGCAAAAATCCTCAATAAAATTCTCGCCAATAGAATGCAACAACACATCAGAAGGATCATCCACCCAGACCAAGTGGGATTTATCCCTGGTATGCAGGGATGGTTTAATGTGTGCAAAACAATCAATGTGATACACCACATTAACGGACTGCAGAAGAAAAACCATATGATTATCTCAATAGACGCCGAGAAAGCATTTGATAAAATACAACACCCTTTCATGATGAAAACTCTAAGCAAACTAGGTTTGGAAGGATCATTCCTCAATGCAATCAAAGCAATCTATGAAAAACCCACAGCCAACATCCTATTGAATGGGGAAAAGCTGGAAGCATTTCCACTGAGATCTGGAACCAGACAGGGATGCCCACTCTCACCACTGCTATTCAATATAGTTCTGGAGGTTCTAGCCAGAGGTATTAGGCAAGAAAAAGAAATTAAAGGGATACAAATTGGGAAGGAAGAACTCAAACTATCCCTCTTTGCAGATGATATGATTCTTTATTTAGGGGACCCAAAGAACTCTACTAAGAGACTGTTGGAACTCATAGAAGTGTTTGGCAAAGTAGCAGGGTATAAAATCAATGCACAGAAATCAACAGCCTTTGTATACACAGACAATGCCATGGCTGAGGAAGAACTTCTAAGATCAATCCCATTCACAATAGCTACAAAAACAATCAAATACCTTGGAATAAACTTAACGAAGGACGTGAAGGATCTCTACAATGGAAACTACAAAATCTTAAAGAAGGAAATAGAAGAAGATACCAAAAAATGGAAAAATCTTCCATGTTCATGGATTGGAAAACTCAACACCATCAAAATGTCCATTCTCCCAAAAGCAATTTATAGATTCAATGCAATCCCAATCAAGATTCTGAAGACCTTCTTCTCAGATCTAGAAAAAATGATGCTGAAATTTATATGGAGGCACAACAGACCTCGAATAGCTAAAGCAATCTTGTACAACAAAAACAAAGCCAGAGGCATCACAATACCAGATTTCAGGACATACTACAGGGCAGTTGTAATCAAAACAGCATGGTACTGGTACAGAAACAGATGGATAGACCAATGGAACAGAATGGAAACACCAGAAATGAACCCAAACATCTACAGCCAACTTATATTTGTTCAAGGATCTAAAACTAATTCCTGGAGCAAGGGCAGTCTATTCAATAAGTGGTGCTGGGAAAACTGGATTTCCACGTGCAGAATCATGAAGCAAGACCCCTACCTTACACCTTACACAAAAATCCACTCAACATGGATTAAAGACCAAAATCTATGACCCGACACCATCAAGTTATTAGAGAACATTGGAGAAACTCTTCAAGTAATTGGCACAGGCAAAGAGTTTCTTGAAAAGACCTGGTAGGCACAGGCAGTCAAAGCCAAAATCAACTATTGGGATTGCATCAAATTGAGCAGTTTCTGTACTGCAAAAGAAACAGTCAGAAGAGTGAAGAGACAACCGACAGAATGGGAAAAATATTTGCAAACTATGCAACAGATAAAGGGTTAATAACGAGAATCTACAAAGAGATCAAGAAACTCCACAAAAACAAAACAAACAACCCACTTAAGAGATGGTCCAAGGACCTGAAGAGACATTTTTCAAAAGAGGAAATACACATGAACAAATGTTCAAGATCACTAGCCATCAGGGAAATGCAAATCAAAACCACAATGAGGTTTCACCTCACCCCGGTTAGAATGGCTCACATACAGAAATCTACCAACAACAGATGCTGGAGAGGATGTGGGGAAAAAGGGACACTAACCCACTGTTGGTGGGAATGCAAACTGGTCAAGCCACTATGGAAGTCAGTCTGGAGATTCCTCAGGAAACTGAATAGAACCCTACCATTCAATCCAGCCATCAACTAGTTGGAATTTACCCAAAGGAATTTAAATTGGCAAACAAAAAAGCAGTCTGCACCCTAATGTTTATTGCAGCACAATTCACAATATCTACAACCTGGAACCAACCTAAATGCCCATCAACAGTAGACTGGATAAAGAAATTATGGGACATGTACTCTTTAGAATACTATACTGCAGTAAAAAAACAATGAAATCCGGTCATTTGCAACAAAATGGAGGAATCTGGAACACATCATGCTGAGTGAAGTAAGCCAGTCCCAAAGGGACAAATACCATATGTTCTCCCTGATCGGTGACAACTGACTGAACACCAAAAAGGAAACCTGTTGAAGTGAAATGGACACTATGAGAAATGGTGACTTGATCAGCATAGCCCTGACTGTTAAGGAACAACTTAATATGTTATCCCTCTTAGTATTTTTTCTGTCTGTTCTACTTAATACTACTTGTTTAATTCTGTAATTAATACACAGTTATTCTTAAGTGTTGAAATTTAACTGAAATGTGATCCGTGTTTAATATAAAGTGGGAATAAGAGAGGGAAGAGATGTACAATTTGGGGCATGCTCAAGCTGACTTGCCCCAAATGGTAGAGTTAGAAACATACCAGGGGATTCCAATTCAATCCCATCAAGGTGGCATGTACCAATGCTATCTCACTAGTGCCAGTGATCAATTTCTGTTCACAACTGATCATAATGAAAGGACTAAGAGCCAAAGGGAGCACATAAACAAGTCTAGTGCCTGCTAATACTAACCGATAGAATAAATAAAGGGGAGAGCAATACAACATGGGAAGTGAGATACACAGCAGACTCATAGAATGGCAGGTGTCCTAAAAAGCACTCTTGCCTCAGAATCAGCCCTAAAGGCATTCGGATCCGGCTGAGAAGCCCATGAGAGTATTTCAAGCATGGAAAGCCAAGACACTCTGGCAAAAAAAAAAAAAAAAAAAAAAAACCTAAATGAAAGATCTCCGCGAGTGAGATCCCAGTGGAAAGAACAGGTCTTCAAAGAAGGAGGTACCTTTCTCTGAAGGGAGGAGAGAACTTCCACTTTGACTATGACCGTGTCTAAATAAGATAAGAGTCGGTGAACTCAAAAGGCTTCCATAGCCTTGGAAACTCATGACTGGAGCATAGGGAGATTACTGATGCCATAAACAGGAGTGTCTATTTGTAAAGTCAACAACAGGAGTCACTGTGCACTTCCTCCTCATGTAGGATCTCTGTCCTTAATGTGCTTTACACATTAATTTGATTTAATGCTATAATGAGTACTCAAACAGTATTTTTCACTTTGTGTTTCTATGGGGGTGCAAACTGTTGAAATCTTTACTTAATGTATACTAAACTGATCTTCTGTATGTAAAGAAAGTTGAAAATGAATCTTGATAAGAATGGAAGGGTAGAGAGAGTGGGAAAGGGTAGGGTTGCGGGTGGGAGGGAAGTCATGGGGGGGGGAAGCCAATTGAATCCATAAGCTGTACTTTGGAAATCTATATTCATTAAATATAAGTTAAAAAAATAAAATAAAAAAAGAAACTATTTGCTATATTTTCACAATGATTGGATGAAATGCGACCACATTAGGAAGAGATGTGTGTGAATATTATTTCTGTTCAGAATGAGGATTTTTTTTCATTTTTTCTTTATTTTCTTGACTGGTAGAGTGGACAGTGAGAGAGAGACAGAGGGAAAGGTCTTCCTTTTGCCATTGGTTCACCCTCCAATGGCCCCTGCGGCTGGTGTGCTGCAGTCAATGCACCGCGCTGACCCGATGGCAGGAGCCAGGTACTTATCCTGGTCTCCCATGGGGTGCATGGCCCAAGGACTTGGGCCATCCTCCACTGCACTCCCTGGCCACAGCAGAGAGCTGGCCTGGAAGGGGGGCAACTGGGACAGAATCTGGCCCCCTGACTGGGACTAGAACCTGGTGTGCTGGTGCCGCAAGGCGGAGGATTATCCTAGTGAGCCACGGCACCAGTCCAGAATGAGGATATTAAGGGTGATTTCATAAAATAAACAAACATGTTAAGCAGACATTAAGATGAATTTATCAGAAGTCTAAGGAAAGATAAACACAGAAAAGTAAAATCACAGGCTTAGGTACTAATAGTGCCTCCATGTGATACACAAACAAATGGAGTTCTGAACAACTGTGGGTGAGAACACACTACCATGGTTAAGCAAGAAGAGCGTTTGGAAGTGAGGTCTTGGAATTTGTTGAGCAGAAATCCAAGGCTGCAGCCTTCATGATCACGCAATGGTATCAATCAGGCCTTTTTTTTTTTTTTTTTTTTTTTTTTTTTTTTACCAAGTGTTGCAAGTGATCCATAAATTCTTCTATCTACATGCCAGTGCAGATAGACTAAGCCATCATGGGTTTCCTATATTAAGTCCTATTTTTAGCTTTCTATATTTGTTGAAGGAATCAAAACATTAATATATTTGAAAGGAATGCTGAAATGATGACGATATACCATTTCTCAATGACTCAATCATAATTAAAATATATGAATGTGAATGTGAGTTTAATAATGAATTCTCTTGTTTTGAAACGCTTAGGCACACATTCCAAATCATTACTCTGGGCTACTGGGGAGACAATCAGGGTCACATTTCCACTTTAAGATCATTGTTGTGTGGATGGGGAGGGTAGAACAAGGATTGGTAGCCATATAGGTCTTTGATTTGGATCCAATTCAGCTTTTGTCTGAGCAGAGAAAGCTACAGCCTATATGGTGGTGGCTGCAGAGAATGAGAACCAGAAAAGTGATTCTGTGCTGTGGAAAGGACAGTTTTACCAGGCTGTTTTGGGAATAACTGCATCTAGTATGTCTTGGAATCTGGTCTTGTAATGCCTCTGCCTTTGTTTTTGTTGTATAAGCTTGCTTTTGCTATTCGAGGTCTCCTGTGCCTCCATATGAATTTCAGCATCATTTTTTCTAGCTTTGAGAAGAATATCTTTGGTATTTTATTAGTATTGCATTGAGTTTGTAAATTGCTTTTGGGAGAATAGACATTTTGATGATATTGATTCTTCCATCCATGCCAATGGAAGTTTTTTCCATTTTTGTGTCTTCTTCTATGTTTTCTTTAGTGTTTTTAATTCTCATTGTGGAGATACTTAACATCCTTGGTTAGGTTTGTTCCTAGATATTTTGTTTTTTTGTAGCTACTGTGAATGGGATTGATCTTAGAAGTTCTTTCTCAGCTGTGGCATTGCCTGTGTATACAAAGGATGTTGTTTTTGTGGATCGATTTTTATATCCTGCTACTTTGTCAAACTCTTCTATGAGTTCCAATAGTCTCTAAGTGGAATATTTTGGGTCCCCTATATATAGGATCATGTTATCTACAGAAATGTTTAGTTTGACTTCCTCCTTCCCAATTTGTATCCCTTTGATTTCTTTTTCTTATTTAATGGCTCTGGCTAGAACTTCCAGGAATATATTGAATAGCAATAGAGACAGTGGGCATCTTTGTGTGGTTCCGGATCTAATGGGAATGCTTGTAACTTTTCCCCATTCAACAGGATGCTGATCATGGGTTTGTCATAAATTAGTTTGATTGTGTTGAGGAATGTTCCTTCTATACCCAATTTGCTTAGAGTTTTCATCTTGAAAGGGTGTTGTATCTTATTAAATGCTTTCTCTGCATCTATTGAGATAATAATATGGTTTTTGTTCTTCAGTTTGTTGATGTGACTATCACATTGATTAGTTTGCACGTGTTGAGCCATCCCTACATACCAGGAATAAATCCCACTTGGTCTGCCTGGATAATCTTTCTGATGTGTTGTTAGTTTCTAACAGCCAGAATTTTTTTGAGGATTTTGCATCTATGTTCTCAGGGAAATAAGTCTGTAATTCTCTTTCAATGCTGCATCTTTTCCAGGTTTAAGAATTTGGTGAAGGTGGTTTCATAGAAAGAATTTGGCAGGATTCCCTCTCTTTCAATTGTTTTGAATAGCTTGAGAAGAATTGGCGTTAGTTCTTCTTTAAATGTCTTGTAGAATTCAGCAGTGAATCCATCTAGTCCTGGGCTTTCTTTTTTTGGGGAGGGTCTTTATTACTGATTCAATTTCTGTCTTGGTAATGGGTCTGCTTAGGCTTTCTATGTCTTCATGGCTCAATTTAGGTAGGTTGCAAGTGTCTAGGAATCTATCCATTATTTCGAGGTTTCCCAGTTTGTTGGCATGAAGCTCTTTGTAGTAATCTGATTTTTTTTTATTTCTGTGGGTTCTGTTGTTTCATTTCCTTTTCATCTTTTATTTTACTAATTTGGGTCTTCTCTCTCCTTTTTAGGTTAGTTGGGTCAATGGTTTGTCAATTTTGTTTATTTTTTCAAAAAACCAACTCTTCTTTTTGCTGATCTTTTGTATTATGCTTTTGGCTTCAATGTTGTTGATTTCTTCTCTAATTTTAATTATTTCTTTTCTCCTACTCGTTTTGTGTTTGGTTTGTTGTTGTTTTCTAGATCCTTGAGGTACATTGATGGCTTATTGATTTGGTGCCTTTCCAATTACTAGATGTAGGCATCAACTGCTATAAACTTTCTCTCAACACTGCTTTTGCTATAACCCATAAGCTTTGATATGTCGTATTGTAGTCTTCATTTCTTTCCAGAAATTTTTAAATTTATTTTGATTTTTTATATGACCAACTGTTCATTCAGGTGCATGTTGCTTAGTCTCCATTGTTTGCATATGTTCTAAATGTTCCTGAGCTCCTGATTTCCAGTTTTATTGTATTGTGTTCCAAGAAGTTGCATGGTATGATTTCAATTTTTTTGAATTTGCTGAGACTTGCTTTGTGGCCTAGCATTTGCTTGATCCTAGAGAATGTTCCACTTACTTGGGAGAAATTGTGTATTCCTTGGTTGTGGGGTGAAATGCTCTGTAGATATCTACAAGGTCTATGTGATCTATAGTGTTGTTTTACGTTGTTGTTTCCTTGTTGATTTTCTGTCTGATTTATCTGTTTAATGCTGACAGTGGGGTAATTACATCCCCAATTAGTGTTGCATTTGAGTCTATCTCCCTTTAAATGCATTATCATTTCTTTTATATAGCCAAGTGACCTGTAATTAGCTACATATACATTTATAATGGTTACATCTTTCTGTTGATTTATCCTTTTATCATTATATAATGCCCTTCTTTATTCTGTTTAATAGTTTCTGTGTTAAAATCTATTTTGTCTGATGTTAGGATGGCTACCCTACTCTTTTTGGTTTCTGTTGGCATGGATTGCCTTTTTCCATGCTTTCACTCTCAGTCTATGTGCATCTTTGTTGGTAAGATGTGTTTCTTGAAGGCAGCAAATAGATGGGTTTTCTTTTTTAATCCATTCAACCAGTCTCTGTCTTTTAACTGAGGAGTTGAGACCATTTTCATTCAGGGTGACTATTGTTGAGTACTGACTTTGCACTGTCATGTTTCTGTGGATAGTCATAATTTGCTTTTTCGGCTTTCTTTGTGATATTATTGGGTAATTTTCTGCTTTTGTCTTTCATTGTGATGTTCTGTGTGTGGCACATCCTTGAGCATCTTTTGTAGGGCTGAATGACTGGCTAAGAATTCTTTCAGTTACTGCTTGTTGTGAAAGATATTTATTTCTCCTACATTCATAAATGAGTGCTTTGCAGGGTACAATATTCTGGGTTGACAGTTTTTTTTTTTTTTGTGTGTGTGTGTGTGTGTGTGTGTTTGTGTGTGTTTTTTTTTTTTTTTCTGAAGACTTGGAATATATCTCGCCATTCTCTCCTTACCTATAGGGTTTCTGATGAGAAGTCTGGAGTGACTCTAATTGGATTTGCCCAGAATGTGGTTTGAGATTTCTCTTGTGCACATTTTGGCATCTTCTCTTTTTTAATTAAGATTCAATTTTAATTATCTTTATATACAGAAGATCGACTTAGTATATACTAAGTAAAGATTTCAACAGTTTGCACCTACACAGACACAAAGTATAAAATACTGATTGAGTACTTGTTATGCCATTAATTCACATAGTACAACACATTAAAGACAGAGATCCTACCTGGGGATTAAGTGCATGGTGACTCCCGTTGTTGATTTAACAATTGGCATTCTTATTTATGATGTCAGTAATCACCGGAGGCTCTTGTCATGAGCTGCCAAGACTATGGAAGCCTCTTGAGTTCACAAACTCCGACCTTATTAAGACAAGGCCATAATCAAAGCAGAAGTTCTCTCCTTCCTTCAGAGAAAGGTACCTCCTTCTTTGATGGCCCGTTCTTATGCATTGGGATCTCACTCACAGAGATCTTTCATTTACATAATTTCCTGGCCACAGTGTCTTTGCTTTCCATGCCTATGAAACTCTCATGGGGTTTTTTAGCTGGATCTGAATGCCTTAAGGGCTGATTCGGAGGCCTGGGGGCTGTTTAGGGCATCTGCCATTTTATGAGTCTACTGTGTATCCCACTTCCCATGTTGGATCATTCTCTGCTTTTTAATTCTGTCAGTTATTAATAGCAGACACTGGTCTAGTTTATGTGATCAGGGAGAACATGTGATATTTGTTCAGTCTCATATGTTACACATCTTAGATATTGTGAATTAAACTGCAATAAACAACGAGGTGCAGACAGCTGTTTTATTTGATTATTTAATTTCCTCTGGATAAATTCCAAAGAATGGGATGGCTGGGTCCTTTGGTAGGCCTATATTCAGGTTTCTGAAGAATCTCCAAACTGTCTACCATAGTGGATTTACCAGTTTGCATTCCCACCGAAGGTGGATTAGTATGCCTATCTCCCCAAATCCTTACAGCATCTGTAGTTAGTTGATTTCCATATGTAAGCCATTCTATTCGGAGTGAGGTGAGACCTCATTGTGGCTTTGATTTGAATTTCCCTGCTTGCTAGAGATCCTGAGCATTTTTTCATGTGTCTGTTGGCCATTTGGATATCCTCTTTTGAAAAATGTCTATTGAGATCCTTGGCTCATCTCTTAAGTGGGTTTTTTTTTGTTTCGATGTTGTGGAGTGTCTTGATCTCTTTGTGGATTCTGGCTGTGAATCCTTTATCAGTTGCATAATTTGCAAATATTTTTCCCATTCTGTTGGTTGCGTCTTCACTTTCCTGACTGTTCCTTTTGCAGTACAGAAACTTCTCAATTTGATGCAATCCCAAATGTTAATTTTGACTTTGACTGCCTGTGCCTCCGGGATCTTTTCTAAGAAGTCTTTGCCTGTGCCTATATTTTGCAAGGTTTCTCTGATGTTCTCTAATAATTTGATGGTGTTGGGTCACAGGCTTAGATCTTTAATCTATGCTGAATGGATTTTTGTGTAAGGTGTAAAGTAGGGGTCTTACTACATGCTTCTGCATGTGGAAATCCAGTTTTCCCAGCACCATTTATTGAATAGACTGTCCTTGCTCCAGGAATTGGTTTAAGATCCATCCTTGATCAAATATAAGTTATATAAACTTATATAAATATAAGTTGGCTGTAGATGTTTAGGTTGATTTCTGGTGTTTCTATTCTGTTCTATTGGTCTATCCATCTGTTTCTGTACCAGTACGATGCTGTTTTGAGAAACCTGCCTCTGGCTTTGTTTCTGTTCTGCAAGATTGCTTTTGCTATTCAAGGTCTCCTGTGTTCGTCCATATGAATTTCAGCATCACTTTTTCCAGGTATGAGAAGAATGTCTTTGGTATTTTGATTTCTATCATATTGAATCTTGTCACTGCTTTTGGGAGAATGGACATTTTGATGATATTGATTCTTCCAATCCATGAGCATGGAAGATTTTTCAGTTTTTGTATCCTCTTCTATTTCTTTCTTTAAGGTTTTGTGCTTCTCATTGTAGAGATCTTTGACATCCTTGGTTAGGTTTATTCCAAGGTATTTGATGGTTTTTCTAGCTGTTGTGAATGGGATTGATCTTAGAAGTTTTTCTCAGCTATGGAATTTTCTATGTATACAAAGCAAAGTTCTGTCTCTCATTTATTCCTAAACAGAATCAGCAGAACAGGGCATAGGTCAATGTGCAGGAAAGGCTCCATGAGTATTGTTAGCACTGGATGGATGTATGGATGAATGGTGCATGGATAGAAGCTGCAAGGTGTCCAGCGCGTAACAGGTCTTCCCAAGCAGACGAATCAATTAATTCACAAGCTTTTATTGGGATTCTGCTCCTGGGCGAGGTTCCCCGGTCCCAACAGAGCGGGGGCTGGGGAAGTCGCACGTCAGAGATTGGGAGGAATCCTTTTATAGATTCAGGGCATGGGGATTAAAGGTTGAGGCGGGTCTGATCCTTTAGGCATCCACGGGGACCTTGGCAATGACTTTTCTTCCCTGGAAGTACAGGTAGGGACTCCCCATTCCCAGAAGTGTAGGCCTTCCCTCCTTGTGGATCCCAAAGCTCCCAGAAGCTACTTCCACAAACATTTAATAATTCATTAAATTTTCATATTTGATCACATGATAGAAACTTCATCCAGAGCATTTTACAGCTCTGGAACATCAGTATGATTTTATTAATACATTTTAAAAAGAATTGAAGAAAGCTCCATGGCACAAGCACTGTCACTTGCACAAAGCCATCATGAGCAGATATTCTTGCCAGGATTCGAATCTACATCCTCCAGGGCACAAATGTCAACCTCACTCACTGATCAGTAATTCCTGCGCTAAAGAACTAGGTACTCCACTGATTCTGAGCAACCTTTGAAGAAGTGGAAGGAACATTCTAAGTAGCCACAAATGAAATAAGGAAAAAGAAATTCATAAATTTATACCAGAGCCAATTTCTGAAATTGAATAAATGGAATTGCCGTTAAAATTTTTAGAAAGTTTTTTAGTGGTGATTTGATATTATTAGTAAATTTTGTCCAAACAAAAAGCCCCTTGTGAAAGACGAACAGCAAGTAAGAAGAGGAAGAACAGACAGCACAGTAAAGACCAAAACACTAATGAGAGCTTAAGATCAGACTGCGAGGTTTGAAAGTGCAGAAGCACTTTCAGATTCATTTCACTCCAAGCCTTATGTCATCATTGCAGACTCCAATGGTTTTGGAACAGAAATTACTACCTTCCTGGGTAGATTGAAGGAACGCACTGAGCAGAACTACTTTAGCAGAGCAAATGCTCATGTCAACTGCCCCTTATACCACTTCTTATGTCCTAAGGAGAAGAAGCAGCCCACAAATGTGGAAGAGTATGAACAACAGGAAAAAATTGGCATGGAATTGGAATAACATATTATTCACGCCTTGCTGAACAGGTTGATGTAATATATCTAATGAACCAAATCACTTTAATAAGGATATAAGGATTAAATACATAAGTACAACAAATATTTGAGTGCACATATCACATAAGGTCAAGCTTTGTAAAGTTTAGGTATTTCTGAAGTAGTGAAGAAGGATTAGTCAGTGCCTTGCTCCTGACCTTGGCTTGCTTCCTAATCTGGTAGTGATCCCAAGACATTAGATAGATCTGGATTGGCACGTAAGGTAAGATCACTGGTAGACAAGGAGACCTGAAATGAATGAGGCCCAGCATGAAAAGGGCTCAACTGAATTCTCCATTCACCTTCGTCTTTCATACAAGACACCCACATTTTCAGTCAGAAAATGAAATGTGGCTGGGAGATGACCCAAGATGTTAATCTGTTAAGCTGATGCCTGGTTTTAGAGTGTACTGTGATGTTTGTCTTTACTAAGGCTTTATATATAAATGAGGTCTTGTTTCTCAATAAACCTAGGAAGAAAGCATGCAACATAATCAGCAAAGTTTTTGTTAAGCTAATTTTTACTCCCCCAATTGATGCCACAATTATTCTTAGTCACTATTTTATGACTTTTTTAAACAAAGGAGAGTCCAAGGCCTGCATCCTCAAGGCGTCAGAAATAGTTTGAAGAGGCCAGTGATCAGGATCTTGGAGATGTTGAGTGAGGGTTACTCTCAGAGCCAGGGGTCCTGTGAATGAGGGGATAAACAGAGGTGGAGGAAATAAGAAAGAGACCAAGGAGTGGTGCCTTTGGATGAAGGGAGTGTATAGGGATCAGTGTTCTGAAGCAAAAATCTATGGGACTTCTGCAGATACAAACAAGGAGTTCATGTAGCACAAGTGTGAAAATCAAAGTCACAAAGATCCATCTGAGGCATCATGTATGTACCTGGTGGTCATAACCATGAAGTAAGACAAGTCACATATAGGTCTATAGAGCAAGAACACTGCACTGCATATTCTGGGTCAGCTACTTAGTAGCAGTGTCCCAGGGAAGTTGAATTATCTCTGTACTACACTTCCTGAAACTTGGAGAAAGAATGAGATCGACTCACAGGGAGTTAGCTCCACACTGCATCTTTCTCAGGACCATGAGGTGCATTTCATGTCGCCTTTCACCCTGCAAGATGCACCATAGCAAGTAAATTGAATGGTCACGCTCCCTAAGGGATTGCTGTAGTACATATTAAAGAACCCGCAGTCCCTGCCACTCAGTGGCGCTATAGAGTTGCTTTCCATTCATATTTCAGTGAGCATTTCTTAGCATTTTAACACTATTAAAACGGAAGTTGCCTTTTTTGGAATTTTACATTCTTGCAACCATTTCTGCTGTCTCATTAAAGGATACCAGACATACAGGTTACAGATTTGTTTCCTATGAAGAATAAGGAGAGGTAGAAGTGAAAGCCAATTGTTACGAGAATAGAAATGGAGAGAAGAGAAGGAGAATCATTTGAATTCCAAATTAATAATAAAAATGCTAACACAGGACAACACACTGCTGTGTTTTACTTATTTTAAAAAACATTCCGACTTCATTTTCCCAAAGGAAGTGTCACGATGACAGTCTAAATGTTGTCCTGAGTCCAAATTTGCTCTCTCCAGGTCTCTACAAACAGATTAGACTGGCTGGGTTCCATTTGGGGAGGCTATTTTTTGTCCAATGCCATGAAACATTCTTTCATTCGTGGGAGGGGCTGAGTGACCACTGGGGAATAAATAGAGCAATTCTGGGTGCTGTCCTCCAGAGTGACTTCCTTGATTCCTGTCACCTACAGGGAAGAGCCAAACACAGCAGTCTCAACATGAAGGTGGTTATGGTCCTCCTGCTTGCTGCCCTCCCCCTTTACTGCTATGCAGGTGAGTTCTGTACAGGGAGGGCTGCCTTTGGACTAGACGTTGTTAACTGGGCCTCCAAGGGTCCCAGCCAATCTCTTAGTGCCAGTCCAGGTGAGCTTCAGTAGAAAGGGCCAGGTTTAACTGACCTACAAATTACCATTAGTTCCAAGAAAGAACTATTTTCTCAGGGTCTTTTCCCCTGCACCGAAACTGTGTTATGTTTTGCTGCCATTCATTGTGCTCCACCATTTATATAGCTACCATGAAAACCAGGATGGATCTTGGGGTTAAATATTAGAATTGAGTATTTCAGGAGAGCATGAAAGGGCAATACTGATGGCACCATGACATTGCAATGCAATGGAGCTTCCTGAAGTAGGCACTCACAGAATCTCTTCACTGTGAGAGGAAGCTGGAGACCTCCCAGGGGAAGCCTTAGGCTGCAGTGTGTAACCCAGTGTCCCACATCAATTCTGGGCCCACTTCACTTATTGCTTACACCAGTGAAGATGGGTTTTAAAAGTGATAGGATTAGGCCGGCGCCGCGGCTCACTAGGCTAATCCTCCGCCTAGCGGCGCCGGCACACCGGGTTCTAGTCCCGGTCGGGGCGCCGGATTCTGTCCCGGTTGCCCCTCTTCCAGGCCAGCCCTCTGCTGTGGCCAGGGAGTGCAGTGGAGGATGGCCCAGGTGCTTGGGCCCTGCACCCCATGGGAGACCAGGAAAAGCACCTGGCTCCTGGCTCCTGCCATCGGATCAGCGCGGTGCGCCGGCCGCAGCGCGCCGGCCGCGGCGGCCATTGGAGGGTGAACCAACGGCAAAGGAAGACCTTTCTCTCTGTCTCTCTCTCTCACTGTCCACTCTGCCTGTCAAAAAAAAATAAAAAATAAAAAAAAAATAAAAAAAAATAAAAAAAAGTGATAGGATTACATTCAACTAAATAAAAAATCCTGGAGCTGATGAAAGAATTCATTTAGAGGGATCCAAGCCCTGAGCTCTTTCTTCTCCTGAACAGAGTGATCCACAACAGATTCTTTCATGAGGCTCAAATTCTCTGTATTTTTTTTTTTTGCTTAGAAATAACAGAGTGAATAGAACTAATGGACACTATTGTACTCCTCCTACTTCTGCAGTGCTGGACATCTGTCTGATTGCACTGAATTATAATGTTGAAGTATTATATTAGTAAACTTTTCCTTACTTTACTGAAGAATCCTTGAGACAAGTAGGAAGAAATTTTTAAATATGTAAACATTTATCTATTTTCATGGTTTTGAATGCTCACACTCTAAAATCCAGGAGCTTGTGGCTTTGGCATTTGATGATGGTGGCGCATCATTACTCAGACAGTGTCTCATCCTGAGCTCGGAAGCACAGTGAGACCGAAAGCATGCTGTATTCCGTCTCTCTCTCTCTCTCCCTTTAAAGTTTTTGCTCCTAGGAGAGAACTGTGGGAGCATTTCAGGCCTTTTGCCTCTGCTGGTACCTGCCTTTGTTTTTTAAAAAAGATTTATTTATTTACTAGAAAGTCAGAGTTACACAGAGAAAGAAGGAGATGCAGAGACAGAGGTAGGTCTTCCATCTGCTGGTTCACTCCCCAAATGCCCACAGTGGCTGGAGCTGTGCTGATCCAGAGCAAGAACCAGGAGCATCTTCCCAGTCTCCCATGTGGGTACAGGGACGCAGGAACTTGGGCCATTTTCTACTATTTTTCCAAGCCATAGCAGAGAGCTGGATCAGAAGAGGAGCAGCCGGGACTCTAACTAGCCAGTAGTGCATGCCTGGCTTTACCTGCCACACCACAATGCCAGTCCCCACCGTATCTATCTTTTAAAACCACCATGCTTTGATCTTGGTGACTCTACCCCGTCATTTTAATCCAATATAAGCATTTTCCAAAGGCACAACACTCAGATATCATAATCGCATAAAATTTCCACCTTTCATTCTTTAATCATTAATCAATTTCCATTAACATAAGAATTGGCAATACTTTAACACTTGGGCTTTTGTGGGCCACTGAGACTAGTGTTATGTCTAATGATATTGAATAAACACAAAAGGTGTCTTATATGTACTCCACCAAATCAGAACATATCATTTCTTGAACTGCTTAATTAAACTAATTTGTACAGTTTGTCTTCTTTTGGCAGAAAAGAGGAGGTCAGGAAAAGCATTGTCAGTATCAGAGGTGACCCCAAGAGCCTACATTTCCTGTCCTAGAATTGAGAATACTGGACCTTGCTCCTAAAGCTTTCTGAATCCACGTTTCCATGGACATGTATGAAGATGACTAATATCACTAGGACTCCACAGAAGTGCGCTCCCACCTCCTGGAATTGAGCACATGTTGTCATGCTTACTCCCCAGGTTCTGGTTGCGTTCTTCTGGAGAGCGTCGTGGAAAAGACCATCGATCCATCGGTTTCTGTGGAGGAATACAAAGCAGATCTTCAGAGGTTCATCGACACTGAGCAAACCGAAGCAGCTGTAGAGGAGTTCAAGGAGTGCTTCCTCAGCCAGAGCAATGAGACTCTGGCCAACTTCCGAGTCATGGTGGTATGTTGATTTTCTCATCTTCTGTCGTGTAAATCACAGACGAGGAAGGAGCAGGTTCTAAATTTATCATCAATAATGACAAACAGCGTGTGAAAAGGTTATGTAACTATAGATCTGTCCAGCTATCATAAGTTTAATCTTGTCCTTAGGGTGATTTGGCACTTCATTTCAGGAATGTTCAAACAATGATATTTGAAAATGGCCAAATAGGGAAAAGAACACTTCAGAAACGCCTTACCTAACCTTCACTCTCAGGTCCATGCACACAGAAACACACAAATTCATACATATAGATTCAGGGTGCACAGAGAGGCCCTCACACATACACACACACACACTGGGAGAGACACATTTTCTGTTAAGATGAAAATGTGACACCTGAAGTGACACACATTCACAGGAACAACCAAAAATAAGTTTCCTCTTTCAAAATAAATGGTAGAAAAGTCCTTAAAAGTTCTCAGAGTACAGCAAACAACATGTGTGCAGCTCTTGCTTCATTTTATATAAAGAATTCAAGTGCACATGCCACGAACCATGATTTCTTTGCATACATGACTGAAATCAATGCAACATTTCTATATGGATCTCATGCATGTACAACTAGAGGTCATGGGTGTGAAAGAACCATGGCTGAAAGAATTGTTGCAAGCAGACATCAAGAGTAATGACAGCAAATGCTTTTTAAATTTCAGTGTTCTTGAGATTTTTAAAAGTTTTTCTAAATATCCAAATATCCTATGAATACATTACATAATAGAAAATTTAGAATTATGTCATAAATGTAGGGAGAAAAAGAGTAATGCCTGCAATTTAAGATGGAGGGGTTATTTTATCTTGAACAATCCACTTTGAATGGTTGATTTGTGTAATTAAGACATTGCTTAGGATTCGTACATATTATTATTATTATTATTTTGACAGGCAGAGTGGATAGTGAGAGAGAGAGAGACAGAGAGACAGGTCTTCCTTTTTGCCGTTGGTTCACCCTCCAATAGCCGCCGCGGACGGTGCACTGTGGCCGGTTCACCACGCTGATCTGAAGCCTGGAGCCAGGGGCTTCTCCTGGTCACCCATGCGGGTGCAGGGCCCAAGCACTTGGGCCATCCTCCACTGCCTTCCCAGGCCACAGCAGAGAGCTGGTCTGGAAGAGGGACAACCAGGGCAGAATCCGGTGCCCTGACCAGGACTAGAACCCGGTGTGCTGGCGCTGCAAGGCGGAGAATCAGCCTAGTGAGCCGGAACGCCAGCCCCCACATATTATATTTTAATGGTTAGTTTTGAATCTTGATTCTGCCTCCAATTGCAGGTTCCAGTTAATTTGCATCCTGGGAGTCAGGAAGTTGTGACTGTAATGCTTAGGACCCTGCCTTCCAAGTGGGAAACCCAGATTAAGATGCAGAGTCTTGGCTTAAGCCTGACCCAGACTAGGCTGTTACAAGTATTTTGGAAATGAATCAACAAATGGGAGATCCCTCTGTATGAGTCTTTCTCTCTCTCTCTTTTGCTGTCTCTCTCTCTCTCTCTCTGTCTCTTTCTCTCTCTCTCTCTCTCTCTTCCTCCCTCTCTCCCCTCCCCCCACCTCTGGTTTCAAATAAAGTAAAAACAAATAAATTAAAAAGTTAAAATGTATTTATATGGCAGGCCTGGCAGGTCAACAGGTTAAGCTGCCTCCTCAGAGGCCACATCTCAGATTTGAGTGTGTGGTGGTAGTCCCACTTCTGACTGCACTTCCTGGTAATGTGCCTGGGCTGCAGTCAGTTCTTTCCAATCACATGGGAGAATCAGCTGTTGCAGGCATTTGGAGAATGGAAGATGGAGATGGAAGATCTCTATAGCTCTGTGTCTCCCTCTGTTTCTGTTACTCTTCCTTAAAAATAAATGAATTCATATTTATATTTTTAAAGTTATACCAAAAGAGACAACTAAAAGCAAATGGACAAATCTTATGAATATACAGTTTACAGATAATACGGTGGCTCCTAAACATGTGAAATATCAGTAATAATAATACAAAAACTGTAATTAATACATTGATGATGAGAGCTAAAGCAATTTCTGCAGAAAAAAACCACAACAATATAGTTAAATATTAAATGGGCACATTTTCCCCTTTTTCTTTGAAATCTTTTGTAATTTTAATGATCAATGAGGTTTTCACAGACTCAGTGTGATTTGCAGATTCAATTCTAAGAACAAAATGATATTCCCTTCCCACACGTTATCTACATGACACCTCCCTTATGTCTCCATTTCTTTGTCTATTTTTAGTTTTTGAAATAACATATTTTTTATTTGACAGGTAGAGCTATAGACAGTGAGAGAGAGAGAGAGACAGAGAGAAAGGTCTTCCTTCCGTTGGTTCACTCCCCAGATGGCCGCTACGGCCGGCACTGCGCCAATCCGAAACAAGGAGCCAGGTGACTCTTCCTGGTCTCCTATGAGGGTACAGGTGCCCAAGCCCTTGGGACATCCTCCACTGCCCTCCAGGACCACAGCAGAGAGCTGGACTGGAAGAAGAGTAACAGGGATTAGAAACCAGTGCCCATGTGGGATGCCAGCACTGCAGGCGGAGGATTAACCAAGTGAGCCACGGCGCCAGCCCCCTGAAATAACATATTTAAATTACATTACAGTAAAAAGGCTTAATACTTCATCAAATAAGATTTTAACAAGTAAACAGTGAAAAGACCTTGGTTTAATGGGAACATAGATGATAACTATGAACAAAAATTAAATGTGATAATGAATTAATATTTTTAAAAGGTGTACTCAATACCAAACCACCAACAAAGGAAGACACAGATTAGTGGAATAATTCCTAGCACAGTGCTGTTTTAATTGTAGGTTCCAAAGTCAATGATGGATATCCCCAGACTATTATAACAGTTTTCAATCTAAGGCCATTGAGGAACTTTGAAACATCATACCTTGTATGAAAGCAGAGGTTGGAAAAACCCTATGTTGAACAGTGGTTTCAGAAACATCTCCAGTGTGTAGATCCTCAAGGAAAAGAACAGACAGAATTTGTATTGGCTAAATTATTGCAAAGAACAGTTCTTTTGGAGAAAAGAAATATTGACATTATCAATGGTAGGGAAGATTCCCAAAACACCAACTTCTGCTGTGAATCCAAAAGTGTCTCTCTTGTTGTAGAATAAGTGAGAACATGATTCTAATTTTGCTTTCAGTCCTAGTTTCTTAGATGTTTACCTTTTTAAACAAAGGCAAGGGAATGACAAGAAGCATCTGGATATCAATATTTCCTTTTCAAAGAGAGTGTTGAAAGCCTAGGTGATTTGTCTGCTTTTGTTTTGCAGCATACGGTATATGACAGCCTTTACTGTGCTGCGTATTAACTGTCACAAGAACTTTGGCTAAGAGGAATCCAGACGATGCTTACAACCCAACTGTGGACTGGCAGAAATCTCAACTTTTCCTTTTGATTTTCCCCTTTGATCAGTAATATGGAAGATGTTGTTGAAACCTGAAGTATAGTTAATTTAAATAAACCCACTGCAAGAAGTTTCCTTTTTCTTCTCTCATAGAAGTCAAGGTTTTAGAGGCCCCTCCCACCTGTCTCTGGGTGCAAATGTAGACAATGCATTAACAGAGTCAAGGGTGTGCAATTGGGCAGCTTGCTTTACTCCCCCGTAATAGATTCTGGGGTGCAGGTTGCATGTATCAAAGATTTCTTTCTCTGCACAGCTCATGAGCTGTGTTTTCTAGACTCATCCTTGTTGAGAAACAAAGGTCAATGGTATCTACCAACCCAAGCCACTACCTAAGTTCTTTGTTGGGTTACAAGGTTCTACCAGAACCATCCCAGTTCCAAGATTTCAGTATGGAGGTTACCTGTTGTTATTTCACCGAGGAAATGTGAGAACTGGACATGAGGTCTGAGCCCTTCCTAAGCCTGAGTGAAGCTATGAGCTTTCCTGATCTTTGCTGTTGCCCTGTGATCAAGGTATTCTATGCAAGGATGTCCAGAATTCTTTAATTTGTTAGAAAAATCTACAGTTTCTCCTGAGTTCCACAAGGAGTTCAACTCATTTCTCATTTCACAAAAAAGAAAAAGGCATTTCTCCCCAAATTTATGCTTGCTCTGTATCTTTGTGAGGGTAAGGAGCCTTCAAAAGTTCCTGCTATGCCAGCTTGGTGACACCACTCCCTAACTTTTCTCTTGGTGGAATGAAATTTGAATTTTCTTAAAGTGTCCCTGTCAAAGTTAAACAATGAACCTGGTTGAGGAACAAAGTCGTCAAGACAAGGGTAGCAGTTGTTTTTTCTGAAGATAATTCTCACTAAGTAAGATCTTCAGCAATGTTTTAAGGTACCTATGTGGTTAAGGTGATGATGGAAGGACAGTTCTCTGGACTCAGAGTGGGTAACTGAAACAAACCTGGTCAGCTATCACTCAGGTAGAAGGGGGGCAATGTGTGATCTTGTGAGCATACATCCCATAACTGATGTGTGTTTTCTCAGATTTTGGGTCCCCTCATCCTATCTTCCTATTAAGACACTACACCTGTGGATCTACATGGATGGGGCAAAGACACGATGATCAAACTCGTAGAATAAACTGAGACTCAAGGAGTCAATTCTAGGACACATGAATAGAACCCTTGGGGACAGAACAGAGATGCCTCAGGCTGATACCCTGTGAGGACTGGAGATGTGGGGATTGATAGTAATTCATGGATCAGTTTTCCCTGAGGAAGGAGACCTGGAAGCCAGGTCTTGGGACCTGCCGTTAGCCTCTGTGGGCAGCCTTCCTGAGGCTCACTGGGCACATATAGGCCTGGGATCCTTGGCCCCACAGTTCCTGGTCTGGAGGACTGATCTGTCTTGGTTTTCTCTTTTTAAAATGTTGATTTATTTATTTTTCATCTATATGAAATATTTTTATTATTTTTAACATTTATTTAAAAATATAAATTTCCAAAGTACAGTTGATGGATGACAATGGAATTTCCCCCCCAAAAACATCCCTCCCAACCGCAACCCTCCCATATCCTGCTCCCTCTCACATTCCATTCACATCAAGATTCATTTTCAATTATCTTTATATGCAGAAGATCAATTTAGTATACATTAAGTAAAGGTTTCATCAGTTTGCCCCCACACAGAACACAAAGTGCAAAATACTGTTTGAGCGCTAGTCAGAGCATTAATTCACATTGAACTACACATTAAAGACAGAGATCCTACATGGCGAGTAAGTGCACAGTGACTCCTGTTGTTGACTTAACAAATTGACACTCTTGTTTAAGGTGTCAAATCTCCCCAGGCTCTAGTCATGAGTTGCCAAAGTCATGGAAGCCCCCTGAGCTTTCCAACTTTGATCTTATTTCGACAAGGCCATAGTTAAAGTGGAAGATCTCTCCTACCTTCAGAGAAAGATACCTCATTCTTTGATGGCCCATTCTTTCCACTGGGATCTCATTCACAGAGATCTGTCATTTAGGTCCTCTTTGTTTTTGCCAGAGCATTACTTCACATTGGACAACACATTAAGGACAGATCCCACATGAGAAGGAAGTACACAGTGACTCCTGTTGTTGACTTAACAATTTGACACTCTTGTTTATGGCCTCAGTTATCTCCCTAGGCTCTAGTCATGAGTTGCCAAGGCTATGGAAGCCTTTTGAGTTCACCGAGTTCAATCTTATTCAGACTGGGTCATAGCCAAATTGTAAGTTCTCTCCTCCATTCAGAGAAAGCTACCTCCTTCTTTGATGGCCCCGTTCTTTCCACTGGGATCTCACTCACAGAGATCTTTCATTTAGGTCTTCTTTTTTCCAGAGTGTCTTTGCTTTCCATACATGAAATACTCTCATGGGCTCTTCAGCCAGATCTGATTGCCTTAAGGGATGATTCTGAGGCCAGAGTGCTGTTTAGGACATCTGCCATTGTATGAGTCTGCTGTGTATCCCTCGTCCCATGTTGGATCGTTTTCTCCCTTTTTTATTCTATCAGTTAGTATTAGCAGACACTAGTCTTGTTTATGTGATCCCTTTGACTCTTAGACCTATCAGTGTGATCAATTGTGAACTGAAATTGATAATTTGGACTAGTGAGATGGCATTGGTACATGCCACCTTGTTGGGATTGTACTGAAATCCACTGGCACATTTCTAACTCCACCATTTGGGGCAAGGCAGCTTGAACATGTCCTAAATTGTACATCTCCTCCCTCTCTTATTCCCATTCTTATATTTAACAGAGTTTGCTTTACACTTGAATTTAAACACATAAGAATAATTGTGTGTTAATTATAGAGTTAAACCAATAATATTAAGTAGAACAAAAAATACTAAAATGGATAGAGTATTAAATTGTACATCAACAGTGATGACAAGTGATGATCAAGTCACTGTTTCTCATAGTGTCCATTTAACTTTAACAGGTTTACTTTTTGATGCTCAGTTAGTTGAAACCATTCAGGGAGAACATATGATATTTGTCCTTCTGTGACTGGCTTATTTCACTCAGCATGATGTTTTCTGGATTCTTCCACTTTGTTGCAAATGACCGGATTTCATTTTTTTTTTACTGCTGCATAGTATTCTATAGAGTACTTACTTGTCCCATAATTCCTTTATCCAGTCTACTGTTGATGGGCATTCAGGTTGATTCCAGAACTTAGCTATTGTGAATTTAACTGCAATAAACTTTCAGGTGAAGACCGCTTATTTTGTTTGCAAATTTAATTTCCTTTGGGTAAATTCCAAGGAGTGGGATGGCTGGGTCGAACGGTAGGGTTATCTTCAGGTTTCTGAGGAATCTCCAGACTGACTTCCATAGTGGCTTGACCAGTTTGCATTCCCACCAACAGTGGGTTAGTGTCCCTTTTTCCCCACATCCTCGCCAGCATCTGTTGTTGGTAGATTTTTGTATGTGAGCCATTCTAACTGGGTGAGGTGAAACCTCATTGTGGTTTTGATTTGCATTTCCCTGATTGCTAGTGATCTTGAACATTTTTCATGTTCCTGTTGTCCATTTGGATTTCTTCTTTTGAAAAATGTCTCTTGAGGTCCTTAGCCCATCTCTGAAGTGCGTTGTTTGTTTTGATGTTGTGGAGTTTCTTGATCTCTCTGTAGATATCTGGTTATTAATCCTTTATCTGTAGCAAAGTTTGCAAATATTTTTTCCCATTCTGTCCATCGAATCTACTCTTTCCTGTTTGTTTCTTTCTTTTTTTTTCTTTAACTTTTATTTAATGAATATACGTTTCCAAAGTACGAATAATGGATTACTATGGCTTCCCCCCCATACCGTCCCTCCCACAGTTTGCTCCCACACAGAAACATAAAGTGAAAAAAATAGATGATTTTTTTTAATGATGATGAAATCAGATCAGACCTATTGTCATGTTTAATCCCAGTGAGAGTCAAGTTGGGAGTTGATAGTTTCTTTTCTTTTCTTTTCTTTTTTTTTTTTTTACAGAGGATCAGTTTAGTATGCATTAAGTAAAGATTTATTTTTCACTTTATGTTTCTGTGTGGGAGCAAACTGTTGAAATCCTTACTTAATGTATACTAAGCTGATCTTCTGTATATTAAGATAATCGAAAATGAATCTTGATATGAATGGAAGGGGAGAGGGAGTGGGAAAGGGGAGGGTTGTGGGTGGGAGGGACGGTATGGGGGGGAAGCCATTGTAACCCATGAATCGTACTTTGGAAATTTATATTCATTAAATAAAAGATAAAAAAAAAAGCAAAAAAAAAAAAAAAAACCAGCTCCTCATTTGGCTGATTTTTTGTAATTTTTTTTTATTCAATCCTGTTGATTTCTTCTCTGATTTTAATTATTTCTCTTCTCCTACTAGATTTGGGTCTTGTTTGCTGCAGTTTTTCTAGATCCTTGAGATGTGTTGAAAGCTCATCTATTTGGTGCCTTTCCAATTTCTTGATGTATGCACCTATTGATATAAACTTTCCTCTTAACACTGCTTTTGCTTCGTCCCATAAGTTTTGGTATGTTGTGCTGTTAACCTCATTTACTTCCAGAAAATCTTTATTTCTCGTTTAATTTCTTCTATGACCCATTGTTCATTCAGGAGCATGTTGTTCAGTCTCCATGTGTTTGCGTATGCTGTAGGGATTCCTGAGTTGCTAATTTCCAACTTCATTCCACTATGTTCTGAGAAGCTGCATGGTATGATTCTAATTCTTTTGAATTTGCTGAGACTTGCTTTATGGGCTAGTATGTGGTCAATCCTAGAGAAGGTTCCATGTACTGTTGAGAAGAATGTAAAATCTTTAGCTGTAGGACTGAAAGTTCTGTAGAAATCTGTTAGATCCATTTGGGCTATAGTGTCGTTTAAATCTACTGTATCCTTGTTGATCTTCTGTCCTGTTGATCTGTCTATTTCTGAGAGTAGAGTATTGAAGTCCCCCAGTACTATTGTATTGGGGTCTAAGTCTCCCCCTTTTTTTTTCCTGAGTAGCACAAAGATCAGAACTTGAGTTTATTTTTTTTGTATTTTTTTTAACTTTTATTTAATGAATATAAATTTCCAAAGTACGATTTATGGATTACAATGGCTTCCCCCCCATACCGTCCCTCCCACCCCAACCCTCCCCTTTCCCACTCCCTCTCCCCTTCCATTCACATCAAGATTCATTTTCGATTATCTTAATATACAGAAGATCAACTTAGTATACATTAAGTAAGGATTTCAACAGTTTGCTCCCACACAGAAACATAAAGTGAAAAATAATAGATGATTTTTTTTAAATGATGATGAAATCAGATCAGACCTATTGTCATGTTTAATCCCAGTGAGAGTCAAGTTGGGAGTTGATAATTTCTTTTTGTTTTTACAGAGGATCAGTTTACTATGCATTAAGTAAAGATTTCAACAGTTTGCACCCCCATAGAAACACAAAGTGAAATATATTATTTGAGTACTCGTTATAGCATTAAATCTCAATGCACAGCACATTAAGGACAGAGATCCTACATGAGGAGTAAGTGCACAGTGACTCCTGTTGTTGACTTTACAAATTGACACTCCTGTCTATGGCATCAGTAATCTCCCTATGCTCCAGTCATGAGTTTCCAAGGCTATGGAAGCCCTCTGAGTTCTCCGACTCTTATCTTGTTTAGACAAGGTCATAGTCAAAGTGGAGGTTCTCTCCTCCCTTCAGAGAAAGGTACCTCCTTCTGTGAAGACCTGTTCTTTCCACTGGGATCTCACTCACAGAGATCTTTTGCCAGAGTGTCTTGGCTTTCCATGCCTGAAATACTCTCATGGGCTTTTCAGCCAGATCAGAATGCCTTTAGGGCTGATTCTGAGGCCAGAGTGCTGTTTAGGATACCTGCATTCTATGAGTCTGCTGAGTATCTCACTTCCCATGTTGGATCACTCTCCCCTTTATTTATTCTATCGGTTAGTGTTAGCAGGTACTAGACTTGTTTATGTGCTCCCTTTGACTCTTAGTCCTTTCATTATGATCAATTGTGAACTGAAATTGATCACTTGGAATAGTGAGATGGCATTGGTACATGCCACCTTGATGGGATTGAATTGGAATCCCCTGGTATGTTTCTAACTCTACCATTTGGGGCAAGTCAGCCTGAGCATGTCCCAAATTATACATCTCTTCCCTCTCTTATTCCCACTCTTATGTTTAACAGGGATCACATTTCAGTTAATTTTCAACACTTAAGAATAACTGTGTATTAATTACAGAATTAAACCAGTCATATTAAGTAGAACAGACAAAAAAAAAAACTACTAAGAGGGATAATGTATTAAGTTGTTCATTAACAGTCAGGGCTATGCTGATCAAGTCACCGTTTCCCATAGTGTCCATTTCACTTCAACAGGTTTCCTTTTTGGTGTTTGGTCAGTTGTCAATGATCAGGGAGAACATATGGTATTTGTCCCTTAACAAATCTTTTAGATAAACCGGTGCCCTGTCGTTAGGTGCATATACATTGATAATTGTTATATCTTCTTGTTGTATTGATCCCTTAAGCATTATATAGTGTCCCTCTTTGTCTCTCTTAACAGTTTTTGTGGTAAAGTTTATGTTGTCCGATATTAAGATGGCTACGCCTGCTCTTTTTTCATTTCTGTTGGCATGGTATATGTTTTTCCAGCCTTTCACTTTCAGTCTGTATGGATCTATGTTGGAAAGATGTGTTTCTTGTAAGCAGCAAATAGAAGGGTTTTGTTCCTTAACCCAATCAGCCAATCTGTGTCTTTTAACTGGACAATTCAGGCCATTCACGTTCAATGTGACTAATGATAAGTGGTAACTTTGCCCTGCCATTTGCCAAAGATAATTTCTAATATATGCTTTGAATTCCCTGTTATCTTTTGCTGTGAGGTTTCCTTCCTTTACCTTCTTTCATATTGATGACCGTGTTTCTGTGTTTTTGTGTGTAACACATCTTTAAGCATCTTTTGCAGGGCTGGACAAGTGGCAACAAATTCTTTCAATTTCTGTTTGCAATGAAAAGTCTTTATTTCACCTTCATTCACAAATGAGAGCTTGGCAGGATATAATATTCTGGGCTGGCAGTTTTTCTCCTTAGTACCTGGGCTATATCTCGCCATTCCCTCCTAGCTTGTAGGGTTTCTGATGAGAAGTCAGCTGTGAGTCTGATTGGAGATCCTCTGAGAGTAATCTGATGTTTCTCTCTTGCACATTTTAGGATCTTTTCTTTATGTTTCACTGTGGAGAGTTTAATTACAACGTGTCGTGGTGAGGATCTCTTTTGGTCGTGTTTATTAGGGGTTCTGTGAGCTTCCTGTACTAGGATTTCTCTGTCCTTCTCCAAACCTGGGAAATTTTCTGCTAATATCTCACTAAAAAGGCCTTCTAATCCTTCTCCCTCTCCATGCCTTCAGGAACTCCTAGAACCCGAATGTTGGTTTTTTTAAATAGTATCTGCAGATTCCTGACAATATGTTTTAGATTTCTAATTTCCTCTTCTTTTCTTTGGTCTGACTGTATCCTTTCCTGTTCTCTGTCTTCTAAGTCCGATATTCTCTCTTCTGCTTCACCCATTCTGTTCGTAAGGCTCTCTAATGTGGTTTTCATTTGATCTTGAATTCTTCACTTCATTATGATTTCTCGTCACTATCCCAGTTTCCTGTTGTACTAGTTGTTTCATTTCATTTTGATTCCTCCTTAATATTTCATTTTCACGAGAGAGATTTTCTATCTTGTCCATTAAGGATTTGTGTAGTTCAAGAATTTGTTTTTGAGAACTTCTTAATGTTATTATCAATTTTTTGAGATCTGCTTCTTGCATTTCTTCTAACTCATCATCTTCATGATCTTGAATTGGGGTGTCTTTTTTGTTTGGGGGCGTCATGGTGATTTCCTTGTTTTTATTGCCTCGGTTTTTACGTTTGTTATTTGGCATATTGGAGATATTTGGTTTCTTCACTGTGGTACTTTTTCTTGTTATACTATGACTGTAGATTAAGTGGACTGTCTGTTTTTGATGGAGCCTTAGAGGCTTGAGATGGGTGTGGCCTGAGAGCTCTGTTTGGTGTGCCAAAGGTGACACTCCCAGGTTAGGCGTGGTAAACCTCTCTCTCTCTCTTTTTTTTTTGATTCAAAAGGGAAGTTATTCTGCACAGCTGAATGAAGTTGGAGGTAATTAGCAGGCAATTGATATACCCACAGGAGCCAGAGATCGGAAGCTCTTTCCCAAGGACCACAAAGGGAATGTGTTCTGCCCTCAGGGTGGGCTCAGATTCTCCTTCAGTCTCCCACTGGGTTGCCAAAGTTACGGAATTGTAGCGTCTCTGGAGAGTACTCACGTGAATTCCGTGAGTTCTCTCCCCCACCTTCTCTTTTTTCACAGTCTCAGTTCAGTAGCACCACAAATTTACTAGGTCCTAATCTCCTGTTAATTCGCCCCGCCCAGAGTCAGGTTTTTCTGCTAGGCTCAGGGCCGGTGCAGACCTGAGGTCGCTCTATTTATGACGTATGTCCAAGATGGTACCTGCTCTTTGTCTTGCTGCCCTTGAGAGGTGAGCGGAGAGAGAGAAATCCGTGTCCGTACCAGTCACCTTTTTTTTTCTCTCTCTCTCTCTTCCAGGTAGTCTGGTGAACTTTTCCCCCCTGGGGTCGTTCCTTCTAGTCTCCTCTCTCCGCTTGCCTGCCGGTGTCTCGGGCTATTGCGGTTCGGCTCACCTCGCGTTCCAGCGCTGGTGTGTTGAGTCTGCCGCTGGTGTCCCGAACTGTGGGCTCCCACGCTCTCCACGCAGGTCCACTGTGAATCACGCATTCTGGAAGAGTTTCTTCTGCTGTTTCCTCCCCTACTCTTCCTTGAATCTGCAGTATCTCCACTTTTATTAAACTGTCTCTCCCGGACTATCAGTGTGCTCCCTTCCTAATCCGCCATCTTGCCTGTTATTATTTTCTTCCTGATGCAATCTTTCTTTCTCTTGCTGCTGCTGCTTCTTTTCTTTATGTTGTCTCTTGTTCCTGTGCTTGTTCTTGTTCCTCCTCCTCCTCTCCTCCCCTTCCTTCTCCTCCTCCTTCTCCTCTTCCTCTTCCTCCTTTCCTGTTCTCCTCCTCTCCTCCTCTTCTTCTTCTTCTTCTCCTCCTCCTTTTCCTCCTCCTCCTCTACTCCTACTACTGCTACTACTAATACTGCTACTACTACTTTTTCTTGTATAATATTCATGTTGCTCTTTGTCTTATTCATCTACATGGTGCAAACAGCTTCACATATTGAAAGATTGTCTGTCATGGTGCAATCAGAGCTGAGTCAAGTGTAGTACTGAAGTCTTCCTAGTGAAGCATGCATCGCTCACCAATTAACATTTCATTCTGCAGGTGTTAACCTTCAGGAAAATTTCTTAAAATTTCACCTCCAATAAATCTTTTTATGGGATTCACTTCATTAAATTAATTAAACTTCAAGAGGTACTTGTTTGATTTTTTTTTTGTTTTTCACCCTTCACTCCTTTTCTATAATTTTCCTTTAACTGGTTTTTAAAATGCTGTGAATTGCATGACTAACTGCTTAGTGCATGTAAAGCTGAATAGTGAATGATAACAGTATTTGTGCTCACACAGATTTGTATTTGATTCCAGCAACATATGGTCACCGTGTATCTTTAGACAAATTATAATGCTGGTATCTCTGAGCTTCCTGTGCTCACTGGTAAACTGTATATACATTAAGCTACACTTACATTTTTGTAGGGTGTATAGATGCTCTAGGTTAAGTTTCTATCGGGTAATCCAGCAAAGGATAATCACATAGATTATTTATAGATGGGGTTTCTTTTTTTAACATTATTTATTTATTTGAGAAGTAGAGTTACAGACAGTGAGAGGGAGAGACAGAGAGAAATGTCCTCCATTCACTGGTTCACTCCCTAAATGGCCCCAATGGCCAGAGAAGTAGTGATCCAAAGCCAAATTCAGGAGCTTCTTCTGGATCCCCCACGTGGGTGCTGGAGTCCAAGTGCTTGGCCCATCTGCTGATTTCCCAGGCCATAGAAGAGAGTTGGATTGGAAGATAAGCAACCAGGACTAGAACTGGTACCCATAAGGGATACTGGCCCCACTGGTGGAGGATTAACCTACTGCACCAAAGCACCAGATCAAATAGATGCAACCATCCATTCAGCAGTACACCATGCAGTGTTAAACACTTAACTACGGACCCCCTCCTATGCCCTGGACACTGCTATGTGTGATGGAGATTCATTTCCAGGAAGAATTTAGAACTGCTCCTTGTTCTTCCAGAGCACACTTTCTTTTAAAGGATTCAAAAAACAAATTTATGAATAAATGACAGATGTCAGAAGATGATAAATCCTGAAAGTACAACAAAAGAAACCACACAATGAGAAGGAATTGGTAGAATGAAGAGTGGGGATCCAGTAAGTAGTTAATGATAACCATTAGGAGGTGATGAAGGTGTGCTGAGACTAGCATGAGTGGAAGGTGATAGCCACAAGCAAATCAGGGAATTATTCAGGGCAGAGGAAAAGCACAGACAGAGGCTGCAGGGTATATGGCACTTGCCAAGAAGACAGAAGGCAAAGATGGTGGCCACAGTGTGTCAAGAGAGGGAAGGAACAGCCTCATCTAATGGAAATCCCAACCACCTTTAATAAAACATACAATGTAATAAGAACACTGAAAATGTTACATAATACTACATAATAATATTTACATAAAATTATATACTAATGTTATAAGAACATGGAAAACATTATGTAATTTTGCATAATATATTCACATAAATTTCATAATAATGTAATAAGAACATGGATAATGTTACATAATATTACATAATAATATTTACATAAACTAGATGATAATGTAATAGGAACATCCAAAACAAGCAATGCATAGGTTATTGAAAAAGTACAAATGCATGTGAGACATGCATCCATTCCACATTGCTCATGAATGTACTATTTCTATCTGGACTGCTATCACATCTTTCATGAAATCATTCACGTGGAGCATAAGTTGTTCTCAGTTAAAAATACCTGTGGGGTCGAATCTGTGGGTTAGCGGCTAAAGCCACTGCCTGCTGTGCCAGCATCCCATATTGCCTCCAGTTTAGGTCTCAGCTTCCCCACGGGTCTGATGTGCCTCTCTGCTGTGGACTGGGAATGCAGTGGATTATTGTCCAGGTCCTTGGGCCAAAGCACCCACATCAGAGACCTGGAAGAAGATCCTGGCTCCTGGCTTCAGATCGGCACAGCTATGGCCATTGCAGCCATTTGGGAAGTGAACCAGCAGATACAAGACCTTCCTCTCCCTGCCCCTAATTCTCTGAAACTCTGCCTGTCAAATAAATAAATGTATCTTTTACAAAAAATACATTTGATTATACAAGTGTCCACTGAACCTCAATAGACATTTTTCAAAAGAAAAAATCCAAATGGACAACAGGCACATGAAAAAATGTTCAAGATCACTAGCAATCAGGGAAATGCAAATCAAAACCACAATGAGGTTTTACCTCACACCAGTTAGAATGGCTCACATTCAGAAATCTACCAACAACAGATGCTGGCGAGGATGTGGGGAAAAAGGAACACTAACCCACTGTTGGTGGGAATGCAAACTAGTTAAGCCACTATGGAAGTCAGTCTGGAGATTCCTCAGAAACCTGAATAGAACCTTACCATACAACCCAGACATCCCACTCTTTGGAATTTACCCAAAGGATATTAAGTTGGCAAACAAACAAGCTGTCTGCACCTTAATGTTTATTGCAGCTCAGTTCACAATAGATAAGACCTGGAATCAACCTAAATGCTCATCAACAGTAGACTGGATAAAGGAATTATGGGCTATGTACTCTATAGAATACTGTACAGTAGTAAAAAACAATGAAATCTGGTCACTTGCAGCAAAATGGAGGAATCTGGAAAACATCACGCTGAGTGAAATAAGCCAGTCACAGAGGGACAAATATCATGTTCTCCCTGATCGGTGACAACTAACCGAGCACCAAAAAGGAAACCTGTTGAAGTGTAATGGACGCTATGAGAAACGGTGACTTGCCCTGACTATTGATGAACAACTTAATATTTTATCCCTTTTAGTATTTTTTTGTTCTGCTTAATATTATTGGTTGAACTCTGTAATTAATACTCAATTATTGTTAAGTGTTGAGATGGAAGAGATGTACAATTTGGGAAATGCTCAATCTGACTTGCCCCAAATGGTAGAGTTACAAATGTGCTAGGGGATTCCAACTCAATCCCATCAAGGTGGCATGTACCAATGGCATCTCACTAGTCCAAGTGAACAATTTCAGCCAGTGCCGCGGCTCACTAGGCTAATCCTCCGCCTTGCAACACCGGCACACCGGGTTCTAGTCCCGGTCAGGGCGCCGGATTCTGTCCCAATTGCCCCTCTTCCAGGACAGCTCTCTGCTGTGGCCAGGGAGTGCAGTGGAGGATGGCCCAAGTAATTGGGCCCTATACCCCATGGGAGACCAGGATGAGTACCCAGCTTCTGCCATCGGATCAGTGCGGTGCGCCGGTCGTGGCAGACATTGGAGGGTGAACCAACGCAAAAGGAAGACCTTTCTCTCTGTCTCTCTCTCACTGTCCACTCTGCCTGTCAAAAAATAAAAAAATAAAAAATAAAAAAGTGATCAATTTCAGTTCGTAATTGATCATAATGATAGGACTAAGAATCAAAGGGATCACATAAACAAGACTAGTGTCTGCTAATATTAATTATAGAATCGAACAGGGAGAGAATGATCCAACATGGGTAGCAGGATACACAGCAGACTCATAGAATGGCAGATGCCCTAAACAGCACTCTGGCCTCAGAATCAGCCCTTAAGGCATTCGGATCTGGCTGAAGAGCCCATGAGAGTATTTCAGGCATGGAAAACCAAGTCTGGCAAAAAAAATGAGAGGACCTAAATGAAAGATCTCTGTGAGTGAGATCCCAGTGGAAATAACAGGTCATCAAAGGAGGAGGTACCTTTCTCTGAAAGGAGGAGAGAATTTCCAATTTGACTATGACCTTGTCTAAATATGATCAGAGTCGGCGAACTCAAAACACCTCCATAGCCTTGGCAAATCATGACAAGAGCCTAGGGTGAATACTGATGCCATAAACAGGAGTGTCAATTTGTAAAGTCAACAACAGGAGTCACTGTGCACTTACTCCTCATGCAGGATCTCTGTCCTAATGTGCTATACATTGTGATTTAATGCTATAACTAGTACTCAAACAGTATTTTACACTTTGTGTTTCTGTGTGGGTGCAAACTGTTGAAATCTTTACTTAATGTATGCTAAACTGATCTTCTGTATATAAAGAGAATTGAAAATCAGTCTTGATGTGAATGGAAGGGAAGAGGGAGCTGAAGAGGGGAGGGTTGTGGTTGGGAGAGAAGTTATTGTGGGGGGAGCCATTATAATCCATAAGCTGTACTTTGGAAACTTATATTCATTAAATAAAAGTTAAAAAAAGAAGTGTCCATTGAAGAAGGATGTGTACTTAGGGATGTGCTTTCACAGTGAACATAGGTGGGTCCTTTCACTTCCAAGCAATTCATCTCTTACGTGAAAGGAGTGACTGTCTTCTTGCTTCAGACTTAACAAGGTTCTGATTGCTGCAGCCACTTAATACAAACCTGCCCAGCCACCTTCTACACCAGAGAGAACTCCGGATAGGTCTTAGACATCTGAGAAATACTCTACATCAGGTGCAGGTGTCCACACTAAAGAAGTGTTTTTATTTAACCTTCTTATTTTCTCAGCAATCTGATTGTGTCATTCCTTATGAATCAAATATCAATAACTCAGTCTAGACAAATCAAACTTTCAAACCAGCAATTACATGTAGAATAGGGATAGCCTAAAACTCAAAATATTTGTATTGTTTCTGTTCCTCAAAAGGCATTTCAGTGGATTCACAAAAGTAGGGCAGGCATGTACTTGGAGGTGAATCTCTTGCTTTAAGACTTTCAAAGTCCAGAAGAGGAATAAACAGCTGCTTACCATGGAGAGAAACTTTGGAAAGGCCTCTGGTTAGTAGTGAGATAGCTGTATCCCAACTCGTTAAGCTTTCTCCTAGAGAAAATTTAAGGTGGCTATAAAGAGAAATCCAAACTTTGCCTCCTCCACCACCAAGAAATGACAAAGCATCTACTTATACAGCTGCTCAAGGAAGAGTTCCAGAACACAGTTGAACATCAATAATAGGCATAGCAGCATAGAGAGAAGAGAAAGAAGAACCAAGCCTTATTGGAGGTTCTGAAGTCCCAGCCTGGGGGCCAGGGAATTCCTGTCATAGGGGAAAGTGTGATAAGGAGGGCATAAATGAAGTTCATTGCTCACCTGAGCAACCCCACCTAGAAAAGAAATCAGCCACCAGAGACCAGCAGCTGGGTAAGGAGAACTCCTTGTAAAACCCAGGGCTCCTTGGCTTCAGAGAAGGAACTTTTGCTATTCCCTCTACACCCTGCAGGGGAAGGGATATAGCATGTGACAACAACTTGAGAAGGAATCCATTGCCTCTTTTCTTCCCAAGGTCTCCCCCAAAATATTCCTGCCATCTAGCAAGGCAGACTGAGCTCCATGGGTCCAACTGGACCCAACAAGGCAATGGTGACCCCAATGCCCTAGCCACACAGTGCTCTGCATTGATCTGCTGGCCCCATGAAACCTTGCAGTTTTCAGCTGGGGACTTAAGCAACTATCCAGTTTGACTAAGGAGGGCCAGAGCTCCCTATCTACTAGGCAGAGATCTTGCAGTAGGTTTTGAGGATGCAATATAAAATGTGTTTGTAGTCTACAGAGTGTGTTTGGCTGGGTGGTTTAAGTTTGCTGGTACTCTGCAGTCACTCTGAACAGTGAATCAACTTGTCTTCTCTGGCACAGTCCAGAACTAAGATACTAAACTTCTTCCCAGTTAGTTCCAGCGTCCCCAGACATCCATTATTCATGGTCAGAGATGCTTAATTAAGCCCACTTTGGGTGTCACTCTGGATTATTGCTTACCCATGAACAGTGGTCAGAGCTCTCTAGCTCTACCCAAAGCAAGCCTTTGAAATGCTGGCTTATGCACTATTTGTTGCACCTACCATACCAACACCTTGCTCTCTGGAACCCAGAACTGGGCGATCTCTTCTGTGCATGACACAGCACAATGCCATGGCTTGCTAGGATCTCTGGTCCAGAGTTTTGCACTCTTCTCAGGCTCAAGATAGAGCTCAGAGCTTCAGACCCTCCCATGGTAGCTGCCAATTTTGGATGCTGCTGTTCACTTGTTACTCAGGCCTGAGGATACTGCACACTACTTAGCCCAGCAAGAAGCCCATGGAGAGAATGGCCCAAGACAACTTTCCTGTTGTCACAGAGCCGAAGTCACTCACAGATGTAGCCACCCTCTCAGACAGCATCTGTGAGACCAGGTGCTCCAACTAGCATTAGTGATTAGTGCTGTTTTGGAGCTCTGGATCTGGGATGAGAACCAGCAGATGGAAGATCTCTCTCCTTCCCTTCCTCTCTTGCTCCCTCCTTCTGTCTTTCTCTCCACCCATCTGTAGCTCTTTGAAATAAATAGATAAATATTATAAAATTTGAGCAGAAGTAACTATACTCATATCATAAAAAATAGACTTGAAGACAAAAAATGTTAAAAGTCAAAGTGATAGTCAATACATAGTGATCAAGGGATCAATTCAACAACATGTGACTACTGTAATCTTATATGCACCTATTTATATGGCACCCAGTGTTATAAAAAATAAATAATGGATCTAATGAGAAACATAAGCTCTAATACAATAATGCCGGGGGATCTCAACACCCTACTTCAACCACACACACACACAGACACAATCAACAAAGTTACAACTGAGCTAATCTACACTGTAGGACAGATGTACCTAATAGACATTTACAGAAAAATCAGTCCAACAATGCACATTATTTTCATCAGGGCATCGAACATTCCCTAAGACATACAATAGGGGCTGGTGCAGTAGGCTAAGCATCTGCCTGCGGTTCCAGCATCTCATATGGATGCCGGTCTGAGTCCTAAATGCTCCTCTTCTGATCTAGCTCTCTGCTTATAGACTGGCAAAGCAGCAAAAATGCCCCAAGTGCTTGGGCTCCTGCCCCAGTATGGGAGACCCATATTGGCTGGCTTTGGCTCAGCCCAGCTCCAGCCGTTGCAGCCATTTAGGGAATGAACCAACAGATGAACGACCACTCTCTATCTGTCTGTTACTCTGCCTCTCAAATAAATAAGTAAAATCCTTAAAATAAAAGAGAAAACATTAGTATGCCATAAAGCAAATCACAGCAAATTCAAAAATATCAACATCATACCAGGAATCCTTTTCTGACCATAAAGGAATGAAGCTGTAAATTAAAAAATAAAAAAAAAAACTGTTGAAATTACATGAATACATTAAAACTGAACAGCATATTTTTGATTGAATAGTGGATCATAGAAGAAATCAAAAGGGAAGTTAAAAATTCCTTGAAACATGAAAATGAAACAACATATCAAAACTAGTGAGATTTATCAACAATAGTAAAAGGGAAGCTTAGAGCAAAAAGTGCTTGAATTAAATAATTGGAAAGGTATCAAATAGTCTAACAGTGCATATCAAACTGAGAAAAAAATTAAATCGATAATTAGTAAAAGTAAATGAATAATAGAAATGAGAGAATGCACAAAATGGAATTTAAAAACAATAAAGGATACATGAAATGTATAATTTCTTGAAAAAATAAGCAAAACAGAAAAATATTTTACAACTAATCAAAAAAAGAGAAGACTTAAATCAATAAAAGAAGAGATGAAAAATAGATACCACATCTGATACCACAGACATACAAATAATAATTAGGAACAATTATAGACAATATACTAAAAATTGGAAAATTCTAGAGAAATTGATAGATTTCCGGATACACATAATTTATCACTCTGAACAGTGAATCAACTTGTCCCCTCTGGCACAGTCCAGAACTAAGATACTAAACTCCTTCCCAGTTAGTTCCAGCATCCCCAGACATCCATTAGTCATGAAGACATAGAAAGCATGAATATACCAGTAATCAAAGTTGAGACTGATCAGTAACAAATAATATCCCAACAAAGAAAAGCCTAGGCCTCAGTGTCCTCACTGCTAAGTTTTCCCAGACTTGTGAGGAAGAACTAACAGCAATTCTTCACAAACTGTTCAACATGAGTAAAATGGAGGAAACGCTTCTGGACTCATTCTATGAGATTAGCATTACTTTAACTTGCAAACCGGATAAGAATACAACACAAAAAAAGAGCCAGATAAGAATACAACACAAAAAAAGAGCTATAGACCTATATTCCTGATGAATCCGTGATGAAACGCTGGCAAATCAAGTCCAACAACACATCAAAAAGATCTGACCAGTGGGATTTCTCCCAGCGATGCAGGGATCAAACGTGACACATGACATCAACAAAATGAAGGATTATAAACCATAAGATTATCTCAGTAGACGCTGAAGAAGCATTGGAAAAAATACAGCATCCTTTCCTGGTAAAAATCTTAAAAATTGAGTGGAGAGTGCAAAAAAAAAAAAGAAGACCTAAATGAAAGACCTCTGTGAGTGAGATCCCAGAGGAAAGAACGGGGCCATCAAAGAAGGAGGTACCTTTCTCTGAAGGGAGGAGAGAATTTCCACTTTGACTATGCCCCTGTCGGAATAAGATTGAATTTGATGAACTGAAAAGGCTTCCATAGCCTTGGAAACTCATGACTAGAGCCTAGGGAGAGTACTGATGCCATAAAAAAGAGTGTCAATTTGTTAAGTCAACAACAGGAGTCACTGTGCACTTACTCCTCATGTACTGTGCACATGTACTCCTCATGTACAATGTGAATTAATGCTATAACTAGTACTGAAACAGTATTTTTCTGTGTGGCTGCAAACTGATGAAATCTTTACTTAATATATACGGAATCGATCTGTATATAAAGATAATTGAAAATGAATCTTGATGTGAACGGAATAGGAGAGGGAGCAGGAGATGGGAGGGGTGCGAGTGGGAGGGAAGTTATGGGTGGGGAAAGTCAATGTAATCCATAAACTGTACTTTGGAAATTTATATTTACTAAATAAAAAATCAAAAAAATTTAGTGCAGAAGGAATATACCTCAAACCAATCAAGGCAACATATGGCAGTCCTACAATCAGCATCATATGGAATGGAGAAAAGTGGGAAGCATTTCCCCCATGATATGGAACCAGACAAGATTTTTCACCGTACTGTTTTCACCGTATTTATTCATTATAGCTCGGAGGTTTTAATCAAAGCTAGAAAGCAAGAAAGAAGCCAAGGGCCAGTGCCGCGGCTCACTAGGCTAATCCTCCGCCTAGCGGCGCCGGCACACCGGGTTCTAGTCCCGGTCAGGGCGCCGGATTCTGTTCCGGTTGCCCCTCTTCCAGGCCAGCCCTCTGCTGTGGCCAGGGAGTGCAGTGGAGGATGGCCCAGGTGCTTGGGCCCTGCACCCCATGGGAGACCAGGAAAAGCACCTGGCTCCTGGCTCCTGCCATCGGATCAGCGCGGTGTGCCAGCCGCAGCGCACTGGCCACGGCGGCCATTGGAGGGTGAACCAACGGCAAAGGAAGACCTTTCTCTCTGTCTCTCTCTCACTGTCCACTCTGCCTGTCAAAAAAAAAAAAAAGAAAAAGAAAGAAAGAAGCCAAGAGGGTACAAATTATAAAGGAGAAAGTCAAAATACTCCTCTTTGAAGTTGACATGACTCTTTATGTAGGGGAACCTAAAGACTCCACTAAGAGACTATTAGAACTGATAAGAGAAATTAGCAAATTAGTAGGATATAAAGTCAGCACACAAAAATAAATAGCATTTTTACACATCAGCCATGATCCTGCTGAGAAAAAGCATATAAGATCAATTCCACGCAGATAGCTACAAAAATCTAAATATGTTGGGATAAATTTAACCAAGGGTGTGAAAGATCTCTATAGTGAAAATGAGAATATATTAATGAAAAAAACAGAGGAGACAAAAATAGAAAATTTTCTATGTTCTGGAATTGGAAGAATTAATATTATCAAAAATGTCCATACTACCCAAAGCAATTTACAGATTCGGTGCAATCCCCAGCCAAATTTCATCCACAATATTCACACAACTATCTTTTTAAAGATTTTATTTATTTTATTTGAGGTTGAGAGTTACAGACAGTGAGAGGGAGAACCATTGGCCATTGGTTCATTCCTAAATGGCCACAATGGCAGGAACTGCTCCAATCTGAAGCCAGGAGCCAGGTGCTTCTTCCTGGTCTCCCACATGGGTTCAGGGGCCCAAGGACTTGGGCCATCCTCTACTGCTTTCCCAGGCCATAACAGAGAGCAGGACTGGAAGTGGAGCAGCAAACGAAGATTCTTCAATAAATTAAAAGCAGGAGGGTAGTCAAGATGGCTGAACAATGAGGACATGCACTGATAGTCCGGGAAAAGATAGTTTGAAAAAGTGGAGTCACTGTAGTTTCAGGGAAAGGCTCAGGGAAAAAAAATTGCAGAGGAAAATCTTCTGGATCTACTGGATATGACACGACGACCTATGGGGAGAGCAAGGACACCCACGGCTCCAGAGCCCAACCACGGAGTCTATACATCTGCACTGGAAGGGGAGGGGAGGCAAACCCTCTGTAACCTGAGACATTGGTAGGAAATAGCAGATAGAGCCTAGAGGGAATGTGGCTTAAAGCCCCGCTGGAGACAGTTCACCAGGCTAACTAGAGGAGAGAGGGAAAAAAAGGGACTGGTACAGATGAGTTTCTCCACCCACCTCGCAAGGGGGAGCAAGACAGAGAGAGCAGGCGCCATTTCGGACATAGGTAAAAGCTGTGCGACCTCAGGGCTGTGCACAACCTCAGGGCTGTGCCCGCCCTCAGTCGAACAGAAAAATCTGACTCTAGGGGGGTGAAATAACAGGAGGTTAGGACCTAGTGAATGTGTGGGGCTAATGAACTGAGACGGTGAAAAAAGAGACAGTGGGTGAGAGAACTCATGGAGTTCACATGAGTACTCTCCAAGACGCCACACTTCAGTAAACCTTGGCAACATGGTGGGAGACTGCAGGAGAATTTGAGCCCACACTGAGGGTAGAACAGATTCTTTGTGTGGTCCTTGGGAAAGAGCAGGTGAATGATATACCCACAGGAGCCAGAGATCAGAAGCTGACTACCTTCAATTCTGCTCAGCTGTGTGGTACTACTTCCCTTCTGAATCAAAAAGAGAGAGAGAGAGAGATTTACCACGCCTAACCTGGGAGTGTCACATTTGGCACACCCTTAACCCTGAAGAACCAAACAGAGCTCTCTGGCCACACCCATCTCAAGCTTCTAAGGCTCTTCCAAAAGCAGTCTACTTAATACAGTCATAGTATAACAAGAGAAAAACAGCGCAGCAAGGGAACCAGAATCCAAAGAATATCTCCACAAGGCCAAGCAACAAACACAGAAACAAGAACAAGGAAGCCCCCAAATGAATAAGACACCCCAAGCCAAGATTATGAAGATGATGAGATAGAAGAAGTGCAAGATACGGATTTCAAAAAATTTATGATAAGAACATTTGAAAGTTTTCAAAAACAAATCCTTGAACTACAGAAATCCTTACTGCACAGGATAGAAAATCTCTCTTGGGAAATGAAATGTTAAGGAGGAATCAAAATGAAATGAAGAAACTAGTAGAACATGAAATCATGATAGTGAAATTAAAATCAAATTGAATTGAAGAATTCAATAGATCAAATGACAAACACATTGCAGAGCCTTAAAACCAGAGTCAGTGAGGCAGAAGAGAGAATATCGGACTTAGAAGACAGAGAACAGGAAAGTATACAGTTAAACCAAAGAGAAGAAGAAGACATTAGAAATCTAAAAAATATTGTTGGGAATCTACAGGATACTATTAAAAACACCAACATACGGGTTCTAGGAGTTCCTGAAGGCATGGAGAGAGAGAAAGGATTAGAAGGCTTTTTTAGTGAGATACTAGCAGAGAATTTCCCAGGTTTGGAGAAGGACAGAGACATCCTAGTACAGGAAGCTCATAGAACCCCTAGTAAACATGACCAAAAGAGATCCTCACCACAACACGTTGTAATCAAACTCACCACAGTGAAACATAAAGAAAAGATTCTAAAATGTGCAAGAGAGAAACATCAGATTACTCTCAGAAGGTCTCATCAGAAACCCTGCAGGCTAGGAAGGAATGGTGAGATATAGCCCAGGTACTAAGAGAGAAAAACTGCCAGCCCAGAATATTATATCCTGCAAAGCTCTCATTTGTGAATGAAGGTGAAATAAAGACCTTTCATAGCAAACAGAAATTGAAAGATTTGTAGCCACTCATCCAGCCCTGCAAAAGTTGCTTAAAGATGTGTTACACACAGAAACACAGAAACATGGCCATCAATATGAAAGAAGGTAAAGGAAGGAAAACTCACAGCAAAAGATCACAGGAAGTTCAAAGCATATATTAGAAAAAATCTTAGGGAAAATGGCAGGGTGAAGTTACTACTTATCAATAGTCACATAGAATGTTAATGGCCTCAACTCTCCAGTTAAAAGGCACAGACTGGCTGAATGGATTAAGGAACAAAACCCATCTATTTACTGCTTCCAAGAAACACACCTTTCCAACAAAGATGCATGCAGACTAAAAGTGAAAAAGATATTCCATTCCAACAGAAATGAAAAAAGAGTGGGTGTAGCCATCTTAACATTGGACAACATAAACTTTAACACAAAAACTGTTAAGAGAAACAAAGAGGGTCACTATATAATGATTAAGGGTTCAATTTATCAGGAAGATATAACTATTATAAATGTATGTGCACCTAATTATAGGGCACCGAATTATTTATAAGATATGTTAAGGGAATTAAAGGGAGACTTAGACATCAATACAATAGTACTGGGAGACTTCAAAAAACAACTCTCAGAAATAGACAGATCAACTGGACAGAAGATCAACAAGGAAACAGTAGATTTCAACGACACTATAGCACAAATGGATCTAACAGATTTCTACAGAACTTTTCATCCTACATATAAAGAATTTAAATTCTTCTCAGCAGTACATGGAACCTACTCTAGGATTGACCACATACTAGCCCATAAAGCAAGTCTCAGCAAATTCAAAAGAATTAGAATCATACCATGCAGCTTCTCAGAACATAGTGGAATGAAGTTGGAAATTAGCAACTCGGGAATCCCTAGAGCACATGCAAACACATAGAGACTGAACAACATGCTACTGAATGAACACTGGGTCATAGAAGAAATTAAACGAGAAATCAAAAATTTTCTGGAAGTAAATGAGGTTAACAGCACAATATACCAAAACTTATGGGATACAGTAAAAGCAGTGTTGAGAGGAAAGTTTACAGCAATGTGTATAGCCTACATTGAGAAATTAGAAATGCACAAAATAAATAAGCTTTCAATACATCTCAAGGATCTAGAAAAACTGCAGCAAACAAGACCCAAATCTAGTAGGAGAAGAGAAATAACTAAAATCAGAGAAGAAATCAATAGGATTGAATCCGAAAAAAGATTACAAAAAATCAGCCAAATGAGGATCTGGTTTTTTGAAAAACAAAATTGACAGCAAATTCACCCAACTAACTCAAAAAAGAAAACCCAAATCAATAAAAGCAGAGATGAAAAAGTAAATGTAACAACAGACACCACAGAAATAAAAAGAATCATCAGAAATTACTACAAGGACTTGTATGCCAGCAAACAGGGAAATCTATGAGAAATGGATAAATTCCTGGACACATGCAATCTACCTAAATTGAACCAGGAAGACATCGAAAACCTAAACAGACCCATAACTGAGACAGAAATTGAGACACTAATAAAGGCCCTCCCAACAAAGAAAAGCCCAGGACCAGATGGATTCACTGCTGAATTCTACCAGACATTTAAAGAAGAACTAACTCCAATTCTTCCCAAACTATTCAGAATAATTGAAAAAGAGGGAATCCTCCCAAATTATTTCTATGCAGCCAGCATCACCTTAATTCCTAAGTCGGAAAAAGATGCAGCATTGAAAGAGAATTACAGATCAATATCCCTGATGAACATAGATGCAAAAATCCTCAATAAAATTCTGGCCAATAGAATGCAACAACACATCAGAAAGATCATCCACCCAGACCAAGTGGCATGTATCCCTGGTATGCAGGGTTGGTTCAATGTTCGCAAATCAATCAATGTGCAAGACAACATTAACAGACTGCAGAAGAAAAACCATATGATTATCTCAATAGATGCCGAGAAAGCATTTGATAAAATTCAACACCCTTTCATGATGAAAACTCTAAGCAAACTGGGTATGGAAGGAACATTCCTCAATACAATCAAAGCTATTTATGAAAAATCCACAGCCAGCATCCTATTAAATGTAGAAAAGTTGGAAGCATTTCCACTGAGATCTGGTACCAGACAGGGATGCCCACTCTCACCACTGCTATTCAATATAGTTCTGGAGGTTCTAGCCAGAGCTATTAGGCAAGAAAAAGAAATTAAAGGGATACAAATTGGGAAGGAAGAACTCAAACTATCCCTCTTTGCAGATGACATGATTCTGTATTTAGAGGATCCACAGAACTCTACTAAGAGACTATTGGAACTCATAGAAGAGTTTGGCAAAGTAGCAGGATATAAAATCAATGCACAAAAATCAACAGCCTGTGTATACAAAGGCAATGCCATGGCTGAGGAAGAACTTCTAAGATCAATCCCATTCACAATAGCCACAAAAACAATCAAATACCTTGGAATAAACTTAACCAAGGACATTAAAGATCTCTACGATGAAAATTACAAAATCTTAAAGAAAGATATAGAAGAAGATACCAAAAAATGGAAAAATCTTCCATGCTCATGGATAGGAAGAATCAACATCATCAAAATGTCCATTCTCCGAAAAGTAATTTATAGATTCAATGTGATACCAATCAAAATACCGAGGACATTCTTCTCAGATCTGGAAAAATGGTGCTGAAATTCATATGGAGACACAGGAGACCTCGAATAGCTAAAGCAATTTTGTACAACAAAAAAAGCCAGAGGCATCACAATATCAGATTTCACGGCATACTACAGGGCAGTAGTAATCAAAACAGCATGGTACTGGTCCAGAAACAGATGTATGGACCAATGGAACAGAATGGAAACACCAGAAATCAATCCAAACATCTACAGCCAACTTATATTTGATCAAGGATCCAAAACCAATCCCTGGAGTAAGGACAGTCTATTCAATAAATGGTGCTGGGAAAATTGGATTTTATCATGCAGAAGCAGGAAGCAAGACCTGTACCTTTCACTCAATATGGATTAAAGACTTAAATCTATGACCCAACAACATCAAATTATTAGAGAACATTGGAGAAACCCTGCAAGATATCGGCATTGGCAAAGACTTCTAGGAAAAGACTCCGGAAGCACTGGCAGTCAAAGCCAAAATTAACATTTGGGATTGCATCAAATTGAGAAGTTTCTGTACTGCAAAAGAAACAGTCAGGAAAGTGAAGAAGCAACCAATATTATGGGAAACTATATTTGCAAACTATGCAACTGATAAAGGGTTGATAACCAGAATCTACAAAGAAATCAAGAAACTCCACAACATCAAAACAAACAACCCACTTCAGAGATGGGCCAACGACCTCAATAGACATTTTTCAAAAGTGGAAATCCCAATGGCCAACAGGCACATGAAAAAATGTTCAAGATCACTAGCAATCAGGGAAATGCAAATCAAAACCACAATGAGGTTCCACCTCACCCCAGTTAGAATGGCTCACATTCAGAAATCTACCAACTATAGATGTTGGCGAGGATGTGGGGAAAAAGGGACACTAACCCACTGTTGGTGGGAATGCAAACTGGTCAAGCCACTATGGAAGTCAGTCTGGAGATTCCTCAAAGACCTGAATAGAACCCTACCATTCAACCCAGCCATCCCACTCCTTGGAATTTACCCAAAGGAAATTAAATTGGCAAACAAAAAAGCAGTCTGCACATTAATGTTAATTGCAGCTCAATTCACAATAGCTAAGACGTGGAACCAACCCAAATGCCCATCAACAGTAGACTGGATAAAGAAATTATGGGACATGTACTCTATAGAATACTATACAGCAGTCAAAAACAACGAAACCCAGTCATTTGCAACAAGATAGAGGAATTTGGAAAACATCATGCTGAGTGAATTAAGTCACTCCCAAAGGGACAAATATCATATGTTCTCCCTGATTGGCGACAACTAACTGAGCACCAAAGGGGAAACTTGTTGAAGTGAAATGGACACTATGAGAAACAGTGACTTGATCAGCTCTTGTCCTGACAGTTGATGTACAATGTAATACTTTATCCCTTTTAGTATTTTTTTTCTAGTACCATTGGTTGAACTCTGTAACTAACACACAATTATTCTTAGGTGTTTAAATTTTAACTGAAAAGTGATCCCTGTTAGGAATTTGGAAAACATTATGTTGAGTGAAATAAGCCAATCCCAAAGGGACAAATACCACTTGTTCTCCTTGATAGGTGACAACTAAGCACCAAAAAGGAAACCTGTTAGAGTGAAATGAACACTATGAGAAATGGTGACTTGATCAGCCCTCACCCTGACTGTTGATGAGCAGCTTAATATGTTATCCCTCTTAGTATATTTTTTTTGTTTGTTCTACTTAGTACTTTTGGTTGAATACTGTAATCAATACACAATTCTTCTTAAGTGCTGAAACTTAACTGAAAAGTGATTGCTATTAAATATAAGAGTGGGAATAAGAGAGGGAAGAGATGTGCAATTCGGGACATGCTCAAGCTGACTTACCTCAAACGGTAGATTTAGAAACATACCAGGGGATTCGAATTCAATCCCATCGAGGTGGCATGTACCAATGCCATCTCACTAGTCCCAGTGATCAATATCTGTTCACAATTGATCTTAATGATAGGACTAAGAATCAAAGGGATCACATAAACAAGAATAGTGTCTTCAAATACTAGCTTTTAGAATAAAAAAGGGAGAGAACGATCCAACATGGGAAGTGAGATACACAGCAGACCCATAGAATGGCAAATGTCCTAATAGTACTGTGGCCTCAGAATCATCCCTTAAGGCATGCGGATCTGGCTGAAATGCCCATGAGAGTATTTCAGGCATGGAAAGCCAAGACACTCTGGGGGAAAAAAAAAACCTAAATGAAAGATCTCTGCGAGTGAGATCCCAGAGGTACCTTTCTCTGAAGGGAGGAGAGAACTTCCACTTTGACCATGGCCTTGTCTAAAAATGATCAGAGTCAGTGAACTCAGGGGGCTTCCATAGCCTTGGCAGCTCATGACAAGACCCTAGGGTGATTACTGATGCCATAAACAAGAGTGTCAATTTGTTAAATCAACAACAGGAGTCACTGTGCACTTACTCCTCATGTAGGATCTTTGTCCTTAGTGTGCGGTACATTGAGATCTAATGCTATAACTAGTACTCAAACAGTATTTTTCACTTTATGTTTCTGTGTGGGAGGAAACTGTTGAAATCTTTACTTAATGTATGCTAAACTGATCTTCTGTATATAAAGAGAATCGAAAATGAATCTTGATATGAATGGAAGGGGAGAGGGAGTGGATAAGGGGAGGGTTGTGGGTTGGAGGGACGTTATGGGGGGAAGCCATTGTAATCTATATTCTGTACTTTGGAAATTTATATTCATTAAATAAAAGTTAAAAAAAAAAGAAAATAATGACAGCACAAACTCAGACTGTTGAACTAATTTGGAAAACACTTTCATAACCGTTTCACCCAAACCTTATGTCATCATTGTAGACCCAAATTATCTTGAGATAAACAAAATATCTGCCTTACTAGTTGAATGGAAGGACAAACATTTGCATAGCAGAAAATTTTTGCTCTAGCAGATGAAACAACTATATAATTTTCTTCCTGTACCATGGGTTTGATGTCCTCACATATTTGGTTCTATCTGGTTCATGGGGCTAATCAACACTCTGCATTAATATTCAGAGTGATGGGGTAGATCCAAGGTGGCAGAATAGGGAGAGAGCTTACTGCTCTATCCTAGGAGAAGATAGTTTTAAAAGAGTGGAGATAGTGTAGACCCACAGAAGAGTTAGGGAAAAAATGGAAGAAAAACTCTACAGAAATTAGGAAGACACAGTGGAGGTATGTGGAGGGCGTGGGCGTCCACAGCTTGGGATTCCAATAGCCAAAAGTCTATGCACAAGCGCTGGAAACTGAGGTGAGATGAGATCGCAGTATCCCGACAAGTGGCAGGAAGAGCCTAGGGAATGAGGCTTGAAGCCCCACGGGGGAAAGTTTACCAGCCAAACTATAGGAAAGGAAAAAGAACAGTACAGACATGTTTCTCTCTTTCTGATCCCCTCACGAAGGTGTACAAGCTGATAGAGCAGGTGCCATTTTGGACATATGTAACACCTGCACCAGCTCATGTCTGCACCAGGCAGTCAGCTGAGAGGAGACTCACGACTCTGGTGGGAAGAAATAATATGGGGCTAGGAACTTGTGAGTGTGTGAAGCTTCTGAAGTGGGACTATGAAAAAAAACCTGAAGGTGTGTGGGAGGACTCATGGTATGGCTGAGAATTTGAACAGTCTCAGCGGGGGATGCCACAAATTAGGGTTCCTGGTTACATGGTGAGAGACATTGTTGGGAAATCTGCACTTACACTGAGGACAGAACAGATCCTTTGTGTGGTTCTTGGGTCATAGCAATCAAATATTATACCCACTGGGGCTAGCACTCAGGTGCTGGTCTCCATCAAGGAGAAGAGCAGAGCTGAGCAGAATATACTTCCCTTCTGATTAAAAAAAGAGAGAGAGAGAGGGTATGTCACCTTAGGCACACCCTTAACCCTGGAGAACTGCACAGAGTTCTCTGGCCACACCCACTACAAGCCTCTAGAGATTCACTGAAAGCAGACAGTCCACTTATCTACAGAGTCATAATGCAATGATAAAAGCCACCACAGTGGAAAAATATAAAAAAGAAGAAACCAACAAGTATCTCCACAAATGCCAAACAACAAATGCAACAATCCAAGAAACAAGAAAAAGGAAGACAACATGATACTTTAAAAAGAACATGGCACTTCAATAAAATTATGAATGATGAGCTAGAAGAAATGCAAGAAATGGAAAAAAAATTGATCATTAGATTATATAGAAGTAACCAAAAGCAAATGCATGAGAAATCCATGCAGAATATGAAAGAAAATATCTTCCATGAAAATAAAATCTTAAGGGGGAATCAAAATGAAATGAATAATTCAATAGAAAATGAAATTAAGATCTTGAAGAGAAATCAAAGTTCAATGAAGAGTTCAATAGAACAAATAAAAAATGCAGTGGAGAGCCTTAAAAACAGAATCAGTGAGTTAGAAGAGAGAATACTGGACTTAGAAGATAGAGCACAGTGAAGTATGCAGTCAGAACAAAGACAAGAAGAGGAAATTAGAAATCTGAAAAACATTGTTGGGAATCTACAGGATACTATTAAAATACCCAACATTTGGTTTCTAGGAGTTCCTGAAGACATGGAGAGAGAGAAAGATTAAAAGGTCTTTTTAGTGAAATACTAGCAGAATACTTCCTGGTTTTGGAGAAAGAAAGAGACGTCCAAGTACAGGAAGCACACAGAACTCCCAATGGACTTGACCAGAAAAGATCCTCATCACAAACACTGGAATCAAACTCACCACAGTGAAACATAAAGAGAAGATTCAAAAATGTGCAAGAGAGAAAATCCAGATTACTTTCAGAGGATCTCCAGTTAGACTCACAGCAAACTTCTCATCAGAAACCCTACAAGCTAGGAGAAAATGGCGAGATATAGCCCAAGTACTAAGAGAAAAAAACTGTCAGCCCAGAATATCATACCTGGTGAAGCTCTCATTTGTGAATGAAGATGAAATAAAGAACTTTCATAATAAACAGAAATTCAAATGCACAGACTGGCTGGCTGAATTAAAAAATAAGGCATCTATTTGCTGCTTACAAGAAACACACCTTTCCAATGAAGTTGCATGCAGACTGAAAGTGATTGGTTGGAAAAAGGTATTCCATGTCAAAAGAAACCAAACAAGAGCAGGCATGGCCATCTTAATATCAGACAAAATAGACTTTAACACAAAAACTTTTAAAAGAGACAAAGAAGGGCACTATATAATGATTTGTGGATCAATTCAACAGGAAGATGTTACAGTTATAAATGTATATGCACCTAATTACAGGGCACTGACTATTTAAAAATGATAAGGGATTTAAAGGGAAACTTAAACCCGAATACAATAGTATTGGCAGACTTCAATACTCCTCTTTCAGCAATGGACAGATCAACCAGACAGAAAAGCAACAAGGAAACAGCAGATTTAATTGAAACAGTAGACCAATTGATCTAACAGATAACTACAGAACATTTCACCCTACAGATGCAGAATACATTTTATTCTCAGCAGTGCATGGAACTTACTCTAGGACTGACCACATACTAGGCCATAAAGCAAGTCTCAAAATTCATAAAAATCAAAATCATACCTTGCATCATCTTGGACTCAAAGATATCTCTAGAGCATATGCAAACACACGTAGACTGAACTACATGCTCCTGAATGAACAGTGGGCCATAGAAGAAATCAAAAGAGAAATCAAAAACATTCCAGAAGAAATGAAGTTAACAACACAACATAGCAAAACGTATGGGATACAGCAAAGGAGTGTTAAGAGGAAAGTTTAGGGGCCGGTGCTGTGGCTCACTTGGTTAATCCTCTGCCTATGGTGCCAGCATCCCATATGGACACCAGGTAGTCCTGGTTGCTCCTCTTCCAGTCCAGCTCTCTTCTGTGGCTCAGGAGGACAGTGGAGGATGGCCCAAGTGTGTGGGCCTCTGAACCCACATGGGAGACTGGGAGGAAGCACCTGGCTCCTGGCTTTGGATTGGTGCAGTGCCAGCTGTAGCGTTCATTTGAACCAATGGAAGGAATACCTTTCTCTCTGTCTCTCTCTCACACAGTCTTTAATTCTTCCTGTCAAATAAAAAAGTTTTTAGCAATAGGTGTCACCATCAGGAAAATGGAAAGCCACCAAATAAATGAACTATCAATGCATCTCAAGGATCTAGAAAAACTACAGCAAAACAAACCCAAAACAAGTAGCAGAAAAGAAATAATTAAAATTATTTAAGAAATCAACAAAATTTAATGCAAAAAGACTACAAAGATCAGAAAAATGAAGAGCTGATTTTTTGAAAAATAAACAAAATTGTCACACCATTGGCCCAACTAACCAAAAAAAAAAAAAAAGAGAGAGAGAAGATATAAATCAACAAAATTAGAGATGAAGAAGGGAAAGACACCACATACATAAAAAGAGTCTCAGATTACTACAAAGAGTTGTATCCCAACAAACTGGTAAATCTAGCAGAAATGTATAGATTCCTGGACACATACAACCTATCTAAATTGAACCATGAAGACATAGAAAACCTAAACAGATCCAAAACAAAGAGAGGAATTGATTCAATATTAAAGGCCATCCAACAAAGAAAAGCTCAGGAGTGGATGGTTTCGATGCTGAATTTTCCAGATATTTAAAGGAGCTAACTCAGATTCTTCTCAAGCTATCAAAACAATTGAAGGCTTAATTCACTCAGCATAATTATTCTTAGGTGTTTAACTGAAAAGTGATCCCTGTTAAATATAAGAGTGGGAATAAGAGAGGGAGGAGATGTACATTTGGGGACATGCTCAATTGGACTTGCCCCCAATGGTTGAGTTAGAAATGTGCCAGGGTATTCCAATTCAATCCCATCAAGGTGGCATGTACCAATGCCATCTCACTAGTCCAAGTGATCAATTTCAGTTCACAAATGATCACACTGATAGGTCTAAGAGTCAAAGGGATCACACAAGCAAGACTAGTGTCAGCTAATACTACACGTGATCTTAGATAAAAGGCCAAGAAGCGATGGCTAATACTAACTGATAGAATAAAAAAGGGAGAGAACAATACAGCATGGGAAGTGGGATACACAGCAGACTCATAGAATGGCGGATGTCCTAAACAGCACTCTGGCCTCAGAATCAGCCCTTAAGGCATTTGGATCAGGCTGAAGAGCCCATGAGAGTATTTTAGGCATGGAAAACCAAGACACTCTGGCAAAAAAAGAGGACCTAAATGAAAGATCTCTGTGAGTAATATCCCAGTGGAAAGAACTGGGCCATCAAAGAAGGAGGTACCTTTCTCTGAAGGGAGGAAGGAACTTCCACTTTGACTATTACCTTGTCTGAATAAGATTCAATTCGGTGAACTCAAAAGTCTTCCATAGCCTTGGCAACTCATGACTATAGCCTAGGGTGATTATTGACACCATAAACAAAAGTGTCAAATTGTTAAGTCAACAACAGGAGTCACTGTGAACTTACTCCTAATGTGGGATATCTGTCCTTAATGTGTTGTCCAATGTGAAGTAATGCTATAAGTAGTACTCAAATAATATTTTATACTTTATGTGCTGTGTGAGTGCAAACTGATAAAATCTTTACTTAATATATACTAAATCGATCTTCTGTATATAAAGATAATTGAAAATGAATCTTGATGAGAATGGAATGGGAGAGGGAGTGGGTAATGGGAGGGGGGCAATTGGGAGGGAAGTTATGGGGGGGAAGCCATTGTAATCCATAAACTGTACTTTGCAATTTTACATCTACTAACTAAAAGTTTAAAAAAAACATTCAATATAAAAAAAATGTGATCAGGGATGGCTTTCCAGGGAAATTATTTAAACAGTATAAAGTTGACTCTTAGGTCTTGGGAGAACACTTAAGAATTATGTGAAACAACGGTAGCCAGTTACAGCTAGATGTAGCCTGGGCCCCCATTTTGTTTGGTTTTGTTTTTCAACAATAATATGACATCTGCATAAACACTGAGGAGTTTGGCATGCATTGATAGTTTTTTACCTAAGGAAAATGCACTTTTAAATTGACAGAAAGTGAGAAAATATTTGCAAATTATGTAACTGATAAAGGATTAATAACTAGAATCTACAAAGAGATCAAGAAGCTCTACAATAGCAAAACAAACAATCCACACTCTGGCCTCCAAATCAGCCTTTAAGGCATTCTCATCTGGCTAAAAAGCCCATTGGAGTTTTGCAGGTATGGAAAGCCAAGAAACTGTGGCAAAAAATGACCTAAATGAAAGATCTCTATGAGTGAGATCCCAGCGGAAAGAATGGGACATCGGACAAGGAGGTACCTTTCTCTGAAGGAAGGAAGGAACTTCCACTTTGACTATGACCCTGTCTGAATAAGATCAAAGTCGGTGAACTCAAAAAGCTTCCATAGCCTTGGCAACTCATGACTAGAGCCTAGGGAGATTACTGATGCCATAAACAACAGTGTCAAATTGTTAAGTCAACAACAGGAGTCACTGTGCACTTACTCCTCATGTGGGATCTGTCCTTAATGTGTTGTCCAATGTGAAGTAATGCTATAACTTTTACTGAAACAGTATTTTACACTTTGTGTTTCTGTGTGGGTGCAAACTGATGAAATCTTTACTTAATATATACTGAATCGATCTTGTGCATATAAAGATAATTACAAATGAATCTTGATGAGAATTGAATGGGAGAGGGAGTGGGAGATGGGAGGGTTGTGAGTGGTAGGGAAGTTATGGGGGGGAAGCCATTGTAATCCATAAACTGTAATTTGGAAATTTATATTTACTTATTAAGTTAAAAAAGAAAGCTTATTCATGGATGGTTCTTCATGTTATGAAGGATCATGATATGGGTAATGTATGTGATCAAGTAAATAAAAAAATGGATAAAATTGTAGTATGCTACCAGTTTTCAGAACATATATTTCACAGAGTCACATGATTGGAATAAATATACCCTAATAATAATATTGGTAAAAAAAAGAATTAAAAAATAGAGGATGATCCAAGGTGGGAAGCAGGCCACACAGCAGACTCATAGAATGACCAATAACCCTAAACAGCACTCTGGCCTCATAATCAGCCCTTAATGCATTCAGAACTCACTAAAAAGCCCATGAGAAGGGCGGAGCCAAGATGGCAGAATAGTGAGGGTGCATACTGATAGTCCGGGAAAAGATAGTTTAATAAAAGTGGAGTTACTGTAGTTTTTGCCAGACTGTCTTGGTTTTCCATGCCTAAAATACTCTCATGGGCTCTTCAGCCTGATCCAAATGCCTTAAGGGCTGATTCTGAGGCCAGAGTGCTGTTTAGGACATCTGCCATTCTATGGGTCTGCTGTGTATCCCGCTTCGCATGTTGGATCGTTCTCTCCCTTTTTAATTCTATCAGTTAGAATTAGCAGACACTAGTCTTGTTATGTGATCCCTTTGACTCTTAGTCCTATCATTATGAGTTATTGAAGCATGGAGAGGGAGAAAGGATTAGAAGGCCTTTTTAGTGAGATACTAGCAGAAAATTTCCTGGGTTTGGAGAATGACAGAGATATGCTAGTACAGGAAACTCACAGAACCCCTAATAAACACGACCAAAAGAGATCCTCATCACGACACATTGTAATTAAACTCACCACAGTGAAACCTAAAGGAAAGATCCTAAAATGTGAAAAGGAGAAACGTCAGATTACTCTCAGAGGATCTCCAATTAGACTCACAGCTGACTTCTCAGCAGAAACCCTACAGGCTAGGAGGGAATGGCGAGATATAGCTCAGGTTCTAAGAGAGAAAAACTGCCACTCCAGAATATTATATCATGCAAGGCTCTCATTTGTGAATGAAGGTGAAATAAAGATCTTTCATAGCAAACATAAATTGAAAGAATTTGTTGCCACTCATGCAGCCCTGGAAAAAATGCTTAAAGATGTGTTACACACAGAAATACAGAAACACAGCCATTAATATGAAAGAAGGTAAAGGAAGAAAACCTCAGAGCAAAAGATCACAGGAAGTTCAAAGCATATATTAGAAAAAATCTTAGGGAAAATGGCAGGGTGAAGTTACTACTTATCAATAGTCACATGGAACAGACAGAAAAGTGCAGATTCAACCAACAGAAAGGGAAAAGAATATCTGCAAACTATGCAACCTATAACGGATTAATAACCAGAATCTACAGAGAGATCAAGAAACTTCACAACATCAAAACAAACAACCCACTTAAGAGATGGGCCAAGAACCTCAGTGGACATTTCTCAAAAGAGGAAATCCCAATGGCCAACAGGCACATGAAAAAATGCTCAAGATCACTAGCAATCAGGGAAATGCAAATCAAAACCACAATGAGGTTTCACCTCACCCCGGTTAGAATGGCTCACATTCAGAAATCTACCAACAACAGATGCTGGCGAGGATGTGGGGAAAAAGGGACACTAACCCACTGTTGGTGGGAATGCAAACTGGTCAAGCCACTATGGAAGTCAGTCTGGAGATTCCTCAGAAACCTGAATAGAACCCTACCATTCAACCCAGCCATCCCACTCCTTGGAATTTACCCAAAGGAAATGAAATTGGCAAACAAAAAAGCTGTCTGCACCTGACTGTTTATTGAAGCTCAGTTCATAATGGCTAAGACCTGGAATCATCCAAATGCCCATCTACAGTAGACTGGATAAAGAAATTATGGGACATGTACTCTATAGGATACTATACAGCAGTGATAAGCAAAGAAATCTGGTCATTTACAACAAAATGTAGGAATCTGGAAATTATCATGCTGAGTGAAATAAGCCAGTCCCAAAGAGAGGAATATCATAACTTCTCCCTGATCAGGGACAACTGACCAAGAACCAAAAAGGAAACCTGTTGTAGTGAAATGCACACTATGAGAAATGGTGACTTGATCAGCCCTTGTCCTGACTATTGATGAACAACTTAATGCTTTATCCATTTTAGTATTTTAACTTGTTCTAGTTAATACAATTGGCTGAACTCTGTAATTAACACACAATTATTCTTAGGTGTTTAAAGTTAACTGAAAAGTGATCCTTGTTAAATATAAGAGTGGGAATAAGAGAGGGAGGAGATGTACAATTGGGGACATGCTCAATCTGACTTGCCTCACATCGTGGAGTTAGAAATGTGCCAGGGGATTCCAACTGAATCCCATCAAGGTGGCATGTACCAATGCCATCTCACTAGTCCAAGTGATCAATTTCAGTTCACAATTGATCATTCTGATAGGTCTAAGAGTCAAATGGATCACATAAACAAAACTAGTGTCTGCTAATACTAACTAATAGAATAAGAAAGGGAGAGAATGATCCCACATGGGAAGCGGGATACACAGCAGACTCATAGAATGGCAGATGTCCTAAACCACATTCTGGCCTCAGAATCAGCCCTAAAGGCATTCGGATAAGGCTGAAGAGCCCATGAAAGTATTTCAGGCATAGAAAGCCAAGACAGTCTGGTAAAAAGAAAGAGGACCTAAAGGAAAGATCTCTGTGAATGAGATCCCAGTAGAAAGAACGGGCCATCAAAGGAGGTACCTTTCTCTGAAGGGAGGAGAGAACTTCCATTTTGACTCTTGCCTTGTCTATATAAGATCAAAGTCGGTGAACTCAAAAGGCTTCCATAGCCTTAGCAACTCATGACTAGAGCCTAGGGAGATTACTGATGCCGTAAACAACAGTGTCAAATTGTTAAGTCAACAACAGGAGTCACTGTGCACTTACTCCTCATGTAGGATCTCTATCCTTAATGTGCTGTTCAATGTGAATTGATGCTAGAAGTAGTACTCAAATAGTATTTTGTACTTTATGTGCTGTGTGGGTGCAAACTGATGAAATCTTTACTTAATGTATACTGAATCGATCTTCTGTATATAAAGATAATTGAAAATGAATCTTGATGAGAATGGAATGGGAGAAGGACAGGGAGATGGGAGGGGTGTGAGTGGGAGGGAAGTTATGGGTGGGAAAAGCCATTGTAATCCATAAACTGTACTTTTGAAATTTATAGTTACTAAATAAAAGTTTTTAAAAAAGATTTATTTTTTTTATATGAAAGACAGAATTAGAGATAAACCATGTGGGGTTAGAGAAATTCTGAAATATTTATTGGATGAAACCTTTATCACCAGTAAACAGTTACATCAAAATTGGATGAAAGAAAGACGATATCCAGGGACAGACCTGAGAGGAGTGTTCTGGACACAGGGTACAGCAAGTACAGCATGCAGGACACTTGCCAGTATCAAGCAAGGGAAAGAAAATGGTCCAATGGGGTTAACAGAGAAAAACCACAGCCACACAGGAAGGAAATGCCAGCCAAGTTTAATTAGGGATAAAGTTAATTGGGTATAAAGAAGAAAAACAAGCATGGATAACGTGTTAAAAAAGAAATGCATATATGAGCCAGAGATTTAAGTTCTTTCTTGATCACTCATGAATGAGTTGTTTGATGGTGGGATTATGTATTACACAATTCTTTACATATTAGTCATGCAGCACAAGTTGTTCTGTGTAGAGATCACACTTGGTTTTGAAAAATTCAAGAACGGAGTTGTTTGTTTATGTTCATATCTTTGCACAGCTGGCTGTGGATGGCTTCCTTTTATCCCAAGACTCTAAACGATTTTGGGAATGAAACGATAGACATTTTCCTTGCCAGGACTTAATGAGCTTCTGCTTGATGCCCAAGTCCTTATGGACATGACCTGGCTAATTCATCTGAAAGCTCCTTGCACTGAACAGTGGCCTGTTCCAAAGGGGTTGTGGTTTTTTTTTTTTTTAACTTCACGTTTTATCAAGATGCATTATTTTGATCATTGGTGATTGCTAATTCAAATAATAATCACACATTCCAGAAAAAAAAACTTCTGCAAACAAACATTTACAGGGGAAAAGAGAAGAAGGGCCAATTATCCTTGTGTGCAAATTCAACCTTTCTCTTCCAGTAAAAGACAAACTCTATAGTAAGTAAAGATTTCCATAATTGCACACACACACATGCACACACACAAAACTGTTTGAGAACAAGTTTTATAATTAATTTTATTTTTTAAAAAAGATTTATTTATTTGAATGTCAGAGTTACACAGAGAGAGGAGAGGCAGAGAGAGAGAGAGGAGAGGCAGAGAGAGAGAGAGAGAGGTCTTCCATCTGCTGGTTCACTCCCCAGATGGCCGCAATTACTGGAGCTGCACCAATCCAAAGCCAGGACCCTGGAGCTTCTTCTGGTATCCCAAGCGAGTGTAGGGGCCCAAGGACTTGGGTCATCTACTGCTTTCTCAGGCCACAGCAGAGAGCTGGATTGGAAGTGGAGTAGCCGGCACTTGAACCAGCACCCATATAGGATGCAGGTGCTTCAGGCCAGGGTGTTAACCCACTGTGCCACAGCACCAGTCCCTACAGTTAATTTTCATTGCATAACTCATTGAGGACAAATGTCCTGCATAGGAAGTAAGTGACTTCTTTTGTTAATTTCATAACACTCTTATGTATGACATCAGTGATTACCCCAGGCTCTTGAAATGAGCTGCTATTGGTATGGGAGCCTTTTGAATCCACAATCTCTGTCACTATTTAGACAAGGCCATAAGCAAAGTGGAAGTTCTCTTCTCCCTTCAGAGAAAAGTACATCCTTCTTAGATGGCCCCTTCTTCCACTGGGGTCTCATTCACAGAGACCTTTCATGGAGGACTTTTTTTTTTCCATAGTGCCTTGGCTTTCCATACCTGAAATGCTCTCATTGGAATTTCACCATACCAGAATGACTTAAGGGCTGATTCTGAAGTCAGAATGCTGTTTAGACGATTGCATTCTATGATTCTGCTGTATGCACTGCTTCCCATGGATCATGCTTTCTTTTTAAATTCTACCTATTATTATTATCAAATACTTGATATTATTTATATGATCCCTTTAACACTTAATCCTTTCTATATGATCACTTCACCACTTAATATGATCCCTTTAACACTTAAGATGACATTTTTACCTCCAAGCATAATGGGATTTGGGGTCCTTTTCTTTGATGAATATTATGGTTAGTGGTACAATGAGTTTGTGATCATAAAGTAAATTGTAATTATGTGTTTGTAAAAATTAAGGAAAAAAAGGAAGGAGGGGGATTGAGGAGGGGGAGATGGAGAAGAGGGAAATATGGTTATCTTATTATAATTATATTTATCAAATACATAACCCCTTCCCTTCATATTTATTTAAATATTTAAATATAAAAAGTAAATTCCCAGGTTTTTTTTGATTATTGAACAATTGAAAATGATGTGCATTTATGTGTATTTTGTTATATGTGTACGTGGGGAGATTACTAATTCATTGAAATTGCATATTTCTGTACACATACTTTAAATTTTGGTGAGGAGACCATTAAAACATAATGTCTGAGCAACTTTAATTATACTGTTCAAGAAACGATGAAAGGTAAAGAATTAGCTATCAGCCACTACATACCAGAAAATGTTATGACATCTGTAATCTTCCTTGAAATCCTCTGAGCATAGTGATCATGGATTTATTGTACAATCGTGCTTTGGAAGATTAAAGTGAAAATGAATTCAACAAACTTATAGGATTTAGAGACCAGGGAAGTCCTGAGCCAATTGAATCACCTGTCTACCAGGGGTCCTATCACTTTATCTCAGCTAAAGGAAATAGAATGCAGAGAGAAATCCAAACTTCCCCAAGACACAGTTAGTAAGGGATTCAACCAGGGTGTGACCCAGGTGTTTTGGCTCCAGATACAGCCCTCAAACCTACTTATCTCATTAAATTGTCCATTGGGAATCTTACGCTAGGATTCACTGTGGCCTTGGTGACATTATGTGATCTCTGGGTAGATTTCTGCACAAGACCCAGAATTTTCTGCTAGAGACCTTTCCACCCCATGAACCCCCTCATGCACTGCTCTGCTTCAGGAACTCTGGGTTGAAATACTTCATTCATTCCTAAAGTCACATAAATAACCTCTGATGTCTTGTGCTCTTGCATCCCCTCTGTGTGTCTCCAGAAGTCTCTCCCCTCTCCAGATACTGTAGATCTCCATATGCAGCTCTCTCCCCCCTTCCCAGGATCCTGAAACTCATCCTCTGAGTCTTTGCTTGCTTACAGCCCTTTGATTAATTTACTTGTTTTATTTCAATGTCTAGTTAGAAAGAAGAGCTCATTAATTTGAATCTTTAGTAAAGGTCAAATCAAACCCAAATAGAAAACTAAATGTCAGTGACATCTTTGGCACTAACACCAGTGCTACAGTTTCCTGGATGAAGAATTTGGAGGAAGGAGGTGAGGAGGGGAAGTGGCTGGAGACTGAATTGACCTTTACCATTTCCTATTATAAGCTGGTTGTATCTAATGAGCTGGAACCAGGAGGTGTATTTGGAAGTAAAAACAGGTTCAGGAGTCAGCACCTGACTGATTTTCCTTGATTAGTGCTCCAAAATGTGAACTTTACTCAATTTGTTATTTCCATGCAATATTTAGTTACGAGCTTAATCTGAGGCACTTGTGACTGTTTATTTTCTATCTGGATCTACTCCATGAAGTTGGTAATTTAGTTTCTTCCCATGACCAGATGATCACGTAAGGTCTGTTGCTTTTTCAGTTGTGAACATATTGTTCTTGAGTTCTTAAGAGACAGCAGAAAAGTTATGTAGAGGAGCCAGACTTTTCCAGGAGCGAGCCATTAAGAGAACACAATAGATTACTTCAACAGAACACAAAAACTGTGTCTCTTTGGTCATCCCAAGAATCAAAAATAAATCTCAAATTAGTTAGCACATGGAATCATCCCATAACTTGAGACAATTTTAGCAGGGTCAGAACTAGGGAAGAGGAAACAGGTTAGTCAAGCTGGTCACCAATTAAAACCATTGAGAAGGAGATGCTGCAGTTTTTTTAAATTAGATTTTTAAGACTACAAAACACTTATTAACATAATGCACTGCAAAAACCTCACTGCTTTAACAGAGGATCAGATTCTAGTTCTATTTGAAAGAAGAATAGACTAGTAGAAGACAACATTTTCTAAATAACACTTCAAATTTCAACCTTAGTTCTTACCTTAGTTATTTTCAAGCAGTGTTGAACTATATTCATAGACAATTTATGAAAACATTCTAGCAAACCCAAATTTTTTCCATAGACTATAAGATACTAAGAATACCAAAGTTTACATTTAGACACATTTATCTCATTTACCCTTACCCAACATTATTTTATTTTATTTTATTTTTTTTCTCTCTTTTTTTATAGTTTTTTTTTTGTTTTTTTTTAGATTTTTTTAAAACTTTTATTTAATGCATATAAATTTCCAAAGTACGACTTATGGATTACAATAGCTTCCCCCCCCTTACCTTTCCTCCCACCCACAACCCTCCCCTTTCCCACTCCCTCTCCCCTTCCATTCACATCAAGATTCATTTTTGATTATCTTAATATACAGAAGATCAGCTTAGTATACATCAAGCATGGATTTCAACAGTTTGCTCCCACACAGAAACATAAAGTGAAAAATAATAGATGATTTTTTTAAATGATGATGAAATCAGATCAGACCTATTGTCATGTTTAATCCCAGTGAGAGTCAAGTTGGGAATTGATCATTTCTTTTTTCTTTTCTTTTTTTTTTTTTACAGAGGATCAGTTTAGTATGTATTAAGTAAGGATTTCAACAGTTGGCACCCCCATAGAAACACAAAGTGAAATATATTGTTTGAGTACTAGTTATAGCATTAAATCTCAATGTACAGCACATTAAGGACAGAGATCCTACATGAGGAGTAAGTGCACAGTGACTCCTGTTGTTGACTTCACCAATTGACACTCCTGTCTATGGCATCAGTAATCTCCCTATGCTCCAGTCATGAGTTTCCAAGGCTATGGAAGCCCTCTGAGTTCTCCGACTCTTATCTTGTATAGACAAGGTCATAGTCAAAGTGGAGGTTCTCTCCTCCCTTCAGAGAAAGGTACCTCCTTCTTTGAAGACCTGTTCTTTCCACTGGGATCTCACTCACAGAGATCTTTTGCCAGAGTGTCTTGGCTTTCCATGCCTGAAATACTCTCATGGGCTTTTCAGCCATCTCCGAATGCCTTTAGGGCTGATTCTGAGGCCAGAGTGCTATTTAGGACATCTGCCATTCTATGAGTCTGCTGAGTATCTCACTTCCCATGTTGGATCACTCTCCCCTTTATTTACTCCATCGGTTAGCGTTAGCAGGTACTAGACTTGTCTATGTGCTCCCTTTGACTCCCAGTCCCTCCACCATGACCAACTGTGAACTGAAACTGATCACCTGGAACAGTGAGATGGCATTGGTACATGCCACCTTGATGGGATTGAATTGGAATCCCCTGGTATGCTTCCAACTCCACCACTTGGGGCAAGTCAGCCTGAGCATGTCCCAAATTATACATCTCTTCCCTCTCCCATTCCCACCACCATGTTCAACAGGGATCACATTTCAGTTAATTTTCAACACTTAAGAATAACTGTGCATCAATTACAGATCTAAACCAGTCATATTAAGTAGAACAGATAAAAAAACTACTAAGAGGGATAATGTATTAAGTTGTTCATTAACAGTCAGGGCTATGCTGATCAAGCCACCGTTTCCCATAGTGTCCACCTCACTCCAACAGGTTTCCCTCTTGGTGTTCAGTCAGTCGTCACCGATCAGGGAGAACATATGGTATTTGTCCTTTTGGGACTGGCTTATTTCACTCAGCATGATGTGTTCAGGTTCCTCCATTTTGTTGCAAATGACTGGATTTCGTTGTTTCTTACTGCGGTATAGTATTCTAAAGAGTACATATCCCATAATTTCTTTATCCAGTCTATCGTTGATGGGCATTTAGGTTGGTTCCAGGTCTTAGCTATTGTGAATTGAGCTGCAATAAACATTAGGGTGCAGACCGCTTTTTTGTTTGCCAATTTAAATTCCTTTGGGTAAATTCCAAGGAGTGGGATGGCTGGGTCGAACGGTAGGGTTATCTTCAGGTTTCTGAGGGATCTCCAGACTGACTTCCATAGTGGCTTGACCAGTTTGCATTCCCACCAACAGTGGGTTAGTGTCCCTTTTTCCCCACATCCTCGCCAGCATCTGTTGTTGGTAGATTTCTGAATGTGAGCCATTCTAACCGGGGTGAGGTGAAACCTCATTGTGGTTTTGATTTGCATTTCCCTGATTGCTAATGACCTTGAACATTTTTTCATGTGCCTGTTGGCCATTTGGATTTCCTCTTTTGAAAAATGTCTATTGAGGTCCTTGGCCCATCTCTTAAGTGGGTTGTTGGTTTTGTTTTTGTGGAGTTTCTTGATCTCTTTGTAGATTCTGGTTATTAACCCTTTATCTGTTGCATAGTTTGCAAATATTTTTTCCCATTCTGTCGGTTGTCTTTTCACTCTCCTGACTGTTTCTTTTGCAGTACAGAAACTTCTCAATTTGATGCAATCCCAATAGTTGATTTTGGCTTTGACTGCCTGTGCCTCCCGGGTCTTTCCCAGAAATTCTTTGCCTGTGCCAATATCTTGAAGGGTTTCTCCAATGTTCTCTAGTAACTTGATGGTGTCAGGTCGTAGATTTAGGTCTTTAATCCATGTTGAGTGGATTTTTGTGTAAGGCGTAAGGTAGGGGTCTTGCTTCCTGATTCTGCACGTGGAAATCCAATTTTCCCAGCACCATTTATTGAATAGACTGTCCTTGCTCCAGGAATTAGTTTTAGATCCTTGATCAAATATAAGTTGGCTGTAGATGTTTGGGTTGATTTCTGGTGTTTCAATTCTGTTCCATTGGTCTATCCATCTGTTTCTGTACCAGTACCATGCTGTTTTAATTACAACTGCCCTGTAGTATGTCCTGAAATCTGGTATTGTGATGCCTCCGGCTTTGTTTTTGTTGTACAAGATTGCTTTAGCTATTCGAGGTCTCTTGTGCCTCCATATAAATTTCAGCACCATTTTTTCCAGATCTGAGAAGAAGGTCTTCAGTATTTTGATTGGTATTGCATTGAATCTGTAAATTGCTTTTGGGAGAATGGACATTTTGATGATATTGATTCTTCCAATCCATGAGCATGGAAGATTTTTCCATTTCTTGGTATCCTCTTCTATTTCTTTCTTTAAGGTTTTGTAATTTTCATCGTAGAGATCTTTAACATCTTTGGTTAAGTTTATTCCAAGGTATTTGATTGTTTTTTTAGCTATTGTGAATGGGATTGATCTTAGAAGTTCTTCCTCAGCCATGGCATTGTCTGTGTATACAAAGGCTGTTGATTTTTGTGCATTGATTTTATACCCTGCTACTTTGCCAAACACTTCTATGAGTTCCAATAGTCTCTTAGTAGAGTTTTTTGGGTCCCCTAAATACAGAATCATGTCATCTGCAAAGAGGGATAGTTTGAGTTCTTCCTTCCCAATTTGTATCCCTTTAATTTCTTTTTCTTGCCTAATACCTCTGGCTAGAACCTCCAGAACTATATTGAATAGCAGTGGTGAGAGTGGGCATCCCTGTCTGGTTCCAGATCTCAGTGGAAATGCTTCCAACTTTTCCCCATTCAATAGGATGTTGGCTGTGGGTTTTTCATAGATTGCTTTGATTGTATTGAGGAATGTTCCTTCCAAACCCAGTTTGCTTAGAGTTTTCATCATGAACGGGTGTTGTATTTTATCAAATGCTTTCTCGGCATCTATTGAGATAATCATATGGTTTTTCTTCTGCAGTCTGTTAATTTGGTGTATCACATTGATTGTCTTGCGCACATTAAACCATCCCTGCATACCAGGGATAAATCCCACTTGGTCTGGGTGGATGATCTTTCTGATGTGTTGTTGTATTCTATTGGCGAGAATTTTATTGAGGATTTTTGCATCTATGTTAATTAGGGATATTGGTCTGTAATTCTCTTTCAATGCTGCATCTTTCTCTGGCTTAGGAATTAAGGTGATGCTGGCTTCATAGAAAGAATTTGGGAGGACTCCCTCTTCTTCGATTGTTCTGAATAGTTTGAGAAGAATTGGAGTTAGTTCTTCTTTAAATGTCTGGTAGAATTCAGCAGTGAATCCATCTGGTCCTGGGCTTTTCTTTGTTGGGAGGGCCTTTATTACTGTTTCAATTTCTGTCTCAGTTATGGGTCTGTTTAGGTTTTCGATGTCTTCCTGGTTCAATTTAGGTAGGTTGCATGTGTCCAGGAATCTATCCATTTCTGATAGGTTTCCCTGTTTGCTGGCATACAAGTCCTTGTAGTAATTTCTGATGATTCTTTTTATTTCTGTGGTGTCTGTTGTTACATTTCCTTTTTCATCTCTGATTTTATTGATTTGGGTCTTTTCTCTTCATTTTTTCGTTAGTTGGGCCAATGGGGTGTCAATTTTGTTTATTTTTTCAAAAAACCAGCTCTTCGTTTGGCTGATTTTTTGTAATGTTTTTCTTGATTCAATCCTGTTGATTTCTTCTCTGATTTTAATTATTTCTCTTCTCCTACTAGATTTGGGTCTGGTTTGCTGTAGATTTTCTAGATCCTTGAGGTGAATTGAAAGCTCATCTATTTGGTGTCTTTCCAATTTCTTGATGTAGGCACCTATTGATATAAACTTTCCTCTTAACACTGCTTTTGCTGCATCCCATAAGTTTTGGTATGTTGTGCTGTTATCCTCATTTACTTCCAGAAAGTTTTTGATTTCTCTTTTGATTTCTTCTATGACCCATTGTTCATTCAGGAGCATGTTGTTCAATCTCCATGTGTTTGCGTATGCTCTAGGGATTCCTGAGTTGCTAATTTCCTACTTCATTCTGCTGTGGACTGCGAAGCGGCATGGTATGATTCTAATTCTTTTGAATTTCCTGAGACTTGCTTTATGGCCTAGTATGTGGTCAATCCTAGAGAAGGGTCCATGTACTGCTGAGAAGAATGTAAAATCTTTAGCTGTAGGATGGGAAGTTTTGTAGATATCTGTTAGATGTGACGTTTCTCTCTTGCACATTTTAGGATCTTTTCTTTATGTTTCACTGTGGAGAGTTTAATTACAACGTGTCGTGGTGAGGATCTCTTTTGGTCGTGTTTATTAGGGGTTCTGTGAGCTTCCTGTACTAGGATTTCTCTGTCCTTCTCCAAACCTGGGAAATTTTCTGCTAATATCTCACTAAAAAGGCCTTCTAATCCTTTCTCCCTCTCCATGCCTTCAGGAACTCCTAGAACCCGGATGTTGGGTTTTTTAATAGTATCCTGAAGATTCCCGACAATATGTTTTAGATTTCTAATTTCCTCTTCTTTTCTTTGCTCTGACTGTATCCTTTCCTGTTCTCTGTCTTCTAAGTCCGATATTCTCTCTTCTGCTTCACCCATTCTGTTTGTAAGGCTCTCTATTGTGTTTTTCATTTGATCTATTGAATTCTTCACTTCAGTCACTATCACAGTTTCCTGTTGTACTAGTTGTTTAGTTTCATTTTGATTCCTCCTTAATATTTCATTTTCACGAGAGAGATTTTCTATCTTGTCCATTAAGGATTTGTGTAGTTCAAGAATTTGTTTTTGAGAACTTCTTAATGTTCTTATCAATTTTTTGAGATCTGCTTCTTGCATTTCTTCTATGTCATCATCTTCATAATCTTGAATTGGGGTGTCTTTTTCATTTGAGGGCGTCATGGTGACTTCCTTGTTTTTATTACCTCGGTTTTTGCGTTTGTTATTTGGCGTATTGGAGATATTTGGTTTCTTCACTGTGTTGCTTTTTCTTGTTATACTATGACTCTAGATTAAGTGGACTATCTGTTTTTGATGGAGCCTTAGGGCTTGAGATGGGTGTGGCCTGAGAGCTCTGTTTGGTGTGCCAAAGGTGACACTCCCAGGTTAGGCGTGGTAAATCTCTCTCTCTCTCTTTCTTTTTCTTTCTTTTTTTTTTTTTTGATTCAAAAGGGAAGTAATTCCGCACAGCTGAACGAAGTTGGAGGTAGTTAGCAGGCAAATGATATACCCACAGGAGCCAGAGATCAGAAGCTCTTTCCCAAGGAGCACACAGGGAATCTGTTCAGCCCTCAGAGTGGGCTCAAATTCTCCTTCAGCCTCCCACTGGGTTGCCAAAGTTACGGAATTGTAGCGTCTCTGGAGAGTGCTCACGTGAATTCCGTGAGTTCTCTCCCCCACCGTCTCTTTTTTCACAGTCTCAGTTCAGTAGCACCACAAATTTACTAGGTCCTAATCTCCTGTTAATTTGCCCCGCCCAGAGTCAGGTTTTTCTGCTAGGCTCAGGGCCGGTGCAGACCTGAGGTCGCTCTGCTTATGACGTATGTCCAAGATGGCGCCTGCTCTTTGTCTTGCTCGCCCTTGAGAGGTGAGCGGAGAGAGAGAAACCCGTGTCCGTACTAGTCACCCTTTTTTTTTTCTCTCTCTCTCTTCCAGTTAGCCTTGTGAACTTCCCCCCCGGTGGGTCGTTCCCTCTAGTCTCCTCTCTCAGCTTGCCTGCCGGTGTCTCGGGCTATTGAGGTTCGGCTCACCTCACGTTCCAGCGCTGGTGTGTTGAGTCTGCCGCTGGTGTCCCGAACTGTGGGCTCCCACGCTCTCCACGCAGGTCCGCTGTGAGTCACGCGTTCCGGAAGAGTTTCTTCTGATGTTTCCTCCCCTACTCTTCCTTGAATCTGCAGTATCTCCACTTTTATTAAACTATCTCTCCCCAGACTATCAGTGTGCTCCCTTCCTATTCCTCCATCTTGCCGGAAATCACGATTTTTTTCCTATTTTATTTTTTGACAGGCAGAGTTATACATTGAGAGAGAGAGACAGAGAGAAAGATCTTCCTAACGGTGACTTGATCAGCCCTTGCCATGACTGTTGATGAACAACTTAATACATTATCCCTCTTAGTATTTTTTGTTTGTTCTACTTAATACTTTTGGTTGAATACTGTAATCAATACACAGTTATTCTCAAGTGTTGAAACTTAACTGAAAAGTGATCGCTGTTAAATATAAGAGTGGAAATAAGAGAGGGAAGAGATGTGCAATTCGGGACATGCTCAAGCTGACTTAGCTCAAACGGTAGAGTTAGAAACATACCAGGGGAATCCAATTCAATCCCATCAAGATGGCAGGTACCAATGCCATCTCACTAGTCCCAGTGATCAATTTCTGTTCACAATTGATCATAATGATAGGACTGAGAGCCAAAGGGATCACATAAGCAAGACTAGTGTCTGCAAATACTATCTGATAGAATAAAAAAGGGAGAGAACGATCCAACATGGGAAGCGAGATACACAGCAGACTCATAGAATGGCAGATGTCCTAAACCGCACTCTGGCCTCAGAATCAGCCCTTAAGGCATGTGGATCTGGCTGAAAAGCCCATGAGAGTATTTCAGGCATGGAAAGCCAAAACACTTAGTAAAAAAACAAAACAACAACAAAAAAAACAAAACTCTAAATGAAAGATCTCTGCGAGTGAGATTCCAGTGCAAAGAACAGGTCATCAAAGAAGGAGGTACCTTTCTCCAAAGATAGGAGAGAACTTCCACTTTGACTATGACCTTGTCTAAATATGATCAGAGTTGGTGAACTCAAAAGGCTTCCATAGCCTTGGCAGCTCATGACAAGAGCCTAGGGTGATTACTGATGCCATAAACAAGAGTGTCAATTTATTAAGTCAACAACAGGAGTCACTGTGCACTTACTCCTCATGGAGGATCTCTGTCCTTAATGTGCTGTACATTGAGACTTAATGCTATAACTAGTACTCAAACAGTATGTTTCACTTTGTGTTTCTATGTGGGTGAAAACTGTTGAAATCTTTACTTAATATATGCTAAACTGATCTTCTGTATATAAAGAGAATCGAAAATGAATCTTGATGTGAATGGAAGGGGGGAGGGAAAGGGGAGGGTTGCGGGTGGGAGGGAAGTTATGGGGGGGAAGCCATTGTAATCCATAAGCTGTACTTTGGAAATTTATATTCATTAAATAAAAATTAAAAATCAAACAAATAAGTAAACAAAAAAGATCTTCCTTCCATTGGTTCACCCCATAAATGGCTGCTGTGGCCACGTGCTGCACCGATCCGAAGCCAGGAGCCAGGTGCTTCCTCCTGGTCATGCGAGTGCAGGGTCCAATCACTTGGGCCATCCTCCACTGCCTTCTCTGGCTACAGCAGAGAGCTGGACTGGAAAAGGAGCATCCAGGACAGAACCAGTGCCCCAACTGGGACTAGAACCCAGAGTACTGGCATCACAGGTGGAGGATTAACCTAGTGAACTGCAGCGCTGGCCTACCCTTACCCTTACCCAAAATACTTTTAGCAATTATACCTGGATGACTGGAGATGATGGTATTACATCATACCTCTAACTGGAGTAAGGTCAAAATTGCGTTTTTATGGAATTCTACTCCTTTTTTTATTTATAAAAATCTAGCTATGATTCAGTGACATTAAACCACAGGTTGCAAAATCTAACTTAAGGAGGCTATAACAAGCACTGATTACCATTGCTATCAGAAACCTGTAGGGAGACTACTGATGCCATAGACAGGAGTGTCAATTGGTAAAGTCAACAACAGGAGTCACTGTGCACTTACTCCTCATGTAGGATCTCTGTCCTTAATGTGCTGTGTATTGAGATTTAATGCTATAACTAGTACTCAAACAATATATTTCACTTTGTGTTTCTATGGGGGTGCAAACTGTTGAAATCTTTACTTAATGTATACTAAACTGATCCTCTGTTAAAAAAAAAAGAAATTATCAACTCCCAACTTGACTCTCACTGGGATTAAACATGACAATAGGTCTGATCTGATTTCATCATCATTTAAAAAAGATCATCTATTATTTTTCACTTTATGTTTCTGTGTGGGAGCAAACTGTTGAAATCCTTACTTAATGTATACTAAGCTGATCTTCTGTATATTAAGATAATCAAAAATGAATCTTGATGTGAATGGAAGGGGAGAGGGAGTGGGAAAGGGGAGGGTAGTGGGTGGGAGTGACGGTATGTGGGGGAAGCCATTGTAATCCATAAATCGTACTTTGGAAATTTATATTCATTAAATAAAAGTTAAAAAAAAACCAAGCTGCAAAACAAGTTTAGGTATTTACAAAGCAATATTTTTTTTTATAATCTTTCTTTCTTTTTTTTCTGACAGGCAGAGAGGATAGTGAGAGAGAGAGAGAGACGGAGAGAAAGGTCTTCCTTTGCCGTTTGTTCACCCTCCAATGGCCGCTGCGGCTGGCGCGCTGCGGCCGGCGCACCGCGCTGACCCGATGGCAGGAATCAGGTACTTATCCTGGTCTCCCATGGGGTGCAGGGCCCAAGCACCTGGGCCATCCTCCACTGCACTCCCGGGCCACAGCAGAGAGCTGGCCTGGAAGAGGGGCAACCAGGACAGAATCCGGCACCCCGACCGGGACTAGAACCCGGTATGCCGGCGCCGCAAGGCGGAGGATTAGCCTAGTGAGCCGTGGTGCCGGCCACAAAGCAATATTTTTAATGGCAGTGATCTTCCTACATTCAAAGACAGAAATTCCTTTACCCCATACGCAGTTACAGCTGAGCCAAATTCTCATGCAGAAGATTGTTGTTTACGAAAGACATCTTTTTAGGTTCTAATTGAATTTGAAGCTACTGTTCTTTTTACTCAAAGGAAAAATACCTTAGGCCAGTGATGTCTAGTCAGCAGTCAGCTACTTTGGACTTCCTCTGAAACAAAAGGTTTAGTAGCTGTCAGATGGATCTTAAGGATGACTGTAGGCTAGATGCCTTTGTGCCAGGGACAAGAAGTCCACTGGATTGTTCTCAATTATATCAGCGAGAAGGCATTCATCCGAGCAGATGGGCACCCCTCCAGACATTCCTAAGAAGGAATGGCTGAACAAAAGGCAATGACCTACAAAGAGGCTCCTGTAAGAGCCCATGAAGAGGCAGGATAGAGAGAGAAAAACTGGAGGCCCTGCACAGAGACAATGACCTTACATCCCCAAACCAATAGCCAATACCGGAAGTGTCTAATTATGGGGCTGTAGGTCAAACCAGCTCTAGAGATGAGGAGCCAGGTCAGGAGGTGTTTCAAGTCCAAGACTTCATCATCTGAATTAGTCCATATATATTCAATAGCATCTGAAGTTTTTGGGCCTAGATTCTAGCCTAGAAATCCCCAGCAAAATTACAATAATGGGGGCAATGATTACCTGATAAAAAACACTCTCCTCTACCAGGATTAAGAGCTTTGACAATAGTCATATGTGATAACAGGGACTCTGGTGGCTCACTAAATATACCCAAAGACCTTGTGACACTCTGGAAAAGAATTTAATGCGTATCAGAGCATTTCCCACTACTCACTTAGGCTAACTTCTCCATCTTCTAGCTTGAAAGTGGGCCAGAGGGTAGTGCAGAAAAGATGAAGCATTTTTCTGTAATTTGGGGGTCAAAGAAATAAAGTAGATGGTATGCCTCCTAGCTGAAACAGGAGCATAAAAATGAAAGTGCATTTCAGGTCTTAGGTCCCCAGAGTTTGAGACATCTCTCAAAAATCTCTCACTGTCTGTGGTGTCCTAAAGTGCACTGAAGCCCACAAGAAATGGAGAAAGGTGAGTGTGGGTTTAGCACGTGTCACTCATTCTTGTTCAGCCTTTCATGCCTGTAGCCTAGGGCATGTATTTGTCAGAGTAGCACATGCAGGGAGTGATCAGTTCCCTTTACCAGTGGTGTGCTAGTTTGGGCCTCTGCCTGGTCAAATATATACTGTTTTTTTAAATTTATTTATTTAATTAATTTATTTAATTTATATATTTTTAATTTAATAGATAGAGTTAGACAGTGAGAGATAGAGACAGACAGAAAGGTCTTCTTTCCATTGGTTCACCCCCCAAATGGCCGCTATGGCCGGAGCTATGCTGATCAGAAGCCAAGTGCCAGGTGCCTCTTCCTGGTCTCCCATGCGGGTGCAGAGGCCCAAGCATTTGGGCCATCCTCCACTGCCCTCCTGGGCCACAGCAGAGAGCTTGGACTAGAAGAGGAGCAACCAGGACTAGAACCCAGCACCCGTATGGGATGCTGGCCCTGCAGGCAGAGGGTTAACCAAGTGAGCTTCGGCGCCAGCCCTACTGTTTGTTCTTATACATAGGAGAAATAGTTGTTCTATGCCTCTTAACTTTGAGTCTTGTCTAATAGGCCTGATTTAGGCAATGATCCTTCATGGCAAGAGCCTTAGAAAGTTGTTTTTAAGCTAGAGAGTGCCAGCCCTGGTTACTACCTAGATTGGTAACTAGGCAGGTGAAGGAATAAAGAAATGGAGTGAACTCCTCTGAGGTATCAGCTACATAGAAAAGATCTGACAGTGGGGATCTAAAAAAGTAGACTCAAGAAGGAAGGTGGGGAGTTCCAGAGACATGCTGAGATTTTTCTACACAAGTTCAGGCCATATGGGAACTTACTTGAAGTCTAGATAAAAAAGCTACCTGTCTGTAAATGGGGTAATTAAACTTTATAGAAAGCATTTAGAGGAGCAAAGAGACAGAAATCTTGTCAGGATATGGGGTAAAGGAAAAACTCACTGAGGCATGGAGCCTGGGGCCCATGGCCTCACTACAAGCTGTGCTCAAATTAATCTCCAAGCAAGAAAGATCAGAATGCGGTTTTTGGCCATCACCCTAATGGGCCATCTCCCCATCCCATGTGTCATGCTGATCCTTGCAAAAGGAAGCTGAGTTGGACCAGCCAACATTCCCAGAGCTGAGATGAGAAGTATGAAGAGTGGAGCCTCTGTCTTTATAGTTTGTAAGGACACCAAAGGAAACCCTTTTTGCTACAGGAAACAAGGGGCAAGGGACTTGTTTCCTGTAGCAATGTGTGTTTCCTGGCACAACACCGTTTAAGCTGCTGGGATCTGGTGCCCAGCTAGGAGACCTTCTGAAAGCCCTGAAGTGTTGCCCCTGCAAGGATCCATCAGTTGTCTCAAGGCCTTTCCCAGTCCCATAAGAAGAGCTGATTCACACAACAGGGTGGGGAGGTGTTACACAGTCCAATACCATTTTGGCTGTTGGAGTATGGTTTCAGCCAAGAGACCTTTCAGAAGCACTGGAACGTAGCCCCAGCTAGAATCCATCAGTTGTTTTGAGGCCTTCTCCCAGTCCCACATGAAAGACCAATCCACACCAGAGACAGTGGGATTATAGTGTCTCCACTCCAAGGGATTGCACTGGCTTTCATCAGCAAGCCTTGCCCTGAGTCTTGAGGCTGGCAACCACACTAATCGCTTTCGACTTGCTGACCGGGACCTGGAGTTTTTGAGAAAATGTGAGTTACCTTGGAGGAGAGTGAGGCTCTCCAAAAAGAAAAAAAGAAAAAAAAGCAACAGTGGCCTGCATGCTCACCAGTCTGGCAGGATGATCTGATGCTGGCTGCTGGCTGGAGTCAAACTCAAGCAGGATCTGCATCACATTGGAGTTGCTATCTGAGTCATGGCACCAAAATGTTAATGGGTGAAACATTGGTGGAGAAAATATTATTGCCTCAGTTCTGTGGGGCTGCATGGGATGCACAGCCATGGAGCCCCCACGTCAAAGTCGGTCTGATAGCTGTTGCTGTGGCTTTATCACAAGGCGGATGTTGCTAGTTTCGGTTAGGGCAATGCTTTCCCACGGTCGGGACTTTCCAGAGGAGTTGAGAATGTTGTAAACAACAAGATGGCACTGAGGACCGCGCGGTGAGCCTGCCTGCTGCATGACACCTCATCTGATTGGCCCGAGGACGCGTGCACACTGCGTGAACAGACAGTGGATTGGAGTGTTCCATGCATGGACTTGAGCCCTCTTGAAATTGGCCGGATTTTGTATATAAGCTGTGTGCTGAGGAAGGAGGGGGCTTTTTCTTTCCACTCTCCTCCCTTCATTCTTTCTCTGTCACTGTTATTTTCTTATTAAAAGTCTACTGAAGACCGATAAGCTGTGAACAGTGTCGTTCCTTTGCAGGCAAGGGAGCAACAAGTGGTTCCGTGACTCGGATTCGGACACTTTGCTACATGCAGGAATAGGTAAGGAACAAAAGATAAGCGTGCGTGTGCACAGAAATCCAGCTGGGAAAAGAATAGAAACCGTGGTTCCGTCGAAGAAAGACGGGGAAATTAAGTGCCAGAAAAAAAGGGTAAAGGAATCCCTTAAAAGGCGAGAGTACAAAGTGTTCAGGAACGCCAGGAAATAGGCAGAAACTTTCTTTTTACCTCCAAATGGGCAGTACTCCATCCACCACTAGGTTGTGCATGCTGTTGAGCTGCTGGTTAAAAGCTGCGGGGACGCCCATTGAGGCAGCTACAGTATGCGCATTCACTAGGGCCATTGCCAAGACATCACCATGGTTTGTGGAAGGTGGCGAATTAGATGAGCAACAGTGGCAGAGAGTAGGGAGACAGTTGAGAGCAGCCGGAGAGCTGGTAGAATTACTTAGATATGGCAACTCATTGAACAGACACTTCAGGACCCCACTGAGAGCACAGGGCTTTTACTTGGTGAAGGATGCGAGCTCCTAGAAAAGGTTCAGGAGGAGTCTCAGCATGATAGTCAGTCTAGTGACTGTGGTAGTCAGTGGGACAGGAAACAGACAGACAGAGGCCCCTGTAGGGACGAGCCACTGGATGAGGCAGAGGAAAATTCAGTGAAGGACCATCCCCCACCGAGTGCGCCCCTGCGCTCGAGGGAGCCATCTCATTTATATCCCAGTTTGACTAGGCTAGCAAATTTGTCCTTAGAGGACGAACCGCCGCCATGGTATCATCCATTGACTCTCCCTAAATCGGCCCCTATAAAAAAAAGGGGGGGGCTATAAAGACTCCATTACAGACGCAGGGAATAGGGTTAAAAAAGGCGAGCCATAGAACAGTTCATTAATGCTATAAAAATAGTTAGTCCTTGGTTCGCAAAAGGATTCGTAAATGAGCAACATTGCGATTTACTTGAAAAAAACTTAAATGTGCATTTAAAGAAACAAAGCAAGCCGTGACAAAGGCTGTGAAAACTTTGTTACAGATGTAGAGAATAGGGTTAAAGAAACAAACCGTAGAGCAGTTTATCAGTGCTGTTGAAACAATGAGTCCTTGGTTTGCTGAAGAGGGTGTTGTGGATAAGAAACACTGGGAGTAAAAAATATAGATCAGTGTACACTGGACAGCCCTCACCTTGCATTTAAATATTTCATTTGAAGTAAATGTTCTCTGTTATAAAGTTCATATTACTATGTGAAATGAGAAACTGTGGTAACTAAGTGTCCAGACTACCCATTCTGTTTTTGTTTTCTGTACTAACTCTACCCCTATTATTGACAGGAATGCTTGAGCAGATTATGTTTGGTTTGCTTTACAAAAAAAATGTAAGTCAAAATATGCCTCAAGTAGTTAAGATTCCACAAACCTACAAAAATGTAATAATTACAGATAATAAGAGGCTAGTTCCCTCAGATATGTTTCAATTTATCCTTAAAAAATATTGAATATTATTATGTTTAATTACTAAATGTAGATTTGTATAAAAATTTGTATTATATTCTTATGATGTATTAATTATGCCTATACTTTGGTGCAACTCTAGGGCCAAATGTAAGGACAGATTTTTGGGATGGAGAGGCTTGTGTCTTTGTTTGGCTCTGATAAATAAGTAACTTGTCTGCCGGATGACCTTCTCCTGCTCCTTGGGAGCCTGGCCAGCTCCCGGGTAGGGGCATAAAGGATTGTTTTCTGATAACAGATGGGCCGATACGGACACGGGTTTCTCTCTCTCCGCTCACCTCTCAAAGGAGAGCAAGACAAAGAGCAGGTGCCATCTTGGACATACATCATAAAGGGAGCGACCTCAGGTCTGCACTGGCCCTGAGCCTAGCAGAAAAACCTGACTCTGGGTGGGGTGAATTAACAGGAGGTTAGGACCTAGTGAATTTGTGATGCTACTGAACTGAGACTGTGAAAAAAGAGAAGGTGGGGGAGAAACTCACGGAATTCACATGAGTACTCTCCAGAGACGCTACAATTCCGTAACTTTGGCAACCCAGTGGGAGACTGAAGGAGAATTTGAGCCCACTCTGAGGGCAGAACAGATTCCCTGTGTGCTCCTTGGGAAAGAGCTTCTGATCTCTGGCTCCTGTGGGTATATCATTTGCCTGCTAACTACCTCCAACTTTGTTCAGCTGTGTGGAATTACTTCCCTTTTGAATCAAAAAAAGAAAGAAAGAAAGAGAGAGAGATCTACCATGCCTAACCTGGGAGTGTCACCTTTGGCACACCAAACAGAGCTCTCAGGCCACACCCATCTCAAGCCTCTAAGCCTCCATCAAAAACAGACAGTCCACTTAATCTAGAGTCATAGTATAACAAGAAAAAGCACCACAGTGAAGAAACCAAATATCTCCAATATGCCAAATAACAAACGCAAAAACCGAGGTAATAAAAACAAGGAAGTCACGATGACGCCCCCAAATGAAAAAGACACCCCAATTCAAGATTATGAAGATGATGACATAGAAGAAATACAAGAATCAGATCTCAAAAAATTGATAAGAACATTAAAAAGTTCTCAAAAACAAATTCTTGAACTACAGAAATCCTTAATGGACAAGATAGCAAATCTCCCTCGTGAAAATGAAATATTAAGGAGGAATCAAAATGAAATGAAAGAACTAGTAGAACAGGAAACTGTGATAGTGATGAGAAATCATAATGAAGTGAAGAATTTAATAGATCAAATGCAAAAAACATTAGAGAGCCTTACAAAAAGAGTGGGTGAAGCAGAAGAGAGAATATCAGACTTAGAAGACAGAGAACAGGAAAGGATACAGTCAGAGCAAAGAAAAGAAGAGGAAATTAGAAATCTGAAACATATTGTCGGGAATCTTCAGGATACTATTAAAAAACCCAACATTCGGGTTCTAAGAGTTCCTGAAGGCATGGAGAGGGAGAAAGGATTAGAAGGCCTTTTTAGTGAGATATTAGCAGAAAATTTCCCAGGTTTGGAGAAGGACAGAGACATCCTAGTACAGGAAGCTCATAGAACCCCTCAAAAACATAACCAAAAGAGATCCTCACCATGACACGTTGTAATTAAACTCTCCACAGTGAAACATAAAGAAAAGATCCTAAAATGTGCAAGAGAGAAACGTCAGATTACTCTCAGAGGATCTCCAATCAGACTCACAGCTGACTTCTCATCAGAAACCTTACAAGCTAGGAGGGAATGGCGAGATATAGCCCAGGTACTAAGAGAGAACAACTGCCAGCCCAGAATATTATATCCTGCAAAGCTCTCATTTGTGAATGAAGGTGAAATAAAGACTTTGCATAGCAAACAGAAATTGAAAGAATTTGTTGCCACTCATCCAGTCCTGCAAAAGATGCTTAAAGATGTGTTGCACACAGAAACACAGAAACACATTCATCAATATGAAAGAAGGTAAAGGAAGGAAACCTCACAGCAAAAGATCACAGGGAATTCAAAGCATATATTAAAACTTATCTTTGGCAAATGGCAGGGCAAAGTTACCACTTATCATTAGTCACATTGAACATTAATGGCCTGAACTGTCCAGTTAAAAGACACTGATTGGCTGATTGGCTTAAGGAACAAAACCCATCTATTTGCTGCTTACAAGAAACACATCTTTCCAACAAAGATGCATACAGACTGAAGGTGAAAGGCTGGAAAAAGCTATACCATGCCAACAGAAATGAAAAAAGAGCGGGCGTAGCCATCTTAATATTGGACAACATAAACTTTACAACAAAACTGTTAAGAGAGACAAAGAGGGACACTATATAATGATTAAGGGATCAATTCCACAGGAAGATATAACAATTATCAATGTATATGCACCTAATTACAGGGCACCGTTTTATTTAACAGATTTGTTAAAGGTCTTAAAGGGAGAATTAGACCCCAATACAATAGTACTGGGGGACTTCAATACTCCACTCTCAGAAATAGACAGATCAACAGGACAGAAGATCAACAAGGAGACAGTAGATTTAAACAACACTATAACCCAAATGGATCTAACAGATATCTACAAAACTTCCCATCCTACAGCTAAAGATTTTACATTCTTCTCAGCAGTACATGGAACCTTCTCTAGGATTGACCACATACTAGGCCATAAAGCAAGTCTCAGCAAATTCAAAAGAATTAGAATCATACCATGCCGCTTCGCAGTCCACAGCAGAATGAAGTAGGAAATTAGCAACTCAGGAATCCCTAGAGCATACACAAACACATGGAGATTGAACAACATGCTCCTGAATGAACAATGGGTCATAGAAGAAATCAAAAGAGAAATCAAAAACTTTCTGGAAGTAAATGAAGATAACAGCACAACATATCAAAACTTAAGGGATACAGCTAAAGTAGTGTAAAGAAGAATGTTTATATCAATAGGTGCCTACATCAAGGAATTGGAAAGGCACCAAATAGATGAGCTTTCAGTTCACCTCAAGGATCTAGAAAATCTACAGCAAACCAGACCCAAATCTAGTAGGAGAAGAGAAATAATTAACATCAGAGAAGAAATCAACAGGATTGAATCCAAAAAAATTACAAAAAATCAGTCAAATGAGGAGCTGTTTTTTGAAAAAATAAACAAAACAAACACCCCACTGGCCCAACTAACTAAAAAACGAAGAGAAAAGGCCCAAATCAATAAAATCAGAGATGAAAAAGGAAACGTGACAACAGACACCACAGAAATAAAAAGAATCATCAGAAAGTACTATAAGGACTTGTATGCCAGCAAACAGGGAAACCTATCAGAAATGTATATATTCATGGACACATGCAACCTACCTAAATTGAACCAGGAAGACATCGAAAACCTAAACAGACCCATAACTGAGACAGAAATTGAAACAGTCATAAAGGCCCTCCCAACAAAGAAAAGCCCAGGACCAGATGGATTCACTGCTGAATTCTACCAGACATTTAAAGAAGAACTAACTCCAATTCTTCTCAAACTATTCAGAACAATCAAAAAAGAGGGAGTCCTCCCAAATTCTTTCTATGAAACCAGCATCACGTTAATTCGTAAGCCGGAAAAAGATGCAGCACTGAAACAGAATTACAGACCAATATCCCTGATGAACATAGATGCAAAAATCCTCAATAAAATTCTCGCTAATAGAATGCAACAACACATCAGAAAGATCATCCACTCAGACCAAGTTGGATTTATCCCTGGTATGCAGGGATGGTTTAATGTGTGCAAAACAATAAATGTGATATACCAGATTAATAGACTGCAGAAGAAAAACCATATGATTATCAAATAGATGCCGAGAAAGCATTTGATAAAATACAACACCCGTTCATGATGAAAACTCTAAGCAAACTGGCTATGGAAGGAACATTCCTCAATACAATCAAACGAATCTATGAAAAATCCACAGCCAACATCCCATTGAATGGGGAAAAGTTGGAAGCATTTCCACTGAGATCTGGTACCAGACAGGGATGCCCACTCTCACCACTGCTATTCAATATAGTTTTGGAAGTTTTAGCCAGAGCTATTAGGCAAGAAAAAGAAATTAAAGGGATACAAATTGGGAAGGAAGAACTCAAACTATCCCTCTTTGCAGATGATATGATTCTTTATTTAGGGGACCCAAAGAACTCTAAAAAGTGATTATTGGAAATCACAGAAGATTTTGGCAAAGTAGCAGAATATAAAATCAATGCAGAAAAGTCAACAGCCTTTGTATACACAGGCAATTCCATGGCTGAGGAAGAACTTCTAAGATCAATCCCATTCACAATAGCTACAAAAACAATCAAATACCTTGGAATAAACTTAACCAAAGATGTTAAAGATCTCTACGATGAAAATTACAAAACCTTAAAGAAAGAAATAGAAGAGGATACCAAGAAATGGAAAAATTTTCCATGCTCATGGATTGGACGAATCAATATCATCAAAATGTCCATTCTCCCAAAAGCAATTTATAGATTCAATGTGATAACAATCAAGATACCAAAGACCTTCTTCTCTGATCTAGAGAAAATTATGCTGAAATTTATATGGACACACAGGAGACCTCGAATAGCTAAAGCAATCTTGTACAACAAAAACAAAGCCAGAGGCATCACAATACCAGACTTCAGGACATACTACAGGGCAGTTGTAATCAAAACAGCATGGTACTGGTACAGAAACAGATGGATAGACCAATGGAACAGAATTGAAACACCAGAAATCAATCCAAACATCTACTGCCAACTCATATTTGATCAAGGATCCAAAACCAATCCCTGGAGTAAGGACAGTCTATTCAATAAATGGTGCTGGGAAAATTGGATTTCCACGTGCAGAATCATGAAGCAAGACCCCTACCTTTCACCTTACACAAAAGTTCACTCAACATGGATCAAAGACTTAAATCTACAACCTGACACCGTCAAATTATTAGAGAGCCCTGGAAAAACCCTGCAAGATATAGGTACTGGCAATTACTTCTTGGAAAACACCCCAGAAGCACAGGCAGTCAAGCCAAAATTAACATTTGGGATTGCATCAAATTGAGAAGTTTCTGTACTGCAAAAGAAACAGTCAGGAAAGTGAAGAAGCAACCAATATTATGGGAAACTATATTTGCAAACTATGCAACTGATAAAGGGTTGATAACCAGAATCTACAAAGAAATCAAGAAACTCCACAACATCAAAACAAACAACCTACTTAAGAGATGGGCCAAGGAACTCAAGAGACATTTCTCAAAAGAGGAAATCCAAATGGCCAACAGACACATGAAAAAATGTTCAAGATCACTAGCATCAGGGAAATGCAAATCAAAACCACAATGAGGTTTCACCTCACCCCGGTTAGAATGGCTCACATTCAGAAATCTACCAACAACAGATGCTGGAGAGGATGTGGGGAAAAAGGGACACTAACCCACTGTTGGTGGGAATGCAAACTGGTCAAGCCACTATGGAAGTCAGTCTGGAGATTCCTCAGAAACCTGAATAGGACCCTACCATTCAACCCAGCCATCCCACTCCTTGGAATTTACCCAAAGGAAATGAAATTGGCAAACAAACAAGCTGTCTGCACATTAATGTTTATTGCAGCTCAATTCACAATGGCTAAGACCTGGAATCAACCCAAATGCCCATCAACAGTAGACTGGATAAAGAAATTATGGGACATGTATTCTATAGAATACTATACAGCAGTCAAAAACAACGAAACCCAGTCATTTGCAACAAGATGGAGGAATTTGGAAAACATCATGCTGAGTGAATTAAGCCAGTCCCAATGGTACAATATCATATGTTCTCCCTGATCGGCGACAACTAACCAAGCACGAAAGGGGAAACTTGTTGAAGTGAAGTGGACACTATGAGAAACAGTGACTTGATCAGCTCTTGTCCTGAGTGTTGATGTACAATGTAATATTTTATCCATTTTAGTATTTTTTTGTTCTAGTACCATTGGTTGAACTCTGTGATTAACACACAATTATTCTTAGGTGTTTAAATTTTAACTGAAAAGTGATCCCTGTTAGGAATTTGGAAAACATTATGCTGAGTGAAATAAGCCAATCCCAAAGCGACAAATACCATATGTTCTCCCTGATAGGTAATGACTAACTGAGCACCAAAAAGGCAACCTGTTGAAGTGAAATGAACACTATGAGAAATGGTGACTTGATCAGACCTCGCCCTGACTGTTGATGAACAACTTGATTGTTATCCCTCTTAGTATTTTTTTTGTTTGTTCTACTTAATACTTTTGGTTGAATACTGTAATCAATAAAAAATTATTCTTAAGTGCTGAAACTTAACTGAAATGTGATCACTGTTAAATATAAGAGTGGGAATGTGAGGGAAGAGATTCACAATTCGGGACATGTTCAAGCTGACTTACCTCAAACAGTAGAGTTAGAAACATACCAGGGGATTCCAATTCAATCCCATCAAGGTGGCATGTACCAATGCCATGTCACTAGTCCCGGTAATCAATTTCTGTTCACAATTGATCATAATGATAGGACTGAGAACCAAAGGGATCACATAAACAAGATTAGTGTCTGCAAATACTATCTGATAGAATAAAAAAGGGAGAGAACCATCCAACATGGGAAGTGAGATACACAGCAGACCCATAGAATGGCAGATGTCCTAAACCACATTCTCTCCTCAGAATCAGCCCTTAAGACATGCTGATCTGGCTGAAAAGCCCATGAGAGTATTTCAGGCATGGAAAGCCAAGACACTCTGCGAAAAAAAAAAACCTAAATGAAAGATCTCCACGAGTGTGATCCCAGTGGAAAGAATGGGTCATCAAAGAAGGAGGTACCTTTCTCTGAAGGGAGGAGAGAACTTCCACTTTGACCATGGCCTTGTCTAAATATGATCAGAGTCGGTGAACTCAGGGGGCTTTCATAGCCTTGGCAGCTAATGACAAGTGCCTAGGGTGATTACTGATGCCATAAACAAGAGTGTCAATTTGTTAAGTCAACAACAGGAGTCACTGTGCACTTACTCCTCATGTAGGATCTTTGTCCTTAGTGTGCTGCACATTGAGATTTAATGCTATAACTAGTACTCAAACGGTATTTTTCACTTTATGATTCTGTGTGGGTGCAAACTGTTGAAATCTTTTCTTAATGTATGCTAAACTGACCCTCTGTATATAAAGAGAATCGGAAATGAATCTTGATGTGAATGGAAGGGGAGAGGGAGTGGGAAAGGGGAGGGTTGCAGGTGGGAGGGACGTTATGGGGGGGAAGCCATTGTAATCCATAAGCTGTACTTTGGAAATTTATATTCATTAAATAAAAGTTAAAAAGTTAAAAAAATCATTACATAGTGACCTTATTTGCCTTTTTTTGACAGATAGAGTTAGAAAGTGAGAGAAAGAGACAGAGAGAAAGGTCTTCCTTTCATTGGTTCAACCCACAAATGGCTGCTAAGGCTAGAGCTTTCCCATCTGAAGCCAAGAGCCAGGCACCTCCTCCTGGCCTCCCATGTGGGCTCAGGGGCTCAAGCACTTGGGCCATTCTCCACTGCCTTCCTGAGCCACAGCAGAGAGCTTGACTGGAAGAGGAGCAACCAGGACTAGAATCTGGAGCCCAAATCGGATGCCAGTACCACAGGTGGAGGATTAACCAAGTGAGCCACGGAGCCGGCCTCTCTTTGTCTTTTTAACAGTTTTTGTGTTAAATTCTATTTTGTCTGACATTAGGATGTCTATATCAACACTTCCTTGGTTTCTGTTGGTATGAAATATCTTATTCCATCCTTTAACTTTCATTCTGCATGCATCTTTGGTGAAATGCAGGCAGCAAATAGATGGGCTTTTTTTTTTTTAATCCATTCAGCCAGTCTGTGTCTTTTAATTAGAGAGTTGAGGCCATTTACATTCAAGGTAACTATTGATAAGTAACGACCTTGCTCTGCCATTTTTACAAAAATTTCTATATTTTTCATTTTTTTATTTTTTATTTTTTGACAGGCAGAGTGGACATTGTCAGAGAGAGACAGAGAGAAAGGTCTTCCTTTGCCATTGGTTCACCCTCCAATGGCCACCGCGGCTGGAACACTGCGGCTGGCGCACCATGCTGATCCAAAGCAGGAGCCAGGTATTTATCTTGGTCTCCCATGGGGTGCAGGACCCAAGTACTCGGGCCATCCTCCACTGCATTCCCTGGCCACAGCAGAGAGCTGGCTTGGAAGAGGGGCAACCAGGACAGAATCTGGCACCCCAACTGGGACTAGAACCTGGTGTGCCGGTGCCGCAAGGCAGAGGATTAGCCTAGTGAGCCACAGCACTGGCCAAAAATTTGCATATTTTTTACTTTGAATTTCCTTTGAACTTTTACTGAGCGATTTTCCTCCTTTACCTTCTTTCAAGGTGATGATCATGATTCTGTATTTCTATGTGCAGCACATCCTTAAACATCTTTTGTAGGGCTGGATGAGTGGTGACAGATTTTTATACCAGTGGGTATAATATTCATCTGCTCTGCCCCAAGGACCACACGATGGATCTGTGCAATCCTCAGTGTAAGCTCAGATTCTCCAGTAATGTCCTTCACCAGGTAACCAGAAAGCCCAGAGCATATGGAGTCTCTCATAGTGATTGTCCAAAGTTCCAGCCACTCCATGAATCCTCCCCCACAGCCTCAGTTTTTTTGACAGTTCTGGCACACAAACCTCCCGTAGTTATGACACCCATCCCTCAGTTAGTTCTCCCCACCAGAATAAGGAATCTCTACTTGGCTGATTGCTGCGGGCAGACACGAGCTGGTGCAGCTATTAAGTATATAAAAAATGGCGCCTGCTCTATTGACCTGTTACAGGATACTGTTGAAGGATTATCAGGGAGAGAGAATTATTCCCTTCATTTTTTTTCTCTTCTATTTTGGCAGGTGCATTATCCCCCATGGGGCTCCAAGCCGGATTACATCTAGGCTCTCCCTGCCACTTTATTCCCAGTGGCTTGGGCTGTTGCAATCTGGTCTGACTTCATCCTCTAATGCTGGTGTGTAGGCTCTCAGCGGTTGGGGTTCTGAGTTGTGGGCATCCATGTCCTCTTCATAGGTCCACTGTGTCCCTCTAATTTGTGTAGAGTTTCTTATGTTATTTTCTCCCTAACTCTTCTCTGAGATTGCACTCTCTCCACTTTTGAAAACTATATTCTGCTATACTAGATCAGTAAGCTCATCCCTACCAACCCTCTGGAAGCTCTCTGCCCAGGGTGACTATTGTTAAGTGCCAACTTTGCCCTGCCATATTTCCATTAATAGTCCTAATTTTTCACTTTGTGTCTCCTTTGTACCTTTATGGGGTGATTTTCTGCCTTCATCTTTTTTCATCGTGATGTTCCTGTTTATGTGTTTCTGTGTGTAGCACATGCTTGAGCATCCTTTGTAGGCTTGGGCAGATAGTTACAGTTCGTTCAATTTCTGTTTGTTTTTGAAGATCTTTACCTCACCTTCATTCATAAATGAGAGCTTTGCAGGGTACAATATTCTGGGTCGACAATTTTTTATCTCTAAGGAGTTGGAATGTATCTTGCCATTCTCTCCTTGCCTGTAGGGTTTCTGATGAGAAGTCCTCTGCAAGTCTAATTGGCTTTCCTCTGAATGTGGTCTGACGTTTCCTTCATGTGTGTTTTATGATATTTTCTTTAAGTTTTATTGTAGAGAGTTTTACTACAATGTGTCATGGTGGATATTTTCTGTTTATGTCTATTGGGGGGTTTGTGTATTTCCTGTACTTGGATGTCTCTTTCTTTCTCCAGATTGGGGAAGTTTCTTGTTATTATTTCATTAAGAAGCTCTTCTAATCCCTTCTCTCTTTCCATGCCTTCAGGAACTCCTATGACCCATATGTTGGGTTGTTTGATAGAATTTGTATATCTTCAGAGGTGTTTTTGAGTTTTCTTTTTTCTTTTTTTTATTCAGTGAATATAAATTTTCAAAGTACAGTTTATGGATTACATTGGATGCCCCCCATAATTTCCCTCCCACTCACACCCCTCCCATCTCCCACTCCCTCTCCCATTCCATTCACATCAAGATTCATTTTCAATTATCTTAATATACAGAAGATCGATTCAGTATACATTAAGTAAAGATTTCATCAGTTTGCACCCACACAGAAACACAATGTGTAAAAATACTCTTTCAGTACTAGTTATAGCATTACTTCACATTGGACAACACATTAAGGACAGATCCCACATGAGAAGTAAGTACACAGTGACTCTTGTTGTTGACTTAAGAATTTGACACTGTTGTTTATGGCATCAGTAATCTCCCTAGGCTCTTGTCATGAGTTGCCATGGCTATGGAAGCCTTTTGATTTCAATGCCATCTCACTAGTCCAAGTGATCAATTTCAGTTCACAATTGAAATTGATCACACTGATAGGTCTAAGAGTCAAAGGGATCACATAAACAAGACTAGTGTCTGCTAATTCTAACTGATAGAATAAAAAAGGGAGAGAACGATCCTACATGGGAAGCGGGATACACAGCAGACTCATAATATGGCAGATGTCCTAAATAGCACTCTGGCCTCAGAATCAGCCCTTAAGGCATTCGGATCTGGCTGAAGAGCTCATGAGAGTATTTTAGGCATGGAAAGCCAAGACACTCTGGGAAAAAAAAGTGTTTTTGAGTTTTCTAATTTCTTCTTCATTTTTTGGTCTGACTGTAATATTTCCAGAAATTTGTCTTCTAGTTCTGATATTCTTTCTTCTGTCTCAACTATTCTGCTGTTAAGGCTTTCCACTGCATTTTTATTTGATCTATTGAACCCTTCATTTCTAGTATTTCATTCTGACTTGTCTTTAATACTTCATTTTATGGGGAAATTTTCATTTAGTTTGTGAATTTGTTTTTGATTGCTTCTAAGTAATCTGATGATTAATTTTCTGAATTTTGTTTCTGGCATATCCTCAACTCTTCATCCTCACCTTCTACTATTAAAGTGTCATAGTGTTCTCTTGGGGTCCCATACTCTTATTTGGGGTTCTTCCTTTGTTTTTTTGACATTTGTGAATTTTTTTTCTGGTTGCTTTTCTCTTTGATTTGTGTCTTTGTGGTTTAGTGGGATGTCTATACTTTCAGTGAGCACCAAGATGTGTGTGCTTGATATGGCCTGCGCTCGGTTCAGTAATGTTGGGGGGGGCAGATGAGTTACTTATAGGCATGGATTCCCCTTGATGTACAGCTTGTGTGTTGCAGAACAAATTCTTTGGAATTACTGTAGCCCCCATTTTTGGGTGGGGGTGAGGTGAAGTGACCATCACTATTGATGAGCCTGCATACTGGAGACAAGAGCCTTAGTACCCTGCTTGCATAAAAAAATAAACAAACAAAGGAGCATAATGGTATCTCCCGGCCTGCTGTAAGTACTGGTGGTTGGAGGAGGAGGGAGGTGAGATGGGAAGAACCCTACATACCTACTTATTCCTTTCTTTTTTCACTTCTTCCAACATGGAATTTCTTTTTTATAGAAAATATTTATTGAATAAATATAAATTTAATAAGTATAACTTATGGATTATAGCAATTCTTCCCCCAACACCCACCTTCCCACCCCCCAAACCATCCCATCTACTAGTCCCTCTCCCATCCCATTCTTCATTAAGATGTATTATTTTTAAACTTTTATTTAATAAATATAAATTTCTAAAATACAACTTTTGGATTATAGCATCTTTTACCCCTTATAACCTTCCTCCCAACCGCAACTGTCCCATCTCCCACTTACTCTCCCATCCCATTCACATCAAGATTCATTTTCAATAATCTTTATATGCGGAAGATCAATTTAGTATATACAAAGTAAAGATTTCAACAGTTTGCACCTGTACAGAAACACAAAGTGTAAAGTACTTCACATAGTGCAACACATTAAGGACAGAGATCCTACATGGGGAATGAGTGCACAAAGACTCCTGTTGTTGATTTAACAACTGACACTGTTATTTATGGTGTCAATGATCACTGGAGTCTCTTGTCAAGAATTCCAAAGCAATGGAAGCCATTTGAGTTCATGGACATCCATCTTTTTAGACAAGTCCATAGTCAAAGTGGAAGTTCTCCCTTCAGAGAAAGGTACCTCCTTTGTTTAAGGCCTGTTCTTTCCACTGGGATATCACTCGCAAAGATCTTTCATTTAGCTCATTTTTTTTTTTTGCCAGAGTGTCTTGGCTTTCCATGTGTAAAATACTCTAATGGGCTCTTCAGCCAGATCCGAATGCCTTAAGGGCTGATTCTGAGGCCAGAGTGCTGTTTCAGACATCTGCCATTCTATGAGTCTGCTGTGTATCCCACTTCCCATGCTGGATCGTTCTCTCCTTTTTAATTCTATCAGTTAGCATTAGCAGACACTAGTCTTGTTTATGTGATCCCTTTGACTCTTAATTATATTGTTATGATCAGTTATGAACTGAAATTGATCATTTGGACTAGTGAGATGGCATTGGAACATGCCACGTTGATTGGATTGAATTGGAATCCCCAGGCACAATTCTAACTCTACCATTAGGGATAAGTGTGATTGAGCATGTCACAAACTGTACATCTCCTCCTTCTCTTATTGCTATTCTTTTTTTTTAACTTTTATTTAATGAATATAAATTTCCAAGGTACGACTTATGGATTACAATGGCTTCCCCCCCATACCGTCTCTCCCACCCGCAACCTTCCCCTTTCCCACTCCCTCTCCCCTTCCATTCACATCAAGATTCATTTTCGATTATCTTAATATACAGAAGATCAGCTTAGTATACATTAAGTAAAGATTTCAACAGTTTGATCCCACACAGAAACATAAAGTGAAAAATAATAGATGATTTTTTAAATGATGATTAAATCAGATCAGACCTATTGTCATGTTTAATCCCAGTGAGAGTCAAGTTGGGAATTGATAATTTCTTTTTTTTTTTTACAGAAGATCAGTTTAGTATACATTAAGTAAAGATTTCAACAGTTTGCACCCCCATAGAAACACAAAGTGAAATATACTGTTTGAGTACTCGTTATAGCATTAAATCTCAATGTACAGCACATTAAGGACAGAGATCCTACATGAGGAGTAAGTGCACAGTGACTCCTGTTGTTGACTTTACCAATTGACACTCCTGTCTATGGCATCAGTAATCTCCCTATGCTCCAGTCATGAGTTTCCAAGGCTATGGAAGCCCTCTGAGTTCTCCGACTCTTATCTTGTTTAGACAAGGCATAGTCAAAGTGGAGGTTCTCTCCTCCCTTCAGAGAAAGGTACCTTCTTCTTTGAAGACCTGTTCTTTCCACTGGGATCTCACTCACAGAGATCTTTTATTTAGGTCTTTTTTTTTTTGCCAGAGTGTCTTGGCTTTCCATGCCTGAAATACTCTCATGGGCTTTCTTATATTTAACAGGGATCATTTTTAAGTTAAATTGAAATACCTAAGTAATTGTGTGTTAATTAAAGAGTTCAACCAATAGTATTAAGTGGAACTAAAAAAGTACTAAAAGAAATAAAATAGTAAGTTGTTCCTTGACAGTCAGGACAAGTGCTGATCAAGACGTTGTTTCTCATAGTGTCCATTTCACTTCAACAGGTTTACTTTTAGGTGCTCAGTTAGTTGTTACTGATCAGGGAGAAGGTATGATATTTGTACATTTGGGACTGGCTTATTTCACTCAGCATGATGTTTTCCTTTTCTCCATTTAGTTGCAAATGCCCATATTTCATTTTTTTTACTGCTGTATAGCATTTTATAGAGTACATATCCCATAATTTCTTATCCAGTCTTCTATTGTTGGGCGTTTAGGTAGATTCCATGTCATAGCTATTGTGAATTGAGCTGCAATAAACATTGAAGTGTAGACAGCTCTTTTATTTGCCAATTTAATTTCCTTTGGGTAAGTTCTGAGGATTGGGATGGCTGGTTAATGTTGTATGGTTATATTCAGGTTGATTTGCATTTCCCTGATGACTAGTGATCTGGAACATTTCTTCATGTGCCTGTTGACCATTTGGATTTCCTCTTTTGAAAAATGTCTATTGAGGTCCTTGGCCCGTCTCTGAAGTGGGTCATTTGTTTTGATGTTGTGGAGTTTCTTCATCTCATTGTGGATTCTGGTTGTTAATGTTTTATCGGATGCATAGTTTGCAAATATTTTTTCCCATTCTATTGGTTGCCTCTTCACTTTCCTGGCTGTTTCTTTTGCAGTATGGAAATTATTAAACTTGATGCAACCCCAATAGTTAATTTTGGCTTTGACTTCCTGTGCCTCCAGGGTCTATTCCAAGAAGTCTGCCTGTGCCTATATCTTGCAGGGTTTCTCCAATGTTCTCTAAATTTGATGGTGTCAGGTATAGATTTAGATCTTTAACCCATGTTCAGTGGGTTTTTGTGTAAGGTGTAAAGTAGGGTTCTTGCTTCATGCTTGAATAACCTGTCCTTAATCCAGGATAGAGCGGTAAAATGGCAGAATAGGAAGGGAGCACACTGATGGTCCAGGAAGAGATCCAAAGAACTCTACTAAGAGACTATTGGAACTCATAGAAGAGTTTGGAAAAGTAGCAGGATATAAAATCAATGCACAAAAGTCATACACAGGCAATGCCACGGCTGAGGAAGAACTTCTACGATCAATTCCCTTCACAATAGCTACAATAACAATCAAATACCTTGGAATAAATTTAACCAAGGATGTTAAAGATCTCTATGATGAAAATTACAAAACCCTAAAGAAAGAAATAGAAGAGGGTACCAAGAAATGGAAAAAATCTTCCATGCTCATGGATTGGAAGAATCAATATCATCAAAATGTCCATTCTCCCAAAAGCAATTTATAGATTCAATGCAATACCAATCAAAATACCGAGGACATTCTTCTCAGATCTGGAAAAAGTGATGCTGAAATTCATGTGGAGGCACAGGAGACCTCGAATAGCTAAAGCAATCTTATACAACAAAAACAAATCCAGAGGCATCACAATACCAGATTTCAGTACAGACTACAGCGAAGTTGTTATCAAAACAGCCTGGTACTGGCACAGAAACAGATGGATAGACCAATGGAACAGAATAGAAACACCAGAAATCAATCCAAGCATCTACAGCCAACTTACATTTGATCAAGGATCTAAAACCAATCCCTGGAGTAAGGACAGTCTATTCAATAAATGGTGCTGGGATAATCGGATTTCCCAAGTGCAGAATCATGAAGCAAGACCCCTACTTACACCTTACACAAAAATCCACTCAACATGGATTAAAGACTTAAATCTAAGACCGACACCGTCAAATTATTAGAGAACATTGGAGAAACCCTGCAAGATATGGGTACCGGCAATGACTTCTTGGAAAATACCCCAGAGCACAGGCAGTCAAAGCCAAAATTAACATTTGGGATTGCATCAGATTGAGAAGTTTCTGTACTGCAAAAGAAACAGTGAGGACAATAAAGAGGCAACTGACAGAATGGTAAAAGAATATTTGCAAACTATGCAACAGATAAAGGGTTAATAAACAGAATCTACAAAAACATCAAGAAACTCCACAACATCAAAACAAACAACCCACTTCAGAGATGGGCCAAGGAACTCAAGAGACATTTCTCAAAAGAGGAAATCCAAATGGCCAACAGACACATGAAAAAATGTTCAAGATCACTAGCCATCAGGGAAATGCAAATCAAAACCACAATGAGGTTTCACCTCTCCTCGGTTACTATGGATTACATACAGAAAACTACCAACTACAGATGCTGACAAGGATGTGGCCAAAAAGGAACACTAACCCACTGTTGGTGGGAGTGCAATCTGGTCAAGCCACTATGGAAGTCAGTCTGGAGATTCCTCAGAAACCTGAATAGAACCCTACCATACAACCCAGCCATGCCACTCCTTGGAATTACCCAAAGGAAATGAAATTGGCAAACAAACAAGATGTCTGCACACTAATGTTTATTGAAGCTCAGTTCACAATGGCTAAGACCTGGAATCAACCCAAATGCCCATCAACAGTAGACTGGATAAAGAAATTATGGGACATGTATTCTATAGAATACTATACAGCAGTGAAAAACAATGAAATCTGGTCATTTGCAATAAAATGGGGGAATCTGGAAAATATCATGCTGAGTGAACTAAGCCAGTCCCAAAGGGACAAATATCATATGTTCTCCCTGATTGATGACACCTAACTGAACACCAAAGGGGAAACCTGTTGAAGTGAATTGGACACTATGAGAAACTCACTAATCAAAATGATCAATTTCAGTTCACAGTTGATCATAATGATAGGATTAAGAGTCAAAGGGATCACATAAACAAGACTCGTGTCTGCTAATACTAACTGATAGAATCAAAAAGGGAGAGAACAATACAGCATGGGAAGTGGGATACACAGCAGACTCATTGAATGGTAGATGTCCTAAATAGCACTCTGGCCTTAGAATCAGCCCTTAAGGCATTTGGATCTGGCTGAAAAGCCCATGAGAGTATTTTAGGCATGGAAATCAAGACACTCTGGAAAAAAGACCTAAATGGAAGATCTCCGCGAGTGAGATCCCCCTAGAAAGAACGGGCCATCAAAGAAGGAGGTACCTTTCTCTGAAGGGAGGAGAGCACTTCCACTTTGGCTATGAGCCTGTCTGAATAAGATCAAAGTCGGCGAACTCAAAAGGCTTCCATAGCCTTGGCAACTCATGACTAGAGCCTAGGGAGATTACTGATGCCGTAAACAAGAGTGTCAATTTGATAAGTTAACAACAGGAGTAACTGTGTACTTACTCCTCATGTGGGATCTGTCCTTCATGTGTTATCCAATGTGAATTAATGCTATAACTAGCACTGAAACAGTATTATACACTTTTGTTTCTGTATGGGTGCAAACTGATGGAATCTTTACTTAATATATACTGAATTGATCTTCTGTATATAAAGATAATTGAAAATGAATCTTGATGTGAATGGAATGGGAGAGGGAGTGGGAGATGTGAGGGGTGCGAGTGGGAGGGAAGTTATGGGCAGGGGAAAGCCATTATAATCCATAAACTGTACTTTGGAAATTCATATTTACTAAACAAAAGTTAAAAAAAACCTAGGTAAGCATTCAAATTTTTTATATCATTATAGACAGTTTTTAAATTTGTTGGGTAGGAGCTTTTGGAGGTCCCCTTATATTTTACTTACTTTGGAAAGGCTGTCACCTAATGTGTCTTGTTGGATAGAATTCCATCATTTCATGCCATGATTTCTCATACACCCTGCTTTTTGGCTTTCTAATTTTACATAATGTGTTTTGAAAGCAGAATTTCAGTGACTTCTGGTTGGTGGTGACCTGTTGTCTCTAGAAGCAGAATGAATAAACTCAGTTTCTTTCTCTCTCTTCTTCCTTGCTATATTCATTTTTAGGCCCAAATTGTGACAGAATGTGGCTTGTGAAATCTGGCCATCATTTGACTGTGGTTTCCATCGTCTCTACTGGATAGCCTAATCTTAGTGTAAAATGCTAAAGTTTCAATGTCTTTCTTAATAAATTACTTTCCCTGCACTTCTCTAAGTGTCTACTTATAACTTACAGGCACGCGTCTTGAAATGGGGATCTTTACATCACAAATTTGCCCTTGAGTATTAGATTATCAATGATCAATTGCAGAGAGCCAACATCCTGTCACAAATGGCATCCTGAGGTTCAGGCATCAATAAAGACACAAGGGACCAGCTACTGTTCTGTCTTACTTCCCAGATTTCCCATTCCCATGACCATGAATCAGAGTGATGCAAAAGAATAAAAAGTAACTCCAACAACATTGTTGATCTTTTATTCAGAGACACTGAAGCCTCAAAGACTGTCCAGTCTCATGGTTCACATTCTGCAGAAGTCCTGATGTGATGTCCTGGTCATCTACAGAGTCATCCTGCATAGGGTCACTTCTACAACAGTATTTGAACCTATGCCATGCCCAGTATTCATTCATTGCCAATTCTCACAATTTGATATGTATCTTCAGGTGTAAACCCCGACCTGAATCTTCTAGTAAGAAGACTTATTATTAACATATCTATTTTCATGCATAATAATGAATATATAGTAAGATCTTCCACACTAATAGTAAGCTCCTTACATATTGAGTTTCCTTTCTAAAAGTATTTATGTTTTCTTTTTATAAAGACATGTATTTATTTGAAGGACAGGGAGTTACAGATAGAGTGAGGGAATGAGAGAGATAAGGAAAGAAAGAGGGAGAGTAAGAGAGAGGCTGATTGATTTCCAATCTACTCCTCAAATGCACACTAACAACACTGGGGCAAATCTGGGGAAAAGGAACCCAATGCAGTATATCCATGCATACAGAAGGAACCCAACTACTTAAGCCATCACCAATGACCACCCATGGCCTTTATGCTCAGGATTCTGAAATAAGGAACCAGAGTCATGTGTGGAATTCATTCACTTTGTTTTTTTTTAACAGAAAACTTTTATTTAATAAATATAAATTTAATAAATACAACTTTTGGATTACAGTGGTTCTTCCCCCCAAAGACGCCCTCCAACCCCAAACCATCTCATCTGCTACTCCCTCTCCTATTCAATTATTCATTAAGATTCATTTTAATCATCTTTGTATACAGAAGATCAACTCTATTCCATGTAAATATTTCAACAGTTTGCACCCACACAGACACAAAAAACATAAAGTCCCGTTTGATGACTAGTTTTACCATTAATTCTCATAGCACAACACATTAAGGACAGAGGTCCTATATAGAGAGCAAGTGCAAGGTAACTTCTCCTGTTGATTTAACAATTGAGACTCTTATTTATGACATCAGCTATCACCCGAACTTTTGTCATGTGCTGCCAAGGCTATGAAATACTCTTGATGTAACAAACTATGACATTATTTAGTCAAGGCCATAATCAAAGTGGAAGTTCTCTCCTCCAATTAAAGAAAAAAAATGCCTCCTTCTTTGATGCCCCTTTCTTTCGACCAAGATCTCACTCACAGAGTTCCTCCATGTAGGTCATTTTTACCACAGTTTCTTGGCTTTCCTTGCCTGAAAAGCTCTCATGTGATTTTTAGCCAGATCTGAATGCCTTAAGGGGTTATCCTGAGGACAGAGTGCTGTTTAGGGCATTTGCCATTCTATGAGTCTGCTGTGTGTCCTGCTTCCCACCCACATGGAATTGCAACTGCAGTACAACAAGCTCTCCCTCCTGCTGCTATCCACAGCTCCATGGATTCGTGGATGCCCCCCTCACTTGGTCTGCTATGGGTTGGCACTCACCTCCCCAGTCAGAGTCTCTGCTGTTTCCTTTTCTTATTTGCTTTTTTGGCGCGGACTTGACAGTCTCTGCTGTTCTTGTTGGGTTTCCCACTGCAAGTTTCCCAAACCTTATCTCATCAGATCACATCTGCTCTCATTTGATCTCATCTGATCTGATCTCATCTCATCTAATCTTCTCCCCCTTTAGCTATTAATTTTTTCCATGTGATTCAGATCATCTGATCCCTATTCTGCCACCTCGGAACCCAGTGCTGTACTACTGTTCCTCTATTGAATTATAGACAAACCTATGAGCTGGATATGGCTGTTTTCAGGTTTGTTTTGTCTATGAACCAACTGAAGCTGTGAGATTAAATAATTTTCTGTATCCTCCCACCCTCAAACCCCCAACACCCAACAAACACAAGAGCTGAGGTTGACTTCAGGTATTCTTGTCAAAAGTTGGATTCTTCTTCACCTATCAACCAATCAATATGTTCTAATTGTGAGGCACAATCCACAATTCAGAGAGTCCAACATTAAGCATTCAATCAGACTATTTAGATTCTGATTGGCACAGCTGTGATTGTCAAATAATTTCAGAATATTTGATGTCTTCAAATATCTAATGATTCCCTGGGGTGAATGACTTTGCTTTCATGATTTTCTCCTACCCACAAGTCAAATTTCATGATTTTCTCATAAATATGTTCATATTTATATTTAGTTTGGTTGTTGTTACTGTCACCAATAGTATAGTTTTTCCTATTCAGCATATGTCATGTTAATAGTCTGTCTAGAGAGACTGATTAATTCTTATGTGCTGGCTATTCTTTCAGTTAACTTGAATTCCTTTCATGTGTGATAGTTTCACAGTTGATAAACTTCTATTTCTCTGTTTTACATAATATGCATATAACGTTCACTTAGTCCACTCACTCAGTTTTTCAAATACATCTTCCCTTTTATTTTCAGAAAATATGATAATGACATGCTTTTTGCTAGTTTGATAGACTGACTTCTTTAGAATAAAGATTCACTGACACTTGGGTTGAACAGAAAGTGTAGGGACATCAAATATATCATCTGCCTGATACACTTAATGGCTTCCATGGTATCCTCCACAGGGTGAACCCACAATGAGACCTCAAGATCATGCAAAGTACATAGTTATCGTTACTATTTCCTCCATTGTGTTTATTTTCTTTTTTTAAAAAAAACTTTTGTTTAGTAAATATAAATTTCCAAAGTACAGTTTATGCATTACAATGGCTTCCCCCAACCATAACTTCCCTCCCACCCGCAACCTTACCTCCATTCCCTCTCCTATTCCCTTCAAATGAAGATTCATTTTTTTTTCTTTTTCTATTTTGACAGGCAGAGTGGACAGTGAGAGAGAGAGACAGAGAGAAAGGGCTTCCTTTGCCGTTGGTTCACCCTCCAATGGCCGCTGCGGCTGGCGCGCTGCGGCCGGCGCACCGCGCTGATCCATTGGCAGGAGCCAAGTACTTATCCTGGTCTCCCATGGGGTACAGGACCCAAGGACTTGGGCCATCCTCCACTGCACTCCCTGACCACAGCAGAGAGCTGGCTTGGAAGAGGGGCAACTGGGACAGAATCCGGCACCCCAACTGGGACTAGAACCCGGTGTGCCGGCGCCGCAAGGCAGAGGATTAGCCTAGTGAGCCGCGGAACTGGCCTAAGATTCATTTTCAATTATCTTTATATACAGAAGACCAATTTAGTATATATTAAGTAAAGATTTCATCAGTTTGCACCCACATAGAATATAAAGTGTAAAATACTGTTTCAGTACTAATTATAGCATTAATTCATATTGAATAACACATTAAGGACAGAGATCCTACATGAGGAGTAAGTTCACAGTGATTCCTGTTGCTGACTTAACAATTTGACACTCTTGTTTATGGCATCAGTAATCTCCCTAGGCTCTAGTCATGAGTTGCCAAGGCTATGGAAGCCTTTTGAGTTCGTCGACTCTGATCTTATTCAGACAAGGTCAAAGTCAAAGTAGAAGTTTTCTCCTCCCTTCAAAGAAAGGTACTGCCTTCTTTGATGGCCCGTTCTTTCTAGTGGGATCTCACTCTCAGAGTTCTTTCATTTAGGTCCTCTTTTTCTTTTTGCCAGAGTGTCTTGGCTTTCCATGCCTAAAATACTTTCATGGGCTCTTCAGCCAGATCCAAATGCCTTAAGGGCTGATTCTGAGGCCAGAGTGCTGTTTAGGACATCTGCCATATTATGAGTCTGCTGTGTATCCCACTTCCCATGCTGTATTGTTCTCTCCCTTTTTGATTCTATCAGTTAGTATTAGCAGACACTAGTCTTGTTTATGGATCCCTTTGACTCTTAGACCTATCAGAATTATCAGTTGTGAACTTAAATTGATCACTTGGACTAGTGAGATGATATTGGTACATGCCACCTTGAAGGGATTGTATTGGAATCCCTTGGCACATTTCTAACTTCACCATTTGGGGCAAGTCCAATTGAGCATGTGCTGAACTGTACATCTCCTCCCTCTCTTATTCCCACTCTTATATTTAACAGGGATCACTTTTCAGTGAAATTAAACACCTAAGAATAATTGTGTGTTATGTTCTTTTTTCTTAAACAACCTTTTCCATTTTTTTTATTTGACGGGCAGTTTTAGACAGTTAGAGAGAGAGACAGAGAGAAAGATCTTCCTTCTGCTGGTTCACCCTCCAAATGTTTGCTATGGTGGGCAAGCTCTGCAGACCTGAAGCCAGGAGACAGGTGTTTCCTCCTGGTCTCCCATGCAGGTGCATGTGCCCAAGCACTTGGGCCATCCTCTGCTGCCTTCCTGGGCCATAGCAGAGATGGACAAGAAGAGGAGCCCCCAGGATTTGAACTGGGTGCCCATATGGGATGCTAGCACCACAGGCAGAGAATTAAGCATGTTAGCCATGGTGCCGACTCGCATTGTGTCTATTTTCAAGGCTTGGAACAATGAGTCATGTTTTCTACACAACATAATGGTAATAATGGCCTTTCCTGTACCTTTGTTGTAATCTGTCCATTCATTCTCCTACATCATTCTTTTTTTTTGTAAATATTTATTTTATTTATTTGAAAGCCATAGTTACAGAGAGAGGTAGAGACACCGAGAGAGGTCTTCCATCTGCTGGTTCACTCCCCAGGTGGTTGCAGCTGCAGGAATGCCCCGATCTGAAGCCAGGAGTCAGCAGCATCCTCCAGGTCTCCTACGTGGGTGAGGGGCCCAAGAACCTGGCTGATCTTATAATGTTATCCCAGGCCATAGCAGAGAGCTGGATCAGAAGAAATGCAGGCAGGACTAGAACCAGCGCCCATATGGGATGTCAGCGATTCAGGCCAGGGCTTCAACCTGTGGCACCACAGTGCCGGCCCCCTCCTACTCCATTCTAATAGCGACCATTTATCTTTCTTTTGTCTCCATCATACTCTTTTCAATTTGTGCTATCATTCGCAGCATGTTCAATGTTCAGTTAGCTTCTTTAAGTATCTGAAAGAAGCTTGGTGGTAGATATAGGGATCAATTATTTATTTCTCAAGAGGCATATGAGCTCAGATTTTAAAGCTCATACCACACTAAGCACAAGCACAGATCAGTGCAGTCCATCACAAAATGTCACTACCTGCATTCTCCCATAGGTGACCAGACTATTTCAGACATACCACAGCTCCAGGACTGTCAAGACAGCAGCTAGGCTATGTTGGCACACTAATATGAGACCTGGTATCTTCCCTTGCCTGAGTGAAGCTGGGAGCAGGAGGTCTTTCCTGTCCTGTGATACAGCAAGATCTACGGAGCATACTGTGCAAGAGCGGTCAGAAACTATTTTGCTGAGTCTAAGTTAATATCTCCTGTTACTCACATGCCTTTCATATAGCTTCTAGTTCTTCATAAATGATTCTAGACTGTGAATTATCTATACCAATGTTTGTGAGAGGTAGAGGCCCTCACAACTTCCTGCTATGTCGACTGGTTAATATCACTCATCAGATTTTCTCTTCCTGGAATGAAAATGTGAATCCATGCAATGTGTCAACATCACCTGTGTTGAACGTACCCGAGACAGGACTGAGGCTGGTGAAAACAGGGAGGAAATTATTTTCACCATGAAAGTCTCTGTAAGTGAGATATTTAAGCCATGTTGTATGGGAATTGAGTGGATATAGTGGTGATGGAAAGAGAGACAGGGAAAAGAATATTCTTGTTCACTGTGCATCAGCATGCAAGTGAAACATACCAGATCAGCTGTCACACAATGAGAGGTTGGGGGACAACATGGGGTCTTCTGTATGTCTGTTCTTTCTGAACCAAGAGACAAACATGCAGTTTCCTGTAGTCTCTGCCCATCACTTACTGTTCTCAGAGAACACGGGGGCCTCTGCATGGACAGATAAAAGAAAGGTGCAAAAATCATAATCCTAAAAGCAAACTATTCCAAACCTAGCATTTCGTTGTCACTCTAATACACTTCTAGCTGACAGAGCAGAGTGTTCCCTCAGGCTATCATCTTGTGTACATTAAGGGAGGTGTGCAGACTCATACTGATGAAAATCATCTACCCGGCCTGAGGAAGAATGGCTGGAAGCCAGGTCTTGTGACCTCCCACAGGCCTCTGTGGGCAGAACTCACAAGGCTCACGAGGTACAAATAGCCCTGGGCTCCTGCTTCTCCACATTCCCTGCAGGAAGAACCATCCTTCACAGTTCTCTAAAGCTGAGAGCTCAAAGCAATGAAGCTGCTGGTGCCTCTCCTGCTGGTCGCTCTGGCCCTTGGCTGCTATGAGGGTGAGTATCATTTGTAGTGAGTATGGTAAAAGCCTTCTCTTCACAGCAAGTGATGTTATTTGATGTGGGAATACGATCTGGAACAGATCACAGTTCCAAAGTCTCCCCTCAGTTTAGTGAAATAGCCCCCAACATCTCAAGGTTCACAGTAAACTTTCCCATATCCAGAAAATTGACAAGAACACCATTACAGGAAATTTTGGGAAATTGATAGGAGCATGACTCCTTGGCTGGTGTGTGAACTTTGACAGCAGCAGAGTATAGTGGGAAGTCTCAGTGTAAGTCTTAACTCTACCACTTTTCAGCCTTTTGACCTTGAGCCAAATGTTTACTGTGTTCCAGTCTCCTCTTATCCTTTCAGTTTCTAGCTCACAACATGAGTAAGAATGCAGTGAGATTAAAGATGTCATGAGTCCCATTATAGACATGAAGATAATATCTGTAATGATCAGGTATTTTTCTCCCCCTAACAGAGTCCTAAATTCAGTCATTATGTGTTATAGTTGTAATGAACTGTGTAGAGTGTCCAGTCTGAGAAGAGCCAGTTGTGTCTGAATCTCTTGAGTAAGGTAGTTCCAATGGGTTAAGGAACAAAGGAGCCATTTATGAGAATTCCAGATTTCCTAAGAGTGCTCAACCCACGGTAGATTTACTGTACAGGTTAGCACTATATGACTTTTCTTTCTGTAGAATTAACTCTGATGATGCTTTCAACATACAAAATGGTGCATCTCTTCACACCCTTGGAAATGATCCAAGGTTCTCTGAAACCCACTTTATCCTCTCACTTTCTGAGCCCACTCCTAGCTCCAGCATTTTCTCTTTGGTTATTTTCTTTCAATGTTCCACCTAATGTTTGATGTGATCTGGAATACATTCAACAGTCAAGGTTATTATGTTTGCAAAGTGAGTACAAAATCTCGAAGGAGAGAGAAGTTAAGTTCTGCACAAAAAGTTCTTCCAGATCTGCCCACAATTTCTGGTAGGGCAAGAATGAGATAGAGTCCCCTCCATTCATTCTTGTGAAGGATTTCAACATCCTGTAAAATAGAAGACAAATCACTGTTTACTGCAGAAGATTCTGATGTCGAAAGAATGCTTCTGTCTCTTTGAAGTTTAATTTTTAGTTCATCTACACCCAATGGCATAAACTGAGTTCCTCCTATCCAGCCTCAGACTATCCCCAGCTCAGATACTAATTATTTCACACACTCCCCTCCAGATTTACTCTCACTGCACATCTATGCACATCTATGATAAGAATCTGCCACCTCCTTTGACTTCCAAATTTGATCATCCTAAAGTTTCTTTCTCCAGAATCCATGTCTGCTAAGCTGTCACTCAATGTGCAGACACACGTGAGCTTTCTCAAATACTGAAAGGGAATTTCAGCAAAGGCGAGAAGCCCTGGAAAGCAGTAGATGCCTACTAGAATACATACCAAAACTGAATTAGTGTGGAAGAAACTGCTTCTCTGGTCTTAGTTCTGTCACTCGGTATGCAATTCAGAGGAAATTACAACATCAAGGGTTTTCCATTGTCATTAGCACAGTTACAGGTTGCAAAGAAGAAACTCTGGGGATCTCGTTTTGTCTGATGTTAGAGAGCCCTGGGCAGGGGGAAGACCTGTCATATGTAAACTCTATTTCTATTCTTGTTCTCCAGCTGATGCAGCAGCGTGTCCAGCCTTTGTTGCTGACAGCACAGCCTGTTTACTGGCCACAAAATCTGCTTTTCGGCTAGCTTTAGCAAAATACAATGCACCTCCTGAAGCTGTTGAGGCAAAAATGCAATTGAAGGAATGCACGGATAAGATCGCCTTAGAAAAAAGACAGCTCATGGCAGCAGTGCTGGTAATTTCATTCTCCTTTATGCATAGAGATCCTGTTTGGTCACAACACAAGGCATGATGTCAACTGGCTGTTCTATGTGGTGCCCAGTAGTCAGAACACCTGCCTTGCTAATGTCCTCAGCATAGGGTTGAAGATACCAGAATACCTGCTAAATTAAACTCAGCTACACGTGGTATCCTGGGATCCTGCATGCCTCTCCTCAGATGCCATCATCCTTTGTTGTACCAATCAAGAAGACATTCTGAGATCGAAGCAATGATGTTGAAAGCTCAGGCTCTCATTCCTTCCTGCATCTGAGCTGTCCTGAGGATGAACACCACCATCCCAGGGCATTTAGTCACTTTAGAGACTTGCATGTGGATGCTGGGTGTGTTGGACAGTGAGCCAGACTGAAAGGAGGAGACTGGACTTATTTTCTGTCCAATCATGTGTTGGTGGTCTGGGATTCTCTCCCAGCTCCTCCTAACTCCCTTGATTTCAATGTGTGCATTGCTGCTTAGTCTCCTGCGGTTTCAAATATATCTCTTTATCAGAAAACCTGATGGTAAAGATGTCTCTTATCCTGTCTGATCCTGCTTTTAGATAGTCAGTTCAGGTGCAAATGCCCACAAATGTTGAACCTTAGTGCTGAGAAGTTCATGAGTCCTGAAGCAAAATTCCCATGGAGACTTGAATCTACACCCATATGGGATGCTGGCACTGCTGGCTCCTTGTCTTGGTCTTAATGCTACCCCTTCTGTTTGAAACTTGAATGATACACCTGGGTCCTCTAACAAGTATACAGGATCTCATCCACAAGAGCATATTACAAAAATCCTAGGTAGGCCTTCAAATTTTTTATGTTATAATAGACAGATTTTTATATTTATTGAGTAAGAGCTTTTGGAGGTCCCTTATATTTTACTTACTTTAGAAAGGCTGTCACCTAATGTGTCTTGTTGGTGAAAATTCCATCAGTTCATGCCATGATTTCTCATACACCCTGCTTTTTGGCTTTCTAATTTTACATAATGTTTTTTGAAAGCAGAATTTCAGTGACTTCTGGTTGGTGGTGACCTGTTGTCTCTAGGAGCAGTATGAATAAACTCAGTTTTTCTCTCTCTCTTTTACCTTTCTATTTTCATTTTAGGCACAAATTGTGAAGGAATGTGAATTGTGAAATCTGGCCATCATTTGACCGTGGTTTCCATCGTCTCTACTGGATAGCCTAATCTTAGTGTAAAATGTAAAGGTTTCAACGTTTTTCTTAATAAATTACTTTCCCTGCACTTCTCTAAGTGTCTATTTATTACTTACAGGCACGTGTCTTGAAATGGGGATCTTTACATCACAAATTTGCCCTTGAGTATTAGATTAGCAATGATCAATTGCAGAGAGCCAACATCTTGTCACAAATGGCATCCTGAGGTTCAGGCAGCAATAAAGACACAAGGGACCAGCAACTATTCTGTCTTACTTCCCAGATTTCCCATTCCCATGACCATGAATCAGAGCGATGCAAAAGAGTGAAAAGTAACTCCAACAACATTGTTGATCTTTTATTCAGAGACACTGAAGCCTCAAAGACTGTCCAGTCTCATGGTTCACATTCTGCAGAAGTCCTGATGTGACGTCCTGGTCATCTACAGAGTCATCCTGCATAGGGTCACTTCTACAATAGTATTTGAACCTATGCCATGCCCAGTATTCATTCATTGCCAATTCTCACAATTTGATATGTATCTTCAGGTGTAAACCCCCACCTGAATCTTGATCCCAGACACTCAGAGAGCTCATCAGTGTTGACCAGCTAACCAAAACCCTAACATTAACACTTCCTCTTAAACATCTTTCACAATCTCCATCAAAAGGAGTAACTGACACTTAGACAATTATCTTCAAGAACTCATTAAAACCTGTCTTAAGAAAGATTTGAAAATGGAGTGTCCCTAACCTGCTGTTCCTTCCACAAGTCCCTCCAAGGGTAATGGACACTTAGACAACAAGTCATCTGACTTAGAGAATGTGAAATCATCATAGGCTTCTGGCCTGCTTCCCTCTGGCTGCTGTAAAAAACTACCAATACTATGTGAGAAGAAGATCTACAAAATGCAAATGGGATTCTCTCTATAATTAGCCAAAATGACCAGATGCCATATGTTCCCAAGGGTTTCAAGTAAGAAGACTTATTAATCACATATCTATTTTCATGTCTAATAATGGATGAATAGTAAGATAATACACACCAATAGTAAGATCCTTAAATAGTGAGAATTCCTTTCTAAAAGTATTTATATTTTCTTTTTATAAAGACATGTATTTATATGAAGGACAGAGAGTTACAGATAGAGAGAGGGAAAGTAATAGAGAATAATAGAAAAGTAATAGAGAAAGAGGGAGAGTAAGAAAGAGAGAGGCTGATTGATTTCCAATGTACTCCCCAAATGCCCTCATCAACACTGGGGCAAATCTGGGAAAAAGGAACCCAATCCAGTATATCCATGCATGCAGTAGTAACCCAACTAATTAAACCATCACCAATGCCACCCATTGCCTGTATGCTCAGGATTCTGGAATAAGGTAACAGAGTCATGTGTGGAATTCATTCACTTTGTTTTTTAATAGAAAACTTTTATTTAATAAATATGAATTCCATAAGCACAACTTTTGGGTTACAGTGATTCTTCCCTCCACAGACGCTCTCACACCCCTAAGCCATCGCATCTGCTATTCCCTCTCCCATCCCATTCTTCATTAAGATTCATTTTAATCATCTTTGTATACAGAAGATCAACTCTATCCTAAGTAAAGATTTCAACAATTTGCACCCACACAGACACAAAACATATAAAGTACTGTTTGAAGACTAGTTTTACCATTAATTCTCATAGTACAACACATGAAGGACAGAGGTCCTACGTGGAGAGAAAGTGCATGGTGACTCCTGTTGTTGATTTAACAATTGACACTCTTATTTATGACCCAAGGCTCTTGTCGTGAGCTGCCCAGGCCGTGGAACTCTCTCAAGCTCACAAACTACAGAATTATTTAGACAAGACCATAATCAAAGAGGAAGTTCTCTCCTCCCTTCAGAGAAAAATACCTCCTTCTTTGATGACCCTTTCTTTCCATGGGGATATCACTCACAGAGATCATTCATGTAGGTCATTTATTGCCACAGTGTCTTGACTTTTCATACCTCAAAAGCTCTCATGGTCTTTTTAGCCAGATGCGAATGCCTTAAGGGCTGATTCTGAGGCCAAAGTGCTGTTTGGAGCATTTGTCATTCTAAGAGTCTGCTGTGTGTCCTGCTTCTCAAGTTTCCTTTGACACTTAATCCTATCTGTATGTTTAGTTATGAACTTCTACTATTCCTTCAACTAGTAAGATGTCATTTGTACCTGTCAACTTAATGTGATTTGGAGTCCCATGGCAGGTTTTTAGCTCTACCCCTATGATTAATCCTTGGGAACATGTACTGAACTTTACATCTCCTCCCTCTCTTATTCCCACTTTAATTTTTACAGGGATCAATTTTTATTGGACTTAAATGCCTAAGTATAGTTAAAACACCTAAGTTGTAAAGAGATCGATCAATGATATTAAGAAGAGTAAGAAAATACTAAAGAATAAAATATTAACCTGTTCCTTGACAGTCAGGACAAGGGCCTATTAAGTCATTGCTTCTCATAGTATCAGTTTCACTTCTAGAGATTCTCTTTTACGAGCTCTGTTAGTTTTCACAGATCAAGGAGAACATATGACATTTGTCCCTTTGGGACTGGCTTATTTCAAGCGGTATGATGTTTTCCAGATTCCTCCATTTAGTTGCAAATGACCCGATTTCATCTTTTTTTTTTTTTTACTACTGTGCAGTATTCCACAGAGTACATATGCCATAATTTCTTTATCCAGTCTTCTGTTGATGGGCATTTAGGATTAATCCATGTCTTAGCTATTGTGAATTGAGCTGTAATGAACATGGAGATGCAGATAGCTCATTTATTTGCCAATTTCATTTCCCTTAGGTATATTCTCTTTTTTTGACAGGCAGAGTTAGACAGTGAGAGAGAGAGAGAAAGAGAGAAAGGTCTTCCTTCCGTTGGTTCATCCCCTAAATGGCCGCCATGGCCAGTGCGCTGCGCCAATCTGAAGCCAGGAGCCAGGTGCTTCCTCTTGTTCTCCCATGCAGGTGCAGGGCCCAAGCACTTGGGCCATCCTCCACTGCCTTCCTGGGCCACAGCAGAGACCTGCCTGGAAGAGGAGCAGCCAGTAAATAATCTGGCACCCCAACCGGGACTAGAACCCAGGATGCCAGCGCAGCAGGCAGAGGATTAGCCTAGTGAGCTATGGCACCGCCTTCCTTCTTTCATATTGATGACCATGTTTTCTTGTATTTTTGTGTAACCGAACTTTAAACTTCTTTTCCAGGGCTCGATGAGAGGTGACAAATTCTTCAGTTTCTGTTTGCTATGAAATGTCTTTATTTCACCTTCACTCACAAATGAGAGTTCTGCAGGGCATAATATTCTTGGATGACACTTTTTTCTCTTAGAACTTGGGCTATATCTTGCCATTGTCTCCTAGTCTGTAGGGTTTCTTTTTTTAATTTTTTTAAACTTTATTTGATGAATCTAAGTTTCCAAAGTACAGCTTATGGATTACAATGGCTTCCCCCCCATAACGGCCCTCCCACCCGCAACCCTCCCCTTTCCATCTCGCTCTCCACTTCCATTCACATCAAGATTCATTTTCAATTCTCTTTATATACAGAAGATCAGTTTAGCATACATTAAGTCAAGATTTCAATAGTTTGCATCCACATAGAAACACAAAGTGAAAAATACTGTTTGAGTACTAGTTATAGCATTAAATCACAATGTACAGCACATTAAGGACAGAGATCCTCCATGAGGAGTAAGTGCACAGTGACTCCTGTTGTTGACTTAACAAATTCACACTCTTGTTTATGGCCTCAGTAATCTCCCTAGGCTCTTGTCATGAGTTGCCAAGTCTATGGAAGCCTTTTGAGTTCACCAACTCTGATCATATTTAGACAAGGCCATGGTCAAAGTGGAAGTTCTCTCCTCCCTTCAGAAAAAGGTACCTCCTTCTTTGATGACATGTTCTTTTCACTGGGATCTCACTCACGGAGATCTTTCATTTAGTTTTTTATTTTTTTTGGCAGAGTGTTTTGGCTTTCCATGCCTGTAATACTCTCATTGGCTCTTCAGCCAGATCCGCGTGTCTTAAGGGCTGATTCTGAGGCCAGAGTGCTGTTTAGGACATCTGCCATTCTATGGGTCTGCTGTGTATCTCGCTTCCCATGTTGGATGGTTCTCTCCCTTTTTTATTCTAAAAGCTAGTATTTGCAGACACTAGTCTTGTTTATGTGCTCCCTTTGGCTCTTAGTCCTATCATTATGATCAATTGTGAACAGAAATTGATCACTGGGACTAGTGAGATGGCATTGGTACCTGCCATCTTGATGGGATTGAATTGGATTCCCCTGGTATGTTTCTAACTCTACCGTTTGAGCTAAGTCAGCTTGAGCATGTCCCGAATTGCACATCTCTTCCCTCTCTTATTTCCACTCTTATATTTAACAGAGATCACTTTTCAGTTAAGTTTCAACACTTGAGAATAACTGTGTATTGATTACAGTATTCAACCAAAAGTATTAAGTAGAACAAACAAAAAAATACTAAGAGGGATAACGTATTAAGTTGTTCATCAACAGTCAGGGCAAGGGCTGATCAAGTCACCGTTTCTCATAGTGTTCATTTCACTTCAACAGGTTTCCTTTTTGGTGCTCAGTTAGTTGTCACCGATCAGGGAGAACATATGGTATTTGTCCTTTTGGGACTGGCTTTGATAAGAAGTCTGCTGTGAGTCTGATTGGAGATCCTCTGAGAGTAATCTGAGTTTCTCTCTTGCTCATTTTGGAATCTTATGTTTATGTTTCACTGTGGTGAGTTTGATTACAATGTGTCATGGCAAGGGTCTTTTCTGGTCATGTTTACTGGGAGTTCTGTGTGCTTCCTATAATTGTACATCTCTTCTCCAAACTCAGGAAGTTTTCTGCTAGTATTTCACTATAAAGGCCTACTAATCCTTTCTCTCTCTCCATGCCTTCAGGAAATCCCAGACCTGAATGTTGAGTTTTTCATAGTATTCTGTGGATTCCCAAAAATATTTTTTAATTTCTAATTTCCTCTTCTTTTCTTTGGTTTGACTGTATACTTTCCTGTGCTCTGTCTTCTTCTAAGTCCAGTATTCTCTCTTCTGTCTCACTGATTCTGTTTCTAAAGCTCTCCACTCCATTTTTAGTTTGTTCTATTGAATTCTTCATTTCATTTTGATTTCTCTTTAATATCTCAATTTCATGTTTTATTAAATTCCTATTTTAATTTTGATTCCTCCTTAAGATTTCATGTTCATGAGAGAGATTTTATGTCATGTACTGCATGAATTTCAGTAGTTCATGCATTTATTTTTGATTCCTTCTAAATATTCTTATCATAAACTTTTTGAGTTCCATTTCTAGCATTTCTACTATCTCATCATTTCCATAATCTTGTATTGGAGTGTCATGTTTAATATGGAGCATCATGTTGTCTTCCTTGTTTTTGTTTCCTCTGTTTTTGCATTTGTTGTTTGGCATTGTCAAAATATTGTTTGGTTTCTTCTTCTTTTTTTTTTTTTTCGTTGTGGCGCCTTTTCTTGTTATACTGTGTCTGTAGATTAAGTAGGCTGTCTGCTTTGGTGAATTTCTAGAGATTTGTGATGGGTGTGTCCAGAGAGTTCTGTTCAGTTCTTCAGGGTTAAGGGTGTGCCTAAAGTGACACACCCAGGTTTGGCATGGTAAATCAATCTCTCTCTCTCTCTCTCCCTCCCTCCTTCCCTCCCTCCCTCTCTAATCAGAAGGGAAGTAATTCCACTCAGCTGAGCTCTTCTCCTCAATGGCGATCAGTGCCTTAGCGCTAGCCCCAGTGGGTATAATATTCATCTGCTCTGTCAGAAGGACCACACAAAGGATCTGTGCAGGCCTCAGTGTAAGCTCAGATTTCCCTGCAATGTCTCTCACTGGGTAGCCAGGGCCACCCAAGCTTGTGGTGTCTCCCACTGAGACTCCTCATGTCTCAGCCACACAGTGAGTTCACCCACACACCCTTAGTTTTTTTTTTTTCATAGTCCCAGTTCATAAGCTCCACACATTCACTTGGTCTTAGTCTCCTGTTATTACTCCCCAACAGAGTCAGGTTTTCTACTTGGGTGAGGGCGGGCACAGCCATGAACTGACACAGCTGTTAGGGATGTCCTAAATAGTGCCTGCTCTATTGGCTGACATGCCTTTGTAAGGTGAGTAGAGAGGGAGAATCATGTCCTACCATCCCTTTTATTTTTCTCTCCTCTAGTTAGGCTGGTGTACTTTCCCCCACGGGGCTTCAAGCCTCGTTCCCTCTAGGCTCTTCCTGCCACTTTCCCCCCAGTGTCTTGAGCTACTGCGGTTTTGTCTTACCTCTCTTTCTAGCACTTGTTTGGAGGCTCTCTGCAGCGGGGGTCCTGAGCCTTGGGCACCTGTGCCCTCTACGTAGATCCACTGTGTCCCTCTAATTCCAGAAGAGTTTCCTCTGCTTTTTTCCCCTAACTCTTCCCTGAGACTACACTATCTTCACTTTTATTAAACTATCTTTTCCTGGATGACCAGTGATCTCCCTCTCTATTCTGCCATCTTGGATTATCCCCAACTTACTGTTTAAAGCAGAAAGCTACATGCAGTCCTCAAAAAAACGTTTTCAAGGCTTCTGTGGCAAATGCACAAATCATCTTCAATATGGTCCTGAAAAATTAATGGAGGAATTGTATGTATGGAAGAAGTTAAAATGTCAGAAAATAAGCAAGTGTGCATATTGAGAGGGGGTAAATTATCAGCTATTTTATGGTACAAAATATTTCTCCCAAAGAATCCAGGTGTCTGAGTAGACCAATGAATAATTTATCTGCATGACAGACTTAGCATAGCACGTGATCAATACATATCTGTAATACAAACACAAGGCCCTAAAACACAAAAGAATTCCTCTTCCTTAATTTCATTTTGCTATCTAATCAAAATTCATTCATTAGAAGAAAATGGTTGGTCCCACAACACAAAGATAAATGTCTCTCCTTTTTCCCCCTGTAAATGTTTGTGTGCAAATTTTTTTGGGATGTGTGATTATTATTTGATTCATCAGAGAATGATCACTTTAACATGCCCCGATATAACATGGAAGTTAAAGAAAACACAAACCCTTTAGTGTGGCCACTTGGTGCAATTGCATTATTTTCAGGTGAATTAGACAGGGAAAATCCATAAGAACTTGGACATTACACATATCCTACCTAAGAGCTGGTAAGAAAACTGTCTATCATTTCATTCCCAAAGTCATTTAGTGTCTTGGGATCAAAAGAAGCCATTCACTGTCAACTGTGTGATGGTATTCACATAAGCAAACACCTCCTTTCTAGTATTTTCCAAAGTCAAGTGTCATTTCTACACAGAACCAACTTATGCTTCATGAATCTGAGATAAAAATGATGTAAGGGGCTGGTGCTGTGATGCAGTGGCTAAAGCTGCTGCCTGCAGGGCTGGCATCCAATATGGGCAACAATTCTGTCCCAGCTGCTCCACTTGAAATCCAGCTCTCAGGGCAGTGCTGCGGCTCAACAGGCTAATCCTCCACCTTGCTGCGCCGGCACACCGGGTTCTAGTCCCATTCGGGGCACCGGATTCTGTCCCAGTTGCCCCTCTTCCAGGCCAGCTCTCTGCTGTGGCCAGGGAGTGCAGTGGAGGATGGCCCAAGTCCTTGGGCCCTGCACCCCATGGGAGACCAGGAAAAGCACCTGGCTTCTGCCTTCAGATAGGCGTGGTGCGCCGGCCATTGGAGGGTGAACCAACAGCAAAGGAAGACCTTTCTCTCTGTCTCTCTCTCTCACTGTCCACTCTTCCTGTCAAAAAAAAAAAAGAAAGAAATCCAGCTCTCAGCTATGGCCTGAGAAAGCAGTGGAAGATGGTCCAAGACTGTGGGCCCGTGCACCCACTTGGGAGACCTAGAAGAAGCTCCTAGATCCTGGCGTTGGATTGCTGCAGCTCTGGCCATTGCAACCAATTGAGTAGTGAACCAGAGAATGGAAGACCTCTCTCTCTCTGCCTCTCCTCTCTTTGTGTAATTCTTTCAAATAAATAAATAAATCTTTTTTTTTTTAAAAAATGATGTAACAAACAATCCCAACTTCAAACAACTCATTTATGAGTACTTAAAAAGGAACTTACATCTCTGGCTCTCATATTCCTTTTTAACACATAAGCCATGCTTGTTTTTCTTCTTTCTACCCACTTAACTTTACCCCTAATTAAACTTGGCTGGCATTTATATCCTATGTGGCTGTGCCTTTCCTCTCTTGACCTCATGTGACCACTTCCCTTAACTTGCATGACACTGGCAATTGACCTTCTTGCTCAGGTTCCTGTGCTTTCTATCCCTCTGCCCAGATCACTCCTCCCATATCTGCCCCGTATGTCATTGTCTCTTATCCAAGTCTCAGGTAAATGGCGCCTGTTCTTGTAGGACTGCTTACTAGAGACTCCACATTACCACTCAGCTTATCACTTTAGGCTGTTTTTGTGATTGTACTGTTGTTCTTGTAGGATTCTGATGTGTTTGGTTTATTTTAAGTTTGTTCGTTTGCTCCCTCTTTAGAAAGTGAGCTCTAAAAGAGCTAAGATCAGATCGTATTTGTTCATACACTAAATTTGTAGCACAAATTCCAGATCAGAGTGCAGGGGATGCTCTTCACTGAAGAAAACTTGGATCGTTCTTGACTGGGTGATTGCATGGATGCCACTTCCATCTAAATTAATCATTTATTTTTTACTATTTCATTGTAGATCACATTGTGGTAGCTTTAATTACAGCATCTATCAACTCTACTACAACACTTATGGTTCCACTTATTCCTTTTACTGAGAAGCAACAGTCATCTGAGACACACTGGCAATGTAACCCATCCAAAATGATCCCATGAGCATACATTGCTCCCAGGATACAGACCACACATCCTGAAACACAAACCTCATCATCAGTCACTGTGTAGTACCTCCTGCTCTAAGGACTTAATCAGTCTAGGGATTCACAGCAGCCTTTGAAGATGTGTAGGAAAGTTGCAAATCCCCAAACATGAAAGAAGCACACACATTCAACGATCTATATCAGAGTCAATTTCTGAAGAATTAACATGGTGAGGCAATTACTGTAAAAATTGAAAAAATTTTCAGTGGTGACTGGATACTAGCAGTTTTTGTCTAAAACAAAAATCTGTTTTGAAATCATTGTCTAGCCCTCTAGCTTCAGAATCAGCCCTTAATGCACTTGCATCTGGCTAAAAAGCCCATGAGAGTTTCACAGGCATGGGAAGCCAAGAATTGCAGCAAAAAAATAGGACCTAAATGAAAGATCTCTATGAGTGAGAACCCATTGGAAAGAATGGGCCATTAAAGGACATACCTTTCTATGAAGGGAGGAGAGAAATTCTACTTTGAATATGGCCTTGTCTAAACAAGATCAGAGTTGGTGAAATCAAGAGGCTTCCATAGCCTTAGCAGCTCATGGCAAGAGCCTTGGGTGATTATTGACGTCATAAAATAAGAGTGCCAATTGTAAACAAGGTGAGTCACTGTACACCTAGTGCCCATGTGGGATATCTGTCCTTAATGTGTTGTACTATGTGAATTAAAGGTAAAACTACTACTCAAACAATACTCTGTACTTTGTGTGTCTGTGTAGGTGCAATCTGTTGAAATCTTTACTTAGTATGTACTAAGTCGATCTTCTGTATATAGATAATTGAAAATGAATCTTGATGAAGAATGGGATGGGAGAGAGAGTGGGAGATGGGATGGTTGCAGGTGGGAGGGAGGTTATTGGGGATGGAAAGCCACTATAATCCAAAAGTTGTACTTCAGAAATTTATATTTATTAAATAAAAGTTGAAAAAAAAGAAATCATTTTCTTTTTTTTTTTATAAGAAAACATTTCTGAAGCCTTTATTTACAAAAGCTTTAAAAACAAATAATACCCTCTGTTTTGCAAATCATGTTTTGTTTAAAAAGGACCGCCCAGTTACAGTATTATATTGTCAGGAATAAAGAATGTACAGGGGAAACAAACCAATGTGGCTAACATTTGGAGATTTGCTAATATTACTGATTGAAGTGCAGATAACACATTATAACTTGGAGTCCATCATTTCAAGGTAGAGTTAATGATTACCAAAAAGTCTTCCTGCACATGCTCTGGTCTGGTCACATATTCTGCATGGCTAATATTTCACAGTCTCTTTTGTCAAAATATATAAAATAGATTGCAAAGATATACACAAAAAAATAAACAAGCATTACACTCCTCAGGTAGTTTTATTAGCTATACATATATGTATATATATATTTTTGTGTTTTATTTTGCACCAAATCTCTCCATTATTTAACTTTGTAGTAACTATGAAAGCACAATTTTTTTGTCTTTTAATTTGATAAAAATATACCTAAAGACTTGTTATCTTTGGACTTTAAATGAAATTGATTTGTGTAATTAACAAATCAAGGACATTGTAAGTATGGTTACAAAATAAAAAGAAAGGGTAAATAGTGACGGAATAATAAGCAGATCAGGGGACGTGTGCTATCATAAAACTGTACCTTCAACAACATGAATACCAGTTTCCTGGCAGATACTAAATGTCCAATCACAAGGGATTTTTCCTGAAGGGTGTAAAGCTGGTTTGCAAATTCTTCAGTCACAGAGCAGCCTACACAAGCCAATTAGAAACTGACAGACAGCAGATGTGCTTGGAAGATTAAACACTACATATAGAAACAACAGTTACTAAGCTCCTCAGTATTTCCTTGTCTCTTTTTCTTGTTAGTCTTGCTTAATCAACAATTTGCACCATGAAAGTGCTGTAATTTGGGTTCAAAAACAAGAAAATACTGTATAAAGTTGGCAGATGGTCATTTTTCCACCTAAGAGCAAGAAAAACCAAAATATCTGATGGAACAGAGGATTTGAGTCAGAATCACTCTCTAAAGTGCAAAATTGATGGTCCACAATCTCAAATAGCTAAAACTCCTGTAGAATGGAAGGGAGACATGAAACAGGGAAATAAATTACAGTCAGTGCTAGTTAATTTAGGAAAGGGGAAAAACAAACCTCAAGTCAGTAAGTTTATCAAAATATTCAGTATGATGTAGCTTTCCCCACTCTTCTGTCACACACGCTTGCTAACAAGTGTATTAAATTAAGGCCAAATTTTACCTGAATGCATTTCTATTTATTGATATCTGAGATAGGAATGGTCATACTTAGTACTGAAAGGCAGGAAATAAAATGGGCTATGAAAGGGGGGAAAGTATTGTCTATTGTTCAAAGGATTCAACCAGAGATAAAACCTATATACAAGCATGTGTGTAGCTCAAATAAAATAAAAGAACTATTTCATGTCATGACTGCTTGTTGGCTTCCTCTTCATATGCATTCCCTGTGCCATTCTGTACATAGGATGAACCAGAACCAAGGCCATACAAATGACCACAATATTTGGCATCATCAATATGATCTTCAAAGAACATTTCTCTCATTTTGAAAAAGGCCATTCCTGTGAGTAATGAATCAGATCCTGCCTGATGTTGTGGTCCTATCCGTTCCAGCTCTAACTGTTCAGCAACTTCCTGCAATCCACCTTTAAGATTTTTGCAGCTCTTCATGAGGTACTTCACATCATAAATGACAGGAAAAAACAAGCGAAGGATCTCAAAGAAGTCAAGTTCTTCTTCGGGCAAATTGGAGTTTGTCAGGATTTTGATTAAATAGCCAAAGTCATAACCACTATGAAATGATAACCATTTGACCCCCTCACAGAGGACCACTCCAGAAGTCATAAGAAGTTCTGCAAAGTACTGGGTCTCAATTCCTTCCTCCTCATGTTTTTTAAATTGGATACCAGATGTTGTTAGCAGCTCTATGGAGTCCTGGGCATACATGTCCTCCGTCAAATTAAATTTAAAATTAAACTGCCAAGTTGAAGTTCCTGGAGGGTATTCTCCTTGTTCATTCATAAAGGTCAGTCCTAGCTGAATTATCTTTAACAAGTCTACATTACACCGCAACAGTTGGTACTGATAGTCAGCATTGCTCCTGAATTCGCCAATAGGTCTTGCAACCACACCTGGAAACTCAGTGTCCATAGCAACGTAATTGTATTTTCGGATAACTTGACGAATTTTCTTCATCTCTTCATCCAGGTTGCAAGCCCAAACTTCACAAATTCTTTGGCTATGATCTACAGTTGCTGCTGGCATAGTGAGGGCACAAGAGTCTAGATGCCAAGCATCAAAATGTTATACTTGATTGAAGATTTGTTTCATAAAATACTTTATCCTTTATTTATGTACTTGTGTCGCTGAGCTCGCGCTCCTCCTCTTCCTCCTCGCCATAGAGACAGCACTCGGCGGTAGCGGCGGTGGCGGTAGCGGCGGCGGCGGCAGCGGGTGCCCCATAGAAACCTCTCGCCCTGCAAGGGGGAAAGGGGAGCCGGAGCTGCGCCGCACCGCGATGCGCCGTCGCTTCTCTCACCGAAATCATTTTCTAATAATGGGGAAGTTGCTTTCCAGAAATATTACAAGATTTCTTGTAGCTCTATAATATTTCTTTATTTCTTTCTTTCTTTATTTTACAGGCAGAGTGGACAGTGAGAGAGAGAGACAGGGAGAAAGGTTTTCTTTTCTGTTGGTAACCCTCCAATGGCCGCTGTGGCCGGCACACTTTGGCTGGCATACCGTGCTGATCTGAAGCCAGGAGCCAGGTGCTTCTTCTGGTCTCCCATGCGGGTGCAGGGCCCAAGGACTTGAGCCATCCTCCACTGCACTCCCAGGCCACAGCAGAGAGCTGGCCTGGAGGAGGGGCAACTGGGACAGAATCCAGTGCCCCGACCGGGACTAGAACCCAGTGTGCCAGTGCCACAGGTGGAGGATTAGCCTATTGAGCCGTGACAAAAGTTGTACCTTGGAAATTTATATTTATTAAATATAAGTTAAAAAAAGGAAATCATTATCTAATAATGGGGAAGCTGCTTTCCAGAAATATTACAGAATTTCTTATAGCTCTGTAATATTATTTTTTTAAATAAAAGTTGAAGATGGCGGAATAGGAAGGGAGCACACTGATAGTCCGGGAAGAGACAGTTTAATAAAAGTGGAGATACTGCAGGTTCAAGGAAGAGTAGCGGAAGAAACAGCAGAAGAAACTCTTTCAGAACTAGTGATTCACAGTGGACCTGCGTGGAGAGCGTGGGAGCCCGCAGTTCAGGACACCAGCGGCAGACTCTACACACCAGCGCTGGAACGTGAGGTGAGCTGAACCTCAATAGCCTGAGACACCAGCAGGCTAGCAGAAAGAGGAGACTAGAGGGAACGCCCCCAGGGGGAAAAGTTCACCAGGCTAACTAGAAGAGAGAGAGAGAGAGAAAAAAGTGACCAATACGGACCCGGGTTTCTCTCTCTCTGCTCACCTCTCAAAGGTGAGCAAGACAAAGAGCAGGCGCCATCTCGGACATACGTCATAAGCAGAGCGACCTCAGGTCTGCACCGGCCCTGAGCCTAGCAGAAAAACCTGACTCTGTGGGGTGAATTAACAGGAGATTAGGACCTAGTGAATTTGTGGTGCTACTGAACTGAGACTGTGAAAAAAGAGACAGTGGGGAAGAGAACTCACAGAATTCACGTGAGTATTCTCCAGAGACGCTACAATTCCGTAACTTTGGCAATCCAGTGGGAGACTGAAGGAGAATTTGAGCCCACCCTGAGGGCAGAACAGATTCCCTGTGTGGTCCTTGGGAAAGAGCTTCCGATCTCTAGCTCCTGTGGGTATATCATTTGCCTGCTATCTACCTCCAACTTCATTCAGCTGTGCGGAATTACTTCCATTTTTGAATCAAAAAGAGAAAGAAAGAAAGAGAGAAAGATCTACCACGCCTAACCTGGGATTGTCACCTTTGGCACACCAAACAGAGCTCTCAGGCCACACCCATCTCAAGCCTCTAAGGCGCCATGAAAAACAGACAGTCCACTTAATCTACAGTCATAGTATAACAAGAAAAAGCACCACAGTGAAGAAACCAAATATCTCCAATATGCCAAATAACAAACGCAAAAACCGAGGTAATAAGAACAAGGAAGTCACTATGACGCCCCCAAATGAAAAAGACACCCCAATTCAAGATTATGAAGATGATGAGATAGAAGAAATGCAAGAAGCAGATCTCAAAAAATTGAGAAGAACAGTTAGAAGTTCTCAAAAACAAATTCTTGAACTACAGAAATCCTTAATGGACAAGATAGCAAATCTCTCTCGTGAAAATGAAATATTAAGGAGGAATCAAAATGAAATGAAACAACTAGTAGAACAGGAAACTGTGATAGTGACAAGAAATCATAATGAAGTGAAGAATTCAATAGATCAAATGCAAAGAACATTAGAGAGCCTTACAAACAGAATGGGTGAAGCAGAAGAGAGAATATCGGACTTGGAAGACAGAGAACAGGAAAGGATACAGTCAGAGCAAAGAAAAGAAGAGGAAATTAGAAATCTAAAACATATTGTCGGGAATCTTCAGGATACTATTAAAAAAAAAACCCAACTTTCCGGTTCTAGAAGTTCCTGAAGGCATGGAGAGGGAGAAAGGATTAGAAGGCTTTTTAGTGAGATATTAGCAGAAAATTTCCCAGGTTTGGAGAAGGACAGAGACATCCTAGTACAGGAAGCTCATAGAACCCCTAATAAACACGACCAAAAGAGATCCATACCACTACACGTTGTAATCAAACTCACCACAGTGAAACATAAAGAAAAGATCCTAAAATGTGCAAGAGAGAAACGTCAGATTACTCTCAGAGGATCTCCAATCAGACTCACAGCTGACTTCTCATCAGAAACCTTACAGGCTAGGAGGGAATGGCGAGATATAGCCCAGGTGCTAAGAGAGAAAAACTGCCAGCCCAGAATAGTATATCCTGCAAAGCTATCATTTGTGAATGAAGGTGAAATAAAGACTTTTCATAACAAACAGAAATTGAAAGAATTTGTTGCCACTCATCCAGCCCTACAAAAGATGCTTAAAGATGAGTTGCACACAGAAACACAGAAACACGGTCATCATTTTTTTTTTTTTTTGCTTGTGCAGGTGATTTATTACAACTATTTGCCTTCACATTCTATTACACCTAGAGTTCATTTTATTAAGCAGAAAACAATTCACATCACTGAAATTCAGCTCAAATCAAGGCAAAAGAAAGCTGCTGTAGACAAGAGGAAGACAGTGGACAACCTACTGCCTTCACCCTGCCCTGTTCTCCAAGCCAAACTCCTGCCCCTACCAGTCAGGCCACTATCAGACAAGCTTGACTGGTGGGATGGCAGGTGCAGAACTTCCTTACAGACTGGCAGCGTTCCTAACCCTCCTTCACACATGTAAATGGCCAGGACAACCTAGCCCATCAAGCTGGCAACCCACATCTGGCACCACAGCCTGGTAATCTGGCAGGAAGGAAACCTCACAGCAGAAGATCACAGGGAATTCAAAGCATATATTAGAACTTATCTTTGGCAAATGGCAGAGCAAAGTTACCACTTATCATTAGTCACATTGAACATTAATGGCCTGAACTGTCCAGTTAAAAGACACCGATTGGCTGATTGGCTTAAGGAACAAAACTCTTCTATTTGCTGCTTACAAGAAACACATCTTTCCAACAAAGATGCATACAGACTGAAAGTGAAAGGCTGGAAAAAGATATACCATGCCAACAGAAATGAAAGAAGAGCTGGCGTAGCCATCTTAATATCGGACAACATAAACTTTACCACAAAAACTGTTAAGAGAGACAAAGAGGGACACTATATAATGATTAAGGGATCAATTCCACAGGAAGATATAACAATTATCAATGTATATGCACCTAAATACAGGGCACCGGTTTATCTAAAAGATTTGTTAACGGACTTAAAGGGAGACTTAGACCCCAATACAATAGTACTGGGGGACTTCAATACTCCCCTCTCAGAAATAGACAGATCAACAGGACAGAAGATCAACAAGGAGACAGTAGATTTAAACAACACTATAACCCAAATGGATCTAACAGATATCTACAAAACTTCCCATCCTACAGCTAAAGATTTTACATTCTTCTCAGCAGTACATGGAACCTTCTCTAGGATTGACCACATACTAGCCCATAAAGCAAGTCTCAGCAAATTCAAAAGAATTAGAATCATACCATGCAGCTTCTCAGACCATAAAGGAATGAAGTTGGAAATTAGCAACTCAGGAACCCCTAGAGCATACGCAAACACATGGAGACTGAATAACATGCTCCTGAATGAACAATGGGTCATAGAAGAAATTAAACGAGAAATCAAACATTTTCTGGAAGTAAATGAAGATAACAGCACAACATATCAAAACAAAGGGATACAGATAAAGCAGTGTAAAGAGAAATGTTTATATCAATAGGTGCCTACATCAAGGAATTGGAAAGGCACCATATAGATGAGCTTTCAATTCACCTCAAGGATCTAGAAAATCTACAGCAAACCAGACCCAAATCTAGTAGGAGAAGAGAAATAATTAAAATCAGAGAAGAAATCAACAGGATTGAATCCAAAAAAATATTACAAAAAATCAGCCAAATGAGGAGCTGGTTTTTTGAAAAAATAAACAAAATTGACACCCCATTGGCCCAACTAACTAAAAACAGAAAAGACCCAAATCAATAAAATCAGAGATGAAAAAGGAAATGTAACAACAGACACCACAGAAATAAAAAGAATCATCAGAAAGTACTACAAGGACTTGTATGCCAGCAAACAGGGTAACCTGTCAGAAATGGATAGATTCATGGACACATGCAACCTAGCTAAATTGAACCAGGAAGACATCGAAAACCTAAACAGACCCATAACTGAGACAGAAATTGAGACACTAATAAAGGCCCTCCCAAAAAAGAAAAGCCCAGGACCAGATGGATTCACTGCTGAATTCTACCAGACATTTAAAGAAGAACTGACTCCAATTCTTCTCAAACTATTCAGAACAATCGAAAAAGAGGGAGTCCTCCCAAATTCTTTCTATGAAGCCAGCATCACCTTAATTCCTAAGCCGGAAAAAGATGCAGCACTGAAAGAGAATTACAGACCAATATCCCTGATGAACATAGATGCAAAAATCCTCAATAAAATTCTCGCCAATAGAATGCAACAACACATCAGAAGGATCATCCACCCAGACCAAGTGGGATTTATCCCTGGTATGCAGGGATGGTTTAATGTGTGCAAAACAATCAATGTGATACACCACATTAACGGACTGCAGAAGAAAAACCATATGATTATCTCAATAGACGCCGAGAAAGCATTTGATAAAATACAACACCCGTTCATGATGAAAACTCTAAGCAAACTAGGTTTGGAAGGATCATTCCTCAATGCAATCAAAGCAATCTATGAAAAATCCACAGCCAACATCCTATTGAATGGGGAAAAGCTGGAAGCATTTCCACTGAAATCTGGTACCAGACAGGGATGCCCACTCTCACCACTGCTATTCAAAAGAGTTCTGGAAGTTCTAGCCAGAGCTATTAGGCAAGACAAAGAAATTAAAGGGATACAAATTGGGAAGGAAGAAGTCAAACTATCCCTCTTTGCGGATGATATGATTCTTTATTTAGGGGACCCAAAGAACTCTACTAAGAGACTATTGGAACTCATAGAAGTGTTTGGCAAAGTAGCAGGGTATAAAATCAATGCACAGAAATCAACAGCCTTTGTATACACAGACAATGCCATGGCTGAGGAAGAACTTCTAAGATCAATCCCATTCACAATAGCTACAAAAACAATCAAATACCTTGGAATAAACTTAACGAAGGACGTGAAGGATCTCTACAATGGAAACTACAAAATCTTAAAGAAGGAAATAGAAGAAGATACCAAAAAATGGAAAAATCTTCCATGTTCATGGATTGGAAAACTCAACACCATCAAAATGTCCATTCTCCCAAAAGCAATTTATAGATTCAATGCAATCCCAATCAAGATACTGAAGACCTTCTTCTCAGAACTAGAAAAAATGATGCTGAAATTTATATGGAGGCACAACAGACCTCGAATAGCTAAAGCAATCTTGTACAACAAAAACAAAGCCAGGGGCATCACAATACCAGATTTCAGGACATACTACAGGGCAGTTGTAATCAAAACAGCATGGTACTGGTACAGAAACAGATGGATAGACAAATGGAACAGAATGGAAACACCAGAAATGAACCCAAACATCTACAGCCAACTTATATTTGTTCAAGGATCTAAAACTAATTCCTGGAGCAAGGACAGTCTATTCAATAAATGGTGCTGGGAAAACTGGATTTCCACATGCAGAATCGTGAAGCAAGACCCCTACCTTACACCTTACACAAAAATCCACTCAACATGGATTAAAGACCAAAATCTATGACCCGACACCATCAAGTTATTAGAGAACATTGGAGAAACTCTTCAAGTAATTGGCACAGGCAAAGAGTTTCTTGAAAAGACCTGGTAGGCACAGGCAGTCAAAGCCAAAATCAACTATTGGGATTGCATCAAATTGAGCAGTTTCTGTACTGCAAAAGAAACAGTCAGAAGAGTGAAGAGACAACCGACAGAATGGGAAAAATATTTGCAAACTATGCAACAGATAAAGGGTTAATAACGAGAATCTACAAAGAGATCAAGAAACTCCACAAAAACAAAACAAACAACCCACTTAAGAGATGGGCCAAGGACCTGAAGAGACATTTTTCAAAAGAGGAAATACACATGAACAAATGTTCAAGATCACTAGCCATCAGGGAAATGCAAATCAAAACCACAATGAGGTTTCACCTCACCCCGGTTAGAATGGCTCACATACAGAAATCTACCAACAACAGATGCTGGAGAGGATGTGGGGAAAAAGGGATACTAACCCACTGTTGGTGGGAATGCAAACTGGTCAAGCCACTATGGAAGTCAGTCTGGAAATTCCTCAGGAAACTGAATAGAACCCTACCATTCAATCCAGCCATCAACTAGTTGGAATTTACCCAAAGGAATTTAAATTGGCAAACAAAAAAGCAGTCTGCACCCTAATGTTTATTGCAGCTCAATTCACAATAGCTAAGACCTGGAACCAACCTAAATGCCCATAGTAGACTGGTTAAAGAAATTATGGGATATGTACTCTTTAGAATACTATACTGCAGTAAAAAAACAATGAAATCCGGTCATTTGCAACAAAATGGAGGAATCTGGAACACATCATGCTGAGTGAAGTAAGCCAGTCCCAAAGGGACAAATATCATATGTTCTCTCTGTCGGTGACAACTGACTGAACACCAAAAAGGAAACCTGTTGAAGTGAAATGGACACTATGAGAAATGGTGACTTGATCAGCATAGCCCTGACTGTTAAGGAACAACTTAATATGTTATCCCTCTTAGTATTTTTTCTGTCTGTTCTACTTAATACTACTTGTTTAATTCTGTAATTAATACACAGTTATTCTTAAGTGTTGAAATTTAACTGAAATGTGATCCGTGTTTAATATAAAGTGGGAATAAGAGAGGGAAGAGATGTACAATTTGGGGCATGCTCAAGCTGACTTGCCCCAAATGGTAGAGTTAGAAACATACCAGGGGATTCCAACTCAATCCCATCAAGGTGGCATGTACCAATGCCATCTCACTAGTGCCAGTGATCAATTTCTGTTCACAACTGATCATAATGAAAGGACTAAGAGCCAAAGGGAGCACATAAACAAGTCTAGTGCCTGCTAATACTAACCGATAGAATAAATAAAGGGGAGAGCAATACAACATGGGAAGTGAGATACACAGCAGACTCATAGAATGGCAGGTGTCCTAAAAAGCACTCTTGCCTCAGAATCAGCCCTAAAGGCATTCGGATCCGGCTGAGAAGCCCATGAGAGCATTTCAGGCATGGAAAGCCAAGACACTCTGGCAAAAAAAAAAAAAAAAAAAAAAAAAAAACCCTAAATGAAAGATCTCCGCGAGTGAGATCCCAGTGGAAAGAACAGGTCTTCAAAGAAGGAGGTACCTTTCTCTGAAGGGAGGAGAGAACTTCCACTTTGACTATGACTGTGTCTAAATAAGATAAGAGTCGGTGAACTCAAAAGGCTTCCATAGCCTTGGAAACTCATGACTGGAGCATAGGGAGATTACTGATGCCATAAACAGGAGTGTCTATTTGTAAAGTCAACAACAGGAGTCACTGTGCACTTACTCCTCATGTAGGATCTCTGTCCTTAATGTGCTTTACACATTAATTTGATTTAATGCTATAATGAGTACTCAAACAGTATTTTTCACTTTGTGTTTCTATGGGGGTGCAAACTGTTGAAATCTTTACTTAATGTATACTAAACTGATCTTCTGTATGTAAAGAAAGTTGAAAATGAATCTTGATAAGAATGGAAGGGTAGAGAGAGTGGGAAAGGGGAGGGTTGCGGGTGGGAGGGAAGTCATTGGGGGGGGGAAGCCAATTGAATCCATAAGCTGTACTTTGGAAATCTATATTCATTAAATATAAGTTAAAAAAATAAAATAAAAAAAGAAACTATTTGCTATATTTTCACAATGATTGGATGAAATGCGACCACATTAGGAAGAGATGTGTGTGAATATTATTTCTGTTCAGAATGAGGATTTTTTTTCATTTTTTCTTTATTTTCTTGACTGGTAGAGTGGACAGTGAGAGAGAGACAGAGGGAAAGGTCTTCCTTTTGCCATTGGTTCACCCTCCAATGGCCCCTGCGGCTGGTGCGCTGCAGTCAATGCACCGCGCTGACCCGATGGCAGGAGCCAGGTACTTATCCTGGTCTCCCATGGGGTGCATGGCCCAAGGACTTGGGCCATCCTCCACTGCACTCCCTGGCCACAGCAGAGAGCTGGCCTGGAAGGGGGGCAACTGGGACAGAATCTGGCCCCCTGACTGGGACTAGAACCTGGTGTGCTGGTGCCGCAAGGCGGAGGATTATCCTAGTGAGCCACGGCACCAGTCCAGAATGAGGATATTAAGGATGATTTCATAAAATAAACAAACATGTTAAGCAGACATTAAGATGAATTTATCAGAAGTCTAAGGAAAGATAAACACAGAAAAGTAAAATCACAGGCTTAGGTACTAATAGTGCCTCCATGTGATACACAAACAAATGGAGATCTGAACAACTGTGGGTGAGAACACACTACCATGGTTAAGCAAGAAGAGCGTTTGGAAGTGAGGTCTTGGAATTTGTTGAGCAGAAATCCAAGGCTGCAGCCTTCATGATCACGCAATGGTATCAATCAGGCCTTTTTTTTTTTTTTTTTTTTTTTTTTTTACCAAGTGTTGCAAGTGATCCATAAATTCTTCTATCTACATGCCAGTGCAGATAGACTAAGCCATCATGGGTTTCCTATATTAAGTCCTATTTTTAGCTTTCTATATTTGTTGAAGGAATCAAAACATTAATATATTTGAAAGGAATGCTGAAATGATGACGATATACCATTTCTCAATGACTCAATCATAATTAAAATATATGAATGTGAATGTGAGTTTAATAATGAATTCTCTTGTTTTGAAACGCTTAGGCACACATTCCAAATCATTACTCTGGGCTACTGGGGAGACAATCAGGGTCACATTTCCACTTTAAGATCATTGTTGTGTGGATGGGGAGGGTAGAACAAGGATTGGTAGCCATATAGGTCTTTGATTTGGATCCAATTCAGCTTTTGTCTGAGCAGAGAAAGCTACAGCCTATATGGTGGTGGCTGCAGAGAATGAGAACCAGAAAAGTGATTCTGTGCTGTGGAAAGGACAGTTTTACCAGGCTGTTTTGGGAATAACTGCATCTAGTATGTCTTGGAATCTGGTCTTGTAATGCCTCTGCCTTTGTTTTTGTTGTATAAGCTTGCTTTTGCTATTCGAGGTCTCCTGTACCTCCATATGAATTTCAGCATCATTTTTTCTAGCTTTGAGAAGAATATCTTTGGTATTTTATTAGTATTGCATTGAGTTTGTAAATTGCTTTTGGGAGAATAGACATTTTGATGATATTGATTCTTCCATCCATGCCAATGGAAGTTTTTTCCATTTTTGTGTCTTCTTCTATGTTTTCTTTAGTGTTTTTAATTCTCATTGTGGAGATACTTAACATCCTTGGTTAGGTTTGTTCCTAGATATTTTGTTTTTTTGTAGCTACTGTGAATGGGATTGATCTTAGAAGTTCTTTCTCAGCTGTGGCATTGCCTGTGTATACAAAGGATGTTGTTTTTGTGGATCGATTTTTATATCCTGCTACTTTGTCAAACTCTTCTATGAGTTCCAATAGTCTCTAAGTGGAATATTTTGGGTCCCCTATATATAGGATCATGTTATCTACAGAAATGTTTAGTTTGACTTCCTCCTTCCCAATTTGTATCCCTTTGATTTCTTTTTCTTATTTAATGGCTCTGGCTAGAACTTCCAGGAATATATTGAATAGCAATAGAGACAGTGGGCATCTTTGTGTGGTTCCGGATCTAATGGGAATGCTTGTAACTTTTCCCCATTCAACAGGATGCTGATCATGGGTTTGTCATAAATTAGTTTGATTGTGTTGAGGAATGTTCCTTCTATACCCAATTTGCTTAGAGTTTTCATCTTGAAAGGGTGTTGTATCTTATTAAATGCTTTCTCTGCATCTATTGAGATAATAATATGGTTTTTGTTCTTCAGTTTGTTGATGTGACTATCACATTGATTAGTTTGCACGTGTTGAGCCATCCCTACATACCAGGAATAAATCCCACTTGGTCTGCCTGGATAATCTTTCTGATGTGTTGTTAGTTTCTAACAGCCAGAATTTTTTTGAGGATTTTGCATCTATGTTCTCAGGGAAATAAGTCTGTAATTCTCTTTCAATGCTGCATCTTTTCCAGGTTTAAGAATTTGGTGAAGGTGGTTTCATAGAAAGAATTTGGCAGGATTCCCTCTCTTTCAATTGTTTTGAATAGCTTGAGAAGAATTGGCGTTAGTTCTTCTTTAAATGTCTTGTAGAATTCAGCAGTGAATCCATCTAGTCCTGGGCTTTCTTTTTTTGGGGAGGGTCTTTATTACTGATTCAATTTCTGTCTTGGTAATGGGTCTGCTTAGGCTTTCTATGTCTTCATGGCTCAATTTAGGTAGGTTGCAAGTGTCTAGGAATCTATCCATTATTTCGAGGTTTCCCAGTTTGTTGGCATGAAGCTCTTTGTAGTAATCTGATTTTTTTTTATTTCTGTGGGTTCTGTTGTTTCATTTCCTTTTCATCTTTTATTTTACTAATTTGGGTCTTCTCTCTCCTTTTTAGGTTAGTTGGGTCAATGGTTTGTCAATTTTGTTTATTTTTTCAAAAAACCAACTCTTCTTTTTGCTGATCTTTTGTATTATGCTTTTGGCTTCAATGTTGTTGATTTCTTCTCTAATTTTAATTATTTCTTTTCTCCTACTCGTTTTGTGTTTGGTTTGTTGTTGTTTTCTAGATCCTTGAGGTACATTGATGGCTTATTGATTTGGTGCCTTTCCAATTACTAGATGTAGGCATCAACTGCTATAAACTTTCTCTCAACACTGCTTTTGCTATAACCCATAAGCTTTGATATGTCGTATTGTAGTCTTCATTTCTTTCCAGAAATTTTTAAATTTATTTTGATTTTTTATATGACCAACTGTTCATTCAGGTGCATGTTGCTTAGTCTCCATTGTTTGCATATGTTCTAAATGTTCCTGAGCTCCTGATTTCCAGTTTTATTGTATTGTGTTCCAAGAAGTTGCATGGTATGATTTCAATTTTTTTGAATTTGCTGAGACTTGCTTTGTGGCCTAGCATTTGCTTGATCCTAGAGAATGTTCCACTTACTTGGGAGAAATTGTGTATTCCTTGGTTGTGGGGTGAAATGCTCTGTAGATATCTACAAGGTCTATGTGATCTATAGTGTTGTTTTACGTTGTTGTTTCCTTGTTGATTTTCTGTCTGATTTATCTGTTTAATGCTGACAGTGGGGTAATTACATCCTCAATTAGTGTTGCATTTGAGTCTATCTCCCTTTAAATGCATTATCATTTCTTTTATATAGCCAAGTGACCTGTAATTAGCTACATATACATTTATAATGGTTACATCTTTCTGTTGATTTATCCTTTTATCATTATATAATGCCCTTCTTTATTCTGTTTAATAGTTTCTGTGTTAAAATCTATTTTGTCTGATGTTAGGATGGCTACCCTACTCTTTTTGGTTTCTGTTGGCATGGATTGCCTTTTTCCATGCTTTCACTCTCAGTCTATGTGCATCTTTGTTGGTAAGATGTGTTTCTTGAAGGCAGCAAATAGATGGGTTTTCTTTTTTAATCCATTCAACCAGTCTCTGTCTTTTAACTGAGGAGTTGAGACCATTTTCATTCAGGGTGACTATTGTTGAGTACTGACTTTGCACTGTCATGTTTCTGTGGATAGTCATAATTTGCTTTTTCGGCTTTCTTTGTGATATTATTGGGTAATTTTCTGCATTTGTCTTTCATTGTGATGTTCTGTGTGTGGCACATCCTTGAGCATCTTTTGTAGGGCTGCATGACTGGCTAAGAATCCTTTCAGTTACTGCTTGTTGTGAAAGATATTTATTTCTCCTACATTCATAAATGAGTGCTTTGCAGGGTACAATATTCTGGGTTGACAGGTTTTTTTTTTGTTTTTTTTGTTTTTTTTTTTTTGTGTGTGTGTGTTTGTGTGTTTGTTTTTTTTTTTTTTCTTCTGAAGACTTGGAATATATCTCGCCATTCTCTCCTTACCTATAGTGTTTCTGATGAGAAGTCTGGAGTGACTCTAATTGGATTTGCCCAGAATGTGGTTTGAGATTTCTCTTGTGCACATTTTGGCATCTTCTCTTTTTTAATTATGATTCAATTTTAATTATCTTTATATACAGAAGATCGACTTAGTATATACTAAGTAAAAATTTCAACAGTTTGCACCTACACAGACACAAAGTATAAAATACTGATTGAGTACTTGTTATGCCATTAATTCACATAGTATAACACATTAAAGACAGAGATCCTACCTGGGGATTAAGTGCATGGTGACTCCCGTTGTTGATTTAACAATTGGCATTCTTATTTATGATGTCAGTAATCACCGGAGGCTCTTGTCATGAGCTGCCAAGACTATGGAAGCCTCTTGAGTTCAC